>NC_072424.2:64710000-65960000 GCF_028878055.3 Symphalangus syndactylus
TGAACAGTGCCACATAATTTATTATTCTTTTCACTGCTTTGTGTTACCTTACTATCCTGGGTTAAGTTTGTCTATATTCAAGACCCCTCTTTGTGCTATCTTTTCTATTCTTTTTAGATGTCTTTTTATGGTAATTTTTTTTTTTTTGAAATGGAGTCCCGCTCTGTCACCCAGGCTAGGGTGCAGTGGTGTGATCTCGGCTCACCACAACCTCTGCCTTCCGGGTTCAAGCGATACTCATGCCTCAGCCTCCCAAGTGGCTGAGACTACAGGTGCGCACCACCACGCCCGGCTCATTTTTGTATTTTTTATTCTTTTAATAGAGACGGGGTTTCACCATGTTGGCCAGGCTGCTCTCAAACTCCTGACCTCAAGTGATCTGCCTACCTCAGCCTCCCAAAGTGCTGGGATTATAGGCGTGAGCCACCAAGTCCAGCCAGTATTCCCTTTTAAAAGTTACTTTATTCTTATCATAGATTATACTACTTCACCTACGATAATTGTCCTCCAGTTAATTCCTTTTTCAAAGATTTCTTTACATTTCTACTACATTTATAATGTCAGATAAACATTAGAACCTTCTGTCCAGGCCGGGCGCGGTGGCTCACGCTTGTAATCCCAGCACTTTGGGAGGCCGAGGCGGGCGGATCACGAGGTCAGGAGATGGAGACCACGGTGATAACCCCGTCTCTACTAAAAATACAAAAAAAAATTAGCCGGGCGTGGTGGCGGGCGCCTGTAGTCCCAGCTACTCGGAGAGGCTGAGGCAGGAGAATGGCGTGAACCCGGGAGGCGGAGCTTGCAGTGAGCCGAGATTGCGCCACTGCACTCCAGCCTGGGCGCCAGAGCGAGACTCTGTCTCAAAAAAAAAAAAAAAAAAAAAAAAAGAACCTTCTGTCCAATTCTCTCCATTAAAAAAAAGAAGAAGAATGCTTCAGTCTTCTTATCCAGGTACTTACCTCCATTTACTCAAGTTTGCTTTTTACTCATTATTAGCATTGGCTGGGTCTACTGAATTTTTGACATTAGAGGTTCTAGGTATAAGCAGCAATACCTAAATTGCACTCAAAGAAAGAAAAGTCAGGAAAGGCCATTTAAACATAATGGTACAAGAGATAGAAATACCAGCAGAGGTACATTCTAGAAGCCAAAGGTAGAGAAAGTTTAAGAAAGACTTGTGGTAAGAATGCTAAAAATGATGAAGGACAATAACTGAAAATCAACCTCTGAATTTGGGAGTTATTATACAAAGTCACTGATGATTTTCCCAAGAAAAATTTGGTAGCATGACTAAGTCAGAAGCTATATTCAGTTTACTGAGGAACGAGTGAGAGGTGAGGAAGAAGAAATGCTGACCATGAATTCTTTTTCTTTTCATGACATTAAATGATAATGGCAAATAGAGGCAAAGATAATATAGATGAGAGAGAGATTCAAGGAAAAGAGGGGAGTAGAGAGGGGTACAGGGAATATTTAGGCTAGAAAATCTCTATATGCAGGCTGGAAGAAGAAAGCCAGAAACCAGAGGCACAGACATTAAAAATAATCTGAGAAACGAATCTCCTTCTTACACAGTAAATAAAAAGGAAAAGATCATAGTAATAGCTAACACCCATTACTTACTGTGTGCCAGCCACTGTGCCACGAACTTTAATGCACTGTCTCACGTGAGAAACCCTCTTACAAGACTTATCATCCCCATTCTAGAGATGTTGGAAACTGAGACAAATGTACAATAAGTTGGCCTAAGGTCACTCTGCTGTAAGTAGTGGAGCTGGTGTCTGAACCCTGAAGTTTCAGTCTAGAGTCAGAATGCTTGATGACCAGCCTACATATTGTCAAGCAGAACGGTGAAAGCAGGGAGCTGCCCTAACATCGACAAATCACCTCCCAAGTCACCAAAGGCCACCTATGAACACATAACAAGGAATGCCAGCTTTGACTAGGACTCAGCAGTGGCAGAAACAAAGGAGTTCTCCATTACGAGAATGCCTATGCATGAATAGATGTGTCACTTTCAAAAGTAGCCACCCTGTCCTTCACACCAGTTTCCAAACCTTGATCTGCACACTGCTTGTTTTTTGTGTCTTCATGGTTTCCACTTGTAAGTTATTTATTTAATAATACAGGGACTTGGGTACAAAAAAATAGAAAGAGTGAATAAGACCTACTATTTGATAGAACAACAGGGTTACTATAGTCAATAATACTTAATTGTACATTTTAAAATAAAGAGTGGCCGGGCGCGGTGGCTCACGCTTGTAATCCCAGCACTTTGGGAGGCCGAGGCGGGCAGATCACGAGGTCAGGAAATCGAGACCACGGTGCAACCCCGTCTCTACTAAAAACACAAAAAACTAGCCGGGCGTGGTGGCGGGCTAATTTTTTAGTAGTCCCAGCTACTCGGAGAGGCTGAGGCAGGAGAATGGCGTGAACCCGGGAGGCGGAGCTTGCAGTGAGCCGAGATTGCGCCACTGCACTCCAGCCTGGGTGACAGAGCGAGACTCCGTCGCAAAAAAAAAATAATAAATAAAATAAAAAGTATAATTTAATTGTTTGTAATTCAAATGATAAATGCTTGAGGGGATGGATAGATACCCCATTCTCCATGATTTGCTTATTTCACATTGCATGCTTGTAGTACTTATGTACTCCATAAATATATATACATCCTATATACCCACAAAAATGAAAAATTCATAAAAATGAAAAATAAAAAAGAACACAGGGGCAAAGGGACATAATTGTTTAGCCCACATGGTCATAACACAGGGCTTCTGGCCTGTCCATTTGAGAAAAGGGTTAGGCTGGTGAGTCCCCAGATGCACATGCATGGCACATAGTGATAGCTCCCTGCAGCAAAGAGAAGCATGCACTGGAGGGCAGGAAGACAGAAAAATTCGCCCTACACCAAGAGGGCCTACTCAGACTCTACACATCTTTCCAAAGCCCCAATTCCTCCGTAGAGGCTTCTCTGCTCCTTCAGCTCCTTCATGTAGTCATTCATGTAAATGCCTTCACCTTCCTTGGGTTTTTAGTTCATTTAGAGAAGGGACCAAGTCCTATATCTCTTTCAAACTTCCAGGTTGGAGGCGTTCAAGAAATAGTTATTGAAAATGTATCAACTATTTCTACTCATGAGTAAGTGAGCTGCTTCTCATGATTACTTTTGATGAAAAAAAAATGTGTTGATCATGAGCCACTGTCAAGACCACAAGAGCTTGAGGTTTTATTCCACCAAGTCTGCCTTAATTATTTCCTCCTGGGAACAAATATTAGCACATGCCAACAGGGAGTAAGAGCCAGTTTTCGGCCAGAGAGTAAAGCTTTTTCTCAGTGCAAGGCCACCTTGCTAACTGTTCCCTGAACAGTTTAGATCTAGATGATGTATTCTAATCAATTAAGCTATATTCTAGTTGATTAAGCTAATCAACCTAAATTCATTACTTTGTTCCCTGTATCGTGAGGTTGGTGAACACAGTTAGCCAATAGTATCAACAAATAAAACATTTTATAGTGAAAATGCCTTCATTCAAAAGCATTGCTGGAGATTGTTGTCAATTTAATAATTTATTCACAAAATATTGTGACTCCCAGGCCCATCTCTACAGAAGCCCTCCCTGGAATCCTTCCCAGTGGAGGAAGCCTGCTTTTTATTCAGCTGACATCAGGCTTAGCCATATGATTTGGGTTAGCCAATGGAATGTGAGCATAAGTGATTTATCTTATAATCCAGCTGAAGCTTTAAGAACCATTGTGATGTTCCCCTGTAACTCTTCCCTCTACCGTAAAAATGGCCTGGCTTCATCAGCCTGGATCCCCAAATGGAGCTGCAGACAATCCGCAGCTAATACTTTTATTAGCAAGCCACTAACTTCTACCATAGCAAGCCACTGAGATTTGGGTTTATGATGGTTACCATAGCATAACTTCCTGAAAGCTGACAAATGTTGAAACCTATATATAAACATTTCATTCTCTCCCTCTGGCCTCTGTCACACCACAGACATAAAATGCAATTTGAAGCTCAGTCTTTGAAATCAACAGTAAAATGAGAGAACTATGTCACAGGGTTGTTGAAATTGTTTAGTGGAATAGTGTATGGAGAGCACCTAGGATGGTGTGAGCTCAGAAATGTGAGCTCCCTCACCACCATAATGCCTTCCCTTCACGTTTCATTCCCACTTCTGTGGTGAAGGTAGGAAATGACAATGTCAACCAGAATCTTGATTCTTCTCTGTAATCGTGTGATGAACAAGTTATACACAGTTCTGCCTCACAAAACTTGTAGTCTTACTTCTAGCAGAAAAATGTACCATGTGCGTGCTTGCTTCCTCATCTATTAATGTGAAGTTCCAGCATCCAAGTGAAAAATTAACAAATGTAATTAGAATTGTCTTAGAGATAGAGGGAATCCATTATTCATTATTTTTCCCTCTCCCAACCACTATCAACCACCCCACTGTCTATACACACCACCACTGCCAGTACCACTTCCAGAAATTACTCCCTGGTCCTAAAACCTGGATTAGATTGCCCTCCTTTGTATTCCCATAACATCTCGTACTTCCCCCTTCTCCAAACTGTTACTCTGGAATGGATTTACTAGTTTGGGAATTAGTCTTCCCACTGAGTGAATAAACTGTTTCTTCATTATTTTAGTCCTAGAAGTTGCCTCATGCCTCAAACATGGTAGATATTTATCAACATTTTTTGAATTAATGAACGAGTGGATTTGATAAGTTAATTTCTTCATAATGACTTTTGAGTTCCTGCTGCAAGTTTATGACTTTTTTATGCCAGATGCCCAGGGCTCCAGGCAATCCTTATAGTTTTTTAAACTGACAAGGAATTCTCTATTATGAAATGGGGATGTGATTTACGTATACCTGCAATCTTAAAGCACTCATAGAGCCCATTGGAAACTCAAATGGGTAATACAAATTGAATTAGCAGCTCTTGATTAAGAGAGCATTGATTTTATTAAAACTGGTGAAATATATGCCAGAAGTTAATTAATAGCTTGAAAATAATCAGACACTTCATAAAGCTGAACATCTGCCAAAAAGCAGGTATTCTGAGGTATGTTCAGGATAGTTTCCAAGTGTATAATATGTGTTTCCATAGTTCCTTATGTTGTAATAACCAAAAAATAGGTAAATCAATTTTTAAAAAAGCAATTTAACAAACTCATGTTTCCTTTATATTTTGCAGGAACTCCAAATTTGCAAGAGTAGAACAATGTCCTTACTCTCTTGGGATATCTAAAATATTTTCAGTCCTATAAGATTCTTTTTTAAAATGAGGAATGATTCTTGTTCTGTTTATTTTTACATAATACCTTTATCATCAAACAAACTTCAAGATGTGTCATCTTTAGTAGGAAAACATATTTCCACCTCATCCTCCTGTTAGACTTCAGTCTACTTAAGCCTATTCTCAGTTTAATGGGATTAACAGAAGCAAATCACAATTCAAGACTATAGTTTACCAACCTTCCTTTCTCTTGTTCAGTGAAATTCCCCTGATAATCCATCAGTCAGCCCCTGCTGGCCTTGAGAGGCACTCCAGAAGGCAGGAGGAAGGGCACACAGGCTCGCTTTTTGAACTGAAGAAGGGTTTCATTTGGTTTAGAATTGCCAAACTTCAAAAAATAAATAAATAACTTAAAGTGCTTTTCAAATCAGCCATAAGGCTACAAACCAGAAAGAAAACTGTGAGGCAGGTGTTTGGGGAAGCTACCCAAGTTGCCTGAATGGTTTCCAAGGTCCTTTCAACTCTAAGGTTTGTATATCAGGCTGTCTACAGATCATACTGTCTCCATAAGATTGTCTAGTTCATTTTATGGCTAGTTTGAACAATCTGATTTTCTTTTTTACAATGGCGGGGACTCAATCCATGTTAGGCTTCAATGTTGAGTCACCCAAGTTCTCCACAGAGAATAACCAACCAGCCATAAGGAAGCTTCTTTTAGCAATGCCAGGATTCTGTTAAGTCCCTCCCAGCTTAACTTTTCTGACCTTGCGGCAGCAGAACAACAAAAAGAACAGCCCCTGGCACCCTAAGAAGAGCACAAAGCCCTCTGCCAACCTGAGATGGCGCCCAGGTAGACGTCCCTCAAAAAAAAAAAAAATGGCAAGGCTGCTTCAGTAGTTCTTTCAGCCCCAACCACTCCACCCTCCGTCTCCTTTTCTTCACTGCTTTCCCCAACTCTCTTCCCCCCTTCCACTTTGACCCACCCCAATTTTCTTCCACTTCTCCCTCACCCCTTCCTTGTAATCTCTATCCTTGAGGCGTCCTGTGGATGTTGACTGTAATATCCCCTGGAGGAAAGCTAAGAAATGCACCTCCAGAGGGTTTGTTTGCCTGTTGGAGCCGCGTAGAGAAAGCGTGCAAACCCGTCAACTGTTCCCGCCGTTCCTCTCCCTCCTCAACCCAGGCTCGCTACAGAAGAGGGGAGTAGAGTCTGCCCCCTTGCATCTATTTTCCCCTTCTCCGCCAGGGCTGTGGCCGGCAAGGGGCTCAGGAGGTGAGTCCCTTGCCCACACCTCCAACCCCGCAGGCCCAGTTTATAACATGGACAGCCCTGCCCTCTAGTGTTTGCAACCGGGAGCCCTAAGACGCCATCAGCTCCAGAATTTCTCTTTTATAACCTAAGCAAGACCTGGAGAACCTCGGAGCTGCGACCTCCAGTTCACAACACCACCTGCCTCACACCCGGGCTCATCTTTTCATCCCACCCCCCCCCCCCACCCTCCTCTCCGTTCACGGTGTCCCGGTAGGCTGCGACCTGCGTAGATGATTTAGCAGACTGCCCCTGCCCATGCTCCTGCTCCTGCTCCTCCTCCTCTTACCCGCTCTCTCCCTCTCGCCTCGTCTTCCAGTCCAGGCGCTCAGACTCGGCGAAGCGCAGCGCCTGCCACCAGCGGTGCCTCGGGCTGCCCGGCGGGCCGTGCTCCCAGGTTCTGTCTCGCCGCACTCCGGCGGGCACTGGCGCGGGCAAGGACGCTGGCGGGGAGAACGCCCTGGGCTCAACGTACTCCAGAATCGAATGTTGAGAGAAGCAGTGCTTTGATCCAGCTCAGGAGAAAAAGGAGCGGGTTCCGAGTGAGACTTCTGGAGCCAGCGGGACGTGCCAGTTTGCCCAGTGCGGCGCGGCTGCACGCACCGTCCACAAGGTGAGGGGCGCACACCTTCCGGGACGAACTTGGCTTCCCTTCTTACCCCCACCCACTCCAGGTACTCCAGCTCTGGCTTGGGGATGTTTGCCAGCTTTGAGGCGCAAAGGCGGCGGGAGTTGGGATGCGGGGTGTCGGAGGGAGACTGTGAGGGTCGCCCAGGCACCGTGCCTGCACCCTGAATTATAGTACAGAGAGTATTTCTTGTTCAAATGTGTGAACCTGAGAATCAACATTGTGTATAACTGTGGTTTGAGCGTTTCATCCTGCTTCTTTGCAAAAGGATTAGAGGCAGCTTAAAGATTAAATAGGTATGGAACTGGTGCTGGGGGCTGCCGAGGAAAACTTGAGTAGAAATCACAGGCAGGTGGTGTGCTCCAGGGACCCCCCCCCCCCCCCCCGGGAGAACCGTGTGATTTCAAAGCCGGCTGATTTAAAAACCTTTGATTAGAAAGGACTGCACGGTTGCCCCAGCCCTCAGAAAGTAATACTGTGCTCAGTCCTGATCAACAAAATACCCAGGTGAGGAGGTAATGAGGCAGGCTCATTTTTTTTTAAATACAAAATAAATCTTGGAAGTAAGAGTTAAGATGAGAAGTTTGGTCTTAAGCCATCTCCACCCAATACTGCAAGGTTAGAGGCTGACCCCCTACCTAATGAAAAAGAAAGGAAATTGAGTCTAAAGGGAAGTGATTCCAGCTCCTATCACAGGATCATAGTGGTTTTGCATCTATATGTATATTTCTGCCTGTGCCCAGTTTTGGAAGAAAGGACCTTGTGTTCAACCCAACGCTGCTTGTCCTTGAGTTAGAAGGATAAGGCAGATGGTGTCAGCATCCCAAGGTGCTTCTTCCTAACCTTTCTTACTGTCCTTCCTTGCCTCCTGCACCAAATCTCTTGGGGAGGGAGCAGCCCAGGAGGAAATAATAGATCGTCAAATGGGTTGGGGGATCAGTGTTTTTTCCAAAATAATTTAGGCTCATCTCATCATTCTTATGTTTTCCCTCAAAGCTCTAAGCAGTACATCGTCCTAAGCTGAATTTAACATTGCTCCACAATATATATTTACCGTAGTTATACATTCAGACACAATATGCATAACCTTAAACAGCCAGGATGCACTTGTGAATCAGGGGCTTCCCTTACTTAACCCTGCGCAAGAGAGGCAAAGCAGGCACGTGGGTCTGATTCCCTGTGCAGTCTCCTTCATGAGGAGCACATGTGAAATACCTTTGAAATACAGAGAAGATTGAGACAGCTTTTCTCTTTCTGGTACAGTTGTTTTCCTGCTGAATTAAAGGAGATGAACCTGTCTTCAACAAATAAATGAATGGAGGCATTTGAGGCCCATTTAACAAATGCACAAAATATGCCTGCCTCCGTTTTTTCTCCCTTCAGAGCTTTAGCCTCCAGCCCACGGAGTTGTGATGATGAAGCCAACCTCCTAAGTGGGACTCAGCTCAGTTTCTGTATCGTATTTAAAACAGAGTATGTTGCTTCTTTCTAAGATTGCATAGCCCCTCACCACTATTTTGCTGCACAGAGGTATTTCATCACTAAGAGAGCTATATAGAGAAACTCACTCAAATCCTGATTCATCATTGTTGATAGAACTTAACTATTGTGTCATCATCACCTGACATGGGCTGCAGAAGCTCCAAGGATTGCTATAGATCTCAATTGAGACTTCTAGTAACAGAGCTAGAAAGGAGCCTTTTGAAGTATAGCCATGACTCTGGTCATTAGGTATATGCATGTTCAAATATTCCTTTAGGTGATTGTTTTCGCTTTCATAACAATTTCCAGGGATGAAAACTTAGCAGATTATTTTTATAATGAAGAGTATTCAAATTAACAATGTGTATCCACCAGCTGACAAATTTTAAATTCCACAGAAATCAACATCACAAACATAGTAAGTTCAAGTTTTCATTCTTTCCTCTTCTGCCATAATGACTTCATTCAAGGCCTAGTCCCAGACCAAGTGCATGGAGACGATGGCTCATGTCTCTCAACATTTGCCCAAGGGAATGGTGCCTCCCTTGCAACTCAGTGTGATGTCACCTTTGTTAGCCATTCTGGTGTCTATACAAAATATTTGCTCCCCATTTCTTCTTATTGATGCCTGGTCAGCAGCAATCATGTAAATAAGTTTCCACTCTTTTGAGGAAGATAACAAAGTCAGGGTTTCTCAGAAGTGGTGCCTAGGAAGAGATAAAATCCAGGACACATCTCTAGTTCAGGTAACACTGCAATACATTTCAATTTCCTGCTGTGTGATGGGGTTATTATTGAAGAGGGAAGTAAGGTATATCATTCGCAGCACATTGTCCCCACCTGGCTCAAGCACCGCCCATTCCCCAGGTGGGTTCAATATGCTACCCCCCCACCACCACCAAGATACCAAGGCTTCACATGAAAAGTAGATCTCAGCCAGGCATGATGGCTTACACCTGTAATTCCAACACTTTGGGAGGCCAAGGCGGGAGGATCACATGAGCCCATGAGTTCGAGACCATCCTGAGCAAAATAATGAGACCTCATCTCTACAAAAAAATTTAAAATGAGCCAAGTATACTGGTGTGTACCTGTAGTCCCAGCTACTTGGGAGGCTGAAGTGAGAGGATTGCTTGAGCCCAGAAAGCCAAAGTTGCAGTGAGCCAAATTCGTGCCACTGCACTCCAGCCTAGGTGACAGAGCAAGGCCTTGTCTCAAAAAAAGAAAAGAAAAGGAAGAAAAAGAAAGTAGGTCTCTTTGCAGAAAGCCTCAGGCCCTGAACTTTTGTGTCATCTTCTCATTACTCAAGTATCTAATTCCCTACATCTCACTTTTACACACAGATCATTTTTTTCATGTTTGTTTTGATTGCCCACCCTGGAATTCTTTCACTACCCTTTAAAAGTGAAAGATCAAATCTAACACTCCAATGTGGGAAAGCATTCCCTCTATTTCTACAAGCTTATTTACACAAAAAAATAAGCTTGAGACTGATCAAAAGCTGAATTTCTACCAAATAGGAACTTACTTTTTATGCCATAAATTATCAAGGCCATCTCAAGGCAGAGGTGAGTTTAGCATCTCATGCTTTATGCTCCTTTCTTCTGCACCGACTAGATTTTTATTATGTGTGAAATTATATGAACATAAACCCCAGTGAAACATTGAAGATGAGTGTGCCGTCGTAAGTGATGAGGGGACAAATGAACAGGGAAGAGAAATGGGGCAGCAGCACTTTAGAGTGACTTACTTCTCTTTTGTTTTCTCCTCCCTGAATCATTTTCTAGAACCAGTATTGTGGCCCCTAAAATTTGGGGCTTAGGTCAGTCAACTTACCAAAGTTCATCTTCCTGGCGATGAAAGGACTTTCATCAAAATCCCAGCTACTTTTTATTCGTTCCCACATTTTGTGGATTAAGAAACTGAGAACCAGAATTTATAGAGATCATTCAGTCAGTTGGTATATTCCTGCATCACAACAAATTGATAAAATTCTTGAGAACCCTCTTTCTAATAGAGATTGACTATAATTTTGTCTTTCATTTTTAGTTCTCTTATTTTGTCTCATCCACTGTGGATTATCTGGTTTACTGCAGTCCTTACCTTAATAGATGTCAGTGTTTTGATCCCATTGTTGTATTCCCCTAAAACACGTCAAATGAAAAACTGGACACTTTAATAGGTTTATTGTTAGCACTCTCTCATGCTGATCAATTCTCAACACATGCAGTTGTAGGATTAGGAAGACAAAATCCTTTAGAAGAAGCTATAAAACCTAATCCTTCTGCATCTGGATCATTTTAAACTACAAGTTGTAAGAGGAATGAGCATCTCTGGATTCTAGTTATCAGTGCAGACCAGATGGAAGGTCTTTATGAAATCTGGTATGAGAAGGAAAGCATTTTATAGCAGGAAGAAAATATTTTGAGAAATAGCTACCAGCAGCAGCAGCTAGCAGTTCTAAAACTCTCAGATCCTCCTAATGACCCCATTAGGGAGGGAGGGACGGACGGAGGGAGGGAGGGAGGGAGGGACGGAGGGAGGAAGGAATGAAGGAAGGGAGGAAGGAAGGAAGGAAGGGAGGGAAGTGTTACAAATATTGGTCAGGAAAAAGATTTATTATTAATTACAGATTAAATAATTAGCTACTAGGAAAATTCAAGGGGATAAATAAAAATGCCATTAGAAAGAATGAGAGAACTCAGTAAGGTGGCTAGCTACAATAGCTTGCCTGGTTAGCAACAATATAATCATAGGGATTTATATTACGCTTGTACACTGTTGGGCAGAAAACATGCCTGAGAGGTATAAAAGATGCTGTTAGCGTCCAAGAAAAATGGGAAAGGAAAGCCCACCTCATCTGAGGAAGATGAAGGAAGAAGAACCTACAGAAAAGGATTCCACATTCCAAACTCATCCCTCTGAATTCAATAATATTTATCCTTATATGATTTCTGACAGTGTAGTTTGTCATTGTAATTAATTCTTTCCTGTAAGTAAACAAGAATTGTATACTTACTTAAGTACCTTACATTTTAAACTTTATTACATAGTGCAAATTTTAATGTTGAACTCTGCCCTAGTCAAGGAAGTATTTGTTACCTAACACAAGAATTTGATATAGAGTAATCCATAAACACTATCCTACCATATAGTTCATCATAATTTAACATTCAAAGAAAGAAGCATGATTTCCTCTTTTATTATGCTTTCATTTGAGCCATTTTAACTTTCTTATCATTCTTTCCTTCTGAGCCTAATTCAGTTCCTTACACAGATGCTCTAAAAAATCAAGGATTAAATATGTAACTTAATTTATAATTAGGAAATACATCATTTACAAGATACATTCATATTGGCGAGCATATTTTATTTCATAGATTGTAAACTGGTAAAACAATGTAATCTCCTCACCCTCTCTTCAATACAGTAAGCCTGTTTCTAAGACCACCCAAGGTTTTACTTTATGTCCCAGGCATTGGAGAACCAGACTGTACTGACCCCAGGGTTTGGTGACTTACATATAAATGAAGCATCTTACCAAGAAGGGATGAAAAATGACTTTAGAGGAAGCAAAAGTCTCAAAGCTCACAAGACTGGATTAGTTTCAGCTTGGTGACAGAGGCAATGCTCTTGTGATGCAGATGGAGTAATTTCTCCAGCACAAAAGATGTCCAGCCAGGTCCCATTGGCTTTAAGTGTTGTCATATTGCATTAAGTGTACTGAGTGCCCTTTCTCAGACTTATGTACCATTGGCATGCATTTAATTAACAATTAATGATTACATAGTACTGTTACTATTACCACATATTCCTGTTATATTAAGATAATGCGAAATTTGTAGCTATGTTTTGCCTGTTTAGTAAAATGAGTCTGAATATAAGGGTGAGAGGGTCTACACACAGCCAAGAGGATGGGGTATTAACCCAGGCCTGTGTGAAGATATTTGCATCTCATGGAATGCTCTCCAGAGAACAAACTGACCTACCCTGCGGATGTCCGCTAAGCTCCCGCCAGCTTCCTCAGGGCTTGCCGAATGCACAGTGAGTGCCACGGTGCCATCGTGGCGGTGAAGCACAGGCTCAACTCTACGGACCTGGGGTCAGAAGGCCTGGGTTAATACCCCATTCTCTTGGCTGCATGAGCTGCATGGTCTGTCATCATTACAATGGGGACAATAATACATGCCCTGTCTACCTCAGCCTCCTTTCAGGGAAGTTTCTCAAAACAAAGTATGCTACTGTGATTCATTGTCACCTGTGATGTCAAACTGCACCTTGTGTTATACTCCTAGGGGGTAACACAGCATGGGGCTCAAGCCCAAGCTCCGGAGTCCAGAAAGCCAGGTTCATATCCCAGCTCTGCCATTCATTAACTGCTTTCACATCTCTAAACCTCAGTTTCGTCATTTGTTGGGGCTCGCATAACAGTACTGTGTCATAGGGCTATTATGAGAATTAAATATGTGTATTCGTTATTGCTAAATAATAAATTACCCCAAAACCTAATGGCTTAAAGCAACAGATTTTTATTATCTCTATTATCATAGTTCTATGGGTTGGGAATCTGGGTATGGCTTAGCTAGGTCCTCTGGCTCAGGTATCTCACTCACAGGCTGCAAAGTTTCAACCGAGACTGCAGACATCTCAAGGCTCAACTGGGGAAAGATATGCTTCCAAGCTCACTCATGTGGCTGTTGACAAGCCTCAGGTCCCAGCTGGCTGCTGGCTGGAGACATCCTTTTGCTACCACATGGACCTCTCCATAGGGCTACTAACAAAACAGAGTGCTTTATGCAGATGTTGCAGCTTGCTCTCCTTGGAGCAAGGGCTAAGATTGAAAGATGGCAAAATAGAAGCCAGAGTCTTTTTGTAACCTGATATCAGAAGTGATAGCCCATGGCTTCTGCTGTGTTCCTCATTAGAGACAAGTCACTAGATCTAGCTGAATTCAAGGGGAAGGGATTACACAGTGGGAGGAATACCTAGAGGAACCAAATCATTGAGAACCACCTGAGATACTGCCTGCCACAATATGATAAGACATCAGAAGCTGTTTGATAAAGACTCAATTCAGTATCACCTCGTAGTTTTATTTCATAGTAATGTTCTCAGACTGAAATTAGATAATCTATGTCAAAGAAAGCTCTATACAATATCAAGATTTTATTAGTTTTATTAATGCTGAGAATCCAGTTCCACTTTATAGATGGTGATATAAGAACAGCAAATCAATGATTAAGAGATGCGAATTTTACACCTTGCTCTGTGTGTGACCTTGGGAAAGCCATTTATTTGTTTCATACCTTAGTTCTTTCATAAAAGTGATGATAATAACAGACTTACCAGGATAAAATAAGATAATAGACAGCCATGCAGCACACTGACAATATTTTGGTCACCCACAAACCACATATATGACAGTGGTCCCACAAATTATAATGGAGCTGAAAAATTCCTACAGCCTAGTGAAATCATTGCTATTGCAATGTTGTTGTAGCACAATGTATCACTCATGTGCTTGTGATGAGGATGGTGTAAACAAACCTGTGCTGCCAGTTGTGTAAAAGTATAGCACATACAATTATATATAGTATATAACACTTGCTAATGATAATAAACAACTATGTTACTGGTTTACATATTTACTGTACTATACTTTTTATCATTATTTTGGGGTGTGTTCCTACTTAATAAAAAAAAAAAGTAAAAAGAAGTTTAACTGTAAAACAGCCTCAGGCAGGTCCTTCAGAAGGTATCCCAGAAAACGGCATTGTTATTACAGGAGATGACAGCTCCATGCATGTTATTACCCCGAAGGACCTCCCAATGGGACATGATGTGTAAATAGATACAGTGATACTGATAATCCTGAGCCTGTGTAGGCTGAGGCTAATGAGTCTGTATCTTAGTTTTGTTTGTTCGTTTGTTTGTTTGTTGGTTGGTTTGAGACAGAGTCTCAGTCGCCCAGGCTGGAGTGCAGCGGCACAATCTCGCCTCATTGCAACCTCCGCCTCCCAGGTTCAAGCGATTCTCCTGCCTCAGCTTCCTAGTAGCTGGGATTACAGGCACTCGCCACCATGCCCAGCTAATTTTTTGAATTTTTAGTAGAGACAGGATTTCACCATATTGGCCATGCTGGTCTCGAACCCCTGACCTCAAATGATTCGCCCGCCTCAGCCTCCCAAAGTGCTGGCATTACAGGCGTGAGTATCTTAGTTTTTAACAAAAAAAGTTTGAAAAGGAAAGAAAAAATTTAAAGTTTTTAAAATAGAAAAAAGTTTATAAAATAAGGTTATAAATAATGAGAATATTTTTGTATAGCTATACAATGTGTTTTAAGCTAAGTGTTATTACAAAAAGAGTCAAAAAGTTTTTTTTAATTTAAAAGTTTGGGGTTTTTTTGTTTTTTTTTTGTTTTTGTTTTTGTTTTTGTTTTTGTTTTTTTGAGATGACATTTCGTTCTTGCCTCCCAGACTGGAGTGCAGTGGCGTGGTGATCCCAGTTCACTGCAACCTCTGCCTCCCCAGTTTCAAGCAATTCTCCTGCCTCAGCCTCCCAAGTAACTGGGATTACAGGTGTATGCCACCATGCCCAGCTAAATTTTGTATTTTTAGTAGAGATGGGGATTCACTATGTTGGCCAGGCTGGTCTCAATCTCCTGACCTCAAGTAGTTTACCTGCCTTGGCCTCCCAAAGTGCTGGGATTACAGGCATGAGCCACCACACCGGGCCTAATTAAAAAGTTTATAAAGTAAAAAAGTTATAGTAAGCTAAGGTTAACTTATTATTGGAGAGAGAAAAAATGGTTTTTACAAATTAGGTGTAGCTTAAGTGTACAGTGTTTTTAAAGTCTACAGTAGTATACAGTAATGTACTAGGCCTTCATATTCGCTCAGCACTGACTCACTGACTCACCCAGAGCAACTTCCAATCCTGCAAACTCCATTCATGATAAGTTCCCTATACAAGTGTCCCATTTTTTATCTTTATACCATGTTTTTACTGTACCCTTTCTACGTTTAGATACACAAATACCATTGTGTTACACTTGCCTACAGTATTCAATACAGTAACATGCTGTCTGGCTTTGTAGCCTAGAAGCAATAGGCTATGCCACATAGCCTAGGTGTGCAGTAGGCTACACCATCTAGGTTTGTAGAAGTACACATCTTGATGTTCACACAATGATGAAATGGCCTAACAATGCATTTCTCAGAATGTATGATGCATGGCTATATATAAAATTATGCTGAAATCTAAAAAAATGAGATGACGGTCATAACAACAATGATGAAGATGACTATGTGTTTCAGCTTCTACTCCATGGTCCTTTGAGGACAACTGAAGTAACTAGATATGATTTTTATCAGTTATATTTTAAGTGTATGTATCAAATCCAGCTACCCCAAGTTTTACAATAACTTTATATGGTTTAATCTTATCTTGCTGAACACATTAGATATGCTCCCCTGAAAAGTGACTTGCAAACAGAATTTTTAGAAACTGAACCATAATTAAAATGCACAGAGGCCGGACACGGTGGCTCACACCTGTAATCCCAGTACTTTGGGAAGCCGAGACAGGCGGATCACCTGAGGTCAGGAGTTTGAGACCAGCCTGACCAACATGAAGAAACCCTGTCTCTACTAAAAATACAAAATTAGCCATGCGTGGTGGCACATGGCTGTAATCCCAGCTACTCAGCAGGCTGAGGCAGGAGAATCGCTTGAACCCAGGAGGTGGAGGTTGTGGTGAGCCGAGATCGTGCCATTGCACTCCAGCCTGGGCAACAAGAGCAAAACTCTGTCTCAAAAACAAAAAAATGCACAGAGAAGGTTTCTATGTATCTAGTGGAATTGTACAATGCTTATGTGATCTTGTGATATCATTAATATTTTGTAATATAAATAATTATCCTCATCTTATTATTTTAATTTTCTGGCATTATAGCAAGTGCCCTTGAATTGGGCACACCTGTATAAATATTTATAGTTACTTAAGAACTCACAAAACAACCTTTTGAAGTAGGCAAATAAAACTAACTCTTGGTTATCTCAAAGAGTTCTTTTTGTTTGATTCTTGTGTTATCTACATTTCTTCTCTGACTGTAAATTGGCATAAATTTGGCAGATACAAAACAAGTAAAGTTCAAACTCCTCCATTCAACCACTTTAAGAGATTTTTTTCCTGCTTATAAGTATATCACATGTTCATTGTGGAAAATTTGGAAATGCAGAAAAGTATAAAAAATGTAGTTAAAGTTACTCTTATTACCACCACCAAGAGGCAGCCACTATTGATACTTTGATGAATTTCTGCCTTCGTGCTTTCCCTCTCTATAGGGAGAAAAGAGTGGTTTCTTTTTCAGTGAAATCAGGAGTACGTTATATATTTTTCTTGTATTCTGCTTTTTCTAATTAACATATTTTTTAAATGATATTTCCATTTATTGATTCAACAACATAAATTAGTAAATATTGACTATATCCAAAGTGGAATTTGGATGAACTGTAAGAAATATAGTTAATAATTGAATTCAGATTTTTTAAATCAATTCCAACAATTGTGAAGTAGTTTCTTTTCCTTTTTTTTTTTTTAATTTTACTTTAAGTTTGGTGATACATGTGCAGAACGTGCAGGTTTGTTACATAGGTGTACATGTGCCACGGTGGTTTGCTGCACCTATCAACCCGTCATCTAGGTTTTAAGCCCTGCACGCGTTAGGTATTTGTCCTAATGCTCTCCTTCCCCTTACCCTCCACCCCGCGACAGGCCCCAGTGTGTGATGTTCCCCGACTTGTGTTCATGTGTTCTCATTGTTCAACTCCCACTTATGAGTGAGAACACGTGGTGTTTGGTTTTCTGTTCCTGTGTTAGTTTGCTGAGAATGATGGCTTCCAGCTTCATCCATGTGCCTGCAAAGGACATGAACTCATTCTTTTTTAAGGCTGCAAACATTATCTATTTAATAAGTTTCACATATAATTATTATTTGAAAACATCATTTCTAATAAGTATATAATATTCTGTTGTATGGATATACTATATCTTATTTAACCAGTCATTACTATTGGACTTTTAGGTGGTTGTCAGTTTTTATACTATAAAATTATAGCATGAAAAGAACATTTTTACATAAGTCTTTGTCTTTCATTATTCTAGTTATCTTAATAAAAGTAGCAAAGGAGTCCTTGAAGTCACTAGGGGGAAATGAGGTTTGGTAATCCAAGTATAAATATATACACCACAGTCTTCTCTTCCCTCTTCCCTACCACTTCCTCTCACCTCCCACTGGCAGAAATTTGCAGGCTTTTAATGCTGAAGTAACAATCTAATTGGGGTGGCCATCTGTCGTTTTTGACCCATATGGTTCAGGTCACACTGAATGCGCCCTTGGCTCCAAGAGTGACATGGGACCCAGGCCCATCCAAACGTCTCGTTCTACAGGGCACTGTGATTGGTTCAGGGATGGGCCATGATCCAAGAGGACCAACTGGAATCAATGAAGCTCAGGTGAGAGGTGTTTAGTTGCTGTCACCTACATTGGATTTGGAGATCTAAGGATATATGCCAGGAACTGCAGGGACCCAACATAAAGGGAGTGCCTCCTGAGGATAAAACTTTACATGGAGGAAGGAAGAGCCAAGAGATGGAGAAAGGTTCTTGACTATATTATTTAAGTTTCTGGATCCACTTGTGCCTGATCTACACTTGACACTGAAGTTTCATGAGCAAGTAAAGTCTCCTTCTCACTTACGCCAATTTAAGAAGATTTCTGTCATTTGTCTTTTAAAGGGTCTTTAATAATCCAGAGATTTTTACCCTCTCAATTGATGAAAATGAGTTGTAGTTAAGACAGATTCTGGAGCTGAATCCTAGTTCCATCACTGACAGTGTAACAAGGGAAGGTTACATGACCTTTCCCCAGTCAGCTTCCCTACCTATAAAATGAAAATAATGCTAATACTTATCACCTCAGAGAGGTTTTGCAGGGTTAAGTAAGTTAATATGTGAAAAAAATGCTTAGAACAGTACCTGGTATATTTTAATTACTACGTAAGTGTGTCCCTGCTGCTGCTGTTGTTATTTTGAAGGCAGAAAGAAAACACAGGAGAGTAAATGACCTATTTCACTCATGCAGAGATTTAGCAGCCAAGCTAAAATTCAAATTTAGGTCTTCTCTTTTCTCTGCTTGTTGTTCTTTCTCAAGAGCTAAGCATATCGTCATCTTTATGATATATTTGAGTATTAAGCTTTCAGAAGTTTCCATCCACATATTTGAACATTTCTATCAAAAGTTTTTGAGGTAGACCAGGAGGCCAGAAAATAGATTTAAGTTACTAGCAATAACCAGATGCTACTGTAGGATTATAGGTTATCATAACTTGTAACTAAAAATTATGATTTTTATTATAATAAGTTTAAATTTAATTTTAATTAAAATTAAAATACATTTTATTATAATATTTTCTACTTTAACAAGTAACTGTACCTTTCACCGTGTTTTATTTAGCACCTTTCACAGTGTTGTTGTCTTTTTTAATATACCTTCCTATTAAACCAGTTGCTCTTTGCAGAATGCTTGAATCATTTGGCTCTTGGTTAGTAGGCTCCCGTTACCTAACCAAGCACTGAGTGAACGTATTTACTGGGGAGGCAGCTGGTCTCTCCCAAATGTAAATCAGATTTCATCATGTCTGGCTTGGAGAGAACGTGGCATATGGCAAATGAAGGCACAGCTGCATAGTGAAATTTTCCATCACAAATTAGTCTAATACCTAAATGCAGAGTGAATAAAATATTTTCTAAATAAGAATATTATGTTCAAATTCATAATCATTGTTAAATATTAGGAGTCAGGTTATTTCCCTTGAATTATACAAAATTTCACTATTCTGCTTGAAAAAGTACATGTTATCTTATATTTAATGTCATACTATTCACATCCAGGCTGCCTTTCAACTTCTATTATTTAAAAATATTTTCAGATATCTACATCGCCTGTTATTAAAATGCAAACTATTCTTTGAGTAGAGAACCTTTGTGTAAGGCCTTACAAAGTTCTGATAGAGACGAAGTGCGTGGAAGGAATGACAGTGTGGTGGGAAGGTCCATGCCCTTAGGGGAATGGGTGGGAGACTAAGCTTTGGAGCAGTTAGGTTGGAATTCAGACGAAGCCCTGCCACTTCTAGGCTGCAAAGGCATTGAACAAGGTACTTAACTACCCTCTGCCTCAGTTTCCTTATCTGTGATAAGAATAATGTCATGTAATGATAATACAAACATCATAGGATTGTCAGAATCAAAATGAGAAAATGTATGCAATATTCTTAGCATAGTACCTGCCACATAATAGGCACTCAAAAATAATAAGACCTGCTTTATCACTGGCTCTAAAGTTTTGTCAAATTGGTTTCATAACCCTAAAAAAGCTATCAAATCTTCCTGGGCCTCAGTTTTGTCATTAGGTGAGTAAATTGGGCCAAATTCTATAAAAAGTGCTTTTGGGGGTTAAAATGCTACGACAATGCCCATACACATTGGGATAAACCAAAAATCTATAACGGGCAAATGTGGGAAGTGTCAGGCCTCTGAGCCCAAGCCAAGCCATTGCATCCCCTGTGACTTGCACGTATACACCCAGATGGCCTGAAGTAACTGAACAATCACAAAAGAAGTGAAAAGGCCCTGCCCTACCTTAACTGATGACATTCCACCATTGTGATTTGTTCCTGCCCCACCTTAACTGAGTGATTAACCCTGTGAATTTCCTTCTCCTGGCTCAGAAGCTCCCCCTTTCTACACTGAAATCGAGCTGCATCCACTCTCCAAAGGTGATCATCTTCTCTAATAATAAAGCAAGGTTTGTCTATTTTTAACTTTTTATCGATCCAGTGCTCAGCTTTTTCGCAGCATTTGGGGAGGAGCATTCAATGGCTCATTGCAGAACCTTCCTTGTCCTGATGATTTTGATAATATTATTGACATTCTTTCAGATTCCATAGTGAGTCTTTGTCATGATCAAAGGGCTCATGATGCTGATAACACAAACAAAAGTAACCAGTTCAAGAATTAATTTGGTTAATGAGGATCACTAATACGGATAATTTCTTCCTAATTGTTTTGGCGGGATGCATTATTTGGTTGAGTGTATTATCTTGTCTACACTGATCAAGCTAGGGTGAAACTCTTCTTATTAGCCTTTAACTACGTACTTTACCAACACAGCCTTTGAAATATTTGTTTTCTTTTCATGAAGAGCTTTGAAATTTTTTGCCTAGATTCCAAAGTAAGAAATCAATTTAAATGGCATAACTTTCAAACTAGACTTCTGAAAGACTTTATGTATCATCATTAAATCTAAATTGATATTTTTCTTTAAAAGATGCAACTTTTCTATTTCCTATGTAAATAACTGTGACTCTATTGATTTATAAACTCCAAGAACAATTACCACTAGGGAAAAAGACGGGATAAAGGAGCATTTGTTGTTAAGCAGATATAATATTTTGAACTGATGATAATGTTTCCCTTACAAAACATGCTTGTATTAACTGATATTTATACTCATTTTTGAAAACTGAATTACAGATTTATGAAGGATATATTCAAAACTTAATTCACTAAAAGAAAAAAATAGATATGTCTATTGAAATATCCCCTAAGAAGCAGAAAAATATTTTTGTTCTAGTAATATAAATAGAATAATGCAAATAAGAATGTCACCTGAATTTTAAGTAACACACAGTGTATTTGGACCCCAGATTGACAATTGGCAACAGTACCAGAAAATAAACTAGAAACTAGATGCAGCCAGGCCTTGGCAAATTTTTTTTTATACTGTTGTTAAGAAACTCATAATAACTGCTTCCTCATTGATGTGACCTTCCTTAGTTGACACTCTCTTGATTACAAGTACACGATGCCTACTTTAAATTATGCTTAATCATGAAGGGAATTTATTAGAAGATGCCAGGATATTTGGTGAAACTCAAGAGCTAGAGTTAGGTACGAGGAAATTATCAGGAATCTAGAACCTTATTTTTCTCTTCCCTTTTTTCTCTCCAAGACTGGCTTTGAATATGTCTACACACATGTGGCTAAATGTAGGTGTCCCATAGCTCCTTAGTTTCGATTTCGAGATTCAAACAACTCACAGAGAAAACCAACAAGCATCTCTCACGCACAGTTCAAATTCCTAGAAAAAAAGGGAGTTTGGCCCAGCTATAGTTAGCTGTCTATCCCTAGCCCATCAACAATGGTGCAAACACAGGTTCTGGGAATCTAGTCTTAGCAGGAGGGGAACAGTATGCAGAAAAAGGGGGATCTGGGTTGTACAGACACCCCAAAAAAGTTGTCTTTTCTTCCTTTTGGCTTACACAGACACACACACACACACACCCCTACCATTCTTCCCATTTATTAAAAGGTCTCCCTGCCATATGTGACTTAACCATCTTACACTGAACTACACTCATTCATCCTCTTCCTAAAGGGGATAATCCAATCAATCATATCTAGCAACTGAATACTAAAATGTCATCAATGGGGCCCTCTTCTCAAAGTGAATGATCCCCAGAATAGTCCATTTTTTTCTGTAGATTAGGCTTCATTTTGTTCAGAAAAATAGCTTTCTCTTTTTATTCTGCAACATAATGATTAAATGGTAAAATTAGAAAGTTATCAGTAAAACCACAAACATTCCCACTCAAAAAATGATTACAAGAAGCAAGAATCTTCACAGCAAAATCATACATTGGTTACCAGACCAGAGAATATATTGCATCCTGCAAGACAAGCACTGCAAGAAAGGTTAAGAGTAGGATAAATAGGTTTTATGGGCTTCCATTATTGTTGGAGTGGGTTCCTTCCTAAATCAAGTACTTCACTACAATATAATGCAAATAAAGTTAACCTCTCTGCATGCTGCCTTGACTGACTCAGCCAACCAGTTTCATATTCTTTACATAGCTTTGTTAACTGTAGCTCTCTCTATTGATACAATTTCTCTCTTAGTAAAGATCCTTTTGGTTGTGAGTAAAAACATACACAGATACAAAACCACAGACTTTAAGTTAGCTTAAGGAAAAAATATGTTGGGAGGAGTTTACTGGAAGGGTTCCAGGATACATTAATTCATAACAAATGACCCCAAAACTTAATGGCATAAAACTGCACTCTTTATTTAAGTCAATTTTGGTGATTGTCTGGGTAGTTTTTCTCGTGTGGTCCAGCTCTGGTGGTCTCTGCTGAGATTGTTCCTGCCTCTGCAAGAGCTTGCAGGTCAGTTACAAGCCAGATGATCTACTGTGTTCTCACATTTCTAAGGGTAGGCAGGCTGTCAGCTAGTGCAAAGGAATCAGTGGTTAGAAGGGACTAGGCCATGTGGCTCTCAACATCCAGGATGCTACACTAGGCATCTTCACAGGGTTCCTAAAAGTACAATGAAGAAAGCAGCAAAGTCCTTGAGACTCAGACTCAAAACTCACATGATTCCATTTCTGTCACATTCTATTAGTCAAAATAATTCATAAGGTCAGCCCAGACTCAAGGAACAGAAAACAGATTGTATTAGTCTGTTCTCACATTGCTATAAAGAACTACCTGAGACTGGGTAATATATAAAGAAAAGATGCTTGATTGACTCACAGTTCCATAGTCTGTACAGAAAGCTTGGCTGGGGAGTCCTCAGGAAACTTACAATTATGGCAGAGGCAAAGGGGAAACAGGCACATCTTCCATGGCTGGAGATAAAGCAAGAGAGTGAAGGGGGAGGTGCTGCACACTTAAACAACCAGATCTCGTGAGAACTCACTCACTACCATGAGAATAGCAGAGGGAAATCCACCCCCATGATTCAATTACCTCCAACCAAGCCCCTCCTCCAACATTAGGAATTACAATTCAATATGAGATTTGGGTGGGGACACAAATACAACCATATCATAGATTCAACTCTTGATGGCAGGAGCTGTAGTGGGGACATTTTTGCAGTCTACAACAAGGGATATTTCGAAGAAGTCAAAGATAATTTGCATAGCCAGACACCACAAGGGGCTAGAACTGCGAACTGTAAAGCTGGCAGAGCCTGAGATATTTCCATTTTTATTCAGGCTGTCTGTCTGCCTCTCATCGTATGGCCTCTTACTCTGCTTCTCTCACTAAGACAACTTACTTTATTCAATTACTTTATTCAACTTACTTTATTCAAGGTATGTATGTAAGACCCTAGAGGCCTGCCCCACAAATCCCCAGTGTGCATGTCTTCAGTTCAAGTGATCTGCTCAGACAGCTGAATAGTATCTCTTAGCACCAATTTCAATTCCCAAAACAGAGGATTTGATTGTCCCAGATTTGGGGCAGTGATTCATCCCAATTCATCCACTATTTCTGGATGGGGAGCCACAGAATAGATACGTGGTTACTGTGAGGCCCCTATGCAGAAGAGAGTGGTGTGGGACCCTTCTCAGAGGATGAGAGACTCAGGAGATGCTTTCTATCACAGTATGTAATGGCAAAACCCATATGCCCTGAAAAATTCAACTCTCCAGATGAAGTCAGTATTCTGTTACCAAGTCAGTGCCAGGAAAATGCAAGAAAAATTGAAAACAAGCTTGTCATTTTCTTCTATTTTTTTCTGAGTCTGAAGTGCCCGTAGATACTCTTAGTTCTTCTAGAAAGCTTGAAAGCAATGTTTAATGGAAGTCAAATCTGGTCTGCAGCAGATTTCTTTTTCATTTGATTTTCTCCCTCTTATCTTGGGAACAACCTCTAATGAGAGAAATATTCCAGAGCACCATCTCAAGATGTATCTGGGAAAGGAACCCATTGTACACCAGAGCAAATCGACCCTCTGCTCCCTGACAAGATGCTTGGTTTTCAACAGCTTCCCTGATCCCACTTCTTATGACTTTACCACACTTTTCTCTGCTTCCCGGAGGTTCAGCAAGGCTTCCATCTCCCTGACGGTCTTGTCAGGGCAATCTCTTCACTGGCACCATGGCTTATTTTCTACAGAACCACCGAAAGCAGACATGGTTCCCATGCAGATTATCTTCCCATTTGCACTTACCAATCATGTGAACTCAGGCAGGTCCACCTCCCTGTCAGCTTGTCTCCTGCAAAATTTAGACTTCAAGTATTTTCTCTTACTGCTACCCTGTATGTTTATTATCAGATCAAATGAGACGTCTGCATGCAGTAGCACTTTAAAAACGTTAGAATGCTCTGTACGTGTAGAGAAATGGAACTTCTCTCACAGATACTTGATAGTGAGATAAAGTGGCAGGGGTCATTTCATGTCCAGTGTCATCATACAGATGTAAAATCCCACCTTGGAAATGTAGGTGACCACATGTAGAATTTTACCTCTGCCTGCTCATGAGACCCTGTGCAGAGGACTCAGCTAAGTCATGCTCAGGCTTCTGATCCACAGAAGCCATGAGATAATAAATGTATGTTGTTTAAAGCTGCTAAATTTGTGGTAATTTGTTACACAGCAATAGACAACTAATACAGTGTTCAATCTCAAATGTAAAATAACATTTTACATAACAGAATGCTATGTGTAGGCTTGAGTGAGTGAGTGAGAGAGTGTGTGTGTGTGTGTGTGTGTGTGTATGTATGTGTGTTCCAAAGGAAACGTATTTTAAAATGAAATACATTTTAACATATGGTTTTCAAAAAGCTGAGAAACTGATGATAAATTTACACTTGTTGCTGCAACATCTCAACATTGTAAACCAAAAATAAAATCTAAGACCCCCCCAACCAATTGACTGAAACCCCCTCTCAGTCAAGGGCATTCCAAAGTAAACCTGAAAAACTAGTTCAGGCCATGATGGGAATGGGGGATTAGACACGCCTCATTATACCCTTCTCTCTTTGGAATTGGGCACAATGGACAAACATTAACAGTACAACAGAGATCTCAAGACTGACCAGACAGATTCTTTGTGGCGATAAGGTATATCACAAAATCATAGACAGCAGGCCCTGAAAGAAATAGAAAGTATTTTACCCTAAGATATATTTCTTTGATGTATTTTAAAATGGCCCTGCAAAGCTGTCTCTTGTGGGAGAAATCTACATTCTATAGAGAATCCTCTTCCCTTTCCAGGTTTTTTTTTCTGATCCAAGAAAGACTAACTAAAAGTCTGGAACCTTTAAAAGTCTGATAAGAAATATTTACCATCTAATCTCTCTGAAGCCTGCTGCTTGGAGAATTCATCTGCATAATAAGAACCCTGGTCTCCACAACCCCTTATCTTCATTCAGACATTCCTTCCTATATTGATTCCAGTTCTTTAGATAATAACTTAACACTTTCAACCAATTACCAATCAGAAAATCTTTAAATCCACCTATAACTGGAAGCCACCCTGCCACCATCACTGCTTTGAGTTGTTCTGCCTTTCTGGACCAAACCAATATACACCTTATATGTATCAATTGATGTCTGCTTGTAACTTCTGACCCCCTAAAATGTATAAGACCAAGCTGTAACCCAACCATCTGGGGTACATGTTCTCAGACCCTCCTGAAGCTGTGTCTTTGGCATGCCCTTATTCTTGACAAAATAAACTTCTAAATTGATTGAGAAAAAAAATTTAAAAAAATAAAAACATGATTTTCTTGGTCAGAGCTGGGATACTACTTGCTTGCCATATGACCTTGCACACATTATTTATGGAGTCTTTTATGTTTCACTTTCTGTTTTTTAAATAAGAACAACTCCACCAACTTCAGAGTCTTATGAGAATAAAATGATAAAAGGTATGTGAATATGCTTAGCATACTATTCGGCCATGCTAGAAGACTATAAGGTTAGGTTTTGTTTATTTGTTTGTTTGCTCCTTTCTTGGTGTTCACTGGGTTCAATGGCTGAGTTCCATTACATGTTAACCTTGTCGTTTAGTATAGAAAACAATGTGAGATTTAGCATGATTATTGAAACAGCAAATCTTCAGAAATCCAACAAGCCTATGGCACTCAAACAGCTTAGTAAAACCTACCCAACAAAATTTAAGAAGTCTTGGAAGCAGATGGTTTGGGGCATCTAGGCTCCAGCCCAGGGGCATTTTTGCTGGCATTTGTGAGACTTTTCAAAAACAATAAGCAGTCAACATTGTTCAAGGCTCATTTTTTTCCTGCCTTCTGAGGTGACTACTTGAGCAACATCTTTCAAATAATTCTAATCTAAGAAGAATTTTTTATTTTAACCTTTTAAAAAGGCAATAAAATAAGACATCTATTTTTTTCTCCAAATAGCTATGTATGATAACCTCTACTTATTAGGACATTTGCAAGTTTCTTACCATATATTCTGGCCAAGGCCATCTGTTTTTTTATGAAACATTGTTAGAATTAAATCCCAGAATTTCAGATGAGCTTTCCCTTACACTGTCATATTTCACCTTACCTCCTAACTTTTAAGGGACTGTCCATGAATACCTGAGCCCCAACATCTCAGTCACTTGGCCCTGAAGAAAAATCACAGTGCCACCCACTTATCTTCTGAATCAATGTATCTGAATGTTTAATATTTTCCATTTGTTTTACAGTTTCTTACAAAATAAATTATTTTCCCATTGAGGAGAAAAAAGATTTTTATGCATTTGCATGAAAAGTTTTCAAAGATATTGAAAACTTCAAAGATATTGAAAAAAAGGACACAGTAAAGTAAAAAATAGCTTGCATATCGAGATCTCATGTGTATGGAAATGCATGGGCAAAAGCCTACAGGAGCACAATGGTGGATGCTGGTAACCCATGGAAGGTGAGTGGAGTGTGAGCGGAGAGGGGGCCTGTCACCTTTAGTCATATAAACTTCCATAATAGTAACATTTTTTAAACTCAGGCTTAAAATTTTTTAAACTCAATTTTTTAAACCCACACTATTTAATTTTTAAATTGTTTTTAACTGGGAGTGGGTAGGAGGCATGCATTCCTTGACCAATAGAGGCAATTTTTCTTTTTTTGAGACAGAGTCTCGCTCTGTCGCCCAGGCTGGAGTGCAGTGGTGCGATCTCGGCTCACTGCCAGCTCCGCCTCCTGGGTTGATGCCATTCTCCTGCCTCAGCCTCCCAAGTAGCTGGGACTACAGGTGCCCGCCACCATGCCCAGCTAATTTTTTGTATTTTTAGTAGAGACGAGGTTTCACCATGTTAGCCAGGATGGTCTCGATCTCCTGACCTCGTGATCTGCCCACCTTGGCCTCAATAGAGGCATTTTTAATTTATGAGCCCATGGGAGAAGCCCATGTGCCTATACTCAAATGGCAGCTCCTCACAATGACGCAAACATTCTGTCTAAAGTGCCCTCTCGTCTTCCAGTCTGTTCCTGTTTCTGTTTTTTCCCTCATGATACTTGCCATAATCCAAAATTAATAAGTATCTGTTGGCCTCTCTTCTCTCCCAGCTAGAATACAGGCATTATGAGGGCAGGAGTCTCATCAGTCTTGTTCAGTTTTCATCTCCAGTATCTAGAGGAGAATCGAGCATTGAGTAGATGCTCAACAAATATTTGAATAAATATAAGAATGAATGAGACAAATGCCCTTGTGCCATTATTGTCTGCTGTAAAACTCTGAAGGAGCAGGGGCTGCAAGCAAAAATAGCAGTGGACCCAAGTTTTACATCTGCTTCCAAAGTACTCTTTCTTATTTGTTAGAGAAGACATTTGTTTCAAGAGATCCAAGAGAAAATTTGCCTGGTGGAAGATCCTAGCAGCCCCAGACTCTGAACAGGAAGTGTCTACCAACCAGATACTGGCCCAGCTCCCACACAGCGTAAGACAATGTATTAATCAGGGCTCTCCAGAGAAACAGAACCAATTGTGTGTGTGTGTGTGTGTGTGTGTGTGTGTGTGTGTGTGTACAGAAAGAGAGAGATCGATGTTAAGAAATTGGCTCACACAGTTGTGGAGCCTGGCAAGCTCAAAATCTGCAGGGTAGGCGGGTAGGCTGGAGACCCAGGGAAGAGCTGATATTGCAACTCAAGTCTGAAGAGAGTCTAGAGGCAGAATTCCCTCTTCCTTGGGGAAACTCAGTCTTTTTTCTCTTGAGGCCTTCAACTGATTGGATGAGGCCTACCACATTATGGAGGATAATCTGCTTTACCCAAAGTCTACTTTGAGTTTAAATGTTAATCTCATCTTAAAAAAAAAGAAGAAGAAGAAGAAAAAACACTCAGCCAAGCACTGTGGCTCACACCTGTAATTGCAACACTCTGGGAGGCCAAGGCAGGTGGATCACCTGAGCTCAGAGTTCGAGACCAGCCTGGGCAACATGATGAAACCCTGTCTCTACAGAAAAAATACAAACATTAGCCAGGCACCCTGGCACCTGTGTGTAATCCCCAGCTATTCAGGAGGCAGAGGCATGAGAAATGCTTGAACCCAGATGGTCAAGGCTACAGTGAGTGGAGATCCTGCCACCGCACTCTAGTGACTAGTGTTTTGACTAATCTGGGTACCCTTGCCTAGCCGGGTTGAAACACAAAATTTATCATCATGGGCAGGATGACGGAACCTCAGCTGGAGCCTTAGCTGTGTAGGTAACACAGAGAGTATCCTGTGGTGAAAAAATTAGAAACAGACATTGTGTGAGAAAGAAGGGGCAAGTTTTGTGTAACCTCCTGACAAATTTTGAATCTCTGTTAATCCTCTTTTATGCAAGTATCAGAAGATCACTTCATGTTCAGCCATAGGAGCCCTCTCCTCACAGCCCCATATCAGCCAAGTGCATACAGATACAAGCTGCAGGCAAAGATAAAGCGTCTCTGAATCCCCAGCTGTGTCTGTAGGGACACTCTTCCTTAGTGCCACTATATTCCTCATACTAGTAAGGAAGCCAGCCAATTCTACTCAATGTACAAGTAAGTACATTGAAATGCAGACTGTCTAAATAAGCAAACTGAAGGGGCACACTGGGAAAGTTATCCAGATAATTCAGGACACAATTGAGCAGGTGTCTT
This sequence comes from Symphalangus syndactylus, assembly GCF_028878055.3. NCBI lineage: Eukaryota > Metazoa > Chordata > Mammalia > Primates > Hylobatidae > Symphalangus > Symphalangus syndactylus. Next base: position 64,739,654 of record NC_072424.2, read on the forward strand.
GGTCTGTTTTGTGCTGCTTTAACGGAATAGTGAAGACTGGATGATTTATAAAGAATAGAAATGTATGTCCCACAGTTCTAGAAGCTGGGTAACCAAGTTCAAGGTGCCAGCATGTAGTGACTAGTTAGGGCCTTCTTGCTGCACCATCCCAAGGCAAAAAATGGAAGGACAAGACGGGGATGAATGCTGTGTCCTCATGTGGTGGAAATGCAGAAGACAGCAAACTCACCCCCATAACCCTTTTTATACTGACATTAATCCATTCATAAAGGCAGACCCCTCCTGACCTAAACACCTCTCCGAAGGCCCTACCACCCAACACTGTTGCATTGGGGATTAAATTTCCAACATATGAATTTTGGGGACACATTCAAACCAGGCAAGTTTGAAAAGCTTATATTTGGGGTTTACATTATTCCAGCTGGTGAACTTCACCAGTTAGACAACCTTTATGACACAACTCAGGTGAATGTTCTGTTATCCCGGTTGTTCAATCAAGATCCATTGAGAGCTGTAGTGGGTGGGGGAAGTGAATCAGGAGCAACCACTTCAGGAAAGTGAGGATAAATGAAAGAAAGGCTGAGCTAGGCACGGAGAACCTGAATTCTAGATTTTAACACCTCTCTTGATCATTTGGGACAAGTCACTTAACCCTAAACCTCAGTTTCTTCTCTGATTCTCCTTTAGCCCTATAATTTCATGGGATGTCTAATCTCAGACACTCTGCTGGCCATGTGGCCTCAGATCCCTCTCCTAATGCCTAATATGTGTTAGCACCCTTGTGCTTTCAAATATCTACTACTACTGCTCGTTTTATTTCTACCACTTAAAGAATGGAAAACCCATATTTAAAAAAAATCTATTTCCCCCACAATAGTGTGTCTGAATACAGATTCTGAATTGCTTTACACATATACTGTATGTTTATCTAATTATAAGTAGAAAATAATATTGTGCCAGTGATAAAAATGAAGCTAGGAACTATCAAGAGAGCCTGGTCCTATTTCCAAATACCATTATATTCTTTAGTATTTTGGTTTCAAATCAGCTTCCAATATTTGGGGAGTCAGTTTTTCTTTTTTGATATTTTTTCTGCTCAACTGATTCAGAAAATCTCTTGTTGCTATGGAAGTCAAATGGGTTTTTTCATCTGTTTTAAAATCGTCTCCTCATGCCTTTACAATTAAAAGTCATACCTAATTATAATGCTAACCTACTGAATGTGGATCACATATTAAACAAAAGAAAATAGATGTTCATGATGTCAGGTTCGTAAGAAAAAGAATTTTTTTAATTTAATTATTTTACCAGACTTTAAGTCTTTCCCATTCTTACACATCCCATTTGAATGACACTAAAATGTATAAAATCAATTATATGAGTTTCATTTGCCCAAGCTTGGTATAAAATTTTATTATTCCTTTCCTGAGTATCTGGTTATTCTAATTAATTTTCTCCTCCTTATCAGCGGATTTAATGATTCACTTCCATGCCCCTCTTTTGCCAAGTGCGTCAGCATGTATTGTTAGCCAGAGGTGTCTCCATAGCTATTAAGAAGCTCTGACTCGGTGAAGAAACAGAAGCAGTGTGCTGAGCGGGAGAAGAGGGATGAGGTCATGCCTTTGAGCACTGACTATAACCTTTATGTTGCTCTTGGTTTTTGTAATGCACACATATGCACATGCAAATATACGTGTGCACACAAAAATGCATGCCTAGCTGTATGAATTCTCACGTCAGAAATGAGTGGCGAGTGAAGATCAGAACAGATTTCACATTTTTAACCTAGTCTAAATTCAGCTCCTTTGCAGAACTTCATCTGAGTAATCCCTTTTAAATCTGAGCCCTCCAGTTACTCCAGATTTTCTTAGCATTTAGTTACTTACGTGCATGCCTCTGCTGTCATAGCAAAGGCACAGGCTGACATCCACAGCAGGGAAGATAAGTAATAAATGCATGAACTTGTGGCACAAGATCAAGCACTGGGTGTACAGGCTCATGACTGGCATTGAGGAACATGGTAAAAAAGGAAGGGAAATAAAGCAAGTAAGATTTTTGTTTGAACATTAAGGAGAATTTTTTGGTTAGGTACAATGGAACAGTTTATAAAATGTGGTAGTATGATCCCCAATCCTGGAGCACATAAAGAAGAAAATAAAAAACATTTTCCTGAAGTTGCTTGGGTCAGAAATGTCAGAGATGCAGTGCAAATCATCTTATCAGCTATTTGAGAATGGTCAGATGTAGACATGAAGAGATTAACATAATTATTTGTTCTATAAATACAGTCATACACCACATAATGATATTTTGGTCAACAACAGACCACATATATGATGGTGGTCCCATAAGATGGAGCTGGAAAATTCCTATTACCTTGTGCCATCCTAACATCATGGCACAATGCATTACTCATGTGTTTGTGGTGATTTGGTGTAAACCTACTGGGCTGCCAGTCATATGAAAGCATATCACAGGCTGGGTGCTGTGGCTCACACCTGTAGTCCCAACACTTTGGGAAGCTGAGGTGGGCAGATCACTTGAGGCCAGGAGTCTGAGACCAACCTGCCCAACATGGTGAAATCCTGTCCCTACTAAAAATACAAAAGTTAGCCGGGTGTAGTGGTGCATGCCTACAGTCCCAGCTTCTCAGGAGGCTGAGGCAGGAAAATTACTTGAACCTGGAAGGCAGAGATTACAGTGAACCAAGATCCTGCCACTGCACTCCAGCCTGGGTGACGGAGCAAGACACTGTCTCCAAAAATAAGATAAAAAATAAAATAAAAATAAAAGCATACCACATACAATTATGTATAGTACATAATACGTGATCTCTGTTACTGGTTTATGTATTTACTATACTATACTTTTATTGTTATTTTAGTGTGCTCCTTCTACTCATTAAAAAAATGTTAACTGGCAAACAGCCTTAGGCAGGTCCTTCAAGAGGTATTCCAGAAGAAGGCATTACTATTATAGTAGATGACAGCACCATCCATGTTACTGCCCCAAAGACCTTCCTGTGGGATAAGATGTGGAGGTAGAAGACAGTGATATTGATCATTCTGACCTTGTGTAGTCCAAGGCTAATGTATATATTTTTGTCTTAATTTTTAACAGAAAAATTTAAAAAATACAAAAAATGTAAATAGGAAAAAGCTTATAAAATAAGGATATAAAAAAAGAAAATATTTTTGTACAGCTGTACAATGTGCACCACTGCACCTGGCTAACTTTTGTATTTTTAGTAGCGACAGGATTTCACCATGTTGGTGTTTTTTTTTATCAAGAAGTAAAAAAAAATTTAAATACTTATAAAGTAAAAATGTTACAATAAGCTAAGGTTAATTTATAATTGAAGAAAATATTGTTTATAAATTTAATGTAGCCTTAGTGTACAGTGTTTATAAAGTCTACAGTAGTGTACCGCAATGTTCTAGGCCTTCATACTCACCCACCACTCACTCGCTGACTCACCCAGAGTAACTTTCAGTCCCACAAGCTCCATTCATGGTAAATGCCCTATACAGATGTACCATTTTTTTTTCTCTTGCATACTGTATTTTTACTGTACTTTTTTATGTTTAAATACACAAATACCATTGTGTTACAGTTGCCTACGTTATTTGGTACAGTAACATGCTATACAGGTTTGTAGCATAGGAGCAATAGGCTATATCACATGGTCTAGGTGTGTAGTAGGCTATACCATCTAGATCTGTAAGTACACTGTGATGTTCACACAGGGACAAAATTGCCTATTGACACATTTCTTAGAATATGTCCCTGATGTTAAGCAATGCAGGACTATACTTAGTAAGCACCTATTATATGCCCAACTCTCTGTTAGGCCCTGGAGACACAATAAACAGACTCTATTTTCAAAGCCCTCATAGTCTTAGGGGTAGGACAAACAGACAAGCAAAAATTACTCTACAGTTCAGGACATCATTCTAGAAAACCCTAGAAGAGAAGTTGCACTGGGTGCTATGGAGAAGAAGAGAGGCGCCTTCCCTGGAGCAATGGTATGCTAGGGAAGGCTTCCTGACAATATCCAGTCCTCTAGTTTGAAAAATAAAATCATCATGTGACTATGAAGAAAGCTCATAGTCATTTGCATGACTGAAAAAATATGCATTGGAATCGTATCTCGGGGCATGGGGCAGATTGCACTACTAACACATAAGACAAATCAGGAATATTTACAATTATCCTTAAAAATCCTACATATTGCTGATAAAGTACTAAGTGCATGAATATATGCATAGTTTTGTGTTGTGGCTATATTTAGTAAGTAATATATATGCCTCAATATGCCATCCATGCAATAAATGCAAGAATCACACTCTGTGGCAAGATGCTCTCAATGTGAGACACAAGGAAAATGTGATAGCAGGTGATATACTCATTTAGTGATATAGCAGAACTGTTTGCAGTACTTAAATTCTTTCTCTCTTTCTCTGCCTTTATATTTTCTTTCAAGCATAGGTAGTTACATTTGTCTAAGTTAAACTTCTCTTTATAACAGTAAAGTTGTAAACTTCTTACAACAGAAATACGTTACAGTTTGAACAAAGTTTTTGAAAATTTTTAAAATCATCTTAAAACAATGATCCACAGTACTGAAGAACTCAGTGAAAGAGTAATTACACAGCCTGGGCGACAAAGCGAGACTCCGTCTCAAAAAAAAAAAAAAAAAAAAAAAGAGTAATTACAAGTTACTCATGTTTATTAATTCTTAAGGTTCCTTATATTTTAATGCCTTGCAATAATGAATTATTTCAATCATAGGAATTATAGCTTGCACATAAAATTATAGTCAATAATTTTAAATTAATAAATGAAACAACATAGTACTAGTAAAAGAAAAAGGAACATATTTAGAGACATATTCTTCAAATTTATTGAGCTTCATTCACCCACAGATTTTGTTGTTCGAGCTGTTGCTTCAGAACCAAATCTGCTCAATGAATATCACCTTATGCCTCGTTTCCCTCGTCTTTATAGGTCAAATTCCCTATCACTGCCTCCACTCCATTCCATATGTGGGCTTCCAGACCAAATCTGACTTGAGGGACTCAGCATCCAGGGCTTTCCACCTCCTTCACTGAAGCCACCTGAGGGGCTCCTCCATCCGTCCTGGGCATGCTCACTGCTCCTCTGACAGAGCAAGCCATTGACTTGAAGCAGTTCTCGGAGTCTCACCATCTCTGCAGGAGTGTTCCTACCTGATAATGAGGCTCTCACTCCTGGCACAGAATCTATCCCACTCCCCCCACTTTCTATGAGTTCCAGTTCAGAGGTTCTCAATGATTCTCAACTGAGAACACTAGAACTTCTTAGTACAGTGGTTCTCAAATTTGGTTTCACATTTTATTCATCTGGGAAGTTCTGTATTTTTTTTTTTTAATACCGGTGCCTAGCCATCACCCACATAAATTCTGATTTAATCGTTCTGGAATAGGTTTGAGTCATCAACAGTTTTTAGAAATTTCCTAGGTGGTTCTAATGTGCAGTCAGGGCTGAAGACCACTATCTTTGTGGGCTTCTTGCAGGCCTCACCTTCCCAGTCAATGCCAAGAGCCAAACCAGTCCATCCAGGGGTCTACATACACACACACAGACACACACACCAAACTTGCTATAAGTAAATAGCTCAAGGAATGATAGCAAATAGATGGTCTTCCTTATTCTAAGTGAAGTAACTCAGGAATGTAAAACCAAACACTGTATGTCCTCACTCATAAGTGGAAGCTAAGCTATGAGGATGCAAAGGCATAAGAATGATACAATAGACTCTGGGGACTGGGGGGAAAGGGTGGGAGGGGGCTGAAGGATAAAAGACTGTAAATTGGTTATAGTGTATACTTCTCAGGGGATGGATGCACCAAAATCTCAGAAATCACTACTAAAGAACTTATTCATGTAACCAAACACCACCTGTTCCCCAAAAACCTATGGAAATAAAAAATAAATAGGAATTCTCTAACACCCACAAAAAAAATAGACGGTCTTCCCCTTTATCTAAGTTGTTCTAATTGATCCAGTCTTTCTTGGAGGGTGGTACAAAATGAAAGGATGGGTGGTTTCAAATTTTTCAGACTCTGAAAAAAACTGAATACAGGATCTGGGTGGGAAATAATATTACCGAGAAGAGGGAAGAAGGAAAACAGCTGAAAATAAAAGTCAGGTTAAGCGATTGAGTCCAAGGTAAAAAATTATAAGAAGAAACAGAAAAGTAAGAAGGAAATAATTTAGATATTTTAGGAAGGTTAATGTTATTTCAATGAACAGACTTACAAATAAGGAAACTCTCCATCCAGTTATTAGCATCATCCAATGACTGAGGCCCTGTGGATAATGCAAAGTATACAGGTCCTGAGCTAAAGTGGACAGATGGAATCTCATCTCCACCTCTTTCCAGCTCTGGAATCTTGGGCAATTGTGGGAGACTTTCCAAGATTCCCACAGCAAGATCTTTTCTCACATATTATCTTCTTATAATATGAGATTGAATCTCCTCCTGTTGTGAGGTGGGATCTGTGCTTCCCATCCCTTGAGTCTAGGAGGTAAGTACAGGGGTGTGTAAGACGGTGTGGGAGCCAAGAAGGAACTTGCTGACCTGCATTGTTGGGGACTGATTCAAAAAAGAGGTGATGCTCAGTCTGAGTATGGAATGCTGAGATGGAGTTTGCCAGGCAGAGAAAGGGTATTTCAAGTAAGGAGAACCAACATATCTGAAGGCTTGAAAATACAAATGTGCATTTTCATTACACCAGGCTTCTGAAACTCAGCTGCATGGACATATTCTTAAAAGATTTAAAGAATTTTTATTATTTTAAAGGGTTAATATCTTATTCAAGTTTATTGAATAGATATAATTCTTCATAACCAGAGACAATACAAGGCACATAAAATGCACATTTTCTAGAGAAACATAGAGCTTCTGAATTGGAGGGGACCTCAGGGATCTTTTATCTCAGCCCCCATGTACCCATGTGCCATGGCTGAGTGATATAGTATAATGAGCAGAAAGACTGTGAAACCAGACACGTAGCTAAAGAGCAAGTGCAATTAAAGGTTAAAATTAGATTATTATTCCTTTTGATGCCCTTCCCCCATGGCATATCACAAAACATAAAAGCAAAGGCAAGGGAAAAAAACAGCAACTGGGAAGACTCTACCCTCTAGCCAACCTATCACAATTATAATGTGGTATTTGAAAGAAGAAAAGACATTTCAAAAGGGCACCATTATTAATGCCACCAAGAAGGGATTGGAAAGTTGCAGTTTAAATCATTGATTTTGTGCCAGTTCTCTTGTTTATATAAATATCAATTCTCACTGTGAATTATTGCACCTTTATTTAGTTAGGAATACATTTTAAAAATGCCTTGCTAAAAGGTGTGATTCAATGGAAAGTATTATCAAGTAGTGCAATGATCCATAAATAGCTATTATTATTATTTAACATTCGTTAAATACCCACAGTGAGCTAAGCACTGTACCAAACTTTGGGAGGATGTGTTTCTTACTCTGACAAGGACAGATCAAATACACAGAAGAGAGGAAAGCTTAGGATCAGGGAAATTTATATTTCTACTCCAACATTTCCGTGGTTCACTTGTCAAATTAACAAAATTCAAGATATTATAATAGTATTAATAATAGTTATTTCTTGTGTTCCGTGTTTTATACATTACAAAGTGTTTTATAAACCTATCTCATTATATAACTTGGCATATAGTCTCTGGAAGATGTGAGAATAAGAGAGGTAATTTTATTTCAAGAGAAGCATCAGCTGATTTGTTGGAGCATGGAAGGGCAGTCATACTGAAAGAGAGGGGAGAGATTTTTTTGGATAGGTAGTATATGCAAAAAACAATTGTTCCTCTCACCTGGCTTTCAGCTATCAGTTTCCCTCCCTGAAAACAGTCACTGTAATCACGTTTTTGCATATCAACCCAGAGATAATAAATGAGTATACTAACATACAGCTTACACATGTGGTATCACACTATGTTCACTGTTCTGCACCCTATTTTCTCTTATATTTTGGAGGTTATTTCATGCTACATTATTATTTTTAATGATTGCATCCTATTCCATATATAAGTGTACCACAATTTATTTAACTGGTCTGTTATTAAAGCATATTTACAGAACTTTTGTCACAATTTTTGTTTGTTTCTGAAAAATTCTGCTATTACAAACAATAATTAAATAAGTAGCTTTGTAGAAACACCTCTGCAAGTATATATGTAAGATAATTTCCTGTAAGTGGAATTGCTGAGCCAAAGTGTATGTGCCTTGGTAATTTGGTAGTTACTGCTAAATTCCCTCTGGAAAATGTATACTGGCTGCAATTCCTAGCAGCCTGTTTCCCCACGCTGTCACCAACACAATGTGTTATCAAAATTTGAGATATTTCATAATCTGATGAGTGAATAGCAGAATCTCATGGTAGTTTCATTTGCATTCCTTCTAAGTATAAGATTGCTTAAGCATTTGTTCATAGTTTAACAAAAACATTAGTGGTTCCTTTTCTGTGAACTCTATATTTTCAGTTCTTTTATAGGGTGGGTGTTCTTTTTTGAATTGGTTTTTGGCAACTCCTTTAATATTGATGAAATTAGTCCTTAGTACATAATCTGAATTGCAAATATTTTTCCTAGTGTGGCATTTGTTTTCATTAATGGTATTTTTATATTACAGAATTATCTAGTTTTAATAACTTAGTGTATTAATCAATCTTTTGTGGCCTCTAAGTTTTGTTTCACATTCATAAACATCTCTATTAATACAAGATTATTTTTTAAAAAGAAACTTCCTAGTTTTCACTTATGATTTTTTTTATGTAAATTGTTAATAGCTTTGGTATTTATTTTATTATGAGGTAGGGATCTAACTGTATTTTTTTAATAGATGACTATTAAGTGGTCCCAACTCTATTCATGAATAATTCAACTTTCTTCCATGAGTTTGAAATACTTCTGTCATATACTAAATTCCCTTGTAGGGAAAGTGCTTTGTAAATGCCATCATTATTCAGTTTAGAAACGTAGACATTCCCCTGGGTTAATTCACTAGAGTTGATGGTTGATAATAACCTACTGAATCCAAGCAGATGTGTGGGGCAAGAAACACAGAAAAGCAATATGCAGGAAGCAGGAGGGGTGCCTAGTTGGAATTAAGAGAGCAAATAGGACCAGAGGAAAAATAAGATTAAAATGTCAGAGAAAAAGTAGGGACAACTCCAAAACAAATACTTTAATGATATAAAATGTAATGAGAGGACACCTACTCCAACTCCTCCTGATAAAGTTCAAGCTGCATCACATGAACTCCAGGACTTTTCTGGTCTGGTCTCTACCTACCTCTCTAGCCTAGTGTAGACTTCTCACTAATTATCTTTCAGGTTTCAGCTTGAACATTATTTTCCGCCATATACTTCCATGACTTGGCAAAGAATGAATCAAGTGTTCCTTTTTTGGTCCCTGCAGCATTCTGTGCATTGTATTGTCTAGTCTCTTAAAGCTTTCACCTCTGTTGTGGACATTTTTCTTCACTCCCAGCTTCTAGTCATCTCTCTCAGTAACTAAGTTTCTCTCTGGATGACTTCTCCTTCTCTTACACTAAGCCCAGGTGCTTCTGATGGCACTGACTTGACCCCATCCCTGAGGTCCCACACATGACCTAGGCAAAGCTGCTTGATATGAGTCACTCTCCACTCCCCAGTGATTGGTTCAGGGATTGGCACGTGCCCAAGGAGAGCTAATGTGACACAGTGAAACTTGGTCTGGGGAGCCTGAATGAAAACTCAAACCAGAAGTCATCTTACAACAACAGGGGTCTGCAGAGTGGACCAAAAATGAAGTAGAACCAAGAAATGGAGGGACAGGGAAAACCATCTGAAGCCCTAGATCAAACTGGAAACAAATCTCATCCCTGGATTATCTCATTAGTAATAAATTCCTTGGTTTTCCTCACATTGTTTTAAGCTGAATTTTCTGTCACTTCTAGAAAATGACTGCAACTTCTTAACAGCTCCTGAAGGTTGTTTCTTAAGGGAAGAAACTTTGTCTTAATGCTATTGTATTCCCAGGGCTCCATTCCTGGAGCACAGCAGCATTCAATAAACACACAGGGAGGAAAAAGGAATAAAAAATTCGACAAAGTTCTTTTAAATCCTAAAGTAACAACTGCTTCCAGGTATGGATATTCTACTCACAAAAGATCACTGAGTTGACTGATGGCAGAATCTGGATTCAAATCTAGGCTGACCTGGGCCCAAATCCTTGGTTTGCTCACCTATGGTTTGATATTAAAATGGTGATGATACCCTCTTTTATTGCCGGAACCAAGGAGTGTGCCAAAGAAGGTTCCTGCTTTGCCAAAAACCCTCAGGAAAAAGCAAAGAAATTTTGCAGAGCTGAAGATCAAGCACCTGAGAAAGAAGTTTGCCCAAAAGATGCTTGTAAAGGCAAGGAGAAAGCTTATCTGTGAAAAACTGAAGCACTATCACAAGGAATATAGGCAGATGGACAGAATGGAGATTCGAATGGCCAGAATGGCAAGAAAAGCTGGCAACCTCTATATACCTGCAGAATCCAAATGGGCATTTATCATCAGGATCAGAAGTACCAATGGCGTGCACGCAAAGGTCTGAAAAGTATTATTGCAGCTTCTTCACCTCTGTCGGATCTTCAATGGAACCTTTGTGAAGCTCAGAAAGCCTTCAATTAACATACTGAGGCTTGTAGAGCCACACATTGCATGAGGGTACCCAAACTTGAAGTCAGTAAATGAACTAATCTACAACAGTGGTTATGGTAAAGTCAATAAACTAATCGCCTTGACAGATGACACTTTGCTTGATCTCTTGGCAAATATGGCATCATCTGCTTGGAGAATCTGATTCGTGAGATCTATACTGTTGGAAAACACTTCAAAGAAGCAGATAACTTCCTGTGGCCCTCCAAATTATCCTCTCCATGAGGAGGAATGAAGAAAAGACCACTCATTTTGTAGAAGGTGGAGATGCTGGCAACAGAGAAGACCAGATCAACAGGCCTATTATGGGAATGAACTAAGATGTCTACCATGATTATTTTTGTAATCTAATCCGTTAGTAAACAGTAACTGTTTTCAAATTGAAAAAAATAAAATGATAATAATATAACAGCACATATCAAATACTTATTCTCTGTTAGAACTGATTATTTCACACCTTTTCTCCTGTAGCCTCACTGTCCTTCAGAAACTTTATGGATTAGAAAAACCACGAACTGTCTAAATTCTACAAAAAACGCATCATGGATATGAGCAATTACTCTGATTTCTGCAAATAAAATTGTTTCATTTAGCTTCCAATTGCCTCTGCTAATGAGAGAACATAAAATTGTGGATAATCAAAAGTCATTGATATGTGTTTGGAGACCTTGTTTTATGATGAGTTCAGCAGTAAATTTTCCTTGCTAATTTCATTTTGCCTCCAGTGGGAAAAAAAAATGAGTTTGGATTGTCTGAGCATATGTTAACTGGGTGATAAAAAAGATAATTATTGTGCTGGACATGAACAGAAATCATTTTATTTTTTAATTTTATTTTATTTTAGATTCAGAGGGGATGTGCAGGTTTTTACATGGGAATATTGCATGATGCTGAGATTTAGACTCTAGAGATCCCATCGCCCAAGTAGCAAACATAGGTAGTCTTTTGGAATCCCCAGTGTCTATTATTTCCATCTTTGTATCCACGTATACCCAATGTTTAGCTCCCACTTATAAGTAAGAACATACAGTATCTGGTTTTCTAGAAACCATTTTTAAATGTCCTTAAAATTTACTTCATGTAATCTACAAAGCAGGTAACCCACAAGCAGACAATTGAGGGGTGAATGTCAACCAAATATAAGAAAATTTTTGTTCTACTGCATTATTATGATTTTAAACAGAGCATTATAATTTTTTATTTTGCAATAATTAAAAGCAATCTTACCTACTTTAGTTGGTGGAATTTTCATTAAGTGTAAAATTTTATATCACTTGAATATTCTCATGTTTCAATTGCTATCTTAAAATAGCACAAATAATGGCTGAAACATTATTCATTCTATTCATAAGTTAATGCTGCTTAAATTCTGTTAGTAAAATGTATTATGCAAAAATTCTTTATGCATTTTTTTCATCCCTTACATTCTTAGCTATGCAGGGGTTAAAGGTCATGCAGAATACTTAAAGGTATTGTTTGGGTATTTTCAGGGGAAAAAAAAAGGTTACCTAAACTAAGTGAAGTAACCAACTTTTACAAAGCTCTTCTCATCTTCTCATTACAACTGGTGGTTGTACATATGGAAATATTGTTGTATAGGGCAGTTTTCCAAGTTGTATGAAAAGCCTTGAAATATTTAGCATTTTACTCTATTACAATTTGAGAAGTTATATTAAAAAATAAAGAAACAAAAAGATATATGTCACTGCAGCACTATTTATTACAGGGGAAAAAATTCTAAATTTCTAATAATAATGGCATATCCATGACTTTAAAAATCATATTTCAAAGATTATTTCATAGCCAAACAAGCTAATTATAATATAATTATTTTTAAGTCTTAAAAAGGGCAGGGAATTATCCCAGATATCTATATGAGTGTGTATGTGAGTTGGGGGAACTCTGGAAGAAAATCTGCCAGTGATTATTGGTGTTATGGCATATAGATGATTTTTACTTCTCATTTTCAACCTGCTAAATCATCATGAGTTTCTGTAATAAATCTGTATAACTTTCATCAGAATAAATTCTGTTTTCGTAACTAGATCCTAGTTCCCAGAGCAGGCAGATTAGGTAAACAGCCCTCTTTACAGGATGGTTTCTAAAAAGAGGCTTGAACACAGGAGCATGTTCTACCGCTGCTGTTTCTAGTTAGCTAGTTCTTTATTACAGCTGTATTTCACAGCTTGGTCTATAATATAGAAATTCTCTAGCAAGGTTGGATACCTCCTTACTATTCAGTAGGAGGATTTACTTCCCTGGGGGGTAAAAAGTGTATCTTCATTCTACCTTCCACCTTCTCCTTTTAAATCCTTGGCTTTTAACTCCACTGTAGGTTCTATGCTCCTTGTCTGGAAGCTGGAAGACCTATTAGGAGGCTGTTGCAATAGTCTGAGCAAGAAATAATGAGCCAGAACAAAGGCAGTGGCTGTGCATGTGTGTGTGTGTGTGTGTGTGTGTGTGTGTGTGTCTGTCTGTGTCTGTGTGTGTAGCTGAGTGGGAAATTCAGTAAGTCTGAGGCTGACAGGGAAAGCAGGAGAGGGGATCTCCCCCGACTTCTCTACGTGCTGTGCTGATTACAGCTATACCCAGCTCCATAACCTTGCAGCCACCAACTCCCATAAAATCAACCAATCAGACCTAAAAGAGATAGAGCACTGTAACCACAAATGCCCTGGCCATCAGCATAGAAGCTTTCCAAAAGATCCTCCCCAAATACATATGTTCTGTAGGGTCTTAGCTCACCCTAACTTAACCTTTGCTTCATTTTAATAGTAAAAATCACAGCCCAGGGAGAAGATTTAAGATGCTAATAAGACATGGGACATATAAAGAAGCATGACAAGAGACTGCACAGGTGCAGCCAACAGACCACTGCAAACATGCAATAATGTCACCTGGAAGAGAGCTTAGAAAGAATAAAAGTTCAAGCTAACCCACTTTTAGGGAGCCAACAGCAGATCTCTTTCTGCTGTAGTTTCCCTTTCTGCTCCAGGTGAAAGCCGCAATAAACTGCCTTGCTAAAGCCCATCTTAGATTCTCCATCAATTTCTATTTTCTGAGGGTAGAGAAACCACTGGCCAGTCACAAGTCCACACAGCCCATGTGTATTCTCTGCCTAGAATAAATCTCCTTCACCTCTGCTTGACCAGATCCTTCTATCCTTCAAGTTCCCATTCAAATATCTCCTTCTCCATAAAACCCTTCTTATACCCACAGCTGGAAGTAATTTTCCCTCCTTTGACTTTTATGTTTTTACCTTTTTCATGTATATTTTTTTTTATTTTGAAACAATCAGAATTGCAATACAGAGAACTTTTTTAAACCACTTGAGAGTAAATTGCCAGCCTAATGCTCCATCACAGTTGAATATTTTTGTGTGTATTTCCTGCAAAGAAATGAGGCATTCTTTAAATAACTACAGTACAACCTTCAAAATCAGAAAATTAATATTGAAACATTAATGCCATCTATTCCTCAGTCTAGTAATGTTCTTTATAGCAAAAGGATCCTGTTCAGAATCAAGTGTTGTATTTAATTATCATCTCTTTAATCTCATTCAATCTGGAATAGGGTCTCAGTCTTAAATTTCATGACCTTGACAATTTAGAAAATACAGACTAACAGAGTACTCATCAATTTGGGTTTTCTAGTGTCTCCTCATCACTAGATCCAGTTTACGCACCTTCAGTAGAAATATCACAGAAGTGATGATTTGTTCTTATTAAATGGTGCATGATTGCAATTTGTTCTGTTATTAGTTATGCTCACTTTGATTGCTTGATTAAGATGATTTCTGCCAGTCTTCTCAACTTTGAAGTTACTCTTTTCCCCTGTGTAATTAATGATATTTTGTAGAGATATATTTTGAAACTTTTAACTTATCCATTCACTTATCTTTTGTCAGTATGGACTCACTGTTTATTTTATTCTATGAGCTCTAATCCATTACTATCATTATTTATTTTGAACCTGAAATTGACAAGATTTGGCCAGTGGAAACCCCTTCAAAGTGGTTCCTGTGTACGTTGATACATCCTCACCATTCTTTGAGCATTTCTTTGCTTTATGTTACAAGATGTTCCAAGATCATTCGCATTTTCTCTTCCCCTAACCTGGACTCATCCATAGTTCTACAAGGACTCCTGGTTCCCTTAAGAATGGTATTTAGAAACCAAGGTCTGAGTCCTAGGAGTTTTTATTGCATTTGGGGTGGTATTTCTCTGAAGACTGCTCAGTGGACAGAGCTAAAAATCATGGGAATGTGTGTAAGTGCACACATGTATAAATCCACACGTTTACATCAATAGTTATTATCTACCTGTAGATACTGAAAATCATGAGTTCACACTTAAAGGTTCCAACTCCATTGAGTTTATTCCAGCTTTCTCCCTTTCCATATTTGCAATTCTATTTCCAGTAGTGAAAAACCTGGCTCCCATTATCCTTAACATAATTACTTACTTAAACACTTCCATATATGTCTCCCATCTTTGAAACTATCAACTTGCCATATAAATATCCTCCTTATTCCACTCAGGTCATGATTGCACATGGATATCCTCTCATCTCTGTTCAGTCTCTGAAACCCATGTCAAGTCACTCTCCCCTACCCCTCCATCTATATATTCTCCTAAGCCTGAAAATTCCATGCCAGGCCACCCACCCCCTGTGATATCCTTGTCACCCTGCTTGGGCTCTGTTACCCCACTTTGGACTATCCTATATGTGTACCTCCTCACTCTACTAGGATGCCCATACATGGACATCCTCTCACTCTGATTACAAATAATAAAATTTTTTAGTTAAAGAAAAAAGAGATGCTGGTAGGATTTTTAGTCTAGGAATATCCTGATACCTTAAGGTCTTTGGCCAAACCTGAATTCATTAGCATACGTGAAACACACTCATGGAAAGGTGATTCCTTTCCTTCTTTTCTGCCTGTCAGACCGGACCAGTCATCAATATAATCAATATAATCATTGTTTAAGGGGGAAAGTGTATTAGTTTTTTATTAAATCTCACTTTTTTCTCTCTCTCTCTCTCTGACACACACACACACACACACACACTCCAATTCCTTTACCATGAAAGTTTATTTCACTGTTGCTCAATCCTCTGTGGATCAAAATCGGCAAAGGATACTAAAGTACTAATATTTTTCATGGAAAACACCACCTATTGTATTCTGTTGCTGGAAAGATTCTTCCACAAGACTGATGACAGAAACAAAGGAAATACAAGGAAGAGGTTATGGAAAACAGGAGGGAGAGGGATGAGTAAATAAGAAAAAGAAAAGGTGGGAATGAGGAAAGTAGCAAGAAGGGAAATGGAAAGAGGTGATCTGGGAGAGAAAAACCACAGGTGGGATGCTAAATGGGAGAAATGTGAAAAGAAAGTAGTGGGAGTGGCATTCAGGAGAGTCTGACTTAGCCACCAAATCCCATGGCAAAGGGTGTCAACTTTATTATCAGCCCCAAAGCAGTGCTGTTGTCAAAATAAAATAAAAAAAAGTTACCTACTCCAAAATCGCTGACATGTCTAAGCAAGTAATGGAGAAACTGTTAGTTCATACACTTTTTGAGAAGCCAACTTCTGAATTTTTGTCTACATATTTGCTTCCTGACATCTTTAAAGAATTGCTGTTTGGAGCATCAGTTTTGGACACCACACATCAACATCTCCAAGATGGTGAAAAAGTTCTTGGTTGATCAAAACTTTGTTGAAGAAAAATATTGATATGTGTATAAATGGAATGCCTACACCCTTAGCATCACATCTGATTTTGCTGCTTTTATAAAGAAAGAAACTACACATTTCATCACGGCAATGTGTCTGACTCAATCCCCTACCAATGATCCAGAAAAATGTCTTGTCTAATGCTAGGATCTTGTCAAATCCAGGTTATGAAATCATTGCCTTTTTATCACTTTGAATTCAAAAACATACCTTAATGTGAAGTTATTCTCTTCATATTCTTCATTATAGACCTAAGTTTGCTGGATTTCCAAAAAGTAGTTTTTAAACACAATAAAACTTAAGGGAAAATTTTCGCTCCTTTTACAGAAAAAGAATATCCATTCTTAGAACAATTTTTTTAAGATGCTCTATTAACTACCTTTATTGTGACACTATTTAATATTGTATCAAAACCTTGGTATGGTGCCAATTTCTTTTTTTCCCTCTTAAATTTTATTATAGGTGTGCGGTATACATATGCAGGTTTGTTACATGGGTATGTTACACTCAGTAAGCTTAGTACCCAATAGGTAGTTTTTCAGCCCGTGTCCCCTTCCGCCTCTCCCTCCTCTGATAGTTCACAGCGTCTGTTGTTCCCACATTTGTGTCCATGGGTACTCAATGTTTAGCTTCCACTTATAAGTGAGAACATACGGACTTGGTTTTATGTTCCTGCATTAATTTGCTTAGGATTATGGCCCCCAGCTCCATCCATGTTGCTGCAAAGGACATTATTTCATTCTTTTTATGGTTGCATAGTATTCCCTGTATATGTAACACATTTTCTTTACACAATCCACAATTGATGGGCACCTAAGGATGATTCCATGTCTTTGTTATTGTGAATAGTGAGGAAATGAACATTATGAGTGCATGCATCTTTTTGGTATAATGATCTATTTTCCTTTGGTTTTATACCTAATAATGGGATTGCTGGGTCAAATGGTAGCTCTAAGCTCTTTGAGAAATCTCCAAACTGCTTTCCACAGTGGCTGAACTAATTTACATTCCCACCAACAGTGTGTAAGTGTTCCCTTTTCTCCACAACCTCACCAGCATATGTTGTTTTTTGACTTTTTAATATAATAGCCATTCTGAATGAATGGCTGAAATGGTATCTCAGAATGGTGAGATGGTATCATATTGTGATTATGATTTCGATTTGCGTTTCTCTGATGATTAGTGATGTGGAGCATTTTTTCCTACATTTGTTGGCTGCTTGTATCACTCCCTTTAAGAAGTGTCTGTTAATATCCTTTGCCCATTTTTTCATGGGGTTATTTGTTTTTGCTTCTTGATTTGCTTAAATTCCTTTGTCAGATGCGTAATTTACAAATATTTTTTCCCATTCTGTACGTCAGCTGTTTACTCTGTTGATAGTGTCTTATACTCACAGAACAATTTGATGAAGATTTATTCCATGATTAGTTTAATTAGCATATCTTTTTTGCTGAAGTAAATCATTCTATATGCTTCGTACAGATGTTATTATAGATGCTACTGAAAATATCAGTAGAGCACATTAGTTACATTCCCAACATTCATTTCACTTTATTCCTTCCTAATGAAATCCTGATTTTAGTTTGTACGTTATTTCCCCCACTCACCAAATGACTGAGGAAAACAAATCTCATTGCCAAATTGTCCCTCCTTAGTTGAAACCAGTCAGCACATGACATTGTTCTGGCTACTGTTGTAGGTAGAGGAGAAATTACATGGCCTGCATTGGTCCACTCATAGTTAGGGGAAGAACTGTCTTTTACAATGTTAAGAACATATGTTACATCAGATTCTCCTGGTAGGTGACTTGTAACCATAGGAGAACAAGTCTGAATTCCAGGCTGTCCAACAGAGCAGAAATATGGAAAGAATTTATGTCTTGATCACATTATGGATCACTGAGTCACCACCCTGACCAAAGCTGACTCTACTCCTGGACTCTCTGTTATGTGAGATAATAAATTTCTTTACTGTATAATTCCTCATTGACTTGGGCTTTTGTACTTGCAGCCAGAAATATCCTAAGTGATCAAATCAAGTCCAACCTCCTGTCTGAAAACTGAAATTGCAAGCACACATGCATGCCAACTTTGAAGTGCTGGTGACAGTGTTTCTGCAGGTTAGGCCTTCACAGCTTCCCTGCAGAAAGAAATCTGAAAATAACTGAAAACACTGAATAGCTCCCATGCAGGTTTCTTCTGCTCAGACAATTTTAAAGCTTAAACATGACCTCATAATCCTTTCTTTCCTGGCATAGAGAGAATTGGTAACGCCAGCTTTGCAAGGTAACCTCATTGATTTGAAGAAAAAGGAAATGATGCTACACAAATTAAACCCAAGAGAGTCTTGGAGAATTCTGATGTTCTTTGACAGCAATGTACCTTTGAGTCACAGGTTTTAGTACCAGCTGCCATCAAAATAAAAATGTCAAAATCAATTGAGTGTCCAAGATAATTTTCACATTGCTATGTCAGTCTCTTTTTCAAGTTTAACATCAGATGGCTTAATTTGTACAGAGTTAATGTTTACTCTTAGGATTTTATTTTGATTCTTTTGCACAGTTTAGATTCATCTTGATTATTTCCTGAAAATCACCACTAAATTTACATGGCTTTTTCCACGAAGAAAATACTCTCTGAACAAAATCAACTTCCAGTTCAATAGGAGAAACCATAATCATATGCAAATTTGTTGTGTATGTGTATATACTTTTCTGAAAAGGGGAATTATATTTTCATCTGATTCACAAAGGAGTCCATGACTCAAAAACTATTTCTGAAGGCCAAATAGTAACTATAGATGGTCAGAGAAATTACCATGAAAGAAGAAAAGAGAAGAAATGAAATAAGATGTATTTTTTAAGTTTTGGCCTGGTTGAGAGGACAGATATAAGGTGACTGCCTCTTGGATATGGCAAAGTGGTGGTATATATATTTGAGTCTATTACAGTATAGTTGGGAAACATAACAAGCAAATAAGAAGTCCCTGGAGACTTTAAGACATGTAATGACAATATATTGCTGTGTGGGTACAAATTAGGTGCATGCCTGGATCAATCAAAGTGCTTGTAGGAAACTTAAGACACAATCCAAAAAACAGGTAATTGAAGAGATTTTGATGAAAGTACTATTTACAAAAGAGTAAAAGATGGAATTAAGGGAAGCCACAGGGATGGTGAAAGAGCCTAGGATTGACAACAGGAGAGGCCATTACCGCTTCTATGCCGAAGCTAGCCTATTGAGAGTCGTGGTGGTAGAAGGATGCCTGATAGGAGCTATGATCATAGGTGGAAGGTTACAGAAACGGTCCACCTGCAGCACCACAGGAAAGGAGCCCTGGAAATGGATTCTCACTCTCTCGCCATCATCTGACCTCCTGCCAAAGCCTCTCACTGACCAAATCCAAACAAGAGCTGAGGGGCTTGAAGCTGGATTATCTTTTTTTTTTTTTTTTTTATTATACTTTAGGGTTTTAGGGTACATGTGCACAATGTGCAGGTTTGTTACATATGTATCCATGTGCCATGTTGATTTCCTGCACCCATTAACTCGTCATTTAGCATTAGGTGTATCTCCTAATGCTGTCCCTCCCCCCTCCCCCCACCCCACAACAGTCCCCGGAGTGTGATGTTCCCCTTCCTGTGTCCATGAGTTCTCATTGTTCAATTCCCACCTATGAGTGAGAACATGCGGTGTTTGGTTTTTTGTCCTTGCGATAGTTTACTGAGAATGATGTTTTCCAGTTTCATCCATGTCCCTACAAAGGACTATCTTATCTGACAAGATCAGTCCTTTAGAATCAAAACAGGGTCGGCCGGGCGGGTGGCTGACGCCTGTAATCCCAGCACTTTGGCGGCCGGGCGGGTGGCTGACGCCTGTAATCCCAGCACTTTGGAAGGCTGAGGTGGGCGGATCATGAGGTCATGAGATCGAGACCATCCTGGCTAACAGGGTGAAACCCCGTCTCTACTAAAAATAGAAGAAAATAGCCGGGTGTGGTGGCAGGCGCCTGTAGTACCAGCTACTTGGGAGGCTGAGGCAGGAGAATGGCGTGAACCCAGGAGGCGGAGCTTGCAGTGAGCCAAGATCGTGCCACTGCACTCCAGCCTGGGCAACACAGCAAGACTCTGTCTCAAAAAAAAAAAGAAAGAAAAAAAGAGAAGAATCAAAACAGGGTCATGGATGAAGAGGGACGTGACAAGGCAAACAGGCGCCACCCAACTCAGACACTGCCCATATAACAACAGTACAGGAGGGACTCTCAATAAGAAATAGAGATATTTAGTTCCACAGTAGCTCTGATACACATTTTTGGCAAAGCTGTATATTTCAGAATCCTTTCCATTTAGTTAATGCTAGTTTTATATCCAACTTTATGGATATAAACAAATACTTATTTTACAATCATTAACTTTCTGATAGTAAAGCTAATTTTTCCCCTCGGGCAAAAATATTCTAGTTTCATAGCTTTGGCAGTACTTTATTCCTGTTAAAGAGTAAAGTGTTTATGTAAACTGGAAACAATTGTTTTGATTCCGTCTCCAAGTTATACTAATTCCTATGAGATTCACAGTTCCCTTTTGAGTTGTTATGAACCTAAACTGTGTCCAGGAGTATGTGTGGGTGGGTGTGTATAATGTACTGAACTGATCAATTGACAGTCCATGTGTACATGCACCTGGAAGGCCACCACTAGCTCATCATGTCTGTGTCTTTTCAGGGATGGATTGCATAGGTTTTCTGGTGCAGTGGAAAGAGTTCTGAAGACACTGGTCATGATCTGTCTTCTCACTAAGAAGCTGTAGGTCTCTTGGCAAGTCCCTCACCCCTCCAACTACTCTTCAAAGGAGTAATGGGTTGAGGCAATAGAGGCTCAGATATCCACCGACTTTAAGTTCCGTGGTTCCCATGCCTGTGCCTGATCAGCATGGCTAATGGGAACATCCACTTTGCTGCTTACTGACTGCTCTGGTTTGAAAAGAGCTTTGTTTTAAACTTATATAGAGAGTGCTAACTACTCTACTTTAAATTAAGTATTAGATAAGGAAAGCAACAGGTGACATTAAAATACAACAGATCCTCAGTGACTTTCTGTGGGTCTAAGAGTTACAGCCTCACATGAACCTTAGGATTTCCGTGAATTGCATAAATTATGCTTACCATTTCACAGGTAAATATTTACATGTCCAAGTAATGACTCCACAAAGCTGTGAGAAAGGAAGAAGATAATTCATGCCCTAGAATAGATCTTTACATTGTAATTCAGCTCCACTGGAGAAACTCTATTTAATATCATCTTCAATGTCCTGGAATGGAGGAAGGAGCTATGGAGCCACTGCTGAGGCCAAGGTATTTCATGCCAGCAGTCACATGGGTATTTGTACAAAATTCTTGCATCATACAAATAAATAATTAGCTACGTATTTAATATCTACTGCACACTGTGTATTACATATATTGTTTAATTCTCATAAATGTCCTTTGATATTATCTCCAATTTACTGGTCTCAAAGAAATCAAGTAAATTTACCAAAGACACTACCTAGGAAGGGAAAGAGTCAGGATTTCAACCTAAGATTCTAAAGCTGATGCCTCTATCCTTGTTACCCTAGTGTCTCCAGCAACTCTGGCCAGACATATTCACTGTCTCTCAAACACTTCCATGGGTTTTTCACAGAAAATGAAGCTGTTCACTTAACTCTGATTTCTCCCTTGAGTGATGTATCTGAACCCTTAGCCCTCCACATGTGCCTCTAGCAATATCTACTATTCCCTGGAGAATAAGAACAAGGTGGGCTGGGCCTGACCTCAATTGCCAGTATTCTCCAGCTCCATAACAGGGGCAAGCAACACATCAATGTGACCTGTCTTTAGGCACTAGAAGTTCTATCTCTTGTCTTTCTTCTTAATTATAGACCATATTTTCCTCTAGGTATCTACCTCCTCTTCCCTTCCACCATAATTACCCAATTATCCAAACAGCCTACTCCCTACTTCAACTGTCTCTAGAGAACATTCACCTTCTAAATGTGCTTTAGATAATTTTATGCCTTTACTGGGCTTTGAGAATTTTTTAAGGGGAGGCACTGCCCTAACCCACTGTCCCTTTGTCTTAGGTTGGGTTTCTTGGAAATAGATTCTAAGATGGAGAATTGTGTGCAGAAGTTTGGTTGTGATGTGCTCTCAGGAGATACACCTGCAAGGAAGTGACAGAAGAATGCCTGAGGAGGAGTGAGAATCCAGGAATGGGTCAGCCCTGAAGAGGGGTCTGGAGCAGGCACCATGGTGTGCACTGTACCTGCTCAGATTGGTGGGCCTGACTTGTGTCTTCAGCTTAATTACCTATTCCTCTTCCAGACAAAAGATCTTTAAGGTCCTAAACACCAGTCTGGAATCTGACTATGCAAAAATGAAAAGATCCTGAGCTCCCTCTCCAGGGTAACTAAGTGAAACAAAGAACGATTATAAAATAGGAAAGTTCTAAAAATAATAAGATGAGACTGGGTAATTTGAATGAAAGCCAGTCAAGTCTATGTGGAATATAGCATCTTACTGATTCATTATCAGCCCATATAATTTAATTACATTCCACTTACCATGCAATTTTCACATCCTAAACCATCCAGCATGAAGTCTATGTTATCTGATTAAAGAAAGAGGAAAGGGAGAGAAGGGAGTGAGAGAAAAAGAGAGCTCCTCAAGCCATGCAAAAGAGGAGCTTCCTTAAGGATGGCAGAATGCATTGCAAATTCGGAAACATTTAACATGTAAAAGAAATGATGTAAATTTATCTCGTTTTCTATAAATAAGCCAGGTTTGATTATCTGAAGCTATTATCGCTTCTCGGCCTTTTGGCTAAGATCAAGTGTAGTATCTGAAGCTATTAACACAAATATTCTTCTCCTTGTCTTTCTCAACTTGAGCCATTTACAATTTGTAACACAGAGAACCATTTTTCAGATCTAATGTAACATGTAACTCTTATTGTTTCAACTGAAATTAGCAAATCCCAGAAAGAAAATTCTTCCCTAAGAAATCGTTTCTTCAAAGTGATTATTTAAGAGTTGCCAAGTTAGAAACATACATATCACTATCACTATCTTCTGATCATGGTATCACTATCTTTCGATCAAAATTTAAAGGTATTCATTTGAAGAACATTTGTACCTCAAGTTCTAGGAAAAGGAGGTTTTAGTGACTGAAAGATGTTGAGGAAATGTGAAGCTCTTAATTAAAATTATTGAATATATTGAATAAAATGCTGGTTCCCAGAAGCTGAGACAAGTAATGAGAAAGGGGAGATGACGAGGGGTTGGTTAATGGGTACAAAAATACAGTTAGTAGAAATAACTTCTAGAGCTTGATACCACAATAGGGTGACTATAGTTAATAATTTTTATTGTATGTTTCAAAATAGCTAGAAGAGAAGATTTGGAATGTTTCCAACACAAAGAAATTATAAATGTTGAAGGTGATGGATATCCCAATCACCCAGATTTGATCATTATTCATCATATGCATGTATCAAAACATCACATGTACCCCATAAATATGTACAACTATTATGCATTGACAAAAATTAAAAATAAAAAAGTAGTGAGTCAAACACAGTAGTGGTATTATCTATTCCGAAAACAATTATTTACTTTGGTCCTAATAGATCACATAAGAAATATACAAATAATGTCATTAGGTTAATCTGATTGAATAAATTAATAAATCAATAAACACTAAAGTTTTGGGAATGTTTCCATATAAAAAACAAAGAGGTATTTATTTATTTAAACATTTCCCACAATGTACAGTGTCCTACAAATTATACAAAATGCTTTTTTTTTTTTCAGATGGGTGCCTTGCTATGTTGCCCAGACTAGTCTCAAACTCCTAGGTTCCTGCCTCAGCCTCCCGGTAGCTGGGATTGCAGGCATGTGCCACCACACCCAGCTCAAAATACACATTTAAGTCTGTCTCTAAAGGAGCCACAATTAATATTTTATTTCAAATAAATTATGCTGTGAACAGGATATAATCTTGTGGAAGTCATGGTTTTTTATCTGTTTTATTTACACCACGCCTCCAGCAACTGGAACAGTAACTGATACAAACTCAGTGCACAAGAAATGTCTGTTGATTAATAAATTAGGAAAAGATTAGTGAGGAATGTGCTTTAGATAATTTTGTACCTTTATACCTATAAGACAATAGTACAAATAAGAAATTGCTCTGGCCATTCAGTGAATGTACTTTGTCTTAGAAAGAGAACTTGCAGGTATGTAAAACAAGGGAGTTCAATCTAGGTTTGGGTTGACACTAAAACACTCTATTGACATATGTCCAGGTTCTATTTAGAGTCTTGGATTCTTATGTAAATGTTCTACAATCTCTAGAATAACACAACAGGCATAAGTCCAGACCCAGGACAACTTTGTTTCAACAAAGAGCTAAGCGATGGCGTGTTTAAGAAATTTCTTTGCCACAAAATAGTCATGCAGGGATATCAACAAAATATTAATTCAACTGTAGTGCTTAACTGCATTATTTGACCAAGAGATTAAACTGGTCCTGGAAAATCCAGGAAAGGCAAAATAATTTGACGAGGAATAGCACCCTATGGAGTCATTGTTCTTCCCATAAAGACCCTAAATACTATATTATCATCACTATTATATAATGTGCCTTATAGTTTACAAAACACATTGATATAAATTATGTAGTTTAATACACAACAGCCTTGTGAATCAAGTAATAGTACTGAATCATATTAGATGTTTGGAAGTATTAATCACAACCTTTTACAATCTAATTGAAGATAATAATAATAATCATAATCACAACTTGCACCGAACAGCACTGATTATATGCCAACTACTATCTGCATGCTTTTACATCTCTTAATTCACTACTCCTCACAAAAATCACAAGTTTCTAAATAGGGATCAAGACATCTGCTTTATGTGGTGGTTGACAAATTCAATTTGCAAAAGTTTCATTGTTTTGCCAATCTCTCCTGAATTAAAGATAATCATGGAATGACCATTGTATTAGTCCATTTTCACACTGCTGATAAAGACATACCCAAGCCTGAGTAACTTAAAAAAGAAAGAGGTTTAATGGACTTACAGTTCCATGTGGCTAGGGAGGCCTCACAATCACGGCAGAAGGCAAGGAGGAGCAAGTCATATGTTACATGGATGGCAGCAGGCAAAAAGAGCTTGTGCAGGGAAACTCCCCCTTAAAAAACCATCAGATCTCATGAGACTTATTCACTATCATGAGAACAGCACAGGAAAGACCTGCCCCCATGATTCAATTACCTCCCACTGGGTCCCTCCCACAATACCTGAGAACTCAATATGAGATTTGGGTGGGGACACAGCCAAACCATATCAACTATCCTGACTTTTCTACCCAGTGTCAAGCTGTAAAACTAGAAGAGAGACAACTGAGGTCTAGCTGGGCCAAACTCATGTGGTCTGTTGATGGTGATCTGCTTACCAATGGGGCCTACATGTGTGAGCTCCAGCCTCACCTGGGCCAAAGCAGCTGTATGAGCTGACAGGAAGATGGGACAGAGTGAATGTCAGGCCTTCTCCAGTTTCACCAATCTCTCACAAGTTTTTGCAGTGGGTGAAAAAGTGTTCTGAAAATGCTGCTGATCACTCTTGGGAAGTAAAGCAGATATTCCCATGCCTCCATGGGATTCAGCAGAGAAGATGAGTGTTCCACTCTATTCTACCTACAACACCTCCAACAATCAAATGGGGAAAACTGAGGACCAGATAGGCTTGTATCTCCCTCAAAGTCAGGGAACTGGCAAGCAGCAAAGACAGGACTTGAGCCTCAGTGCTCTGACAGCAGAGTCCATATTGTGTTCACTTTACACTCCGTGGAAACCTTCCACTCAGAAAAGTGTGATGAAAGCTGAAAGGCAAGGGTTCTAAAAGTGAAAACTCTTGAACACTCTTCTAGAAGTTTTTTCATGCCCTAACCAGATTTCCTTTTTCCCATAATTTCTTGTCACATGTGCTGAAAACATACCATTTATACCATTCATGCCATTTTTTTCTGAGCCAAGCTAATTAATGGAGTGAGCAACATTTTAAATATATATATCATATATATATGATATATATATATGATATATATATGATATATATGATATATCATATATATATCATATATATATCATATATATGATATATATATATAAATACTTCATCTCACATATCAAGATATTTAAAATTTTATTCAGCTTAGCTTTGGTATATTTCTGTTGCTCAATAGGTACTTATTATAATGAATAACAGGTTAATACATCTTTGGTTCACAGAGTTACCAACTGTACCAAAAGTGCTAGTATTTTGCTTTGGTGACTATCAGCCTCAGAAGTAGATGCTACATTATTCTCTCATTTGTATTTTCATCAGTCTTCATTCAACAGAGATGCCAATATGAAACTGCTCATTAGTTTACTTTCCACTAAATGCATATGCATGATCAGTATGTGCTGGTTCATGTAGTACTTACCTTAGTATCTATTAACAGGCTGGAATAGCAAGGAGGAGTAAATCTGATGCCACATTCCCACCAAAAAAGAGTCTTCTCAGTCTAGTGCAATTAGAGGAGGTCTTTTCTCTAATTTATTTGGGAAAGGGGAGGTTGAATGATGACCTGGAATGATTCACTGCATTTTAAAGTTCTTTTTAAGAATTCTACTATGGGAATTTAGAGTTCAGTAGCTAGCCTCTCATGTTGCCTCTGATCTCTTGAACTATTATTCCACAAATAAACTCTCCAATTGCAACTACAGTAAGAGTTCTGCAACTTACTACCAGAGAATTTGAGGTGTGGGGTGGAATGGAAATTAAGACAATTCTGGGGGCCTGCCAATCCAGGACATTATTACTGTCTATGGGACCAGAGTACTTTTGTTTCTGCTGTAAAGCTTCTTAAGGAACAAATTTTAAATGTTAGATAATTTCAAAACCTTGTAAAATAATGGAAAAAAAAATTAATTTTGAATAAGCCTGTAATTACCTGAGATACATGACATTTATCTCATCTGTCTTCTACTTTCTATGGAAAAACTTTCATGGGTACCCCTTGAAATGTTTCCTGGGTTTTTTTGTTTGATCATTTGTTCTAGGACCAAATTTAAATATGTGACTTTTTCCTTTTAAAAATCAATGATACCCACTAAGCCTCCTAGAGACAGAGCATCCTTCCAGCTTGCCCACCTTAATTTTGTTTTCCAATGAGTTTAGTTTGTTTTATGGTAGTATCCATTAGTGGATTTGTATAGTTTTGGAATAATTTTATTGCCCATGAAAATGTAACCAGAGCATAGTAAAATATTAATAATCATTGAAGAAATGCATGACAATAGCCTTAAAATGTTTCAAATCTTTTTTTCTATTTATAACTGATTGAATAAACCTATTCATTTTACTAAACAATTAGTTTTCAAAAATAACCAATATATAAAACTCAAGAAAGTCAAAGATCATATCCTAAATTACAAAAATAATATTTTAAAATATATATTCTCCCAGAATTATTTGACTTTCATTTAACTAATACTCTTTGTGATCAATCCCCCTGATTAAATTCAAATTTATGTTAACCTATATTTACAATTATTTTTGGAGGTACTCTAGAAAAGTTTTCCAAATTGCATCCTAGTTGCTGTGGCCTTTGGTTTGATGGCTTTCACTTTTGAGTTCAAGCCTCATTTCCCAAATACATTCTACAACTAGGCATATTTATTTAGAGCTCAAAAGGCCACCATCTTCGGACTTCAGAAACAAAAGCAGCAGTGGTTTCATTATATTTCATATATTTCATTATATTTTACCTGTGTGTAAAATATAATACTGTCTTCTTGGGTGAAAGGTCATATAATTCTACTCTCATGTGGATGTTTTCCACAAAATGAATACATAGATTTAAACTGATCAATCCACATTCTTTCAATTGACCTCTCTTAAAAACCAAAGCACAGCCATTTGAGCTTCAGTGCTTAGAGCAACTCTTTCTGGCCTGTGTAAGGAATTTACCCATGACTTGGATTTTAATACTGTACTCTAACCAACAGCAAGAGAGAGCCACCAACCAGAAAAAACAGGGATGCTGATTTTAAGAACTTAATTACAAGAATTTATCAGTTAGAATAACCCTAAGTACTGTAACAAATAAACCCTGAAATGTCAGAGGGTTGACAGAGCAGAAGGTTATTTCTTATTCAGATAATGGCCCAACTCTGGAACTCCTAATTGGGAGGTAGCTTTTCTCTACATGGTGATTTGAGACACAGACTCCTTGCCTCCTGTGGTCCCACTATTCAGGGTCTCATAATCTTCTGCATTTTGCCGGTGGAAGAAGAAAGCATGGAGAAACATCCTGTTTCTTAAAAACTGTGGCCCAGAGATAACACACATCACTTTTGCTCACATTTCGTTGATGTGAAATAATCATAAAATCAAACTAAGATGCAAGGTGGCGGGAGGGGGAGTGTGTAGAAAATGTACTTAAACCTAAACTATGGGACAGGGAGCACAAGTTTTGGTGTACAACTATTCATCACAACCACAAACACCATCAGGCAAGAATTTATCAACACCTATTTTATTCTGGATGCTGTGGTAATAATCAAAGACAGCATAGGCCAAGTGACGATAAAGAACTATAATGTATTCACTCTGTCATTCGGCAAATGCTTACCAAACATCTACCGGCTGGCACTTGCTGGGCTGTAAACTAAGGAAATGAAGATGGTGCTCTCAATCCCATATAGGAGACAGGCCTGAGCAGTGCTGGGTTACCTCAAAGCAAATCAAGTACATTTTTAGGATTCCAATGTAGGAGCACCAAAATTAGAGACAGAAAAAAAAAGAAAGTTTTCGAAAAAATTTGATCCCTGATGTGTCCTTAAATAGCATTAAAATGTTCATCAAAATAAAGGTAGCAACTTTGTAGGATTTCTTTATACTTATGATTAACATTTTTTAATTACGTGTATAGGGAACATCAAAATTTTTTTATAATATCCTAGCCCTTTAACGTATCAACTTGGTCCAGATATTTAATTAAGTGTAAGGAATGTCCCAAAAGACCTCACAAATGGGATGGGATTTGAGTGCCTTAGAAAAAAAGCAAGGCTCAGATAAGCAGAAGATATGAGGGAAGATGTTCCAAATCAAAGGAACTAGAATAGTGCTAGTCAGCAGAGACAGCATCAGGACAACCATTATGGCTGCGAAAGATAAATTAACTGGGTGATGGGTCCTCTTAACAGCCCAGATTCACTCAGATCTGCCTTCCCTGTTGAATGTGAGCACCTCAAGGGCAAGGACCATGGCCATCCTTTAGCCCCAACTACCAGTATCTACCCAGGTTTGGAGAACTGAATAAAATTCAATGTGTGCATCAACTTGCTTCTTTTAAACGCTGCAGGATACATTGCAACAAGGTGAAATTTTTAAAGCATATCTTGACTCTGGAAACCATATGTTGTCAAGTCAAGATGGGAGGCATGCAGTGCTCTTATCTGTCTCATATTTGGATGCTTCTGACTTTTATCACAGATTAAATTTACTGGAACTCATTTATTTCTATACATTTCTCCTGTCATCCCCTCTTACTTTGTGTAGTAAATATGAGATATTTTTCTCCACAGACTCTTCACCTCAGAAAACTGTTATTATCTATTCTGTCAGTCCTAAACATCTGGAGAATTGGCAAAACTATTAGTTCAAAATTTATGATGGCATTCTTCACATTTTACAGAACAAATTCTGGTAATGTTTACTATTTCCAATATCTGGAGGACTGTTATTTACTATATATGCTTTTTTTCACAGGAGAAAAGTTTATATCACAACCTTGCTGTGCTTCTTAGAAACATTTTTAAAGTATTATATAGGGTCACAATTCTATCAGTGTTTTTGTAAGAGCTTGAATTCATACTCATGGTGTTTGGAAGAATTTGTTTTTCTCTAGGCAGAGCTAAGATTGAAATTAGATTGCACAAAGATGACAGTTTTCAAGACCCTTGAAGGCAGTCTTTTTAAATTCTAGGAAAATAAAATATCTTAGTTCTGACATTCAGATATCAATGTAGGCTAGTTGCTAGTGAATGAGCACTAATCAGTCATAACTTTCTTCTGCTGAATCTGAACACCACCTCCAAATACTCAGTCCAGCACTCCATCAGTAAGCACCCATGAGTTGAAGTTTATATGAGGTGAGACTATTCGCATTTCCCATTATATCTGAAGTACCTCACTTGTAGCAGTTAAGAAAAATAAATATAATCCTATAATATTTACAGAGATATTAGTACCCTATCAAATTCTGCTTAGTGCTACTAATCCCCACAGACTCTTTCAACACTTTGTTAAGAAATAGTGAAATTTAATTAACCATATTCTAGAAGGGATTGTAGCTAATGAGAGCTTAGCAACTAAGAAAGTTCACCGGGGGTAAGAAGAAACATAGCAAAGTCCCCTTGGCCTCTTTCATAACCATAGTATTGAGGAAGGAAAAAGAAAAGGAGGCAAAAATTGACCAAGTAAATATTGGAAACTTGAAAGTCAGAAAATATGTTTATACAAAGGGAAAGTAAAACATATTTACTGTTGAGGCAAGACAACCAAATACAAAGTAAATAAACACATATAGAACAAAGGTGGCAAATATATAGAATGCATGCTCCCCAACCCCTTCCCACAGCCATGGCAAATATCAATTATCAATTCACAGCAATTCTCATGCTGAGCCCATATGTAATCTTAGCCCAACACAGTGTCAGTATAATCACTGAAACATGAGATAAAGCTTAGTTGTCATTCCCAGTCTTGCATCTGTTGCTAAAGCTTTCTTAGGTTTTTTACTATACTGTATATAAAAAGCTAGGGCTCTCCAAGACACACGAGTCTTAAAATTTGCCACAAGTTAGCAGTGAGGCAGATAAGCTGATCTCATCCAACCTCCCTTCAATAGCAAAGGAAAAAGAAAACTATCTTATATTTCTCTAATGCTCCGTAATGTATAAGGAGCTTTATCAGCACTACCCAACAGAATTTTGAGCAATAATAGAAACATATATATATATATATATATATGTTCAATCCAATATGGCAGCCACTAATCACATGTGCCTATTGAGCATTTGAAAATTAGCACTAGTGTAACTGAGGAACTGATTTTTACTGTCATTAAGTTTAACTGGCCATGTGTCTTAGTCATTTTGTGCTGCTACAACAAAATAGCAAGATGGGTAATTTATAAAGAACAGAAATTTATTTTCTCATAGTTCTGGAGCCTGAGAATTTCAAAATCAAGACATTGGCAGGTTTGGTTGTCTGGTGAGAGCTACATCCTCCACAGGGGAAGAATACAGCGTCCTCACATGGCAGAAGGCAGAAGGGCAAGCTCACCAAATGTATGAAACCTCTTTTATAAGGGTCTTAATCTCATTCACGAAGGAGGAGCCTTCATGGCCCTATCACCTCTTAAAGGCTCCACCTTTTAGTACTAACACATTGGCAACACCTGACTTTCGGAGAGGACATAGTCAAACCATAGCACTATATATGGCTGCTATATTGAATAGCACAGGTATCCATATTATCTAATTTGGTCTTCACAATAACTTTGTCAAGTAGGTTATCTCCATTAAAAAGAGAAGGTAAAGAGACACAGAGATACTGACTTGCCAACATTACAAAGCTAGAGAGTAACCAAATGTATACTTGAATCTCATTCTTTCAAAATCTAAGTTATCAGACCTTTCTTTGGTACCACATCAAACTTAAGGTAGGTATGGATCAAAAGAAGACCATGCCCTGAAACTAGTGGTTCTATGCAGCCCACTATGAGTTTACCATGGGAAGTACACTGCAAAGAACTAACTCTGAAAATCTGAGATTTTACCCTATTTGTAAGCTAACAAATTAGCATGCCAATTTCAGGAAAGCCAGCAGAACACAGAAAACTCCTGGATCAGAGTGAAAGGATTTTATTACTCACAGTAATAGCAGTAGACAGGGTATGAACATTTTCTTACAGCAGCTTCCCAAGCCCGAATTCCCACAGAATGATGGATGCAGAGGGCCGGATGACTCTTGTGCATGCAACGGGTTGCATTACAGTTTGCAAACTTACCTTAGAAAACCTAAATCGTTTATAGTGGGCAGAAAGCATGCCTACTCCTTATTCCAAAGTGGAGTATTATCTTTATCATAATAAACAGTAAGCATGACTCCCTTTCTCTGTATCTATCCTCCAAGGACGCTGTCTGTACAAACATCCTTGAAATGATAACCTGAAATGAAGGAAGTCCCAAAACATGCATAAATGTGAGAAACCACACACCACTTCTTCTCCTGTTTGGCAAAAAACTATTTTCTCCTGTTTTTTCACCAAAGAGTAGAAAATAAGCCAAGAAAAGAGAAAGATGACTAAATATCAACATAAGAGCCAAGCTGAGGTGTAAGTGTATATGTTTGATAGAAAGACTACGTGTTCAAAGTTAAAACCAGAAATTAATGTTAAGCCAGGAAATTAAAGTGAAAGTAAATTTGGGAAATAATAGTGCCATATAAGTGTGATGAATCATTGACATTTTTATTGGGCATTAACAACATGTTTTTAAATATAATTTCCCCCAAACTAAAGGCTACTTCTTTCTTGGAACTCAATGATAAATACAAGCACATACCCCTTACCCAAGGCAGCCATCTGTTCTGAGAGATCCTCCAGGTTACTGCCCCTACCCCGACACCACACTGCCTCCCAGATGTCCTTCTCCCTGAACCCAGCCCCAGATCTTCTCTCCCCAAGCAGCTCTCCTTTTTGCCTGTCTTCCTGAGTACCAGTCCCCAAATCACCAAATTCTACCTTGAGCATATTGAATGAAAGTGTGCAGCGCCTTATGCCCTGATGAGAAGTGGTCTTGGAAGGTGTTTTCTGCACCAACTTAAGAAGCTATCACCAAATCATGAGAAAAAAATCATGAGCTATTTATACTTTGCAGACATAGGTGGTTGTTGGAAGAAAAGAGTGCCTTAGGAATCAAATAACTGGTATTGGAGGATTCCTGTGACTTTGTAAAATTCAATTAAATATCTAGGGGAAAATAATAGACAACACTGTCACCTGAGGATACATTATTGGTCCTTGTTGAAAAAGCAGTAGTTTCTAACCAGTTCCTTCCTAACCTATTTGCCATTAATTTCTGGAAGTTATAAACTGTAAGAACAATTACCATAACACTGACTGTGGCATAAAAACCATAGGATGTTAACCCCGAAACATGGTCAGAAATAATGAGGTCCTAATTTTACAGATAGGGAAACAGAGACCTGAAGCAAGGAGTGTTTTCTCAGGGTCACACAGCCAATCATTAATGTATCTAAGACACATTTGCAGGAGGGTTCTGTTCTCCACTCCTCCATTTTTATACAGCATACTATCTCTTGCTTTTCAACCTACAGTAGGTTGAGCCAAAAAAAAAAAGAAAAGATACATACAAACCTCCTTCTTGAACATGCCCTTTGAGGTGGCTGGAACACTATCAAGCGGTCTGAGATAGCAGTGCACTAGGTGGAAGCTTAGATAGATGGCACTAAGTAGAAGCCTAGTAGAAAACCTCAGCCCTGCAGGCAGCTTCCATGTGTATTCCCTTGGGGCTGCCACAAAGGCATGCTGCGCTACAAAAGA
Source organism: Symphalangus syndactylus (assembly GCF_028878055.3). Classification (NCBI taxonomy): domain Eukaryota; kingdom Metazoa; phylum Chordata; class Mammalia; order Primates; family Hylobatidae; genus Symphalangus; species Symphalangus syndactylus. The sequence continues at coordinate 64,773,886 of NC_072424.2, forward strand.
TTCAAAAGGCAAATGTGTGCACAGCACAGGAGGGAGCCCAGTTCTTCTCTGAGGAGTTTCCTACTTCAGTGGTGTTATTAAGCTGGGTCAAAAGAAAGTCATTTCATTTTTTTAAAATATGCTAATACAACCTCAAGCACCAGCTAGCTTAAATGACAGGCATTTCATAAAGTTCATTTTTATTATTCTCAGCTGAAAAGTAAATAACACTCCTACAGGTGTCCTTCATATAAAAATGATTTATTTGCCTTCAATACAGACTCGTACTGACTAAAACCTTATCTGTATTTCACAAGACAGATCATTTTTCTCCATCACCTTTCAAAGAGGTGTTGTTGCCAGTCTATACAGGACAAACGAAAACAGTCTAATAAAAGAAATGGTTCAGCAGGAGCTAACTGAAAGAGTTCCCAGTGACCAAAACGGGAAAAACTTGAGCAATAAAATAAATAACCTAGTATTGGATTATAAGCCAAAGAATAAAATAAATAGCCATGAGTTCATACTTATATAAATAAACATAAATAGGCATCAATAGTGTATTTATAAAATAATTTCCCCAGAACTAAAGGCTACTGCCCCCTTGGGACTGAATCATAAATATATGCACAGTAAATATCAATATAAATAAATGACTGAACAAATAAAGTAGGGGAGAAGAGATAAATCTTCCTTTCAGAATTCCATATAATGTATGTCCATATTCTCCCTCTCCAAAAGGCAGAGCTTAATTCCTCAGTTTTGGAGGTAGACTAGACTTAGTGATTCACTTCTTAAAAAATAGAGCAGGGAAAGGGAAAAATAGTAACTTTATAGCAGAGAATCATGGCAAATGCTACCTTAACCAAATGATGACAGTTAGCACCACCAGTAATGTCAGGTGAATATCATGTTCTCTAATATGATCTAATGAGAAGGGCCTGACTTCTGAGATACTCTTCACCAAAACTTATAACCCCAGTCTAAACATGAGGGAAAACATCAGATAAACTGAGATCAGGGGGACATTTTTTTCTACAGAATACCTGGCCAGTATTCCTTAAGACAGTCAGTCATGAGAAACAAGCAAAGATTAGAAAGTCACAGACCAGAAGAGACTGGGGAGATAAGAAAAATTAAATACAATGTGGTGTCCTGAATTGGAACAGAAAGAAGACATTAATGCAAAAACTATTAAATCCAAATAAAGTCTGAAGTTTAGCTAATAGTAACGAGCCAATGTCTTTTTCTTAATTTTGATAAATGTACCATGGTAATACAAGATGTTAACAATGGGTAAAACTGAATGAGGGGCATATAGGAACTCTCTGTACTATCTTTACAGCTCTTCTATAAATATAAAATTCTACCAAAATAAAAAGTTTATTTCTTAAAATAGATGGTGCAAATGTATCTTATTGCATGCCCTTCCCTGGAGCATGGTAGAGTTTTATAGCGAATGCATTGCCAAATCCAAGGAAGACAGAAGACTTGAGAAAACTAAATACATTCAGCAGCCGGGGTGGAGAGGTGACAACAGGCTGTAGAATAAAAGGAAAAGTGATGTTTGTTCAGTGAAGAACAAACTAAGTCTTATTTGTGTAGTGGTCTCAGAAGCAGAATATGTTCTAAACAAAAAATTAAGGAAGGTAAAAGCTTAAACCAACAAGTAAACCAGATTTCACAGAAACACAAACGTGTAGCGGCTGCCCAATAATGATTATGTTTAATAGTAGAATAGACTCCAGTTGCAAACATATGTTTTATACAAACTCTTCAAATTGGAGAAATTTCTCTAAATTTTCCTTTTAAGTTGTGCAGGATATTACATCTGACTTTCATATTATCATCTCAAAAGTGGTGAAACCATTTTGCCAATCACTTGCATCACCTTTCTGCCACCCTGCCCTCTAAATTACTTCCTTTTCCCACTCAGGCCATCCTCTACTTTCAATTCTGAAGGTTTCAGTTCCTACCCAAACTGTCCCCCTCTGCCCATCCCACTTACATACCTTAGTCTCACTAGAAAAATCTCAACCACCCTCTTGCCTTTAACACCTTTTTCTGGATTTGCCTTCTAAACAATAATCCCTTCAAAATGACTTTGTGAATGAATGCAACTGATTTAATGGGTAAAGAGAAATGTATCTGCTTTCTACAAAAGCTTTATGTAGATAGGGAAAATTACCTATATAACTTGCCCTTTTTCTCCTCATCTTTCTATAGAAACATAGAGTTGTGTTTCCAAAAATTCCAACGAAGGCCTGGGCATAGCTTGTAATACATGTGGTATGGAGGTTATTAAAAACAGTTTTTCAATTCAAGTTCTCAAGCCTACTATGAATGTTTACCAAAGAACGATGTGAACTGGACTGACAAATGCATTATACTTTGGTCAATATATATTAGGTTCACATTTTGTTTTATCACCTTGGCTGACTGATGGCTGAAGAATAAATTTAAAAGGGATGGACTAAACATTCAAAGACGTAAACACGAGTAAATACTTCAGAGTTCAATATGTAGATAACAAATCCATCAGCATACGAACATGTTCAGCAAACAACAGACTGAACAAATGTTTATTGAGTATCTCTTAGGTGTCAGGAAACGTGCAAGCACTTTGGCAAATGCTGTCCCATTTAATTCTCTCAATAAATGTGTAAGGTAGGTATAATTATCCTCATTTTTCAAATTGTAAAACCAAGCTTCCAAAGATTAAGTAACTTACCCAAGGAGAATTGATGTGTTACTTAAGATAAGTAATATTAGTTCAAAAATATCAGTGGCTTAACACAATAAAATATTGAAATGTTTCTCACTCATATCACCATTCAATGCAAGTCAGTGGTGGGTGTGGCTAAGAATATTCTATCCCACTCGTCCACTCAGTGACCCAAAATACTTTCATCCCATGGCTCTGCCCTCCCCTAGGTCCCCAGAGACCTCTCCATCCAATAGCTAGATGGAGATTAGGAGCACATTAAAGGTTTTTTTGTGCAGGACCTGGAAGTAGCACATACCACTTCTGCTCGAAGTTCATTCTCCAAAAGAAGGACCAGAAAAGGAACAGCCAAGCAAGAAGAAAACTTTTAGACAATGGGTAAAACTGGGTGACAGTATATAAGAACTCTCTGTACTATCTTTACACTTTTCTATAAATATAAAATTTTCCAAAATAAAAAGTTTATTTAAAAAAAAAATAGATGGTATAAATGTATCTCATTGCAAGCTCCTGCCTGGAGAATGGTGGGGTTTTATAACCAATGCATTGTGAAATCCAAGGAGGACAGTTAAAGAAACCTTGGGAAAACTAAATGCCTTCAGCAGCCAGGTGTGGAGTGGTGACAACAGGCTGCAGAATGAAAGGAAAAACGATGCTTGCTCTTCACAGAACAAGTGAACTACTATTTGCGTAGGAGTCTGAGAAGCAGAATATGTTCTAAATTTTACTAACTGTAGCCACTATATTTCTACCAAGCACTACCAAAAAAAAAGAAAAAAAAGTTGACTCTATCTCCTCCCCTGCCAGAAAAGGCAAAATTTGCTTTCCTTCTACCACTGCCTGGCAGCAATCATCCAGCACTCCTCTTCTCTCCCTGGAGCAATGTCAGAGGAAGACTGCTACAACAGAAGATTCAAAGAAGATCCAGAGTCTCATAATATAATACCCAAAATGTCCAGGTTGTAATAAAAAGTCAGTCGCCATGTCAAAGACCAGGAAAATTTAACTTAAATGAGAAAAAAAAAAATCTGCAGATGAAAAGGATTTTTGAAGCCCATAGCAAAAACATCTCAGTGAAGAATTATGAGCACACTTGAAACAAATAAAATAATGGAAAGTCTTGTCAAAGAAATAGAAGACATAAAGAAGAACTAAGTTGACATTTTACAATGGAAAAAAATACAATAACTGAAATTAAAGAGCTCAGTGTATGGACTCAAGAGCAGCATGGAAAACAGAGGAAAAGATCAGTGAACTTAAAGATAGAAAAATGGAAATTACCTAATCTAATGACAGAAATAAAATAAACAGAAGAAAATCAACAGAGTATTGGGGACTTGTGAGATGTAACAGAAGACCTAACATTCATGTCAGTGGAGTCTCATAAGGGAGAAAGAAGACGGGGCTGAAAAAGTATTTTTTAAAATAATGGCTAAAAATGTCCCATTTTGGCAAAAGATATAGAAAAAGATTCAAAGCGTTGAGCAAACCACAAATATAATAAGTCAAAAAATTACACCAGACATATCATAGTTAAATTTCTGAAAATTAAAGACAAACAAAAAATCTTGCAGCTGTGAAAGAGAAATGACACCATACCTATTAGGAGAAACAAAAAATTGAATGACTAGGTTTTTCAGCAGAAACCATGGAGACCAGAAAAACCTGGCACAACATTTTTCAAGTGCTCACAGAAAAGAACTGTCAACCCAGAATTCTACATGCAAAGAAAATATCCTTCGCTAATGAAGGATTCAATACAGTCTTAGGTGAAGGGAAACTAAGGGAATTTGCCTGAAGATCTACACTAAAAGAATAGCTTTTCTAGACAGAAATGATAAGGAGAAATCTTAGACTATCAGGAAAAAAGGAAAAAAACAGAGCGAAAATATGAATCAATGAAATATGCTTTCATTTTCCTCTTGTTTTCTAAATTATGCTTGATAGTTAAAGCAAAATTATAACAGTCTGATGTGGTTCTCAGTGGATGTAGAGGAAATATTTAAGAATTTTATTATAAATGGAAAGAGGGTAAAATTATATAAAGGGAAGTAAGGTTTCTACACTGCACTTGAACTGGAAACTGGTAACACCAACAGATGGGATAAGTTGTGTATATATCATATAATATCTAGAGCAACTACTAAAAGAGCTCTACAAAGAGGTAAATCCAAAAACACTGTAAGTAAATTATGATGAATTCCTTTAAAATGTCCCCAAGTAACCTGCAGGAGCTGAGAGAAATAAACAGAAAAACATAAACAGTGAAAACAAACGAAAACCAAAAAATAAAATGGCATACTTAAGGATTAACATATCAATAATTACATTGAATTTTAAAAGGTCTACATACTGACCCGGAGCCGTGGCTCACACCTATAATCCCAGCACTTTGGGGGGCCGAGGCGGGAGGATCACTTGAGCTCAAGACTTTGAGACCAGTCTGGGCAACATAGCGAGACCTCATCTCTATAATATAATAAATAAATAAATAAATAAAGGTCTACATACGAATGAAAGACAAAGATTGGAAGAGTAGATTAAGAAAACATGACCCAGCCAGACGCAGTGGCTCAAGCCTGTAATCCCAGCAATTTGGGAGGTCAAGGTAGGCAGATCACCTGAGGTCAGGAGTTCAAGACCAGCCTGGCCAATATGGTGAAACCCCATCTTTACTAAAAATACAAAAATTAGCCAGGCGTGATAACAGGCACCTGTAATCCCAGCTACTCAGAAGGCTGAGGCAGAAGAGATGCTTGAACCTGGGAGGCGGAGGTTGCAGTGAGCCAAGATCATGCCACTGCACTCCAGCCTGGGTGACAGAGCGAGACTCCGTCTCAAAAAAAAAAGAAAAGAAAAGAAAAAAAAAAAGAAAATATGACCCAACTATACGCTGTCTGCAAAAAACTCCAAATGTAACTAGGTAGGTTGAAAGTAAAAGAGTAGAAGAAGATATGCCATGAAAAGATTAATCAAAGGCAGTAGGAGTGTCTATATTAATATCAGATAAAATGGACTTCAGAGTAAAGAAAATTACCACGGAAAGAGAATGACATTACATAATGATAAAAAGCTCACTCTACCAAGAAGACATAGCAATTCTAAATGTTCATAAACAAAATAGCACCTGCAAAATACGTGAAACAAAATTTAACAGAACTGGAAAGAGAAACTGGCAAATCCATAACTAGAACTGGAGACTTCCATACCCCACTCAAAAACCGACAGAACAAAATGACAGAAAATCAACAGGAGTATAAAGGAAACTATACTATGCAGCCATAAAAAAGGAATGAGATCATGTCCTTTGCAGGAACATGGATGGAGCTGGAAGCCATTATCCTCAGCAAATGAACCCAGGAACAGAAAACCAAACACCACATGCTCTCACTCATCCGTGGTAGCTGAACAATAGAACACATGGACACAGGGAGAGTAACAACACACACTGGGGCCTGTGGGGGTAGTGGAAGAAGGCAGGAAGAGCATTAGAAAAAAATAGCTAATGCATGCAGGGCTTAATAACTAGGTGATGGCTTGATAGGTGCAGCAAATCACCATGGCACACATTTACCTATGCAACAAACCTGCACAACCTGCACATGTACCCTGGAACTTAAAATAAAAATAAAAATTAAAAAAAAAAAGAAAACGTAGTACATATGTACAATCAAGTACCGTCCAACCATAAAAAAGAATGAGATCCTCTCATTTTCAACAACATAAATGGAACTGGAGATCATTATGTTAAGTGAAATAAGCCAGGCACAGAAAAACAAACTTCACACAGTTTCACTTATTTGTAGGAGCTAAAAGTTAAAACAATGAATTCATGGAGGTAGAGAGTAGAATGATGGGTTACCAGAGGCTGAGAAGGGTAGTTGCAGGGGGTGGAGAGAATGGGGATGGTTAATGGGTACAAAAGTATAGTCAGATAGAAAAAATAAGATCTTGCATTTGATATCACAACAGGGTGACTATAGTCAATGATAATTTATTCTAAATTTTAAAATAACAGAGTATAATTGGACTTTTTGTAACACAAAGAAAGAATAAATGCTGAGGTATTAGATACTCCAATTACCTTGATGTGATGATTACTTGTTGTATGCCTGTATCAAAATATCTCATATACCCCCTAAATATATAAACCTACTATGTACCCACAAAAAATTTAAAAATTTTTCAAAATTAAACTCTTCTGGCTGGGCGTGGTGGCTCACACTTGTTATCCCAGCACTGTGGGAGGCCGAGGTGGTGGATCACTTGAGCTCAAGAGTTCAAAACCAGCCTGGGCAACACGGTGAAACCCTGTCTCTACAATAAATACAAAAATTAGCCAAAGGGGTGGCACATGTCTGTGGTCCCAGCTCCTCGGGAGGCTGAGGCAGGAGGATTGCTTGACACTGGAAGGCAGAGGTTGCAGTGAGCCAAGATCATGCCACTACACTCCAGCCTGTGTGAAAAAGTGAGATTCTGTCTCAAAAAAAAATTAAACCATTCTGCTTGTCAAAAAGCAACATTAAAAAAACACAAAGGCAAACCACAGAATGGAAGAACTGTTCACAAAACATTGTGACAACAAAAGACTTGTATCCAGAGTATATAAACATCTCCTAAAACTCTATGCACTGTTTTGAGATTATAAAATGGTAACGTTTTCTTGTTATTATAAATATAATAACCTTGTAATAATCACGTCATATTCCAATCACAATTTAAATAAATAAAAAAAGAAAAAGAGAATAAAGAATACCACACTGCAGTATCTCCTCTACATCTTCCCACTGCTTCTACTGAAGATCTAATAGGGAAACAGAGTATCCACCCTTCCTTTTCCCTGGAGAGGCAAAGAAAACTATTTCCAAAGGCTGAGAAAGGAAATTGTACAAACAGAAAGATAAAATTACTAATGTGAGGGCAAGGTGCCATTCCTGAAATAATAAAAAAAAGAAGAAACTGGTACATGATACATATTGAAGACTTCTTTAAATAATTGGAAGTAATTTGGGCAAAATGAGATCAAAGAAGAGATGAAAGAATATTTACGGTGAATTAACAGTTATTGAAAACCAATAGATTAGCTAAATTGGTGAAATTAAAAATGAACTGAGCATGCCATATACATCAATGTCCAAAATCAGCCATTCTCTGTGGGGAAAGGTGAGTGTTGGCTCTTCCTAATTATGAAGAGTCCTTCATAATTAGGTTCACAGGCACTAATTTTAGAGTATAAAATGCAGCTTGCTGATTAACACATGAAACAGAATTCCAGGCTGAATTATTATTTACTTTTAAGAGCACGTTTTTAAGCCTCTCAAATTAAAATAAATGTGTAGCTTATTAAAATATTATAAGATGATCACCCCTGCAAACCACTACCCAGATCAAGAAGTATAACTTGACAAAACACAGAAGCTGTGTCTCAATCACAATCGTGTCTCTCCCCTCTAAAAATAACCATTCTCCTTATGTTTAAGCTTCCTTGAAAGTTACATCACTCAAATACATACCCCTGATAATGATAGTTTTGGTTTGCTTGTTTTTATTTTTATGTGTCTTTTAAGTCCCTTTTAGTCTATACGCCACACTTCTTATCGCCCTCCTTGTCTGCAATTTATTTAAGAAATTGAGTGATTTAACCCATGAATTTTTTACAGTTTGGATTCCAATGACTGCATAATCATAAGATAGTTTAACATGTTTCTTGATTATCTGTGGTTTCTTTAAAGTAGTTATTGGTCTAAGATGCTTAAACTTTTAATACATTGACTTTAGACAGCTTCAACTCCATTTGCAACAGCTACTATGTGACCTCTGAATTTTTGGTAGGCAAGAGGTAAAGCAATTGCAGCCCAGAACATCATGTGGAGCCGGGAAATGCTGCTAGGAGAGAGGGTGGCTAAGCTGACAGAATTGAGGGCAGTTTTCCTGGATCGGTTTAGAGGCCATGTGCAAAACAGAAACCTTGCAGCAGGAGGGAATGACTTATCAAACGGAAGTGGTATCTGGAAGTGTCTAGGAACGGACAGAAGTCAGGACTTACACAGGTTGACTGGGAAAATGCTGGGAAGTAAATAGAGAAAGGCAAGTACACCCTGGGTTCCTTCAAAGCAGTTCAGGAAAATATTCTCTAAATGATGGTGATTACATGCAAAGTAAATGAGTTGATCAGGAATGCTCCAGGTCCACCAGCATGTTAAACTTTTAATGGTTGAGACGTTATATAATATTTTCTGATAATTCAAAGTCTTAGCAAAACTTTGTGGTAAGGATATTTGTCCCATATTTCAGATAACTCTAAGAATGCTAGGAAAGGGGACTATGTCAACAAGCAATGTTACATGTATGGCTGGAGGCTATTTTCTATTTTTTCCCTTTCCCTCAGTCAAGCATGTGGCCTGGTTTATGCTTCCTTACCTCACAGACATTTCAGAAAGCGGAAGTATCAGACAGTAATCCCTATTTATGTTCTCAAAAGCCAAGCCCATAGGAGATCTATTAATAAAAGATTTATAAATAAGTAAAAAAGGAAAAGAGATCTTTTAATAGGTGGCTGAAAGGGTTCGAAAAAAAAGTGAAGGAAGAAAGGAATTTATCCAATGGTCTACATACCTATCCCCCCAACATGGAGGAACAGAAAAGATCCTGGGGGTCTAAGACTTAGGCCAGAAGTTCTGGAAGTGCCTTGGAGAGTCTGTAATATTTTAAAGAGGGATACATGCATGGTGTCGCTAGGGACTTAGGGCCTAGGCATGGGGTTCCCAACCTTAGGACATTTCCTAAGCATATTATGGGAGCAGTCTGGATCTGAAAGAACTGTAGGAGTGGGGTACAGTAAATATCTTACCAAGGACTTTCTCTGTGCATGCAACACCTGAAACCCCTCTCCCCAACCAAACCTCAATGCCTTGGCCCTGAATAATCCTCCAGAGACTTGGGGGTGTGGTTGGGGTTAGAGAAAGTCTCAAGCATGAGAAGTGAGAAGCTTAGAGGCAGCAATTAGGTTGACACATGTTCTCACTTATAACTGGGTGCTAAATATTGAATAACACATGAACACAAAGAAGGGAGCAATAGATACCAGAGCCTACATGAGGGTAGAGGGTGAGTGGAGGGTGAGATTTGAAAAATTACCTTTTGGGTACTATGCTTATTACCTAGGTGGTGAAATAAGCTGTACACCAAACCCTGCGACACAGTTTACCCATGAAACAAATCTGCATTTGTACCCTCAAAACCTAATATAAAAGTTGGAAAGAAAAAAAAGAAAGAACAAAATTAAGGTGATTTATTTTTAATAGGCTTTTATTACACATCAGAGTTTGTGGGATGAAATTTGTCTCCATTACCCAATGCAAAAAACACTGGGAAAATTCATGTAACAAATGACCGCAAACACTTACGGCGTTGTTCTCAGCTTCTACATGTATTAACACATTTGATCTTCACATTACTTACTGAAGGGGTGGGTTGCCCCTCCACACCTGTGGGTGTTTCTCGTTAGGTGGAACGAGAGACTTGGAAAAGAAAGAGACACGGAGACAAAGTATAGAGAAAGAAATAAGGGGGCCCAGGGAACCAGCGTTCAGCATACAGAGGATCCCGCTGGCCTCTAAGTTCCCTTAGTATTTATTCATCATTCTTGGGTGTTTGTTTCTCGGAGAGGGGGATGTGGCAGGGTCACAGGATAATAGTGGAGAGAAGGTCAGCAGATAAACACGTGATCTAAGCTCTCTGCATCATGAACAAGGTAAAGAATTAAGTGCTGTGCTTTAGATATGCATACACATAAACATCTCAATGCCTTACAGAGCAGTATTGCTGCCCGTATGTCCCACCTCCAGCCCTAAGGCGGTTTTCCCCTATCTCAGTAGATGGAACATACAATCGGGTTTTATACCAAGACATTCCATTGCCCAGGGACGAGCAGGAGACAGATGCCTTCCTCTTGTCTCAACTGCAAAGTGGCGTTCCTTCCTCTTATACTAATCCTCCTCAGCACAGACCCTTTATGGGTGTCGGGGCCCTCCCACAGGATCCCATCAGGATCCCCTGTGTGTCGGGGCCCTCCCACAGGGCCATATTTCAGACTATCACATGGGGAGAAACCTTGGACAATACCTGGCTTTCCTAGACAGAGGTCCCTGCGGCCTTCCGCAATGTTTGTGTCCCTGGGTACTTGAGATTAGGGAGTGGTGATGCTGGGTACTTGAGATTAGGGAGTGGTATGCTGCCTTCAAGCATTTGTTTAACAAAGCACATCTTGCACAGCCATTAATCCATTTAACCCTGAGTTGACACAGCACATGTTTCAGAGAGCACAGGGTTGGGGGTAAGGTTACAGATTAACAGCATCTCAAGGCAGAAGAATTTCTCTTAGTACAGAACAAAATGGAGTCTCCTATGTCTACTTCTTTCTACACAGACACAGTAACCATCTGATCTCTCTTTCTTTTCCCCACAACTTACCTTAGAGAAAGATGTCATTATTCCTGATTTAAAGAGGAGGAAACTGAAGCAGGCTAAGGTTAAAGAACATGCTTAGGATTACACCGCAGCTGACAAGTGGCAGAGTCAGCATTCAGAGTCCATGTGGGTAGTCGCCACTCCAAGCTTCCTCTCCAAAACCACTGACTCAGGCACACTTTTTAGGTTAAAGTAAATCAGGACTTATGAAGTGAAATGTCAGTTTTCTAATGGAGGAATCAGATCCAAAATATAAAACCCTCTTTAAGATAATTTTTAAGATGAGCAGGTGCCAGCTGACTCCTCCTTCTTGATAATGCTTAGGTGCTTTGGAAACTCTTCCTGGATGAGAAAGAGATTCTTGTCCCTCTTCATCTGCTGCAAAGGACAAAGCCCCCAAAGAATAATATGCCAAAGTCGGCCTCAACATCTATCATCCCTATAACCTCATCTCCCTGGTGCTCTGACCTTCACTGGGATGGTATAAAGCAGAGGCTCTAGGGTATCCCTGGAAATGAGGAGTAGCGTACACTAACCAGTTTGGTTTAGAGTAATTCTCTCCTATTTGTAATTTTTATGAAAAACCATTTAAATATGGCCCTGGACTTCATGATTTTTTTATGTCACAATAGAGTGGAAATTTAAAGTTACAAATCCCCAAAAAGGTCCTCCATCAACTCCTCATAGGATGTATCCATTTTTAGCTCTGATTATTGCAGTTAACTTTCCAAAGTGCTGGGATTACAGGTGTGAGCCGCCACTTCAGCCTATTTACTGTGAAAGTTTAAAATCTGATTTGAAAGCTGCTTATTATAAGCAATATAATTTTTTCTTTAATGGTCCCAGAATGTTTAATGTTACATAATATAAATATATATTTTCAAATGTAAAAAAAGCCTTTTTATATATAAACATGTATAAAAGAATAAATATAAATAAGAAATTAATTGGGGTGGCAAAGTACATTTAAAATTTTGTAGGCCGGGCGCGGGGGCTCACGCCTATAATCCCAGCACTTTGGGAGGCCGAGGCGGGCAGATCACGAGGTCAAGAGATCGAGACCATCCTGGCCGATGCAGTGAAACTCTGTCTTTACTAAAAATACAAAAATTAGCTGGGCATGGTGGCGTGCGCCTGTAGTCTCAGCTACTTGGGAGGCTGAGGCAGGAGAATTGCTTGAACCCGGGAGGCGGAGGTTGCAGTGAGCCGAGATCACACCACTGCACTCCAGCCTGGACGACTGAGCAAGACTCCTTCTCAAAAAAAAATAAAATAAAATAAAATAAAATATTGTGATGTTCTTGTCAAAAACGATTTGAACAAATTTACAAGAAAAAAAAAACCCCATCAAAAAGTGGCCAAAGGATACGAACAGCCACTTCTCAAAAGAAAACATTTATGCAGCCAACAAACATATGAAAAAAAGCTCATCATCACTGTCATTAGAGAAATGCAAATCAAAACCACAATGAGATACCATTTCACACTAGTTAGAATGGTGATCATTAAAAAGTCATCATTCTGAGCAAACTATCGCAAGGACAGAAAACCAAACACCACGTTCTCACTCATAGGTGGGAACTGAACAATGAGAACACTTGGACACAGGGCGGGGAACATCACACACCGAGGCCTGTCGTGGGGTCAGGGGATGGGGGAGGGATAGCATTAGGAGAAATACCTAATGTAAATGACGAGTTAATGGGTGCAGCAAACCAACAGGGCACATGTATACATATGTAACAAACCTGCACATTGTGCACATGTACCCTAGAACTTAAAGTATAATAATAATAATAAAAAAAAAGGAAGCAACAGATGCTGGAGAGGATGTGAAGAAATAGGAATGCTTTTACACTGTTGGTGGGAGTGTGAATTAGATCAACCATTGTGGAAGACAGTATGGTGATTCCTCAAGGATCTAGAACCAGAAATAACATTTGACTCAGCAATCCTATTACTGGGTATATACCCAAAGGATTTTAAATTATTCTACTATAAAGACACATGAACACGTATGTTTATTACAGCACTATTCATAATAGCAAAGACTTGGAACCAACCCAAATGCCCATCAATGATAGACTGGATAAAGAAAATGTGGCACATATACATCATGGAATACTATGCAGCCATAAAAAAGGATGAGTTCATGTCCTTTGCAGGGACATGGATGAAGCTGGAAACCATCATTCTCAACAAACTAACACAGGAACAGAAAACCAAACACCACATGTTCTCACTCATAAGTGGGAGTTGAACAATGAGAACTCATGGACACAGAGCGGGGAACGTGACACACCAGGGCCTGTTGGGGGGTGGAGGGCTAGGGGAGGGATGGCATTAGGAGAAATACCTAACGTAGATGATTGGTTGTTGGGTGCAGCAAACCACTATGGCACGTGTATACCTATGTAACAAACCTGCACGTTCTGCACATGTATCCCAGAACTTAAAGTAAAATTAAAAAAAAAACAGTTTGAAAACTTCCCTGAAGTAAAAAAGTATCCTTTGAGGAACAATGTAAAGATGAGCTCAAGTTCCACAGGAAAGAGAAAATTAAAATTTATAAAGAATTTATAAATATCAAACTATTTTCATGTTTTCCAGGAAAAGTGTGGCTTTCTCATTCATTAACCAATAGCATAATATTTTCCAGGAACCTTCACTCAGAAGAAATGCTGTGGCCCTTCCCTTTACCAACAGAAAATGGAATACAAGAGACCACATAGCTGAACAAATTATAGCCTCCTCACAAGTGAGAAACCTTCGAGGCTACGTAGTTTTCAGCCAAAGGAAAATAACCAACAGCTTCTCCACAGTGTAGACGGAAACAAGGGAAACATGAACATCACAAACTGTACCACAGAAGCCAGCATGGCTGTAAGACCCAAGACCATCACTGAGAAGATGCTCATTTGCATGACTCTGGTGGTCATCACCACCCTCACCATGTTGCTGAACTTGGCCGTGATCATGGCTATTGGCACCACCAAGAAGCTCCACCAGCCTGCCAACTACCTAATCTGTTCTCTGGCCGTGACAGACCTCCTGGTGGCAGTGCTCGTCATGCCCCTGAGCATCATGTACATTGTCATGGATCACTGGAAGCTTGGGTACTTCCTCTGTGAGGTGTGGCTGAGTGTGGACATGACCTGCTGCACCTGCTCCATCCTCCACCTCTGTGTCATTGCCCTGGACAGGTACTGGGCCATCACCAATGCTATTGAATACGCCAGGAAGAGGACGGCCAAGAGGGCCGCGCTGATGATCCTCACCGTCTGGACCATCTCCATTTTCATCTCCATGCCCCCTCTGTTCTGGAGGAGCCACCGCCGCCTAAGCCCTCCCCCTAGTCAGTGCACCATCCAGCACGACCATGTTATCTACACCATTTACTCCACGCTGGGTGCATTTTATATCCCCTTGACTTTGATACTGATTCTCTATTACCGGATTTACCACGCGGCCAAGAGCCTTTACCAAAAAAGGGGATCAAGTCGGCACTTAAGCAACAGAAGCACAGATAGCCAGAATTCTTTTGCAAGTTGTAAACTTACACAGACTTTCTGTGTGTCTGACTTCTCCACCTCAGACCCTACCACAGAGTTTGAAAAGTTCCATGCCTCCATCAGGATCCCTCCCTTCCACAGTGATCTAGATCACCCAGGAGAACGTCAGCAGATCTCTAGCACCAGGGAACGGAAGGCAGCACGCATCCTGGGGCTGATTCTGGGTGCATTCATTTTGTCCTGGCTGCCATTTTTCATCAAAGAGTTGATTGTGGGTCTGAGCATCTACACCGTGTCCTCGGAAGTGGCCGACTTTCTGACGTGGCTCGGTTATGTTAATTCTCTGATCAACCCTCTGCTCTATACGAGTTTTAATGAAGACTTTAAGCTGGCTTTTAAAAAGCTCATTAGATGCCGAGAGCATACTTAGACTGTAAAAAGCTAAAAGGCACGACTTTTTCCAGAGCCTCATGAGTGGATGGGGGTAAGGGGTGCAACTTATTAATTCTTAAACATACTTGGTTCAGGAGAGTTTGTAAGTATGTGTGGTCTTGTTTTCTTGTTTGTTTGTTTTGTTCTGTTTTGTTTGAGGATTGTTATTTGACGTGCTGTTTTCTACCTCTGGTCTTATCTGTGATACATAATTTCAAATAAACATTGTCACACAAAAACAGAAATTTTGTAGGAGTAATAATAAGGTGAAATAGTAAATACTTTTTATGGGTTTTTTGTTTGTTTGTTTTTGGCCATTTCAGTTACCCTGCAATTAAAGAATGTCAAAAATATCTTTATTTGCAGAATTTCTTATTACTTATAAATTAAATACCTGATAGGCCCTCCATGGCATTAAATCTGAGATTATGGCTCTATCTGCATACATATTCCAGTGGGAATTGCATGACTACGTAAAGAATTAAAAGAAAGTGATGTGCTGTCATCTACTGCTTGCAGACCTGAGCTAAAGTCGTTTGCCGTAGCACTGTGACTACATAGCCTATTCATTTCAGGTAAAAATAGTACAGCTGGCTTGTCCTTTTTAGTTCATGATTAAATAAACTTCCTCGTTTTCTAAAATGGAAATACCTGGAATAAATGCACTGGCACTTTTCTATGTCTTTTACTATGAATATAAAACATAAATCAAATAAGAAGTCATCTAAATCTACTTTGGTCAGTGTGTTGCAATATTACCCGATAGACACATTGGGCCTCCTCCAATTCTAAAATCTATCCCAGCTAAGCCTCCCATATACACTTTCACTGTAGCAGGACAAAGGTGGGAGTACATGTCAAATTTGGGAAACTTTTTAAGAAGCTTAATGAGGTGCAGTGATCAAATGACAGAATATATTATCTGAAGAACTTCATTGGAGAATATTACTCATTAAATTACCAGTCGCAGCCGGGCATGGTGGCTCATGCCTGTAATCCCAGTACTTCAGGAGGCCAAGGCAGGTGCATCACCTGAGGTCAGGAGTTCGAGACCAACCTGGCCAACATGGTGAAGCGCATCTCTGCTAAAAATGCAAAAATTAGCCAGGCATGGTGGCACGTGCCTGTAATCCCAGCTACTCAGGAGGCTGAGGCAGGAGAATGACTTGAACCTGGGAGGCAGAGGTTGCAGTGAGAAGAGATCATGCCACTGCACTCCAGCCTGGGCAACAGAGTGAGACTCTGTCTCAAAAAAAAAAAAAAAAATTACCAGTTGTGCTCTTGGGGGAAAAAAGTAAAAGTTGAAAATCTATGTTTACACCAAAGGCCACTCATCAGGATATGAGAATGAAATTGCGTCTCCTAGAATCCCTGTGGCTTCCATGCCAGACTGTACCCTGGGGCCAGGAGGCTGCAGGTGGGACCTGAGGCCCTGGGTGTGGCCTGAGAAGGAGTGATTGCTCCAGTCACATGGAGGAGTACACCATTACAAAATCAAGAGTGATGGCAGGAGGACTGAAAGTTTGTACATTCTTGCATACTCCTAAGTAGGTGACCGTTCTCAATCTCTGCTCCTAGTCTGTCATCTACAGCCTCTCCCCATCTCTTCACTCTTCTTTGTAGGGAGAAGACATTGATTTGCCTCCTTTCCACCTCCATGTTTTTAGTTCTTCAATCCATCCCCTCTCAACCTTTCTAGAATCTTGCTTCTTACACCCAACCTCCCTCTGCAACTTCCTTTCTCCCTCCCCATCCCAACACTTTTCCTCCTCACTCCTCTTTAATCTCACCTATTACTTTGCTCAAGTCCCCTGGACACAAAAATCAACTTCCTCTGGCCCTACTTCCCCATCAAGCTCCTACTTCATCTCTCCCTTAACTCTCTCACCTGGGTTTCTCCAATCATTAATCCACTCATTCTGCCTCCACTTCTCACCTTCCACTGACTTTTCTATCCTTTTCCATCTGAGTATGCCCTAGTTCTACCCAAACTTATCTCCCAAAGGTCATTGGAGACTTGCCCGTAGCCGTTCTCTGCATCTCTACCTGTCATTTTCTCATCAGTTACAACAGCTAACCATCCCTTTCACGTTTAAGCCCATACCTTCCAGGATATTTTGCTCTCCTGGTTCTCCAACTACCTCCTCATCTATTCTTTGTCTCCTTTCCTTCCTCCTGAGGTTTTGTCCTCAGCAATCATCTCCTATATCTCCATATTCCATCCCAACTTTGGCCATTTCAACAATCAGTTTCATGCCTGTGGCTTCCAAATTTGTGACTTCAGTCCTGATCTTTCTCTTTCTCAAACTGCAGACCCATGAGTTACATCTGGTGAGCCTCTCCCTATGAATATTTCTTTAGTATCTCAAACACAGCCTTTCTATACTGAACTCAAGATAATTTCTCCACACTCAAGCCTTCTCTTTCTACCTTCTCAGTCTCAGATAACAGAATTACCATGCTTTTTATCATTCCTATTAGATGAATGTAATTCTTTCTCTTTGCCTCAGGTCTCCAACATCCAGATAGTCCTGAAGTCTTGTCTATTTACCTCTACAGAAACATGTGTTTATGCCACCTTGCTCTCCCATAAGTTGGTCCTCTCCCCTAGATCAAATGTTATTGGATCCACCTGCCTCTGGATTCTCCCACCTGCAACTCGGCCCCCACACATCTCCCAGTGTGAGTTTCTCACTGAGGCATCTCCAGACTAGCAGCATTAGCAGCACCTGAGAACTTGTTAGAAATGCAAAGTCAAGGGCCCCATTCAAGACCTACTGAATCAAAAATTAAGAGTGGAGCCCATTAATCTCTGTTTTAAGAAGACCTCCAGGAGATTCTGATACAAGCTAAAGTTTGAGTCACTATTTTAGAGCATACAGTAGATTTTTAATTGCATTTTTCAAAATCCTTTACTCTTTCCCTATCAATATAAAACAAATTAATAGTCCATAGTATAGCATTCAAGGCCTCTTACATTGTGGCCCCAAACTATCTTTGCAGAGTTATATCTCACCACTTCTTTTCACCTACTTCATGCTCCAGAAAAATGTGAGTATTACCTGTGCTTTCTAAACTCCCCTTTAGAAAGCACATTTGATCCCATTGCTTTAGAAACCTGACCTCCATGGCTTCACATCTTTCTTCCACCAATTCTTCATATGCAGCTCAAATGCAATCTCTTCTAAAAAGTCTTCCTGAGATAACTTCTTCCTTCCCTGTCCCTATGGAAGTCCTCTTTCCCACTCTATGCTCCCATATAACTTCAATTGTATCTCTAATATTATATGCATCCTATATTCGAGTGCATTTGTTTGTGTATTTGTGCTGTCTTCCCTAGTAGACTGTGAGCTCCTTGAGGGCAGGGACTGTGTCTGTTTCCTCTCTGTATCTCTAGGGACTTGAACAGTGTTTTACACACAGTCGGCACTCAATGTCTGTTAATATGAATGGAATTAAGTCCCTGGAGGAGAAAATATAAATATGTCATCTTTTCTCAGTGAGAAAACAAAACTTCCAAAATCCATGGTGCAATACTGACCTTTTTTTTTTCCAAATCTTACCCTGACATTCCAGGTTTGTTTCGAAAAATTCTGGGAAAAACTTATATATGGAAAGAAAATAAAGTTTTCATTGAATATAAGTGAATATTCTTTATTAATTAGGATTCCAGATAAGCTGTTCTCAAAAGAGAGAAAGGAAAAAGGAGAGATTCGATATAAGGGGACAAAGAATAATCTCTGTCACAAGCGGATATTGGTTTCTGTATGAGCAACACAAATATTACTGGGAAAGTCACATGGCTGCCCAGCTAGGGGTGATCTATGTACAAGGATGTTGGCATCTAAATTACAGGTGATTTTACCAAAATTGTGCCTATGCTCAAAATTCAGTATTTATTATGAGTACAATATCTAGAAAGTATATGAGCCACTCACACTGCTTTCCCATCATCCTCCAGATATTATCTTTGAAAATTCTTGGCAATTATAAGAGTTTTAAAGTTTTAAGAGTCTAAGTAAATAAAAAGCAAAAAGCAGATACATAATAATTTTTACTTGCTTATTTTCATTAACTCATTTCCTAATTACTAGGTAAGTCCTAATTAAATACATTTATCTCACAGCTGCCTCTGCCCTTAGCAAAGAAGTTGCATATATTTCCTGGTATAAACCAAACCTGTTGAAAAATAATCTATTGTTTGCTTTGCTTATTGAGCCAATAGTGCCAGCTGCCATTGACTACTATTGTCCCCTTTAAACTAAAACTTGAATGAAGTAATACTACCTTTTAATAAAATCAGTGTTTCTCATGCAAACATTAGTATGCTAAAAGTAAACCCTAGGGATGGCATTTTGATTGCCTCCATTAGAAATTAGGACTTCTTAGCTTTCTATTCTTGGTGAAAGAATTCTTGAATATAAGTCACTCTCTGGTAGAGCTGACAGGTCCTTTAGTTACAACAGGTGGCAGTGAGAACCCCCATCAGCATTGCTACCATGGTCTACTTTGGGTAACGCTACAAGCCTCCTATACTTTTGGACTTCAGTTTTCAAACTCTGATAATTACGTATGAGGTAAGTTCCCAAACAAGATCCAGCAATTGCACTGGCTTCCAGCACAACGCATTTTAGTTTCAACCATCACACTGGTCTTGGTCTACTAATGTGTGTGTGTTGCCTTTGCTTAGTTTTTAAGGTCTTCTGCACACAACTTTTAACTCCATTATGCACAGCATTTGCAAAAGCAGTGATAGCATTCGAAAAATTAGTGAAAAGAAGCATACGACTATGACAAGAATACAAATAAAGATAATTTTTTAAGTAAAAGTGCTGAGAAAATGACAACCATCGTATATGAGAATGGGATCACATCTTGCTCAGTTTTCAAGGACTACCACACGTAACAGGTGAAGACCTCTGTGCCTAAAGTATGGACTATAATTAAGGAGAAAAGAAGGAAAAGTGGTTAGAGATATAAAAGTGTCTGAGCACCACACAGTAGTTTTAAAGGGAGTTTGGGAATGTGTGTAGACATTTCAGTTGTCTCCATAGAGAATAGTAATGGCATTTTTGTGGTAGCATTCAGTAAGTCTAAACCCTGCAGTAGATAAATCAGTCCAACTCAGTAAAGGATTGTCCCACCCAAAATACCAATATCACCACCTGCTGAGAAATTCAGGAGTATCAGCATCAATGTGGGATGCTCAGAAGTCTAATGTTAATTTAGAAGTTGACTAGGAGTTTTTTGAGAACTTAAAGGTGAAGCATGGTGAATGTTGCTTACAAAATTTAATTAAGAGCCATGAAAGGTTTCAAAGTTTCAAAGCCAATTTGAATTTACTCAACATTAAAGTGAGGGTCAAGCCAGCAAATGAAAACACCACAATGATTAAAGAGTTTCCCATGACACTGGCAGAAGTAACTAAGAAAGGGGCCCAATAAAATGCCTATCAGCAAGGAGGAGTGCGTGCATGGTATTAATGCTTCAGAGGATTGACTCACATCCTTATTTGATGGAAAACCTTACAAAGACTATAAGCATAGTCTCACCTAAGCCACCTCAGATTTGGAATTAAAAAGGATTGATGGACAACCTTCAGACCTTAACTAGTTTATATATTGGAGAGCTTCTCTTAAATTGGAGAGAAAGCACGAATGTTATCCACTTCATGTGTCCTCAAGTAACGGTGTTGAGGTGGAATCTCAGGCACTGGTCCATAAGAGAAGGAGACATTTCAAATGGTAGGAAGGAGAAACTGGATATTCCTGGGACCCTAAAATTATCCAAGGACATCCAACCCTAAAATTATCCAAGGACATAGGGGATAATTTTAGGGTTTCAAGAATATCCAATGTACCCGTAGAGGGATCCTCTAGGACCACACCCTGGAGAATATACAGTGGGTTTCAACCTTACCACAAAAATAGTTTTAAATTATTTTCTTCAGAATAAATAGGGATCACTCTGAGGGGAAATTCCTTCAGTAAAGTCATCTTTTGGCTGCCTGGAAGCACCTAGCACAGAGCATGGTGGCATGTAATTTATATAATATATATATATTGGATGAACTTAATTGGAAAGGATACACTGATTATAGATTTCAAGAAATTTAGAAGGAGGCTAGGCTCAGTGGCTCACACCTATAATCCCAGCACTTTGGGAGGCCAAGGCGGGCAGATCACCCAAAAACAGGAGTTCAAGACCAGCTTGGCCAACACGGGGAAACCTCATCTCTACTAAAAATACAAAAATTAGCCAGTTTTGGTGGCGCACACCTGTACTCCCAGCTATGCAGGAGGCTGAGGCAGGAGAACCACTTGAACCTGAGAGGCAGAGGTTGCAGTGATCCGAGATTGCACCACTGCACTCTAGTCTGGGTGAAGGAGTGAGACTCTGCCAAAGAAAAAAAAAGGGAAGGAAGGAAGGAAGGAAGTGGGGAGGGAGGGGGAGGAGGAAGGAAAGAAGAAAGGAAGGAAGGAAGTGGGGGAGGGAGGGGGGAGGGAGGAAGCAAGGAAGGAAGGAAGGAAATAAATAAATTTAGAAGGAGAACTATGTAATGGGTAAGGAGGGCACCTTCTCATATGGAAGTGGAATTGTCAAATACTTAAAAATTTTTTAAAGGAAAGGGAGTATCCAGGACAATAATAATGATACGAAAGAAACAGCAAAGGGAGGGGCTGACAGATGGCATCAGCAGAATTTTAGGTAATCGAAACACATTGAGCACCTGCTATAAGTTTAAGTACATTGTGAAATTTTTTAATTGAAAAAGAAAAATAGGAATAAAAGCAATAATATGAAGCAAGACAGAACACAGCAACGGAAAGAGCAGAGGTTAGAATATATTAATAATATCAATTGTCGTTTGTTGTTAAAAATGTTAATTTAGCCCATGCTATGACTTTAGCATCATACTAGGCGCTGGGATCTCTGTAAGGAGAAAAAAAAAGTGGGGGTGGGGCAGCAGATGATCCCAGTGGAAAACCATGAGACCCAGATATTAAGAACAGATTTGTAGAAAGCTGATTATATTTATTTTCTGTATAAAATGGTATTTTAGAGAGAATTATAAGGGGGTGGGAGGGAAAGGAGGCATAGGAGAACATTTTGCACATACGAATCTTGGGGAAAATGAAAATGATACTGGAAACTCTGGAGAATAGAGAAGGGATGGTTGTTCAAAGAAAATATATAAAGAATATCTATAAGCAGGAATACATATTCCTGTATTTTTGGATACAAGAAATAAGGTCATGTGGGCTATCATATTTTTCCAATTTGTCTAGTATCCAACAATCGTACATCAAGTAAAGACTCAAGAAAGCTAATATATGAAGACATCCAAAAGAAAGATGTTGGAGACAGATTACTGAGAAAAATTTAGACTTGTATGCAGTCTAATAATAAGCAGACCGGTAACCTCAAGTGTTTCCAGTTCGCAAACACCCAATAAGAGATTGGCAAATGAATAAATCAGTTGCTCAGTTAAGAAATCAAGCCTGAGCTGGAAGTTGGATAACAAAGGACAACAATTTGGCAATCTAGCAAAAGTATTTAGGTAAGTTAGTAAGAAAGATGCTAATGAAATATGCATTCAGAGGTGTGAAGTAGTCATATGAAAAAGCTGAGGCTGCAAGCTGAACATTTAGCCATCCTTTCTTCTTGTACTTTGGAGGGTGGGAGAAGTGTTTTATAGAGAACAACAATAATACTCAAAATGTAAATTGTTTTGACAAATACTACAAAAATGTTGAGGCAGCATGCAGGTTTTTACCTGATAGCTTTACCTGATTCCTTCTCATTTATTACTTTTTTACTAATAAAAACTAAGACCTGACGTCCCATTCGAATTGCACACACACACACACACACACACAGAAGCAAAAACAGTATCCTCAACCTCAGTAAGGAAAGCAAAGATCAGTTTGATACAGGCAAGTGTCATCGGCTAAATGGTTAGGAGAGTGCAATTAGGAATGTAATATCGAAGCATAATATCAGATGTACTATGTACACATTATTCTATGTATGATTGTTGGATGCTATACAAACTATAATAGGAGAATATGAGATAACAGCCTCAATAATCATGCTGAAGATAAATCATAATCAGAGTCTCCAAAATGTTTTCTATATTGAAAAGATCTTGCCATAGAATGCCTGCCCTGCCCACAAACTTCTTCTAAATGGATAATCAGGTACAGCTTCCACGAGAAAAGCAACCTTAGGTGGTTTCTTAAGCACAAAGCACCATGTAGCACTATGTGACACCTCCTGCCCCCACCCTTATTCTCTGCCTGCAGATGATTGGTTGCGGGGAGTTGAGCACCTGGCCCAAGGATGGCCATGTGCTAGGACTTGGTCTGATACAAAAGGCTTCCCCTAAACACAAGGTGATTCGTTGAGATGGTGACATTCTTACTCTCTCAAGAATTTGAACTAAAAATATACAAAGGACATACCACTATCAATGGATCAGAAGGAGAAAGATAAGCAAACAGAGGCTGAATAAAACCCCAGCTTACTCACATTCAACGCACAGGACAAGAATGAACTCAGTTAATTCCTGCTGCTGAGAAACTAACAATTTCGCTTATCCCCTAGAGATGCCTCTTCCAACACCAAACAGCCTTCCAGGTCTCAAACTATTCCCAGATCCTTGAGGTTTAGCTGTAAGAGTAGTCCAGAGATTCCTTTTACTCTTATTGCAACAGTTACCGTTACAATAAACCAGAACAATAAGTGCAATTGGGCCAGATTCAAGTCATGATTTTCATTTCTATTGATCTTTCCATTGTGGAAATGTACAGAGTTTCTGTTACTGCCTGATATACTTCAGTTCCCTCCATGAAATCAATTCCTCCATTTACTTTTTACTACCTGTATTTCAATTCTATTTATTATTATTTGTTGTTGCTGCTTTCCTTTTTTTGTTGTTTTTGCTTTGGTTCCTAGGATGAAGTGATGTAAGGAACAACTGACTTTTCCTAAGTTTTGGCCTTGAGAGTGAGAAAGAGTAGTGAAGGAAGGATGGGAGGGGTAGTGGGCAGAGAGATGAAAGTACTTACAGGATCTGAACAACGTTTGTGGACCAGGCTTCACCAGCCCCATTAGCATCCTCTCTGGGTTTTTCAAGGGATTTGGAGAGCACAGTCATGATATTAACCACCACCATGTGCTCAGCCAGGCTTAGCCCAGTCACAGCCATCCTAGGGGACAGAATCACCTCCTCTTATCTTATAAATAGATGTTATATGCTATAGATCTATATGTTACAGATCTGAATATACTCCAGCAAATAAAACGGACATATTTCTAGTTAGGGAAGTCTTTTCTGAAAAGAAATAACCAAGAAAAATTACTAAAATCCAGTGGAGGGAGGAGAGGATTCAGTCTACTAGAGAATAATTTGAAGATAAAGTTCAATCAACAAACATTTGTTAACTCTGTGTGTAAAGCTTTGCAACACATTGTGTTGTCAATAGGCATAGCCCCAGCCCTTAAGGAACATATGGTCTATTGGAAGAGAAAGCTGAGTAAATAAGTGATTGCAATAGAGTGAGACACATTTTATAATAGAGATATGTACAATGCATTATGTGAGCACAGAAGCCTAAATAAAAATTTCTGTGAGACATAGGAAAAAGGAGCCTGGAATAATCACATTTTAAGCTGGAACATGATATGAGTTTGCTAGGCTGACAATTTATTCAGATAAACGGCATGAACAAAGGCATGTAGATGCTGAGATATAAATGGTGTTCAGGGAATGAAAAGTGGCCTGTGGCGGCCAGAGTACGGGGTAAAAAGAGGAATGGCAGGAGAAGAGGCTGGCAGGGAGGAGTGTCCATGAAGGGCCTCAAATGCCTTGCTAAGGACAACAGATCTTATCCCTCAGACAGCAGAAAGTCACCCAAGGTTTTTTAACCAAAGGAGAACAAGATCAGGCCTGCAGTTTTGAAAGCATTCTTGAATGAAAGACAAAAGATGGAAGAATGAAGACCAGGTAAACAGGTGTTGGAAAAAGCCAATGAGAAATAAAGGGTAGTCTATATTAAAGAAGAAGAAGAAAGTGAGGGGAGGGGGAAGGTGCGGAGATGCTAGAGAGATTTCAGAAATAAAACTGAAGGATGAAAGACAAGTAGATTTAACTAGAAGATAAACTCTTTACATTGAAAGAGAGCAAAGTTTCAGATTGCAAAAAGGACCATGTAGTAATTTCAGAAGCAGAACGTAAATCTCACAATTTGATAATACAGTAGAACAGAGCAAGTCACTATTGCCAAATGGATGAATTCTTTTTCTACTTTGCAGATTGTCCATCCTTGCTTAATCATAGTCAACTGGGCAGAAAATCTTTCTGTGAAATAACAACATAATCAGAGGTGTTAATTACATACCTCATTTTCTCCACTGTTAGCACTACTCTTTCATTGAGTCTTTCTAAACACATTGGTTACTTAACAACATGGTTAAGCAAACATCCCTCACACCAGCAGATATCCATTCATTTATCGTTTGACAAGCACTTACTGAGCACCTACTACGTGCCACGAATTATGCTAGGTCCTAGATATCTAGTGGTGAACTAGACAATTGAGATTCCTTCCCCGACTGAGATTTCACTGTAATGAAAGTGAGAAACAATTTAAGTAGCATTTTCAATACAGTGTGTTAAAGTGCAGTAAAGGGAAGTATTTCCTTTATGGTCTAGAGTAGTACCTGAGAGAGTGTATTTCTAAAAATCCCCAGGTAATGTTGATGTTTCTAGTCTAGGGACCACACACTGAATGGCACAGATTCCCATAACCCAGTGTTAGTCATTCTCGCTCAAAGTCATTTGAAGAGAAATTGGCAGGAGAATAAAATCTGCATTTCCTGCATATCATGATTTCAGCAATAGCAATTAAGAACAGAGAAAGAATGAACAAGCAAATACAGGCATACTTGCAGGACTCTGATGGAACTACAGCAGAAAATCCAACTGACCTTTGAGCAAGTTGGTGCAGAAAGACAATGGAGATGAGTGTCCACACTTGGGACCTCAAGCAGACATGTAGAACCAGAGCCATGAAGGTAGAAAACAAGGTCCAGGACAGAGTTCTCATTGCATCACGCATTTTGCCCACAGCCCAGTGCAGAGGGATTAGCATTTAATACCTGACCCAAAATTAAGTTATAATAATACTGTTTAAATAATTTGCTATGTGCATTTATGCTTCAAATTAAATATTTTATAAATGTCTTTCATCCTATGGGTTCATATGTTTTCAACCAATTCTTTTGTTGTCCTAATAAAATTTCTGGACCTTAAACATCCTTTTCAGGCAAGATTAAACAGAGTACATGAGCTAGGAGAATTTAGCTGACTGGGATCCTGAGACAATCTACCTTGTCTTTTAAAGCAACTAAAAGGCCAAGAGAAGCGGAAAGGAAATGGGAAAGAGAGGAATCTGCTCCTGTTTATTTCATTATCCTCTGTCACACCTGAATTACAGGATACTGCAAATCCAGAGTCCTAACAGCTGCCACAGCAAGACACAAAAACATAAAACAAGCAATAAAGAAACATCAATAAAAGACCCTTTCCCAACAAAATGTTCTTTACTTTGCATTTAATACAATATAATCTAAAATGTGTGCTTAAATTTCAGGATGTGGGTCTATACCATTAACACAAGATATTTAAATGTGCACCTAAGTCAGAATCTGAAAAATGGCTCACCTAGCTTCCAGAGTTCCACCTGAATATATTCTGTGAGCTTTACGCCTTGTTGCCCTTCAGGAAGCTAGAATTCTCAGGCCTGTGTGTCCTGATAAAAGCCTCAATACAGAGAGTCATCCCAGGTGAGGAGGCACATCACACCTCCTCATTTTGAGGATGGGCCCTACACTATCAAGAAAAGCCAGGAATCATAGTTTTGCTTTCTTTGGCTCTTGTTACATTGACAATCAAAAACTACCTTACAAGGTATTTCTGAAGTTCAACCCTTAACACTGTTATACTCTTTGGGCCTTTCCTACACTTGTTCTTGCTTGCATTCAGCCAGGACTGGATGCCAGTAAAGGAATTAAATAGGTGAAATTTGTTTTCTGTGCTCCTTACTCTTCTGATAACCATCAGACACCAGGGTCCTCCTGTTGCTCCCAGCTGCCCACAGACCTCTGTAACACCTACCCTGGACCAATAGCCCATGCTCAGAAAACATTTTCTTCCTTTGGAAACAGCTCCGACAACAGCTTAGGAAATTTCCCCCCATCCCCATTTCATATGGCTCCAAGGAGGCTTTCCATCACAGAATGCCACTCCCAGCAAGGAGTGGGCACGGGACCAAGGTCTGGTCAATCCGGGTCCTTTCCTGGGATTATGGATGGTGCCTAAGAATTATTAAAATGGGAGCCCAGAGCTGCCAGTGGCCATATTCTCTATTTGAAGGCACCAAAGCTGAGACCAACACAGAGACAGAAGATAAAATCAGAGTTGGAGATACAGAGGAAGCCATAGCATTTTTGCTAATGAGAAATCAGAACAGTTAATTCCACCACTAACTCTTATGATTCTTGAAAATATATGCAATAATAATCATAGTTTACTAGGTTACTTCTCTCAAGTAATATATTTGAAATTAACTTGAGACTTACTCTGGTAGACTGAAAAGAATACTGAATATGCTGTAAGACAACCTATGTTTAAATTTCAATTCCAAAATTATTAGCTGAATGGTATCAGGAAAGTTTCTTCATCTATAAAATACGGGTAAAAATACTTCCCAATTGTTGTGAGAGTTAAATAATATAATACTCAAAAAGTGCTTTCGTTAACTATAAAGCCAAAGAGTAAAATAGAAAGACAGAAAAAGAGATTGAAGGGGATGGGAATTAAAGTCAGAAAATCTTTAAAATTGTGTAAGATAATGCAATGATATTAAAAGGATTCTAATTTGATAAATAATGCTAAGAAGTCAGACATTTGATGTCTATCCGGAAACTGCCCAGCACTTTTAATCCAAGTTCTGATTTGATCTCAGAGCCCTCCAGTGTTTGATACACGATGCATCTAAATCCTAATGTTTTCAGTGGTGTTCCCAGAAAAACAAATAAAAAATTATTGTCATATTATACTGAAACTAGACCTTGGAGAGTGTATATTCAATTCCCACATTTATGAGATGAGGAAACAGAGGCACCAAGGGGCTATACATACAAACAGTATTTCAGAAGCCAAAATCATACTATTTATTTTGAAATTTCACCCTTTATATTTTTCCTGACTGTCAAAATTCAGCAATTACCATTTTGATATAAATAAGATCCACTCTTATTTAAAATGTATAATTAAGGTGTATCTATACTGATTGGGACCAAATTATCACTCAGTAATGTAAACATGATGCTTTAAATGTACATTTACATCTTGGAATTATTTTAGAACAGATGCTTTGGCAATTAAAATGCAAGTATTTTTTAATCAAAGCATGTACTTATGACAATTCCTTGATGCCCTCTACTGGCCATAACATTATCATCCAGTGTACAATATGAATTCTTTCTGCATGACCTTCTAATCTGCTTCATAATACGCCTGAACACTAGGAAGGCTGACTTGGGGAATAAAATAAGTAAATAAAGGGCTACACAAAATACTAAAATGCATCAAAAACATTAAGCCAATAATATAAACCCAAAACAAATCATTACTGGGTAAATTTTCAAATCATTACTGGGTAAACCAGTTTCACTTAATATTTAATTTACGAAATATAATAATTATTAAGTGAATTTTGTTCTTATTTTTAAATTTTCCGATTGCATCAGACTCTATAAGAATGGTCTGGCCCCCTCCTCAGGGAAGACCGGGCGTCCGGCACACGAGGCCGAGCTCCCCCTGGCCCGGGCCTCTTACCGGCGCGGCGGGAGGGCCAGGGGCGGGGCCGGACCCCAGCGGGGCGGGGCTCGCGCCAGCGTCCCCAGCTCCGCGGCGGTTTCGCCCGCGAGTCCAGAGGCAGGCGAGCGGCTCGGTCACCCCCACCGGCCCCATGGCAGCCCCCGGCGCCCCAGCTGAGTACGGCTACATCCGGACCGTCCTGGGCCAGCAGATCCTGGGACAACAGGACAGCTCCAGCCTGGCGCTGCCCTCCGAGGCCAAGCTGAAGCTGGCGGGGAGCAGCGGCCGCGGCGGCCAGACCGTCAAGAGCCTGCGGATCCAGGAGCAGGTGCAGCAGACCCTCGCCCGGAAGGGCCGCCAGCTCCGTGGGCAACGGAAATCTTCACCGAACCAGCAGTGTTCCTGAGTATGTCTACAACCTACACTTGGTTGAAAATGATTTTGTTGGAGGCCGTTCCCCTGTTCCTAAAACCTATGACATGCTACAGGCTGGCACATCTGCCACTTATGAAGGTCGCTGGGGAAGAGGAACAGCACAATACAGCTCCCAGAAGTCGTGGAAGAAAGGTCCTTGAAGCATCCTCTGAGGAGACTGGCGACTTCTCCTGACAGCAGCCCGAAGAGGGCTCACTACACACACAGCGATTACCAACACAGCCAGAGAAGCCAGGCTGGGCACACCCTGCACCACCAAGACAGCAGGCGGGCTGCCCTCCTAGTGCCACCGAGATATGCTCGTTCCGAGATCGTGGGGGTCAGCCGTGCTGGCACCACAAGCAGGCAGCGCCACTTTGACACATACCACAGACAGTACCAGCATGGCTCTGTTAGCGACACCGTTTTTGACAGCATCCCTGCCAACCCGGCCCTGCTCATGTACCCCAGGCCAGGGACCAGCCGCAGCATGGGCAACCTCTTGGAGAAAGAGAACTACCTGACGGCAGGGCTCACCGTCGGGCAGGTCAGGCTGCTGGTGCCCCTGCAGCCTGTCACTCAGAACAGGACTTCCAGGTCCTCCTGGCATCAGAGCTCCTTCCACAGCACCCGCACGCTGAGGGAAGCTGGGCCCAGTGTCGCCGTGGATTCCAGTGGGAGGAGAGCGCACTTGACCGTCGGCCAGGCGGCGGCAGGGGGAAGTGGGAATCTGCTCACCGAGAGAAGCACTTTCACTGACTCCCAGCTGGGGAATGCATACATGGAGATGACTCTGGAGCGAGCAGTGAGTATGCTCAACGCAGACCGCATGCCGCCGTCCAGGATTTCTGCTGCAGCCACTTTCATACAGCCCGAGTGCTTCCAGAAATCTGAAGCTCGGAAGAGGGTTAACCAGCTTCGTGGCATCCCCAAGCTTCTGCAGCTCCTAAAAGTTCAGAATGAAGACGTTCAGCCAGCTGTGTGTGGGGCCTTGAGAAACTTACTATTTGAAGACAATGACAACAAATTGGAGGTGGCTGAACTAAATGGGGTACCTCGGCTGCTCCAGGTGCTGAAGCAAACCAGAGACTTGGAGACTAAAAAACAAATAACAGGTTTGCTGTGGAATTTGTCATCTAATGACAAACTAAAGAATCTCATGATAACAGAAGCATTGCTTACGCCGACAGAGAATATCATCATCCCCTTTTCTGGGTGGCCTGAAGGAGACTACCCAAAAGCAAATGGTTTGCTCGATTTTGACATATTCTACAACGTCACTGGATGCCTAAGAAACATGAGTTCTGCTGGCCCTGATGGAAGAAAAGCAATGAGAAGATGTGACGGGCTCATTGACTCACTGGTCCATTATGTCAGAGGAACCGTTGCAGATTACCAGCCAGATGACAAGGCCACGGAGAATTGTGTGTGCATTCTTCATAACCTCTCCTACCAGCTGGAGGCAGAGCTCCCGGAGAAATATTCCCAGAATATCTATATTCAAAACCGGAATATCCAGACTGACAACAACAAAAGTATTGGATGTTTTGGCAGTCGAAGCAGGAAAGTAAAAGA
This sequence comes from Symphalangus syndactylus, assembly GCF_028878055.3. NCBI lineage: Eukaryota > Metazoa > Chordata > Mammalia > Primates > Hylobatidae > Symphalangus > Symphalangus syndactylus. Next base: position 64,804,880 of record NC_072424.2, read on the forward strand.
GCAATACCAGGACATGCCGATGCCGGAGGAAAAGAGCAACTCCAAGGGCGTGGAGTGGCTGTGGCACTCCATCGTGATAAGGATGTATCTGTCCTTGATCGCCAAGAGTGTCCGCAACTACACACAGGAAGCATCCTTAGGAGCTCTGCAGAACCTCACGGCCGGAAGTGGACCAATGCCGACATCAGTGGCTCAGACAGTTGTCCAGAAGGAAAAGGCCTGCAGCACACCCGAAAGATGCTGCATGTCAGTGACCCAAGTGTGAAAAAGACAGCCATCTCGCTGCTGAGGAATCTGTCCCGGAATCTTTCTCTGCAGAATGAAATTGCCAAAGAAACTCTCCCTGATTTGGTTTCCATCATTCCTGACACAGTCCCAAGTACTGACCTTCTCATTGAAACTACAGCCTCTGCCTGTTACACATTGAACAACGTAATCCAAAACAGTTACCAGAATGCACGGGACCTTCTAAACACAGGGGGCATCCAGAAAATTATGGCCATTAGTGCAGGCGATGCCTCTGTCTCCAACAAAGCAAGTAAAGCTGCTTCCGTCCTCCTGTATTCTCTGTGGGCACACACGGAACTGCATCATGCCTGCAAGAAGGCTCAGTTTAAGAAGACAGATTTTGTCAACAGCCGGACAGCCAAAGCCTACCACTCCCTTAAAGACTGAGGAAAATGACAAAGTATTCTCAGCTGCAAAAATCCCCAAAGGAAAACACCTATTTTTCTACTACCCAGCCCAAGAAACCTCAAAAGCATGCCTTGTTTCTATCTTTTTCTATTTCCATGGTCCCCTGAATCCAGAAAACAAATAGAACATAATTGTATGAGTCTTCCAGAAGACTTTTGCAAGTTTGCCACCAGTAGATACTGGCCACAGGCACTACAAATAGTGGTCTTTGTTATTAGGGCTTATGGTGCATGGCCTCCTGGAACCAAAATGTGAGTTCATGTGGAAGGGACATTAATCCAATAAATAAGGAAAGAAGCTGTTGCATTACTGGGATTTAAAAGTTTGATTTACATTTATATTCCTTTTCCGATTCCCATGTTTTGTCACTCCTGTGCACATTGCTTTGCCATTGGGCCACCAGTGTATTGTTCGGCAGTGTTGAAACAGAATGGAAATGACAAGAAATATCTGCAGTTATCCAGGAGAAAGTATAATGGCAAAATTATTGGTTTCTTTCTTTACTTTGTGCTTGTTTTTATCCCCTCAGGTTTTTTTTCTCTGATTTTTAAATAAACTTAAGAAATTTAAAAAAAAAAAAAAAAAAGAATGGTCTATTGAGAAGTGCAGGCAACACAAAAATATGAGTAAATGCCCTAACCAGTCAGATAACTTTAAGACCCAAGTGAACTTAACTAAAATACATTCCTAGTTCCCATACAATTTTATACACACATGTACTCATGCACACACACTGAACACCCTGCATGGCATAAATATCATACTTTTGACCCAAAGAAAAATCACGACCCCTACAATAAACCAAATTATGGTTAGCCTAATGCTATAACCAATTAAATCCCTGATAGCCCTCCATGACTGACTCCCACTACCAACAACACATCATCTCTGGAGCCCCTGTGTTTCCCAGCCTCTCATAGACAAGTTTATCAAAACATTCCCCATATGAAGACCCACCAGGCCCTACTTTCCAAACAACCACTTTTGAGACCCACCATCTACTCATGTTGAACACCCTAAAGGGCGTCTGTGTTGATTCCTGAGCCATCTTTGCTGCCAGTCAGATCTGAGACCTTATGCTCCCTATATCCACCTCTTCCTACCCCTGAGGACCGCGGATCCTAGTCCCAGAGTTCTCTTTTGATTTCTGCACCCTCCACGCTTTTTCTACCTGTCCCTCACATCCCAGCCCAATGGCTGTATTCATTTCTAGGGCTACCATAACAAAATGCCATGGTCTGGTGGCTTAAATGATGGAAATGTATTTCCTCACAATCCTGGAGACCAGAAGTTCAAGATCAGGATGTCAGCAGGTTTGGTTTCTCCCAAGGCCTCTCTCCTTGGCTTACAGATGGCTTCTGTCTCACTGCATCTTCATATGGTCTTTCCTCTGTGCACACACAACTCTGGTCTCCCTGTGTGTCCAAATTTCCTCTTCCTGTAGGGACACCAGTCAGATCAGATAGGGCCCACCCTACCAGCCTCATTTAATTTAATCACCTCTTTAAAGGCCTTTTCTCCAAATTCAGTCACTTTCTGAGGTGTGAGGCCTTACGGTTTTAACATATGAATTTGGAGATGCGGGGGCCACAACGTAGCTCATAATACCAATGGACACCTAATAGCAGGCCTCATGGTGTAGAACCTCGTGTCCATGTGGTAAGTGTGGAGCCCCTTCCCCACTGCCCTGCCCATACAGTGAGTGCCTCCTATCTGGGATGAAAACTGAGGTTGGTTGGTTGGTTGGTTGGTTGCTTGGTTGATTTGTTGGTTTTAGAGACAAGGTCTCACTCTGTCACCCATGCTGGAGTGCAGTGGCATGATCATAGCTTACTGTAGTCTCAAACACCTAGACTCAGGTGATCTTCCCACCTCAGCCCCTTGAGTAGCTGGGACTACAGGCACACACCACCTCGCCTGGCTAATTTTTTTTTTTTCTAGCGACAGAGTCTCACTATATTGCTCAGACTGGTCCAAATTCCTGGCATTAAACGATCCTCCCGTCTTAGGCTCCCAAGGTGCCAGAATTACAGGCATGAGCCACCATGCCTGGCTGAAAGCTGACGTTCTGATTTTTGCTTGGCTGTATTCAAAGTTTCTCCTTCCCCGAATGCAGAATCTTTTCAGCCTGGAAAATGTCCCCACAGTTAATGTTGACCATTAAATATATCCATTCCTCTGGTCTACTGGATGTGTCTCAGGCTGAATCACAGGTTCATCTACCTCACCTACACCATGTTGACAAAATATTACCACTAATTATAATAACGGTGTTAAAACCTTTATTGAGTTCTAACCACGTCCCAGACACTTTGACAAGCATTTCTCATGCATAATCCTCACTATAATCCTGTAAATTTTATGCATAATAGATGATCAATAATTGTATGAAGAAATTAATGAATGAATGCTATCATTGTGCTTATTTTATAGTTGAGGATATATAGACTCATAGAAACTAAGTAGCTTGCTCATGGTCCTGTAGCCAGTAAATGGCAGAGCTGGTTCTCTTCACCATGCCTCATGCACTGCCATGCCTTGTGCACATCCCCAGAGTTGCAGCAGCCAAGCCATCTGGTGCCTTGTCTCCTTAGGACTCAATCTTGAATATTAGCTCATGCTTCAAAGACACGGGACAAGTAAAAATTGTTCTATGACATTCAAAATCAAAACTCAAGTGCTAGACAGGCACACTTACATAGACTGGGTAAGAGATATATTTAAGATTGAAAGCGTTTTATTGCTTTGGCAGTTTTAAAACGTAGCTCTAAACTACATGATACTACTGCCATCTTGAGGTGAGAGCTATGTCTCTTTTCTTTGAATCTAGATGAGTTTATGATTGACTAGACAAATAAAATAAAACAAAATTATACTTTGACATCTGAGGCTAGGTCAGAAAAGACCATCAATTTTCTATCTGGTCTTTGAATGCTTGCTCTGGAAGAAGCCACCACCGTGTAAGTTGACCTACCCTGAGACCACCATCCTGGAGAGCCCAGGTGTAAATCCTCTGATTGACAGTCCCAAGTGAGTTCCCAGCTGACAGCCAGCATCTACTTCCATGGGAATAACCCATCCTCTAAGCCAAAGTGAGACTTCAGAGGACGGCAGACCTAACTGACATCTGAAAGCAAATGTGTGAGGCATCCTAAGCAAAAACTGCCTACCCAAACTCTTCTTGATTGCTAACAATTTTGTGGGCAAATAAATGGTGGTTGTGAGCCAGTACATTTTGGAGTAATTTCTTATGCAGCAATAGTAATCAGAGTATTCCCCCACCAAATATTTATTTTTCTTGTTACCCTAAGCTCCTGACTTTGTCCCAGTATGCTAAACACCGGAGAACCCTAACAATCATATCCAACTGTGCTTTGGATGTTTGTTAGATCAGTTTCCAACAAAGTCACATAGAAAACAAAAAATTCATGAAACTGAAACAGAAGTACATAGACACATTTCTGAAAATTTAGGTTGATTGTTTTTACTTTTTAAAAAGCAATAAATAAAATATTGTTGTTTGGAATGAACACATGGAAAGCATAAATGGACTCAGGGCAAATGAACTCCAGAAAAACATGGAAGAGAGCCCTTATCCTCAGACCATTCTCATTTTTCAGACTATATGGATGATTTAAAGATGTCTTGATTGGCTGTCTCTGTATTTCCCTGTTGCCAAATTCTGCTGTGGAGAATTCTCCTGAGGGACCTAGTCCCCTACACTTAATAGAGTACGCACCCAGGTATCCCAAAGCTCCTGTCCCTACTAGGGTGCTACCCACAAGGAGGACACAAGACTCTAACACTCATGAAAACAATCATCTCTATACCCTCTGTCTCAGGAAATTCAATGCCTGAAGGTTAGAATACATGCCACTTTTCCTCAAGGCAAAAGTCTCCACCCTTCATCCAGAAAAATCTATCCTCATTGACTTGAAAGTCCTCAGCCTTTGAAACTTAAAACCTCTCTCAGATTGTGCCTTCCAGGTATTAGTGTTTTTGGAAATTTCTTCATTAATCTCTGGCCCACACAGACAGATGCAAATACACAACCCACAATTGTTACTGTTTACTTCTTTCCTGATAGTATAGAAATTCCAAAGTTTAAAAATACAACTAGTCACCAGTAACAGCACACTCAGTGCTCAGATCTTGGTTCCTAACACCATCTTCCAATAAAAGGAATGGGGGTGCCTTTAAGAAATGGCTGGTTCTAGGGCTGGGGCAGGGAATATATAAAAAGAGTCCGAAGCATCTTGTAGTTCCAGAAAACAAAATGTGCCAAAAAAACACAATGATAGGTGTATGTCAGTGGGATACTGGAGCTGCCAATGGCCAAACCTAGACCAGTTTAAGCAACAAAGAAAATAACATAGTATTGGATTATAGCCCAAAGTATAAAATAACTATCGTGAGTCCATAATTATATAAATGATTAAATAAATAAATGGTAAATAGAAAAATCTCCCATCAAGTTATCCAAATAATGTAGATACTGCCCCTTCAAGAAGGCTCCTGCTTCTTTAGTGTGGGCTGTGAAAAATGACTTTCTTCCAAAAAGAACAATGCAGAAAGGGAGGAAATTTTGACTTTTGTTGCCATTGCTTTTGGTGTTTTAGACATGAAGTCCTTGCCCATGCCTATATCCTGAATGGTATTGCCTAGGTTTTCTTCTAGGGTTTTTGTGGTTTTAGGTCTAACATGTAAGTCTTCAATCCATCTTGAATTAAATTTTGTGTAAGGTGTAAGGAAGGGATCCAGTTTCAGCTTTCTACATATGGCTAGCCAGTTTTCCCAGTACCATTTATTAAATAGGGAACCCTTTCTCCATTTCTTGTTTTTGTCAGGTTTGTCAAAGATCAGATGGTTGTAGATGTGTGGTATTATTTCTGAGGGCTCTGTTCTGTTCCATTGTTTTGGTACCAGTACCATGCTGTTTTGGTTACTGTAGCGTTGTAGTATAGTTTGAAGTTGGGTAGCATGATGCCTCCAACTTTGTTCTTTTGGCTTAGGATTGTCTTGGCAATGTGGGCTCTTTTTTGGTTCCATATGAACTTTAAAGTAGTTTTTTCCAATTCTGTGAAGAAAGTCATTGGTAGTTTGATGGGGACGGCATTGAATCTATAAATCACCTTGGGCAGTATGGCCATTTTCACGATATTGATTCTTCCTACCCATGAGCATGGAATGTTCTTCCATTTGTTTGTATCCTCTTTTATTTCATTGAGCAGTGGTTTGTAGTTCTCCTTGAAGAGGTCCTTCACATCCCTTGTAAGTTGGATTCCTAGGTATTTTATTCTCTTTGAAACAATTGTGAATGGGAATTCACTCATGATTTGGCTCTCCATTTGTCTGTTATTGGTGTATAAGAATGCTTGTGATTTTTGCACATTGATTTTGTACCCTGAGACTTTGCTGAAGTTGCTTATCAGCTTAAGGAGATTTTGGGCTGAGATGATGGAGTATTCTCAATATACAACCATGTCATCTGCAAACAGGGACAATTTGACTTCCTCTTTTCCTAATTGAATACCCTTTATTTCTTTCTCCTGCCTGATTGCCCTGGCCAGAACTTCCAACACTATGTTGAATAGGAGTGGTGAGAGAGGGCATCCCTGTCTTGTGCCAGTTTTCAAAGGGAATGCTTCCAATTTTTGCCCATTCAGTATGATATTGGCTGTAGGTTTGTCATAAATAGCTCTTATTATTTATTGAGGGTTTTTAGCATGAAAGCTGTTGAATTTTGTCAAAGGCCTTTTCTGCATCTATTGAGATAATCATGTGGCTTTTGTCGTTGGTTCTGTTTATATGCTGGATTACGTTTATTGATTTGCTTATGTTGAACCAGCCTTGCATCCCAGGGATGAAGCCCACTTGATCATGTGGGTAAGCTTTTTGATGTGCTGCTGGATTCGGTTTGGCAGTCTCTTATTGATGATTTTTGCATCGATGTTCATCAGCGATATTGATCTAAAATTCTCTTTTTTTGTTGTGTCTCTGCCAGGCTTTGGTATCAGGATGATGCTGGCCTGATAAAATGAGTTAGGGAGGAATCCCTCTTTTTCTATTGATTGGAATAGTTTCAGAAGGAATGGTGCCAGCTCCTCCTTGTACCTCTGGTAGATTTCGGCTGTGAATCTGTCTGGTCCTGGACTTTTTTTGGTTGGTAGGCTATTAATTATTGCCACAATTTCAGATCCTGTTATTGGTCTATTCAGGGATTCAACTTCTTCCTGGTTTAGTCTTGGGAGGGTGTATGTGTCCAGGAATTTACCCATTTCTTCTAGATTTTCTAGTTTATTTGTGTAGTGATGTTTATAGTATTCTCTGATGGTAGTTTGTGTTTCTGTGGGATTGATGGTGATATCCCCTTTATCATTTTTTATTGCACCTATTTGATTCTTCTCTCTTTTCCTCTTTATTAGTCTTGCTAGCGATCTATCAATTTTGCTGATCTTTTCAAAAAACCAGCTTCTGGATTAATTGATTTTTTGAAGGGTTTCTTGTGTCTCTATCTCCTTCAGTTCTTCTCTGATCTTAGTTATTTCTTGCCTTCTGCTAGCTTTTGAATGTATTTGCTCTTGCTTCTCTAGTTCTTTTAATTGTGATGTTAGGGTGTCAATTTTGGATTTTTCCTGCTTTCTCTTGTGGGCATTTAGTGCTATAAATTTCCCTATACACACTGCTGTAAATGTGTCCCAGAGATTCCGGTATGTTGTGTCTTTGTTCTCGTTGGTTTCAAAGAACATCTATATTTCTGCCTTCATTTCATTATGTACCCAGTAGTCATTCAGGAGCAGGTTGTTCAGTTTCCATATAGCTGAGTGGCTTTGAGTGAGTTTCTTAATCCTGAGTTCTAGTTTGAATGCACTGTCGTCTGAGAGAGTTTGTTATAATTTCTGATCTTTCACATTTGCTGAGGAGTGCTTTACTTCCAACTATGTGGTCAATTTTGGAATAAGTGTGATGTGGTGCTGAGAAGAATGTATATTCTGTTGATTTGGGGTGGAGAGTTCTGTAGATGTCTATTAGGTCTGCTTGGTGCAGAGCTGAGTTCCATTCCTGGATATCCTTGTTTACTCTCTGTCTCATTGATCTGTCTAATATTGACAGTGGGGTGTTAAAGTCTCCCATTATTATTGTGTGGGAGTCTAAGTCTCTTTGTAGATCTCTAAGGACTTGCTTTATGAATCTGGGTGCTCCTGTATTGGGTGCATATATATTTAAGATAGTTAGCTCTTCTTGCTGAATTGATCCCTTTACCATTATGTAATGGCTTTCTTTGTCTCTTTCAATCTTTGTTGTTTTAAAGTCTGTTTTATCAGAGACTAGGATTGCAACCCGTGCCATTTTTTGTTTTCCATTTGCTTGGTAGATCTTCCTCCATCCCTTTATTTTGAGCCTATGTGTGTCTCTGCATGTGAGATGGGTCTCCTGAATACCGCACACTGATGGGTCTTGACTCTTTATCCAATTTGCCAGTCTGTGTCTTTTAATTGGAGGACTTAGCCCGTTTACATTTAAAGTTAATATCACTATGTGTGAATTTGATCCTGTCATTATGATGTTAGCTGGTTATTTTGCTCGTTAGTTGATGCAGTTTCTTCCTAGCATCGATGCTCTTTACAATTTGTCATGTTTTTGCAGTGGCTGGTACCAGTTGTTCCTTTCCATGTTTAGTGCTTCCTTCAGGAGCTCTTTTAGGGCAGGCCTGGTGGTGACAAATCTCTCAGCATTCGCTTTTCTGTAAAGGATTTTATTTCTCCTTCACTTATGAAGCTTAGTTTCACTGGATATGAAATACTGGGTTGAAAATTCTTTTCTTTAAGAATGTTAAATATTGGCCCCCACTCTCTTCTGTCTTGTAGAGTTTCTGCTGACAGATCCACTGTTAGTCTGATGGGCTTCCCTTTGTGGGTAACCCAACCTTTCTCTCTGGCTGCCCTTAACATTTTTTCCTTCATTTCAACTTTGGTGAATCTGACACATATGTGTCTTGGAGTTGCTCTTCTTGAGGAGTATTGTTGTGGCGATTCTGTGTTTCCTGAATTTGAATATTGGCCTGCCTTGCTAGGTTGGGGAAGTTCTCCTGGATAATATCCTGCAGAGTATTTTCCAACTTGGTTCCAGTCTCCCTGTCACTTTCAGTTACACCAATCAGATGTAGATTTGGTCTTTTCACATAGTTCCATATTTCTTGGCGGCTTTGTTTGTTTCTTCATACTCTTTTTTCTCTAAACTTCTCTTCTTCATTTGATCTTCAATCACTGATACCCTTTCTTCCAGTTGATTGAATTCGCTACTGAAGCTTGTGCATTTGTCACGTAGTTCTCGTGCCATGGTTTTCAGCTCCATCAGGTCATTTAAGGACTTTTCTACACTGGTTATTCTAGTTAGCCATTCATCTAATCTTTTTTCAAGGTTTTTAGCTTCTTTGCATTGGGTTCAAACTTCCTTCTTTAGCTCAGAGTAGTTTGATCATCTGAAGCCTTCTTCTCTCAACACATCAAAGTCATTCTCCATCCAGCTTTGTTCCATTGCTGGTGAGGAGCTGCATTCCTTTGGAGAGGGAGAGGTGCTCTGATTTTTAGAATTTTCAGCTTTTCTGCTCTGTTCTTTCCCCATCTTTTGGTTTTATCTACCTTTGGTCCTTGATGATGGTTACGTACAGATGGGGTTTTGGTGTAGATGTACTTTCTCTTTGTTAGTTTTCCTTCTAAAAGTCAGGACCCTCAGCTGTGGGTCTGTTGGAGTTTGCCGGAGGTCCCCTCCAGACCCTGTTTGCCTGGGTATCAGCAGCAGAGGCTGCAGAACAGCAAATATTGCTGAACAGCAAATGTTGCTGCCTGATCGTTCCTCTGGAAGCTTCATCTCAGAGGGGTACCCAGCCATGTGAGGTGTCAGTCTGCCCCTACTAGGGGGTGCCTCCCAGTTAGGGTACTCGGGATTCAGGGACCCACTTGAGGAGGCAGTCTGTCCGTTCTCAGATCTCAAACACCCTGCTGGGAGAACCACTACTCTCTTCAAAGCTGTCAGACAGGGAAATTTAAGTCTGCAGAGGTTTCTGCTACCTTTTATTCAGCTATGCCCTGCCCCCAGAGGTGGAGTCTACAGAGGCATGCAGGCAACCTTGAGCTGCGGTGGGCTCCACTCAGTTCAAGCTTCCTGGTTGCTTTGTTTACCTACTCAAGCCTCAGCAATGGCAGGCGCCCCTCCCCCAGCCTCGCTGCAGCCTTGCAGTTCGATCTCAGACTGCTGTACTAGCAATGAGCGAGGCTCCATGGGTGTGGGACCCCCCCAGGTCAGGCATGATATAATCTCCTGGTGTGCTGTTTGCTAAGACCATTGGAGAAGGGCAGTATTAGGGTGGGAGCAACCTGATTTTCCAGGTACCATCTGTCACCACTGTCCTTGGCTAGGAAAGGGAATTCCCTGACCCCTTGTGCTTCCTGGGTGAGGCAATGCCTCACCCTGCTTCGGGTCACACTCAGTGGGCTGCACCCACTGTCCTGTCCCGACTGTCCGACGAGCTCCAGGGAGATGAACCCGGTACCACAGTTGGAAATGCAGAAATCACCCGTCTTCTGCGTTGCTCACGCTGGGAGCTGTAGACTGGAGCTGTTCCTATTCGGCCATCTTGGAACTGCCCCCCCAAGTGCTATACTATTGATGTGAACACTTTGCTAAGTTATACTCTCTAATACGTTTCCTGTAGTTTGTCATTTCATATGCATACCCTATAAAGAGCTCATATAATAAAACAGATGCCTAAGATAGCATTCAGTGTGTTTATTATCTGTGCTTAACTGTCTGCAGTATCTCACATTGCAATGCTCACAATTATAAAACATATCTTCCTGTTATGCTTTTCTACCTTGATTGTAAGTTATTGATGACATATTTACATTTCATTTTTATTAATTCTATGAGATTTCTTTCCTCTTCACAATTCCAATTATTCTTCTTACAATTGAATATTAAATGGGACATTTCCTAATCTAATCTAGTTTCAGCAGAAACTAACAGATAACAGTTATCTCTACATTTTAGAGAGGTGCCAAATATAGGACTGGCTAAAAAGCATCCAAAAAATCAAGATTACAACCCTTAGCACATCACCAGGATATAGGAGAGAAAGCTAAGAAATGACTTAACGTTATTGGTGAGTCCTTCCAACAGCGTTGTCAGAGTGTCAGGCATTCCAACCCCAAACTCCACTCTGAGTTTAGTTTCTAGGACTCTTTTAGGTTTTGCATTCTCTTAAATATCAATTAGTGTGACTCTAAAATTAAAGCTGGTCTGCCAGACACTACTCCACTCCCCTACCACTAGCTCAAGGACAGGGCTTTCAGAGGAATGCTCAGAGAGAAAGGTGGTGTTTTCTAGGAGGATAAAAGGTGAACAATGAAAGGAACCCCCAAGTGAACATTTACTGAGCTGCAGGCTTATGTTACTCTGTCCTGGCACAGCCATGAGAGAAAGTTTAACCTGCATCCTCCAGAATTGGAGAGTAGGTACTGGGGCCTACCTTTTATCTAGAAATTCTTTTTTTTTTTTTTTTTTTTTTGAGATGGAGTCTCGCTCTGTCGCCCAGGCTGGAGTGCAGTGGCGCAATCTCGGCTCACTGCAAGCTCCGCCTCCCGGGTTCACGCCATTCTCCTGCCTCAGCCTCTCCGAGTAGCTGGGACTACAGGTGCCCGCCACCACGCCCGGCTAATTTTTTTGTATTTTTAGTAGAGACGGGGTTTCACCATGGTCTCGATCTCCTGACCTCGTGATCCGCCTGCCTCGGCCTCCCAAAGTGCTGGGATTACAAGCGTGAGCCACCGCGCCCGGCCCTAGAAATTCTTAAAATGAGAAGCTGTCTGGAATGGCTTTAGGAGCCAGGAGATAAACCTGGGATGTGAGAAAGCTGCACTTGCACCCATCCGAGGAAGAATGTTTCCAAAGGCCTGGGGTGAGTATGGCAGCAGGTAGTCAGGCTTGTGTGACCTCTAAGGGCCCTTACCCTAGAGGACTACCTGGAGAGATATGGTGAGCCCACAGAAAGAGACTGCATAGTGTAGACTAGCAGGGACATCAGAAGCCATTAGCCAGAGAATTCATCACTAACTTCAGGGAAATGTTGAAGGCTTTGGTAAAGGAAAGGAAGCTGGTGTTTCTTAAAAGTCCATAAAATGCTCCATGAGAGAAAGAAACAGCATTTAGGCATCAGCCACACAGACAGCACCAATTCCAGATTACAAGCTTACCAGCCAATGCAGAATTGCTTCTGCTAGCCATGACCAAAACTGATGTTGAAACTACAGCAACTATCCTACTAAAAGATATTTTTAACCTGAAAACAAAACATCTTAATGGGTTCTGTTTGAATTGATAGATTTTTTTTCTATGACAACAAGGTTAGAAACAGGTAGCATTTTGGAAGAACGGGAGGGAGGAAGGAAAGAAATATTATTGTTATTATTGCACATCCTGTGGCAAAAAATAGTGTCTGGCAGACCAGCTTTAATTTTAGAGTCACACTAATTGATATTTAAGAGAATGCAAAACCTAAAAGAGTCCTAGAAAACCTAAGTCAAAATCATATTGATTCTGCCTGGAAACCAACTATTATATAAATGCACATTGCAACACAGGATTATTCAGGAGAAAGAGCTTGTTGGCATAGTGCTAAATAATGCTCAGCAACCAAATGACAATCTACTCACTACACAAATACATGTGTCAGTCCCTGCTATTGTGAAGAGTTTGGTCACTCACAAACTTCAATTAGAGTTCATGAATCGATGTTCTGTATTAAGAAACATGACTACTCTTATCAGCACAACAGTGTAGATTTCTTTAGGAAATTGTCTCCCAAATTTCTCATCCATGACCACAATTTATAATAGTCCTTGCCAAAGTATTGCCAAGAAACTCTTCCCTAAAATTTGAGAACGGCATGTACACCACAATGACAAAAGTCAAGATCTGAGACCTCACACTTCTAAAAGTAATTTTATTATAAATTTTAAAGTTATTATTAAAATTTTATCAGAAATTCTGAAGTAATTTTCTTAGCAATTTTATTAGAAAACCCTAGATACTTCCCATGCGTAGAACTTAGTTATAGACAACACGGCAAATTAGGCAGCTCTAAGCTACAGCCCAAATGACCTAATGTCTTCCATTTTGAAGGTTACTATCTGAATGAGTCTGCTCAGGTTGCCATTGCAAAATACCACAGACAGCCTGGCTTAAACTACAGAAATTTATTTTCTCATAGTTCTGGAGGCTAGAAGTTCAAGATCTAGGTAGTGGCAAATTCTGTTTCTGGTGAGGTCTCTCTTTCTGGCTTGTAGATGGCCACCTCCTAAGTCCTCACACAACCTTTCCTTTGTGCTTGGGTGGAGGGGGAGAGCTTTCTGGTGTCTCCTTCCCTTCTTATAAGGACATCACTCCTGTTGGATTAGAGCCTCACGATTATAACCTCATTTAACCTTAATTACCTCCCTAAAATCCCCATCTCCTAAATGCAGTCACATTGGGGCTTAGGGCTTTGACTATGATTTGAAAGGATCATATTTTAGTCGATAATACTAACTTTTATAGAATAACAGAACGCTGATTAGTGTAAGAATGGCCAGAATAAAAATACAGAGCTTAATTCTCTTCTCTAGCTCTAAGTTCTTCTAAATTCTCTGAGTTCTAAGACACCTTCTTCAAAATAATGTATCATTTATTCAGATGCCATTAATTTGATATTGGTGTTATCCCAACTGGAGAATTTGAACCTTCCATCTGTACCATACACCCAAAAGGAATAATTGCAAGCATTACCATGAGTGCAGTGGAATTCGAGTACAAAAAGGAAATCAATTTTGGCCAGGTATGGTGGCTCATGTCTGTAATCCCAGCACTTTGGGAGGCTGAGGTGGTCGGATTACCTGAGGTCAGGAGTTCAAGACCAGCCTGGCCAACATAGTGAAACCTCATCTCTACTAAAAATACAAAAAAAAAAAAAAAAAAAAATTAGCTGAGCATGGTGGCAGACACCTGTAATCCCAGCTACTCAGGAGGCTGAGGCAGGAGAATTGCTTGAATCTAGGAGGCGGGGATTGCAGTGAGCTGAGATTACACCATTGCACTCCAGCCTGGGCAACAAGAGTGAGACTCCATCAAAAAAAAAAGAAAGGAAGAACGAAAGAAGAAAGAAAGAAAGAAAGAAAGAGAAAGAGAGAAAGAAGAAAAAGAAAGAAGAAAGAAAGAAGAAAGAAAGAAAGAAAGAAAGAAAGAAAGAAAGAAAGAAAGAAGAAAGAAAGAAAGAAGAAAGAAAGAAAGAAAGAAAGAAAGAAAGAAAGAAAGAAAGAAAGAAAGAAAGGAAGAAAGAAAGAAAAGAAAGAAAGAAAATAAATCAACTGCCACTAATGGTATAAGTAATAAGCTGGTTTCCAATTATCCTGATCTGACCATAAGAGCAGCTTGGCAGGCTCTTCCTTCAGGCACCATTCATCTTTAACCAAATAACTGAACAAATAGTGTTCAGTACTCAAATCTTAAAAAAAAAAATTCTTTTTGAACATTTCTGGGTCCCTGATGTGCACAAGTCAAACCCAAGTTTCTTTATAGAAATAAAGAGTAGAACAGAGGCTACTAGAGGTTGGGAAGGGTAGAGGGTAGGGACGGATAAGAAAAGATTTGTTAAAGGATACAAAATTACAGCTAGATAGGACCAATAAGTTTTAGTTTTCTATAGCACTGTAGGATAACTAAACAATAATGTGTTGTGTATTTTCTAAGAGCTAGAAGAGAGCATATTGAATGCTTCCAACACAAAGACTGATAAATGTTTGAAATGGATATGCTAATTATCTTGATTTCATCATTACACATTGTATCAAAATGTCACCATGTACCCCATAAATATACACAATTGTTACATGTCAATAAAAATAAATAAATAAATGTTTAAAAAAAAAAAAAAAAAAAAAAACAAGATCTTCATTTGGATAGCCAAGGCCCTCCTTAATCCATCTTTATTTAAGAACCTGGCACTGGTTCCCATTACTCCCTAGTATGACCCCCTGGTCACTCTTCTTTCGGCTCTGGGCATCCCATGAAAGTTTGATTCCTGGATTGCTCCTTTTGTTCTTGGTACCTCAGGACCTTGCACTTTGGAATGAATTTTAACAAAGCAGAATCTAGAAATTAGAGACTCTTCCATGCTTAGGACTCTATCTATGATTTAGAGTCTCAATTCCTTAGTGACTTCCATTTCAAGAGTTCCTACTTCCTGTTTCACCTGAAGTCCCACCTCCTTGAAGAACTCTTATTTCTTAGCCATTTTTGTGGAATTACTCTTCTTTAATTTCAAGATCCATGCTACCCACTCTGGCTATGCAGTACAGCTCTTATTTCTAGTACTTTTTCATAAGCAGGTCTTAAAATGAATTATAAATTCCTACAACGGAGGTACTATTGACTTTTAAACATCAAAAGAGCTCAACACTTTGTGGAACCATAATTCAATAAATATTTTTCTCATGAAAATGACTTGAATTCAAATCAAATCAACCTTCCCAAATAATGTTCTCCTTCAAATCAACCTTCTCAAACAATATTAATTACTGAAGCTGGTCTGCATCTGGAAAATTATTTAAGCTTGACATCACAGTCAATTCTGGAGCAACAAGTACGTGATAGTCATAGCAACAGGAGGCAGAGAAATTTTAGGCAAACGGGCAGGTCCCTGACAAAACCCCACCTTCAAACCAAAAAGCCTAAAACCCACAGCCCAAAGTGAGAACTTCTATGCCTGCTTTCCTGCTCAAATGTTGCCTTTTCCTAAACTACTCATGGCCCACCCTGCCCCCTATCTTGTGCCTATAAAGACCCCAGACTCGGTCAGAGAGAAGGGGTGAAGCAGGTGGACATTGGAAAGAAGTGATTTGACTTCAGAGGAATGGCTTGATGGCTTGACTTTGGGGAAGAGTCTGGCTGCAGACAGCCAGACTTGAGAGGAAGGTTACCTGCCCATCCCATCCCATTTCCAGCTCCCTTTCCCATTGAGAGCCACTTTCGGCATTCAATAAAATCCTCCACATTTACCATCCTTCAATTCGTTTGTGTGACCTCATTTTTCCTGGACATCAGACAAGAACTCAGGAGCCATGAGTGTGGGTACCCAAAAAAAAAAGAGGTTGTTACACTGGCCCTTTACCCTAACCAGCGGAGGGCAGCTGCCCCATGTGACAAGGCAAAGGGCCCACTGAGCTGTTAACACTTAAGCCGTCCATGAATGGCAGAGCTGAAACAGCACTGTAACATGCCCTCTAGGGCTTCAGGGATCACAGGCACCCCCACCTGGATGCTGCCATGGGGCCTGCACAGAGTTTGCACCTGCTGCCACCCAAAAGTGGTTGGCTGGTTCCTGCAGTCGCTCACTACAGTTCCTGCACTCATTTGCTCACACACTCCCTCCTCCTAGGAGTAGACAGGGGCAGGCTGAGCAAACGAAACCTCCCTGTCCTGAGTCCAACAAAGGGATCAAGAAAATATCCTGCATCTATCGCAAGAAAGAAACATAAAAGGAGTCTGAAAATTAGCAATTTCCTTAAAAGAGATAGAAAGAATCACTAAGCAGTAGTCTAAGAGAGAGTCCTTAGAAAAGTTTTAACAAAACAGAAAGTTCTTACTTGAAATATTAAGTAGGAAAACAATTTGACTTTAGTTTATATAAAGTGGTGCTAATTATTTAGATAAGAACAAAATTAGGTGATTTTCTTAAAACTAAGTATTATTGTGTCTTGAATTTTCTGAAATACCAAAGCTAAGCTTTAGTAGAACAGACTGAGTAGGACAGGGAGGTGGGGTGATTGTATTTTTTTTACAGATGAATCCTATCACTTTTGTCCCCACTCTAATATTAGGCAGTGATAAAAAATTCCCTCTTTCAGCTCTGTGAATCAACAGTTCTCAACCTTTTAGAATGCAATATCTTATTCCAACTTGCCTTTACAACTACCATTCCACTAAAAGTCGTCCATGATATAATTATATACATATTAATACATATTAGCTAAAAATACATAATTTTACTAAAACTATAGACACATAAGGATTGGGTGGATTTAACCATGTTAGAACCTAAGCAAAGGTTGTCAGGACTTTCTAATGCGGACCACAGAAACTTCAAGCACAGAGGGCTCATGACTCCCTCTGAACTCCATAAAGCCTGATAATCCAAATAGCATTCCCAAAAGTTTTTATGTAAAGTGTTAATTTTAGCTGAACATACCTGTTATTTGCCACTAAGCTTATCTTTGAAACATCTCTAATATTTAAAAAAAAGTAACATCTTTTGGGTTGTGTCAAAATTATACGACCAGGATTCTCCCACTGAATTCAATAGTTGGTCTTAATAAACCATACGCAGTAAGCTGGAAAAATAGTCACACATGCTTCCTCTCCCTGTATCCATCATCCTCCTCATCATGTAAGTTTCAATGCCTTCAAACTTGACTCTCAGCTTGGTCATGTGTCATATTTTAACCAATGGGATGCTAGCAAACATGATGCAGGCAGAGACTTCAAAAGTACTTGTGTATTAGGACATCCCTTCTTGCTATTGTTAGGACCCCTGCCACCAGCACTACTATGTGAAGAAGCCCAACTAGCCTAAGGGATATGAAAGACATGTGGTCAGCCCTGCCACCCAAACTTAGAGCTAACCAACCCCTGGAAGTAGAGCTGACCAATAGCTTACTACAGGTGCCAGCTGAAACCAGAAGAATCACCCAGCATGAATCTCAGTCCAAACTGCTGATATAAAGAATTGTGAGCTAAATAAATGGCTGTTGTTTAAAACTCTACATTTTGGGGTGGTTTCTTATTCAATAAAAGCTAAATGACATGCCGTGTGAATCCAAATAATAGCCTATCATTCCCCTAGTCCCTTGACTTTAATTCCTAGGATCCCTTGTTTAAATTGGTCATTTATAGAGCTTACATTTTTTCTAAGTGCAGGAGGATTATGGGATGGCAATCCAGAAATCAATTCCAAAACTTAAGAGATTGTCTCATAAAATGGGAGCATGGGAATGTAATTAGTTTTCACCAGCTTGGTTTTACTAGTTTTCTGCTGTCCTAGCTCTATAATGTATTTCAAATGGCCGCAATACAGGCACCAAAGTCCAGCATCTCTTACTTCCAAAGTTACTTGAAATCTAGTGAAACAATGAAAGATTTCCAAGCAGAACAAGAAATTTTCTTTGGTTTTTTAAATACACCAAACATGCAGCATGCTATAGCCACAAAAAGAGTATTCAAATCTCAATCCATCTCAACAGAAATATGTTGGACAGTTATTTGGGTTAATCATTAACTCAAGTCCCCAAATATCTCTAGTTCTTGCATAACAGATTCCAAAATTGAACCAAGGAGGAACCATAAAACTAAGTGTAATACATGCAAAATAAATCATTCATTTATGTCACTGATGAAAATTATATTTTAATGCTATTACAGTATAATAATTATGGCATTTATTTTTTGTCTCCTATCAAACAATATAATATTTTTGAATTTTGCATATTTGGTCACAGTTTTGCTTAGCTTTAAGGACATTTAAATACATTTTTCCAAAAATTTCAAACAGGTGAAATCCACCTTTATATCAAAACTTATACTGAAATATTTTTCTCATCAGCCAATCAGGATGCAAAAACTGACAACTTAAGTAGAGATTAATCTCAAACAAATATGCGACAGAAAATCCTTGTAGCATTTTCAGAATTAACTCTTTTGCCATTTTTATGCTTGGAGGAAATTGAAAGATAAAAGAGCTTGGTAGTCTCAGTGGAGTCTTATGTGAGATACTGGACATCTTCTCTGAAGAATGGATTTCCACCAGAGTTTCAGAAACTGCTCATGTAATGCCAAAATGATCTCAAGTAAGAAATGCCACCTTTAAAATGCACATGTCTGGTAGACAGGTCGGTTAGATGTGGTAGATTTCTGACTATAAGCCAGCTATTTATTTGGATTTTGTGAAACCTAGAAGTTTCATAAAATAACAACAGAATTCACATTCTCAAGATGAACAGACCAAACTAGAAGACCCTTAACTTTGTAGCTGTAACTCATATTTAGCTAGTTTATTTGATCCATAAAGAGAAACCAGGAACAGTTGACTGGCACCACAAATAAACCCATGCAATATATTAGATCTGACCCCTAGAGGTATTTTCCTATGTGCCCTTGGTCACTAAGCTTTGACACTCTTAATCAGTGGAACCATATGTCATCTGGGGTTTTTGCTTATGAAAAGTACCCAGGAACAAACAGGAGAAACAACATGTTGTTTGTAGGAGCAAGTGAGAGATTATTGATCATGATACATAAGAGTTCACTCAGCTGCTTTCCTGCAGATGAGTGAGTGGGAGAAAAGAAAAACAGGTTGGTGAAACAGAGCTCACATAAAGAAGTGAATATCCTCCCCTCTTTTGGCATACCCAATTTATGACTATAAATTTGTGCCACAGAGCTTTCCACCCCGCAACCATACAAAACCATCTGTACTCACCTGGTAACTGCTCAGAATAACTTAATTCTCCTGGTTTTAAAGCTAACATAATGTGAAACACAAAAAGAAAACAGGGACTTGAAAGAAATTGCAGTGAGGCAGAATTTTTGCCAATCCTGGACTTGGCATTCTACCAAGCTTATTCTAATAAGACAAAAATCCTATCTACAGAACATTTCCCAGGATAATTTTTAATATGCTATTGTTTTTAATAGTCATAGCTTATAACTTCATTAACTAAAGAAACCTAAATTTTATCTGCGCATGGAGGGAGGCAATTGGACCATTGGGGCAGTTTCCCCAGTGCTGTTCTCATGATAGTGAATTTTCATGAGATCTGATGATTTTATAAGTGTTTGGAAGTTTCTCCTTTGCACTTCTCTCTCCTGTTGCCATGTGAAGAAGGTGCCTGCTTCCCCTTCTGCCATGATTGCAAGTTTCCTGAGACCTCCCTAGCCATGCAGAACTGTGAGTCAATTAAACCTCTTTCCTTTATGAATTACTCAGTCTCAGGGAAGTTCTTTATAACAATGTGAAAATGGACTAATACAGAATTGCATTAAATTCATTTATTAGTTTTGTGAGACTTGACATTTTATAATATTGTCCTTCAATAAGAAAATATTAATTTCCATTTGTTTGCATCTTATTTAACTCCCTAATCTCTAACCTCTGCCGATAAAATAAAACCTTTAAAATACTTTTAAAGGTTTTTCCTTTCTCTCCCCCTCCTCTATGACATCCCCAATTCTAGGTGATATCTTGAAAAAAAATGAATTTTTCTAAAATATTAAGTATTTTTTAATTTTTAGAGCATTATCAGCACTTACCCTACCATAATCATTTAGTCACTTACCAAACATTTACTGAGAGTCTACCACATGCTCTGCATAGTTTGAGGCACTGAGGGAAAAATCTCTGCTTTTATAGAGTTTATGCTCTAGTATGGGGAGGCAGATGCTAGACAAAATAAATGAGTAAATTACATGCTATGTTAGAAAGTGATAAATGCAATAGAGAAAACCAAAGCATAGAAATAGGATGAAATGCTACAGCCTTGAGCACTGACTGAAGTGTGCATTAAAATGTTAAATAGCGTAATCTTGGAAGGCCTGAAGGAGAATCTAGTGTTAGAGAAAAGACTTGAAAGAGATAATGGAGAGAGCCATATAGATGGCTAACGAAGAGCAATCCAGGCAGAGGGACAACAAGTAAGAAGGCACTGAGGTGGGATCATGCCCAACCTATTCAGAAACAAGAAGAAGTGTGAAGTGTGACTGACATGGAATAGAGGGGCAGCATCGGGGGGTGTCAGAACAGTTAGAATAGTGAGAGATGAGGTTTTAGGGATTATGGGAATCAGATCAAATAGGGCCTTGCTGCATAATATAAGGACTTCAACTTCACTCTAAGGGAAATGAGGAAGCCATTGGACAGTTCTTAGAAAGAGAACCATGATCTGACTTAATGTTTAACAGAATGATCAGTCTGATGGCTGTGTTAAGAGTACAGTATAGGGAGACAAGATGAGTTAGGAAGCTATTGCAATAATCTAGACAAGAGATAATAGTCATATGGTCCAGGGGACTAGTGGTGAAAAGTGGTCAATAAAGAACATATTTTTCAAGACAGTAGAGCCAATGAGGTTTAGTGAGGGATTAGATGTGGGGTGTGTGAAGAAAAAAAGAGGTCAAGAATAACCCCAAGGATTTTTGCCTGAGCAACTAGAAGAACTGAATTCCATTAACTGAAACAGAGAAAACCACGAGAGGAACAAGATAAGAGGGGGGGCAGTTTGATTTTGGACTTCTACTAGACTTACAAATAGATACGCTGAGATGATGTTTGGTTACATAACTGATTGGTATTGAGAAGGGAGGTCCAAACTAGAGAGATAAATTTAGGTGTTGTTAGAATATGATTGATATTTGGAAGTATATAACTGTGTAAAATTGTCAATGAAGTGAGTAAAAATAATGAAGATTTTACCCTGGGAAATACCAAACTTAAAAGATTGGGAAGACAAGAGCAGCCAGCAAAAGAAAATGGAGAAAAAGTGGCTAGTAGGGTTCCGGAAGCCAAATGAAGAAAGTGTTTCCAGGATGAAGGAATGATCAGCTCTGCCAAATACTGCTGATAAGATGATGAAAACTTAGAATTGACCAGAGGATTAGCAACATAAAGGTCACTGGTGACCTCAACAAGAGAAGCTTTGGTGATGTGAACGGTACAAGGGAAGGTTTAAAAATATAAATAGCCCAGACTTGGGCAGCATCTGAAAAAGGAAGTGATACATTTATTAAAGTTGGACCTACATTTACACTTGCATTATTAACTATAACTTTAGTTCTTTGTATCCATTTTTAAATCGTCAATTGGCAA
This sequence comes from Symphalangus syndactylus, assembly GCF_028878055.3. Taxonomy (NCBI): domain Eukaryota; kingdom Metazoa; phylum Chordata; class Mammalia; order Primates; family Hylobatidae; genus Symphalangus; species Symphalangus syndactylus. Next base: position 64,826,523 of record NC_072424.2, read on the forward strand.
GTAATAAAATACATCTTCATCTCATATTAAACACTCATTTTTTCTCACTAGGTGGTTATTGTATAAGTAGTTACGAATTTCATATTCTACCACTTTCTAGCAGCCTCATTGAATTAACATGCTAACATAATGTCAGGGGCCAGGAAGGCCCATGGTCTTCCTTAAACTAATAAACTAGTATATTTTACAGTGGTACCTCCAAGCTCTCAACTGATAACTGTGCCAAATGGCAAAGTAAAAAAACACAACTTCTAGTCCAGAGCCCTATCTACAACTTAAATAATGTTTGCAAGTTTCTAGTTAGGCAATGAGAGAGAAAAAATGCGTCATGCATGACAGATAGCACTAATATATAATATTTTTATCAAAGAACAATCAGCCCCTTAAAACCCAGTTTTCAAAATTGATCTACATATAAAAAAGAGCAGTAGCAGGGAAATAATGCAATCCAAATATTCCAGGTTTGGTAAAAAGTGTCTTCATGTCAGATTGCATACTAGACAGAGATCAACACAAAAGAAGAAGAAGCAGAAGAAAATATTGTAAGAGGTAATGTTTATAGTTTCACTCCAGTGGATTTTGTGAATAAAGATACAATTGAGAATTCCCTTGAAAAGTTTCATGCCTCAAGCCATTATGAAAGGTATACAATACTTTTTTTCAAAAAGTGGAATTAAACTAAATTTCTCAAAGTTGCACCCATTTTGCCTCATGCATAGTTCCTTTTTTAACCCCAAAATTCAGAGTAAACATTCTCACCCACATAGTTTAAAAAGTACATCAGGGCCAGGTGCAGTGGCTCACACCTCTAATCCCAGCACTTTAGGAGGTCAAGACAAGCAGGATTGCTTGAGGCCAGGAGTTGAGACCAGCCTGGACAACATAGTGAGACCCCATCTCTAAAAAAAAAAAATTTAAAAATTAGCTGGGCATTGTGGCACATGCCTTAGTCCTAACTACTCAGGAGGCTGAGGCAAAGGATCTTTTAAGCCCAGGAGTTTGAGGTTAGTGAGCTATGATCGTACCTCTGCACTGCAGCCTGGGTGATGGAGTAAGACTCTATCTCCAAAATAAAAAATTGGAAAATAAAATCTAACATGCAACACATTAGCTAGAAACTCACATAGTAAATGGAGTATGATGAGAGAAAATTCTAATGACGAAGATGCAGAATACAATCAAGGTGCTACCTTAATCCTTGAGGAAACAGAGTGTGATAAATGAGGGTAAAAAGAAGTTTATCATTTATAAAGCTGTGAATTATTTGTTGTAAACCAAATAATTAAAAACATACACTACTGTTATATAGGCATTGAATGTCCTTGAATCTTCAGAGAACGATTATTTGACATTAAAAACAACAAGAGAAGATGGCCGAATAGGAACAGCTCCAGTGTACAGCTCCCAGCGTGAGCGATGCAGACGACAGATGATTTCTGCATTTCCAACTGAGGTACTGGGTTCATCTCACTGGGGAGTGCCAGAAAGTAGGTGCAGGACAGTAGGTGCAGTGCACCAGGCACGAGCCAAAGCAGGGTGAGGCATCACCTCTCCCAGGAAGCGCAAGGGGTCAGGGAATTCCCTTTCCTAGTCAAAGAAAGGGGTGACAGATGGCACCTGGAAAATCAGGTCACTCCCACCCTAATACTGCGCTTTTCCAACTGGCTTAAAAAATGGCACACCAGGAGATTATATCCCGCAGCTGGCTCGGAGGGTCCTACGCCCACGGAGTCTCACTGATTGCTAGCACAGCAGTCTGAGATTAAACTGCAAGGCGGCAGCGAGGCAGGGGGAGGGGCACCTGCCATTGCCTAGTTAGTTGTTTGATTAGGTAAACAAAGCAGCCAGGAAGCTTGAACTGGGTGGAGCCAACCACAGCTCAAGGACGCCTGCCTGCCTCTATAGGCTCCACCTCTGGGGGCAGGGCACAGACAAACAAAAAGACAGCAGTAACTTCTGCAGACTTAAATGTCCCTGTCTGACAGCTTTGAAGAGAGTAGTGGTTCTCCCAGCACGCAGCTGGAGATCTGAGAACGGGCAGACTGCCTCCTCAAGTGGCTCCCTGACCCCCAAGTAGTCTAACTGGGAGGCACCCCACAGTAGGGGTGGACTGACACCTCACATGGCTGGGTACTCCTCTGAGACAAAACTTCCAGAAGAACGATCAGGCAGCAGCATTTGCGGTTCATCAATATCCGCTGTTCTGCAGCCACCACTGCTGGTACCCAGGCAAACAGGGTCCGGAGGGGACCTCTAGCAAACTCCAACAGACTTGCAGCTGAGGGTCCTGTCTGTTAGAAGGAAAACTAACAAACAGAAAGGACATCCACACCAAAAACCCATCTGTACGTCACCATCATCAAAGACCAAAGGTAGATAAAAACACAAAGATGGGAAAAAAACAGAGCAGAAAAACTGGAAACTCGAAAAATCAGAGCACCTGTCCTCCTCCAAAGGAATGCAGCTCCTCACCAGCAACGGAACAAAGCTGGATGGAGAATGACTTTGACGAGTTGAGAGAAGAAGGCTTCAGAAGATCAAACTACTCCGAGCTACAGGAGGAAATTCAAACCAATGGCAAAGAAGTTAAAAGCTTTGAAAAAAAATTAGACGAATGGATAACTAGAATAACCAACACAGAGAAGTCCTTAAAGGACCTGATAGAGCTGAAAACCAAGGCACGAGAGCTACATGACGAATGCAGAAGCCTCAGTAGCCAATGCAATCAACTGGAAGAAAGGGAATCAGCGATGGAAGACAAAATGAATGAAATGAAGCAAAAAGAGAACTTTAGAGAAAAAAGAATAAAAAGAAATGAACAAAGCCTCCAAGAAATATGAGACTATGTGAAAAGACCAAGAAAGTGACAGGGAGAATGGAACCAAGTAGGAAAACACTCTTTAGGATATTATCCAGGAGAACTTCCCTGATCTAGCAAGGCATGCCAACATTCAAATTCAGGAAATACAGGGAATGCCACAAAGATACTCCTCGAGAAGAGCAACTCCAAGACACATAATTGTCAGATTCACCAAAGTTGAAACGAGGATAAAATGTTAAGGGCAGCCAGAGAGAAAGATCGGGTTGCCCACAAAGGGAAGCCCATCAGACTAACAGCTGATCTCTCAGCAGAAACTCTACAAGCCAGAAGAGAGTGGGGACCTATACTCAACATTCTTGAAAACAATTTTCAACCCAGAATTTCATATCCAGCCAAACTAAGTTTCATAAGTGAAGGAGAAATAAAATCCTTTACAGACAAGCAAATGCTGAGAGATTTTGTCACCACCAGGCCTGCCCTAAAAGAGCTGAAGGAAGCACTAAACATGGAAAGGAACAACTGGTACCAACCACTGCAAAAAGATGACAAAATGTAAAGACCATCAAGTCTAGGAAGAAACTGCATCAACTAATGAGCAAAATAACCAGCTAACATCATAATGACAGGATCAGATTCACACATAACAATATTAACTTCAAATGTAAATGGGCTAAATGCTTCAATTAAAAGACACAGACTGGCAAATTGGATAAAGAGTCAAGACCCATCAGTGTGCTGTATTCAGGAAACCCATCTCACATGCAGAGACACACATAGGCTCAAAATAAAGGGATGGAGGAAGATCTACCAAGCAAATGGAAAACAAAAAAAGGCAGGGGTTGCAATCCTAGTCTCTGATAAAACAGACTTTAATCCAACAAAGATCAAAAGAGACAAAGAAGGCCATTACATAATGGTAAAGGGATCAATTCAACAAGAAGAGCTAACTATACTAAATATATATGCACCCAATACAGGAGCACCCAGATTCACAAAGCAAGTCCTTAGTGACCTACAAAGAGACTTAGACTCCCACACAATAATAATGGGAGATTTTAACACCCCACTGTCAACATTAGACAGATCAACAAGACAGAAAGTTAACAAGGATATCCAGGAATTGAATTCAGCTCTGCACCAAGCAGACCTAACAGACATCTACAGAACTCTCCACCCCAAATCAACAGAATATACATTCTTTTCAGCACCACACCACCCCTACTCCAAAATTGACGACATAGATGGAAGCACTCCTCAGCAAATGTAAAAGATCAGAAATTATAACAAACTGTCTCTCAGACCACAGTGCAATCAAACTAGAACTCAGGATTAAGAAACTCAAAACTGCTCAACTACATGGAAACTGAACAATCTGCTCCTGAATGACTACTGGGTAAATAATGAAATGAAGGCAGAAATAAAGATGTCCTTTGAAACCAATGAGAACAAAGACACAACATACCAGAATCTCTGGGACACATTCAAAGCAGTGTGTAGAGGGAAATTTATAGCACTCAATGCCCACAAGAGAAAGCAGGAAAGATCTAAAATTGACACCCTAACATCACAATTAAAAGAACTAGAAATGCAAGAGCAAACACATTCAAAAGCTAGCAGAAGGCAAGAATTAACTACGATCAGAGCAGAACTGAAGGAAATAGAGACACAAAAAACCCTTCAAAAAAGTAATGAATCCAGGAGCTGGTTTTTTGAAAAGATCAACAAAATTGATAGACTGCTAGCAAGACTAATAAAGAAGAAAAGAGAGAAGAATCAAATAAACGCAATAAAAAATGATAAAGGGGATATCACCACCGATCCCACAGAAATACAAACTACCATCAGATAATACTACAAACACCTCTATGCAAATAAACTAGAAAATCTAGAAGAAGTGGATAAATTCCTCGACACACACACCCTCCCAAGACTAAACCTGGAAGAAGTTGAATGTCTGAATACACCAATAACAGGATCTGCAATTGAGGCAATAATCAATAGCTCACCAACCAAAAAAAGTCCAGGACCAGATGGATTCACAGCTGAATTCTACCAGACGTACAAAGAGGAGCTGGTACCATTCCTTCTGAAACTACTCCAATCAATAGAAAAAGAGGGAATCCTGCCTAACTCATTTTATGAGGCCAGCATCATCCTGATATCAAAGCCTGGCAGAGACACAACAAAAAAAGAGAATTTTAGACCAATATCCTCGATGAACATCAATGCAAAAATCCTCAATAAAATACTGGCAAACAGAATCCAGTAGCACATCAAAAAGCTTATCCACCATGATCAAGTGGGCTTCATCCCTGGGATGCAAGACTGGTTCAACATACACAAATCAATAAATGTAATCCAGCATATAAACAGAACCAAAGACAAAAACCACATGATTATCTCAATAGATGCAGAAAAGGCCTTTGACAAAATTCAACAACCTTCATGCTAAAACTCTCAATAAATTAGGTATTGATGGGACGTACCTCAAAATAATAAGAGCTATCTATGACAAACCCACAGCCAATATCATACTGAATGGGCAAAAACTGGAAGCATTCTCTTTGAAAACTGGCACAAGACAAGGATGCCCTCTCTCACCACTCCTATTCAACGAAGTGCTGGAAGGTCTGTCCAGGGCAATCAGGCAGGAGAAGGAAATAAAGGATATTCAATTAGGAAAAGAGGAAGTCAAATTGTCCCTGTTTGCAGATGACATGATTGTATATCTAGAAAATCCCATCATCTCAGCCCAAAATCTCCTCAAGCTGATAAGCAACTTCAGCAAAGTCTCAGGATACAAAATCAATGTACAAAAATCACAAGCATTCTTAAACACCAATAACAGACAAACAGAGAGCCAAATCATGAGTGAACTCCCATTCACAATCACTTCAAAGAGAATAAAATACCTAGGAATCCAACTTACAAGGGATGTGAAGGACCTCTTCAAGGAGAGCTACAAACTACTGCTCAATGAAATAAAAGAGGATACACACAAATGGAAGAATATTCCATGCTCATGGGTAGGAAGAATCAATATCATGAAAATGGCCATACTGCGCAAGGTAATTTATAGATTCAATGCCATCCCCATCAAGCTACAAATGACTTTCTTCACAGAATTGGAAAAAACTACTTTAAAGTTCATATGGAACCAAAAAAGAGCCTGCATCACCAAGTCAATCCTAAGCCAAAAGAACAAAGCTGGAGGCGTCATGCTACCTGACTTCAAACTACACTACAAGGCTACAGTAACCAAAACAGCATGGTACTTGTACCACAACAGAGACATGGATCAATGGAACAGAACAGAGCCCTCAGAAATAATGCCACATATCTACAACCATCTGATCTTTGACAAACCTGACAAAAACAAGAAACAGGGAAAGGATTCCCTATTTAATAAATGGTGCTGGGAAAACTGGCTAGCCATATGTAGAAAGCTGAAACTGGATCCCTTCCTTACACCTTATACAAAAATTAATTCAAGATGGATTAAAGACTTACATGTTAGACCTAAAACCATAAAAACCCTAGAAGAAAACCTAGGCAATACCATTCAGGACATAGGCATGGGCAAGGACTTCATGTCTAAAACACCAAAAGCAATGGCAACAAAAGCCAAAATTGGCAAATGGGATCTTATTAAACTGAAGAGCTTCTGCACAGCAAAAGAAACTACCATCAGAGTGAACAGGCAGCCTACAGAATGGGAGAAAATTTTTGCAATCTACTCGTCTGACAAAGGGCTAATATTCAGAAGCTACAATGAACTCAAACAAATTTACAAGAAAAAAACAAACAACCCCATCAAAAAGTAGGTGAAGGATATGAACAGACACTTCTCAAAAGAAGACATTTATGCAGCCAAAAAACACATGAAAAAATGCTCATCATCACTGGCCATCAGAGAAACGCAAATCAAAACCACAATGAGACACCATCTCACACCAGTTAGAATGGCAATCACTAAAAAGTCAGCAAACAACAGGTGCTGGAGAGGATGTGGAGAAATAGGAACACTTTTACAGTCCCACTGTTGGTGGGACTATAAACTAGTTCAACCATTGTGGAAGTTAATGTGGCGATTCCTCAGGAATCTAGAACTAGAAATACCATTTGACCCAGCCATCCCTTTACTGGGTATATGCCCAAAGGATTATAAGTCATGCTGCTATAAAGACACATGCACACATATGTTTATAGCGGTACTATTCACAATAGCAAACACTTGGAACCAACCTAAATGTCCAACAACGATAGACTGGATTAAGAAAATGTGGCACATATACACCATGGAATACTATGCAGCCATAAAAATGATGAGTTCATGTCCTTTGTAGGGACATGGATGAAACTGGAAACCATCATTCTCAGCAAACTATCACAAGGGCAAAAACCAAACACCGCATGTTCTTACTCATAGGTGGGAACTGAACAATGAGAACACATGGACACAGGAAGGGGAACATCACACACCGGGGACTGTTGTGGGGTGGGGGGATGGGGGAAGGATAGCATTAGGAGATACACCTAATGCTAAATGACGAGTTAATGGGTGCAGCACACCAACATGGCACATGTATACATATGTAACAAACCTACACGTTGTGCACATGTACCCTTAAACTTAAAGTATAATAATTAAACTTAAAAAGCAACAAGAGAAACTACTGATATATGTGTTATTCTGCTCAGTTTTTCAGCTAACATATCAGACAGATATTGTTAAAAAAATCTCTCAAACACTCATAATAATAGTAATAAGTTTAACACACACATACAATATACCCACTCTGAAAGTATGGAAAGATTATAAAATGTCAATAAATGGCTTTTATTTTTCCCTTTCTGCTTATCTTTATTCCAGTTTTTCTACAATGAAACTGAATTACTTCTATAATTTTTGAGAGTTGAGTTTTTTGAAATGTTTATGCATAGAAGAAGAACAGTTGATAGCCAAACTTGTGGTACCTGAACTAAAAAAATTAATTAAAAAGTACTTCACCCAATCTTCACGTTATATATGAAAAAACTGAGGTGGAGAAAGATTATGTCATTTTTGCTAATAATGGGCTGAATGCACATATTATGTAACTCAGTAGTTCTCGACCCTGGCTCATTAAAAGGATAAAAACAAAAACAGACCTGACTGAACCCTATCCCAGAATTAGAATTGAATTAGAATTGGGGTTACTATTTACCAGAGAAGTGCCAAGTTCCCCACACTGTCGCCAAAGAATCTAAGAAAAATGGGGAGGGGGACATCATTACATCAAAATAAATATGATGGCTACTTCAACAAACATCTCTGTAAGAATTTCCATTTCCTAAACATACGTATCCATTAAATGTGTGATCCACCTCATTCCAAAACAAAGCTTGGCAATAGGGATGCTGTATCTGTCTCTCATACTAAGGGTGTAATTGCTGCTTCTTTGCATCTTTTAGATAAATTTAGGTTTCAGACTCTGTAAAGGATTATAAGAGTAATATTTATTGAATGCTTACTAGTTGCCAGGCATTGTTCTACATGTTTTAGTCAATTATCTCCAATCCAATATAGTAAAACAGAATAATGTGCTCCATCTCACAGGCTAATGAGAAACAGGAAAATATAAATGTAATAAATAAACGATTAAATTTATAAAAAGGTAAGTTACATGGTATCACAGTGGCACTGTTAAATGAAGGGTTCAGAGTGTTTGAATAGAGAATAAAGGTGGTAGAATTCAAGTATCATAAAGCACATTGAAAATGCTGACAGAAACAACAACATTGTGACAATCAGAATCATATTCACTCTGCTAGCCAACATACTGCTTATACACACCAACTGAAACAGTTCATTAGGATAAATGTGGCACCCAGTACCTACCTGTTTTATTGGTTGAAAGAAACTTTTTAAGCTGGGCATGGTGGCTCATGCTTGTAATCCCAGCACTTTGGGAGGCTGAGGAGGGTGGACTGCTTGAGCCCAAAAGTTTGAGACCAGCCTAGGCAACATGGTGAGACCTCCGTCTCTACCACAAATACAAAAACATTAGCCAGGCATGGTGGCATGCACCTGCAGTCTCAGCTACTTGGGAGGCTGAGGTGGGAGGATGGCTTGAGCCCAGGAGGCAGAGGTTGCAGGGAGCCAAAATCATGCCACTGCATCCCAGTCTAGGAGACAGAAAAACATTTTAAATCTTCAATATTGAAATATACCTTTATAAGTCCATTTAATAGATTAATGGTTTAATAGAAATTTATTTTTTAAAGGCAAGATAATATCAATAATAATAAGGACTCAGATGATGGTCCACTATGTTCAAGATCAAAAGAATCAGATCTTCAAATGACGTATAAAGCCCAAACATTTTTTATATTTTTGAATTAAATTCAATATTATAAATTTTTATCAAAATATTATGTCACCTTAAATAATTAGTCTTAACCTTGGTTTTATATGTAAATATTTAAATATTATAAATAATGTAGGTCAATACAAAGGGCCCTAGAAATTTGCCCTTAAAAGAGGTCCATATTTTACTCCAGTCTGAGAAACACTGGATAATGTCTAGAATGTTTTCCAGCTGTACGTTTTTATGTCTCTGATCTTTTTTTCATCACCATGTGCCCCATTGCCAGTCAGGCATCTTTCACAAGCATATGAATGGAGATCATCGGCAAAAAAACGAGAATGCTGTTCAATCACGGGAAAGCTGTCATCACAATCAAGATGCTAACACAGAGCAATTGATGCTGAGACACTCAGGTCATTTTCAGATAGAAAAGACAGCATTCATATATTGTTTGAAATCTAATTCATCTACTTCATTCACAATGTATTATCCTAAAAGAACTATTTTATAAATAAAAATGAACAAAGTGAGTTTTCCTAAAATGGACTGAATGGAAAGTTAATGAATACTGTCTGTTCCTGATACCAGGCTGCTTATCAAAGATCCACCATTGGAAAGAAATGTCCAGATCTATCTTATCAAAAATTTTCAGTAAGCCCAAGAAAAGTGGCAGGCAGCATTCTGGCCTTGCTGGACATGATTGTTCATGCTGGTTCTATTTTCTTGCTATTTCAAGCTATTTTCATAGCTAGCAGTCAGTCTTAATGTAATTCACGTTTCCAATGCTTCTAGCCTTGATCTCTTTGAAGGTCTTTGAAGACAGTTGGAATTTTTACTCTGAGATATCAGAATATTGCATATGTTTCAATATATAACTATCTTTTGAGTTTTTTAATTTATGATTCCTATTAATGCCAATAAATTTATCAAGGTTTTAGCAGTTTAAAAAAACTTGCATCAATTCTTCTGTTTAGGTGAAGTGAAAACATTGTGCAGAGAAAACTGCAGTTACTACCAACTGCAAGCTGGGGTGCATCAGCTTGTTTACAACTTCTAAATTTTTTAAACCAAAAGAAACGACAGAACAAAGGTTTTGTGAACTTCTGGGGTTGGGTTTGTCAGTCTGACTGTACGCTGAGGGTAAGAAGCACTAAACACAAAAACAAAATGAAAAGGAACTATTTTAGTTTTAGTTTCCTCTTCAGCAAAATGGGGTTTTCTATTTCCTCCACAGGGATTTTGAGAGAATTATAATGCATGGCATAGATGAAACACCTGCCACAAACTAAGCACTCAATGTAAGTTTTTCTCCGTTTTCCTTTTTTTCTTTTACTTTTTTTTTCTTTTTCTGAGACAGGGTCTCACTCTGTCACCCAGACTGAAGTATAGTGGCACAATTGTAGCTCACTGCAGCCTTGACCCCCTAGATTCAAGTGATTCTCCCAGCTTAGCCTCCCAAGTAGCTGGGACTACAGGCACTCACCATCACGCCCGGCTAATTTTTTTCTATTTTATTTTTTGTAGAGGCAGTCTCACTATGTTGCCCACGCTGGTCTTGAACTCCTGGTCTCAAGCAATCCTCCCACCTTGGCATCCCAAAGTGCTAGGATTACAGGCATGACCCACTGCACCCAGCCTATTTTTCAATACTATTATTACCATAATAATTATTATACTTATTATTAACCCAGTACCTGGCTCTGAGTAGTTTTCAAATAGAATTTAGTTCCCATACCCTTGTACTCAGGGTACAGGAATCATCCTTTTGAATTTTAGCACATGGCACTCAGTAGAGTCAAAAGCAAGGTAGGGCATTTCCAACCCTCCCTGCACCCCCTACTGCTGCCCCCGGCCCACTCAGTGCAAGTTAGGCTCATACTGTCCAGAAACATTGGTTCCCCTTAAAGTCCTTGAAGACCTTGTCTCTTCCCCTCTGCCTATTCTCCTCCCTGCATAATGATTAATACAATTAACATTTGCATTACCTTTTACAACTATAAAAGTGTATTCACCTACATTGCTGCATTTAATTCTTATAATATCTTCACTATTTTTATCTCCAGTTCATGGATGAGAAAACTAAGGCTCAAAGAAATTAATGACTTAATAACAATAATAACAATAGTAGGTAACATTTATTTTATACTCACTTTGCTCTAGGGACAGTTCTAAGTACTTTACATACATTATTACACATTTAATCCTCAAAACAAGTCTAGTAGTGTGGTCCTCAAGATGCTGCATCCCACCCTCTCACAGAGACAGCCTGTGTAATCCTTGGTACGATGAATATGATGATTTTCTTATTGAAGTAATTTTAAAAAGAGATAATAACCTTGTTTTGTAAATGAACACTGCCCTAGCCCTTCCCCTGGTCCCTGTCTCATCTCCTCAAAATTCAATAACTGAAGAATTAACACCTGGCACAGTAAGGGGCCTCTAGGAGACACCACTGATGGGCTGGTGTCTGTGCCCTTGCCATGTTAAATATGTTTTCTACTAACTCTGACTAAAAAGACTCACTGAATAGGCCCCAGACTGATGTTCACTAGTGTCCTTTACTTAAAGTGTGTCTTTTGGGTTTATCTCAGGGAAATGTAACTTTTATGTGTTTTGCATGCAGTATGTTTGTCTTTGCCCAGCTTCCTTGGGATTACATCAGGAACACAACTAGGTGGCTATAAATGGCAGAACCCAGCAGTCCATGTTTGGCACCCTGACTTTTGGCAGAGTACCATACTGCCTTCCTCGGTCATCATGGCCATCTAGAAGAGAATCAATACTCAACTCCTAACCCTGTCCTCCTCCCAATATCCCAGGGGTTTCCAAACCTGGCTCATTAAATATATAATTGCCCAAACCCCACTCCGCTAGGGGAAGAAATTAAGACTACCTAAATTTGGAATCTCAGAAATGTATCTTCAAGTATCATGATGACAGGGTGACATAGAAAACAAAGAGGCATTTAAACTCCCTAAGCCCAAGCACAACAGCTTCTAAAACCCAGGCAGAACACATTAGTTCTGCCTCTAGTTAGACTGAATGTAAAAGAGAAATGTCTTAGTCTGTTTTGTGCCACTACAACATAATACCACAGACTGGGTAATTTATAATAAACAGAAATGTATTGGCTTATGATTCTGGAGTCTGGGAAGTCCATGGTCAAGGAGCTGCATCTGGTAAGGGTGTTCTTGCTATGTCATCCATTGCAGAAAGACAAAAAAGGACAAGAGAGAGAAAGAGAAAAGGGGGCCAAACTCATCTTTTTATAAGGATCCCACTCCTATAATAATAAACCCACTTCCACAAAAATGGCATTATCCCCTCCAGAGCCCTCATGGCCTAATCACCTCCCATTAGGCTCCACCTCCCAACACTGCTGCATAGGAAATTAAGTTTCCAATACTTGCTTTTGGTGAGACACATTCAAACCATAGAAAGAGATGATTATACTTTTTAATTAGAAATTCTGCCACATAATGTTTTAGAAACATTTGCAGATTGAGAAACATTCCAAATGATCTATGGGACAAAGTTGTCATCTCATCAAGCACACATTCCTGTCTCAGAGTTTTTGTTTTTACTGTTCTCTCTACATGGAATATTTTTCTCCATACAGATGATCATTTTCTTCATGTCTTTGCTCAAACATCATATTGCCAGTCCCTGTGTAAAACACAAATCCATTCCTATACCCTCCTGTGACCCTCTCTCCTGCTTGTTTTTCTCCATAGCCCTCATCTCCATCTGCCACACTATATATTTACTTGTTTTTCACAAAATGCATATATAAATTATATAAATAAATTATATATTATATATGCAATAAATTATATATAATAAATAGATAATATAATTAGCATGTATTATATATAAACTAAATATATAACTAACATACATGTTAACTGAAATATAAGGTATAATAGGGCAGGAAATTTGTATGCTTTGTTCACTGCTGAAATCCCAGTCCCTAGAAAAGTGTCTGTTACATAGTATATATCAGTAAATATATGTTAAATATTCTCTATTGAATAAGAAAACACCAGTAGAGAAACTAGCTTTGTTTATGACAACTCTAGAATTCAGACCCAAAAATTCAGAAGACGAGAATGAATCTTGCATGTGGAGCAAGAAGGAAAGATGAGCGGCACCCTGGATATGCACTGGGAATCTAATGGTGAATTCATGTTGAGAAATTTGATCTGAGACAAGTGCTGATAGGGAAGGAATGAGCATGCTCAGAAACAGGAAATGAAGTCAGCAGAGGCAACAGGTCCCATTGAGAAGTTCTCTCAATGGATGTAGTTTCTTATGATGCTCTGTGTGCAAGGAGAAGGAAGAATTGAGGTAAAGTCCTAAAAAAGCAAAGAGAAATAGAGAAAAAACAGGAAGCTGAAGATCTTTCTCTGTAGTCTAGGTTATCACTTACAAACTTCTATTGCTGACTGATTAAGAAAGGAAAGGAATTTTTTTTTTTTTTTTTAGATAGAGTCTTGCTCTTGTTGAACAGGCTGGAGTGCAGTGGCTGACTGCAACCTCCGCTTTCCAGGTTCAAGCGATTCTCCTGCCTCATCCTCCCCAGGAGCTGGGATTACAGGCGCCAGCCACTACACCCAGCTAATTTTTGTATTTTTAGTAGAGACAGGGTTTCACCATGTTGGCCAGTCTGGTCTCGAACTCCTGACCTCAGGTGATCTGCCTGCCTTGGCCTCCCAAAGTGCTGGGATTACAGGCATGAGCCACCATGCCCAGCCAGGAATTTTTATATGAAAGCATTGGGGTAGTTCAAAGAATCCTAAGAGGGCTGAAGAATCAGGTTCCAAGTTAAGTGTTCAGAAATAACACCCTAAACTTCTCTATCAAAGAGGCAGGATTTGGAAAATACTAGAACCATGTCTCCAAAAGCCAATGGGAATATGTATTTTTTAACACAGACCCAGGATGTATTTTTTGACCCAGAAGGTCAAGACTTGGTTAATCTTCACTAACAAGGATGGTTGTTCAGGTAGCTAATCATGCCTGAGTACAGCACAAGAAGCCTGGTTTAGGGGCTGAGCTACTGGATGGGAAGCATGGCTGCTAATTGGTAAGAGAAAGCATGGAAGGTGGAAAACAGAAAGGAATGACTGACATGGGACACAGGGCCTATAGTCCTGGCTTGTGTTGTATTGTCTTAAATTAGATTCAAAACTCACAAGAACCCCTGCTGCTTAAAAGAGAAGGGAAGGAAAAGATGCAGGAACAGGAGGAGCAAGGTAAGGAGGCTGTGTTTTCCATGGGATTGGTCCCAAAAGGGTCCCCACCAGAATGTTCGGGTGGGGGGAGGGGGAGGTGGGGGAGGCAGGGGAGGCGGAGGAGGCTCGGGCATGGTGGGCTGCAGGTCCCGAGCCCTGCCCCGGGGGGAGACAGCTGAGGCCTGGGGAGAATTCGAGCGCAGTGCCTGCAGGCCGGCACTGCTAGGGGACCTGGCACACCCTCCACAGCTGCTGTTCTGGGTGCTAAGCCCCTCACTGCCCAGGGCTGGCCATGGCGGCCTGCGGCTCCGAGTGCAGGGCGCATGGATCCCACGCCCACCCGGAACTCACACTGGCCGGTAAGCACCTTGGGCAGCCCTGGTTGCCACCGTGCCTCTCCCTCCACACCTCCCCGCAAGCAGAGGGAGCCGGCTCCAGCCTTGGCCAGCCCAGAGAGGGGCTCCCACAGTGCAGTGGCGGGCTGAAGGGCTCCTCAAGCACAGCCAGAGTGGGCACCAAGGCCGAGGAGGCACCGAGAGCCAGTGAGGGCTGCGAGGGCTGCCAGCACACTGTCACCTCTCAATAGCACAAGAGGCTACATTTTCCATTCCAACCAAAAGTTGCTTTCAATGAAAAAAGAAGGCAATGGTGCTCTAAGAAACATCACTGATCAAGAATATCTATTATATCCTTTCTGAAAACAATGACTTAGAGAAAAAGCGGGGGTGGGGGGTGGGGGGCAGGAGTAACTCATAATTCTTTCTCATTTCAATTCTTCCTTAACTCATCACTAAATAAAAGGTAGGAGTGTTGGTAGAACATGCATGTGTTAAAAACTGGAAAAAGGCTGAGCGCAGGGGCTCACATCTGTAATCCCAGCACTTTGGGAGGCCAAGGTGGGCAGATCAACTGAGGTCAGGAGTTCAGGACCAGCCTGGCCAACATGACGAAACCCCATCTCTATTAAAACTATAAAAATTAGCCAGGCATGGTGGCACGCATTTGTAGTCCCAGCTACTTGGGAGGCTGAGGCAGGAGAATTACTTGAACCCAGGAGGCAGAGAATGCAGTGAGCTGAGATCTGACCTGTGCACTCCAGCTTGGGTGTCAGAGCGAGACTCTGTCTCAAAAAAAAAATAAATATCTGGAGAAAAAAACCAGTTGAGGCAGTTGAGGTAGTTGCAGGAAGCGTTTCCACTCCATTGAAGAGAACCAAAGACATATATATACATGTACCAGCTACAAAATACAAATTGGGTAATTTCAGTGATTCAAAATAGGAGCTAAGTTTTCTTATATTAAAAAACAATATGAAGATGAATGGTAAAATTCATGAAAAGGATTTAAATTTTTAATTTTTCTGTACTTACAATGACATTAAGTAGCAAATAAAAACCACTGGAGAGAGAGACTACTTAAGAAAGGAAAAGGCTTTATGTTTTTTCCCTGCTATTTGGAAAGGGAGCCCTGCATTTTTATTTTGTACTGAGTCCTGCAGATTATGTAGCTGGCCTTGTGATGGCATAAGTTAGCTAGTGTGACATGGAAGTTCAGAATTAGAGGAAGCTACAATGTATTGTATCTGTGGAAGGTGAAAAGGAGGAAGGAGAGACTGGAGGCAGGAAAGACCATCTGGCAATGTGGTTGCATGGGGAGAAGAGGGGCTTTGTGTATCATTGAGAAAATATCAATTTTCAGGATCAAATTATGGAGAAAAACTAATGACATTCTAGAAGAGTTAAATTCCTGCCAAAAGCCACTCCTGATGCTACAACTTCACGCTAGAACATTAGACCACACCCAAGGATAAAGGGGGTTGTGGAAGAAAAACAACCCAACAGATTTGCACTATAGAAAGATTACTTCACGTGGAGAATAGATTGAAGCATGAGAACTATTGGGATCCTGGTAAACAGGCTTTCCAGAAAACCCCAAAACAAAGCAAAACTTCTAATTTGTAGCATTTGCTGATTTCAGGTGTGAATACCAACACCAATGGCCAATTTCAAGCTACTAATAGTAATGACCAGCTGGCAAAATTCCTGAATATTTAACAACGGCTCTCCTCAATCTGTAGGAGCCAGCTCCTGCTTCCCACTGCAATAAATGATTACATAGTTGATCATATCCTTGTGTAAAAAATAGGGAGGCCCAGCACGGTGGCTCACACCTGTAATCCCAGCACTTTGGGAGGCCAAGGTGGGTGGATTGCTTGAGCCCAGGAGTTTGAGATCAGCCTGGGCAACATGATGCAACCTCATTTCTCAAAAAAGTTAGCGGGTAGCTGGGACTGAGGCAAAAGGATCACTTGAGCTGAGGAGTTCAAGGTTGCAGTGAGCCATTGATTGTGCCACTGCACTCCAGCCTGGGGCAACAGAGTAAGACTCTGTCTCAAAAAAAAAAAAATAGGAAGATATATTTTACAATTTATAAATATTTCCATCAAAATAAATATTTCTTAGATAGTTAATTCTCTCAAATCTGAACACTTTTGTTATCTATGCTGAATTATGCCTCCGTGTTTTCAAGACGAAACACATAGTGGAGAAAAATATTTTAAGAGCTAATGGCTGAGAAGTTTTTTATTTTGGGTTTTCTGCAGGCTTTTTTTTTTTCTTTTTGAGACAGGGTCTTGATCTGTTGCCCAGGCTGGAGTGCAGTGGTGCAATCCTGGCTCACTGCAGCCTCAACCTCCCAGGCTCAAGCCATCCTCCCACAGCAGCTTTCCTGCATAGCTGGAACTACAGGCATGCATCACCATACTGGCTAATTTTTTTAAATTTTTTATAGAGACAGGATCTCACTGTGTTACCCAGGCTGGTCTCGAATTCCTGGATTCAAGTGATCCTCCCACCTCGGCCTCTCAAAGTGATAGGATTACAGGCATGAGCCACTACACCTGATATGAGAAGTTTTCAGAACTGATGGAATGCAACAACCTTTAGACTTAAGAAACCAACAAATCCCAAGAATTTAAAAAAAAAAAAAAAAACCCTACACCAGACATACCATACTGAAACTACAAAGCTTAAAAGCAGCCTAAGGAAAGCAGCAAGATGGAAAGCTGACCTCAACTTTGGAACAATGGAAGCCAAAACCCAGTGAAACGATATCTTCAAATGTATGGAGGGAAAATGACTACTGACCTCTAATTCTATATCCCATCGAAAGGAAGGACAGAAGGAAGGAAGGAAGGAAGGAAGGAAGGAAGGAAGGAAGGAAGGAAGGGAGGGAGGGAGGGAGGGAGGGAGGGAGGGAGGGAGGGAGGGAGGGAGGGAGGGGAGTATATTAGTCCATTTTCATACTGCTGTAAAGAACTGCCTGAGACTGGGTGATTTATAAAGGAAAGAGGTTTAAGTGACTCACAGTTTTGCATGGCTGGGGAGGCCTCAGGAAACTTACAATCATGATGGAAGGCAAAGGGGAAGCAAGGCACCATCTTCACAAGGTGGCAGGAAGGAAAATGAACACGGGAGGAACAATCAAACACTTATAAAACCATCAGATCTTGTGACTCACTTACTATCATGATAACAGCATGGGGGAAACTGTCCCCATGATTCAATTACCTCGACCTGGTCCCTCCCTTGGCATGTGGGGATTATGAGGATTACAATTCAAGATGAGCCTTTGGGTGGGAACACAGCCAAACCATATCACAGAGTGATAAGGGAGATGGAGGGGAGAAGGAGGAAAAGACTTTCAGAAATAAGAGCAAAATAAGACATTTTAGACAAACAAAAACAGAGAAACGACTACTGACAGATCCTTATTTTTAAAAACTCAAAAGAGCATACTGTATTCTGAAGGAAACCTACCTCAGATGGAAGACCTAAGATGCAAAATAAATAAGCCTTCAGCCCACTGAGATTTTTCAAGGCCATCCCCAATGCAGCTGCTATTTTCAGCTTGCACCCACTTAAAAGCCCACCAACAAATTAAATGGAGAAAAGATAGAGACCACCATCCCTGCATTATTTATTTAATAGTGGCACCAATTCCTAGAGCGTGATATGGTTTTTGTCTTACTATCTTGGCTACCAGTTGGGGTGGGACAGGGAAGCAGTTTTAGACCCACCTTAGATCCAAAGGTATGGCAGTGGGAGGCTGTCAATCAGCCATGCTTCTCAAAGCTAATTCTCCTGAAGAACACCTGAGTGCAGCACCTCCACGGCCACCACAGAGAAGAAAGGGCATTTGTGTTCTGAGAGGTATGTACAGGAATATTTACAGTGCAATGTTTATAATAACCCCAAACTGGAAACAAACTCAGATGTCCATCAACAGGATGGTAAATAAATGCATAGTGGCATCAGCATACAATGGAGTCCTATTGGGCAATGAATGAAGTACAGTATGGTGCATACATGTGGATGAATCTAAAATAAACAATGTTGGGGCCAGAAAAAGTAAGTACAGGAGAATACTGTATATTTCCATTGATCAAGTTCAAATACAGGCAAAATTAAATTATACATCCTTAATGATATCTACACAGGTGGTGAAACCATAAAGAAAAGCAAACCATTAACACAAATATAAGAATTATAGTTACTTCTGGGAAGAAGAAAGGGGAATCACAGAAGGCTTCTAAGAAACTGATAACATTCAGCAGAAATATCTCATACAAGGTGTTCATTTTAATATTGTTCTTTGGACCATACATAGTGTCTTATAGACCTTTTCTGTATATTATGTCTTTTACGATAAAACGTTTAATATGACTGTTTAATTAGACACATAAAAAGTATTTGATTTTTTAAAATACCTTTAGCAAGCTAAATATAGAAGAAATCTTCATTCAAATGATGGCTACTAAATAGAAACCTACAGCAAGCATCACACCTAAGAGCAGAACATGAAAAGCATCCCTACTAGGGTCAGGAGAAGAGCAAGGATGCACTGTTGTTACTAGTCTTCATCCTAAATGGTAGGCATATATTTCTAACGAATTTGAATACATTTAACTCACTAATGAGTAGTTGGTACTTACTCCATTTATCATACTGACATAAGGTAGACTGACATTCTCATCACAATGTAACTTTGTCATATTCCCAGAAACAATTATACATATGCAGTCCTGACTTGCGTTAATAATGAATTAATTAATCCCAGCACTTTGGAAGGCCAAGGCAGGCCAACATGGTGAAACCCCATCTCTACTAAAAATACAAAAATTAGCCGGGCGGGGGGGCAAGCACCTGTAATACCAACTACTCGGGAGGCTGAGGCAGGAGAATCACTTTAACCTGGGAGACCAAGGTTGCAGTGAGCCGAGGTCACGCCACTGCACTCCAGCCTTGGCAACAGAGCAAGACTCTGTCTCAAAAATAATAATAATAATGAATTAATTATTCCACCAATACTAATTGTTTCCAGCTAAACTTGTGTGGAATTGTAACTCTATTTCTCTCCTTCTTTTGATCATGGGTCACCTTTCAGAGAGTCACGCCTCCAGAAGATGGAACAATGAGGCAATCTGGTCTAATGAAAAGTCTGTAGACGTTGAAGTCAATAAGGTGTATGTTCAAATTTAGCTCCATCACTTCCAAGCTGGGTGTGACCTTGAGTGTATCAATTAATCTCTCCAGTCTTCTATTTGACAGCTTACAAAATGAGGATAATAATGCGTACTCTGCAGAAATGTGAGTCCTTGAAATACTACATGTCAAGGACCTAGCTCAAAGCCTGGGTATAAAAGATGATCAAAAATGGTCATAGTTGGCCAGGCGCGGTGGCTCACACCTGTTATCCCACCACTTTGGGAGGCCAAGGTGGGAAGATCACCTGAGGTCAGGAGTTTAAGACCAGCCTGGCCAACATGGCGAAACTAAAAAATACAAAAATTAGCTGGGCGTGGTGGCAGGCGCCTGTAATCCCAGCTACTCAGGAGGCTGAGGCAGGGAGAATTGCTTGAACCTGGGAGGCAGAGGTTGCAGTGAACCAAGATCACACCACTGTACTCCAGCCTGACTCCATCTCAAAAAAAAAAAAATTGTCATAGTTGTGATTATTTTATTAACTTCACAGTAGCCAGCTAAACTCATGAAACCAACCCCCAAAATGTTGATTAACAGCTGACAGAGAATGCCGGTATGCTGCCATGGCACTTATTAGCCCTGTCTTATTCAAATGTTTATCAATCGCTTGAAACATAGCCTAAATGATTATTAAATTTCTAGATGATATAACACTAGACCAAATGACTAAAACACTTCAGTGGTCCCCAACAACACTGGGACCAAAACCAACAGATGAAATTTGATGTGAGTAAAAGGAAGGACCTGCGTTGGATTTCCCTGACATTGCACTTGGCACAGGACAAGCAATTATAGCATCTAAAGGACCCTCTTGTTTGTGAGTTTGGTGTGAGCTAACAGTGTGTGAGTGTCTATAACACATGTGAATTTAGTTTGCCTGACAAGGTTAGCAGTACCCTGAATTTAAAAACAGAAGAATTATGTGGCCAGCCCCAGTTACAATAAGCAAACAAGGCAGCTCTCTCCTCAATAGAGTAGCATCACAGGTCTCAGAGACCCCTATGGAGTGGTGGTGGGAACATGCGGACTTGAATTAGATTGCTATCCATCCAATTTTAAACTACTAACGTGTCTATTTCTAACAGCCTCAGGGAATAGGCATTACAAACCATCGCAAAAACTCATTTTTTTTTTTTTAAACACATGGCAGCAACCATAATAATAAAACTGCACAAAAGAACCAAAGGAACAAAAAGCAAGAAAGAAGAAAAGGTCAGCATTACAGTGATGTTGATTGGATTGCAATGACCTGGTCATATCCTTGCTTTTGAAACACCAGGTTCTCTAGATCATTTAAAAGGAAACTAATTAATTGCTTCTGATATTTTCTTTCATCTCCAAATCATCTCTTTTTTTTTTTTTTTTTTTTTTTAAGATTTTTGGCTACACATTGCCACTGGGTGGAGCTCAAAGTCCACAAAAGCACCTTGGACCCAGCAAGTAAATAAAAAGCAGCCAGCCACGGACTCATTTTCAGACACATAACATTTAAAATATTTTTTTTCTCTTGTATTGATACGTGAAGAAGCACAAACACTGAATGAAAGGAAGTGGCCATCTTTTAGAAAGAAAGAAAGCATCTCTGCAACTGAAAAAAAAACAAAAAAAAAACAAAAAACAGCAGCTCGGAAAGAGATCGCTGAAGTGGTTTTCAGAGACCAATAATGTGCAATCTCCTTTAGCTGAGAGTGAGACTGGAGGCTTACAATCATAACGAATTGAAGTCCTTGCATAGAGAGTTTGTTTTGCTTTATTTTTTTAATCACCTTTTTTTAATTGCACAGAGGCACTTGCAGCTTGGCAGCTTTATTTTGCATAGGTACACTGTGTGAATGCGTGTATATTATGAGTGTAGGTTAAATGCATTCCTGTAAGAAGGCCCAGAGGCTTCCTGTGGGGCCCAGACAGTCCATCTGCTCCAGTAACCATCCCCTTGGGAAAATAAAACATGAAATACCACTAAGACAACCGATTATTACACTGTTTTAGATAAGGCAACTTGTGCTTTCCCCCTTTGCCAAACCCCTGAAAGGAAGAGTTGCAAACCAGAAGAGAAAATAATAATGAGCTTTTCATTACCTCCAGAGCATGAGCTGAAAGGTTCTTTGACAAAGAGAGGAGGGAAATCGGATGTGTCTCAACTGGCTCCAGTTATATTAGCATTTTTCTTTTGTGGCTACACTAGCATTTTTCCAATTTCCAGTTTTCTTGTGCTGATAGTACATGCTTAACAAAATTTAATTGAGTTATAACAAAATAGCTAACACTAAAGCATTATTTATTATATGTGAATGCTGGGTATTTTACATCCTCACCCCTTTTAATACAACAGCCCTTTGAGGGAGAGGGAGGAATTATTATCATCTCCATTTTGCAGGTATGGAAAAAAAACCTCAGCAAAGTTAAGTAACTTGTGCAATGATACACAGCTAGGAAATGGCAATACCTACCTCAGATGCCTTTCTGCACCGAAACTCATTCTCTTCCTTTCCCATCAGCACATTTCACTGAAGTCTCAAGATGTCCTAGTTAAAAATAAACTCAGTCAGAGAGAAGATATTCCGGTTATGACCTACCTTGCTCCCGCCCCATTACCCCCTAGGTCCCACCCAGCAGCATTGTGATCTGAGGAAAAAGGAAGGCAATTCTCTAGCTTCCCAAGGGGATGTTTCACCCAAAATAGGCTTAGCATCCCCTCTCCTCCCAGCAGAGAAGCTCAGCAAAAAGTCTGGATTCTACCATCGCTCTCTAGTTCCATCCCTTGGCAGTCACTGAAGAGCAACCCTGGCAGTCACTGAAGAGCACCCCAAATCTTACCACCTGTGAGAGCTTGGGCAGGTGACTTAAACTCCCTTGTGGTTTTTTTTCTTTTTTTTTTTTTTTTTGAGACAGAGTCTCGCTGTCGTCCACGCTGGAGTGCAATGGCACGATCTCGGCTCACTGCAGGCTCCGCCCCCGGGGGTTCATGCCACTCTCCTGCCTCAGCCTCCCGAGTAGCTGGGACTACAGGCGCCCGCCACCTCGCCCAGCTACTTTTTTGTATTTTTAGTAGAGACGGGGTTTCACCGTGTTAGCCAGGATGGTCTCGATCTCCTGACCTCGTGATCCGCCCCCCTCGGCCTCCCAAAGTGCTGGGATTACAGGCGTGAGCCACCGCGCCCGGCTGTTTTTAAACCTGTGAAATACAAATAATAATACCTTCCTCACAGGTTTCTATGGGAATTAAATGAGTTAAAGTATATAATGCTTTTGATAGTGCCTGGCACTCTCTGCAAGCTAACACGTTGACCATTACCATCATCACTGATGCAATATCGTCAGCTTTGCACCCCACCCTTTTTTTCTTTTACAACATAATGGGTTTATATTTTAAAAAGTATTTCTCATCAGGAGGATGTTACTCAGTTGATATAAAGTGTTTTTCTTTAACATTAAATCTTTTCCATGTCAATGTCTGTAGTGTTTTTTTACATTAAATCTTTCCTGCATCTCAGTATTAGATACACTGAATACATTTTTCTAAATGCTTTTTCCCCAGAGATAAAAGTTTCCCTTTTTTGGCTATTTGATATCTAAATACAATATTAACTTGGAAGATAAGAAAACAAAAATGAAATCAAAATATGGAGAAAAGACTCCTCAACGATTCAAGAAGTAGTGATTATAACTGAATATTGGTGATTTTCTAGGATTCTGGGCAAGAACTTCCTTCTTCCTATTTCACGTGCTTTGAGAATTCTAAAACTATGAAATATTACTTATGTAAATATCATCCATCTTACTTCCTTGACCTCCTTTCTAACCAGCAAATACAAATTATAGGCTGCATTTTTCTGTGCATTATTTGTTGTAAAGAAAACTTTTTTTGTTGTTCCCATTTCATGGAAACAATGAAAAATATAAAACTCCCCTATTTACTGATTCCTGGAAACTTTCACCAAAGCTCAGGTTTAGCCTCAATAGCACAAAGCCTTTCAGGGTGAGGATTGATTCAGTAGGCCCTTCAAAGTCACATCTGTCCGTTTCTCTTTCGTGCATATACCCCCAAGCAAGCAAGAATGTCTGTAACACTGAGAACCACACCTAACAGGAGAGCAATTGCATCACCGGCTTCTATTGCTTCACACAGGCAGCACCAAAACAGTGACATGAGGACTAAGGCAACTGCGCTGAAATTCAGATCATGATGTTGGAATCTTGAGGGCTGAAGGTTCCAAAGAAATGGTATATATAGAATTCTATCTGACTTGAAATTTTTCCTTCCTGGAGCTCCAGGTGCTGAGACTAAGAGGTTCCATGTGACACTGCCTTCCAGGAGGCAGCCATTATAGAAACTCACTTTGCACCCCCCTTTGTAATCACAACCTTCTTATCTCCCCACTTCTCCACACAGGACCACTGTCTGCCATGAAAGTATCCTCACCTCAATGTCCTTCGCCTCCAATGAACCTTGCTCCTGGCGACAGACTACTGCTACTTAAGTGCCACTAGGATTATGATACTCTCCATGCTTAAAAAAAATAATGAGTCTGGAGTGGTGCCTCATGCCTGTAATACCAGCACTTTGGGAGGCCAAGATGGGTGAATCACCAGAGGTCAGGAGGTCGAGACCAGCAGGGCCAAAATGGCGAAACCCTGTCTCTACTAAAAATACAAAAAAATATTAGCCGGGCATGGTGGCGGGCCCTGTAATCCCAGCTACTCGGGAAGCCGAGGCAAGGAGAATTGCTTGAACCAGGGAGGCAGAGGTTGCAATGAGTGGGGATCGCACCACTGTACTCCAGCCTGGGCGACAGAGCGAGACTCTGTCTTAAATAAATAAATAAATAAATCGGCCGGGCGCGGTGGCTCACGCCTGTAATCCCAACACTTTGGGAGGCCGAGGCGGGTGGATCACGAGGTCAGAACATCGAGACCATCCTGGCTAACACGGTGAAACCCCGTCTCTACTAAAAATACAAAAAATTAGCCGGGCGAGGTAGCGGGCGCCTGTAGTCCCAGCTACGCGGAAGGCTGAGGCAGGAGAATGGCATGAACCCCGGGGGGCGGAGCCTGCAGTGAGCCGAGATCGCGCCACTGCACTCCAGCCTGGGCGACAGCGAGACTCCGTATCGGAAATAAATAAATAAATAAATAAATAAATAAATAAATAAATAAATCGTGGCTAGATGCTGAAAATATCTAAAAGCTAAAAGTTCTAGCTCCTTAGTCCAATATCCAGTGCTTTCCACAGTCTGCTCCCAACCTATCTTTTGTGTGTGTGTGTAAATTATTTTATTTCTTCCATGATGATTTAGAGGGACTATCTTCAAACCAGTACAAATATTTCATAAATAATACCGGGCCAATTTCTAACCAATTGAGTAATTTGTTGCCACCTCACATCTTTCAGCAAGAAATATATTAAATTTGAATAGTAAAGGCATTACACAATGAATAAGGACAGAATTAAAATTTGCTTTAAATATTTCTTTGGGGAAGGGGACATCACACTTCTACTCAATGAAGAGAAACATTTTCACATTCCAGAGGTCTTTTATTTTTCTTAACCCCTATTATGCCATGAATCCAAAGAGAACAGCTTCCAGCAGCTCAGGCTCCTTCCCATTGGTTCTCACAAAGTGTGCTTCTCTGGGTGGAGCAGGCTGGCGCTTCAGTTGAACCCAGGTGCCTTTCTCTTTGGCTTCCTTCTTTTTCTGATCATTTTCCTCCAGGCGTTTCAGGAAGCTATTTCAGTTCTTAGAGTGCTTAATGTGCTCAATATGCACATCAATTCTCTTGGCAAGAATCTTGCCCTTAACTTGTGTGTTTACTGCAATGCCAACAGCATGCTAGGGAACACTGTAGACTCTTCCAGCTTTGGGAACACTTGTGGGGCATTTCTCCCAACCTATCTTTCCAGGCTTTTCCCCGACTTCTCCCAGGTCTTGCTTTATTCCAATCTTCCTGCATATCCATTCCATGCCCTTGTACATACCATTCCACTTGTCTGTATGCCCACCTCCATCTGTCAAAAGTTGACTTATCACTTCAGACATAGGTCAAATTCTCCTTTCCCTCAGCCTGAAGTCACTGTTTTGAGTAGGAATCTCCACAGCTTTCTTTTTTGACCACTCATTTATTTATCTGTACATATTCACTCATTTTGTTATCCTACCCTTGTGTTTATGTCCTTTTCCTCAGGTAGATCATAAGCAGATTGAAGGCAGGGATTGTTGAAAGGTGTACATTAATTTCTGTTGCTAAAGGTCCTGGACTGGCATAAAGGCTCTGAAGGGATTATTCACCAGAGCAAAGCTGGAGAGAACTCCTCCCCCAGCCTAGCAGGTCTTTGTAACTGTAGTCCTGAGGGTGTGGAAGCTTAAGCAGTTTCTAAGATGAGTGTGAGGTACTCAGTCCTTCCGGACTTCCTGAGGTAGTAAAGTATCATTGGAGTTGCCAAAAGGAGAAAGTAGAAGCCAGACTGGCACCAAGCACCACCAGGTCAATTTTTCCTTCAGGCTCTGGTCAACAAAACACCCCAACAACCTCTTTTTTTGTTTATTTTTGTTTTTTTAGACAGGGTCTCACTTTGTCACCCAGGCTTGAGTGCAGTGGTGTGAACATGGGTCATTGCAACCTCAACCTCCTGGGCTCAAGCAATCCTCCCACCTCAGCCCCAAGAGTAGCTGGAACTATAGGTGTACACCACCAGCCCAGCTAATTTTTGTATTTTTTGTAGAAATAGGGTTTCTCCCTGTTGCCCAGGCTGGTCTCGAACTCCTAGGCTCAAGCAATCCACATACCTCCACCTCCCAAAGTGCTGGGATTACAGGTGTGAGCCACCATGCCCTCCTCACTCCAGCCACTTCGAAGGATATAATGGAGACTGCTATTACCAAGAAATATTAACAATGATCAAGAAAGGACATACAGCACATTTGTAAAATAGTTTTAACATTTCTGAATAAGTAGCTATTCTCTAATTAAGCATCAAAGAACTCTGGCCAAAAAGTCTGTGAAATAAATTGTATACTTGCTCCCATCCATGCCTCTCCCCACAAGTTTGACTTTGATCTTCCCAACACAGATCATTTTGAAGAAAACATAGCAAGGGAGCCCCTGTCTTGGGATGTTTTTTGATACTTCTTAATGCCTGCACTGGTCAAGTCTGGGCAGGCTATACTGCAATCTCAGTGGCTCAATAGAACAGAGGTTAATTTTTCACTCACACTACGTGCCCACTGCAGGTAGGGAGCCCTGCTGCGTGTAGTCCCTTGGAGACCCAGGTTCATGGAGGCACTATTAGCTGAACATCCTCAGTGCCTATGGGAGGCAAAGAGAGCTTATACCAGCCCAGAAGTGAAAAGTCACTTTCACTCACAGCTCATTGGCCAAAAGTGGTCACATGGTTCTACCTATCTGTAAGAAGGGAAATGTACATGAACCTCTTGGTGAGAGCATTCCTGAATTTATCCAAAACGTCTTAGACACACTGTCCTGCATTTCTCCTCTAATGGATACTGGCATCTATTGCTTCTATAAAAGGCGTAGGAAACTCAATAATGTACTTACATTTAAGTCAACACATGGAGAGAATAGATAGTCCAAGCAAATGACTTCAGTATGTTTAATTCCTGGATCAGGAAATTAAATTCTTTCGGAGCCACATTAACATCTATCACTCTGAGTTAAAACTGTCATCTAGGCTTTATTTGATACTTCTGATTAATGGAATGATTACGGCATATGACTGAGTAGAAAACCTTCTCTTTATTTTGAGTAAAGAATACACAGACAATAAACACTTGAATTTGTTTTGGCCAAGAGAAAGATTAAAGACAACATTTTCATTGTGCTGTAGCTTCATGGATTTGTTTTTTGTGCTGGTGATGATTTTTATTGCCTTTGTCCTATAGAAGAGATTGTACACTGATAAGAACCCCATAACCAGCTTCCCTCGCATAAAAATGTGAAGTGACATAACAAATGAATCTATCAGGAAATTCCTCAATTTAAGTAAAGGCAAAACTCCAGGGACTAAAGACAATAATCATCATTGCTTCTTTTTGCTGATGCCTAGTTCAAGATGTTTATTCAAGAGAGTTAAAGGGAAAAGAAATGCAAAATACATGATTTTCAGGCAGTGCTTCAAAATTAAGACCTTAGGGAAAGCAACTTCAAAAGCAAAAATAGATGTCACCAGTCCCCATTCTTATTTGAGATCTTGTGCCAAATTAAATAGGGCTTTGATAATCATCTGGCACAGCAGTTCTCAATCAGTGACGCACATTAGAAGCAACTGTGGAGTTTTAAAGTATACATAAACTTGGGCTCAAGCACCGGGATTCTAATTCACTGGGTCTAAGGTTCAGCACAACATCTGTCATGTTTAAAGTCTTGGATAAGTATGTGATTTTTTTTTTTAATTAGGAAGAACATATCTAAAGTTAAGACCTCTCTATTCCCTAAAGGAACAGCAAATCCTACCTTCTATTCTCCGGTTGAATTTGGAATCACTGTGTAGCCTCCATTTATCCATATGGGAAAGATGAGTCAGGCCACCAAGTTCCCACCACCACAGAAAGAGTCACTATCAGAGCTGAGATGACATCAAGGATTTTCTTTCTTTTCTTTTTTTTTTTTTTGAGACAGAGTCTCACTCACTCTGTAGCCCAGGCTGGAGTGCAGTAGTGTAATCACAGCTCACTCCAACCTCCGCCTCCCTCCTCTGCCTCCTGAGTAGCTGGGACTACAGGCACATGCCAGCATTCCTGGATAACTTTTGTACCTTTTTTTGTAGAGACAGGGTTTCACCATGTTGCCCAGACTGGTCTCAAACTCCTGGGCTCAAGTGATCCAGCTGCCTTGGCCTCCCAAAGTGGGATTTTCTTAACCAGTAATTGGTCCCCATTATTTGCAGCCAAGTATTATAATTATAATCATTAAATCTTGCTTATCAAAGTTACTTTTAGAACTATTTATGGTCATTCTGTGGCTATGAACAGACTGTCAGTGTGTTCCTGGACCAAACTGAGGGTCGGGCTGCTATTTTTCGCAGCCCAATAACGAGATGCAGATGAACTTGGGAGGAAGAGAGTTTTTATTTCTGTAACCGATTACAGGGAGAAGGCCTGGAAATTATCGTCAGACCAACTCAAAATTACAAAGTTTTCCAGAGCTGATATACCTTCTAAGCTATATGTCTACATGTAAGTACGCATTCATCTAAAGACATACGTGATTAACTTCTTTTAATCTATAACTAAGGTCTGAGCCCTGAAGACCTTTCTCTGGAGCCTCAGCAAATTTACTTAATCTAAATGGGTCCAGGTGCTGGGGTGATCACCCTTATCTTGCCTCCTGCTAAATCACAGAGGTTTGAGGAGTTCCTTCAGACCCCCCAATAAACTTGTTTCTGGAGGCCTGGGGAGTTTCTTCAGACCCACAATAAAACTTGTTTAACCCTAAATGGGTCCTAGTAAGAATTCCTTCATTAGTTGGTCATGCTTTGAGCCCAGGAAAGGCCTAGGCAAAACTCTTCATGGGCTTTTGTTACATCCCAGCCTTTGTATAAGGGCGCTGGCTTTTAATATTTAACTTAACCACTCAGTCAGTGCTGAAACAGCTGTTAGTGAGGCCTGGCCTGCCACAAGTGTGAGGCGGTAGAACAGTGGCATTTCCTTTCTCTTTGTATTTGGGATAAAAGCTATGTGAAAATCCTATGTAACGTACCTCTGCCTGCGCTCACACATTCAAGCCACACCAGCTGGCTTTTTCTCACTCAGCATGTCAAGTGGCCTCTAGATGGATCGGGCCTAAACAGACAGGAACATGGCCGCTGGCATGGAGCAGGCACTGGGGTGGGGACCCAGCTGGGGCCTGGGAGCAGTCCAATCTGGCTGGAAGAACATGTCCTCTACTCAGGGGAGGCTGGTCAGCATTAGGGAAGTCCACCATGGAGTAACAATGAATGGGGTAACATGATCACCAAGAATTCAGAGGCAGTTGAAATCTGGAAATCCACCAAGAGGTAGACTTTCTTCATCTGGAAAGGCATTGAATTAGGCCTATGCCTGCTTCTGAGTCTTCTTGAAACTAAGTAAAAGAGCAAAAAGCTGATTTGCACAAGATTCATTTTCTGCTCTAATAAGCATAGAAAATTATGTTAGATAAATGTTTAATGAGACTGAAAGTCAAGGAAGAATATGTCACAGGAGACTTTGATTAAGGAACATATAAGTAGCTTAATTGGCTTTCTTTACTGATTTTTAAAAAATAAAAACAGGGGCCGGGTGCGGTGACTCACACCTATGATCTCAGCACTTTGGGAGGCGAAGGAGGGTGGGTCAAGAGATCGAGACCATCCTGGCCAAAATGGTGAAACCCTGTCTCCACTAAAAATACAAAACTTAGCTGGGCGTGGTGGCACGGGCCTGCAGTCCCAGCTACTGGGGAGGCTGAGCCAGGAGAATCACTTGAACCCAGGAGGCGGAGGTTGCAGTAAGCCGAGTTCACACCACTGCACTCCAGCCTGGCGACAGAGCGAGACTCCATTTCAAAAAAAAATAATAGTAACAGAGATAATTATTTTACTAACCTCCTTACATAGACTGACAGCGAATCTTTCCTTAGAGTGGCACACCAGCCCCTTTGTCACCTGGGCCTCACATCTTGATTTAGCCATGACTCCCACAGTTCCCAGCCCACAGCACTGAACCCCTGTGCAGAGTCCTAGACTACTTCCTACCTCACTCCATGCCCCTGAGCTGTTCCATCTCACTGGAATGTCCTTGGTTCTCCTTTTCAACCTTGTGAAATCATGTAAACAGGTCAAAGCCCAGCGTAGACATTTCCACTTCCAGAAAGTGGTCCCTGTCCCAACCTCCTACTGCAGGCAGAGCTGATTCCCCCATCTCTGCACTTTATGCCTGTACACCTCAGGACATTCTCATGGGCAGCCAAGATTGAGAATCATTGTCTTAGAACTAGCATCTATCAAGCCGGGGATGATGGCTCACACCTGTAATCCCAGCACTTTGGGAGTCCAAGGTGGGTGGATCGCCTCGAGTTCAGGAGCTCAAGACCAGCTTGGACAACATGTCAAAACACCATCTCCACAAAAAATGCAATTAGCCAGGCATGGTAGGTCTCAGCTATTCAGGAGGCTGAAGTAGGAGGGTGGCTTGATCCTGGGAGGTTGAGGTTGCAGTGAGCTGAGATTGTACCACTGCACTCTAGCCTGGGTGACAGAGTGAGACCCTATCTTAAAAAAAAAAAAAAAATTTAAAAACCTAGTATCTATTACATACTTATTTGAAACAACATGAACAGTATGATCACTTTGATCTGTACATTTATCCTGCTGTATGTATATAAGCATTAAAATGTCTGATTATGGGCCAGGTGCAGTGGCTCACGCCTGCAATCCCAGTACTTTGGGAGGCCAAGGCAAGCAGATCACATGAGGCCAGGAGTTCCAGTCCAGCCTAGCCAAGGTGGCAAAACCCTGTCTCTACTAAAAGTACAAAAAATTATCAGGGCATGGTGGCACGTGCCTATTGTCCCACTACTTGGGAGGCTGAGGCAGGAGAAACGCTTGAACCCAGAGGGCTGAGGTTGCAGTGAGCCGAGGTCGCACCACTGCACTCCAGCCTGGGCAACAGAGCACTCTGTTGTCAAAAAAAAAAAAAACCTGATTATGATTATCATTTCTGAGTGATGGCATTATGGGTAATTTTTTATACTGAATTTTGTACTTTTCTGTATTACCAGAATTTTTTAATGAGAATGCTTTAATGAAATGAATGGTCATTTTAAAAGAAGCCTTCTCTGTCTTATCCAAAAATGTCTACCCATCCTACCCCATTACTCTCTATTTTTATGTGCTATTGGGTTTTTTATATAGCCCTTGCCACAATTTTTAGTTATATATTTATCTATTAATTTGTTTGCTTGTTTATCTTCTGTCTTTGCCTCTTGACCATAAACTCATGAAGGGGAGGACTATATTATTTTATTCACCAGCGTATATCCAATACCTACCACAGTGCCTGGCACAGAGCAGATACTCCAAAATATTTGTTGCTTAATGAATAGGTGGACAAATTAATATGTGGTATAATAGAAGGAAGTTCAACAAGCATTGGGGAAAAAAGGAGAGAATATATAATTCTGTTAGAAGAAATCTAAGAAGGCATCACAAAGAAGGAGATGCATGAACTGAGTCTTGAACAATTAATAGATTTCCCCATGCAGTGAAGAGGGAGAGCTTTGTAGGCAATGAGAACACCCAGTCCAGAGGTGCAGGAGATATCAAGGCATACATATGTTTATGAGACAAAAGTTGGGTGTGGCCAGAAGGTAGACAGAGTGATATGTGTACATGAGGCTGCAGAGATAGGTTGGAGCCAATTGTGTAGAGCCTTGTGATTTGGCAAACAAATGGATCAGTAATGTTCATAAAAGGACTCAATACAGCAGAGTAAGGAATTCAGAAATCAGATTAAAAGGATTTTTATTACCTTTTTATTTTGAAGTAATTTTAGGCTTGCAGAAAAGTAGCAAAAATAGAGAGATCAAATATACCCTTCACTCATTTTCCCTAATGATAATATTTTGCATAACAAAAGTACAATTATCAAAACCAAGAGATATACTGGTACAATACTATTAACTAAAATATAGATTTTAGGCCAGGCGCAGTGGCTCACGCCTATAATCCCAGCACTTTGGGAGGCCAAGGCGAGCAGATCACTTCAGGTCAGGAGTTTGAGACCAGCCTGGCCCACGTGGTGAAATACGGTCTCTACTAAAAATACAAAAAATTATCTGGGCTTGGTGGCACGCACCTGTAATTCCACCTGCTTGGGAGGCTGAGGTGGGAGCATCACTTGAACCCAGGAGGTGGAGGTTGCAGTGAGCCGAGATCAGGTCACCGCACTGTAGCGTGGGTGACAGAATGAGACCCTGTCTTGAAAAATAAGTAAATAAACATAAATAAAAAATACAGATTTTATGTAAATTTCATCAGTTTGCCACTAATATTCTTTTTCTGTTCTGGGATCCAATCCAAGAATTTCACTTTGCATTACCTGTCATGTCTCCTTAGTCACCTCTCATCTGTGATAGCAACTGATCTTACCCTGTCTTTAATGAAACTTGACATTTCTTAAGAGGACCAGCCAGTTATTTTGTAGATTTTTCCTCAATTTGTTTGTCTGATGCTTTTTCATAATTAGATTGAGTGCATGCATTTTCAGCCCTTCTCAGAGCATGGCTCCGGGGGGGTCTTGCGATGTTGGTATCCAACATTATTGCTGGTGATGTTAACCTTAGTCGCTGTGTTAGCCAGCTTTCCCCACTGTAACGTTGTAATTTTTCTCTTTGTAATGAATATGTATCTTAGAGTAGATGCTTTTTTTTGAGACAGATTCTCACTTTGTCACCCAGGCTGGAGTGCAGTGGCACAATCTCAGCTCACTGCAGCCTCAACTTCTGGGGGTCAAGCAATCCTCCTGCCTCAGCCCCCACAAGTAGCTGGACTGCAGGGGCCTGCCACCACGCCCAGCTAATGTTTTTGTACTTTTTAAAGAGACAGGGTTTCGCCATGTTGCCCAGGCTGATCTCAAACTCCTGAGCTCAAGTGATCTGCCCACCTCAGCCTTTCAAAGTGCTATGATTACAGGCGTGAGCCAGTGCACCCAGCCTTAAAAATAAATGTGATTATATATACTTAAGGCATACAACGTAATGTTATGGGATACATATAGATAGTAAAATGGTTACTATGTAAGTGCATATAAATATATTTATGTTCACTAATGTGAAACAATAAAGACAGCAAGCCAAATGAAGATAATGTTAATAGCATTTCACACATCTTAAATTAGTAATAACAGGTTACTGTATAATTAATTCCACTTTCCATCCTTTGCTTGCTAAACGTTTTTCAGGATCTCCCTTTCCTGAATATTCATTAGATGCTTTACTGTGTGTCTTGCTTTATTGCAGATGGCAACCAAACACAAAGAGGTTTTCTGGGTTTTTTTATTTTTGTTTTGTTGGAGTTTTTTTGTATATCTATATCTAGTCCCCTAGCCAACTGTTTTTAAACCTTTTATGTCCTAGCACAGAGAAAAAAGTAGGATGAACTAGAAGGTGTTTGTGGATGTCCATATGAGGCTTGGTTAAAAAAAAAAAAATACAGTTGTGAGAAAAATACAGGGTATCAAATTTGAATGAAACCCAAATAAAATATTTTCAGATATTTCAATCTGAAATTTGAGTTTATGTATTTAACCTAAATGTTTTTCCTTTCCTTGCATTGACAAATGTATTATTGAAATTCTTATAATAATCTGAAAGAATTTTGGAATTTAGCTTTAGCTTATCAAATACGTCTTGCCAAGTGCACAAGTATTACAGCTGTCACCCCACAGGTAGTTGGATGTCACTAAAAGGGCACATCAGGAGCAAATGAACAGGAGGATCCCATAAGCATGAAGACAAATGTGCCCGGTCAGCTGGACCCATTCTGCCCAGCATCACTCCCAGCCTCACCCACTGACTCTTCCAGAAGCTCCATGGACCACTTGTCCACAAGGGGCAGCAGTGAGTTCTGCAGCGGACTGAGGAAATCCATAGCCAGCAGTGAGGGAGAGCTTCTCTTTGGCCACGCTCAGTTTCCCAGCGCTGTGGCCAGCCCTTGAGTCTTTAGCTTCAGGAATCACGGAGCCTACCCCAGAGCCCTCAGAGCCCACCCTGCCCATGTAAACAGTGAATGCATCTCTGATGTTATCACTGTCTTCCATATCAGAGTGTGTCACACAGAAACATAGTCACTAGAATAACTGGTGGTAACCATGATTTAGTTTAGATAGTAAATTATCTCCCTAAAACCCAAGGTTAAGACTTTAGTTCCTCCAACCATAATTTCAACCCAAGCGCCTGCCAGCAACCCTTTATACACACAGCCTGTCCCACTTCCTCCATCTTCACAAAGATGGGGTACATTTCTAGGTTAAGCCTGGGTTTTCTTTCTTCCTCTTCCTTTATCCCTCTGGAGCCATCTTGGGCAAACCACTACTTCTGCCCTGGAGTTCATCTCCATTTCCTAGGCCTAGTCCTAATGCTGGCCTTGTCCAGTTATCCTCAACATGAGTTGCAACTGGGAAAAAGGTATATAGAAGTAAATTTGTACTGAAATTCTACTTGCTGTCAACTTAACTAAGAATCAATTACTGTTAACAGACAATTTACAGCTAAATAAGTGACTATAATTCAAACACACTTTCTGATCAATAGCATTTGGAGAAAATTGATACAGTTTTAGTGCTTTTACTTTACTATTCTACTTTCTGCTAACATCCCGTTAATGGAAATGATTTTTAAACAATAGAATGTCTTTGTTGAACACTCTCTTACAAATTTTCGACAATGTGCCAAGCTTCTGGCTGCTTCTTCAGAGACTCCTCTCTTGACCCTCCTTCCCTCCTTCTTTTTCCCAAAGCCTCAGCTTTCAAGTCCTAGAGATGAGTGAGCCCTGGGAGTCACATTCAATAGAAAAGTATATACTTTTCAGAGCATATGCTTTTTTGGAGTTTGGAAGGGAAATTCATTTTTAAAATCCAATAGTTATTTTCTTTTTCTGTCTCTCATTTTGAAGTTTGATGCAATAATTAACTTCTCTCTTTGTTCTGAGGGAATTCAGATCCAGCTTCAGTTCCTTGTGAAAACAGCATTTAAAATTTGCAATTCCTCATGTTACCCAGTTTTGAATGGAAGAATATGGATATCCTAGTCGGCTTTCAGAACACAGAAATCTCTTCATGTTTCTCCTCCTGAGGGATAGTATAGCTTTGAGATATGAATTAAGTTTCAAAAGACAAGAACTGAAGAAGTCGTTGAGTAGAGGAAGAAGAGCTATAAGGGTGAAGCTGAAGCCCAAGCTTCCAGACAAAGCATTAGTAGACAATTCACAGACCAAATATCAGATCTTTTAATAGAATGGCTTTTCAACCTGGGCAAATCTCCAGGAGAGTTTTCTGTTAGTGTCCAGGGGGAATTAGGTTCTTTGTAGATAAAGTGAAAACGTCATAGATTTGGAAAGAAGTTGGAATTAGAAGGAAGCAGCACAGAAATGGAGATGCTCACTTTTCCTATACACATTCTTTGTTCCTATACAACCAAAGCTTTGTACTTCTGTTTATCCAATTGTCAAATGAAGATGGTGCCACATGTTCCAACTCTCAGTCTGGAAGAGGCTAAGTGAAAATCATTGATGCATTAGACATGGGAAGTTCTAAGAAAGTAGAAGAGCTGTATTACTGTCAGGCAGTTTGATGTTGTTTAACTTTTTGTCAAGTAAGTCAACCTTTCTGGTCTTACTGATGTTTGTGGTCCTAGCCAATTTCCTCATGTCAGCTTCATGGTCATTTGCATGTGTATTTTTTGGTTTTACCTTCCTGTCCTTTGCCAGATTCTGGACATCCCTTCCACTTTTTCCATACATAATAATACCAAACAACACTGTATTTGGACCAATATTTTATCCAGGATCCCCCACCCCAAGCAGTATAAGGGTAAAAATACATCAAAATTTGGAATCTTAGATGTCAAGATTCTCACCAATTTAGGCCATTATTTTTCAAAATGCAACAATGGTCATATTACTATGATGAGATTATAGATAGAGCTGCCATGTAAGGTTGCACATTTGTGTACTGCACAAAGGTACCTAGCCAGGAAGTGAGGGCTAACAACTATCCAGACCCCACTCCACCTCTGCCTGAGGGAAAAGATGTTTTTCTGCACCTTTTGATTGTGAAGCCATTTACTCAAGGTGCTGTGCCTGCCCAGAGAGGGCATACTTTTCCAGTTTGTACAATAGTTGCATACAGCCTAGAGATCTTGATTATTTAGATTCTGACAGAGGGGAAGAGGGGTGGGCATGAGTGGGTGGAAATGAGTAGAGTAATGGTCTATCCTTTCTGCTTGACTCCAGCTCTGCCACCTCTGAGGCTACTGACTCTCCAGCAGCCTTTCCGGCTTTTCTCTCTTCCCATCACACATTTTTCCTCTCCACACTTTTTATGCAGCTTCATTCTTCTTTCTCCTCCCTTCCTAGTATCTCTCTTTCCCTCTCATCATTTCCTGCCCTTTCCTCTCACTCCCAGGAGACGGACCGATGGCCAAGTGCCATCACTGTTATATTGACCTCCTTCTTGAGTACTAGTCACCGATAATATCACTATAATCACTTTGGAGTTTCTTCTCATCGTCAAATCTTGACACAATTACAAAGTAATAGAAGTCTTGCATCTTTGCTTTATCCTTTTCAATACCCTGCCAGGCACCCCCCTTTCCCAGCCAACAAGGGTCCAGAACTCCCAGTGCAGACAGAACTGATGGTCTGTTAAACTTGTGTAATAGTTCATTAAACTGTTAATGGCCAACCGCATTGCATCTCCTGGGAGTGTTGTCATTTAAAAAGCAGGTGCTTGGGATACCATGTTTTAGCCATAAGGAAGGAATCTCACAGGGGAGAATTCAGAGCAGCTTTCTAGCTGAGGTGAACGATGGACAATTTTTTTGATAGAAGCACCCCCTCAAACATGTGCTTACTCTGCCTTAAGATTTCTTTCAGGTATTTTCACAGATGATCTTGAGACAAAATCGCCAGCCTCCACACCAGCATCTCTTCCTCCTTGCTGCTTATATAGCTGGGATTATAATCTTTTCTCTAGGGAGCTCATATCAGAGCTTTCAAATTGACTGTCCCGAAAGCCATGACAACTATTTTCTCAGCCAGACTCATCCAGAAGTTTGGAAGTCCAGCAACTACCCTTCCTTTAATGTTCACAGAACTCCTCAAACTCCTCTATTTAAGTACTCCTAATGCAAGAGTGAAACTGGAGGTTTGGGAGGGCTCAGAAGAGCAGGATCCGAAAGGCCCTGCCCTCAGCATGAAGTTTCTTTTTAAGTCACTGTTTTTCTTCCTATTTTTGGCAATTTTGCATTCTATTCTATAATACATCCATTTTTGTTTTGAAGTAAAAATTACATTTCCCCAAGTCTTCAAGCAAAATTGATCCTGCAGAAAGGTGCTTGTTTATTCTGCGGCTTCAGGAACCCTCAGGCCCTCCAGCTTGAGAAACTAGAAGCCTGGTTAAAATCCATATTTCTTTGCATGTTATACAAGGACCTTCTTGACAGGTGCATATTTATCTCTACAGTTCCAGTCCTCCAACCAGCTTCCTGCAGTCCAAGCACACTGAACTCCTTGAAATTCTGTGACCATCTTAGTGTTTCTTATTTCAGAACAATTGCTTATGCTGTTTCCTCAAACTAGAATGTACTGTCCTCCATCTCTCTGCCTATCTTCTAGACCCAACTGAAGGATCATATTGTCCTGTGAAGCTCTCTATGACAAGCTCCAACAGGCTGAATAAGCTATCCCTCCCTTTATGCCACCAAAGTTCGCCCTTCTCCCATAGTGTACATGTCTCTTGATTGTAATTTGTTGCTTATGCTGCCCTTCTGCACTAGACTGTAAATTGCTTCAGGGCAGGGCCTGTGTCTTATTCATCTTGGCCATCACTGGACCAGCACCATGCCTGGCAAATGGTAAGACAGGAGGTAAGTATGGCTATGACATTTCACCCTAGTGCTCACCAGGGTTGACCTGGCTGAGCTGAATGGACACGGGGATGTCCCTGTCCTCTCTCTTTACTCCTCGAGTGTCTCTTCCATTCTTTCTGTCAAATAGGATGGTCCCAGATGAACAAAGACATTCTAGCCAAGAAGTTTCAGAAGCTTTCCATCACCAATGAGCCCTCCAAACAAGCTCTCCAGACCCGACACTTAGTAGGTTCTCAGTCAGTATCTGCTAAATATTTTAATGAACCAATGATCACCACCATTGTTTCTCTGATTAAGCAGTATTATATTTTCTTAGTCTTATCTTCCCGAGATTCCTGATGTCTAAATCCCAGTGATCTAACAAAATATCAACATTTACTATACATTCAATAAAAGTATAATAAATCAATAAATAAATAAATGCACTAATATCTTCGTGTGTCCTTTCATGTTTCTTAAAATGTACATGCACAAGCAGGGCATGGTGGCTCAAGCCTATAATCCCAGCACTTTGGGAGGCTGAGGTGGGGGATCACTTGAGGCCAGGAGTTTGAGACCAGCCTGGCCAACAGAGGAAAACTCCCATCTCTACTAAAAAAAAAAAAAAAAAAAAAAAAAAGCCAGCCGCTGTGGTTCACAACTGTAATCCCAGCACTTTGGGATCCTGAGGCAGGCGGATCATTTGAGGTCAGGAGTTCGAAACCAGCCTGGCCAACATGGTGAAACCCCGTCTCTACCGAAAATACAAAAATTAGCCAGGCATAGTGGCATATGCCTATAATCCCAGGTACTTGAGAGGCTGAGACAGGAGAATCACTTGAACCTGGGAGGCAGAGGTTGCAGTGAGCCAAGATCTCACCACTGCACTCCAGCCTGTGCAACAGAGCAAGACTCTGTCTCAAAAAAAAAAAAAAAAAAAAAGTACATGCACTTCCTATTTTAATTTATTACCCTAACACCTGATATGTTTACCAGCCTGCTAAGGAACAAGTAACAGGCTTGCCACTCAGAAA
Organism: Symphalangus syndactylus; assembly: GCF_028878055.3. Classification (NCBI taxonomy): domain Eukaryota; kingdom Metazoa; phylum Chordata; class Mammalia; order Primates; family Hylobatidae; genus Symphalangus; species Symphalangus syndactylus. Next base: position 64,866,105 of record NC_072424.2, read on the forward strand.
TAAAATTTTGACAAATGGGTGATGATCAAAATTTCTTTCTGAAAACCTTACCGGTTACCAGTGTGATTATCTTTTTTAAATTACAGGCTCCATTAAGAGTAGAACTTTTATGAGTAGCTATGATCTCCACCACGGCTAATATAATTTAATATTTATAATACCATTGTCCTCAAGGTAAGGACCACCTCTCAGTATAAATGCTCAACAGATGTGGTGTTGAAGCATGGCACTACTCTTAAGCATTTTTCGTTTGTTTGTTTGTTTGTTTTTTTGAGACCGAGTCTTGCCCTCTATCGCCCAGGCTGGAGTGCAGTGGCACTATCTCAGCTCACTGCAAACTCCGCCTCCCAGGTTCAAGCGATTCTCCTGCCTCAGCCTCCTGAGTAGCTGGGATTACAGGGGCCCACCACCACGCCTGGCAATTTTTGTATTTTTAGTAGAGACGGGGTTTCACCATGTTGGCCAGGCTGGTCTCAAACTCTTGACCTCAAGTGATCTGCCCGCTCGGCCTCCCAAAGTGCTGGGATTACAGGTGTGAGCCACCATGCCCGGCCATCTTAAACATTTTAAAAAACAAAGTGAATATGCCAGGCATCTGTCCTAGACCACAGTTCTGAGCCAGATCTGAATGTGAAAAACAAAATCTGATGCCTCTGGAATTTCAGAGCAATGCCCAGTTTTAATTGGTGCAATGATGCCCTTTCCTTGGCCACTATTCAGTTATAGCCTGGCTGCCAGGGACTAATAAGATGAGCATTTTTTCGCCAGGCATAATGCAAGTAAATAGAAACTTCAGTCTGGGAATGATTTTGTCTTTCTCAAATCCTAGAGAAGTGTTCTCCCTTTTCTTTTTCTTTTGTTTGTTCGTTTGTTTTTTATTGTCCCCTTCTAACAGTAAAAAGTTTCTGATCAAATGTTCCCAATATATGGATAATTATTTATTTATAAATTGTATACATGTATTACCACACTAATGTATATGTGCTTTTACAAAATCCATCAAAATGGAAACTTAAAAAGTTATATAAAAATTAATATAAATAGAAGTTCTCATATTTTCTTCTCTTGCCCTAATAAATGTCTTATAAGTAGCCCACTGGCTGAAAGGACTCACACGCTGCTAGGTGTGGTAGCAGCAAGGCTCTCCAATGTCAGGTCACCAAACACATTTGGCCCCAACTCACCCAATGGCCCACTCTCTTCCATTAATGCTGTCAAAAGCAATTGGCTTTACTTTGAAGAAAAATGATAATTCAGTGATTGAATGATGATTTAAAAGGCTTTATTGGCAGTGGAACAAGCTCAATGCTGTATTCATTCCAAATGAAAAGAACTAGACTGCTGATTGTACTGTAGGATAAGGAGGAAGGCAATAAAGCTGCAGTATATCCTTGAAGCGTGTCAAAGTGGTATGGTAAGGAAAAGGAGAGTTTTATCTCACAAAGCCATAAACACTACACAACTTAATTTTCCATTCCAGAAAATCAGCAGTCATCAAGTCAGCACTTGGCAAAACATTTAAGATTTGTGAAAATAACAAGTACTGCAGTGGCATGCCGTGTGGTTCTCCACTCTTAAACTCCCCATTACCGTGACCTAAAGGGGAAGGAAAAAAACATGATATAGATTAGATGATAGATAGATGAAAGATTAGAGATAGATAGAGACAAAACTGAAGAATATTAAATAAAATTGTCTGCATTCTGCTGAAATAAATAGATGCATACTACATTTGCACAGTCTCCTTTTTAGGAGATATTTTTAGCACAAGTAAGCTGTACTTTCTCCCAACCTGCCCCTTGTCACCTCTACCCCTATTCTCCTCATTCTGAATAAATCCAGCCTATACCCACAAGACAATTGACTCTTTTAATTAATGGGTAGAAATGTATTCCCCACCTGTACAAATGCTCGACAGAGGCTGGGTCATTAGACACCTTTGGCATTAAATCCCATGGGTGGGCTCTATGAACATTTCTCTGATTGGGCTGTTAGAAAGCTTCTGGGGCTCTTGAGGTTCTTACCATGTTATATGATTTAGCTACACAGCAAGTGGACTCTGAGGTGACGTTTTTTTCGACCAACATCGTCTTCTTCGACCTTAGTGGAGTGGGGAATGCTCTAGAGAAGCAGCAGCCCATGCACTGAAGTATTGGGGCACCCGGCTGGGAGAAGAATGGATTTTCATGTAGCTGGCATTCTGGGCAATCTATCAGGGAAAAAAAAAAGGCAGAGTAAAATATCCAAAAAAGATTCAAAAGGAATCTATGAGGCTAGCACAGTAGCTCACGTCTGTAATCCTAGCACTTTGGGAGGCCTTAGTGGGTGGATTGCTTGAGCTCAGGAGTTCGAGAGCAGCCTGGGCAATATGATGAAACCCTGTCTCTACAAAAAATACAACAACAACAAAAATTAGCCAGACTTGATGGTGCACACCTATAGTCCCAGCTGCTTGAGGGTCTGGAGCAGAAGAATCGCTTGAAGCTGGGAGGTCAAGGCTGCAGTGAGCCGAGATCGTGCCACTGCACTCCAGCCTAGGTGACAAAGTGAGACCCTGACTCAAAAAAATAAGAAAAAATGCAGTGGCTCACACCTGTAATCCTAGCACTTTGGGAGGCTGAGGCAGGTGGATCACCAGAGGTCAGGAATTCGAGACCAGCCTGGTCAACATGGTGAAACCCCATCTCTACTAAAAATATAAAAATTTAGCTGGGCATGGTGGCAGGCGCCTGTAATACCAGCTACTCAGAAGGCTGAGGCAGGAGAATCGCTAGAACCCAGGAGGCGGAGGTTGCAGTAAGCTGAGATCATGCCATTGCACTCCAGCCTGGACGATAGAACGAGACTCTGTCTCAAAAGAAAAGACAAGGCAAGGCAACAAAGAAAAGAAACTGTGAATGCTTCCTTATTATGGGATAGTGAATATTATTTTTCCATCAAAAATGAAAGGAACCTAAGTAAGTGCTTTTTGGTTAAATGTTAATCTTCATCTAGAATATCTATTTAATATTTATACTGATTAATGTTCATGGGAAATAAAATTTAAAAACAAACATTTTTACAGATATGCATAGAAAATCTCAGTTGTAGTCTCTCTTCAAGCATGGATTCTCTATCCCAATGCTAACAGTATGCCTAGAGGAAACACAAAACTTGACAGATGAAAACATCATGTTCATCTGAAAAGAGAATTTTGCGCAGAGGAAAAATATTTTTCCCTTTGGAATCTGCTATTGTTTTTCCCACAGTAACTTCAAATATTGACAGAGAGAAATATGTCAGAATTAAGAAACCTTGGTGAGTGTAGGGAGCCTGATATTAGCTCAGGCGCCTGCACTTGGGACCTGGATTAAAATATTACCACTTATCTAGAGAAAAACCATAACAAATAGTAGCTCACAATTTCAAAGCAGGAGGAATTATATCAGCCACTATATGAGATTTTTCAGACAATACAGCAAAACAAATTTACTGTATAAAATGGTTTTGTTTTTCTCACTTGATAACTGATGTGAAAATTCATCTACAAAGGCAATGTTAAAATCTCAAATCTGCCGGGAGAAATGTAAAAAATAACTGAGCTAACTGAATAAGGAGCATTTTCTTCTTGTAAGACTCAAATAAAGAATAAAAAGGAATCTATTTCCGATGAAAATGCATAGGCTGCCGCATAAATGGTTGTGTAAGATACCATTTTCACTGCACATTTTCTGAACCTAATTTAATTTTATGTTCACAATCTACAAGTGCCTAGATATGAATCCAGCAGCAAAGACTTATTACTTTTGAAAAGGAGGTAGAAATGTAATTAATGGAGTTATTGTTGTACATCTAGAAATGTGTGTTGTCCTTATTACTTGAACCACAAGCTTGGTCACGCACCCTGCACTCCATCAGGAGCGGAATGGAGAACATGCAGAAACACCGACAATGTGACCAGAATGATAGCTGCGTATTTTCTGTAGTAATCCATGGCGCTCCTGCAGACAGACATGGCAAAAAAAAAAAAAAAACACGGTTAATCTAAAATTAGCTTACCAGCCATAACAACAACCAGTAGTTTCAACATTACTACTAATAATAGTCATCAGTGTCTTGACCTCCCTGCTTTTAGCTCCCAACATATACTAAAACCATGTAAATTTTTTTTTAAAAAGTTCTCCTTAGGAAAGAGATAGATAACTGAATCTTCCCATTTCTCACATTAACTTTTAGAAATTGGTTTAATAATAATTACAAAAAATTCTCTTTTTAAATTCTTTAAAATTTAAATTTTATAATTTAAATTTTAAATTATCTGTCATCCTGTTAAGAAGCCTCAGTGTCCTTATTTGTAAAACATGGAACTTAACCTAGATAATACCTAAGAAAATATATATAAACTTATATATGAGATATAAACTATACAATCATTTGATGGAGGATAAACACAAAGTATTCAACATTATCAGCCATTAAGGAAATGCAAATTAAAACTACAATGACATATTACATGTCTATCAGAATGGCTAAATTAAAAAATAACACCAAATACTGGCATGGATGCAGAGAATCAAGATAACTCAGGCATTGCTGGTCTGGTGGGAATATAAAATGGTACAGCCACTCTGGGAAATAGTTTGGCAGTTTCTGATAAAACTAAACATGTATTTACCATAGGCCCCAACAGTTGCAACTTTGGGCATTTATCTCAGAGAAACAAAGACTATGTTCACACAAAACTTATATATAAATATTCATAGAAACTTTGTTTAGAGTAGCCAAAAAACTGGAAACATTTCAAATGTCCAACAGCAGGTGAATGGTTATACAAATGATGGTATAGCCATACCATGGAATACTGTCCAGCAACAAAAAATGAACACACTATTGATATACACAGCAGCTTGAATGGATCTCAAGAGAATTATGCTGAATGCAGGCTGAATACTATATGAATCCATTTATATAACACTGTGGAAATACCAAAATTATAGAGACAGAGAATAGATTAATGGTTTCAAAGAGTTAGCACTGGGAAAGAAGTGGATGAGGGTGAGTGTGGCTCTAAAGGGATAGCACAAAGGAGCTGTGGTGATGGGACAGCTGCACATTGATAGGGATGTTAGTCACACTAATCTACACATGGGATAAAACTGCCTAACAGAGCACTGGTATTATGTGTGTGTGTGTCTTAAATCTGAATAAGCTGTATGGGCGGCAGCAATGTCAGTTCTCTAGTATTCACCTTGTACTATAGTTATACAAGATAATCATCAATGAGGGAACAAGCTGAAGGATATACAGGATTTCTCTGTACATTTTTTGCAACTTCCTCTAAATCTGCAATTATTCAAAATACGTTTTTTTAAAAAAATAATTCAGAATGAGGTTTAAAGGTACATATGAGTCAAAACTTATGGTTATTTTTCAGGTAGACTGACATAATAGGGCTGAGTTTCTGCTAGATGTTTATATTAACCCATAATACTTCTTAGGAATAATTTGTCAGACAGCAGAACTAAGTTTATAACACATGTTGAGTATATCTATTCTGAACATCTGAAATCTGAAATGGCCCACAATCTGAAACATTTTGAGCACCAACATGATAACACAAGTGGAAATTTCCACATGTAAGTACTTAACAGAAACTTTGTTTATGCACAAAATATTTAAAATAGTGTATAAAATTACCTTCAGGCTATGTGTATATGAAACAAATGAATTTTATGTTTAGACATGGGTCTCATCCCCAAGATATCTCACTATGTGTATGCAAATATTCCAATATCCAAAAAAAATTAAAATCTAAAACACATTTCATCCTCAGCGTTTCAGATAAAGGATACTCAACCTGTATAGAAATTCAGATTGTGTAAGTATGAAGACTAAAACAAATGTATGTCATTATTTCTACCTAATATATATATTTATATGTAAGTAATTTTGAGTTCTATTTATCTTCACACATAATTAACACTGAATAAATATTGTTCTAAGTCAGTGGTTCTCAAAGTGTGATCTGGGAACCCCAAAGATTTTCAGTGGTGAGGTTAAAATGATTTTCATAATAATACTAAAATGTTGTTTGTCTTTTTTTTCCTCTTCATCCTCTGGGGTGTTCAGAGAAATTTTCTAGAGGCTACATGACGTGTAATTTTACAACAGATTGAATGAAAAAGCACATGAGAATTTAGCTGTGTTCTGTTAGGCCAGACAATGAAGAATTTTGCAAAAGGGTAAAACAATGTCACTCTTATCACTAATTTTTTTCTTGAAAATTGTCATTTTTAAAAAATAAATATATGTTATATGTGTTAACATATGATGGATTTTTCTAAATGAATAAATATTTTAAAACTTTAACATAATCACTAAGCCATTAAATATTAATGGATATAACCTCATGAATAGAAGCTCTTTGGGCTCTTCAATAATTTTTTTTTTTTTTTGAGATTAAGTCTCCCTCTATTGCCCGAGATGGAATGCAGTCATGCAATCTTGGCTCACTGCAACCTCCACCTCCTGGGTTCAAGCAATTCTCCTGCCTCAGCCTCCCGAGTAGCTGGGACTACAGGCACATGCCACCACACTTGGCTAATTTTTTATTTATTTATTTATTTATTTTTTTGTATTTTTAGTAGAGACAGGGTTTCAGTATATTGACCAGGCTGGTGTCGAACTCCTGACCTCGTGATTCACCTGCCTTGGCCTCCCAAAGTGCTGGAATTACAGGCGTGAGCCACCACGACCAGCCTGGGCTCTTCAATAATTTTTAAGAGTGTAAACAGGTTCTGAGATCAGTAAGTTTGAGAATACACAAAGCCATAAGGAAATGTTCAGAATTAAAACTAGTTTCGTTTTTAAACTAGTATCATTTTTGTGCCTTAATATTGCAGCTCATATATTATGAAAATTCAGCCATTATGCAGTGAACAACTATATCAGAATTAATTCAGAGAGAAACATTTATAAGATTGCAGAACGTGAAAGCATGAAGTCAATGCGCATTTTAGAATTGCCTTTATAATAAAGTGAAAAGTGATAAAAGATTGAAAAAGTGAAACAAAAATCACTTTTGCTGTAGCAGAAACTATTATCTTTCTTTGCCTTTATTTTGAAAAGAGATGACATTAACCAAGTAAAAACAGAATAACCTTCAAATTCTGGGTGATTTTGAAAGCATTTTAATAAATCTTTTTATCATCCTAATCACCCTCATGTTTTTCTGTTTTAAAATTCGGAAGAAAATATTAAGAATCAGGGGGAGAAATTAAATTCTGCTGGGATTTACGCTATTTTGCAAAAATATGCTCAATCTAAAATCAGATTTACTAATCTCAGCTTCTGTTGGTATTTCACATGAGTGTTTTCCAAACTTCAAAGGCGCTGTACACACAACCTCAGACTAACCTGCAATACACATCAACATACCCTTATATCCCATCACCCACTACATCAAGATAATATGAGTCCAAGAAAATGTGAGTTTTCTCAACTTGGCCTTCTTTCTCTCCCTTTGCAGTTCATCTACTTCAGAGTCTTTTAAGGAGCTGCTCAACTGCCAGATTCACTGTGAAGTTTTCAGCCATGTAAGAAATGCTTCTACACTAAGACCACCACAGGATGGGAAGGCCAAGCCACATGAAGATACTCTGGAGGGTTAAGTGTCACATGGAGAGGGAGAAAGAGGCCAAGAAGTATTGAGGCACCAGACATGTGAGGAAAGAAACCACCCAGGATGACTAGCCCAGCTGAGCTTTTAGATGACTCCAGCCGCAGCCACCATCTGACTGCACTGAACCAGAAACTCGAGTTAAGAACTGCCCAGTTGAGCCCAGTCCACCAGTGGAACTTTGAAAGATAATAATTTGTTATTTTATTCACTAAGTTTTCAGGTAACTTGATGCATCACAATAAATAACTGGAACAACTGCACTCTCTTATAACAAACATTTCTCCAAAGTCTGAGATACAGAACCACAATCTTGCCTCTACTTTCTCTTCTGTGCATATGGCAGGTTGGGTGGGGAGGGTCTTTATATAACACATATTAACTTAGCCTATCACAGGAAATGTAACAAAGTATAAAATAATTGGAGTTAGCATTCAACATAGTATCTGTAATACTGGATATGGTAACAATAATATCTTATATTTTAAAAAATAACATCTACCATTAATTGAACACTCATGTGCCAGACATTCTTTTGGGCACCTTGAACTCACAAATACATTCAATCATCATGACAATCCTGTGTAGTATCATTCTCATTTTTGTAAAGAAATTATAGAGATGAAGTAATCTATACAAGGTCACATAATTAGTTACTGGCAGAGCCAAGATTTTAAAATGTCTCTTTACAATTCCAAACTCCAAGCTCTGAACCACACTTCATTGTACTGATTTTAAATCTTTAAATTTTACAATGAGCTTCCTAAATGATGTTTTCAGATGACATATCCCTAAATAAGATGCTGACATCTTTTTTAAAGGCAACGTTATTATGTGCCAGTTTAATACAACTTACTGTTGTATTTTTTATTTTACATATTTATTTGATTTCACCTTCTTCACAACTGTCTTTAAAAAGCCATTTCTGCCATACCCATTGGCTCAGGCCAGTAATCCCAGCGCTTTGGGAGACCAAGGCAGGTGGATCACTTGAGCCCAGGAGTTAAAGACCAGCCTGGGGAACATTGTGAAACTCCGTATCTATTAAAAATACAAAAATTAGCTGGGTGTGGTAGCATGGGCCTGTAGTCCCAGCTACTTGGGAAGCTGAGGTGGGAGGATCACTGGAGCCTGAGAGGATGAGGCTGCAGTGAACTCAGATCGAGCCACTGTACTCCAGCCTGGGAGACAGTGAGAAACCCTGTCTTGAAAAAAAAAAAAAAAAAAGAAAGAGAGAGAGAAATAAAGAAAAAGAAAAAGAAAAGGAGAGGAAAGGAGAGGGGAGCGGAGGGGAGGGGAGAGGGAAAGAAAGAAAGAGAGAGAGAAAAGAAAAGAAAAGAGAGCAAGTTCAGGTATTTTAAACTGATCAAGTTATAAGGACTGTGTGCAGTGGGGAACAGCAGGGGAACAGGGAAAGGGGAAAAAGCATAAAAGCATTAGCTTTCTTTCTTTTTTTTTTTTTTTTAGACATGGTCTCACACTGTTGATCAGACTGGAGTGCAGTGCCACAATCACGGCTCATTAAAGTCTCAACTTCCCAAGCTCGCGTAATCCTCCCATCTTAGCCTCCCGGGTAACTGGGACAACAGGAGTGTGCCAGCAAGCCCGGCTAATTTGGGAGTGTTTTTTTTGTTTTGTTTTGTTTTTTTTGTAGAGACAGGGTTTCTCTATGTTGCCCAGGCTGATCTTCAGCTCCTGGGCTCAAGCGATATCTCCGGCTCTGCCTCCCAAAGTGCTAGAATTTCAGGCGTAAGCCCCCGTGCCCAGCCAGCATTGGCTTTCACATATATTCACTTGCTTTATTTTCTTTATACCTGTGCCACATATTAGAAAACTACACATTAGAGAATTTAAAAGATTTGCCAAAGTTGCTCACAAAGTGATCTGATGCTAAGATAGTGTCCTTCCACTTGTACTACCCCTATAGCCTAGAAGTATACCAATAATCCATGTCCTCCTTTATAACTTGGAGGCACACATGGATCATGCTGTTTCAGTTACCTTGTCTAATTTGATTTCTAATATTGTTATTGATTCTACCCCTAGTTCAGCCTAAGTGCCCCACCTTAAACCACAGAGTGTTTAAGATGCTGGATCATTTCTACAATGTTATCTCTAAGCCTGATGAACCAAGAAATTGCTAGACTACTTTGTGCAACATTACAATGGCACTGCTGTAACATTATACGCCAAATCCAGAATGTGCAAAGATCGGAAGTTGATAGCAAACTACTCTAGGATTCACAATCTGTAAAAATGAAGTTTGGTGCAATGAACCACGCTGTTCTCAATAGAAATGTAAGTTCACTCCTGTAAATTTTCTCTTTGAGAAAGTAGATTACTTTGATCTGCTTTTAAGCAAGATATACATTACCTTCTAAGTTAGCCATTTCTGTTACCCAACTCTTACTTTGAGTTTTCATGTAAATTTGGGTCTCACATTAAAAAGAAATGTACACTGCAACTGAAAATCTGCTCTGGAACTAATTAATTGCTTTTCTAACATTTTTCTCACACGCTACGCTTTTCAGCAGGAAATGGTAAGGAATATGACTCACTTAAAATTTCAATGACTCTTACTGCAAAAAAAAAATAAACTTAAGAAAACCAAAGTTGAAATTAAAATGAAAAGCCACGAACCTTTTATAAATGATGACCACTCTTGTCTTTTTTAAATAATTCAAGAATATAGCAATGTATTACATGCAATTTGGTTGACCAATATTATGAATAATTGAATTGGTATTAAGTCAAGTAATTATTTAACAGATATTTTCAGAAACTTTAAAAGATTTCTTTTCTAAAGCAAAATATCTGACTTTTGACTGGAAAAAGATTGAAGAGCTTAAGAAACAAAATTCCTACAGAGATGAAAGTGAGCTTCTGCATTCCTAAGGGACCCATATAGTGTCAGCCCATAGTTCTTCACACGTGCCCATATCCTGTTCTTCAACGCTAATAAGGAGGGACAAAAAAGCTCTTTTATTTTCTAGTGTCTATTTCCCAATCAGCCACCAATTAGTGCTAATGCTAAGATAACCAAGGTTAGCTGCAAAAATTTTCCAGAAACTCATTGGAACTAATCAATTGGACTTGGGCAAGTGACTTATCATTGCAAATTCATGAATAATAGCTAGAGAAATACTACCAACTTTGATTTTTGTAGCATTTTATTAAAGAAGAAAAATGAAAACAATGACGTTCAAGAAATTCCATACTACTATTCAAGTCTGCACGAGAACATCTATTCAAAAGATAATCAGAAGCTATAGTCATTCAGCTGAACAAGTGAGCCACTTTATCATGGGCCAGCTTGAAGATATAGTTATACATCACTTAAAAATGGATAATAAAACAATATCATAATGTCTACTTGCCCTCTGTCTTGCTCCTGGAAGCCACTCAAAAGAATGTCTTTCCAATGACATGCAATAATTCCTGAGGAAAATTTTTAGATCCTGACAGGCACTCAAGCATCTCAGCAGGAGACACTGGGTTTCTGGCTTCTGTTAGATAACATCTTACCCTATGATCACAGCCAAATTTTACAGACTTCCTTCTAATTCAATCATAAGTGCTGAAAAGAGAATGAGTAAAAGCCTGTCTCTGTTCTTAATAAGGTATATGCAGAGACTCTGGAATCTTCTTCATATTCTCAAATATTTTACTCCTCAATTAAAATCCCCGAAAATTATTTCATTCATATTACCTTTCTCTGTGCTTTTTGCAGGATGTGTTCAGGGCGGTTGACTGTGGATCCGAAGAGGGATTTTAGCTTCGTCTTGTGAGTTCTCAGTAACTGCAGTTAATGAAGTCCTCACCTGCTTTTATACCGGCAGAGTGTTTCCACCTGCATCTAAGCCCTGGGATCAACAGGAAATTCCATCCAATGATTGAAGGGTACTTGGTGTAATTACCATGACGTCAATTTTTACCATGACGTCAATTTGATCTTATCTTGTTTTAACCCTTAGGTCATTTTTGTTTTGAGCCATTTTCAGGTGATGGTGACGACAAGGTCAGCCTATGAAAAGAGAGTACACTGTCACTTTGTACGTAATTTTATTGAGCCATACACATAACATCCTGAAAGTTGACACTTTCCTATAAACAAGAGACATTTAATTAGCTAAGTACCTGATATTTACCTAAACAAGAGCTATAGATTTCAGAAAATAGATATAGAGAATTTCCAGGCTTGTACCACTATTTAATTAGGCAACAGAAAAATAAAACACATGCCTATTTAGACTTTTCTAAAATTAATTTGCATCTGAATTTAATAAAGATGTATGAGAAAGGTATGAGGCAATTCTAAGAAGGACTGAATGGTTCTCAATATACGTGCCTGGTTTTTTTTGTTTTTTTTTTTTCTCATTTCACTTTTGTAAAGCTCAGTTTCTGCCCGAACAGAAAATATGTATGTCATGGCTTGCCAGGTGTGGGACACTTAGCTCCAAGGTTCCCAACCCAGTGTCACCCTAAAACATGCACAGCTCTTCAAACTACTGTGGCTTCTTTTTTGCACACAGAGATTATGACCCTTCAAAAGTTCCTATCTTTATCTACTCTGCTCAGTGCCACTTCCATAAGGAACTGGCTTAGACACAGACTACCAAGGACCTCTTCAACGAAGAGTTTAGAAGATCTATGTGATGCAAAAAGCAACTCTTGTTTAACAAAAAGAAACTTCCCGAAGAACACAAAGTTGTTTTGTGATTTATTTTCTGTGATAAACAAATTTGTTTAGGTTCTTACACCTTTTCAGATTTCCATTGCTTCCTTCCAGTATGCACCCCAACCATTCACCTTTTCTTAGTGATGCTCCTTTTTGGGGGGCGAGTGGGGGAGACGGAATCTCGCTCTGTCACCCAAGCTGGAGTGCAGTGGCACAATCTCACTGCAGTCTATACCTCCCAGGTTCAAGTGCTTCTCCTGCCTCAGCCTCCGAGTAGCTGGGACTACAGGTGTGCGCCACAATGCCTGGCTAATTTTTGTATTTTTGGTAGACAGGGGTTTCACCATGTTGGCCAGGCTGGTGCAACCCCGGACCTCAAGTGATCCACCCACCTCGACTTCCAAAAGTGCTGGGATCACAGGCGTGAGCCACCATGCCGGGCCTTCCTAGTGATGATTGATGTCACCATTATTCAAGAATTTCTATCATTTAAATATCAACCAACTGGCAGTATATTTTCAATGTACCAGACTTATTTTGAAAATCTTTCCATCTAGGCATCTCACTCTTCTTTGTTCTATTCTTTCTCTTTCATTCATGCCTTCTTTACATCCTTTGATTTCTTTTTTATCTGAATGATTACATAGAAACAATGTTTCTACGACACTCATTAAATTATTTTTGTTTGGCTTATGATTTCATAGTGGATTTTGTTTTTATTTCACATTTCTATATAAGAATGATGAATATTAGGTAATTCTTATGAAAATTTTTATAGTGTTTTTAAAGTTTACATACTGTTTTTTAATTTTTTTAGTGATGTGGCTACATAAGTAATACAAAAGTCAGTGCCTTTAACACCTGACTTATCTTCCCCATGCCCTCAATTATTCTACTCAGAAGCAATGTTTCCAGTTTCTTATGTTTCTGCAGACACTCTGTGTATATATAAACAAATTATATTTAAGTCCCCATCCCTGTCGAAATTCTCCTTAAAATAACAAACAGAATACAAAAGTTAGAGGAACCCCTGCCTTTGTGCTTAGAGAATCTCTGTTAGTATGGTATAAATTATACTTCTCTGTACTTTCTACAACAAATATATATTACTTTTATAATTGGGGAAAGTACTGTTAACAAAAACATGTTTTTAAGTTTCACTATTTCATGTGGCTGCTTCCGTTTATTATTGACAGTTTTATCCCATATCTGATCGTTCTATTTTCTTTACTCTGGGTAAGAGCGGATTCGGTGAGTGAAGGATACAAATACCACTCCTCAGTCATTGACAGTTACCTCCCAGCTGCTAAAGTTTGAAGCATCTGTCACCAAAAAGATAGGCTGGCTGAAGAACTGGGATGACACAGGGCAACTCACCACCTTCACTAGGCAAACTCCTGAGAGCCCTATAGAGTATGCAGGTCAGGAACTTCTTTGCAAAGCAGTATGACATAGTTAAGTATGTACACGCTATGTTAAATGCATGAGTTTTTTTCTTAATGAAGTTTTGTCATTTACATGCTGAATTTTTTTTAAATAACCATCTTTGTAAATGTTTCATATGCTTTCTTGGTTTGTTTTATTCAACATATTTGAACTTTCTAATAGCAAAACATGATTATCACAAACATTATGCTGTAATCAGAACAGCTTAGGTGTGTAAAATCCTTGCATTTCCAAGTGGCTTTTTCTTTGGTAATTTTAATGACACATTACACAATTGTAAATTTTCAAGTAGTAGAAAAGTATATACAATGAAAAATAAGTCTTCCTCTTACTCCAATATCCTTAATTCCATTCCCAAAGGTATTTATTTTTAACAATTTCTTAATGTTTCCAGAAATTTACTATGTATATACATACATTTTCTGGGGTTTTGCTGTATACAAATAGAAACACAAGATACACATTGTTTAGTGCCGTGCCTTCTTTCTGTTTTTAAAAACATAACAATGTATCTTGGTGGTTTCTTTCATATCCAAATGTGTGGATCTAACCCATACTTCTGAATATTACAAGATATAAAGGACCATGAATTATTCAACTAGCACTCTATTAATGATCATTTGCATCATTTCCAGTTTTTAAATATTATAAACAATATTATAATTATCATCTTGCTCTGGTTACATATATAATTATAGTTCTAGAATAAGTTTTTAGAAGTGGAATTGTTGGATCAAAGAATATGAGTATTTTAAACTTGAGTAGAAATTGCTCAGGTACTCACTCTTCTCCACCCCTCCTCAAAGTTAGTGCTATGAAATATGTTAATTTTTGTTGAACTAACAGATGAAAAACAATATTTTATTTTTATTTGCATGTAAATAATTTTGAGCAGGACTGAACATAATTTCATAAGTTGTGCTCATCTACGAATTTTTTTCTGTGAACTGCCTGTTCAAAAATCTCAAGTTCTTAATTCTGTCTTTAATTTTAAGTTTGACTTTTGACTCTTTTATGATAGTTTTACAGTAGTTTTTATGTGGTCAAATTTATGTATCTTTTACTTTTAGACTTGCAGAGTTTATGTAATGCCAAGATACTAAAAAGAAGTGCCCATATTTTATTCTAGACTGTATACAGTGTTATTTATTTTAGGTTTAGCCCTTTAATTCATCTGTAATTTATTTTGGAAATGAAGTAGAAATCTACCTTCTTTTTAAACCTAAATGACAAGCCAGGTGTTGTAATAACATGTATGGAATAATCAACTCTTCTTTCTCCACTAATTTGAAATTCTACTTACTTCCTAAATATTTTGAGGTCTATTTTTGAGTTCTCTACTGTTGTGATCTATATTAATAAAAATATTCAATCGATGATAATTAAATATTTTAAATTTGTTTAGATTATTGTTAGATATAATTATCGACTGTCTCTTTGCCAAGTGTATCAACCAAAGTGCATTATCAAAGAGAAATTAGACATAAATCGTATCAGTAACTTGCTAACCTTCTGTTTACTGTAAATTAGAAGCTTTGGGATTTTCCCTCACCATTCTCTTTCACTTGTCATGAGACTCCTAACACACAAATTTTCTAATCTTCACTTGACTCTTTAATGCTGTATGGCTGTGTTTCTTGAAGTATATCTCATGTTTTGTCTAAAATCAGAACTACTAGGGTGTGGTTTAAAAATACAGATTTGTGGGTCCCATCCTATCCTGGTCCTGCTGGACCAAAATCTCTCTCAGCTGAGCCCAGAAATTTGCATTTCATCAGTCAAAGCTTGAGAACCGTGACTGCATAGCGTTGTTTTATTAAACAATACAGGAATATAAGTAAGGAGCAATATGGTTTGTTTTCATCTTCAACTGTCCCTGTAGCACAACTAAATCAAAAATGGTAAAGTTATTTGTTCAGTTCTGTGAGCCTCCCCTTTGTACAAACAGCTGAAACATCCTGCTATAAGAATCTATGAGAAACAGCTTGAAGACCCAAAACAACTATCTCCTGGTCACAAACACCAAAACAGGCAGCAGAAAATTTCTTGATTGAGATGAGGTTTTTAATCAACAACAACAGATAAGGTGACTGACAGTCAGAAAGAATCACCTGAGATGTGATATCTAACACAGTGGCAGCAACAAAATCCCCCTACAAAATCCCCCTACAACTGGACAAGAAGCAAACTGACTTGACACATGTAAAGCAGCCAAGAATATTCTCTACTATTTCAGTCAAAACAATGTGGTCTAATCAACAATGCAAACATCCTGTTTCTCAAGCTAACAACAGCTACCATCAGAGTGAACAGGCAACCTAAAAAATGGGAGAAAATTTTTGCAACCTACTCATCTGACAAAGGGCTAATATCCAGAATCTACAATGAACTCAAACAAATTTACAAGAAAAAAACAAAGAACCCCATCAAAAAGTGGGTGAAGGACATGAATAGACACTTCTCAAAAGAAGACATTTATGCAGCCAAAAAACACATGAAAAACTGCTCATCATCACTGGCCATCAGAGAAATGCAAATCAAAACCACAGTGAGATACCATCTCACACCTGTTAGAATGGCCATCATTAAAAAGTCAGGAAACAACAGGTGCTGGAGAGGATGTGGAGAAACAGGAACACTTTTACACTGTTGGTGGGACTGTAAACTAGTTCAACCATTGTGGAAGTCAGTGTGGCGATTCCTCAGGGATCTAGAACTAGAAATACCATTTGACCCAGCCATCCCATTACTGGGTATATACCCAAAGGACTATAAATCATGCTGCTATAAAGACACATGCACAAGTATGTTTATTGCGGCACTATTCACAATAGCAAAGAGTTGGAACCAACCGAAATGTCCCACAACGGTAGACTGGATTAAGAAAATGTGGCACATATACACCATGGAATACTATGCAACCATAAAAAATGATGACTTCATGTCCTTTGTAGGGACATGGATGAAATTGGAAAACATCATTCTCAGTAAACTATCGCAAGGACAAAAAACCAAACACCGCATGTTCTCACTCATAGGTGGGAATTGAAAAATGAGAACTCATGGACACAGGAAGGGGAACATCACACTCCGGGGACTGTTGTGGGGTGGGGGGAGGGGGGAGGGACAGCATTAGGAGATATACCTAATGCTAAATGACGAGTTAATGGGTGCAGCAAAACAACATGGCACATGGATACATATGTAACAAACCTGCACATTGTGCACATGTACCCCAAAACCTAAAGTATAATAATTAAAAAATTAAAAAAAATGACTTGGTGGGATCTAGAGTCACCTTCATCTCCTACTACCCGTAGAAGAGTTAGAGTAAAAAAGCACGGAAAGGATATATACTTACTTTAGTTAAGCACAAGTGGTTCCTAGTATGTCGGTTATTCTGTATAATCTTATTAACTAATCTGACTAACTGATAATTGGCCCAAATACCCTTAACAAGTGGTTTTAAAATAAATGAAGGGAACTCACATTAAAGTAATTCTTCAGAAATGCCAAAATAAAAAAAGCTTATGAAATATAAATACAATTTGGGGCAGAGCAAATTTGTTCATTTAAAACCTTTAATTGGTTTCCATCGGTTTTTATTTTATTTTAAGTGTTATTTATTGTTTTTTAGAGACAGGGTCTCTGCCGCCCAGCCTAGAGTGCAGTGGCATGATCATAGCTCACTGTAACCTCAAACTCCTGGGCTCAAGTGATCCTCCGACCTCAGCCTCCTGAGTAGCTAGGATTATAGATGCACACCACCACACCTAGCTAATTTTAAAACTGTTTTGTAGAGATTGTGTCTTGCTATGTTGCCCAGGCTGGTCTCAAACTCCTGGGCTCAAGTGGTCCTCCCATCTCAGCCTCTCAAAGTGCTGGGATTACAGGCGTGAGCCACAGCTCCCAGCCTCCATTTGTTTTAATGTAGTGAATTGACCTAAAGACTCAAACTTGAGTTAAACAAACAATAGTAGAATTTAGAAACCTCTTTTTGGTCAGGTAAATATCTAACATGTATTGAAGGGACATTGTAGAGTACTATCCCCAAAAGCCCTGCATTCCTATCTCTGGCAGGTTACTACCCACTACCTCCTACGATAAAAAAAAATCCCCCTACAAAATCCCCCTACAACTGGACAAGAAGCAAATTGACTTGACACATGTAAAGCAGCCAAGAATATTCTCTACTATTTCAGTCAAAACAATGTGGCCTAATCAATAATGCAAACATCCTGTTTCTCAAGCTAACAACCTCTGTCACTGGAACCCTCAAAGAGATAAAGAGACTGCTGGTACAATTATAGCTAATCTTTCTCTAGTCTGAAATGTCAATAGACTAGGCAAATAATGCTGCCAAGAAAGGGAGAAAAATCTCACAGGTGAAAAGTAATTTTTTTAACATTTTTCCATTTCTTTTTGCTTTGCACATGTCTCCTCCCACTTCCATTTCAGAAAGCTTTCAGTAATCAGCTATGAAAGGGTTCATGGGAGAAACAGGTTTTGTACAAGAAGGAGGGAGAAGCAATTGTATTGATAGAATTGTTCAGTTATATGCATATTGCAGGATGGGGAAGTGAAAGAGTAAATAATGAAGTAACTTCCTACCCTAATTTTGCAGGGGAAGTCTTATGAGCTATTATATGTTGCATGGGTTTACCTAAAGATCTTCATCCTTAAAAAGCTGGCCTATCTTGCCCTGACAGGTAAGGGTACTACATTCAGAACCTCTGGGTATTCTCTCTGAGTATCTGTATAAATGGCCATGTGGAGCTTTACAGATAGTGGAAGAACTCGGTGGGAGAGAATCAAAGCCACTTTTATTAAGGGAAGGAGATTTCCTTTGGATGATGCTTTTGATGTTGTTAAAAGAAAACTTCAGACAAATCAAATTTGATGGAGTTTAATTGAGCAAAAAGAAGCAATGATTAAGGAATCGGTCAGCCTCCAGAATCACAGCAGGTTCAGAGAGATTCCAGGGGTGCCTCATGGTCAGAACAAATTTATAGACAAAAAAAGTAAAGTGACGTCTAGGAATCAGAAGTGAGGTACAGAAATAGCTGGATTGCTTGCAGGCTGGCGTTTGCCTTATTTGAACACAGTTTGAACACTCAACAGTCTATGAGTGGTTGAAGTATGGCCGCTGGGAATGGCCAAGACTCACTTATTGTTACAGGTGCATACTCCCAAGTTAGGTTTTCTATTTTGTCTATTAAGCTAGGTTACGGTTAGTCCACAAAGATTCAAACATAGAAGTATGGAGTCCTTCTCAGGCTCCATTTAGTTCACTTTAACAGTGTGAATAACAGGAGTCCCATGGTTCGTTCTAGGAGTGGGCAGTAGTGCCACTTGCCCTCATCTAAAATCTTGGCTGCTATTCCATGGAAAATACGTTTAAGGGCAGAGTGAAACCTAATCACAAACATTATCTCAACACCCCTTCTCCACTCATACCATCTCTATCCCTGGGCTTTGGGTGAAATGGAGTGTGGGGGAATTTTGTCCAACCTCAGTCTCTAAATACAGCCCAGGCCTCAATGGGACTGCAGCAAGTCCCAGTCATTGTTCAGACACTGGGAAGCTCTTTGTCACCAAGGTAACTCCCTATTTCTCCAGCATTTTTAGATGCATTATGAATGAGCCATTAGCCAGCAGTCCTTCTGCTGTGGTTTGGATATGGTTCGTTTGGCCCTACCAAATCTTGTGTTGAAATTCAATCCCCAATGCTGGAGGTGGGGCCTAATGGGAGGTGTTTGGATCATGCAAGTGGATCCCTCATGACCAGCTTGGTGCCATCCTCACGGTAATGAATGAGTTCTTGCTCTATTAGCTCCCATGGGAGTTCTTCCCAGAGCTGGTTGTTAAAAAGAACTGGTACCTCCCTCCCCTGTCTCTGCCTCCTTTTTTTCCAGGTGACCTCTGCACAATGTCTCCCCTCTCTTCTGACATGAATGGAAACAACCTGAAGCTCTCACCAAAGGCAGAGCCACCATGCTTCTTGTACAGTCTGCAGAACTGTGAACCAAATAAACTTCTTTTCTTTATAAATTATCCAGCCTCTGGTATTCCTTTATAACAACACAAATAGACAAATGGGCTAAGACACTTTCTCCATACCCGTACATTCCCCACACTCACATCTCCAGGATAAATGTACTTTCTGAGAGTTGGGGGCCAAATGGGAGTAGGGAATAAAGGTTTCCCACTTTGTCTTTCTTTATGCCTGATCAGTTTCAAAGGCCACCATGCCATATCAGGCATTTAAATCCATTCTCCCTGGGAGTGGTTTTAATTTGGGTCATTCTTTGAAATGCTGAGGCTGGATTCCAGAAGACAAAAAGGAAGAAAGAGGAGAAAGAGTGGGCGTTAAATAATTTGTATATACCTGAAAATTGCCAAAGGAATAGAATACCATAAAACATAGAATGAGAGTTGCCAACAAAGAGATGGAGAGAAACCATATGGAGACTGATTCTTAGATTTTAGAGAATTGAGACAACGTTATCATTATTTAACTATATGACCCCCCTCTCCCTACCCCAAAAATATTGTATTTCTATTATGAATTTTGTTTTGAGAATTGTTTATATTCTTTGAGATAATTAGAGACATTCTGGATGCAGAAATTAGGTAGGAAGCTCTGGCCTAAAGCATAAAACATGCAAAACTTATCCTTTCTCATGGCTTCACATGAAATCTCTATTCCAGACCTGACATCTCCCTTGAGCTTCATGCCAGTGTCTTCATTCAGTGTATTAACTATCTGTTGCTATGCAACCAATTACTCCAAATGTAGCAGCTTAAATCAACAAGATTTTATTGTCTCACATAGATTCTGAGGGTCAGAAATCTGGGAGCCCCTTATCTGGGTGGTTCTGAATCAAGGTCACTCAAAAGGTGTCATATGGGGCTGACATGCCAAGCCGTCATATGAGGCTACAGTTATCTAAAAGCTCAACTGGGGCTGGAGAATGCATTTCTAAACTCATTCACATGGTTGCTGACAAGCTGCAGTTCCTCACTGGTTATTGGCCACAGACTTCAGTTCCTCATCACATGGGCCTCTCCATACGGCTGCTAACAACACATTATCTGACTTCCTATAGAGCAATAAATGAGAGGGAGAGAGTAGATGCCCAAAACAGTCACTACTGGCAAGGATACAGCATAACTGGAACTCTCATACATTATTGGTGGGAATGCAAGTTGTACAATCACTTCGGAAAACAGTTTGGCAGGTCCTTTTTTTTTGAAGACAGGATCTCACTCTGTTGCCCAGAGCTAGAGTGCAGCGGCACGATCTCTGCTCACTGCAACCTCTGCCTCCCAAGCCACAGGGACTACAGGCATGTGCCACCATGCCTGGCTAGATTTTTTTTTGTATTTTTTGTAGAGATGGGGTTTCGCCTTGTTGCCCAGGCTGTTCTGGAACTCCTGAGCTCAGGCAATCCACCCACCTCGGCCTCCCAAAGTGCTGGGATTACAGGCATGGGCCACTGAACCTGGCCTGACAGTTTCTTATAAAGTTAAATATACATGTACATAAACATAAATTTATGTTATGATCTGGCAATCTCTCTCCTAGGTAATTAGCCAAGAGAAATTTAAATACATGTTCACACAAAGACTTGCACATGAATGTTTATAGTAATTCTATGCATAAAAACCAAAAACTGAAAATACATTTGACCCTTGAATAACATAAGGGTTAGGGGTGCTGACTCCTGCACAGTCGAAAATCTTTTTAATGTGAAAAAAATATTTTTAACTCCCCAAACACTTAACTACTAATAGCTTACACTTGACTTAAAGCCTTACCTATAACATAAACAGTTGATGAACAGATACTTTGTATGTTACATGCATTACATACTTTATTCTTACAATAAAGCAAGCTAGACAGAAGATGTTATTAAGAAAATAATAAGGAAGAGAAAACATATTTACTATTCATTAAATGGCAGTGGATCATCCTTTAAGGTCTTCATCTTTATTATCTTCACATTGAGTAGGTTGGGAAAGAGGGTAAAGAGGAAGGGTTGGTCTTGCTATCTCAAGGTGACAGGGGTGGAATAAAACTCATGTTTAAGTGGACTCATGTGGTTCAAATCTGTGTTTTTCAAGGGCCAACTGTAATTCAATTGTTCTTCAACTAGTGAAAGTGGATATAAAGTATAACACATTGGTACAAAGGAATGCTATTCAGCAATAAAAAGAAACAGACTACTGATATGTTCATCACCGTGGATGAAACTCAAAATAATTACACTGTGAACGAAGCTAAGCACAAAAAGCTAACAGTATGATTCCATTTATATGGCATTCTGGAAGAGGCAAAACTATAGAAAGAGATCAGTTAGTGGTTTGGGAATAGGGTGAGAAGATTGACTACAAAGGTGCACAAAAGAAGTTTTCTATACCTTGAGTAAGTGGCAGTTACATGCTTGTATATTTTTGTTGATACTCAAAACCTCTGTCTGTGTCTAGAAATGATAGATTTTACTGTATGTAGATTATGTATCAGTAGGCCTGACTTTAAAAAAATAAAAATGAAGACGAGAGGGCATTCTAATTAGTGGTAATAGCAAGATAAAAAGGCATGCAAGTATGAGAGTGTGGTTTGCACAAGAGACTGCAAGCAGTTCAATATTAAAAGGGCATAACATTCAAAGCGAGAAGTGGCAAGCCATGGAGTCCTGAACTTTTCACTTGCATCTATAGCCTCCACCTTAAACTCATCACATCCAAAACTAAAGCCTGCATCCCTCTCTCCCGCGAGAGTACCATCATGGTTGTTGATGTCATTTTCCTAGTCACCAAAACTCTAAAGCTTGAAGACCTTCTTGACTGCTCCCCTTACCTGTCCACCAAATCCATGATGCTCTCTTGTAATGCCATGGTTTTTGTGGTTTTGATGGTAGCAAAAGTAGATGATGATGATGATAATAGTGGTTTTTTACTTCTCGTTTATATCATTCCTTCTTACTTCTTTGTTCTCACATGGTTTAAGCTTTTATTTTTTTTTCTCATCAGGATTGGCATGCCACACCTCTCACTGGTCTTAGTGCCTCTGGTCACTCTCCTTTCTTGCCAGATGAGTCTTCTGAAAATATCAACCTCATCCCATTGTGTTCTAATCAAAAATCAACTTGAGGTCCTTATCAATAAAAAGACTTCCTCTGCTGATCCTAATCTACTTTCTAAGTTTATTCCTCACTATACTCAGGTTAACAAACCGCTTCAGAGACAATGAACTTGAATTATTCATCCCCTTGTGTGCATTTCCTTCAGGACACATCATATAGCTCTGTCTGAGGTGCCCTTTCTTTTCCTCTCCACATATTTAAATCCCCCTCTTACACCATGACCCAGGAAAGTTCTGCCCCCGCACTCTGATTTCTCACCCCAGTAAGATTCTTTGAGTCATACTCTCCTCCTTCTCCAAACTTTATAGTATCTATTCTACCTATTTGGGTTATTGGTGGTTACATTGATAATGGTAGCTTGCATTTCTACAGCCCTTGAAAGATTTGAAAGCACTCTACTATTCATCATCTGGTTTGAGGCATTCTCAACAAACCTATGAGACTACTCCTATATTGCAGATAAGGCTCTACAGTGGATGGGGATTTGCTTAAGATCACACAGATAAGTAGTAAGTGTTCAAAATATTTTTAAAATAAGGGCATGAAGACAGAGCCAGAAAACTGATTTAGCAATCAAGAGGAAAAGGAAGGACTCTTTTAATGAGGAAATAAAACTAAAGTCAGAAAAAGACTACTTAAAGTCAGAATTTGACCAGGATTACATTAATATAGACCACACTATCTGCTTTGCCTTTGTGATACTGGTAGGATACATGAAATGGAAGCATTTATTCTATACAATTCAAAAAATACATTTTTTAAAAAAGCTTAAAACTGGGAAACTATACCTTCAGCTACCACTTATTTCTGTTTTCGCAACTATTAGAGCTGACTGTGTGGGTGAGTTAACTGCTGCATAAAAAGTGGAATTAAAATTAAAAAGCTCTTATGTATATTTTTATAGAACAGAAATAATTAAAATTAACTGTAACTCAAAATCCAGTTAGTAGAGTTGGCATTTAAATTGGCTGTTTAATTAGCAAAATTCTATATGATTAAAGTAGTCACTTGAAAATGTCTTTCAAAAGTAAAGCATTTTAATAAGCTCTAGTTCTTAGATGATCTACATAAGTTGATCTTTGTGTTCCCTTCTGGAATTGACTAGTTCTGCAGTTTGAGTTAACGAGTTTCTGGATTAGTACTTTAGAAGGAAGCTAATCAGAATAAAAGCAGAAAGTGAATCTTGTTTGACAATAAAATGTGCTAGGCCTCAAAAGACTGCTGGATGTCTTCAGTGTATAAAGGAATATAAGGGAGAAATCTTTTTCTTCATGTTAAAGTCTTAGAGCCCTATCTTACATTCTATATGAGTTATTGATTGGATGACTATTTTTGAGGCTGTTGATGAATCAGAGAATTCTTGAAGTTGTGCTCTTGACCTAATACATTTTTTAAGCAAAGGACACATTTTTCAAAACCCCTTACACACAACCATAGGAAGATCTTTAATAGAGGATATCTAGTTCAATCTCTCTTTTCCATTTAGAGCTAGACCGAAACCATAACCAGCAGATAAGGATTCAAGCAGTTTTTCAAATTCCCCATGACAGAAGCTAGCCAGATATTTACCAAATACGAAGTGTATTTGCTAAATACACTAGCAAAATACACTAGTTCCTCTTCTTGTGTACCTAGATAAACTACATTTTACATCTCCCTTACACCTAGAAGTGGGACCATATGATCAGTTCTTGTGAATGGAATGTGAGAAGGGAAGTGCCATTGCCCCATCAAGGCATTTTAAAGGAATGTGCCTTCCCCACCGGCTCTCCCTTTTCCCCTGAATGCTACGGAGGATGCCAGCATGCCTTTGAGGTGTCATGTTGAAGATGGCATAGCCACAGGATGGAAGGAGGCCTATCTTTAAAGGACTATGCACATCAGACCCTCCTACACACTATGATACACAACCCCACACCTCCCCACCTGCCCTCCACCACTCACTGCATTGATCTTCAAATTGAGTAAGAAATCAGGTGCCGCTTCATTTGGAGGATTGTTTACTATAGCATTGAATGTTGTTTTACCTGCTAACTCTACATTCCCCAAAAAGAAATTCCTACGTGACTATCTACCATGCAATGTCTAAACAATATTGCTTCTTTGTCCTTTTGTTCTAGTTGTATACGCTAGAGCCCAGTGGATTTTGTTCTTTTTGGGGCCAAGAACTCTATTAAACCTAGGAAAAATCCCAAACCCCTCTCCCCAGGAAAATAAGCAAACATACATACGCTCAAAACTTTGCCTA
The DNA here is from genome assembly GCF_028878055.3 of Symphalangus syndactylus. NCBI lineage: Eukaryota > Metazoa > Chordata > Mammalia > Primates > Hylobatidae > Symphalangus > Symphalangus syndactylus. The sequence goes on from NC_072424.2 coordinate 64,891,283, forward strand.
GAATTTCAAGATGTTTTCAGAACCTCAAAAAGATCAATATAACCCAGGCTAAGAACCCTGCTACTAGCAATTAGTTTACTACGAATGCAGAAGAACCCTAAGTAAGTAATAAGTGTATATTACTTCCAAGCTTTCCAATTTTACTCTTCTTTTCTTTTATATACAGCTTCCCACTCATATTTATGTCTTTGATCTTTGAATTTTAAAAACACAGAAAATTTAGGGCTTCAATACTGATTTTTCTCTCCCAAAGCAAAGATGTCAGTGTAACAGTCTCAATGCCAACCATCAATTCTGTGACCATGCCTTTTGATTTCTTTATCGACTGTGAGCAGTCTCTGCCTCAAAACGATCAGCGATGCAATGAATATTCTATGCCAGGCACTTCGCAATTACTTTTGGAAATGGAATCTTCACTTTCTAGCATAACCCTTAAGATTTTTTCAATTTTGCCCTTAAAATTCTCTCTAACCTCATCTCTCATCTGGCCCCAACATAAACTTTTTGTTCGAATAATATCACACGGTTCATAGTGCACTGAATCTACCATATTCTCTCATGACTCTGTGACATTGCCTGGAATGTTCTTTCTCTTGTCTGTCCAGGAACTCTTATTAATCTCTAAGATTCAGCTTAAGCATCAACTTTCTGATGCATCCCTGGCCTGCTCACTCCTTCTAAGTGAAGTGACTCCATAAATGCTCCTGCTGTATTTCCCACGCCCCTGTCATAGTCCTCATCACACACTGCTGGAATTTACTGCTCTGCTTCTCATTGGACTGTTAGCTCCTTTGGAGTAAAGAATTTTTTTTGTTTCTTGTTTTTGTTTTCATATTTTGTTTTGTTTTGTTTTTTGGGATGGAGTCTCGCTCTGGCACCCATGCTGTAGTGCAACGGTGCGAACTTGGCTCACTGCAATCTCGCCTCCCTGGTTCAAGTGATTCTCCTGCCTTTGGCCTCGTGAATAGCTGAGATTACAGGTGCAGGCTACCATGCCCAGCTAATCTTTGTGTTTTCAGTAGAGATGGGGTTTCGCCATGTTGGCCAGGCTGGTCTCAAACTCCTGACCTCAAATGATCCACCCGCATCAGCCTCCCAAAATGCTGGAACTACAGGGGTGAGCCACCGCACCCAGCCTCACTGCATATTCTTTATCTAGCATAGTACATAACACAGATTGAAGCATGTCATGTTCTCAAGGAATTCATCTTCAAGGCAGGTAGTTAAGCATACATGAAGAAAAACAACCAAATACAACATATCATGGCTTCATATCATATCATGACACCAAGGGAAGAATGCTTAAAGGATTATGGGAACACACAGGATAGAGCAATTAAGTTCTGAAAAAGTGGAATGTGATAGAGAAGAAAGGGGGTAAAGGAGACTCTCAGAGAAGACTTCACAGGAGAGGGAACTTCGGAGTTGGACCTTGAGAAATGAGTTGGAGTTTGCTAGAGAGAAGTGAGAAAGGGGATCTTCCTTCATAGTTCAAAGCTACTTGGAGATTTTGTTATTCTTATACAATTCAGCCAGTCCTGCCTAAATTGTAGACATTGAAAATTTAACCCTAAGTTCAGGTGAAACTGAAAAAAAAAATGGGTGAATTGGGTTTCTTAAAAATCAAACTGCCATGGAAACTGCTTTACCCAAAATTTTGGTCCACAGTCTTTATTAGATTATCTATTGGGGCAAATAAAGTTTAGTCATGTGAATAGGTCCCAACTTTGTCAGAAATATAATTGAGATCCAACTGTCTTTTATAAACCAGTGAGTCTGTACTGCTACCTCATGACTAGAATTCTACAATGAAAGTTATAAGATTCTTATGTGTGTATATGTGTTTCGGTGTGTTTACACATATGTCCATATGTTATGTTATATGTTGTATCTACATGGTAAAAATCTGGCATAGTCAACCAGAAATCCCTTAAGGAATTCTATTTAGATTGGCTTAGATAAGTAAGCACTCATACAAGTAATAATTAACCCTAATGCTTTTTAGTTCATGTGACTTAAGTAAATCTTCAATAAATAAGCTGGTTTTAAAATTGTTAGTAAAATAAAAATAGAAATGTCTTCAAAATTGTCAGCATACATTTTTGGTGCATTTACAGGTCACATTGTTTTATATTTGTCACCAATAGACGTTTTAAGGTGTTAGGGTTTGACACAAAGATTGTAAAACTATAAACCCAGCTGAAAACAGAATGATCTCTGTTTTTGAGATTTTCTGATGAGTAAGACCTCTTTGATTTTGTTGGTCATATAGTTTGGCTCTGTGTCCCCACCCAAATCTCATCTTTTAGCTCCCATAATTCCCAGGTGTTGTGGGAGGGACCTGACAGGAGATAATTGAATCATGGGGGTGTCTTTCCCATGCTGTTCTCATGATAATGAATAAGTATCATGAGATCCGATGGTTTTAAAAATGGGAGTTTCCCTGCATAAGCTCTCTTCTCTGGTCTGCTGCCCCGGGAGACGTGCCTTTCACCTTCTGTTATGATTGTGAGGTCTCCTCCACCACGTGGAACTGTGAGTCCAGTAAATCTCTTTCTTTTGTAAATTGCCCAGTCTCAGGTATGTCTATCAGCAGTGTGAAAATGGACTAACACAGTTGGTTTAATGAAAAAAGCTGTATCTTCTGAGTTATCAGCAAAGGGTCCATATATTTTATTTTAAGTTTCTTACTTAGATGAACATTTAATATTCAAGGCTATAAAAATGGTTAACGGACCAGGCACGGTGGTGCACACCTGTAATCTCAGCACTGAGAGGCTGAGGCAGGTGGGTTGCTTGAGCCCAGGAGTTTGAGACCAGCCTGGGTAACCTGGTGAAACCTTGTCTCTACAAAAAATACAAAAATCAGCCAGACATAGTGATGCATGCATGCCTGTAGTCCCAGCTACCCAGGAGGCTGAGGTGGGAGGATCACTTGAGCCCAGAAGGCAGAGGTTGCAGTGAGCCTTGATCGTACCACTGCACTCCAGCCTGGGCAACAGAGTGAGACACTGTGTCAAAAAAAAAAAAAAATGTTTAACAGGGAAAAAGCTTGAAATGATGACTAGCTTTCTCTAATATCTCGGTTTTCATAAGTAATCTAGGAAAACTGTTAAAAAATAAATACATTAGGTAAATGTAACTGGAATAAGCATCAAAAATAGTCAGGCATGATGGTGTGTGCCTGTAGTCTCAGCTACTCAGGAGAACTTTTATGTAATTTGAAATCTTAACAGTCACTAAATGTCTGGGTCATTTCCAAATAAGATTTTTAAAAACTGAAACAAATTGCTGAACATGAATAAGTTTATTCTTAGCTTCTTCAACTTTATTGAAGGATTAAATATATTTGGGTGTATTATACCTAAAAAATTATGTTATGGGGAGAAAGATATCTCTAAAAATTATAAGATAATTCTTATCTCAAAAATACTGATGTGACAGTTCAAAATTGGTTGCTAAAAATTAAAGTTACTAAGTTAAAATTCTATTTAATGTATATAGTTCTGTATATACATTAAATCTGTACATAAAGTGTACCCAAAAAGTAAAATGCATTTTAATAAGAAAAATTATAAGAAAGGCATAAAATATGTTCTTTTTTGAAGGAAAAAAGAATAATTTTGTCTAATTCACAGGCTATTTAAATAGTCTCCTATATCCAAACTCTGGATATAGGAAATAAATAGAAACAAGGTAGAAAGGAGTCAATAAGTAGGAGAGAGATGTGAAGAAAGTTTTGGATATGAAGATGTATTTTTGGTAATAAAAGTTAAAAAGAAGAGAGAATCATTTTGTACAAGGAAGATTTTTGTGTAGTAAATGTTTGTCCTAAAATAAAATGACTGGTCATCTAAGAAAGAGGAAGTGTAGAACAAAGCAGAAAATCCAAGCATGTCATCAGTCATCTGAGTAAGTCATAATAAGGTTCATGCAGGGGGAATTCATTTATTTATTTATTTATTTATTTATTTATTTATTTTTGAGCCGGAGTCTTGCTCTGTCACCAGGCTGGAGTGCAGTGGTGTGATCTTGGCTCACTGTAATCTCCACTTCTTGGGTTCAAGGGATTCCCATGCCTCAGCCTCCCGAGTAGCTGGAGTAGCGCGCACCACCATTCCCAGCTAATTTTTGTACTTCAGTAGAGACAGGATTTCACCATGTTGGACAGGATGGTTTCGATCTCCTGACCTGGTGATCCACCCGCCTCAGCCTCCTGAAGTGCTGGGATTACAGGTGTGAGCCACTGCGCCTTATTTTTTAAATTTGTGTGTAATCTAGTTGGCTACAATTAATTAGAAAGGAATTATTTAGAAGTCTTTCCGTAGATTGAGCTTTGATGGTAACCATACACTAATAGAAAACAAAAAATTTAGTCCCCCTATGTTAGAACAACAAGGTTTCCTCAAAGTATTGATTTGCTCTTAGTAAAATTAAAAGAGATTTTGATTAATTCTGAAATCTGTTTCTTTAACAGGCATCTTCTAAACTATAGACAGTTTCTATTTCTGCCAGATTTCTTTCTGAGATGTTTTAATTTCTCTAGTTTCAGTTGAAAATACTGTCTTTGTTATTCGGAATGCTTATTTTACTTATTAAGGTAAAAAAAAATTTGGAAGCATCTCAGCTTTATATCTCAGAAGTTCAACTTTTCCTGTACCTTGCTGCATGTGATTTGCAGGTCATACATCATTACCTTTAGTTTTTTTCCCCTTCAACAGGTATATTGTTTTGCTTGGCTGAGGTGATAACTCTCTCCTTCAACTTTTCTGTTAACTGTCATTAACTTTTTTTTTTCCTCTGGTTCTTATTCTGCTGTTATAGCCTGACACTAAAATGCTTACCCTGAAGTCCTGGAAAAGCAATATTTTCCTCCAGTATAACTTGATTCTGCACTCTTGGCTTTTCTTGATGTGTTTGAATTGTTCCATATAACTAGGAAACTTCCTATGTTGTTACTCTATTTGCCTCCTTAAGGTATCAGCTTTTTGTCTACATTACTCTATAATGTAGGGTACACACATAATTCTGGACACATTCTTCCTGTGTCTGATTAAAGTCAAGTACACTTTTCATCAGGTTTGATTTCCAGGTCATCTAAGTGGGCTTCCCATAAGTAGAAGCAATCACACCACAGGAGGTTTTTCTTTACCTTTTTGGTAAGTGGCCTAAAAAAAAACAAAAACAAATATTTTAAGTTTTATGAAGATATTTTCCTGTATTGTCTTTGTCTTTATTCTTTTTTTTTGTTTGTTTTTTATGTTATTGAGACAGAGTCTCATTCTTTCACCCAGGCTGCAGTACAGTGGCATGATTATGGCTCACTGCAGCCTTGATCTCCTGGGCTCAAGTGATTCTCCCACCTCAGCCTCCTAAATAGCTGGGACTACAGGCACACACCACCACCGCACCAGGCTGTTTGTTTGTTTGTTTGTTTTTGTTTTTGTTTTTGTTCTGTTTTGTTTTCAGAGGTGAGGTCTCACTATGTTGACCAGGCTGGTCACTAACTCCAGAGCTCAAGCAATGGCCTTCCAGATTATAGGTATAAGCCACCATGCCCAGCTAAGGTTTGTGATTTCTTAGGAAAACTGAACTTTAAAAGAGTAAGGTTTTCAGAGCCATGCAACTTTCTGTATTGCTTTTGAATTCTTTTGATTATTACTCTAGTTAAATGAATAAGTATTATTTTACAGTGACCTGTGACTGTTTTGATCAAGTGTTGTGAATATTTTGACATCTCTGGCAGGGTTCCCCAGGATCAAAATCCTAAATTAAGTCTTTTTGGCCTATAATTAACTTTGGGATTTTCCAGTTGGGTCCCTGGAAAGCATCAAAGAATGTATCTCTCATTTGTAGACATAGTAAATGATTAGGCTTACTTGGTAAATTGAATGGGAGGCATCGTCAAATGATAAGTGATACTAGATCTTCTTTCATTTACATTTATGGTTATGTTTCAAAAATTATGTAAATTCAGGCTGGGCACAGTGGCTCACACCTGTAATCCCAGCACTTTGGGAGGCCAAGGCGGGCAGATCACCTGAGGTCAGGAGTTTGAGACCAGCCTGGGCAACGTGGTGAAACCCCATCTCTAGTAAAAAATACAAAAGTTAGCCAGGCGTGGTGGCGCGCCTGTAATCCCAGCTACTCAGGAGGCTGAGGCAGGAGAATCACTTGAACCCAGGAGGCAGAGGTTACAGTGAGCTGAGATCCCGCCATTGTACTCCAGCCTGGGTGACAGAGTGAGACTCAGTCTCAAAAAAAAAAAAATTATGTAAATTCATAAGAATCTAATATGTTGTCAGTAATAATCTGGTTATGTTAAATCTTTTTAAAAGTTTTATTTGTAGGGTATGTTATTAATTTGAGTATTCTAAAGATTATATGAAATTTATAAAAGTCTGATGTTCCTGACGTGACTGTCAGTCATGACACTGGTTATCATCTTAAAATGCTGCAGGTAATTGGAATATCTAAATTTCCTCATTATAGGGAACTTTTATGAAATTTTAACCGTGGATATTCTAAATATTTGTCATCCATGGTTATTGTTTTGAATTATTCTCTAAAAGCATTTGCAACCAATGATAGTCCAAACTTGCTTTCTATGGAAAAGACTCTAACAAGCACTCTTGAGCACAGATTTCTGATAACTTTAAAATCGTTGGACTGAAAACATATTTCCAGAACTCTAATAAAGAGATTGATGGGTTCATAAAACTCCTACTCAAGATCAAGTGAAACAAAAAATTAATTACATAAAATTAATTAATTAACTGATCAAAATAATGTTTTTATGATGTTTATTTAAAACACTTTTGGTTCTTCACTTATTTTGTTTTCAAATTTAAGGAAGCTTTTTTTCATAAGCTATCTATAGTTTACAATAATTTGGTGAAGTAGACTTTTGTGAACAAAGATGGAAGCACTTGCTTTCTCTCCCATCTAATTACTCCAAAATTTAGAAACTATTCATAAATATTCTTATTTTTTTATCATATGATTGTTTCCATAAGTTCAATAAAAAAGAACTGTCCTCTCCTTATAAGCAGGATACAATTGGAAACATTGGTTTTACTACCAAGGCTTTGGCTAAAATGTCATATTTAAGAAGGTGAATAAAACATCTGCTTTCTATAGTTCACAATTTTACAGTAGTTAAGATTATCACTTCATGGAAGGCCAAATAATCTTAAGACTGTAAGTAAAATCTAAAGTCTGCTTTGGTTTGGCTTCCTAGCATCAAGAAGTTTTTAAGTCTAAAACCGCTATATAATCAATGCACAGAGAAAAAGGTATGTTTCTAAAGAAAAACTATAATAAACCTGTTACTAGATTGTAGCTCTGTGCATTGTTTTCAGGTTGTTTTCGGCTACCTGTAGACTTGAGTAGATCCTGAATTCTCCTCATTTCCTTCAATATTAGGCTACAACTTTCCAACTAAAAACAAACACAGAAAACTTTTCTTTTCCTAAATCCCTATAAGCTGAAACTAGATGAATTTCAGAAAGCAAGCCTCCTGTCTGATCGATGGGCCACACCAAAGTTCAACAAATCACCCAAAGTTATGATCAGACACATTCAAACTGCAAAGCCAGAGAAGCTGACATTTTCATACTATAGACAGATTTCCCCCAAGATGTTGGAATAAAACTTTATATCACAATGAGAGTCTTATCCCACTTAATGCCTACCTTTTTACTTGGCAGGATAATAGTGTAACTGAAATTTTACAATCAATACCTTCTGCTAGTAACTTAACAGAAACTATTCTAAGAATTTTAACCAATTCATTGGTTAAATAAGAAAATGTCTGTGCTATTGCCAATACCACAGGCTATACCTGGATAAATTTCTCTGGAAAAGTTGAGACCCATGTACACAAAATAAGAAAACAGGCCACATGATTACAACAGGTCTCACTTAATTCTCTACGGTAATTTGATGTATTCAGTTCGTTATCTTTAAGCCTAGGTTCATGGCTCAAAATCATTATGCAAACTAAAACTGTCATATTACTATTAATTTTACTTTGTATGTTCCCTTTTTAAACTTTGTGTCTGTTACTTGATAAATTTTTGCAGAAGTACAACTCCTAACAAAAAAAGAAGGCTCAGCACTTTGAGGTGATAACAAAATGCTACAGAAAAGACAAAATTAGACTTAATAATGGATTCCTGGTAGACTTAACCTGACAGCCACTCCCTTCAAATCTTCTTTATTGCTAAAACATGGCTAAAAGCGTTTTGACACTGACTCCTAGTCACCAATCACTCCCCACAACCAGGACAGGTTTATCCCAGCACCAAGGGACATTAAGACCTACCTACAGGATGATTGATCAGTGATGCTTTTGGACAAAGATCTTGACCAAAAGGAGGAAATGTGAAAGTTATCAGAATCAAAATGAAGTCACTAACGTTTAAACAAACAAAAAGCCTGACAAATAGAGCCATGAAGAGAGGTTTTCATGCTTTTATATCTGATAACAAAAGCTATCACAAAAGACTTTGCAAAAACTACCTCTTTGCATAAAGACCATCACAACCATACACAAAAAAAGGCTTCTGCAAGGACATCTGCCCAGCAACTGCTTGTTCAACCTCAGACTGGTGTCACCCTTGTCATTGATCCTTCTAGCTAAGTATAATTATTTCAAAACAATGATGTAATCCTCATTTTTTTTACTTTAAAAACCTTTGTCTTCCTTTACTTCCTTGAATATGCACATAATTTACTATGGCATGCATATTCCCATTACAATGCTCTATCCCCACTTAAATATCTTTTTCTCTTAGAGAGCCTCTTTTTGTGTGTTATTTAGGTTGACACATCCAAGCAAATTAATTAAACCCAAGGAGGAGAAGCATGGGAACCTCAGTTTATACAAAGTTGGTCAGAAGTGTACATGATAACCTATTGCTTATAATTGGCATCTGAAGTGTGGGCTGAGCTCTTAGCCTGTGAGATCTCCAGATAGATAGTGTCAGAATTGAAATGAATCATAGGACAGCCAGTTGGTGTCTCTTGGATATGTTGCGGGGAAAACCCCTCACACGTCTGGTCACATAAGTGTTCTGTGTTGAGTGTGACAGTATAGCAGAAAGAAAAAAAGAAAAAGCTTGTTTTTCCTTCAGATAGACTAAGCAGTTAGTATGTATCATGTTGATATAATTATTTCTCATAACTACCCTGAAAGATAGAAAATGTTATCCTCATTTTACAAAGGTTTAAACCCAAACTCAGATTTTTCCCTCCCAGGATGCTCTCTGACTGGATATCAGCATTGTTCTCACATGTGGTATATTCACTTTAAAAGCACAGCCTAAATGAATTAAAGAATAGCACATTTTCATGCCTTAAGCATTGCTTTGAATGCATGCTACCTTGTTTACCTTTATTGACTTTACACACATAAACCTGTGAGTTTAGATTCCAGAAATGCTTTATTCCCATTTTGTAAAGGGGAATTTTTTAACCTACTAGCTTATTATATCTTTCTTCCAATGTGTATTCTAGCTCCATGTTTTTTAAACTAATGCTAGGATTCTCAAACCAAGGTTCACCATGAGGATCAGGCATTCTTTAGATAAAGCTATTTCCTTATTAACATTATTAACCTCTCCTATTATCCTGTGGAGAAATCTATTACAAAAACGGTATTAGTTGGAATAGACTGGGTTATATTGTAGTAACAAATCAATCCTGAATTCTCAGTGGCTTAGCATAGTAAAGTTTTTGTTTGTTTGTTTGTTTGTTTTGTTTTGCTTTGAGACTAGGTCTTGCTCTGTAGCCCAGGCTGGAATACGGTGGCATGATCACAGCTCACTGTAGCCTCGAACTCCCAGGCTCAAGCAATCCTCTCACCTCAGCCTCCTGAGTAGCTAGGACTACAGCATTTGCCACCATGCCCAGCTAACTTTTTTATTTTTTGTAGAGACAGAATCTCACTATGTTGGCCAGGCTGGTCTCGAACTCCTAGACTCAAGTAGTCCTTCTGCCTCAGCTTCCCAAAGTGCTGGGATTGTAGGCATGAGCCACCACACCCAGCCAATAGTGAAAATTTATTTTGCTCATTATACATGTCTATCACAGGTCAGCAAAAGTCTCTGCTCCATGTAGTCACTCAGAGACCCAGGTTAGCCAATGCCCACCAACTTGTAGATGCTCCATGGGGAATACACAACTTCCTCAATCAGGAGAAAACAGAGACTAGAAAATTATACATAGACTTTTTACTACCTCTGTCTGAAAATCAATTTTGCTTTCATTTTATTGGCCAAAGCTAGTCATATGAGCTCACTAACTACAAGGGGGCTGGAAAACGCAGGAAGATCAAATGAAACAATTGATAAGTGTTACTGGCTCTGTTACAAATCATATAATAATTTTCTAGGCTTTCATTTATCTTCTAGTCCTTTGACTTAGAGGGCAAAATGAATTATTGGTCACAGTGCATCAACTCACTTTAAAATTTTGTTTTGTTTTGCTTTTGATGCCCATTTAGAATCTGTATATATTTGCATTTGCTTAAGCATTATTCTGGAGGTGGGGAAGTGGTTTCTTCATGTATCAGCTAACACTTTCCATTGAGGCAAAATAGGAATCTGTAATATTCGCTCTTTTACATTTTTATCTTTATTATTTTACACTATGATTTAGATATGTGACCCTACTCTGAAAATAAGGAAGATATTCTTTTATATGTAGATGACATGCCTCCATTTCAAATACTCCAAGATTGGCTTTAAGAGAGAATCAACCTTCCTATCCCATTACTTCCCCAAAAAAGAGCTAGAGACCAAGTACTCTAGAATTAAACTCATTATTTTTGTTCACTATTACCCAACATTAAACTGGTTCATAATTTACAACCCCATAAGTCCATTATCAATATTTTACACTTTAACTTAATATGTTCACCAGGAAATTATATTTCTTAAAGTTATACACTCTGTAGTTCCTTTTCTGAAATAGTTTTATGGCTAAGGCCAATGTTCAATTATAGTTGCTCAAAAGTTTTTCCAAGGTAAAATAATTGTGAACATGATTAGAGTGAAGGAATTTGACCTTCTGAGATCTCATTTATCTGTGTTTTAGAGCTCATCACATACTACTTTTGGAGAAGAATCTTGCCCTCTGCAAAGGTGTTGCCACAGGCATCTCTGTGCAGAGGTGAGGTGGCTGCCTTATTAGGATTCTGAACTGTGCTCCCAGTCATTCCTAACTAATACCTGAGTGGCCCACTAAATGACTAATGACTAGGTAGCATATACAGCGTGTTTATGTTGGACAAAGGGATGATTCACATCCCAGGCAAGACAGAGTGTGATGGCAGGAGATTTCACCACACTGCTCAGAACAGCCTACAATTTAAAATGCATGAATTATTTCTGAAATTTTCCATTGGATATTTTCAAATCATGATTGACTGCAGTAAATGAAATCATGGAAAATGAAATCGTGGATAAGGAGGGACTACCATACTCACAGTTACGGCCTGACCTTAACAAGAGAATGAAGGGCCTCTCACTATGTTCTGTGCTCCAATCTTGCTCTTAGCTTTATGTTACTTTTTTTTTCTTTTTTTACTTTAAGTTCTGGTATACATGCGCAGAATGTGCAGGTTTGTTACATAGGTATACATGTGCCATGGTGGTTTGCTACACCTATCAACCCTTCATCTAGGTTTTAAGCCCTGCATGCATTAGGTATTTGTCCTAACGCTCTCCCTGCCCTTTCCCCCAACCCCCTGACAGGCCTTGGTGTACGATGTTCCCCTCCCTGTGTCCATGTGTTCTCTCCCACTTATGTTCAACTCCCACTTATGAGTGAGAACATGCAGTGTTTGGTTTTCTGTTCCTGTATTAGTTTGCTGAGAATGATGGCTTCTGGCTTCACCCATGTCCCTGCAAAGGACATGAACTCATCCTTTTTTATGGCTGCATAATAGTGCATGGTGTATATATGCCATATTTCCTTTATCCAGTCTATCATTGATGGCATTTGGGTTGGTTCCAAGTCTTTGCTATTGTGAACAGTGCTGCAATAAACATACATGTGCATGTGTCTTTATAGTAGAATGATTTATAATCCTTTGGGTATATACCCAGTAATGGGATTGCTGGGTCAAACGGTATTTCCGGCTCTAGATCCTTGAGGGATCATCACACTACCTTCCACAATTGTTGAACTAATTTACATTCCCACCAACAGTGTAAAAGCGTTCCTAAACTCTGATGTTCCATTTACTCTGGTTCCCTCATTTTATTTTGCTTTATTATTTGTAGCTTTTTAAGCTGTTAAAACCTTTTTGGAACCACACAAGGTATCAACTGACCTTGCAAAGTTTACTAACAAATGGCTAGATGTGGTGGCTCATGCCTGTAATGCCAGCACTTTGGGAGGATGAGGCAGGCAGATTGATTGAGGCCAAGAGTTCGAGACCAGCCTGGCCAACGTGGTGAAACATCCTCTCTACTAAAAATACAAAAATTAGCCGGGCTGGTGGTGCACACCTGTAGTCCCAGCTACTCAGGAGGATGAGAGAGGAGAATCACTTGAACTTGGGAGGCGGAGGTTGCAGCGAGCCAAGATGGCACCACTGCACTCCAGCCTGGGCGAGACTCTATCTCAAAAACAAGCAAACAAACAAAAAGTTCACTAATAAGAAAGCATACATTAGTTATAGAAAACTTGACCTAGTATATGCCTGTTCTTTCTTCCTATCCTCCCTCACCTTTCACAGTTGCATTTTCAATTGCAAAAGAAAGATATGTCTTTCATGCATTCCAAAACTGACTGTATTGAATTGCCTTGAGAGTGAAAATTCTAGAGTGAAAACATAGGGAGAATTCAAAATATCTGTGTTGATGAAGCCATCCTTTTTTTTCTTTTTCTTCAACTTTTAAGTTCCAGGGTACGTGTACAGGATGTACGTGTGCTTACTGTTACATAGGTAAGCATGTGCCATGGTGGTTTGCTTCACAAATCATCCCATCACCTAGGTATTAAGCCCAGCATCCACTATCTATTCTTCCTGATGCTCTTCCTCCCCCCCCACCACCCCCCTCCCCACAGGCCCCAGTGTGCATTGTTCCCTGGCATGTGTCCATGTATTCTCATCATTCAGCTCCCTCTTATAAGTGAGAACATGCGGTATTTTGTTCTCTGTTCCTGTGTTAGTTTCCTGAGGATAATGGGATGAAGACATCTTTAATGAAGACACCATAAACCCACAGTAGGTCTTAGCACTTTTCTCTGTCTTAAACCTATCTCTCTTTATTTTTTTAATTCCTAAGGGGGATCCTTTATTTCATTCACCTCCTCCTTATAAGGTGAAATTTTAATAAGTACAGGTTGTGTCTGCCAATTCAGTCCATGGCTCAGAATATCACCTTGTCCTCATTCCATAGTATAAGCTGTTCTCAGGGGAGAGGCCTGAGGGTCATGGATTCACTGGACTGGATGGGACATGATCCAGAACTTTACTACATTTGGCTTCCCAAGGATCCCACCACCTCCTTCTAATCAGTGATCATCAAGGAAATGCATTGTATTCCTATTCACTATTTCAAAGATCAGGCCTACCTCACTGGCATATCAAGAAAGTTTTCTCAAGTATATTTAGTGTTTATAATTTTCCTATAGTTCTCCAAATGTATGACATTCATCTTTTTCCCTACCTCTAAATTCCTTTCTTTTTCACATTATCTTTCTTGATTGCTTTTTAGTAGAAAAACAAAGACATGGATTTATTGTGCATATTAGCAGGTCCATCCTGGAAAATGCATGGAGGTTTCATACACACCACTTACAGTAACAGCTCAGAGTTAAAGTCGAGAAGGAAAAATCTGAAATATTAGACTTATTCTGAAATAAGCTTACCTAGGATGATACACTTTTGATCAGAATTTCTACTTTCCAACTCGTTAACAGTGGCAAATATACAAAATCTGGTAGTTAAAATACATAGCAGTCACTTCATATTACTGCCTCCCCCAACCCACCCAACTTCTGAAGAACAGAGCTTTTTCAAGCTTTATTCCCCTTTGAGTTTGAATTAAAAAAAAAATTAATAAAAAGAAGTGGGTTTTTTTTGTTTGTTTGTTTTTGAGACAGAGTCTCATTGTGTCGCCCAGGCTGGAGTGCAATGGCACGATCTCAGATCACTGCAACCTCCAACTCCCAGGTTTAAGTGATTCTCCTGCCTTAGCCCCCCAAGTAGCTGGGACTACAGGTGCCCACCACCACGCCTGGCTATTTTTTTTGTGTGTGTATTTTTTTAGTAGAGACGGGGTTTCACTATGTTGGCCAGGCTGGTCTTGAACTCCTAACCTCGTGATCTGCCCGCCTCAGCCTCCCAAAGTGCTGGGATTACAGGCTTGAGCCAGAACGCCCAGCTGAAAAAAAAAAAAAAACTTTTAAAAAGTCATGTTGTACCAATATATCCCCAGAGAGAACTGCAGTTTACCAAGGTTTTCATGTGTTTTGAGAGAAATCTTACTGAAAGAATAGTGATGTCCATTTCCCAGTAAATACCGAGTGAAAAAATTTTTATACCCCAATCTGAGGTATAAACTTGCTTTTTTAGGAACACAACTGCTGTAAATTAGACAATTGTAGCAACCATCCAAGACAATAACAACGCCTATGACAGTCTGCCATATTCTGGTGAGTGTCTATCAAAGCTTATCATGATTTTTTGTGAGATCTTCCCCATAATTGGTAGCTTGGCTTCCAACAAACATGTTCCAGTTCTCCAATATTTCCTCTCTAGCCTCTCATCCTTGTTTTTGTCTGACTCATATACTAGATGCCTGGCCTCACCCTGTGCATGATCATAATCTTGAGGGAGGATCCAGTGGCAAATCTCGTCTTTGTCCAACTTCCAGTCCTTGTTCAGATCCCGGAATTCGTTAAATTGCTCCCGTTCTGATAAAACCCAGTCTGGCTCAGAGCCATTCTCCTCATGGGAAAACATATCCACAATATATTCATCCTGATCCAAAAACCTATCCCCGTTCTTGTCGTTGTCCTCCAGGGTTTCCAAAACCACAATTTCCTTCATATGCTCAAACTCTTCAGGATGCAGAAAGGCAGTGAACTCCTCCCGAGTGGCTGTCAGGGCACCATCGAGGTCTGCAGCTTTGAATCTTCTCTCGTCACGTGGCAGCATCTTTTTAAAGATGTGATGATCTGAAGAATCATGAAACTCCGCGGAGTTTCCTAGGTCATAGGTGGCTTGTTTGTATTCTTCCTAGTGAATTTTATCATCCTTGTCCCTATCGTAATCCCGCCAGACTTTGGCGACATTATCGAAGATGTATCTTTTCTGCACCCGTTTGATCCAGGTTTTCAGCTCCTCAGTAGTGACAAAGCCATCTCCATCATTGTTGATTCGATCAACAATCTTCCCTAGCCTCTCCTTGCTCTTGTCCGGGGTGAGCTGGTCAAAGGTCTTAGAGTCCTCCTTGCCCAGGAAGGCCTCATGGCCGTACTGGAAGCTCTGGTTGACCTCTGGGAGCCGCTCGCCCAGCTCCGAGTCAGGCCGCACCACGCGCTCCTTGCGCACGGTGGGCTTGGCCCGCAGCGCCCGCAGGCCAGCACCAGCGCCAGCAGCAGCCCCAGGACGAGCCCCAGGCTGCGGCTGCGGCCACCGCGCGCCATGGTCCCAAGAAGAGGGCGGCCGGGACGGAGGCGCCGAGTGAGCGACCACAGCGGCAGCTCGGGAATCCGGGGTCTCGGAGCGCGGCGGCGGCGGCGGGGCTGCGGCGGCGGGGCTGCGGCCAACGTGGAGAAAGGGACCCGCCAGTCTCTCCGCCAAGGTCCGCCCCGCTCCGGAGCAGCGGTGCGCGCCCCCCGGGCCTTGGGCTGGGAAGCTGCGGGCAGCCAATCTATTTCTATCCATAGTGAACCATAGATGTATGGTTGAGTGGGGCCGCAAAAATGGCAATTTTGCTCAACAACCTCATCTCTTCCAACTTCTACACATAATCACAAAATGCATTGCCCATAACAATAGATTCTTCTCTGAAGAAAAGAGACTCAGACAAGTGGCAGTCCGTCATTTCATTCTGTAACAAACTCCTGCCAAAGCTTCATGACTTACCTAAATATTTATCTTGGTCTTAGAATTAGGAAGGAAGATTATAATTATTGGGATGTATATTAACTCATATATTTCATTCAAAAATGAAGTCTTTTTTTTTTATTCTGATAAAAGTAAGCGTGAATCTCCACACAGTGACTCATGCCTGTAATCCTAGCACTTTGGGAGGCTGAGGTGGAAGGATTGCTTCAGTCCAGGAGTTCAAGACCAGCCTAGGCAACATCGTGACACTCCATTTCTAAAATAAATAAGTAAATAAATAAATAAATAAATAAATAAATGCCTGTAGTCCCAGCTGCTCAGAACGCTGAGATGGGAGGATCGCTTGAGCCTGAGAGATTAAGGCTGCACCTCTTCATTCCTGCCTGGGCAGCAGAGTGATACCCATTCACAGAAAAAAAAAAAAAAAAAAAAAAAGGGGAAAGTATGATTTGGCTCATTGGTTTGCAAAACAACTGGTTTGGCCAATTATTTTACACGTTGGATGTTTTCCTAGATTGAATGAACTAACCCTGAAGCTCCAAGAATTTTACCAAAAATAAGTAAATCACATATCAGGTGAAATATTATATTTGCAAAGGTGAACTAACAACTTTTAGATTTTCCTAGCATTTTCTGTGTATATTGAGATGCCTCTAAGTGAAAGAGTAAGAGCAACTGATAATCATCTGATAACTGTTAGTGAAGCCTCTTTGGGAGACTTCCCAGAAATGAAATTACTCTAATGACTGAGCAACAAATATATTTGCAAGTTAGGTAGTTTCTAATTCCATGATTTCAACATAATTGAAGGAGCACCTAATCGTGTTGTCAGTTAGGTAATTTAAAATAAAAATGCAGCCTGGCGCAGTGGCTCATGCCTATAATCCCAACGCTCCGGGAGGCCGAGGTGGACGGATTGCTTGAGCCCAGGAGTTTGAGACCAGCTTGAGTAACATGGTGAAATTCTATATGTACAAAAAATATATATATAAATTAGCCAGGCATCGTGGCATTTGCCTTCAGTCCCAGCTACTCAGGAAGCTGAGGTTGGAGGATCGCTTGAGCCTGACAGGTTGAGACTGCAGTGAGCCGTGATTGTGCCATTGTACCCCAGCCTGAGTAACAGAGTGAGGGACATGGATGAAACTGGAAATCATCATTCTCAGTAAACTATCACAAGGACAAAAAACCAAACACCACATGTTCTCACTCATAGGTGGGAATTGAAAAATGAGAACACATGGACACAGGAAGGGGAACATCACACTCCAGGGACTGTTGGGGGGTGGGGGAGGGGGGAGGGACAGCATTAGGAGATATACCTAATGCTAAATGACAAGTTAATGGGTACAGGAAATCAACATGGCACATGGGTACATATGTAACAAACCTGCACATTGTGCACATGTACCCTAAAACCTAAATTATAATTAAAAAATAAAAAATAAATAAATAAATAAATAAATAAAAATAAACAAAAAATTAAATAATAAATAAAATAAAAATACAATTTTTTAGCACATAACTTGAACGAAGTTTTAAAAATTGAATAATACTGCCACGATAAAGCCTTCTATTCCCCTTAGTTACTTGTGGGAGTAAAGATTTCTCAGATTGTACATCATTAAAATTAAAAAATAGAATCAATACTGAAAATCCCATCTTCTTCTAGTGATAAGTAATCGTAAGTAATAGTAATCCACAGACAGACTTAAAATGTGGGTAGTAAGAGTCGCCATATCATTGTGCTGCTGTGAAGAGTAAGTAAACTAAAAGGAAAAGGATTTAGGCAATGCCTGGCACATAATAAATGTCAATATATGTTAACTACTACTATTATTATTCCTATTATCATTATTACCACTGCAGGTGGCGTAGAGGTGACAATGATATAACTAACAGCTATCTCCACATGCATTTCCAAAATGGTTTATATTAATAATTAGTTAACAAATCATAACATATATACATTGTTTTGGTATATTGGTACTGAAAATAATTTTAAAACCTCAGTCTAGAAAAGCATTTTTAGCATAGAGCCCTAAAATCGCAGAAAATAAAAGTGCCTTGGGTTCAGTTTTTATACATATTATTGTGGCAGAGAAGTATAAAATGATTTATTAAAGATTTCTAAGCATTAAAATACATTAGTTTAGGGTAAAATTATACTTTAGGGAAATATAATTGAAATGAGTTCAAGAAAAAAGCTGACGATGAACATTTCTGTGTTAAAGAAGAGTTTGCTTATGTATTTTTTAATGGTTTATGATAAATATTAAATTGGTACAGCTTTTGGATTTCATATGATATATTTAAAAGAGTGATATAACCATTTTACCTTAAAATGTCAGAATAGGCAGGAAATTATACACTTTGCAACTACTTAAGCCTACGTTGGAAAATTTTCTTAAAAATGTTATTGACCAGGCACATGTATTTTGAAAATATTAAGAACACTTCCCTGGAGCTCCGTCTTTGATTTTCCACTCAACTGTACAACCACCTGAGTTGTAGAGTGTACTCACACTCATTGTTCAATTAGCGTCTTTGTAATCACCTCTAACTGTTGAAGGAGTCTCTGAACAGGCATCTCCGCATGTGACCTTTCATTTAGTTTATATTCCCAAGTATCTATGGAACATCTCCAGTTATTGTTTTACTAACAACCTCAAGCACGACTTGTTGAAACCAAACTTATTTCTTTTCCAAACTCTTACCCTGTATTTGTTAGTACATTTTTTAATGACAAAGGACCCAATACAAATGAAGTTTGTTAAAAGGAATCTATTGGCTCACACAACTAAAACCTTGAGTAAGAGAGAGAGTTCGGACATGACTGGATTCAAGACTCAAGTCTTATTTTCGAAATTTGGCCTCTCTCCACACCCTGACTTTTTCTTCTATTGTGGTGGTAGCAGGCACAGTGTCCATGTGATAGCAAGTGGCTGCCACAACTCCAGATTTAACAGTCTCTGAGCTCTAAACTCAGCAGGCAAGAATATCAACCTCCATCTTAGAAACTTCATTTCATCAAAAGGGGCCAGGCGCAGTGGCTCATGCCTGTAATCCCAGCACTTTGGGAGGCCAAGGCAGGTGGATCACTTGAGACCAGGAGTTCAAGACCAGGCTGGCCAACATGGTGAAACCCCATCTCTACTAAAAATACAAACATTAGCCAAGCATGGTGCACGCTCCTGTAATCCCAGCTACTTGGGAGGCTGAGGTGGCAGAGTCACTGGAACCTGGGAGGTGGATGTTGCAGTGAGGCAAGATGGCGCCACTGCATTCCAGCCTGGGCAACAGAGCAAGACTCCATCTCAAAAAAAAAAAAATCCACTAGACATTCTCACTAACACTCCAACCTAGTTCTACAATGACTCTTCCTCTAGTTGGTCCCCACACTTATTTTGTCACTGGAATATGATGGTTGTTAACAGTGAAGACAGAAGAAGCTATCTGGGCTTAAATTCCGCCTCTATGCTTTCCTAGCTCTGCAAATTTGGGCAGGTTTACTGAACTGCTCTTTGCTTTAGTCTCTTCGCCTATAAAATGTGGGTAGTAGTAGTACCCTCTTCATAAGGTTGCTATAGGAAGTAAATAAGCTAATTTACATAAAACACTCAGATAATATCTGGCACATAAAAACTTCCCTATGAACATTAGCTATTGCTATCATAAATATTATTCCCCCTACATTTATCACATAGGTGACAAAGATTAATAATGGGAGATTTTAGCCCATGCACATCAGTTCATGTCTGGTCTCACACTGCTTTTCCATCTTTATTTTCTGTTATGAGCCAATATTTAGTTACTCTAGGAGGCTGTCATCCATTTTTCCTCCCATTCCATGTATTTACTATTTTCTGTTTCTCTGTTTTGTTCAGTCTATCGATTTTTCCTGAAATGCTTCTGCTTTGTATATCTAGGATGCCATGGTTTGGTATTGGTGTTTATGTTTCTTTTGATTTGGTTTGTGCTAAAATAATTGCAGGCTGAGTTGCAATTTTCAAACCAATAAAAGGCGAAATAGTCAAAAGCATGCCTGTTCCTAGTTTGACGTTTGGTAATAGCCAATGCAACCTTTTTTTCTAGCAGCAAAATTGGGAACTTGTTGAGAAAGAGAGATAGATTGAGAAAGAGATACTGAGAGAGATATTGAGAGAAAGGGAGCAATACTGAAAGAGAGAGAGAAATTGAGAGAATGCTACTGGTAAACAAATACACACACACACGCACACACACACACACACACACACACTTCATTATGAAACCTGAGCAGAACACGCTGTTAACTGTTCGGGGGCAAACTGGAGTTTGGTGGAGTGAGCTAGCATCCTGGAATGAATAGGCTAAGCATCCCATAATTGACTACTCTGATCTCCTGACAATCTGTGGGACCAAAAATGTGTGCTAATAGGATTACTTACTTTCTCTACTTTGTCAGAAACAAGGACATTTGAAAAAGTTCTGGAAATTTTGAGTGTGTTCCTATGACCAGCTTCACAAGACAAAATTGTCCCAATGGTTCTGTGCCTAGAGTCACTCTGGGGGAATGTCTACATAACTCCTTTCGGGGATACCATAACTGCTCCTTTGTACTCTATACTTTGTGCAAAACAGATTCTATGACCTCAACTATAGTTGAAAAAGTATTACTTGGCACAACTCTGTAATTCTTAGCCAAAACTGAGTTTTGGCATTAAAAAAAAAAAGTAATATAAGTTTGCAATCCCACAATTCTACATCTGAAGTCTAAAACTCTCCTAAAACTGAAAATGCATTCATAAGTCACTTGGCAGCAAAACCTGACCTGACCTGGACTCATTTAGCAGCAAATCCATCTGAAATTGAGATCATTTATTATGTTTATCCTACTTTGTGTCAATATGTTTAGGTAAACTTGTTTAACTTTTATATATATATAATATACATATATAGTGAAACTGAACAGATATGAAAACTTCTGTCAAATACAGTCATCCTTTCACTGTGCATTTGATCTATTAGATAGGGGCTGAGGTTGAGGCTGGGTTTTAAAACATTTCAAATGGATAATGATAAGCACCATAAATTAATTTCCATTTACATTTCCAGATTATGAGAAACTTTTTACAATCTGCTTTCCTTGTAGTTTCAATGAAATGCTGGTAAACTTGTTTAACTTTTCTATAGGTTAATAGACATCCTAAAAGTTATTCTTTTTGTGTGCCTGCTTCTTCATTCAAATATTTAAAGCTTTTCTGCTTTTATGACCCAGTACTGTTTACTATTGGCCCCCAGAATCCCACCATAGGCCTAAAAGCAGTCCCCAGTTCACCTACCCCTTTAGAGGTATCTCAGTTCCTTGCTTCTAACAGATGTAGCAGGATGGTTCCCAGAGTTGGATTTGTTTTCATCTTTCTTTCTCTGGCTTAATTTCTAAACTTTTGTTCTCCTAATATGCCATCAATATTTTTATCATTTTCCTATTTTCTATTTCTAATTCTCTCTTTTTATTTTCTATTTCTAATTCTCTCTTTTTATTTTTTATTTTGTATTTTATTTCATGTATTTATTTATTTATTTTTGAGATGGAGTTTCACTCTTGTCCCCCAGGCTGGAGTGCAATGGCATGAGCTCACTGCAACCTCCGCCTCCCAAGTTCAAGCCATTCTCCTGCCTCAGCCTCCCAAGTAGCTGGGATTACAGGCATACGCCACCACTCCCTGCTAATTTTTATATTTTTAGTAGAGACAGGATTTCACCACGTTGGCCAGGCTGGTCTCGAACTCCTGACCTCATGTGATCTGCTCACCTCGGCCTCCCAAAATGCTGGGATTACAGGTGTCAGCCACTGTGCCTAGCCTATTTATTTATCTTTTTGAGACTCTGTCTCCATCTCTCACTCGGTTTGGAGTGCAGTGATGCAATCGTGGCTCACTGAACCCTCAACCACCCTGGGCTCAAGTGATCCTCCCACCTCAGTCTCCTGAGTAGCTGGGACTACAAGCATGTGCCAACATGCCCGGCCACAATTTGTATTTTTTTTGTAGAGATAGGATTTAGCCATGTTGCCCAAGCTGGTCTCGAACTCCTGGGCTCAAGCCACTTGCCTGTCTTGGCCTCCCAAAGTGCTGGGATTATAGGCCTGAGCCACTGCACCAGCACTCTTTTCTTAATTGCCCCCCAAAATAGTCGGTAACCTATTTTAGAAATAAAATTTTCATGCTTACCAAAACACATACAGAAATGAGGTTAAGTATACCAGAATTTCGTATAAAGGGAACTTGCACTTGAGGAAAAATTACTGTCCTTACAAGTCTTCAAAAGTAGCTTCTAGTCATTACTTTCATGCAGACATCCCCTGATTCTGTATATATAGCACAGTCACCATAATTTATGAGATAGAGTAACTTTCCCCAAAAGGTGGGGCTGATAATTTATGTTCCTGGCTTAGGAATGGCTTAGATAACTCAAGCAGTTTCTCTCCTACACATGCCCTCATACCTGATTCAAGCCATTGAACCAACCTGGGATTCATTGAGTCATTCAGTCTGAACATCCTGAAGGTTCTCTACATAACACTTTCCAAGAAGGCATTGCTATAGAGTCTGCTATTGCATCTCAAATCATAAGCATTAGAGTCCTTTTCGGGTTTATACTTGTTCAACTAGACATACACATCAAGCAAAAATATCTTGAGCTCTGTATAGATGGTAATAAGTAAAGGTTATCAAAAACAGAAAGTTTGTGATACGTACAAATTGTAAAAGCATGGCCCTTACGCAGGAAGATGTGAGGCTTCCTAATCTCTGAGCTAACATTAGGGCTTCTTTTTCATTTGTGCCTAGTTCTGCTGTCTAAGTTATACTCTCTTAAACAGTAACAATTGATGTCTCTTTGCCACTGGCATTTTGTAATTAGACTTAGCTCCAGCACTGACATGATGATATATAAGTGGTAAGACGCAGTAGTTTATGTTCATGATAATGCATTCCAGTAGACTAAAAGTCAATAATCACTTGACATTCGGAAAGCATCCTCTTGCTGGCAAATGCAATGCTTCTTAGTCAGCTCGGGCTGCCATAACAAAATACCATAGACTGTGTGGCTTAAACAACAGAAATTCATTTTCTCGAAGTTCTGGTGGCTGGAAGTCCAAGATCAGGATGCCGGTATGGTCGGGTTCCGGCTTGCAGAAGATGCCTTCTTGCTGTATCCTCACGTGGCAGGGAGAGAAAGAGGGCAAGTTATCTGGCATCTCTTCTTATAAGGGCACTAATCCCATCATGGCACCCCAACCCTATGACCTCATCTAAACCTAATTACTGTCCAAAGCTCCATTCCAAATACTATCACACTGAGAGTTAGGGCTTCACCTAAGAATTTCGAAGGGACACAATTTATTCCATAGCAGCTTCATAATACCCTTTCAGAGTAAGTAATGAAATAGTTATGTTTTCTGGAAAAAGCACCTGGAGGAAGTAATGAAGCAACAGAAACTTAGCCAAGAGGTATAAGTGAAAGGGCTTTCTTAAGAAACTCACACACACACACAAACACACACACATAATGATTTCACAGTTTAGCACCCGAGAAATTCCCTCAAACTGCAGCACTTGGTCCTTAACATGAGAAGCAATGCACTTGATTCTTCAGGGAAATTTACTTTTCAGAATAGTTTTGGTGTTTTTTAACATTGCTGCCTGAAGACTAACCAAGGAACAAACAAAAAGCTGTAATTCCCTTTTGCCTGCTGAAGTGAAGTCGTTTAGTGTATCTACATCCACAATTAATCCTTAACAAAGAGCATTTCTTTACTCATTGCTGGATTGAACAACTTAAGAGGAACAGGATTTGTCATTTATTATTGGTTTTTAATTCTTTTGCATTTTTATACTTTCATGTTTTAGTGATTGAGTTTAGCCTAGCGGGGATTCCAGAAATAAAAGATCATCCTTTTGAAGACCTATTCTTTCCTTGACTGCCTTTTTTTTTTTTTTTTTTTTTTGAAGGGGAGAGTTGTTTTATTTTTACTAAATAGGTTGCCACCTCCCACCCAAGACCTGCTTTCTCCATTAATCTTACTTCATTCTACTCTGAATTTTTCCTTTCTACGACTCTTAAAACATTGATTGCATGGGCCACATATTATTCCCTCTATAGTTCTCTAAAATGATCACACATAACATTCAATAAATATTTGTTTAATTCACTGATTTTTTTTTTTTTTTTTGAGATAGAGTTTTGCTCTTGTTGCCCAGGCTGGAACGATCTCGGCTTACTGCAACCTCTACCTGCCAGGTTCAGGGGGGATTCTCCTGCCTCAGCCTCCCAAGTAGCTGGGATTACAGGTGCCCACTACCAGGCCCAGGCTAATTTTTATATTTCTAGTAGATACAGGGTTTCACCATATTGGCCAGGCTAGTCTTGAACTCCTGACCTCAAGTAACCCACCTGCCTCGGCCTCCTGAAGCACTGGGATTACAGGCGTGAGACACCACACCTGGCCTCATTGATATTTTTATAAATAGCTCTACTTCATTACTTACGTATCTGCTATGTACAGTTTTTAAAAGAGATTTAGGGATGAAAGAGAGAACAAGATGTGTGCAACTGAACTTCTTCCTGGAAGTCTCTTTATTGTTTAGGCTACCCCAAACATCTCATCTGATCCATAGGGCCACCTGGCAAAAAGCAGGACACTAGACACACACACTCTTAGATGCCTAAATTTATCTCAATAGTCTATCAAATCATCCCTGTCTCTATCCAGGGATTGGTTTGGAGAGGTGCAGGCCTCTTTTATAGGAGTCTCTTTTGTTTTACTTCCAATGTTCTCTCCCTCTTCCAGCACAGGAAGAGGTTTTTTGGTTTTTTAATTTGCTCTCAGGTAGGAATTGACAAAGATTTCTTGCTTTAGCCAGGCTCCTGAACCTTCTCCTAGGCCCATCTGTGTACTTCCTTCCAAAATCCAGTTTTAGCAAAGAACCCTAAGTCAGCTTAGCAAGAACCTTCCACTATTGACATGTGATCATCCTTGTTATCCGATCAGGTTGTCATCTTCTGCCATCCCTCAGGCGATGTTGAGTCACCCTGGCCTATCTTCAGCAAGAACCTTGTTTAGGTCTCTTTAGTCAGAATCCCTCTCAGCACCTGGATATTTCCTCTTATAGTAATTTTTCATCCACTGACCCCATCCTGCTCTTTGGCTATAAATTCCCACTTGTCCATACTGTCTTTAGAGTTGAGACCAATCTGTCTCCATTGCAAAATCCCAGTGCCGTGGTCTCAATATCTATTGTCCTGAATAACATCTTTAACATGTGTCATTGAATATTTATTTAACCAAATGAAGGGAGATGGAGGCAGAGTGGAACTCATTTAGGTATTTTGTCAAATGTTATGCTGCCTATATTTTCTGTATTATACTTGGACCTGAACATTTGTACTTAAAAAGCAAGCAAGCAAGCAAACTGTATCAGACAGGGTTCTCTAGAGGGACAGAACTAATAGGATAGATGTATATATAAAGGGGAGTTTATTAAACAGTATTGACTCACACGATTACAAGGTGAGGTCCCACAATAGGACATCTACAAACTGAGGAGCAAAGAAGCCAATCCGAGTCTCAAAGCTGAAGAACTTGGAGCCCAGTGTTCCAGAGCAGGAAGCATCCAGCCCATGAGAAAGATGTAAGCTGGGAGGCTAAGCCAGTCTAGTCTTTCACGTTCTTCTGTTTGCTTTTATGTTGGCCATGCTGGCAGCTGATTAGATTGTGCCCACCCAGATTAAGGGTGGGTCTGCCTTTCCCAGTCCACTTACTCAAATGTTCATCTCCATGGCAACACCTTCAACAACACACCCAGGATCAATACTTTGCATCATTCAATCCAATCAAGTAGACACTCAATGTTAACAATCACACAAACAAAAACAGAAAGTCACTACCTTGGTTCTTTGGTTCTGTTGTGATGAACATTGGGGCAATTATGGCCTAACTACTGGGAAGGGTTAAGGGAACAAAAGAAAATGGAGAAGGACCATATCCGTTAATATGGTCCAGTCTCAGTATCCCTGGGGGATTGGGTTCAGAGCAGCCCCCCACCTCTGAGGATACCAAAATCCACAGATGCTCATCCATTATATAAAATGGTGTATGCACACTGACCTCTGTTCTAATAAAATTTTTAAAATATATTTTTAATTAAAAAATAAAATAGTGTAGTATTTCCATATAACCTATGAACATCCTCCAGGATATTTTAAATTATCTATAGATTAATTATAATACCTAATACAATGTAAATGCTGTGTAAATGGTTGTGTTGTTTAGGGAATGATAACAAGAAAAAAATGTCTGTACATATTCAGTACAGACACAACCATTCTTTTTTTAAAAAAATATTTTCAATCCATGGTTGGTTGAATCTACACATGTGGGATTCACAGGTGCAGAGGGCTGACTGTATTTGGAAACATCATGCAGTCACAGATTATGGCAATTTGGTTGAATGTCGAAGGTATTCTAAACATTACTGAAGGATTTATTAAAATAATACTTCTGAGAAACAGGATTTAGCAATACATTTAAATCCTTATTTTTTAATGAGTCACAAAATTGTTTGTCCTAAATTCCTTCAGTTCTCCTTCATTCATAACTCACAACTTTTTTCTATAAAAATCCATTGACAATTTATATCTGTAAAGTGAAATTTTGATCATTTGATTGCTGTCAAAACAGTGGTTTGCTTTCAGCAAAAGTGACATTTTGTCCCTGATCAAGTAGGAGGATAGCTGTGTAAGGAGTTGTTAACTTGGTGTTAAAAAATGGAGACTGCATCTCTGACAAAGAATCTATTTGCAAGTCATTAATCTCAGAGGAGATTTAGAGAAGGAAGTTAATATTTTCTTGCTAAATTATCCATCATCATAATACCATAAATTAGTTGTAAATAATACAAAGGTTTGTGTGAATGAAAAGTATCTATATATGAAGAGCTGGAGGAAAGTAAATTTAGCTGCTGAAGATATAAGGCTTTGTATTAGAAAGTGGTTAATGTTACATTCTTCTCCTAATATTTCCTACATTCTTCTTATTGCTAGTGAACTGTGTTACAAGAGGAATTTATTACATTCATTATATTCTTATTAATATTTTAAAAAAGAAATATTATATTTGTTTTTCATTTTATCATTTTTATTTTATTTTACCATTTATTTTCATTTTTATTCATTTCATTTTAAATTATTTAAATTAAAAATAATTTAACACCTATTATTTTTCCACTAAGCAATGATTCTTAACATAAGGCTGAAATCAATAGACATTTAACAAATAATATATATACATTTATCATTGATTGAAAACCCTGAGGACCTAATACAGCATGTACTAAAATTGAGTTTCAGTTCATCCTTGATTTTGTATTTTTGGGAAATATTTTTTAGAGGCTTTGGTTTATTTTACCGAGAAAATAATACAATTCTCAATATCAGTTGACTAAAATATTTAAGGAAATATACAGAAAAAAGTTATTTATTGCATATTGCGAGAATATGAACATTTAGAACCGTTTCTCCCATGTTCACTCTGCCTCTGGTATTATAGTACAGCAAGCTAATTTGGATTTTGTGTGATTTTTACACAGAAAACCTTCACTTTATAAAGGAGTTCAAAGTAGGGAGTTTTCTTTCCTGGAAAGCAGTACCAAACTAATATCTTTAGAAAAAGCTGCATGAAACATGAAGTCGCATTTGGTTATCTGATTACAATTGCCTACATCCAAGTCAAGAGACCAAAATGAGAAAAGGTAAAAACTTGAATGTCAAGTTATTAAATCAATTATAACACCAGAATGAGAATATGCTATTAATTGATATTAGGAGCTATAGATGGGCCCCAACATTAGAAGAATCTGACTAGTAATTACAAATCCTGGTAATGAAAATCAGGCAACTCCATGTACGGGGAATATACAGAGATGATAGAAATGAGATATTGCCATACCAGGACCTCAAATTTTTTACAGATCAGCTTCTTTATTTGCAGAGTGCCTGGGAATTCCTGCTCTTTCTATATGGTATAATCCTCTCTAATATGGGTACTTATTCTGTTATTGTCCCATCATCGTCCAAACTGCACTACTTCTTTGGGTTCTGGAACCCATCTGCCAGGAGGAATTTCATGGTTAAGTTTTAAACAAAGAATTATGCTTGCATATATTGATATGGTACCACATCAACATTGCTAGATGCACTCTCTCTGGATTTAAAGAAACATGCAGCAATTATTTTTATACATTATCCTCGTTGAATTGAACTCAGTATTATTTGAAATTCTAGTGCTGTATATATATGCATATATGAGGTCATAAAGGAAACTTTCCAGGGAATGTTTTGATAATAGGGTAAAGGAAAAGAAAAGAAGGGACTAAACAATTTTGCATGGAATGAAATTTCACAGTTTAGAAAGAAATCTCTGCAAGAAATTGAAAATTCTGTAGGACTAACAATAAACTTTATGGGCTCATAAACTCTGTAATTATTTTAACCTCTCCATAAAAGTTCTCAGAGAGCTATCCTCCCCACCCAATCCCGCTTCTCCTGTCCATTGGTATGTAAATTAGAGTTAGAGGTATCTTGTTGAAAGACCAACAAACCAAAAGGGGATAAGGCCCACTTGAAATTTGCAGTTTATAAAAATTCAGGGCCTCTGTTCAAGGCCAGGGATGACTTCCTCTTTCTTCTTCTTCTTTTTCATCTTCATCTTCTTTCTTCTTTTTTCTTCTTCTTTCATCTTTTCTTCTTCTTTCTTTCTTCTTTCTTTCGTCCTCCTCCTCCTTCTTCTTCCTCTTCTTCTCCTTCTCCTCCTCCACCTCCTTCTGCTTCTTTCCTCCCCCCTCCCCCTCTCCCCTCCCCCTCCCCCTCCCCCTTCTCCTCCTCCCCCCTCCCCCCTTCTCCTCCCCCTCCCCCCTTCTCCTCCCCCTCCCCCTCCCCCTTCTCCTCCCCCTCCCCCTCCCCCTTCTCCTCCCCCTCCCCCTTCTCCTCCCCCTCCCCCCCTTCTCCTCCCCCTCCCCCCCTTCTCCTCCTCCTCCTCCCCTTCTCCTCCTCCTCCTCCCCTTCTCCTCCTCCTCCTCCTCCTTCTTCTTCTTCCTCTTTTTTTGAGACAGGATCTCACTCTGTTCTCCAAGCTGGAGTGCTATGGCTCAGTCTCAACTCACTGCAGCTGCCACCTTCTGGGATCAAAAGATCCACTCACCTCAGCCTCCCAAGTATCTGATGGGCCAGAACTTCTTGACCTCTCTATGGCTAATATTATTTTTGCAGAATATGACACAACTTGAATATATAGCAATCTATAAAAAGTTAGATGCCAAATTAGGGTAAAAATCATCACTCCAAACCTTAGTTAATAGTCCTTTAAAATAGGGTGATTTTTCAGAAACTTACATGCTTACAACTAAAAACAGCTTTCATGAATAAGAATAAGGTAGATTCTTACCAGATCAATACCTTGTTTTCAAGAGGCCAGGTTCTCATTCTACGTAACTATGGAAATCAAATTACATAGGAAGGCAGTCTTCCCCAGGGGAAGCTGGTTATACAGGTGAACTTTCTGATTCAGCTAGTGATATTGAAATTCTAAATACAGCTATGTTGATTGAATTTAACACACTCTGATGGGCAAATACATCATTCCAGTAAGTTTTGTTTTAGTAAGGGAAACAAAGCATAAATAATTTGATACAAAGGCTTATTTGCCTTCCAACTATATGACACTCAACGAATTTGGAAATATTCTCCAAATCAAGGATCTCTTGTCTATTTCATGTGGCATCCTTTAATTACCTTCAGCAGTAACATATTAGCAGCTAATTTTGATAAATTATTATATGAATCAAATTATTCTTATTTTTCTTTTTTTTTTTTTTTTAGACAGAATTTTGCTCTTGTTGCCCAGGCTGGAGTGCGATAGCACAATCTCAGCTCACTGCAACCTCTGCCTCCCGGGTTCAAGTGATCGTCCTGCCTCAGCTTCCCGAGTAGCTGGGATTACAGGCGTGTACCACCATGCCCAGCTAATTTTGTATTTTTGGTGGAGAGAGGGTTTCACCATGTTGGCCAGGCTGGTCTCAAACTCCTCACCTCAGGTGATCCACCTGCCTCGGCCTCCCAAACGTGCTGGGATTACAGACGTGAGCCACTGGGCTCAGCCCAAATTATTCTTATTTTTCTAACATCTGCCTTAAATATGTCCATTTTAAAGTTTCCTAATTATACTAAAATCAAGCAGTTTAGAGAATATCTTCCTTCCTTTTATGACACTAGCACCAACATTACTTTCCTACAACTGCTGTAACACGCTTCTCCAAATTTAGTGGCTTAAAACAATACAAGTTTATCCTATAGCTTGGGAGATCAGAAGTCCCAAATGGGTCTTACTGTGCTAGAATCAAGGTTTTGGCAGAATTGCATTCCTTCTGGAGGCTCTAGGAGAAAATTTTCTTGCATTTTCCAGTTTCTAGAGGTTGCAGTATTCCTTTGTGTGTGGCCACACTTCATCTGCAAAGCCAGCAATTGTTGGTCTAGTCCTTCTGATATGGAAGGACTTCCTCTACGGCCTACCTCTGCCATATTTAAAGGATACTTGTGATTACATTGTACGCACACAGATATTCCAGAATAATCACCTTAATTCCACTGCAACACTAATTCTCCCTTGCTATATAAGCTAACATATTTATAGGTTCTAGGGATTAGGATATAGACATCTATGGGGACCATTAATCGGACTTCCACATAACTCCAGTATTTAGTGTAATTTATCATATCCTCCCAGACTCATTTTTGGACTAAAATATATTTCAACTTTAAAAGATGTCTTGGTAGGAAGAGCCAGAAGATAAAGACACACCTGAAGAAAACTTTCCCTAGGAGAGATCCAGAGAACCATTTGGGGTTGATACTGGGAATGGGGAAGAGAAGTGATACAAAGATTTCATTGGCAAATCTGAACAACTGATGGCATATGAAGAAAAGGAAAAGGAGTGAAAGCCGGACTTAAGGCTTGGTACCTAAAACTTGGAAAGATAGTAGTGCCCTGAACAGAAACAGGAAAGTCAGGAGAAAGCTTAGCTTGAGTGAGGGCAACAGTGGGAAGGGACTTTGATAAATTCACCGGCAAAACCTCTAGGTGGAGCTGTCCAACAGGTGATTAGATATGTGACGTTGTAGATCAGGCAAAAGTTCAGATTGGAGATCTGGGATTGAGATGTGATTTGGAGTCACAGTCATAGGAATAAAATCAAAGCCATAAAGATGGATGAAAGTAAAATGAGAAGATCGACAGTAGAAACTTAGAAAAACCTTAGCCTGAAGGAGTTGCTAGTGAGGTCAAAGATCAATATAATAGAACCATATTGATTCCATTCCAAGATGGCCAAATAGGAACAGCTCTGGTCTGCAGCTCCCAGTGTGATCTATGCAGAAGATGGAGATTTCTGCATTTCCAACTGAGGTACCTGGTTCTTCTCATTGGGACTGGTTGGACAGTGGTTGCAAACCATGGAGGGCAAGGCAAAACAGGGTGCGGCATCCTCTCACCCCAGAAGCACAAGGGGTTGGGGGATTTCCCTTTCCTGGCCAAGGGAAGCCGTGACAGATTGTACCTGGAAAATCGGGGCAATCCCGCCCAAATACTGAGCTTTTCCAATGGTCTTAGCAAACAGCACACCAGGAGATTACATCCTACACCTGTCTTGGTGGGTCCCACACCCACAGACCCTAGCTCACTGCTAGCGCAGCAGTCTGAGATCAACCTGCAAGGCAGCAGCTTGGCGGGGGGAGGGGCGTCCACCATTGCTGAGGCTTGAGTAGGTAAACAAAGTGGCCGGAGAAGCTCGAACTGGGGGGACCCCACTGCAGCTCTGCAAGGCCTGCTGCCTCTGTAGACCCCACCTCTGGGGGCAGGGCATAGCTGAACAAAAGGCAGCAGAAACTTCTGCAGAGTTAAACGTCTCTATCTGACAGCTCTGAAGAGAGCAGTGGTTCTCCCAGCACAGTGTTTGAGCTCTGAGAATGGATAGAATGCCTCTTTAAGTGGGTCCTTGAACCTGTGTAGCCTAACTGGGCAACACCTTCCAGTAGGGGCCAACTGACACCTCATACAGGTGCCCCTCTGGGATGAAGCTTCCACAGGAAGGGTCAGGCAGCAATATTTTCTGTTCTGCAACCTCCTCTGGTGATAACCAGGCAAACAGGGTCTGGAGTGGACCTCCAGCAAACTCCAACAGACCTGCAGCTGAGGGACCTGACTCTTAGAAAGAAAACTAACAAACAGAAAGGAATAGCATCAACATCAACAAACAGGACATCCACACCAAAACCCCATCTGTAGGTCACCAGCATCAAAGACCAAAGGTAGATAAAACCAGAAAGATGGGGAGAAACCAGGGCAGAAAAGCTGAAATTCTAAAAACCAGAGCATCTCTTCTCCTCCAAAGGATCGCAGCTCCTCACCAGCAACAGAACAAAGCTGGACGGAGAATGACTTTGACAAGCTGACAGAAGTAGGCTTCAGAAGGTCGGTAATAACAAACTTCTCCGAGCTAAAGGAGGATGTTTGAACCCATCGCAAGGAAGCTAAAAACCTCGAAAACAGATTAGATGAATGGCTAACTAGAATAAACACTGTAGAGAAAACCTTAACTTACCTGATGGAGCTGAAAACCATGGCATGAGAACTACGTGACGCATGCACAAGCTTCAATAACCGATTTAATCAACTGGAAGAAAGGGTATCAGTGATTGAAGATTAAATTAATGAAATAAAGTGAAAGGAGAAGTTTAGAGAAAAAAGAGTAAAAAGAAATGAACAAAGCCTCCAAGAAATATCGGACTATGTTAAAAGACCAAATCTATATTTGATTGGTGTACGTGAAAGTGACGGGGAGAATGGAACCAAGTTGGAGAACACTCTTCAGGATATTAGACAGGAGAACTTCCACAACCTAGCAAGGCAGGACAACATTCAAATTCAGGAAATATGGAGAACACCACAAAGATACTCCTCAAGAAGAGCAACTCCAAGACATGTAGTTGTCAGATTCACCAAGGTTGAAATGAAAGAAAAAATGTTAAGGGCAGCCAGAGAAAAAGGTCGGGCTACCCACAAAGGGAAGAACATCAGACTAACAGTGGATCTCTCAGCAGAAACCCTACAAGACATTAGAGAGTGGGGGCCAATATTCAACATTCTTAAAGAAAAGAATTTTCAACCCAGAATTTCATATCCAGCCAAACTAAGCTTCATGAGTGAAGGAGAAATAAAATCCTTTACAGACAAGCAAATGCTGAGAGATTTTGTCACCACCAGGCCTGCCCTAAAAGAGCTCCTGAAGGAAGCACTAAACGTGGAAAGGAACAGCTGGTACCAGCCACTGCAAAAACATGCCAAAGTATAAAGACCATCGATGCTAGGAAGAAACTGCATCAACTAACGGGCAAAATAACCAGCTAACATGATAATGACAGGATCAAATTCACACATAACAATATTAACCTTAAATGTAAGTGGGCTTAATGCCCCAATTAAAAGACACAGACTGGCAAATTGGATAAAGAGTCAAGACTCATCAGTGTGCTGTATTCAGGAGACCCATCTCATGTGCAGAGACACACATAGGCTCAAAATAAAGGGATGGAGGAAGATCTACCAAGCAAATGGAAAGCAAAAAAAAAGCAGGGGTTGCAATCCTAGTCTCTGATAAAACAGACTTTAAACCAACAAAGATCAAAAGAGACAAAAAAGGCCATTATATAATGACAAAGGGATCAATTCAACAAGAAGAGCTAACTATCCTAAATACATATGCACCCAATACAGGAGCACCTAGATTCATAAAGCAAGTCCTTAGAGACCTACAAAGAGACTTAGACTCCCACACAATAATAATGGGAGACTTTAACACCCCACTGTCAATATTAGACAGATCAACAAGACAGAAGGTTAACAAGGATATCCAGGAACTGAACTCAGCTCTGCACCAAGTGGACCTAACAGACATCTACAGACCTCTTCACCCCAAATCAAGAGAATATACATTCTTTTCAGCACTACGTCACACTTATTCCAAAATTGACCACATAGTTGGAAGTAAAGCACTCCTCAGCAAATGTAAAAGAACAGAAATTATAACAAACTGCCTCTCAGACTACAGTGCAATCAAACTAGAACTCAGGATTAAGAAACTCACTCAAAACTGCTCAACTACATGGAAACTGAACAACCTGCTCCTGAATGACTACTGGGTACAAAACCAAATGAAGGCAGAAATAAAGATGTTCTTTGAAACCAATGAGAACAAAGACACAACATACCAGAATCTCTGGGACACATTTAAAGCACTGTGTAGAGGGAAATTTATCGCGCTAAATGCTCACAAGAGAAAGCAGGAAAGATCTAAAATGGACACCCTAACATCACAATTAAAAGAACTAGAGAAGCAAGAGCAAACACATTCAAAAGCTAGCGGAAGGCAAGAAATAACTAAGATCAGAGCAGAACTGAAGGAGATAGAGACACAAAACACCCTTCAAAAAGAATCAATGAATCCAGGAGCTGTTTTTGTGAAAAGATCAACAAAATTGATAGACCGCTAGCAAGACTAATAAAGAAGAAAAGAGGAAGAATCTAATAGACACAATAAAAAATGATAAAGGGGATATCACCACCGATCCTACAGAAATACAAACTACCATCAGAAAATACTATAAACACCTCTATGCAAATATACTAGAAAATCTAGAAGAAATGGATAAATTCCTGGACACATACACCCTCCCAAGACTAAACCAGGAAGAAGTTGAATCTCTGAATAGACCAATAACAGGGTCTGAAATTGAGGCAATGATTAGTAGCCTACCAACCAAAAAAAGTCCAGGACCAGACGGACTCACAGCCAAATTCTCCCAGAGGTACAAAGAGGAGCTGGTACCATTCCTTCTGAAACTATTTCTATCAACAGAAAAAGAATGAGGCCAGCATCATCCTGATACCAAAGCCTGGCAGAGACACAACAAAAAAAGAGTTTTAGATGGATAATCCTGATAAGTATCGATGCAAAAATCCTCAATAAAATACTGGAAAACCGAATCCAGCAGCACATCAAAAAGCTTATCCACCACGATCAAGTCGGCTTCATCCCTGGGATGCAGGGCTGATTCAACATACACAAATCAATAAACATAATCCGTCACATAAACAGAACCAATGACAAAAACCACATGATTATTTCAATAGATGCAGAAAGGGCTTTTGACAAAATTCAACAGCACTTCATGCTAAAAACTCTCAATAAACTAGATATTGATAGAACATATCTAAAAATAATAAGAGCTATCTATGACAATCCCACAGCCAGTATCATACTGAATGGGCAAAAACTGGAAGCATTCCCTTTGAAAACTGGCACAAGAGAGGGATGCACTCTCTCAACACTCCTATTCAACATAGTGTTGGAAGTTCTGGCCAGGGCAATCAGGCAAGAGAAAGAAATAAAGGTATTCAATTAGGAAAAGAGGAAGTCAAATTGTCCCTGTTTGCAGATGACATGACTGTATATCTAGAAAACCCCATTGTCTCAGCCCAAAATCTCCTTAAGCAGATAAGCAACTTCAGCAAAGTCTCAGGATACAAAATCAATGTGCAAAAATCACAAGCATTCCTATACACCAATAACAGACAAACAGAGAGCCAAATCATGAGTGAACTCCCATTCACAACTGCTTCAAAGAGAATAAAATACCTAGGAATCCAACTTACAAGGGATGTGAAGGACCTCTTCAAGGAGAACTACAAACCACTGCTCAATGAAATAAAAAAGGACACAAACAAATTGAAGAATATTCCATGCTCATGGATAGGAAGAATCAATATTGTGAAAATGGCCATACTGCCCAAGGTAATTTATAGATTCAATGCCATCCCCATCAAGCTACCAATGACTTTCTTCACAGAATTGGAAAAAACTACTTTAAAGTTCATATGGAACCAAAAAAGAGCCTGCATTGCCAAGACAATCCTAAGCCAAAAGAACAAAGCTGGAGGCATCAGGCTACCTGACTTCAAACTATACTACAGGGCCACAGTAACCAAAACAGCATGGTACTATTACCAAAACAGAGATATAGACCAATGGAACAGAACAGAGGCCTCAGAAATAACACCACACAGCTACAACCATCTGATCTTTGACAAACCTGACAAAAACAAGAAATGGGGAAAGGATTCCCTATTTAATAAATGGTGCTGGGAAAACTGGCTAGCCATATGTAGAAAGCTGAAACTGCATCTCTTCCTTACACCTTATACAAAAATTAATTCAAGATGGATTAAAGACTTAAATGTTAGACCTAAAACCGTAAAAACCCTAGAAGAAAACCTAGGCATTACCATTCAGGACATAGGCATGGGCAAGGACTCCATGACTAAAACACCAAAAGCAATGGCAACAAAAGTCAAAATAGACAAGTGGGATCTAATTAAACTAAAGAGCTTCTGCACAGCAAAAGAAACTACCATCAGAGTGAACAGGCAACCTACAGAATGGGAGAAAATATTTGCAATCTACTCATCTGACAAAGGGCTAATATCCAGCATCTACAAAGAAAAACAAGTTTACAAGAAAAAACAAACAACCCCATCAAAAGTGGGTGAAGGATATGAACAGACACTTCTCAAAAGAAGGCATTTATGTAGCCAACAGACACATGAAAACGTGTCATCATCACTGGATATCAGAGAAATGCAAATCAAAACCACAATGAGATACCATCTCACACCAATTAGAATGGCGATCATTAAAAAGTCAGGAAACAACACGTGCTGGAGAGATTGTGGAGAAATAGGAACACTTTTACACTGTTGGTGGGACTGTAAACTAGTTCAGCCTTTGTGGAAGACAGTGTGGCGATTCCTCAGGGATCTAGAACTAGAAATACCATTTGACCCAGCCATCCCATTACTGGATATATACCCAAAGGATTATAAATCATGGTACTATAAAGACACATGCACATGTATGTTTATTGTGGCATTATTCACAATAGGAAAAACTTGGAACCAACCCAAATGTCCATCAGTGATAGACTGGATTAAGAAAATGTGGCACATATACACCATGGAATACTATGCAGCCATAAAAAAGGAGGAGTTCATGTCTCTTGTAGGGACATGGATGAAGCTGGTAACCATCATTCTGAGCAAACTATCTCAAGGACAGAAAGCCAAACAATTCTCACTCAGAGGTGGGAATTGAGCAATGAGAACACTTGGACACAGGGCAGGGAACATCACACCGGGGCCTGCTGTGGGGTGGAGGGCAGGGGGAGGGATAGCTTTCGGAGAAATACCTAATGTAAATGACGAGTTAATGGGTGCAGCAAACCAACATGGCACATATATACCTATGTAACAAATCTGCACGTTGTGCACGTGCACCCTAGAACTTAAAGTATAGTAAAAAAAAGAACCATATTATATTACTATAGGCAAAAAGAAGGAAAAAATTAATCACTCAATATCTTGAGCAACCAAGACACAAATTCAGGTCTTAAGGGTCTTTGAAGATGTACCCCCAAAATAGAAACTTAACAGTTGTACAACACAGTAGTAAATGTTTCACCAGGAAGTTATTTTCCAAAGTAATTGTACAGAAAATGGTCTTATGAAATCAGAGGTAGAAGTGATGAGCTTGGGCTTCGATTCATGAAGGCGCTCACTGCAAACTTTCTAGGCATCCTGCATGGCATATTGCAAAGCAAAATGTATTAACATATAGACCTCTTTAACAGAATGATGTGCTTTGTTTTTATTATGTTTTGCAGGGAGCGTATTTGGAGTAATTGTGAAAGTTCTCAGTGCAAAAAACTTATACACGGAAGTAATGGTGGTCAGTTACCCTTTAAAAAATAGCCTTTTGCTTCCCATATAAATAGCTTAATTATATGAAAGATGCAAAATTCTGCAAAAGGCTGAGTTTGTCATAAAGCTAGTTTTCATAGTTATAGCCTTACAACTTCAAATAAATATGTTCAGAGCAGTTTCTAATAATTCTGTGAGGAACAACATATACTGATCTTCGGAAGTTAGAAAAAGTTTTGATTTTAATCTTGAAAATTCATTTGAAGCACATTTGGTTCATTTTGAAGTCCTGGTTTTATGCATTTCACAGAAAAGGGAAACATCAATTTCTCATGGCTTCTCAGTTCAGCTTTATTCCCCTGCTGTGTGGTGCCAGTCAGTGCTTGGCGAGAAATGATTCTTGCTTTCTAAATGACATACCAATGCTCCAGACAGTTGAGTGCTTATAAGTGTTCTGTTCCTTTCTACACTTGAAATAGTGCAGAGCACCAAAGAAAGAAATCTTACAGTAGAATGAAAATGACAGCAAGATATGGGCATCCTAAAGCAAAAGTAAAAGAAATTGCCTCCTTGCTTCACTGTGTATTTTCTGTGTAAAATAAGTACCCCATTTTACCTTTTGTCACTAATTTATATGGAGTAAAATATACCCAAAGGCTATTTTATTGGCAGAAATATTTTAAAAGGAAAGAAACATTAGCCCTATCTTCATATTCCTCTATTGACTTAAGTAAATAAGTTATCTAGGCTGGGCATGGTGTCTCACGCCTGTAATCCCAGCACTTTGGGAGGCTAAGGCGGGAGGATCACCTGAGGTCAGGAATTTGAGACCAGCCTGGCCAACATGGCAAAACCCTGTCTCTACTTAAAAAAAAAAAAAAAATACAGAAATCAGCCAGGCATGGTGGTACATGTCTGTAATCCCAGCTACTCAGGAAGCTGAGGCACAAGAATCACTTGGACCCAGAAGGTGGAGGTTGCAGTGAGCTGCGATCATGCCACTGCACTCCAGCCTGGGCAACAGAGTGAAACTGGCTTTCAAAAAAGAAGAAGAAGGAGGAGGAGGAGGAGGAGGAGAAGAAGTAGTTATGCTTTTAAAGATACATTTTAACATCAAAGTTAATAAACAATTTCAAGCACAGTATATTCGTGTAATTTTATATTAATGTTAACAGTTGCTTAAAATGGTGTCTGATTTTAATTGTGTATACCTTTCAAAAATTAGTAGTAGCAGCGAACAAGTCAAAAGATGCTCAATTTGGTCCAAAATTTGAGAAACATTCATCAAACTGAGATATTATTTTTAAACTATGAAATTATTTTTAAAGTGGATAAATCACAGTTTTATTAAGGATTTCTGGAAAGTCAGCTCTCTTAATATAGGTTGGTGCAACATTTTGGAAGGGCAATTTGGCCATCTAACAATTAAAATCCCACCTTGCAACTGGGAGAGGTGGCTCACACCTATAAACCCAGCACATTGGGAGGCCAAGGAGGGAAGATCACTCGAGCACAGGAATTCAGACCAGTCTGTGCAACATAGTGAGGTCCTGCATCTACAAAAACATAAACAAAATTAGCCAGTCATGGCGACACACACCCGTAGTCCTAGCTACTCAGGAGGCTGAGGTGAAGGATTGCTTGAGCCTGGCAGATCCAGGCTGTAGTGAGCTATGATCATGACACTGCACTCCAGCCTGGGTGACACAGCAGGACCTTGTCTCAAAAAAAAAAAAAAAAAAAATTACATACTGCTTTTGATCTAACAACTCCTCTTTAGGGAATTTATTCCATGGATACAATCACATATGTGCACAAGGAAGGTCACTGCATCTCATCCTTTTTAATAGTTAAAAAAATGGAATTAACCTAATTGCTCATCAATGAAATAATTGAATTATCTTGTGTTATACTGTCGAATACCACACAGCCATTAGAAAGAATACTGACATGAAAAGATTTCTAAATGAACTATTAAGGGAAAAAAAAAAGGCGAAGAACTGCCCAAATAGGAGGTATGAGCTGATTTGTTTCAGAAAGTGAGAAGCT
Source organism: Symphalangus syndactylus (assembly GCF_028878055.3). NCBI lineage: Eukaryota > Metazoa > Chordata > Mammalia > Primates > Hylobatidae > Symphalangus > Symphalangus syndactylus. Next base: position 64,931,332 of record NC_072424.2, read on the forward strand.
GATGTAACCATAAATGTTTATATATGAAGAAAAAAATTCTTAAAGGACAAGCAAGAAACTGTTAATATTCCTGAGTGTAGTGAATGGGATAGAACTAGAGGTCAGAAATGGAGGAAGAAAATCTTTACTTTTTATTTTATGTCTTCCTTTGCTGCTTGAAATTTTTACCACAAATAGAGATTATGTTTATAATTTAAAAATTAATAGCACCTAATTCTCAATTATAGGGACTATTGAAACAATGGACATTTGAAACTCACAGATGAAAATTTTAACTGGCTCTCTTCCCTCTCCATTTACCCTTACATGTATAAAATGAAAAATGCCTTTTGTCATAGCAGATAAATACAGGAAAAGTTTTGAACTGTCTTCCTTCTATCCCTGCATACCTCTTCTGATACAGCTGTTAATAAGTAATAAAGTTATTATCCTCAGCAAGTAACCTTGCTAGAGAATGCACAAGGAAGGGATTGGAAAATGCATATTTATTGAAAACATACCCACTATGTGCCAGGCATTGAACTAGGGCTTAGGGTCCAAATGATTCACAAAACAAACGCTTAGGATAATCAGGATGATCTGAAGAAATTATGACAAGTTGGCTCTAATTGTTTTAAAGTTGTTTATGCCCATTGCTGGATGGAGCCAGAAGGAAGGTATTCAGGCATTTTTTGTAAAATTGGTGAAAGGGACATAAGTTGAAGAAAAGAAGGAGAAGACAGAATTAGACAACCACAGGTCTAGAACTGTATAATCTGAAAGGCCCTGGAGTGTTAGTTAGAAATGCAGGTTTCCAGTGCCCAACCTCAATCTACTGAATAAGACTTTCTAGAGCTGTGACCTGAGAATCTGCATTTAAGTCAAATTGTCTAAGTACCCTTTATAAGACTAAGTTTGAGAAACTCTGCTGTAAGGTTATTTCCACTCTGAAGAATGAGTCCTACCTGGAGATACTCTCCTTATGTTTATTTTCTCCTTAGATTTCTAGGAAGGTCTTAGGGCCCATATTAGGGAGTGAGGTAGATGTTAGGGAAAAAACTCAATCTGTGCTTTTTAAAATTTTGCCGTCTCTCTTACATTTTCTCACAATACAGATTTTTAAATTCATCTCAAGAGATTCTAAATTTCCAATCCAATTGTTTCCTTAACATGATTATTTTCTCAACAGCTTCATCATGAGTTTTTCCCTTAAGTTTGTGTAAGAGAAAGCTAGAGACCATGTATTTGCAGTTCATCTGTTATACTGTAATAACTGAGCATACATCTTGTCTTTTGATTTTACTTGTGTTATAACTTTGATTACAGATAATTTTGTTGATAAATCAGTCTCCTAAAATATTTGAAAGACTGTTATAAATAAGGTCCTAAAGTTTAGAAGGCATCTGATCTCTCTGTAGAGTCTAGAACATTTTAGATAATAATGACGATAAGTATAAATCAATATATGACTGCCAAGTATAAACAGAATTGAATCTAGTTCAATGTGCATTTATCGATTACTTATTATACTGCAATTTGCCAAAGGGTATTAGAGGAGGTAAGCTGGTTATAAGATACAGTTCTACCCTCAAAGGGCTTACAGGATGGTGAACAAAGCTCATCTACAGACTAACTTTAATAAAAGGCAAAATGACAGATTTCAAATAAAAATGCAGTAAGTAGTAAATCAAAATAGGAGCTTTGGAGAGTGACTATTTGTGAGGCAGGTAACCTAAGGAAAAGCAGAACAAATAAGTCAAATCTACTCTGTTTACAGATGTTGCACCCAGATTTTACTCCACCAGAGCACACCAAGCACAACAGAGAAGGCTTCACAGAGGAGCCTGGTTACAGAGAAATTCATGAGGATGAGGATTTGAGGAGAGGGGCAACGAGTAAGATAATATTTTTGTAAGGCCTTGCGTGGCGGCTCAAGCCTATAATCCCAGCCCTTTGGGAGGCCAAGTCGGGTGGATCACCTGAGTTCAGGAGTTTGAGGCCAGCCTGGTCAACATGGTGAAACCCTATCTCTACTAAAAATTCAAAAATTAGCCCAGTGTGGTGGCGAGCACCTGTAACCCCAGCTACTCGGGAGGCTGAGGCAGGAGAATCACTTGAACCAAGGAGGCGGAGGCTGCAGTGAGCCAAGATGGAGCCACTGCACTCCAGCCTGGGAGACACAGCGAGATTCCATCTCAAAAAAATAAAAATAAAAAAAAGAGAGAGAATATTTTTGTAAAGATGTGATAATGTGATAGAGGGTAAGCACTTGGTGGGAACAACAATTCTGGCCTGATACATGAGTAGAATACTACTCAAAATGATATTATTTACATTATTATTATTGTTGTTATATTGAAGAACATACCTATAAGAATTACAGAAACCAGCAAAACTAAGAAGTTGATGTCCTAAAATGGGAAGAGACCTGGGAATTTCCAAGTTTGTCACATCTGCACGGTACTATTTCTTTAAAAAGCCAAATGCCACAAAAGTTGTATTCTCTAATTTTTTTTAATCACCTTGAATTTCTGATGAGGCAAATGAGGCACAGTGATTAAAATTTAGAAATATAGGAAAAAAAAGGCACTTTAAAATATTTCTCTTTGATTCTTCGGAGAAATGCTGTGAACCAACTCCAGGATTCTCTATAGAAACAGGCTGGGTGTGGTGGCTCATGCCTGTAATCCCAACACTTTGTGAGGCCGAGGCGGGGTGGGCTGATCATTTGAGGTCAGGAGTTCGAAACCAGCCTGGTCAACATGGTGAAACCCTATCTCTGCTAAAAATACAAAAATTTGCCTGGTGTGGTGGTGGGTGCCTATAATCCCAGCTGCTTGGGAGGCTGAGGCAGGAGAATCACTTGATCCCGGGAGACACAAGTTGCAGTGAGCAGAGATTGCGCCACTGCACTCCAGCCTAGGTAGACAGAGTGAGACTCCATCTCAAAAAAAAAAAAAAAGAACAATGTATACCACATTTATGCTTCCAAGATTTTATTTTGCTTTATTTCACAATTATTTTCATCTTGGTTAAATTAGAAGTTAGGATAATTGAGGCTCTATTAAAAGCATTTTCTTTAAATGTTATTCTCCTTATTTGCATTTGGCTTTTCCTCAAATGGAAAGGAAAACGATATCCAAATAGACAATTTTTTAAAATCTCTCCTTATTTAATTACCTGTTCATGTAAATATATGAAAATATATATGCTAGCCTTTTTTTTTTTTTTTCTGGGAAAAACTCAAGAGCTACAATTAATCCTCTTAAATGTGAGTCCCATGTTTTCTCTGCTTCTGGAATCACTTCAACATGTGGCACAGCACCTGCCTTAATATTTTTAACATCATATTGACTCCTTTTGCTGTTCCTCTCGAAGAAAATGTCTTCCTTGGAAAAGTGTGGTGTCTAACCGATCCCAATAGCGCTTTAACCCATGCTCTTTCTCTTTGCATCTGTGGGCACAGCACTGGTTCCCAGACTCTGGGGGTGGGGGTGGGGGGTTTCTACTGGACCAAACCCAGGATAGACTCCGTCCCTCACTTCTGAGATCCAGAGGCTGCCTGTCTGTGACTGGGCTGCCCAGCCCTTTGGAAGAGAGTAGGTTGATGGAGCCTCTTCGAAATCAGGCAGCAGTGCCTGCGCCACGGCCTCTGCACGACAGACTCCAGCAGCCCCGGGGTGGGTTTCCGGAGGCCCCGCGCCCCGCCGCATCCTGGAAAGGCTCCAGAATCTCTCGGCCTGGGGGCCCCTGGCGGCCTCTGCTCCCAAGCAGGGAGTCGCAGCCAGGCTACAGCTGGCTTGATCCTCAGTGCTGGGTGGAAAAACCGCGGCGGCAAACGCCGGGCCTGCAGCTGCTGGTTGTCGGCGTTGCTGGCTAGCGGGCGGCGGCGGCGGCGGCTCCGCGACAACAGAGGACGCGAGCAACCCGCGCAGCGCCCAGCAGGGCCTTGGAGGGTGGAGGGGCGCAGGCTGGGTTAGCGGAGCAGAGCGGACCGATCTGGTGCCCTCCGTGGCCCCAGGCCTGCGGACCTTCTCTGTTATGCGGCCCAGAGCGAGAGCGGGGGAAGAGACAGCGCCCCGATAGTGGCGTGCGCACTCCGCCATCCCCGGGCCTCAAGCTTTCACCTCGCGTGCTGGGGCGAGGGCGGGGCTGCGGGGTGTACTGGGTCGGGGGTAGGAAGGACCTGCCAGGCCTTAGCCCTGAGCTATCCGTCATCCGCTAAAGCCGCGCTCCCTGCATCCCTGGCTTGGCCCCCAGGTTTTGCGCCGCTTGTCTGTAGCAGACACAACCCAGCTCCCTTACTGTCCTCAGGCCTGGCTATTTCAAGAATTCCAGAAAAAGAGTGCACCGGCGTGTGCGGGCCGGTGCTGCCCGGAAAACCCGTGAAGCAGGCACGCACGGCCCGGATGCAAGCACATCTGTCCCCTCCCCCAAAGGTCTCCCCAGCTTTATTGATCGCGTGGGTGGGGGTAGGGATCTAAATTTGTCTCCCAGATTTTCTCTGAAATCGAGTCTCTTGGGAGTGAAGGTCCATATGATTATACCACGTCCATAGCAGTCGCGTTGTGTTCAAAATGGGCATGGGTGCTCGCGGCGCGGATACTGAGTTCCCCAGAGACGCGGAGTCTTTTGCTCCAGGGGCTTATTCTTGTTTTCTCAATGGAACAGGTCTTCGAATTTCCCCAGGAACATCTCAGTAAGTAGGGGTGTGCGTGTTTGTGTGTTTGTCAGTGTGTGTGTGTAAATGGTTCCTATGAGCTGACAGTTTGGTATTTAAAGAACAAATGGACATAAGCACAGAAGTCATGCCTTTTCTATGGATAAGATTGAGATTTCTGAGATTTCCAAGACAAGGTTGACCTGTCACGGGATATATTTTCAATCCTTCTCATTTAATTAAAAAAAAAAAAAGCCTGCACTTCTGTAGAGAATCGTTGGACATTCTTGTTAGTATCTTAGATTACTTTGATGTTCTAAGTTGAATACAGGCATGCATTTTCATAATAGAACATTTGCCATATCGTATGTATTCCCATTGCAGATCATTTTCCCACAAAACTGTAAGCTTCTTCAAGGCAGGAAGAGCTTTTATTCGCCTCTGGCTTGTCCCAAACCAAGTAGTGCCTGCAAATATCAAGTACACAATAAATAAGTGTTAATTACACCACTCACCCCCAATCCTTACATTTCCTGTAGGCTCTAAATATTTCTATGTGTGTGCAAAGGAGAAGAAATGGAGGAATGTGGAGATAGGGTTCACAGATACCAAATAAAAGTAAAAGACATGGCCATCCATGCTGATGGACATTTACCAGATAGTAATGGTGCTCAGAATCAATTTGCTAATCAAGTCTCCATAGTTTTAGGGTTGTTATGTGCAAGAGGTAGGAATGACCTACATTATCAGGCAATTCTCTTAAAAAATCAGTATCTGGATATATATGTCTCCCACCCCTCAACCCCTATTTTTTCTTCCTTTCTATAGATTAGGTGTGGTGTAAACCATTATACTTGAAGTGGAAATGAGGTTGCTAACCTGTGATACCTTACCAGTCCTTGGATTTACGGGTACATTTGGCTAATCTCATATTTCCCTTTTTGCATTTTTTCACTGGAATCCTAAGATAACATAAACTGGTGAAACCTGGTTTGGGTATCTAAAATACTTAACTTGGGAAAGTGAACTGCAAATATTAAAAATCATTAGCTGCCTTAATTGTTGCTTTTTCAACTCAGTGATACTATTATATCCTCTCTTCTCAGCCTTTCAATGTACTTCCCAGTCTCTTCCATGAGTAAACATTTGAAGATTAAACATTTGAAGATTCTACCTTGTTAATATGTAATATTAACTGATACTGTTTTTCATAAGGGGTTTAACTGTGCCTGGTCACCTTATATAATGCGCTTTAAAAACATTACCATCACTGATGCGTTATAAAACATTTATTCTGGACAACATAGTATGTAGAACACTTTCCATTAATTACTAGAAATCTCTTGAAGAGGACACTGCCCACAATGGGAATTATTTTTTAGATGCTTGTACTAGAAAAATATACTTCACCCAGAGTAAATGAAAAGACTGGGTGCCTTATCAATATCATTGTTTCTAAATTTCTGTAGACTATTCAGTTGCAAGACAGATAGGTCTTTTGTCTAATGCTCTAACTGTAAAAAAAATTAGTTTTATTAAGAACTTTAAGGTTAAGCTCTTCGATTTTTGTAGCACCTCTTCTACTCTTTTGTTCAAGTGCCAAGTATTAATTCCTTTCAGCTTGTAAGTAAAATGTGGTTCAGAATGCTACCTCTATTTGTAGCATTAGGGAAAAAAATGCTGTAGATATTTATAATAATTCTCGACATTGTTTTATTTTAGCATCAATTTCCTCTCCTCCGTTATGATTTCTAATGGAGTCCTTATTGGTGTTTTTTTTTTCCTTGACCTACTTTCTTTTCAATAGCTTTCATATATAGCCTGTTTTCATTGTTGATTTCTGTAGAGTGTAGCAGAGTCTAAATCACGGTGAAACAGAGTAGTTAGTTATCACTTACTCTAGAAATGTTTTCATGGTTTAAAAGTCATCTGGTCTGTTCATATTGTGACTTCTTTTAAACTACGCTTTTCATGAATTTGCTCCGTTCTCCAGACTGAGGATTGAACCTCATTCTGCTCTGACCCAATTGTTCTTTTCCTTTGTTGCCTCCACCCCCTAGAGAATGTGTTTCCAGGGGACAGGCGTTCTTGGTGCTGAAGAGGAGGAGAGTCAAGTGAGACGAGATCTGGTACCTCACGCACTAGATCCCTCCTCTCTGGCCTGGTGAGAAGTCAGAGACAATTTTGAGAGTTCATAGTCCTGCCTCGGCTCTCACGCTTGCGGTCCATGGGCGGGTTTTACCTTCTCTCTCTTCCTCTGCTTCTGGCCTGCTTACAGGCCAACAGCAAATGCAGCCATTGCCCGAGACCACTCAGAACTCTCCCTGTGCCATCCTCTTGGGGAACAGGAGGATATGTCCGTAGAAGACTTCGTGGACTGGGGAAAGCCACGCCGGGATCGGGACGCCGGAGAGGGTCGCCCCTCCCCAGGCTTTTTCCCGTCGCAGCGCCCACGTGACCGAGAGCAGGCCTTCACCAGCCCGCCCCTTTCGGCCGCTGCTGCCTACTTCCCGCTCGGAGTAAGTAAACCGCGGTTTTCCGCACCGCCCCAACCCCGCCCTTCTCCTTTCCCCTTGCCTTCACCTCCCTCGGGCTCTCTCGCGCCACTCTCCCCACCCCCATATCTTCCCCATCGGGTCCTTTGTACGTGCTCGGCGCCGTGCAAGCGCGCCCGGCACGTGACCCCGCCGAACGTGGCATTGTGTTATCACGTGACCCAGGTGCGTACGCGACGGAGCGGGGTGTGAAGATGGCGGACGAAGAGGCCGAGCAGGAGAGGTTGAGTCGCGGCGAAGGCGGCTGCGTCGCGGAGCTGCAGCGCCTGGGCGAGCGGCTCCAGGAGCTGGAGCGACAGCTGCGGGAGAGCCGGGTACCGGCCGTGGAAGCGGCCACCGACTACTGTCAGCAGCTGTGCCAGGTGAGGGCGCCCGGTGGTCCCCTCCCCCTTTCCCCAGCTAGAGGGGGAAGAGGGCGAGCGAGCGCCAGGCGGCCGAGAGGTGGTCGCAGCTTCCTTGGCATCATCGGCGCCTCCGCCCGGGTGGGAGCGGGAGTAGAAGGAAGGCGCCTTTGTGTGGCTGCAGTTGTGGCGGTTGTTGTCTTCTGCAGCTCCTGGCTGGGGGAAGGGAGTTGTGGTCAAGGCGGAAAATCCCCCCTCCCCTTTCCTTCCCTGAACTCGGGACTGCGCGGTCCCCGCGGCTGAGGAAATGTAGACGGTGCGGATTGGAGAGAGTAGGAGGAGAATGGAGGCCAGGTTCTCTTCCTCGTCCTCCTCTTATTGTGCACTGGGGATTACCGCGCCTCCCGCCTCTGCGCCTCTGCTTCCCACTCCGACGGGCCTCCGCCCCCACTGGTTTGATTCCTTTGCCTTCCCCTGCTTTCATCCGTCCCGCCCCCAGCCCTGGCCCTGTCCTGGCTGTCTCCGGGCCTTTGTTGTTCGAGTTTCGCCTTAGGACTGAAGGGGCCTTTGTTGATGTTCGGAGGAGCAGTCCCCGCCGACCCCTTCTAGTTGAGCTAGACGTTCGGGAGGGGGTGCTTGGCGGAGGTTGTCCCCTCCTGCCCATACTTGCTTGCTTGGTGCACCACTTATCTCCTTAGTGTAGAGGAGCTGTCCCTATACATCTGTCTCAGGTTGAATGTCCTTTTGGGGCGGCTTTTCCAGAGTCCGTTTCTCATTTGCTTTCACCCTTCGAGGAGTATGATTTCCGCTATCCTTTCTCTCCCGATCACCCCCTCACCCCTGTTTCGTGGAGTCCTTCCTATTTGGCTTCCTGATGAAGTGGGAGAAGACTGAGGTTCATGTGGATCTCTGCTTTAGGTAGTTTCAAATCTTTTCTTTGCTTGCCCAGGGACACTGATCACCAGTGACTGCATTCTAACCAGAATTTGGAATGTTAATAACACTGTTTGCTAATGATGAAAATCATTTCATCCATGATGAAATCGGAGAGTTTGGGACTACATTTGGACTTCATTACGAGCCTTACACTTAGGATTGAAATTTCAAGGTAGTGTTGCTGGCTCTGGTGAAGACTTTGATTTGGTTGTCTTGAGGAGGAAAAAGAAGACACAATTTACACAGGTCATATTTAGATTTAACTTGTGAGTGTATCGTTACAGAGAATTCGTTTTGGAAAAATATTGGTCTAAACGTAGAACAATGGTTGACCATTTTAGCTGAGTAGATTACATTTTCACTTATTTTTTAGCTTCCAAATATTGAAATATTTCCTTTATTATGTCGGGGATACGTGATCACATACAAAAGAATTTCCGTTGCTATATGCACTTTATTGTCACAAATTATGTGATGGTTCATAATCTTAAAAACAAAAACTGTGAGATCAAGTGGTGACGTCTAGGAGGATGTGCAGTGTGAAAGCTCCCTACTTAGGTAAATAGGTCTGGTGGGTACCTGTGGCAAAATTAAAGTCTCATTCCTTTGAATTCTAATATTAAAAAATTGTTGAAATTTCTCAGTTTCTCTACCTTGCAGTACCCACTCATTCTTAATTGGTCTTTAAAGATTTATTTTAGAGATAAAAAAATTTCTCTAAGGCACCCATAATAGGAAGTATTTCATTTGTAAGTCGAATCAGTTTTTATATAATAATCAGTGAAAACTATTAAAGTCTAGCTTTGCTGAAAGACATTTTCCCCTAATAGTGTCTACTGATAGTTTTAAGGCTAATTACTGTAAATTCTTTTTTGTCAGAAGTATTTATAAGCAGGATTAATAATTCTGGGAAAATAGAATCTCATGCAAGCTGGACTCCCCCCACCCTTTTTGTGAGTGTGTGACATTGTAAAGTTATCACTTAAAGATTATTTATTGATTTATTTGAGAGAGGAGTCTTGCTCTGTCACCCGGGCTGGAGTGCAGTGGTGCGATCTCAGCTCACTGCAACCTCCATCTCCTGGGTTCAAGCGATTTTCCTGCCTCAGCTTCTCAAGTAGCTGGGACTACAGGCGTGTGCCACCAAGCCCAGCTAATTTTTGTGTTTTTAGTAGAGATGAGGTTTGGGGTTTCACTGTATGTTGGCCAGGCTGGTCTCGAACTGCTGGTCTCGAACTGCTGACCTCAGGTGATCCACCTGCCTCTGTTTCCCAAAGTGCTGGGATTACAGGTGTGAGCCACTGCGCCCCGCCAGACTTGAGTTTTTTAATGAGTGAAACAGCATTTTAAAAATCAGAATGAAAGTAATTTCCTATATTAGTTTCATTAAGTGATTAGTCTTACCACATAAATTGTTATTGATGCTACTGACAAAAACATCAAACACTAATGAAACGAATGCTGGATTTGTGGATTTCAAAAATTATAAAATATCTCATACACTGTAATCTCAGAATAATTTAAATATGCTTAAAAGGAGTCTTCATTTGAAACGATACAGAATGTGATTTCCTCTGGAACATTTTCTGAGGTGAGGTTTTTTGTTTTGTTTTTCAGGTAACCTATTTATGTTAGTGATCTTGTCAAGTGGAGGTAACTTGAAACAATTGTTTATTTATGTTTATTTACAGGGGTGGAGGTGGCTCACACCTGTAATACCAGCAGTTTGGGAGGCCGAGTTGGGCGATCGCTTGAGCCTGGGCAACATGGCATGGCCCCTTCTCTACAAAAAATACAAAAAAACAAAACAAAACAAAAAAATTAGCCAGGCTCTGTGGCGAGTGCCTGTAGTCCCAGCTACTCAGGAGGCTGAGGTGGGAGGATCATTTGAACCCGGGAGGCAGAGGTTGCAGTGAGCAGAGATGGTGCACTGTGCACACTCCAGCCCGGGTGACAGAGCAAGATTCTGTCTCAAAAAAATAAAAAATAAAAATAAAATTGTATCTTAGCAATTATTACCTAGCATTTTGATACCAAGTTGAGTGAAGCAATGGTTAACAATTATAGAATTTATTGGCGCAATCTAAATATAGTACCAGGGATACTAGGAGCTAGAAATTATGTCTTAGTTTCTAACCTTGAGATTATTATTTAACTTTTTCTATTTAAGCTTTTCCTGTAAAACTGGGATAGGCACACGCTTCAAGAAGGCAAAGATGAATAAACGTTTGTCAAAGTTAATGGGCTTCAGAATTAATATTCTGTCAGTGTTGATGCTCAGTGCTTGTGTAACTTAGTTTTGCACTTACTTTAAAAAATGAGTTTACATGCTATGTAATTTTTATGAGCAAAAGTTCAGTTTCTGGAGAATGTGGTGAAACCCACAGAAATAGGAGTTGCTTATGATCCCTAGTTTATAGATTTTTATTTTTGAGTGAGGTAGGAGATTAATAGATTTTTTGAATTCTGAGTAGCAAAATAGAAACGAAAGGCATTAAATGTTTTTCTTATTAACAGTTCTGGAAATAAGCCACCCCCCCCTTTGCTTATTTAAATGAGAATTTGCTTAAAGCTTAAGTGGGAGGAGGGAAGAGTAAGTAGAGGATGGGCATAGTAGAGCGCATGTCATAAATTTTAAATTTTTTATATATTTTATTTTATTTTTGAGGCATGGGGTCTTGCTATATTGCCCAGGTATGATCATAGCACGCTACAACCTCAAACTCTTAGGCTCAAGTGATCCTTCTGTCTCAGCTTTCTTTCTTTTTTTGAGATGGAGTTTGACTCTTGTCACCCAGGCTGGTGTGCAATGGCGCAATCTGGGCTCACTGCAACCTGCACCTCTCGGGTTCAGGCAATTCTCCTGCCTCAGCCTCCCGAGTAGCTGGGATTACAGGCATGTGCCACCATGCCCGTCTAATTTTGTGTTTTTACTAGAGACAGGGTTTCTCCTTGTTGGTCAGGCTGGTTCCGCCCCCCTCGGCCTCCCAAAGTGCTAGGATTATAGGCGTGAGCCACCACGCCCGGCCCTGTCTCAGCCTTCTAAGTAGCTGAGACCTCAGGCATACATCACCATGCCCAGCTCTTAAATTTCCTTGTATCTTTTCAAAGTTAGCTTTAATATGGGCAATATAACCAACTCATTTTCTTAAAATTGACTTAGAATAAGTATATAGAATAACCAGAAGTAATTTCTTGCATTTACTTGTTTTAGGATTATTACTGTATTTATTGTACAAAAATTGGTTATAATTGGAACCTTTTAGACTAGTTAATTGTATTAGACTGGGCCAGTAGTCACTCATTCAACATTTCTGTTGAACATCTACTGTATACAGGCTAGGCAAGGATGATCATGGTCCCTGGCTTCAAAGAGTTTATAGTCTCTGGAGGAAGGTAGACAGGTAATTGTAGTAAACTATGATTTATATATTTTATCACTGAGATGAGTACAGTAAAGAGGGAGGTTATTTGGGAGTTTTAAAAGAAGCATTCCAACAGAGAAGTTGTTCTAAAGGGATTTTAAAATAATAGTTCGTTGGAAAAATTGGCCATTGTAATAGTTGATTTGTTGGAGTATATTTGCTGACAGCACTATATACTGGACTGGCTGACTGGTTGATTGTAACTGTTACTGACCATTGATCAGTAGTGATCTGGTGGCTGACAGTTGTTTTAAAGGGTTGAATTACAGTCGTGTGTGTATGTGTATACATACATACGTGTGTGTATATATGCACGCACACACACACACACATATATATATATATATATATGCAAGGACCTAGGTTTAGATGTTACAAAGGATATAAGATACAGGAGACTCTAATAAAAAAATATGTGTTTGTGTGTATATATACATATATATGATGTGTGTGTATACTTATATATGGTGTGTGTGTATACTTATATACGGTGTGTGTGTATATATATACATATATAATTGATGTGTGTGTGTGTGTGTATATATATATATAAAATTTTCTTAATTCATCTAAGCAGTGCTTCTCAACTGGGCATAGTACTTTCCTTACCTCCAGTTCTCTCTTCAAGGGCACTTAGAAATATGTGGGATCAGGTTTTTGGATGTTGCTATGACTAGGGATGTGGTACTGGCATTTAGTGCCCATGACCTTGAATGCTAAATTTTCTGAAGTGATCAGGACCGTCCCAACAAATGAAAACATAATTGCTCTAAGTACCCTTTTCAGAAACATTGAACAGAAAGAAAAATAGTATATTTAGAAGTTTTTTTTTTAGTCCTTATGCTCTTTTCATATTGAGATAGTTAAGCTTCAGAAATGTACTTTATTTGGAACAGTTCCAGGTAAATGATATTCAACAATATTTAAGTATACTTTATACTGACCATGAGAGATCAAGAAACTTTTTACTTTCTTAGCAGAAATTACAAGCAATTACTTAAACAGTTAGTAAAACAGCTTTTACTAGGTTAAAGAGGGTAGCAAATTCAGCATAGTTATCCTGATTAAAGAAAACATTTGACATTTCGATATAATAAATTCTGTACTTTTAAGAAGGCATTTATATGCAAGGACCTAGGTTTAGATGTTATAGGAGATAAAAGATACGGGCAGCTAGTGGGATATAAATTAGTAAGATAATATTTAAATATCACTTCAGAATGACAGCTGAAAAGATGTCAAAAGGCAGTGTATTAACAAATTTGTTTTGCTTTATTTTTATTTATTTATTTATTTTTTGAGACAGGGTCTCCACTCTGTCACCCAGGCGGGAGTGCAGTGACACAGTCACGGCTCACTGCATCCTTGACCAACTGGGCTTAAGCGATCCTCCTGCCTCAGCCTACTGAGTAGCTGGGACCACAGGTACACATCAACATGCCTGACTAACTTTAAAATTTTTTGTGGAGACAGGATCTCCCTACATTGCCCAGATTGGTCTCAAACTCCTGTGCTCAAGCAGTCCTCTCATCTTGGTTTCCCAAAGTGCTGGGACTATAGACGTGAGCCACTGCACCCAGCCTGGTTTTGCTTTTTTGTTGTTTGTTTTAAATTGAAAATGTACTAGTTGAAATGGTTTTTTTTAAATTCACCCTGAGAAAGGGCATACGATGAAAACTTGATCTTTTTCCCATTCTAGAGTTCCGGTCTCATTTCCACAAAGACAAATGCCCTAATGGTTTCCAGAACTAGTTTGCTCTTTTTAAGAAAATAAAGATAACTACACTGCATCTTGCTTTCCCTCCCCCCAAAAGCATCTTCTAGCTCATTCCATAGCTGCTCATGTAAGTTTATGGCTTTCCGTTTTATAGTATATAGTAATTCTAGTTTATGGCTGGGTCTAATTAATCAGTTCGTTATCAGTGGATATTTAGGAGAGTAAGTTAATTTTATGTATAGCAACTTAAAGAGTTCAAAGTAGGTAGTAAGCACTTCAGGCTGGGGTATCAGGGAAGGCTTTACTGAGGAGGTACTATTTGAGCTAGTCTTGATTACCTTTATTAGCCATTATTGGTGCCTGATTGGTATAAGAAATAAAAACCAAATTAAAACTGTTAGAGCTACAGAATATTTAGATTACATATTTAGGACATTTCTTTGTGTATTTTATGTCTCATCAGTTTGATACACGTTGATTCTTTTGTTTATATACATGTTACATTATAACTGCAAGATCTTTGAAACTAAGCATTTTCCTTAAAAATTAGACTTTCTTTTTGACTATTAGAGGCTATCTTAATTTGTAGGACACTTCAAATCAGAAGAAAAGATAGCTTGCTTGTTAATTAGTGATAATTACTTTAGGTATTGAGGGAGCAATAAGTCATTTAAACTTTTAGAAGTTTAGATAGTGCTCATGGGAAATAATTTTTTAAATGTTCATAATTAGTATGATTGCATGTTAGAGATAATAAATTCTATTTTGCAGAGTATGCTTATATCAGTTTTAGCAAAACTAAGCTTTGCTTGCCCCCTTCTTATCCTTTTTGGTCCTAAATTAAAATGAGGGAAGAGAAGATTTATTCTGCAGCTGTACTTCATAACATTTACTAACCTGCCAAACAGGATTTTCATAGGTTTTTGACTATAAAACTGCTGCTCTACTTACTTTCTTGAGATTCTGTCAAAGATGAGAGGTTACATTATTTTTCCCAACTCCTACAGATAAATTCAGTTTATAAAATTAACCAATCAATGTGAGTATCCTCATATAGTTGTAAAATGGAAAGTTTGCTTTCATTAATATGTTTCCCAGCATACATACACTGCAACTTTTAACAATGTATTATTTTCCAGGAGAGCCTTCTGATTCATTGTTTTTCTTTTGGCATTGGCAGTTGCACAATGTATCTCAAAATAAAAATGTTACCTTTTCCCCCTTGACTTACATTAAAAAAAGAAAGACTAAAGGTCTCTAAGTATATATGTTCAGCTAAGAAGATTTGTTAAAATTCAGTTACATACATAGGGCTGGGCACAGTGGCTCAAGCCTGTAATCCTAGCACTTTGGGAGGCCAAGGCAGGCGGATCATGAAGTCAGGAGATCGAGGCCATCCTGGCTAACATGGTGAAACCCCGTCTCTACTAAAAATACAAAAAACTAGCTGGGTGTGGTGGCGGGCGCCTGTTGTCTCAGCTACTTGGGAGGCTGAGGCCGGAGAATGGTGTGAACCCGGGAAGCGGAGCTTGCAGTGAGCCAAGATGGCGCCACTGCACTCCAGCCTGGGTGACAGATCGAGACTCCGCCTCAAAAAAAAACCAAAAAAAAAAAAAAAAACCCACATACATTTTAGTTACATATATCTTTTGATTTATTCTAATCAGATGTTTAAATTGCTCTTATGTGGGAACACTAAGGTAGCTATGGAGAATTATGGAGTGGACCTCTACCCGTAAAGAGCTTACAAAATCTATAGCATGTATCAATTGTTAAGTGACAGTATTAGTAAGGCATCTAGCGGTATAGTAAGTATGGATTAAGAGAAGTAGAGCATCTTGAAATTATTTTAGCCGAAAATTGAACAGGAAAGGAAAACACTATTTACATTGGATCTTGAAGGATTTTGGATAACCAAAGAGAAGTGGGAGGGATGGGAATAAAAGCTCAGATAAATGGACCAACTATTCAAACTGGCATTTTTGGAAAAAATGTCAAGTGATAGGATTGAAAGGATAGATTAAAACCAGACTAAGACTTCAGGATGCCAAGCCAAGAAGTTTTGATTAATCTTATAAGCGTAGATTTATGGTTACATGGCCTAAAGACTCATCTTTCTGAGTTTGAGGCATTGAAATAAAAGTTAAATTCAGAATGTTACAACCCTTGTTTCCCCCACCCTGACCCCCCAGGTATCCTATATCCATTATTGTCATGTTACAAACTATCCAAAAACTTAGTACCTTTAAAAGAACAGCCATTTTTATTACTGTTCACAACTCAGTGGGTCTGCTGAGTGGTTCTGCAGTCAGCTCTCAGGTTTTCTGGGGCTAAATAGTCCCAGATGGTTTCATTCATATGTCTGGTGGTTGTCAGACAGGCTGGTCTAAAGGCTTCACTTGGGCTGGCTCATTTCTCTATTCTTAGCCTTCTCTAGTAAGGTAGCCTGGATTTCTTTACATAGCATCAAGAGAGTAAGTTCTTTTCCACACATGCTTTACTTTGTATGCCCCTCCTGGTGTCATATTTACAATGATGTCCCGTTAGCTACTGCCGATTAAGTGGTCAAGCTCAGCCGCCTTGTGGGAAGGGGACCACACATGCTATGGGTACAGGGAGATGTGATTCTTTAGCGACCGTTTCTATAACACTCTACCGCATGTCCCTTTTCCCTTTATTTCCTACTGTAGTGTGAGGCACTTTTATAAGACACATTTAATTTTTTTCCTTTCAGTAGCACTGCCTCTGCTTTCTTTTTTGTCACTCATCTTCTCTAACCACATCTGACTGTCCCTTCGATTTGCAAAAGTGGCTCCCATTCCTGCTTTCTGATCTCAATCTCTAAATAGAAGAGAGGCATCCCCACCCCATCACTGAGACTTTAGAAGATTTGTGGAATGACCTCTTTTTTTTTTTTTTTTTTTTTTTTTTTTGATATGGAGTCTCGCTCTGTCTCCCAGGCTGGAGTGCCGTGGGGTGATCTCGACTTACTGCAACCTCTGCCTCCCAGTTCAATCGATTCTTCTGCCTCCACCTCCCAAGTAGGTGGGACTACAGTCATGCGCCACCACGCCCATCTAATTTTTTTTTTTTTTTTTTGTATTATTAGAGACGGGGTTTCACCATGTTGGCCAGGCTGTTCTCCAACTCCTGACCTCTTGATCTGCCCGCCTCGGCCTCCCAAAGTGCTGAGATTACAGGAGTAAGCCACCTCACCTGGCCAGAATGACCTCTTTATTTACCATGGTTCTTTACCTTGATATTAAACCTGGTCTGAATTTGTTGTGTTACATTATCTCTACCTTGTATAGTCTAATAATGACATCCTAGTTCTCGTCCCAATGAACTTGCTTTTAACATTCCTTTCAGTTTGTGAAATTCCCCAAAGTCCTGCTTTTGTCTTTCTCAGTGGCAGTCTTGTAACAGTGTTTCTCAAATTTCAGTTTGCAGAAATCAAAGAGAGCGTAGATCTCAGTTAGAGTTACAAGTTATTAACCTCAGCTTATCCAGGTTAACCATTCCAAATCTGAAATGGTAAACACTTCTGGTCCCAAGCCTTTTCAGATAAGGGATACTCAACCTGGTGTAAGATATAACTTTATTTTACTTCACCATTTAGTTGTCACACCGAAACAAAATGACCACAAAACAATACTTACCTTTACTACGTGAGATACATTCTGTTTTTCACTTATTTTAAAATGTTGCTCTTGATTTTATAATCCACCAATAGGTCATAACCCACAGTTTGAAAAATACTATTTTAGAGGGTCACTGGGATTCAATTCAGTAGTAAGTAAAAAAGTAGGCAGTTCCTATGTTTAAGCTAGTCTTTTAGTCTAGTTGGCCCAGAACATTCTTTTATTTAGGAGAAGCATCAAAATTAAAATACAGTTTTACATTTCTTTTTTTTTTTTGACATAGAGTTTCGCTCTTGTCTCCCAGGCTGGAGTGCAATGGCGTGATCTCAGCTCACTGCAACCTCTGCCTCCACGTTTAAGCGATTCTCCTGCCTCAGCTTCCCGAGTAGCTGGGACTACAGGCAGGCACCACCAAGCCCGGCTAGTTTTTGTATTTTTAGTAGAGACTGGGTTTCACCATGTTGACCAGGCTGATCTCAAACTCCTGACCTCAGGTGATCTGCCTGCCTTGGGATTACAGTCGGGAGCCCTGTCACCTGGACAGTTTTACATTTCTTAAAGTGAATGCTAGAAACCCAACATATTATGTTCACAGAACCCGATTTGAGAAATACTGATGCATAGGAAAAAATCTTCTCTTAAGCATGAACCCAGTGCTCTCCCTCCTTCATTGTTTACTTTTTTCAGCATTTTTATTATTCTACAGGAACTTTCTGCTCCATTTAAATTTATTAATTCCTCACAAGCATATCTGTTCATTTTACTGCCTTTGTGACTGCTTAGATAACTTTGCAATGTTACAATAGTGGAAAGCCAAATGGCTTTGAGTTCAACTATGAGCTCTCCCACAATCTGGGAGAAATATTTAGCTCTGTAAGTCATGCTTTCTTTGAAAAAATCAGGCTGAGGTAAGGGATGATAAATACCCACCCATAGAGGGTAGTAAGAGACACTGGTGAAGGCTCCCAGCACAGTGTCTGGCACAAGGAAGACATCATAAACAAGTAGTTTTTGAGTCATTCTCAACTCTACTTGTACCTTAAAGCCCAGCGTGATCACGTATTTTCCAAGTATACCCTTCTCTGGTCTGCACTTGCTCTGAGAGTTACTTCTGACTTCTGTCATTGACTATGTTATGTTGCTTGTATAGCATGGATTTTTCAGTATGGTTTAACTTTATTTTCAGTGTTTGAAAATTTTTTCAAGCTTTGTCAATTTTGGTTAGGAAAGTATACATGAGTCATAAATATGTATGCATTTGTTGCCTTTTGTTTCTATATTGCATGCTTTATGTCCTCAGATTTTGGATTCCTTCATTGTACGTACAATGCTTTGATGTAGTAAGTTCTTCGTAAGTATTTCTTTGAGATTTTTTCTCAGAGCTTTACTTGTCCTCAAATATTAACACTTTTGAGTTTTGATTTGCCCAAGGTCCCAGAGTTAGGATATGGTTAGAATCTAGGTTCAAATTGAGTATATTTTGCTGCCTGTGTCTCCCGTGTTCTATTGTTAAAGAGTTACTTGACTCTTTTCCTGAAATAGGTTATACTGTTTTATTGTAGTAGTGTTGGAAAACTATTTTAATAGTAAAAATACTACCATTTATTTCCTTAAACTAGGAAATGAACTGCAGGAAAAATCGTTTATTTATTCCATTAGCAGTTACTTGGTGCTTGATTTGTGGCAGACACTGTACTATTGGTATAGGAAAAATTTGCCGTCACTTCAGCGAAAAACTTGCAAAAGCTAAACTTCTGAAGGCAATCCTGAAATCTTTTTTCCCTCAGTACATTTTGTTTTCAGTTAAAGTAAAGCTGACTCTTGAATCTTCTGTTTTAGGCCGGGCGCAGTGGCTCATGCCTGTAATCTCAGCACTTTGGGAGGATGAGATAGGTGGATCACCTGAGGTCAGGAGTTTGAGACCCGCCTGACCAACACGGTGAAACCCCGTCTCTACTAAAAATACAAAAATTAGCTGGGCTTGGTGGCACATGCCTGTAATCCCAGCTACTTGGGAGGCTGAGCCAGGAGAATCGCTTGAACTAGGGAAGCGGAGGTTGCGGTGAGCCAAGATCGTGCCATTGCATTCCTGCCTGGTCAACAGGAGTGAAACAAAATGCTGTCTTAAAAACAAAAAACAAAAAACTTCTGTTTTAATGACAACCTTGCTGTTTGTACGTTTAGTTTTCCTGTAATACTTTTGAAATTATGAGATTGAGGAGAGCTATGTTTGTCAGATATATTTTGCTGCTCTTTAAGTGGTTGAGAAAGTAATTTGAACTAAGATTGTGTAGGAATTCTTGGCTGATTCAGAAAATGCCACCTAACTGGCATTCAGAATTAAATGTGATTATCCAGAGTGTAGTCCTTTCTTTACCTATAAAGGCAGAACCAAAAGGACACTTAGTGAAGCTTCTGCATTGTCTTTGGCTGAAGGCACCCATCCTCACTCAGACTGTCATTGTCCAAAATCAGTAACGTTGTTTTACTTACAAGTTAGGAAATTCAGTTAACTAATTTCCATAATCTGCAAATGGGTGAAACCTTGGAGTTAGAGGCAAGACCAACCAGATTGAAGAGAAAGGGAATCAGTATTCAGAACAGGCACTGTTAGATGCTTTACTAATGATGAATTCTTTAATCTGAAGACCTAGGAGATCATAGGATTCAAGAACCATTTAGTTTGTTTTAGTGTCCAAGTTAATTCAAATTGCCTCCTAGGAACTCATCATTACTACTATGTAATACTTGCTCAGTATGACCCAGTGTCATCAAGAAATGTTAAATTTTATTAAGTGATTGTTTAGGAAGACTGAGGCATATGGTTGAATGGCTAAAACTAAGCAGTGCTTTAAAAAATAAAATTTCAAATACCTGGACAATGTCTTCATGTGGAACATGTGGCATCCTTATTGATGCCTGATATAGGAGGTGATGTTATATATTAGCTTCGTAATAGTTTTTTTTGAGGTCGAGTTTCACTCTTGTCAGGCTGGAGTGCAGTGACGTTATCTTAGCTCACTACAACCTCTGCTTCCCGGGTTCAAGTGATTCTCCTGCCTCAGTCTCCCGAGTAACTGGGATTACAGGCGCGCACCACCATGTCTGGCTAATTTATCTATTTTTAGTGGAGACAGGATTTCACCATGTTCGCCAGGCTGGTCCCGAACTCCTGACCTCAGGTGATCCGCCCACCTCAGCCTCCCAAATTGCTGGGATTACAGGTGTGAGCCACCGCTCCTGGCCAGTAACAGGTTTTATATTTAGAAAGAGGTAATTAAATTTAAAAATAGTATGATCATCCCTCGGTATTCATAGAGAATTGGCTCCAGGACTTCCCTTAGATTCCAAAATCCCCAGATGCTCAAGTCCCTTAAATGAAGTGGCATAGTATTTGCATATAACCTGGCACATCCTCCCAAATACTTTCTCTGTAGATGCTATGTAAACAGTTGTTATACGGTTTTGGTTTTTTATTTGTATTTTTATTGTTGTATTGTTACGTTTTATTGCTTTTCTTTTTAATTTTTATTTTTTTGAGACAGAGTCTTGCTCTGTTGCCCAGGCTGCAGTGCAGTGGCACTATCTCGACTCACTGCAGCCTCCGCCTCCCGGGTTCAAGCGATTCTCGTGACTCAGCCTGCCGAGCAACTGCAATTACAGGTGCGCCATGATGCCCAGCTAATTTTTGTATTTTTAATAAAGACGGGGTTTCACCACGTTGGCCAGGCTAGTCTCGAACTCCTGACCTGAAGTGATCTGCTCACCTCAGCCTCCGAAAGTGCTGGGATTACAGGTGTGAGCCACTGCGCCCGGCCTGCTTTTTTTTTAAAATGTATTTTCCATCGAAGTTTGTTGAATCTATGGGTACGGAACCCATGGATACTGAGGGACCCCAGTAATTAACAGTTGGCTTGGTTCCTCATTGCAGACAGTGTTATACAGATAATCAGAAAGCTATTATATCAACTATTTGATACAAATAATCTAAGTCTAGCACTAATTTTGATTTACCAAAGTTAATTGAAGTAGTTATTTGTGATATTGAGAAAATTATTTCCAGTAAATAGGAATGATTATGCTACTTTTAAAAGATGAGCCATTAGCATTTAGTTGTTTTTTTTGTTTTGTTTTGTTTTGAGACAGGGTCTCACTGTCACCCAGGCTGGAATGCAGTGACGCCATCAGAGCTCACTTCAGCGTCCATCTCCCGGGCTCAAGCGATCTTCCCACCTCAGCCTCTTGGATAGCTGGGACTACAGATGTGCACTACCATGCCCAGCTAATTTTTGGTAATTTTAGTGGAGACAGGGTTTTGCCATGTTGCCCAGACTGGTCTTGATCTCCTGGGCTCAAGCAATTCGCCCATCTCAGACTCCCACAGTGCTGGGATTACAGGCGTGAGCCACCGTGCCCAGCCTAGAATTTGTATATACTCAAAATAGTTTACATTTTGCATTTTTCTATGTGAACATATGCATGTATTGCTGATCTTTCCCTACTTTTTGCAAATGTGATAGATTTCACTATATATAAAACTTAAAACATTATACGTTAACTCAAGCATTGTCAATTTATATTCTGAAATAATGCAAATTTTTATTTTTAAAAAAACAAAACTTCTACAAGATTATTATATTATTTTAGGAGACTAAAACATAAAAGCCTGATACTTAAGTAGTTTGAATCTGGTGATTTATTCCATGACTTAACCTATTCATATTTGTATAATCTTATTTTAAACCTTGGCTTGGGATTTTTCTTAATTGCCTCCCTAAAATAGGGTAGTGCACATTGCATAAAGTGACATTGTCAATAAAATTTATATCCTCAAACTGACCATGAAGTTCATCAGCATGAAGATATTTTGTAGAAAGCATTTCTGAATGCATGTGTCATAAAACTGCTTTTTTAGTAATTAAGAATTAACCCTAGTAAGTGAAGTTGAGTATGTTGGCAATAAATTTATCAGTATATCCAGTATTGTGACTTGCTTATGAAATATTTTTGAAAAGATTACCTGATACTGCAAATTCTGCCTAAGGAGAAATTATTTTCAACACCAAAAGACCTTTGAGGATTTACCTATAATTGAATGAAAATATTTGTGGTGTGGGTTTTTTATTCCATGAAAACCATTCTTTATAGGTCTTGTTTTATTTGACCAAAAGAAACTACATCCTAGATTTTGTCTTTCATATATAGTTTGCTTGACAGCCCATTAGATACTGCGAATTAAAATCTTGGGATTCTAAGGATGTTGGTTTTTTCACATATTGTTTGTTGTGACCTTGGCATGCCACTTGTAGCTTTTCCTTGTTTCTTTGTAGTTTTCTTTGTTTCTTTGTTTCTTTTCTTTGTTTCATTCCTTGAACTGGGGACCTTTTGTGGTTGTTATTAGAATTGATGAAAGCCATAATTATTTTAAATGATTGTTGTAATATAAAGTAACACTTTCATTTACACTTAGACTACTTTGGAAACACTTTGGATGTTTTATGTATGATATGACCTAGCATAATTTTAAAACATTAATAATTCCACTGTTTTCAAATTGCCCATGATTATCACTTTTAAAAATAACATTAAATTACTGATTTATTAATTTGTTTGAAGCCTACATTTTAAAGAAAGTAGGATTAGACTTTATAATAATTTATAAAAGATCCTTTTGCATGTGTGTGGTGGAGGGTTTGGAGTTAGTTGATGGGAGTGAATGTACCAGGAGAAGATTAGTGGCTTTATAGTTGAAACCTTTCCTTTGTCCAAAATTTTAAACTAGAATTTGAGAGGCTGGGGATGAGAGAGAAGCTGGGATTATATAGTAACTAAAAGAACAGATTTTGAACTATGATTTGAATTCCAACTCTGGCACTTCCTGAAGGACTTCAGGGTTGTGATTTTTTTGTTTTGTTTTGTTTTAATCTCTGTTCTTACATATAGACTAGAGGTAATAATATCTGCTTAAAGCTGTTGTGATTAAGGCATAATGTTTGCTGAGTACTTTGCTTATTATGGTGCTAGAATTACAGAGTAATTGTTAGTTATTAATACATTTAAGAGGAGTAGATCCAAAATGTTCCCTCATAAAATAACATTAGTTTTAAAAAATTATTTAACCCACTATACCAAAAATGTTGTAATTTCACCAACATAAAAGTTGACATAGTTTACAGTCTTTTTTTGTACATCTTCAAAGTCTGGTATGTATTTTATACTGATGGCATATGTCAGCTTGGACTAGTTAACATTTCAAGGGCTGTATACTCACATGAATCTCAATTGTAATGAAATATACTGGTTTGCACCCTTTCATTGTCTGGCACATCTACTTGTAAACCAGTGTGAATGTCTGCCACTCTCCAACCTCTATATCCTATCACCTAGATTTAAATCAAGATATACCACCAGCGAAACGTACTTATTATTGAACATTAAACTATGAGATTAGCACTATGTCTAGTACTAGTTAAATGGCAACAAAAATGCCTGATATGGAGAGTTCAATTCAACCATTTATCTGTTTGCAAATACTAACAAAGGTAACTGTGAATGGGCAGTCTCTTTTTCTTCATAGCACTTAGCACAATTACTAATTTTCTGTAGTCTCTTTTACTGTGTACTGTTTCCCCTATGATACCGTATGAGGGAAGGAACTGCATCCACCTTGTTTGCTACATTTTCTCAGTGAAAGCAGTGAACAGCTGTTTTTCTCTTTAGAACAATTTATGATAGCCTACCCCAATCATTAAAAAGTAATCAGGAAATTTCCCAGTAGTCAGAATCACATTTATCTTACCTTCATCTGACTCCTCCTCGAAGACACACCAGAATCAGAATGGTAGAGGCACAAATGGACAAGTAACAAGAGAACAGCTCTTTTCATCAACCTCTTAGACTTAAAGAAAAAAGAAAACAATACATATGCACCTGGTGGGAAAGAATAGTGAGTATTGTTCCCCAGGAGTCAGTGAGTGGCATGGTTCATTAGCACCCTGGAGACTAATTAAGCATTCTTTAGAATGTTTAACCATTCTAAGTTAAACAATAGAAGTACTATAGTAGTCATGATAAAGGAAAACCTAATACCAAGAAATGCCCTGAGTTTTTCAAAATGCAAAATAAAATAGGACCAGGCATGGTGGCTCATACCTGTAATCCCAGCACTTTGGGAGGCCAAGGCAGGTGGCTTACTTGAGCCCAGGTGTTTGAGACCAGCCTGGGCAACATGGCAAAACCTCATCTCTATAAAAAATACAAAATATTAGCTGGGCGTGGTGGTGCACACCTGTAGTCCCAGCTACTCAGGAGGCTGAGATGAGAGGATCACCTGAGCCTGGGAAGTTGAGATTGCAGTGATCCAAGGTTGCACCACTGCAATCTGGGTGACAGAATGAGACTGTCTCAAAAAAAAAATTTTTTTTTAATTAAAAAATGAAATGGCATGTAATGATTAAAGGTGAAATCTGTTTCAAATAAAATTAAAAACCTATACTTATGTTTTAATGATATAATATTATATTATAATGTCATTTTGATAGTCTCAAGATTATAGGAATAACTTTATGTAGTATAAAACCTGGAAAGATGGAAGAGTTGAGAGTGACAGCAGCTCTTACTTTTTTATTCTATATACAGTAAAATGGCACTTTAATAATACTGGAATTCTCCAGATTAATTTATTGTCAGTTTTGTAATTTTTGCACAAAAAAAAATCCAACTCCTTATCAAGTGTTCCCTGTTTTGTAAACTGCTGATGTACACTAGCATTCCATATCATTCAAAACATTTATTCATCCATTGTGTATAAGTCAATATTTTAAAAACTGAATCATATTTAAAACTCCCTAAAGAAGATTACTTTTTTATTTTCTGTTTAGGCGAGCATTCCAAAAGTGGGGTAAATTTAGCTTCTTCACTGTGTTTCTTTCTTTTTTTTTTTCTTCGTTTTATGGTCACTTTGATAACCGCTGGAGTCACTGCATTGGAAAACAAGGTCCTGGTCCTGATGCTTTTTCTGTTTCTCCTCCTTTGGTTCATCTTCCCAGAGGCTATTCACATTAGTAATAATCTGCAAGTCTAACTCTTCCTTTGGGGTGACATCTGCAAAATTTGCTAGCTTGTGGTACCATCATCCACTTCATTCATCTCTGGGTCTTTCTGATTTCTCTTTTTCTTTTTTGGAAGTTTTTCAAAAGCTTCTTCAGTTCTGGTTTATCAGAAACTTCAGAGCTCTTGGATTGTAAACTAGTGATTGTTTTCCCTAAATGCAGAATATTTCAGCAGCATCTTAATCTAGATGAAACACTTCATATTCTGGTTCATCACTCACATTTATCTCCACAGCCTGCCACTGCTCGGCTGACATCTCAGATTTAGGGATGGACGTATTAAAATATTTTTGTACAAAATAGCCAGTCTGACTAGAAGACACTGTTAACTGTACTATAACCTTTTACCCTGGTTCAGGGCAGAAAATAACAAAATCTGCTTCAATGTTAAGATTAATGCGTTCTTGATAATCATAAATATCTCCCAGTTCACCACAACTTTCATGTTATATGCAATGGGGACACCTAAAAGGCTCTCAGAATAATGCCGGAGCTTCACATTGAGCTTCTCTGCAATGCCAGTGTATTTCCTGTTAAGGTAGCAGAGTGATGTGCTTTTGGCTGGGCCACCAGGCAGGAATTCACCAGCACCCAAGCAGCAGGATAGGTCGGCAGCTCTAGGAAAGGAAGGACATGTTCAGCCTGCGGCAGCACCTCTGAACAACCTGCAGCCATGTGGCTTGTCCAAGAACATTAATCTTAGTGTTAATAAAATACTGTTCAGTTTCTTGTCATCTAGATAGTGGTTTTACAGTTAAAAAAATAGAATAGGGAAACTCCCTTTTCTCCCCAGTCTTACCTGATACCTTGATTTATAAAATAAAGAAGTTACTGCTGCAGAACAGTTTGACAAGTAGTGCTCTAGAATATAACAGCACTGTTGGTAGGGGTCGTGAAGGGAGTTAAAGTGTAGTTCTGACAGTATTTTCTTCCTAAACTGTTGTTTTTTCCTCCTATTTCCTCTTTCTACTGCTTGCTTCTCTGTACTAAGATAGTGAATGTTCTTGTCCTAGAGGCATAATAAAGCCATTCCTGAAGAGTTTCATACCTTTGATTTAATTTTTAAAGACTTAAATGCTGCTTATTCTTGTCTTACGTACTAAGGTACATTAAACTCATTTTTTTGGTACCTAAGATTTTAAATATATTTCTCTGGAATCATGGCACTGATGTGTATATAGTATGAATAGGGGAATTATACTTTATCAGAGGAACAATAATATCAAACAGTGAAATTTATACAGATAATACTCAGTGCTAATGTTTCTAAAAATTTATTGCGAAGACCGAGGTTATCTTACACATTTCCTCAAGTCATCTTCTCAAATTTTCTCTGGACTTTTCATTTCCTTCCTGGGAAACCTAAGGAAGAAGTGGCTGTTCCCTTTCCAAAGTGCATCTTTCCGTATGTGTACTTGATCCCCACCACTTCAGAGAACCATCCCACTTTTTTGAGTCTTCATCACTTTTCATCACTTCTGTCTTTTAGCCTATAAATGTGTACATGTCTTTTTCATCTTTTTGCTTCACTGGTCATCTCTCTTCAGATTTTGCCCCTTCCTCTGACTTCTTCTCTCCTTATGTGAAACTTCTTCCTAAAAAGATTTTCCTGCCGGGCGCGGTGGCTCACGCTTGTAATCCCAGCACTTTGGGAGGCCGAGGCGGGCGGATCACGAGGTCAGGAGATCGAGACCACGGTGAAACCCCGTCTCTACTAAAAATACAAAAAAAAATTAGCCGGGCGTGGTGGCGGGCGCCTGTAGTCCCAGCTACTCGGAGAGGCTGAGGCAGGAGAATGGCGTGAACCCAGGAGGCGGAGCTTGCAGTGAGCCGAGATTGCGCCACTGCACTCCAGCCTGGGTGACAGAGCCAGACTCCGTCTCAAAAAAAAAAAAAAA
Source organism: Symphalangus syndactylus (assembly GCF_028878055.3). Classification (NCBI taxonomy): domain Eukaryota; kingdom Metazoa; phylum Chordata; class Mammalia; order Primates; family Hylobatidae; genus Symphalangus; species Symphalangus syndactylus. The sequence goes on from NC_072424.2 coordinate 64,958,595, forward strand.
AAAAAAAGATTTTCCTTAATTCTTTTTTTTCCCCTCGTTGTTATTGCCAGACTTCTTGGAAAGGTATTGTTTTTATTGCCTTCATTACTTTTTCATTGCAGTTTGGATTCAACTCCTCACCATTCAAAAGAAAATGTTCTCTTTTTTTGGGTTGGGGTCTCACTCTTGCCCAGGAGTGCAGTGGTGCAGTCATGGCTACCTGCAGCCTTGAACTCTTGGGCTCAAGTGATTCTCCTGCCTCAGCCACCTGAGTAGCTAAGACTACAGGCCCACACCACCATGCCTGGCTAATTTTTAATAATTTTTTGTAGAGACAGTGTCTCACTATATGTTGCCCAGGCTGGTCTTGAACTCCTGGCCTCAGGCGATCCTCCTGCCTTGGCTTCCCAGAGTGCTAGGAGTACAGATGTGAACCACTACCCTTGACCAAGAAAATGTTCTTTTAATGGTCACTTGGCTTGGCATATCTGTAGTACTTGTAGACCTGCATAGCAACCCAGTAGTTCAAAGACTATTTCATGTGCCTATACATTGTTTTAAAGAAAATTTGTCAGCATTTAAAAAATCATAAACTTTCATATTGAAATGAGAGTTTGGGGCTTTTGGAAAATCAGAAGATCTGGCAATATTGAACTAATGCCTGGCTCTGGACTGAAATGGCTTCCTGGCCAACCCCTCTTGGCTGTTTAAAATGTTTGTGACCCCACCTAGACTTACCTTCAATTTATTTACACTAGGCTCCTGGTTCTACGTTTGTGACTGTTTATTGTCTTTACTCTTCCTTTCACCTTCTGGAAGGTAAATAGTAGCTATTATTAATATATTAAAGAGGACTAGATCCAAAAGTTTATAGTATATGTGTGGTAGGGGGGCTTTCCCTCGCAGGGAAGAAAAAGTATTATCTTTTTCCCACCTGTCACTAGGTTCGTGGCTGAGTCACCTTTAACAGAATACAGATTAACAAGAGAAAATAACACAAATTTATTTAATAAAAGTTTTACATGACATGGAAGTTTTCAGAAATGAAGACCCAAAGATACAGGGAAACCTGTGTATTTCAGTGCTTAGATTTGATGAAGAATAGACAGTGGTGGGGAAATATGATTGGACAAAGCAGGTAGGATCTAATGGTAATAAACTGGGGGGGAACTTAGCAAGGCCTGTTTGTGCAGATTCTTAATGTCCCTGTGTTTTCAGAGATAAGGACATTTCCTTTCCTCAGGGAATAGCGAGGGCACATCTGGAATGAGGGTCTTATGACCTACTTTAGAGGAAGGTCAGAAAATTGTTTTATGGCCTGTTTCAGGGGAGAAGGGTGGGAGGAGGTCAGAAACCTTCCTGGTTCTGCTACTTTCTCAAATGCCAAGGTACCATATTTTGGGGTAGCGTTTACTGAACCCTATCACCCTCAATGTTTTCCTTTCACTCTTCACTAGCAACACTCAAGCATTTTTCCCAACTCATCATTATGTCTGAGGCAGGACTTTCTCCTCAGAAAGTGGTTCCTGATGGCCTGGTTGATAATCCATGCTTTACATACTCATCTTCAGCAGTCATCCACTCTGACAGTATCTCCCATCACTCACTCTGGATAGGATTTCCAGTTGTCCATTATTTTTATAGACTTTTAGCCCTTGGCTTCCATTTTCAGTCACCTGTGGAACTCTAGCTTGTGGATGTTCAGTAAGTACTTCTAATTAAATGTCTAAAATGGAACTCACCCACTTTTCCCTCCATCCTCCCACCAATAAGAAAGCCTGTTGCTATTCTAATGCACCGCCTCCCCCCGCTCCCGCCCCCCCCCCCCACACACACACTTAAGTTTTTAAGCTTTGGCCAGGCACCGTGGCTCACGCCTGTAATCCCAGCACTTTGGGAGGCCAAGGCGGGCAGATCACCTGAGGTCAGGAGTTCAAGACCAGCCTGGCCAACATGGTGAAACCCCGTCTTTACTAAAAACACAGAATTAGCTGGGGGTGGTGGCACATGCCTGTAATCCCAGCCAGTCAGGATGCTGAGGCGGGAGAATCGCTTGAACCTGGGAGGCGGAGTTTTCAGTGGGCCGAGATCGCACCACTGTACTCCAGCCTGGGTGACGAGCGAAACTCCATCTCAAAAAAAAAAAATGTTTTGAATCCTTCAGTCATTTTTAGCTGCTCTCATTTCCACAGGCCAGTTACCAAGTTTTGTCAATTTTATTCCTGTACTATTTCCTGTATCCTTTGCTGCTTAAATTTGGTATGTCATTACTAGCTACATAGTTTTCTTGCCATAGGAAAATTTAACAAATACTTTTGTTTTTCATGAAGGTACTTTTCTGTCCTCCATTCACTTCTTTTTAAATCTGTCTTCTATACTGTCACTAAGATTATTAGTTATCCTTCCAAAGCACAGATACCATAGTTGTTCCTTAAAGACTTTAAAAGACTATGTGATATTGAAGAATTCAAATTCTGGATTGGACACCGTGAGTTAAAATCCCAACTTCACCATCTACTAGTTGTGGGCTCATTTTCTTAATTTCTTTAATGAGGATAGTAGTCATATCTACTTCATAGGTTTGTAAGGATTAAGTGAGGCATCAGTACAGTGCACATCACATTAACAAGCACCATGTAAAATGCTGTTGTTCCATGAAAACTAAAATTCAAGCTCATTAACCTTACATTCAGGAATCTTTCATGCTTCCAGTGTCCCATCCTGACTGATTGGCACCATATCTCTTATTTTTTTGTAGTCTTAGGGCTTTGTAGTCTGTTCTTACACTACAGCTTATGTATCCTCCCTCACTTCTGTGCATTTGCCTTAGCTTTCTCCTTTAGTGTTTTCTTTTTTTTATTGACTGGGTTTCACCACATCTCTTTGCTTTAGTCTATGGTAAGGCTATTCAAATTCTACATTTTTCATTAGGCCTTCCTATGCTACTAAAGGGATTTAATTACGTATTCCTCATTCTTTTTATTGAACTGTGTATGTTTTTCATAGTTTCTTTGTATTATGATTGTGTTTCTTTCTTCTACCTCCCAAGTTGGTGTTCTTAAAAAACGGGACCATGCCTGGTTTGCTGAATTGTAGGTTATTAAATCTTGTTGAATGGTTTTCTCCTTGAATAGGTGGTTTCAGTTTTTGGAAGAAAGGTGAATTTTGTGCCTTTAAGAAGCTGTTCTTTACTGAAATTATGTTACTTTTGACTATTCTTATTTCATCTCATTTCTGAATTGGGTATCTATATTCAGGGCAAGGATTCAGTTTGATCAAACAGTTCTTATAAAGCAAATGTGAGTGTATAATTAGTAGTACTCTTATTAGCTTACATTTATTAAAGTTATGTGCCAGGAACTGTTAGACGTTTGTGTGTTGTGTATGTCTACCTGTGTGTGTAAGAGAGAGGGAAATAATTTATTTAGTCCTCAGCACCTCTCTGAAATAGGTGGTTACTATCCCTGTTTATTTATGAGACCACTAAGGCACAGAGACGTAAAATAGCGACCTAGTCAAGTAACTAGGAATTTTTAACAACACAAGAAAAGCAGAACCCAAACTTAAGTAAAACATTTTATTTCTTTTTTTAGGGACAGTGTGTAGGTGTGATTGTTGAAATTTGCTTTAGGGTACTAAAGGAATTTGTAAAAGAAAACTTTAATCTTTTGAAACTAAGTTTCAGGAAAGCAGAATGTAAGCATTTTACCCTTGTGGAGTCTGAGTAATACCCTTATTTAAGAATGTGCTAATTAGGGTTCTTTGTTCTATAGTAGTGGGAATTTCATTAGTTTTGAATTTGAGTGATGTATAGGTCCTTTAAAGGTGAACAATACATATTTATGAACTATAGTGATAGCAATTTGTTGAAGACATTGTTTCCCAATCTTTAAATATTAATATAAGATTGTTTGTTTTATTGGATTAAACAAAAACAAGTCTGTGTTTGTGATATATGTGGCTTCTTTTTTTATTTATTTTTTTATTTTTTTATTTTTTGGGAGATGGAGTCTCACTCCTTTGCCCGGGCTGGAGTGCACTGGCGTGATCTCGGCTCACTGCAACCTCCACCTCCCAGGTTCAAGAGATTTTCCTGCCTCAGCTTCCCGAGTAGCTGGGATTACAGGTGTGCGCCATCATGCCCAGCTAATTTTTATATTTTTAGTGGAGACAGGGTTTCACCATGTTGGCCAGGAGGGTCTCAAACTGCCAACCTCAGGTGATCCGCCTGCATCAGCCTCCCAAAGTGCTGGGATTACAAGAATCAGCCCTGTGCCTGGCCAGCGTGGACTCTATATAGTATGAAGGAGTATGTAAAATCTGTGGAGAGAAGTAGGGGTATTTTCTACAGCAGTGGTCTTTAAATTTTTTAATTGGGTACCTTACCAGCAAACATTTGAATAGGAAACCTCAATATAAGTATATCTAATTATAAATCATACGTATAAATATATATACTATCTCGGCGTATATAGTTTTTCAAGTCTGGTTATGATATAATTTTATGTTTTAGAACAATTTAATAGAATTTTTTTCCTACTGTACTTCAGTGTACATCCTCTGTTTGGAAACCACTAGTTTATAGTGCTATGAGTAATGAAGTTTTCTAAGAATACATTATTACATAACTGCCTGATTTATTTGCCCTATTTCCTCCATGTACTGAGACATTACAGCAACAGCCCATTCAGATTTTTTTCATACTATCTTTTAGTCAAATTTAATGTACTGTGTATTTCTAGTTTATTGCTTCTGCCATGTTTTATTCTTTATGAAGATCCCCAAGTATTGAGTGTGCCAGTTATCAGATTCTCTCCCAGCTCTAAATTACGTCTTCATTACTTGATCTGCAATATTGGAGCCTAACCCTTTAGGCCAGGGGTGTCCAATGTCTTGGCTTCCCTGGGCCACATTGAAAGAATTGTCTTGGGCCACACATAACATACACTAACAATAGCTGATGAGCTGAATCTCAAAAAAAAAAAAAAAAAAAAAAAAACCAAAAAAAACCCAGAACGAAACAAAAACCTCATAATGTTTTAAGAAAGTTTTACGAATTTGCATTGGCCCGCATTCAAAGCCATCCTGGGCCACATGTTGAACAAGCTTGCCTTCAGCATTTCTTCTTTGTATGATGTTAATTTTGTGAGTAGAGAGTGCTGGAAGGACAGTGCACAAGGGCGGGCGTATGGTTTTGTTTCTTCTTACTGTGAATGCACGGCTGCCAGTAGTGTGGCTATGGATATCCAGGGGTCCTCTGCCCCAGGTATGTGCCAAGAGCAGTCAGACCCTTGTCTAGCTTATAGCCCCAGCCTCAGCTTAGTGACCTCCTCTCTGTAGTTTTCCCAGCATGAGGCTGCACACCCCAGACCTCATGCCTGCCTTCTGGAGAGCCAGCTGCCAATATTCCAACTTCCCCTGCATGTCTGCTTACATTCAGGAGGGCTTTCCTTGTGCAGGCCCTGCTGGTAATCAGATTCTCAATGTCCCAACTGACTGTGTGTGCTCAACCTCAAGCCCCTTAAGCCCCAGCAACCACACAGGGAGAACTACTTTGCCATCCAGTGGGCTGCAGCCATACTTCCAATAAGGCCTGAACCCTAGTTTTGGCGAGGAGACCCTCTTTTAAGTTTGTTCCTTCCGTGGATACCCTCACTCAGCCCCTGAGTACTTGAGTATTCTTCAGAGTTTTCATTACACATTGATAATTATTTTCCTATTACAATTAATAATTGTAATTGAGAGTTCCCTGATTCCCCTTGCAGGACGTGTGACAGAGGTGTGGCTCACCTGCTTGGTCGCCCCGCAGCTCAAACCCCTAGGGGGAGCATGCAGACAGGTAGGTGCAGAGACCAGGACGAAAGCTTTGGGCCCTTGGCCCCATGGTAGTGTCTAAGGGTGAATGCCTGCAGCCCCACTGGTACAAAGCTCTTTCTTTCAGCTTTGCCATCTGCAGACGGCTTTGAGTGTTAATCAGCTCAATGGACCCTCTGCGTTATTACAAGGAAGAGGGCCAGTGTGACAGCCTTCCATATCCCAAGCTGTTCCCCAGCGTCCCGGATCACACGCAGGCTCGAAGGATGAGTGCAAGATTTTATTGAATGGTGGAGGTGGCTCTCAGTGAGATGGATGGGGAGCCAGAAGGTGGAGAGGTGGGGGATATAACCTTCCCCTGGAGTTCAGCTGTTCTCAGCCAAACTCCTCTCAATATTCAGGTGCCTCTTCCCTCCTCTGCCATGCCACCCTGATGCTATCTGCCGCTCTCCACCGCTCCTCTTGACATTCAGCAGTTTGTGTGTGTGCCCACTAAGGTCTTGAGTTAAATGGGGGCAAGATGGGGGAAGTGGCGGGCCAAATGCAACTTTTTGGGCGCAAAAACAGGAATGGCCGTCCTCTTTTAGGGCCACTGGTCTTCAGACTTGAGGGTGGGGCATTTGCCGGGGATCCGCCCTCTTCTACCCAGTATTTTCCTGTCTCCTGTTCATATGTATATGAAACTTTGCCTGTTCAGGTTAGGGTGTGGTTCTCTTTGTTTTTGTTTTTTTTTTTGAGATGAAGTCTCGCTCTGTAGCCTAGGCTGGAGTGCAGTGGCACTGTCTCCACTCACTGCAACCTCCGCCTCCTGGGTTCAAGCAATTCTCCTGCCTCAGCCTCCCAAGTGGCTGGGATTACAGGCACGCACCACCACATCCAGCTAATTTTTTTTTTTATTTTTAATAGAGACGGGGTTTCGCCATGTTGGCCCGGCTGGTCTCAAACTCCTGACCTCAGGTGATCCGCCCATCTCAGCCTCCCAAAGTGCTGAGATTACAGGCGCCCGGCAGTTCTCATTTTTTTGATTGGATCCTACCAGATGCAATGGGCTAAAGTGAGTTAAATTACATATTATCCTCGTGCTTGAAAACTGAAGATTAGTACCAGTGCTTCCTCCTCACCCACTCATATACAGGGCATATTTGGGTCACTGCTAGCCCATGGTAACTAGCTTTGTTATTAAAAAATATCATGGTTGTAAATGCAGTTATTCACTCTAGTGGGATATTACTATGCAGGAGTGGCCCTTAAAAGTCATCGATCCCAAAAATGAGCTGAGAGAATGGAATACTTGTGTAAGTGTGTTTCCATAGTTAAAAGTCTATTATATTTTAATTTAAACAAGAAACATCAAATGAGAACTTTTCAGTTCTATTACTTTATTATCATGCCTGGTAGCTTAAAAAATTTCCACCTGGTTATTTCCTTTTGAGTAAATTAGCAAGTGACAGTCATGTAAATTATCTTTTAAAAATTTCCCCAACTAGGAGGCTCGGGTAAAAGAAAAGCACTCCTACACTTTCAGAGGATGTGGGGTTGGTGAGGCAGAGAGACAGAAGACGAGCTATTGTGACTAATTTATTAGTGCTAACTTGTTACTAATAGATGGTTCATTTGTAGACATCTAAATATGATTGTGTTCATTTTCATATTTGACTTTTCCTTTGAAGTTATATGTGTAAAATAGGTGATGATGATATGTTTCTAGAAATTGAAGGAGGAAAGAATAAAAGCAAATTAACAATCATTATTGATTCCATAGCAACGTGTTAAATTTGCTATATCCAGTAGCCTTTACATTAGTATAGAAGTAATGAGCCTGCATTTTGTATTAAGTAAATTATATTATTTTTAATAAATCAGTAAAACAGCAGGATACCAGAATCTTTTTGAGAGATTTTCTGCTTCCTGGTCCTACTGCTTTAACTTCACTGTTTGTGACAACTTTGTGTAGAGAGATATTATTGAAGATAAAACTGATGGCCCTGGCTCTGTAGGTGATCTTCCCAGTGAAACACTCATGGAGATAGTATTTTACATAAATTTTTAAAAGCAGTGATGACTTCTGTGTAGGAGTCAGTTTTTTTAAACTTAGGTTATAAATGACTGTGTATACAGTGAATGTTGCTGAAAAAGAAAAAATGCTTGCAATAAAGTTACAAATAGTCATTTTCCCCCTGCAATTAAGAGAATGATGCTTCATTCAAGTCTTTGACACCTTAGAGTCAGTAAGGGTGTTAAGTACTAGAGGAAGTTTATAATTACAAAGAGCTGCATCTAATAATCTTAAAGGCAAATAGAATGCTTTGCAACAGACAGTAACAGGGAATAAAATAATTTAAAATATATATTGCTATCACATACTTTTTTTTTCTTACAGGCTGGCCCCTGCAGGAAAATATAACATGAAATTCAAGCATATTGTATCTAAGAAGTTACTGTTTAAAAAAAAAAATGGTCCCTTCAGTTGGGGTTGAATCATAATTTTAAAAGACACAATCCTGAACACCATAATCCCAAATGTTGAAATCCTGAAAGATCAAAATCCCTAATGTCTAAAATCCCAAAGGATTGAAATTCCATTAATTCTGGAAAAAATAATTTTTACAAACTTTTTAAAAGATGTTTATTTACATTTTTAAAAGGGGATTTGAGAATCATAAAATACCATAGAACATAAACCACTTTACACCATAAAATAGGCAGTAATGACATACATATTTTTGCAAGCATAAATAGATATACTAAGGATAGTCACATGGGTATAACAGTTATGAGCAGATAAGCCATATTCATAAAGAAATAGGTCACAAAGTGAAATGTGTAAATACGTATCAGTATGGTTGGTAATTGTATACACGCAGTATTATAGCTGTAGTCATCTAAAACACCATGATGGACAACTAAGTCTTTTGATGAGGTCAGCCAAAAACTGTAATGATCCTCACCACCACATATGCAGTTGCCCAGAGAGCCAAGATCTCAAGGGATTTTGTCTTTCACAAATACAGAAGTAAAAAAAGGACATCTCTATTTATGGAAATTTCAACGTTTTCACATATACACACAGTGCTTACACACAAAGTCAGTGTTGTGATAATGCACTTTTGTAGAGTCACATTTACTAAAATGCATATAACGAATTAGAACTCTCTAAACCTTTATACGATTTATACCTCCAGTATTGGAAATGATGTGAAGATGAAAGATAGCATAGCTAATTGGCACAATGTGTGAAGGGGCAGAAGTAAACATGATTGAATAATTTGGCATGGGAGATTTCTCCTACTTTTTGCCTGCATTTTCACTTCTGTGAACTTTTGGAGAGTGGTGTACTCTACACATTTTGTAAGTATATGTTGTCTATTTGGAAGTCTGGTTATTGTTTGGCCATTGCAATTAAGTATTTTTCTGCTTTCACATCACCAGTAATAATTAGTTTTTAAACTTCTGTCTTTCACTATTAAGGAGCTTAGTGCGCTCAACTTACCATAGCCTTTTTTTTTTTTTTTTTTTTTTTTTTGAGGGAACAATTCCATAGATGTCTTCCATTGTGTTGTAAGGAATACAATAAGAAGGAATGATTGGCTTCTCCAATACTAGGTCTGTATTAGGGTTCTCCAGAGAGAGAACCAATAGGATATATATATAGATATATGAGAAGAGATTTATTAGGAGAATTCACGTAAGAGATTCTGGTGGCTGAGGAGTTCCACAACAGGCCATCTGCAAGCCAGAGACTCGGGGGTTGCAGTAGCAAAACTCTGTCCGGTTCCTAAGGCCGCAACCAAGGAAGCTGGTGGTGTAACTCTTAGTGGGAGGTTGAAAGCTTGAAAGCTTCAAGGACCCTGAGGGGCTGCTAGTGTAAGTCCTGGAGTACAAAGGCCCATGAGCCTGAAGTTTTCATATCCAAGGAAGCAGAAGAAAAGTCTTGTCCTAACTCTCAGAGACCAATCCATTTTCTGTATTTGCTCTCTTGGCTTCTGGCCCATTGATGGTGCTCGCCCACAGTGAGGTTCAGATCTTCCCTACCTAGTCCACTCAGACTCACACACTAATGTCCTCTGAAAACATCCTCCCAGACACACCCAAAATAGTGCTTTAACAGGTTTTTAGGTATTCCTTAATCCAGTCAAGATGACACCTAAAATTAAGTCCGTAAGTCTACCCTTTGACCACATACCCATACACATTTCCTTAAACTATACTTAGTTTCCAAATAAAGACATTAACAAAGTAATAGTTCCACCTAACATGATGCAACTCATATGATGCAAATATCCTGTGTACAACCCAAAAATGCGCTAAACCTTTCCCCAGAATTCGACTTTCAGGGTTTTGACATTTCAAGATTTTAATCTTTCAGAATTATGATTTTCAGGATTTTAGACTTCCGAGATTTTGATGTTTTGGATTTCAACATTTAGGATTGTGTGTTTTGGGATTATGATGAGCACTGCTTTCGTTACCGGTGTCACAATTTAATTAATACAGTAATTTAATTCTGTTGGTGTACCATTTGTATTCTAGAATATTCTAGAACTTGAAGCATCCTTTCTTTGAGAGGAGGTCTTGCCCTGTGACCCAGGCTGGAGTGCAGTGGCACAATTTCACTCACTGCAACCTCCGCCTCCCAGGCTCAAGTGATTCCTGCCACCTCAGCTGGGACTACAGGTGCGTGCCGTCACACTCAACTAATTTCTTGTATTTTTGATAGAGATGGGGTTTCACCATGTTGCCCAGGCTGGTCTTGGACACCTGAGCTCAAGCTATCTACCCACTTCAGCTTCCCAAGGTGCTGGCATTACAGGCATGAGCCACCACAACCAGCCCTCTGTATTTTTCTTACTTTTTTTAAAAATTTTTTTAAACATTTGCTAATTTATTATAAAGGATTTTACAAAATATTGACAGGAAGAGATGTATAGGACAAGATACGGGGGAAAGGGGCTCAGGGACTTTCCACGCCCTGCCTGGGTACACCTTCCTCCAGAAACCTCATGCACATTCGGCTATCCAGAAATTCTTTAACCCAGTCCTTTTGGATTTTTATGGAAGTTTCATTACCTAGGCATGATTGATTACATAATTGGCCATTGGTGATCAACTTAGTCTTCAGCCCCTCTCCGCTCTCCAAAGGTTAGGGGGGCGGGTGGAGATAAAGTCTCAACCCTGTAGTCATGCTTTGGCCTTTCTGATGTCCAGCCCCTGTCCTGAAGTTACCTATGGGCTGCCAGCCATCAGTCAACTCATTAATATACAAGGAAGCCTTCAGGCATATTTTTCTAGGTTAAATTCCCAGACTAGTTACAAAAAGTATTTTTTAAATTCACAGTAAAACTGTAATGTTTCTTTATATTCTAGTACAGGATACTGTGCAGGAAAGACCACTGTCAAATTCAGAGTTTTGTTTTGGGAATGCCTTATCACTTCATTCTCATTTTCATTCCCTCTTCCTTCTCCAGTCCTCTTTCTCAAATAGCTGATGTTCTCATATTTCTGTGAGTAGTACACTTTGCATCTTCACTCAAACCTATTCCTTCAATATAGGAGAGCTCAGTTAGCTGCTAAAGAAAGTAATATGAACTAACTTATGATACTGTATGGATGTGCCTTAAGTAAATAAGATTTCAGGTAGATAATAAGTATGGGGAAATGGCCAGGTGCAATGGCTTATGCCTGTAATCCCAGCATTTTGGAAGACTGAGGTGAGAGGATCACTTGAGCCCAGGAGATTGAGGCTGCAGTGAGCCGTGATCATGCCACAGCACTACAGCCTGGGCGATAGAACAAGACCTGGTCTCAAAAAACAGGCAGGGAAGTACAGGTGATTTGGAGGAAGGATAATTTGGAGTGGAAGGCTCTCCAAAGAGGCAAGCCTCCCAGTTGCTGCTGTGTCCAGTCTTTTGTTATAGTTGTTCCTGTATTCCAGAACTTAAAGTTTCTCTGAACGCGTGAACTAAAAATTTTTCCTCCAGCTACTCACATTACATTAGCAGCAAGGGTTCATGGGATAAATGAGGAGGGTAAGACTAGAGCCTTTGGTGTGTGTGATTTTCTCAGTTCAGGACTATAGTTGTATATCATTCTAGTCTTTTTTAGTTATTAATATTATATGAGCTAGTAAATGTTTTCCTCACTTCAGTGACATTGCGTTTAATTTCTAATCTTAAGACAAATAGTAATCCAAAGTTTTAGAAAAAAGAAATTCCTGCAGTAACTAGAAAAAGTTGTCAGTCTTCTCTGATTTAAATGTATATTAAGTACTATTAATTATGGGTCCAGGTCAATCATGATAAATATCAGTAAAGTTTAAAAGAAAATCTTGTTCAGTAACTCACTTTACTAAATCTTATTGCTTGAAAACATACATATTTACAGCCAGATCTTAAACCGGAGAGTGGTTGAATGAACCCACTCTGTGGTCAAATGTTTGATATTTGGCCAGGTACAGTGGCTCACACCTGTAATCCTAGCACATTGGGAGGCCGAAGTGGGCAGATCACCTGAGGTCAGGAGTTCGAGACCAGCCTGGCCAACATGGTAAAACCCATCTCTACTAAAAATACAAAAATTAGCCAGGTATGGTGGCACATGCCTGTAGTCCCAGTTACTCAGGAGGCTGAGGTGGGAGGATCACTTGAACCCAGGTGGCAGAGGTTGCAGTGAGCCAAGATTGCACCATTGCACTCTACCCTGGGCAACAGAGTGGGACCCTGTCTCAAAAAAAAGAAAAAAAAGTTTGATATTTGCTGTTGACTTAATATAGTTTGATGCTCCTAGATTAAAAGCTGTGTTTACTACTAAGCTGTTTCCCTATATGAGTAGTTGCAAAATTAAATGCCTGTAGACCCCAGGCATGTAAATTAATGACTTGGATAGAGAAAGGACAGTGGGAAACGAGAGCTCTTACCCTGATTCACCAACCGCTACCTATCTGCTTATTACTGCCATATGGGAATGCTGGCCAGTGTTGGCTGAGTCTTTTGATTTTTCAGTGAGAACTAGGTCCAGTTGCTTGTGTATAGTGTCTCAATTTTGAAATATTGGCAATTAATTCAAAATACCTGGGGGAAAAGACCCCAAAAGACTGTATGAGCCAAATAAAACATGCCTGGGGAATTTATTCTTAGATATTTTGAGCATTCTGTAGTTGGCCAGTGGTACATGAAAAACAACTCTCTGATGGTGAGTTTTGATTCTTTAATTCTACCGTGGTCTCTGTGCTTTCGTCATTATTCACGCACCTGGAAATTGTACGGTTCTGAATGCATTTGGAAACGGGTGTAGAAATGGTCAGCATGGCTAGGGTAGAGAAACAACTCAGGCTGTTTTGATACCTTGAGCAAAGAGAAATCGCTAAGGTAAAGATACCCAACTGACAGATAATGTAGAAATCCCTTACTGTCTTCCTGGCCTTATATTTCTATCATAGGCCTCTATGCTTTGTTTAATTTATCCTGAGATCTCAGATTTTTAACCAGTATTCTAAGCTTCTAGAACTATATAAACATTGTATATATCCAAGAGTGATTTTATGAGTATTTCAGTGGAAGGATAGAGGAGAGCAAATCAGATAACACTAGCTTGTAACCATGTTAACTTGAAAATTACATGATTAAAGTTCTTACAAAATGCTTATGTTAAAATTAGTTTTTAGAATGTCAGTTTTCTTGTTTAATTTTCTGCATTGTATTACTATATAGCCAGCCGTAGTAATTTTTTTTTTTATTAAACAGTTTAATTCACTGTTGTTTTGGCTGTTTTTACTTGAAAAACAACAGTGAATTAAACTTTAATAAAAAAATTACTATGGCTGGCTATATATTAATCTAAACAAGACTTTTTTAATACAACGCAGATAAATTATTATAGGTTTGCAAATGAACATAATAATGAAGGCTTTTAAAGTCTTTTTCAGGCCAGGCGCCTTGGCTCTTGCCTGTAATCCCAGCACTTTGGGAGGCCGAGGCAGGCCGATCACCTAAGGTCAGGAATTAGGGACCAGCCTGGACAATATGGCAAAACCCTGTCTCTACTAAAAATACAAAAATTAGCCAGGCATGGTGGTGGGCGCCTGTAATTGCAGCTACTGGGGAGGCTGAGACATGAGAATCGTTTGAACCTGAGAGACAGAGGTTGCAGTGAGTTGAGATCGCACCACTGCACTTCAGCCTGGGCGACAGAGTGAAACTCCAACTCAAAAATAAATAAAATAAAAAATAAGTCTTTTTCAAAATAAATTTTGTATTAGTTTTAAATTTGTAGAAGCATGGGGAAGATAGTATAGTGAGTTCACATATAGCCACAGTTTTCCATTAGTCAGATCTTACATTCACATAGTATGTGTCACAATTAATGATCCAATATTCATATATTATTATTAGTAGTAGTAGTAGTAACTAAGTCCATACTTGATTCATATCTCCTTAGGTTTTTCTTAATTTTTTTTTTCTGTTCCAGAATCCCATCTAGGATACACATTACATTTGTAATGTCTCCTTAGCCTCCTCTGAGCATGATTATTTTCCAAACTTTTCTTTTAGGAGTAATGGCCATGTAATGTAGTATGTAGAATATCTTGAATTTGTCAAATATTTTTCTCATTATTAGACTGGGATTATGTTTTTTTTTACAGGGTGGGGGGAAGAAGACCACAGAGATAAAGTGCCATCATCAAAGATGTATATTCTCAACATGACTTAGGACAGTTGATGTTAACTTACCTGGGTGGTTTAATACTGTTTGTCAGATTCTACACTGTAAAGTTATTCTTCACCCTTCCCCTTCCATACTGTACTTGGAAGGAAGGAAGCCACTATTTGTAGCCCACACTTAAGAGGTTAGGCTCTGTCTCCTTGAGGGCAGAATCGAGATAAACTGTTTGGGATTCTTCTACATGGGAAATTTTTCTTCTCCCACATTATATTTATTCAGTGATTTATTTATGTCAGTATAGACTCATGGATATTTATTTTATACTTTGGTTAATAATCCAACACCACTTTATTTTGTTGCTCAAATTGTTCCAACTTTGCCCACAGGAACTCTTTCACTTGTATGTCCCTTTGATATATTCCCTAACCTTTCTGTGTGTATGCATGTATGCATATGTGTGTATTAGAGGGATATTCTAGTCTTTGGATTGAGAAGAAAATTTGTAAGATATAAGTTTCGTATACAGACACCTTCCATTTTGGTATCCTTTTGCTAACCATAGTACCACATAATAACTAACAAAATTTATTATGTTTATGCTTTACTGCTAGCTTTCTTCATTCAAGTACTTTCAGAAGCATTAATGAACATTGTCTTAGAAGTGCACATTGTTAAGAAAGATCCTAGGAGATTTTTAAGTTATTAGAGCAGTGAAGATTACCTATGCTTGCTTACAGGGAAATTTATCAGGAAATGGAGTTCTTAGGCCAGTGAATATGTATTTTCATTTTTTATTTTATATTTTTATTTATTTTTTGAGACAGAGTCTTGCTCTGTCGCCCAGGCTGGAGTGCAGTGGCATGATCTTGGCTCATTGCAACCTCTGCCTCCCGGGTTCAAGTGATTCTCCTGCCTCAGCCTCTTGAGTAGCTGGGACTACAGGTGCGTGCCACCATGCCCAGCTAATTTTTGTATTTTTAGTAGAGATGAGATTTCATCATGTTGGCCAGGCTGGTCTGGAACTCCTGACCTCAGGTGATTTGCCCACCTCAGCCTCCCAGGATATGTATTTTCGAGAAGACTGGAGAAAAATTTCTCCAAAGGTACATTTAAATAGTTAATAAACATCTTTGAAGCTACCTCTCCGGCACATAGTATTAATAGTCTTTTTACATTTTTTCTTCTCTGTTTCTTCTTAAGTTATAAAAGTAACATTCTTCTTTAAAAATGAAGCAATACAAATATTTTCTTCCTTAAATTGTTCCACTCTTCAGAGGTAACTGTTTACAAAATTGAGTATACTAGACATTTTCCTATACATTCACACAAATACAATTCATTTGTACTTATATGTTTATATTTTAATAGTTGGATCATATAATAATATTCTGTACCATACTTTTTTTTTTAACCTAATGATAAATCTTGGTCATGATTCCATATCAGTGTATTCAAAGCTACTACATCCTTAAATATAATGTTTCATAGTGTGGACATTCCATAATGTGTTAAACCAGGAGTGTTCAATGTTTTGGCTTCCCAGGCCCACACTGGAAGAAGAATTGTCTTGGGCCACGCATAAAATCCACTAACACTAATGATAGCTGATGAGCTTAAAAAAAAAAAATCACAAAAAACTCATAATTTTAAGAAAGTTTACAAATTTCTGTTGGGCCACATTCAGAGTCATCCTAGGCCACGGGTTGGACAAGCTTTTATTAAACAGTCTTCTATTAGTGACACTTAGATTGTTAACAATGTTTTGGTTAGAGTTTATGTCAAGATACCCTTATATTAATATCAATATCTTTACATGTGTGCGGCAATAGTTGGTTAGAATTGTTTTCTGGAACCAGAATTTTTGGTTCAGAGGGTATGCCTGTGTAAAATTTTGCATTCCCAAATTGACCTCCAAAAGTGCAGTGATAAACATTCTACAACACTTGTTTTTGAAGCTTTATAATTTATAATTACAATCATGTCTCCTTGTTGCTTTTATTTATTTATTTTGAGATGGAGTCTTGCTCTGTCACCGAGGCTGGAGTGCAGTGGCGCAATCTCAACTCACTGCAACATCCGCTTCCCAGGTTCAAGTGATTCTGGCTCAGCCTCCCAAGTAGCTGGGGTGCAGGTGTGCCCACCACACCCAGCCAATTTTTGTATTTTAGTAGAGACAGAGTTTCACCATGTTGGCCAGGCTAGTCTAAACTTCCTGACCTCAGATGATCCACCCCCCCTTGGCCTCCCAAAGTGCTGGGATTACAGGTGTGAGCCACCATGCCTGGCACTTTTAATCTTTATGTGCCTGATACTGGGGAGGTTTGAGAATTTGTTTCTCATAAACGTTTGCTTTGTGATGGGGAAGCCTTTCTAAGGGTAACACAAACTTAGAAATGATTAAAGATTCACTGATAGATTTGACTACAAAAACATTTATAACCTCTTTATGGTGGGAACCACAAAAGGCAAACAACAGACCGGGGAAGAAAATGCTTTTAACATAGAACTTTGTTTTTATGGTTTGCGGATTAATTTATCAGAGAATGAGTTGCAGTTTCTCATTGGAACTTTTGCTGTATGTAAGAAGGTCCAATAAAATATCTCAACAGTCTTTCTAGAGCTACTGAAACAATTCTGTTATTTTAAAAAGTGAATATAAATCTAGATGCACTTTTTAGGGTGAGGGTGGTTTTTTTTTTTAACCCTAGTGAAAATAACTTTTTTTGTAAGTTTCTTAGAATTCCATCATTCGTAAGTCAGTTATTGTGCTTCCATATACATGTTGTACATTCCAATATACACTGTAATTATTCACAAAAAGGACGATTTTACATTTTTTTATCATGGACACTCTTCCACATACCCAGACCCCTCTAGGAAACCCTTATTCAATTAGGTTTGTGCCCTTCCGTAATTTTTTAAAGCTCCTGTAGTTCTGTACACACACACAGATACATCCACACATATAGACAATGCCTTTGTCAGTTCTGATTTTTCAAAAATGGAATTACATACTTCATTGCGTTTAATTATTAAATAAATAATGGCTCATGTGAATGTTTCCATGAGAATCTTAGAGTAACTGTATCACAGTTTATTCATTAATTCTCTACTGATGAACATTTACTTTTTTGTGAGATCTTGACCGTCAGGAACAGTATTGCATTGCACGTCCCTGTATTTTAAGTTCACATATACTGGTACTTTTATTTCAGTAGGCTGGATTTCCAGGGATCTTAATGGATAAGGAATAGATTTGACCAGGAATGAGTTCAATTACTGTTGTATGAAGACTCTTCAAGCAAAAAACATTAAATATGAGGAAATTATTTTCTAAAGACAGGGTTTCGTTCCTGTTGCCCCAGCTGGAGTGCAATGGCAACTCGGCTCACTGCAGCCTCCACCTTTGGGCTCAAGCAGTTCTGCCCTAGCCTCCAAGTATCTGGGATGAGGGTAATTTTAAGTACAGGTTGAGCTTCCCTAATCTAAGAACCCTAAATTAGAAATGCTCCAAAATCTTAAAGTTTTGAACACCAACATCATGCCACAAGGGGAAAACGTACCTGAGCTTATGTAACAGGTCACAGTTAAAATGTGGCCACACAGCTCGGTATGGTGGTATTCCTGCAATCCTAGCACTTTGGAAGGTGGGGTCAGACAGATCGCTTGAGCTCAGGAGTTTGAGACCAGCCTGGGGAATATGACGAAAAACATTTCTATCAAAAATTCAAAAATTTGCCAGGCAGTGGCACACCTGTAGTTCCAGCTACTCGGAAGGCTGAGATGGGAGGGTTGCTTGAGCCTGAGAGGTTGAGGCTGGCATGAGCCAAGATCGCACCACTGCACTCCAGCCTGGGTGACAAAGTGAGAGACCCTCCAAAAAAAAAAAGAAAAATGCAGGCGCAACACAGTTTATTCAGTGTCCCCAAGGGGGAAAAGAACCTGCGCCCTTCAACTGTGATGTATCTTTTCTGCACATACATACTCAGATTCCCACACAAGCACGCCCTCCGAGGGTAATAAGACAGCTCGGTATGCACAACCTTTGTTTCATGCACAAAGTTATTTAAAAACATTATATAAAATTACCTTCAGGCTAAGTTTAGAGTTTACATGAAACAAATGAAGTTCATATTTAGACTTGGGTCTCATACCAAAGATATCTCATTAGTATGCAGATATTCCAGAATTTGAAAAAGCTGAAACACTTCTGATCCCAAGCATTTTGGATAAAGGATACTCAGCCTGTACTAATTTATCTTAACAAAATCTAGGAACTAAGATGAGGAGAGATAGAGGAGGGAGATAAAACATCTTAAAGGTCTAATAGAGGAAGAGGAAAAACAAGAACAGAGGAAATAAAAGTATTATAACCCTAGAACCTAAAGGTCTCATCCTTTAGGTGGATAACTAGGGGAGAATTGGAGCACGGGAAATTCAGTGTGGAAACTTTTTCATGTCATATGTCTAGAAAAGGCACAGCTATCAGAATGAATTTAGAACTTCTAAATAAGTGTGGAAAACAGAATAAAAACAAATTTGGTAGCACAAATAGGGAAAAGGAAGGGGGAGATTAAATGATAAATATAGAAGGAATAAAATTAAATGTGAATAATTTGAGTTCACTCTTAGACATAAAAATGCTGTTTACAAGGACTTTTTAATTTAGAGTGAAAAATGAAATTTAATATTTATGTAAAATTAGAAAAAAGTTCAAATTAATGAAGCAGAAGTAAATAGAATTAAAAATAAATGAATTTTTTGAAAAAGAGTAAATTCATAAGTAAGTTTAACTGTTGCACATCTGACCAAGTGAAAAAAGAGAGAGCAGAAGTAGGCAAAATCAGGAATAAGGAGACAACCATGGATCTGGGGGGAGGAACTAAGTTTACTGCTCTGTAGCACCAAATTTGAAAACAAGAAGAAATGGTGGATTTCCATTTAAAATACGAACTACTGAAATTGAATCAAGAAAAGTCTGAATGGGCGGGGCGCGGTGGCTCATGCTTGTAATCCCAGCACTTTGGGAGGCCGAGGCGGGCGGATCACGAGGTCAGGAGATCGAGACCACGGTGAAACCCCGTCTCTACTAAAAATACAAAAAAATTAGCCGGGCGTGGTGGCGGGCGCCTGTAGTTCCAGCTACTCGGAGAGGCTGAGGCAGGAGAATGGCGCGAACCCGGGAGGCGGAGCTTGCAGTGAGCCGAGATTGCGCCACTGCACTCCAGCCTGGGCGACAGAGCGAGACTCCGTCTCAAAAAAAAAAAAAAAAAAAAAAGAAAAGTCTGAATGGATACAAGTTCTATTGTTAAAACTGTTATAGGCCATAAATAAAAGCTTCCAAATTTATTTTACAAAGTACTTTAATATCAAAACCTAACAAATAATGTTTAAAAAGAAAACTGTAGGCCAGTTTCACATATGACAAAATATATATGCAAAAGTTTAAATATTAGGAAATAGAATCCAGCAATATATGCGAAAAATCCTTATAATGAAACAGATGGTATTGCAGGAATTCAGTGCTGGTTCTGTACCTGAAAATGTCTGTATACTATATTAAATTGAAAAGCTCATTTGAAAAAAAAAAACCTGTATTCAGTAGATGCTACAAATGGCCTTCGATAAAACACCATTCCCAATAAAAACTCTGTAAAATGGGAATAGAGGGAAATTATCTAAATGTAATAGGGACTAAGTTTTAGAAAATAATAGGACATAATTTTAAATGATAAAATCACAAAAATCTCCATTGTAAACAGGTTACAGATAGGAATCCCTGTTAGTACTATTTTTATTTAACATAGTGTTAGTAGTTTAAGACAAAGTAAAACATTGAAGAATAGATTAGAATAACTGTGCAAAAGATAGTGAAAGGGGGATTTGCCTTTTCACATTTTAGATTATAGCAATATGTAAACATTTAAGGAACAGAAAAGTATATTAGTAGAACAAGTAGAGAGTGAAAAAATTCTGGTACAAATTGGGAAGTTGGTATATAACAACATAGTGTTCAATTCAATGGGAAGAGTTTAATAAGAGGATTTTGGTATCAACTGGCTGTCCAAAGACAAAAATGGACCGTCACATCATATACAAAATTGTTTTTTAGATGAAGATTTAAACACAGGCACTCCTTCATTTGTGTGGTGCACATTGAGGTGTTGCAGAAATGATGAATGCTGAAACTGCAAAGCAATTTTAATACTTTATCAGTTGGAAATTTTATAGTTTTCCTGTCATCGTTAAAATTTTCATTAAACTATTAAAAATACCCATGACTGGTCATAAATGTATTGGGAAATGGAAAAGAATTAATACACTAAAAATACAAAAAATAGGAAATATTTAAAATTATCTAAAAATTTGAAACATTAGAAAAATTGAGAACTAGGCAGGGTGTGGTGGCTCACGCCTGTAATTTCAGCACTTTGGGAGGCTAAGGCAGGTGGATCACCTAAGATCAGGAGTTTGAGACCAGCCTGGCCAACATGGGGAAACCCCATCTCTACTAAAAATACAAAAATTAGCCGGGCATGGTGGCACATGCCTGTAATCCTTGCTAATCGGGAGGCTGAGGCAGGAGAATCGCTTGAACCCGGGAGGTGGAGGTTGCAGTGAGCCGAGATAGCACCACTGCACTCCAGCCTGGGCAGCAGAGTGAGACTCTGTCTCAAAAAAAAAAAAAAAAAAAGAAAAAGAAAAAAAATTGAGAATTAGGATGTTCTATTTGTAAAAAGCTTATCAAGAATACTTTGAATGATGCTTGCCTTCTAATTATATAACTTAAGATATGGAGCAAGCATCTCTTCTGTGCCTTGCCAGATTGTCATTTTCTTTTCTAAATTTGTATTTTAAACATTTTATATAGTACTTTGCATTTCCAAAGTCATGAAATATTTCAGAGACTTCCTTTAATGTGATGTTTTTTTTCCTCTGGGATATCTTCATCTTTTGGTCATAACCAGTTTCCAATTCCACTTTCAGCATTGCCACTTTTTGTTTCCTTGCTGCACTTTCATTTTTGTTGGTCAGTCCCCTCTTTTGACTGTTCACTTTTGTAAAATGTCAAGTCAGTGTATCACTGGGAGACAGGAAGGCAACACAGTTACACACTTTGCTGTTCACGCATATACTGAGTAACAAACAGGTGCCCAATAACCAGTTGCTGTCAAATTTTGAGAAAAGTTATGTGATTGCTTAGTGATCATGATGCACATCTCTTATTTACTTAGTGATTTGTGGACCAAACATCCAGAAACTATGCACTTACTCAAAAGTTGATACACTGTGGTAACTAAGAGTTGAACCAGGTTGTTGGGGACTATTATTTACACTGTGATGACTGGTACCTGTGTATTTCAGAACTGTGCAAAAGCAAAGACTGCTTGTGTTCATGACACACACACAAAATCTTGATAATCTGAGAGACTGCGTATTTAGTCCTTCCTAATGAAGACTTTCTAGTCTTTATATTATTCCCAGAAAGTATAAAAAGACAGACATATTTCATAATATAAAAATGAATTTTTATGGTAAAAATAATAAAGCCAACAGGAAAAACAATAGATCCAGAAAATTATTTCTAAAACTGGTGATGAACAAAAGGTGAATTTCTGTAATATATTAAATTCTTGCAGTGTGACAAGAGACCATCAGCGTGATAGAGCAACAGACAAAACAAATCCAGATGTCCAACAAATGAGAAAAGAAGTCAGATTCGTTATTAAAGAAGTGCAAATTAGAGAAACTGTAGAATTTAATAGGCTGTATATGACTTCTTGCTAGAGGTAATACAGAGAAAGGCACTCTCAAACTTTGGTGGACATGAGAAAACAACCTTTTGGGAAAGCAATCTGGCCAGTAAAATAAACCTGGCCAGTAAATGTGTTAGTAAAACAGCATATCTGTTTGCTTTATTCTAGCAGTTGCTCTTCTGGAAATCCATCCCGTAGCAGAAAATTTAGTATTTCATTTAATTGCAGTAGGTTAGATAGTACCATAAATGTTTTTGAAACCTGAGTACAATTTGAGAATATCAGATTTTTAACATTTGGGTTTTTTTTTTTTTTTTTTAAAGCATTAAGTAAGGCTGGGCGCAGTGGCTCATACCTGTAATCCCAGCACTTTGGGAGGCCAAGGCGGGTGGATTACCTGAGGTCAGGAGTTCAAGACCAGCCTGGCCAACACGGTGAAACCCCATCTCTACTAAAAATAAAAAAAAATTAGCCAAGCCTGGTGGCGGATGCCTGTAATCCTAGCTACTCGGGAGGCTGAGGCAGGAGAATTGCTTGAACCCCAGAGGCGGAGGTCACGCCACTGTGCTCCAGCCTGAGCGACAGAGTGAGACTCTGTTTCAAAAAAAAGAAAGCATTCATTAAAGCCTGAGTTAGTTTCAATTTTTTATCTAAGAAGTATCTATTTTAGTTGAAAGAAGTACATTCATTTCTAGCTTTCAACAGTGTGTGTTTTCAGTCTTTGATTCTGGGTTATGAGGGTGCTACAGTTAAAGGGATTTTCAGATCATTTCTATTTTAAGAATATTTATGTATCTTAAGAACAGGTCTCTCTGAAATATAGTTAATTTTTCCTGAAGATAAAAGTAATATGGTTTGAATCATTGCTGTTTTAAGCAATGTTTAATAGATACTGATTGGTATTTTCTTTTTCATCAGTTTCAAATTGATTCTGTAAATTTGGTAAGTTGGAGAGAGAATTCAGATAGCTAGAGATCTGTGTAACAAATGACACCAATTAGCTTAAAATTTAAATCCTGACATAACCAAGTCACCATTGCATGTTTGTTTGTTTGTTTTTTGAGATGGAGTCTCGATCTGTCACCCAGGCTGGAGTGCAGTGGCGCCATCTCAGCTCACTGCAATCTCCGCCTCCTGGGTTCACACGATTCTCCTGCCTTGGCCTCCCGAGTAGCTGGGACTACAGGCATCCACCACCACGCCTGGCTAATTTTTTGTATTTTTGATAGAGACGGGGTTTCACTGTGTTAGCCAGGATGGTCTTGATCTCCTGACCTCGTGATCCGCCCGCCTCGGCCTCCCAAAGTGCTGGGATTACAGGCGTGAGGAACCGCGCCCGTCCTATTGCATGTTTATGTGTTCCATGTTAGTAATTTTAGAAAATATTAACATTAGAACTACTTCGTAGTTGGGAAATGGATGAGACTTAGAATAGGTTTTATAAGATATGAAGTACTTAAATATATTAGACTTGGGGAAGTTACTCTCTGTGAACTTTGCAATCTTTATCTGAAACTGTTTGAGCTAGATGTGAATCAGAATTTAGAAACGTTCTTCGTTCAAAAAAGAATATGGTGCATATATTGTATTACACGATAACTTCAAAAGGTCCTTGGGTTGCATTTCATAAACACAGCAAAATACATGGATATTCTCACTAAATGGGATAACAGCTATCAAATATTTCATTCCTTTTTATTGTTGAAAAATATTCAGCCATATGGATTTATTACATTTTGCTTATCCATTCAAACCATTGATGGACATTTGGCTTGTTCCTAGTTTTAAGCTGTTATAAATAGTGTTGCTGTGAACAGTCACATACTTTTCTTTTGGCCAACATGCTTATATTAGTTTTGGGTGGATTGCTAGGAGTTGAATTGGTGGTTTGAATAGTAAATTTATGTTTAACTTTTTAAGAAACTGACTATCCAAAGTGACTGTGCTATTTTACATTCTCCCTAGCAATGCATCAGAGTTCAGTTTCTCTGCATACTCACCAACACTTGGTATTGTCTTTTTAAAATTATAGCCGTTCTAGTGGATGTGGTTTCTCATAGTTAAATTTGTATTTCCCTAATGGCTAATAATATTGAACATCTTTTCATGTGCATTTTCAGCCACTTACCTTCTTCGGTGAACTGTCCATTTAAATCTTTTGCCCATTTTAAAAAACCAGGTTGTCTTTTTATTATAGAGTTGTAGTAGTTCTTTATGTATTCTGGGTATGAGCCCTTTGTTAGATATATCATCTATAAACATTTTTTTCTCAGCCTATGGCTTGGCTTTTCATTTTTTAATGGAGTCTTTTGAAGTGCAGCCATTTTTTATTTTGATGAATTGAAGTCCAATTTATGAACTTTATAAAAATAGATCATGTTTGGTGTTCTAAGAACTCTTCAAGAAGTTTTATAGGTTTAGCTCTTCATTTAAGTATGTTCCATTTTGGGTTTTGTGTATGATGTAAGGTAAGCATCTCATTTCATTTTTATGCATGTAGATATTCAGTTGTCTGAGTACCATTTCCTGCTCTGAGAATGGATCACATGCCCTCTGGTTCAGCCTATATTAACATTTGTTTCTAGGAAAATGTTTTTAATTTCTTTTTCATCAAAAAGTCACTTATACAATGAGTATAAATGACTAAGGGAAAACCTATTTCTGTTGAATTTTATTTCTATTCAGAGTAGTTACTAGAGAATATAGAAATTAAAGGAATCAATCACCTTTAAAGCTGGATTTCCTACCATTGTATTTCATGTTCTGAAGTAAGGATGTATTGTGTGTGCCAATTGGCACATAATAGACATACACAGTAGACTGTGGCACCCTTTCTGGCTTATCCCCAGCAAGTTGAGGTTGAGGCTTGTGCTATAATTATTTATGGCAGCTAGACTCTACTTCTTTGAATCTAATTATGTACCTACTGGGCTTGTAGGTCTCTGAAGTTACTAGGGGTTACATTCTGTATAAGGGGGTTTACTCTTAAGGATTTTGGACCTCCCACATGATATTTAGCTATATGTTGGGCTAAAGTCTTCACTTCAGATTTGAGCCATGTATTTACCTTCATTATGACTGCTTGACTATGGGCGTCACGATGTAAAGGTACAGATCAACCAGACATACTATGTTAGTGTTTTTGGAAAGTAAGTTCAAAGCCAGAAGTACTGTGGAGACTAAGCTGAAGTCAGAATTGTCCTTTTCCGAGTGTTTTATACGGAGAAACAGTTATATAGCATTATGAGAATTAATTCAGTGGATGAAGCCTAAAAACATTCCCTATGTTATATGCTAGATATTTAAAAAAAAAATCTCTGCTCCCATTAAAGTCAGGTTTCTTAGGAATTAGGTTAGCATCAAACATGCTCGTGTTTTTGCAAGATTGAAACCCTTTGTGCCAAGGCATCAATGTGGTTGCTTCTGTAAGCCTAGTTTGTAGCAAAGAATATACAAGAACAGAGAAATTATGGGCCACACCATGTCAGGCTAGGGAATAGGGAAGTTTTGGGATTATGATTGGTTCGTGCCATCACAATGCTACGAAGAGAGTAGGCCCTGGAGCTAGAAGTTTTAGAATTCTCAGAAAGTCTGGAGATTGTGTTATAACATCCATTTTGGAGATTATTTAGGGATTCAAAGCTATCAGAAACTCAGTTTTGTGAATGGTTATTTCACATCCTAACATTGAGTATATATGGGAATGTGAATCATGTTAAATTCATAATTGATTTTCTTTGAAAATGCTAAACTACTACTGAAATAACTACTGCACTGGGCCATTTGCCAGGGACCGTAGACTGAGATATGGGGAAACAAGTGTCTCAACCAGAACAATGTGGAAGTAAGATTATTGGATTTCATCACAAGTAAGAGATTCTCCTGAATTCTCACAATTTGGGAGAGAGATGATATAAAGGCAACATACTCAGAAGTAAAAATGGTGGTGGACAAGCTCAACCCTGAGATTCCGAGGTAGACTTATATTTATATTATGAATTTTGTATTATGCATATGGCACTATGTATCATTTGTGAATATGAGATACAAAATGTGTTCCCAGTTTGTAGCCTTTTATTTGATTTTCTGTGGGGTTTTGTTGAACAGAAGTTTTTAATTCTGTTGTATCTGCAGTTATTATTATCTTCCATTATGGTGTGTATTTTCTGTCTTAAGAAAACCTTCTTTGCCCTAAGGTCTTAAGATGTTCTCCTATGTTTTCATCCTAAAGTTTGTTGTTGTTGTTGTTGTTGTTTTATTTTTTTCCTTGTAACGGAGTTTCGCTCTTGTTGCCCAGGCTGGAGTCCAATGGCATGATCTCGGCTCACCGCAGCCTCCGCCTCCCGGGTTCAAGCGATTATCCTGCCTCAGCTTCCCGAGTAGCTGGGATTACAGGCATGCACCACCAGACCCAGCTAGTTTTTGTATTTTAGTAGAGATGAGGTTTCTCCATGTTGGTCAGGCTGGTCTTGAACTCCCGACCTCAAGTGATCCGCCCACCTCAGCCTCCCAAAGTGTTGGGGTTACAGGCATGAGCCACCGCACCCGGCCTCATCCTAAAGTTTTAAAGTATTGCTTTTCACATTCAGTTACTTGTCCATATAGGATATAGTTTTGTTGTATGCTGGGAATAGTTATAATTTTTCTTTCCTGTTTAAATGGTTGTTTCAGGTTATTTATGGAATAGTCTGTACTTTCCTCACTGGTTTCTGATGGGACTTTTTTATATACCATGCTCTCACATGTATGTAATTCTGTTTTAAAGCTCTTTCATTTCTGTCATCTATGCCTATAACAAAATCACACTGTCTTAATTTCTATAGCTTTGGGATAAGTCTTGCTATCTGATTAGGGCAGATAATCTTCCAAATTCAAAAACCTGGCTCTTCAAAATTGATTTGGCCTTTTGTATGATTTTTAGAATCAATGTGTCAACTTCTGTAAATAATCCTGTGGAGAATTTCATTGGCATTGCTTTGACTTTTTAAATTTGGCTCATATTGTCATCTTTAACTTGTCTTCCACTATCTGTGTATGTGGTATTTCCATTTATGCACCCTTCCTTTTATTCTTTAAATAAAGTCTTATACTTCTTTTTTTTTGAAAAGATCTTCTAAATACTTTGTTAGATTCATTCCTAGGTACTTCACAAGTTTTGTTATTGTGAATGTTATCTTTTTAAAAATTATAGTTTCTAATTGCTTTTTTAAAAAAATAGAATTGCAGTTGATTTTGTGTATGGATCTTATATCTAGCTACTATACTGAATTCTCTTGAAGTTCTTACGTGTGCGTTGTCTGCGGTGGTGGCATGTTTATCTTATCTTTCTGGTTCTTACTGCTTTTATTTCTTTTTCAGATTGTGCTGATTAGCCCTACAGTTTTGAATAGAAGTGGTGATAGGCATTTTTGTTTTGTTTTCTGACTTTAAAGGGAAATGCTTCTAACATTTCATACTCCCAGAATGTAGTTTGCTGTGGGTTTTTCTGGATACCCTCTATCACGTTAAAGAGCTTTCCTTCTGTTCCTTGTAAAGAGATACTGATTCTTCTTTACCTCAAGTTGCATTCTGATTACAATAGTTTCCCCTCCCCCTGCCCCATCCATGGTTTTGTTTTCTGTGGTTTTAGTTACCCTGGTACAAAAGTATTACATACAGTAAGGGGGAAGAGAAAGAGACCACATTCACATAACTTTTATTAATACAGAATATTGTTAATTGTTCTATTTTATTATTTTTGTTAATCTCTTACTGTGCCTAATTTACAAATTAAACTTTATCTTAGGTATATGTATATATAGGGATAAAATAATATATGT
This sequence comes from Symphalangus syndactylus, assembly GCF_028878055.3. Taxonomy (NCBI): domain Eukaryota; kingdom Metazoa; phylum Chordata; class Mammalia; order Primates; family Hylobatidae; genus Symphalangus; species Symphalangus syndactylus. The sequence continues at coordinate 64,986,622 of NC_072424.2, forward strand.
AGAGTTCACTACTATCCAGGGTTTCAGGCATCCACTGGGAGTCTTGGAATTTATCCCCCATGAATAAATAGGGGACTACTGCATATCTTTTTAATGGTTTTGAGGTAATCATATAATTTCCCCCCTTAAAATCTGTTATTAGAGTGAATTACATTAATATATTTTCCTTTTTTTTTTTTTTAAAGTGAGACAGGGCTCGCTGTGTTGGCCAGGCTGGATTGCAGTGGCATGATCATGGCTCACTGCAACCTTGACCTCCAAGGTAGAGGTGATCCTCCCACCTCAGTGCCCCAGAGTAGCTGGGACTACAAGCACATGTCACCATACCTGGCTTACTTTTTGTATTTTTAGTAGAGACAGGGTTTTGCCATGTTGCCCATGCTGATCTTGGACTTCTGAGCTTAAGTGATCCGCCCGCCTCAGCCTACCAAAGTGCTGGGATTACAAGTGTGAGCCACTGTGCTTAGCGATTTTCCTAACTTTAAATTATCCTCACGTTTCTAGGATAACACCTACTAGTCCCAAAATACATTTAAAATGTATATTGCAACCCTTTCTCTTCCCTTCCTGAATAATTCAGTCCTGAAGCTATTATGTGGGTCGAAGCAAGGAATGTATCTGCAATGGAGGGTGGGGTGCTGCAATGGCCCAGAGTGGAATGTCAAAGAACAGATTGAGTAGTAGCCTCATGATGGGGGAAGGCATCAGAGCCCACTCAAGATAAGGAGGGCACCATAGGGAGGTGGCTAGGGTGGCTGTGTGTGGTGATTTAGGGCCCAGGTGAGATGAGTTAGGCATCCATGGGTGGGGAAGGAACTACCTGGTATGGGGAGTCAGAGCCAGAGCAGGGTGAGCAGGCATAGGGGCAGCCTGGCATGGTATGTGAGAGCCTAAGCAGAACAGGAAGGGACAACTACCTAGAGAGGCGCCTAGTTCCAGCATGCCGAGTCAAAGCCTAAGCAGAGTGAGGAGGGCAGACACTACTTTAATCAAGGGATCAAAATGAACATCATCCATAATGTGTACCACCTGACAGGATATAATGAGAAGAAATGACCATTACTTCTGTTCTCACTAAAAATGCATAGCATAAATCTAATCAAGAGAAAATACTAAAGCCAAATCGAGGGACATTCTACAAAATAAGTGGCCTATAATAATCTCCAATGGTGCCAGGGTCCTGAAAGACTCTTTCAAGTGTTACTTAGGATTTAAGGAGACTGAAGGGACATGACAAACGCAAACTGTACTACTACTGTATCTTTTTCTATAAAACATCATTGGGATAATTTGGCATATGTGAATAATGTCTGCAGATTAAATAGTAGTAATGTATCAGTGTTTGTTGCCTGATTCTGGTGGTCATACTGTGGTTATGTGGGAGAATGTACCTGTTTGTAGGAAATACATACTCTTTGAAGGTAATGAGGCATTAGGTTGGCCACTAACTACCAAATAGCTTAGGAAAAAAATGTCTTTGTACTGTATCTCCAACTTTTCTTTAACTTCGTGATTGTTTCAAAATATATGTATTTTTTGATTTAAAGTTTATTGTAGGATTTGGTTGGTAACATTTAGGATTTTTTTTTTTTTTTTTTTTTTTTTGATACTAAGTCTTGCTCTTATCGCTCAGGCTGGAGTGCAATGGCATGATCTTGCCTCACTGCAACCTCCGCCTCCTGGGTTCAAGCGATTCTCCTGCCTCAGCCTCCTGAGTAGCTGGGATTACAGGCGCCTTCCACCATGCCCAGCTAATTTTTGTATTTTTAGTAGAGACGGGGTTTCACCATGTTGGCCAGGCTGGTCTGGAACACCTGACCTCAGGCAATCTGCCTGCCTCAGCCTCCCAAAGTGCTGGGATTACATGTGTGAACCACTGCGCCTGGCCACATTTAGGATTTTTAAATCGCTGTGTATGTCTGAGATTGGCCTGTGATTTTTCCTTTCTCATACCATATGTACCCAGTTTTATTCTCAAGTTTATACTAGCCTCAAACAATGAATTAGTGAATTTTCCCACTCTTCCTTTCATCCAAAAGCTTCTGTAATAAAGAGATTATCAGTTTCCTAAAGAATTGTTTGCTGGGATTTTTCCCCCCTCCCCACTGGCCCCAGACATGATCTCTCTCTCTGTCTTCAGGCTGTAGTGCAGTGGCAAGATCATAGCTCACTGCAACCTCGAACTCCTGGGCTCGAGCAATCCTCCAGCTTTAGCCTTCCAAGTAGCTGGGACTACAGGCTTGTGCCACTACACCTGGCTAATTTTTTAAATTATTGGTAGAGATGAGGTCTTACTATGTTGCTGTGGCTGGTTTCGAATCCCTGGCCTCAAATTATCCTCCCACCTTGGCTTCCCCAAGTGCTGGTATTACAGACATGAGCCACCATGCCCAGTCTGCGTGCTGGACTTTTCTATAAAAATTGTATGGTAATTTTTTTTTTTTTTCCTTAACCTGGATTCAGTTTCTTAATAGGTAAAGGACTATTTTTTTTCTATTTCTTTGTGAGACCATTTTAGTAATGTTCTAACCATTCCCATTTTATTCAGATTTTTAAGTTATTTTCAGATAAGATGATTCTTAATAATCTCATTTCAAATAAAATTATTCAATATATTTTGATTTTAAGACATCTTTATTGCTCTTGTAGTTATGGTTCCTTTCTCATTTCCAATACTGTTGATTTGTGCCTTCTCTTTTTTTCTTGACCAGCTTTACCAGATGACTAGGTTTAGTTTTGTTGACCCTCTCTGTGTGTTTTCTTATTTTTTTCTTTTTTTAAACATCTTCACCACAATCTGTGTCTTTATTTTCTATGTCATTTATTTCTCATCTTAGTTTTATTACTTTTACGTTTTTATATTCTGAGTATATCCTGTTCTTTGTCCAATTTAAGTTGGCTACTTACGTATTTTCACCAAATTTTGCATAATAAACCACAAAAACCTTAGTAGCATTTAATGTAAGCATTATCGCTCACTCATCTGAGGTCTGGCCAAGTATCTGTTGATCTTGGCTGGACTGAGAGATATGTTTCAGATTGGCTGTTACCTGATACGGGTTGGGCTCAACTGGAGCAACAGGATGACATCTACCCCTCATTACCCTGCTGGGAACAGCAGGCTAATCTAGACGTATCTTCTCATTGTGAGGGCAGAACCATAAGAGAAAACAAGATGCTTAAACTTACAGCTGTCCTACTGTCACTTCTGCCACATTCTCTTGGTCAGAACAAGTCACATGGGTTAGGAAAATATTTTCTACTATTATGATAAGTACTCCAAAGTCATGTGACAAAGGACAGGGAAACAAGGAGAGGTGAAGAATTCAATCTACCACAATTCCCACCCTCAGTAGTTTGCTTTTCCAAACTCTTCATAACAGAAAAGTTAAAAGAATAGTACCATGAATACCCACATAGCTTTCACCGAGATTCCTCCTTCATTCACATTTTGCCATATTTGCTTTATCTCACACTTTATTTTCTTTTCTGAATCCTTTAAGAGTTAGCCAGTATTATGACATTGCCCCCCCCCTTATATACTTTAAGCGTTTATCTCCTAAGGCCAAATACATTTTTCTGTATACTCACAATATAGTCATCACACTCAGGAAATGTAATATCGACACATCACTATTATCTAATTACAATATATATTTAAATTTCTCTATTTGTCCCAATAATATTCTCTTTGGCTATTCTTTATTTTCTCTTTTTTAAATGCAGCCAGTTTTCTTTTATTACAATATATGAATTCCTAACAATCACTTTGTCATGCAAAATTGCACATTAAAGATCACAGGGCTTATCGAAAAAGTGTACTTAAGAGACACAGCATGCAAAAACGTCATCACACACAGAAGCTTATTGAAACAGTAGCGCAGTTTTATACCTATTAAGTAGTTAAGAAATACATAGGTAGTTTACCTTGAAAAAGATCTGAAGTTTCTTTGCAGAAGTGGGCACCAGAAGGAAAGTGGGTATCGAAAGGGATGTAGTTTGTGAGTTAATGTGAAATTAGCAGGAGGAGAGTTCTCTGAAATTGGATAGAAAGTTGTAACACGACGTGTGGAATGGGTATCGCTAATAACACTCATGGTGAACTGAGGTAGCTGGTACATGTTTGATTTGCGTGCGCATGTGCATTTTGCATATTCTAGCAGCTCAGTTCATCTGGGTACAGTTGTCTGCTTTCACCTAACGTTTCGCACCAAGAAGTAGTACATAAGCAAATGAGAAATTCTTGTTTTGCTAATGTTGTATCAGAACAAATGTGTATATATGTATTTTTTTTAAGCTGTAACAGAAGTGACAGTATAAACATTTGCATCTAAAACTGTCCCTCTTAAGATTGCTTTAGCTGCATCCTACGAATTTTGATAGGTTGTGTTTTTGCTGTAATTCAAGTCTAAGTATTCTCTGATTTCTATTATGGTTTCTTTTACCCCTGACTGAGAAGTACAGTTTAAAATTTCAAGTTTGTAGTTTTCTTTGTTAGGGTATTCTTTTGTTAAGTATTTAACTTTATTGTGTTTTATTCAAAAAATGTGGAAAAATGTGAAAAAAATATAAAAAATGTGAAACATATTCTTTATTTCATGTGACTGTCTATGTGGCCTAGTTTGTGTTCAGTTTTTGTAACTGTTTTACTTGTGTTTGTGAAGAATGTGCATTTTCTAGTTGGTGAGTCTAGTTTCTCCAGACGTAAATTATCGTATTTTTTTCTTAGCTTAATTTTCTGTGTGTTTATCACCAATTCAATCCAAATTCTCCCTCAATTGTTTAAATCTCCTCTAAGCTTATTCAAGCACATTAGGTTATCTATCAATTTCATCTTGAAAAAATTTATCCAAAATCCATCTAATATGCTATAATTATTTTCCAGGCCTATTGCACAGCTATCTTCTTGGAATCTTACTTCGTTCATCTCTCTCATGTTAGAGCTCCCCTTTTTCTATATATCATTCTGACTCCTTTACTGTTTTATTTTTCATTTTGGTGAAATTCTTTCTTCAATAACATCCTGAAAAAATGTGCCTAGAAGGTAAAAAAATTTTAGACCACATATGTCAGAAAATGACTTTTCTATTTTAATAGTTGTAATCATTGGATATAAATAGTTTCCCCATAGCTTTTAATGCAGTGCTTCATTTTCTTTTTGCTCCAGTGTTGCTGTTGAGAAGTCTGCTGCCTCCTCCCCCACCAATCTTATTTTGATCCTCTCTTTGTTTTTGAGCTCTGAAATTTTATGAGAAAGTACTTTGGTACAGTTCTATTTTCAGTAATTGTGCTGGACATTCAGTGGGTCTTTTCATTCCTAAAATTCATGTTCTTAGGTTCTAGAAAGTTAATTTGAATTAAAAATTTTCTTTATTCCCCTCAATTTCTCTATTCTGACTTCCTGGAACTCCTGTTATTAATTATGGGACCTCTAGCATTACTCTTTAAATTTTAAAATCTTTTTTCTCCTATCCATAATTTTTATTAGTCTTTTTTTCTATAACTATTTCTTATAACATGGTGTTTTTGTTCATAGATGTAATATGTTTTCTCACATGTCGAAGAATATCACTGATAGTTTATTGAAATTTTACTTTCTCCCTGCATGGTTTCTCTTTATTCAAAGTTGCTTTTTTTTCCCCCCTTGTTTTGATTTCTCTCAACTTTAGAAGCTTTTTAAAAATGTCTACTGGTCTTTAAATACCATATTTAGGGGCATACTGCTAAAAAGGTGATTGAGAGCTCCAAGTTCATGTATAACATTTGTTGTGATTTTCACAAATAAGGGGGTCTAGTTTGTTTCATTCCCTGATGAAGGCTTGGTGTCAGAATATTGGGTCTTTTCTTTTTGATTTCCCGGAAAAAGACTCAGCTAGGGACCTGAAAGTTCAGGCAGTGAGTTGGAAAAAAGGGGCTTGCTGTCTATAGGGAGTATGTAAAGTTGACTTAGTGCCCTGAAAAGTAAGATACTTCTCGTTGACTGTGTCCAAACACCTCTTTTTAAACTTCTTTACTGAGGAAGAGTGGCAGTACCTCGCTTGGGTTTTCTAGCTGTGGAGAGTGAGAAGGAAATCAGGGAGGCTTAACTCCTAAAATAGACTTTTCAACCAGTTATCTCAATTCGAGCCCCACTTTCACCCCCCATTTTCAGAGGCATCTGGTGCTCCGTGTTCCTGAGCCCTTTGGTGATTATGCAGAGTTAGTGGGTTTTGTTTGTTTGTTTGTTTTTGTTGTTGTTTTTACCTAAAGCCTATTTAGGAGTCACTTTTCTTGGAGTGTCAGTCTTACATGTGCTTTCCAGCTTTTAAGATTTTATTTCTTTTTGTTCCATTCCCATGTTCCTATTCTTATGGGTTTATGCCACTTAAAAATATTACTGTAGTTTCAGTGAGGTTTGAGGAGAGGAGAGTAAGGTGCAAAATGAATGTGTCCAGTCTACCATTTCTATACAAAACCTTAAAATACATTTTAATAACTTAGAAATTTTAAAGAGTACTTCACATTCGTCAAAGGCTCCTCGGGGTTTAAAAGGTCAAAACTGTAAGACATTATTTGCCACCTTTCAGTCGTGTACAGTGGAGTTTTCCAAAGTTTACATGATGTGTCGTATTGCAGCAAATTAAGTGTATAAACCGATATGAGAAACCTGCTCTTTTCTCTTGTCAGGCATTGAAGAGATTTGAAAAATGTAAAACAATGCCTGTCTTTTCACTTTTTTCAGAAAATGCATTTTATTAAAAATATTTATAGTAATGTGATGGGTTTATTGTTATTTTAAACTTGTTTATAAGTAAAAGTCTCAGTTTTCGTTTTGAATATGGTGAATGTCAGTAGTTGTAACTCACATAAACAACTCTTTGGGATCGTCAGTAATTTTTAAGAGAGTAAACAGTCATGAGATCAAAATGTTTGAGAACTTCTGTTCTAGAGAACCCTAGATGTAAATTGAAAGTGGAACATGAATGTAATAGTATAAACATAACCAACACTCCACTAGTCTTACCTTTACATAGGACAATAATGTAATTTAATCCCCATGTTTATTAAATATAACACCCCTGTGGTTTTATTTCTCTTTTATTTTCCCTCCTAGTAATCCTTAGGGCAACTAAAGGAAGCTATCAGAAGTTAATTACACTCTTTCTCCCTAAAGCATGTATGTTCTCGACTCTGCTGATTTAAATAATGAGAAATAAACTTAAGAGCCAAATTGTTAAAGTGTGCATTTTTGTTCTCAAGGAGGTAAAAATTGGCTCTTAAAGAAAAAAGTTTTTTTTTAATTGCTTGTTACATGTAAACAGATACATAGTTTAATTTGTGGTATCAAAATTTCATTGAGGATGATGAACAATTAGGAAAAAAAGTCAAAAGTCTCCTTAAGAGGGGACAATAATGAAAAACACAGCGAGAAACACTGTGTTAGAGATCCTTTAACCTTTTACCTATTTCTTCTATCCTAGGCTTGCCCCAGAACACACACTATAGAGCAGATGCAGTAGCCACAAATAACTGTAGGGATCTAGTAGCTTCCTTAAAGAATGAGGTGAGGCAGACCGAGGCAGGCGGATCACGAGGTCAAGAGATTGAGACCTTCCTGGCTGACAAGGTGAAACCCCGTCTCTACTAAAAATACAAAAATTGGCCAGGCTGGTGGCGGGCGCCTGTAGTCCCAACTACACAGGAGGCTGAGGCAGGAGAATGGTGTGAACCTGGGAGGCGGAGCTTTCTGTGAGCCCAGATCATGCCACTGCATTCCAGCCTGGAGAGCAGAGCAAGACTCTGTCTCAAAAACAAACAAACAAACAAAGAATCAGGTGAGGTATGTAGCAACCACAGAGCCTGTGTCTGATCTCAGTGGGAGATCTTGGGTCATCACTCAGCCCTAGCTAGTTGCCATGCTGGGATGTGGACCCAAAGTTGCCAGTTTTTTTTATTTTAAAAGAAAAGCCAGAAACCCAAGTTTTTATGTAAAATATATGACTTCTAAATATTAGAAACTAATTCAAATATTTTTTAAACAACGTGCACATCAAAACATCCATGAGCCACTAGTTTATGAACACACACACATACTCACTAGTGTAGTCCCTTCTGGTATGGTGGAGTGTGTCTTTAATATATGACTCCTTTCAGCATCTTCAACTCTGAATCATCTTGCTCCTCTTTGAATAACTTCAGTTGGTGGGCTACCATCTGTCTCAGGAGGCCAACTTGTTCTGTTTTTGGTTTACTCTAATGGTTTGGTAGTTCTGTCTTATAGGAAACAGCAAAGTGTCTCTTTTAAACTTCAACCTAGTGGTCCTGGTATGACCTGTGAGACACACAGAATAAAATTAACTCCTCTCTTACGTGACAAGCCTCTAGATTTGTGAATTTGGCTAATTTAATCTAAAATTTAATCCAAATTTTAAAAATTGGATTTACAAGTCAATTTTTATTTCTCCAGAAATGTATCACGTAGTAGTTAAGAATGAACACTCTGAAGTCAGACTGAGGATTTGAATCCCTTCTCTGCCTTTTCCTAGCTCCGTGATCTTACGGCTTGTTATTTCACTACTTTTGGTTTGTTAATTTTTAATATAAGCATATTACTGTAATTTACCTAATTACTGAATAGGTAGTACATGTAAAGCTGTTAGAACAACGCCTAGCACATGGTAAATATTCAGTAAATATTATTTAATATCCAGATTAAGCATCCCTAGTTCCATCAGTCATTCATCAAAAAACAGTTTTAAATTTTCTTACCATATTTTTCTTACAGGTTACTCATTAATGGAAGCAATATGGTGCATTGCAGGAAGACGTTTAGGTTTTGTTCCTTGTCTTTTCGCCTCTGTGCCATCTCCCCCCAACTCATCTTCAAACCAGATTACAGTGACTTTTATCTTTGTCTGTTCATATGTGTATAAATATATGTGTATAGACAAATTCATTCATTCTTGAAGGGGTGTGGGAACAAAAACCATTGGTTTAATCAGGAAAAAAGTGTAGGATTTTGGTCAGATGCCAGTCGCAAGTACCAGGTCCCCAAGTCTGTCCAACTTGGCTACAATGTTAGGGGTTCTCACAACCCCCTCCTCAGGGTCAGTAATTTGCCAGAATAACTCACAGAACTCAGGAAAATGCTATACTTACTATTACAAGGTATTATAAAGGATACAAATGAACAGCCAGATGAAGAAGTACCTAGGGTGAGATCTGAAAGGGTTCCAAGCACCAGAGCCTGTCTCTGTGGAGTTGGGATGTGCCACCTTCCCAGCACATGGATGTGTTTTCCAACTCGGAAGCTCTTAGACTACTGTTGTTTAGGAGGTCTTGTGGAGTACATAGGCATGATTGATCAAACCCTTCGCCATTGGCGATTGGGTTCAATCTCTGTGCCCCTTTACCTCCTGCAAGACTAGGGGGTGGGGCTGCAAGTTCCATCTCTAATCATGGCATGGTCTTTCTAGTGACCAGTCCCTATCTTAAAGCTATCTAGAAGCTCCTCAGCCTAATGTTACCTCATTAACATGAAAAAGACACTTATGTAGATTTCATGGGTTTTAGGAGCTCTGTGCTAGGAACCTAGGACAAAGACCAGTTATTTTTATTATACCATACTTGTATGCCTGCCAATGGCACAAACTGAATTCAAAGACTGATCATGAATCTTAACATCCCTTTTGATTGAATTGTTGCATCATTGAATTCCAAATTTTCTTGTATAGTCTTTCCTAGTTCAATGTTGGTTCAACCAGGAAATAATCCCAGGTTTTAATTGCTCTAATCAAAATCACCATGCAAGAGAATGTTTTCATTTCTAGCAGTCCATAGTTCTCTGTCTTTGTCCTCTGAATGATCTAGCTGGTCAAAAATTGGAGAGTATAACCATTTCAGATCCATAAGAAATATAAGTTCTTCTTTATTTGAGAGCTATTTAGAAGAAAGTTAAGAATTCTCCTGTGTAGGGGCCAAAAGAAAACTTCCCCTTCATCCTCTGAACGTTCACTGAAAATCAACTGACAAACAGCAGATTAATAGGAGAAATGGCATACAAATTTATTAATGAAAGGGAGGTAGGGAAATGTGGATGATTTTAGAGGAGGATTGTAAATTATTTTTCGGGGAATTCAATGGACTTTTCAAGTCCATACAGTGGCCTGCTACAAAGTCTATTGCGCCTGCTAAGCATTCAGTGGTTTGTGACAAAAGTCTGGCTAGATGTGTTGACAGACTTCTGTCTTCCTGCCCTATAAGTTCAGTTAATGAAAACTCAGGGAGGAGACTGTTAGAAATGCTTATTCCCGGTGCCACAAAGAAATTGCACTCAAACATAAATTTAATTTTCACAGAAAGGCAATTTTTACTTTCTGCAGAAAGGGTGCTCCTTGCAGATGGAACAATGGTGAGACCACACCTGGACAGGGGAGAGGGGAAGGAGTTCTTGTTCCTGACGCAGGTAGCCCCTACTGCTGTGTCGTTCCCGTATTGGCTAGGGTTGGCCCGCACAGTCTAAGCTAATTCCAACTGGCTATTTTAAAAAGAGCAGGGGGATTGAGCCAGAGTGGTAGGGTGAGTAGTTTGGCGGGAAGGATGGTTAGAAACAGGTAACTAAAGGTGACTTAGGTCAGAGCAGGTGACCAGAGGTGACTCAGGTAAAGCAGGTGACCAGGATGAGTCAGGATGGACCAGGTGACCAGGGAACAGATGTGAACTACTGATTAGGACTGGCGGGAAAGTTGTTTACTGAAGCTTAGAAGCAAGGGGGTGAAGAGAACCAGGAAGTTAAACTTTAAAATGGAGAATCAAAGAATAAGAGAGCTGAACATACTGACATACTGATTCTTTGAAGAGAAACTTGGGGTTCACTATATTTAACAGAATCAAAGGTAATTTTCTTCTTCTTTGGTGGGCCTGGACTTTAGACAGATAAGGAAACTTCACAGAACAACTTCATACTGTGTTTTGGGAGAAAGAGGATCAAGAGATGGGAAGAAACAGGGGAAGGTCAGAGAGACTCTGAGGCTTCTTCTTCAGCATGTCAAAGTGCCACAGTTTGGGGTATCAGTTTCTGAGCCCCAACACCTGCAAAAGTGAATCTCTGGATTGGGATTATATGTATAATAGTGACATGATTAGGCGAATAAAAGGCTTTAATTTCTGTGTTTACATGGAAGCTGAATCATCTTAGGTATAACGTAGGCAGCTTCATCTCATGTTCCATGTTGACCAGCTACAATGTCATTTGTTCATCATTATATTTAACAATGCCAAGAGGGTACAGAAACATGGATTCCCCTCTTCCCCAGCATCTCTATCCCTGCTTGGAACTTAAAAGATAGAAATAGCTTTACCTTTGGGTTTCATGTGGATTGAGCTAGGGAACTTATCTCTGGTTGTTTTATCCTCACATAGAATCTATTTTGTACCATGAAGGTTTGGGATATAATGGGATTGTGAGGTGAGGTGAAAGTGTGGATGAGAGCAAATTTGTTTCAGGGTTCATCTGGGAAAGATTGGGGTGTTTTTTCCTGGATAGCTGAGAAACAAGTTTTTCCACTTCAACTTTACTGAGAAATTTTGCTGTGGAGTTGGTTTTGGACCTAGTTGAGTATCCCCCGACACCCCATCCTTCATCCTGCACTGTGGCTGCAGGTTTTCTGTCCTTCTGTCTCTAGCAATCAGTATTTGCCCTCACTTCTTAGGGGGAAAGGAAAGGAAAGGAAAGGATTAGTTGAGAGCCAAGGTCTGTGAATATATGGCTACTCAGTAGGTGAGTAGTTATTTTGTTGCCCTTTAGTTTACCAGCTTACCTTTTCTGTTGCTTTCGTCTAATCACTTACTAATTCTGTTAGTTGGAAGTCAGTAGAGAGGACAAGGTAGTAAGTGCTTTGGTAGCAGAATACAATCCCCCCCACCCCCTTCCCTCCCTCCAGTTTTTAAAAGTGCTTCTGTATGCCAGAGGATACAGGCCCTCAGGAAATTTTTTTTTCCTTCAATACCCTATTTTCTAGGAAAAGACACCTGAATTTCCATATGTTTGATTAAATGAGTCTTAAACCTTGAAGTGTGGAGAGGAGCAATTGTGGCAGTCTTCTGTGTTATAAAAACATTTAATTAGAATCTCTCTTCATTTAGCATAACTATAGAACCTTTTAGATAAGAGTCTTAACATGTGTGTTTCTGTATAACTTCTCTTTCCATTATCTCCCATCTCTTATTTAGTAAGATAAATAGCGTCTTTTAAAGTAATTCTGATGAGGTGAATTTAAAATATTTACTTAATTGAAAGATGAAAAATATTTTTAATTAAAAAAACACTGTTACAAAAATTACTTAACCTTATAATAATTCTTTAATATCTTTAATGTTGATTTTATATGTTGAAAGTCTTTGGATGACTTTTTAATTGCTAGTGCTTGTCAAAAAATTATTTGTATGTACTGTTTTGTTTTTTTTTATGGAGTGAAAAAGGACATGTCTTTGCTGACCATACATGATTCATTTTGTTGTTCAATACTGAATTTTCTGCTGCTTCTACGAGAAATAGAAAACAGATATTATTTCAAATTCTTCACTGCATGCCTGGTCAAGTATTACTTGCCCAGGTGTCTTTTTAAAATAACTTTTAAAACTTACCAGGGAATAGAGGAGATGACTCTTGCACTATTTAAAACTAGGCTTGATGAAATGATGCTGTTGCTGGATGAATTAATACTAATCTTTTCTCCTACAGAGAGCTGCCAAAAATATGACTATGACTTTATTTCATGTAATATTTTAATCAATATAAACTACTTTGTTTTTATAAATAAAAATTTGTATTTTTCAAAATTTTTCAGGAAAAAACACAGCTGATGAGTCAATGTATATTTTGATTTACATTTTGAATACTTTTTATTATTCCTTCCAAAACAGACACTCCTAGAATATGCAGAGAAATGGAAAACTTCAGAAGATCCCTTACCTTTATTGGAGGTATACACAGTGGCTATCCAAAGTTATGTTAAAGCCCGACCTTATCTTACCTCTGAATGTGAAAATGTAGCCTTGGTTCTGGAACGCTTGGCATTGTGAGTAGACCTTTGAGTAAATAAACTAGATTTAGCTTTAAAAATACACACACACACACACACACACAAAACATTAAATCTGAAGTCTTATAGTTTAATTTTAAATAGATTAGTTATGGGGAGTCTGCTTATAATACTAGAATTACTGGTTTTATAATTTCCTTTGAATTTTAATAATTATTCCTTTCCTTACCAACTTTTTGTTTTTTAGAAGCTGTGTTGAACTTTTACTGTGTCTGCCTGTTGAGTTATCAGATAAACAATGGGAACAATTTCAGACACTGGTGCAGGTGAGAATCTTTATCTTTAGATTTAATACAGGTATATCTTATGTCAGTTTTCCTTACTCTTAAAAAAATTATTCAGTTAAGCTTTAAGACATCTCAATAATGACATACATTAATTACTGATCTTATTGACACTAGTGTCTTACGTATAGTAGATCTCAACAAATGTTTGCTAAATGTGTATATACATTTAGATAGATTGAATAATCTTTATGATCAGATAATTAGGGCTTTGTAAGAGCAGCAAGGGAACACAAAAGAAAGTGCCCTCATTTGTATTTAGAAACAGTTAAACTGGTTTCTGAAAGTCTTCAATGTGCTTTATAAGAATTTCACGTATATCATTTAATCCTCAGGAAAATTTGTGTGGGTAGGTATATTTTCCCCATTTTAAAGGTGAGGAAACTGAGGCTCACGCTCCAAAATAATTATATGCCCAAACTTGACTAGCTAATATCACATAGTAGTTAATTCGAACTAAGGTTCTTTATTCCAAAGCCCATGCCTTTTCTTCTGTCTGAAAACACATGCTTTGTCTATTTTATTTAGTGTTGTTATTCTGCTTATATGAGGTACTACACAATTTAGCAGTTAGTTGTCTTGAAGTTTTTTCAAGAATGTTAAATTTTGTTTCAAGCACTAGAGCTGGATGTATTATGGCTTCAACTAAATTTTGATTAATTGGTTAGTTAAAAAGAATGCTCCTGCCAGCTAGTTTCAAAGCTGTAGTTCTCTTTCTCTCCATTTCTCTATCCAGAGTTCTTAAAATATCTTTAGGCCTTAAGATTTTCTGTAAGAAATATATTAAAGAGGTATAGCCTTAAATTTTAGAAGCATGTAAAATAAGCTATAGTTAGGCAAAGAAATAAACTTTCCTATTTTAATATTAAACATTAAAATCTACATCAAGTGCAACAGGCCCTTGAAGGTGGAATTCATATCTTATTTAACATCATAGGATTCTGCATAATGTCTTACACGTAACAGATGCTTAATAACTGTTTGTTGAAATGAAAGTGTCTTGTCCTGTTTGTCACATTGCAACTAACTTTTTGATCATGCATATTCTACTTCAGATATCCGTAACTTGTATCTTAGGGTTTTTTTCCAGAAAGTATTTTTAGGTAAATTACTTTGAAACTTCCTATTGCTTGCCATTCAGATACACCCTACCACAGAATTAATATGCATAACCAGAATTCCAAATGCTACTGATTTTGATTGCCAACGTAAGACAAAATTTTACACTTTCCTTTTTGAAACAAAAGGACTAGTTAATACCTTTTTAGATGGATTATGAAGGAAATAACTCTTTACATCCCTGTACATTCAGTTACTTAAAGAAAACTTAGTAAAGCACCTGAACTTTGTTGGAATGGGAATATTTTGGATGGCTTTGAGGATTAGACTTTTTGTTTGAACATAGCATGCAGCCTTAAGAGTTTCTACAACACTTTGCTCCCATTTCTGAGCTTCCTCAAGGTTAGTTTATGCCTGTTTAACAGCATTTATTTCCCCTGTGTTTTAACTATTTAAACATTTCTTTACCCCACTAGAGGATAAGCCCCATAAAGTCAGGGACTAGTTGCTCTTCTCTAGAACTTTGTTCATAGAAATTCTCAATAAACAGTTTCTGAACTGAATAAAAACTATTGGTCTTTTGTGGACTGAAGACTATGCCCATTTCATGAACACTTGGAAACAACTAGCAGGCAACATTCATCATCAGCTTTAATGTGAAATTGCCAGAACTATACAATGAATAAATGAAAAAATCATACATTTAGTTATTTTCTTTTCGTAATTCCCTTTTATTGGAATATGCATAAGTTGTCACTTAGTTCGTTATGCAAATCTTTTTATTAATGGTAGATTTGGGGGAAAACTTTTTTAAACACAGAGGATATAAAATGTGTAAGGTCTTTTATGCGTATGGATATTCTGATTGCTTTCTTGAGGAATAACTTTACTCCTGGCTTAGATTTTGGGGAAGAAAAAATACAGACTTACTTCTGTAAATACATTATATTTATTTAAGATTTGTAAATGATTTATTTCTTATCCTTGAAATTCATCTTTAAATATTAGAAGTAAAGGAATTGAGTACTTTGTAATGTGATGTGAAATTTTTAAGATGAAAGTCTTTTCAGAAGTTTAGTGTTATATTTAAAGCCTGATAAGCTTGCTTTTAAAAATCTGTTGTAATTCTTTGGATGTTTATTTAATATTTATAGGTAGCTCATGAAAAGCTGATGGAGAATGGCAGCTGTGAATTGCATTTTTTAGCCACTCTAGCTCAAGAGACTGGGGTGTGGAAAAACCCGGTACTGTGCACTATTCTTTCCCAGGAACCATTGGATAAGGATAAAGGTAAATTTTCTAGAGAGAGAGAAAAAAAGAATAATTAGACTAGAAAAAATAAGTGTTAAAGTTGTTTTGATACAATTTATCTCAAGATATTCCAAAGAAGGACCATTTAATTAAATATCTTCTGAGGTGTGCTTGAGGCCCTGCGCCTTTATTTTATTTTGGGGAAGATGTATTTATATGATTATAGAATCGTAGATTAACAGATAAACTAGAATTTTTTCCCAACATCTTTTTAATAGAGGAATTCCTTCTGTAACTTCTGACAGGTGGCAATCCAGTTTATATTTGATAATTTATTTGATAGTTGGGAGAAACAGAAATAGGGTGCTGAAACGCCCTTCCTCAAAATAAGATAAGAAATCAGTGCTAGAACTCTCTAAGTCTTTTGTCTCTAAGATTAATATGCTTTCTCAGTTTATTGCTCAGTCTTATTGTATCCCCTGCGTTTTTCTTATATGAGCTCAGCCTGGTATCCTATTGAAAGTAGATGGCTAAATTACTTATATGTATAACACTTAATGTTTTTTAGAGTTTAAAATTTATATAGACCCTGAAGAAAAGTACAGTTGTCTTCTAGATACTTTTCTTGAGATTATTTAGGAAAATGTGCCCAAATATCACCCTAACCTTTCCCAAGGTATTTAACTGAAGAAGTAAATTTTTTAAAGAAATTGTAATTTATCTAATGGAAAAGCATATATTTACCACTGTAAGCTTCTTCCGTCATTTATTGCTGCTTTTCTTGATGATCAGTGGCAAATTCTAGGAAATTTTGCTATATGATAGCAAGTTATGAAGGCCATGAGAAGGGAGTGTTAAGTCTATTGCTTGTGAGCTCTTCTGGTACTTTGATATTTACCCAAAGCCTTCCCAGCCAATCTTCAAACTTCTCTTTAGGTTGGTTATTCCTACTTGATTTCTGTCTTCACCATTTTCTCCATGCTTTCTTGATCGTTCTAGCAGTGTACTTGTTTCTTAGTTTTCACAAGAGGTTTATTTTTAGTATCCCCTACCTTCATGGATATCCAAAAATTAGCTACAGTGTTCTCGAGACCTTGGAAGGAGATCCTTTCATTACTTAAAATAATGGTAGTAATTTATTTATTTATTTACTTATTTATTGAGACAGGGTCTTGCTCTGTGGCCCAGGCTAGAGTGCAGTGGTGCAATCATGGCTCACCGCAGCCTCACTTCCAGATTCAAGTGATCCTCTCAGCCTCCTGAGTAGCTGGGACTACAGACACATGCCACCACACTCAGCTAATTTTTGTATTTTTATTTTTTGTAGAGACAGGGTCTCCCTGTGTTACCCAGGCTGGTCTCGAACTCCTGGGCTCAAGCCATCCTCCCACCTCAGCCTTTCAAAGTGTTAGGATTACAGGCGTCACTGACCACACCCAGCCTAACAATAAATTTAAAAGTTGAGAATCTTAGATTTCTTTTTTTGCCTTGCCATATTAACTTTATTCCCAATAGATTAATACCAGTATTCTTTACTTCTAGCACCAAATTATACTTTCTGATCTTCTCAGCTTTTAGAAATATTAGATGTGATATATTAGTAATAATATCAAATTACGAGTTCCTCACAATTTGGAAAGTGCTTTTATATGCATGGTTTTATTTAACCATCATAGTGAATGCTGTGATAAAGATAGGATCTTTTTTGTCCCTATTTTTCAGATGAGAAAATAGAGGCTCAGAAAGATGAGTATTTTTTTCTTACCACATTACCAGTGATGAGAGGCAGAGCCAGGAATTAAAATCAGACCTCAGCCTCTCCCTATTATGCCCTGTTGCATCTAGCCTAATAAAATAGAATTGTACCTACTCTAAATAAAGGAGTAACTCCTTGTCCCATTGTCAATTTCTGAACAGCGTTTTGCCAAATTCACATATTATGCTAAAGCAGGAAAAAGGAACCTTTATCCTAGCAGAGATTTCAGCTTTATTTGAAAATATAATGTGCTTGATTTCTTTACTTGTTTGAACGTGCCTAACATTGTTATCTGTTAACCAATGTCTCTGCCCATCTCTGTGCTGCTTTATTTCTTGACCTTTATCTGTCATAGCCACTGGAATAATTAGGACTATGCAGCCAGGAGGAGTTTTCTGCAAATTAGATGGATTGTAGGTAGCCAAACTAATACAATACAACTCATGAAAAAACCAGAGAGATGTTACATGATTGAGAGATTTGCAGCCATAATCTAGCCTGCAGTAAGTTTGAAGAGAAGAATAAGAGCCCAGAAAAAGAGTATACCTCTATAGGTTATACTCATTCATTTGTTTATAGTGAAGCCTTTGAAGTTTTGATGTAGTATTTGAACAGTGAATAGTCTGATTAATTCTGAGTTATTTTAGTTTATTTTTTTCAACTGACTGATTTTGGACCTACTAAAGCCCAGCTCAACCAAGAAATACTCTGATTTGGGAGAGTGAGGGTGGACAGGACTCAAAGATACTGGTTTCACGTCAGCATTTGAGTATCCTAGAGTGAGGTAGCTCTAATAACTAAACCAATACAAGTCAAGTAGATGGTTTTGAATATCAAAGGAACTTTAGGCATACTTAAATATTACTTATGCCTCCCTTTAGTCATAATCTTGGGATTGGAAAGGTACTTAATGCTCAATTATTTGTTACTTAATTTTAATTCCCCTCTAAAACATCACTGATAAATTAGCTTTTGCTCAAACACTTCTACAGTATGGTACTTATGTAGTTCAGTCTATTCTTAGCATGTGATTAGAAAATCTTCATTGTGAAAATTGTGAAAACTAATTTTTGGAGTTTCCATCTTTTGGATCTGGTGCTGCCTCTAAAGCCATAGTAAAGTATAAATCTCTCTTTCACTTGGTAGCAATTGAGATTTTTAAAGATTGCCATCATGTCTACACTTAGTCTTCTTTTCTTTAATTTTTAAATTTTGTGGATATATAGCAGGTATATATATTTATGGGAGTCTTCTTTTGTAGACTAAAAACCTTAATGTGGCATGATTATAAATCTACAATCGTGATTCTTCTTTTTTGAGTGCATTTTATGTTTTTGTAGTTCTCTTAAATGTGTAAATCTCAGCACTTCATCTGTACTCTAAATATGATCTGGCCAGTTTTGAGGTCAGAGTATCCTCTTTCTCTTCATGCTAACCATTTATACTTAAGTTAGTGTGATGTAAGATGACATTACGTTTTTGGGCAGCCATGTAATTCTCACAACTCAATGAAGTTACTAAAATCATTTAAAATTTTTAAAAAATAAATGCTTTTAATTATGTCTTCTCAATCTGCGTTCGTATTCTTTTTCTTTTGGTATACAAGTGTATTACCTTTTTCTTCCTGTGTAATTTTACCGTATTAGATCCATTCTGTCTCCCCAACTTGTCAAGATTCTTTTTAATCTTGATTTTGTTATTCAAGGATTTTGTCCTTCCCAATTTCCTCTCATTTTGCAGACTTCATTTTCATATACCATATTGGCATCCAGGTTCTTCATCATAACCATAAAAAGATCATGTCCAGAAATCAAGTTTCTGGGATACTTAAAAAAATCTTTCTGCTTGCCTTTAGGATGTAAGATACATCCATATCCGTTGATGATTATTGTTTTATCAAATACACCTATTTTCCCATAATGCTGGCCCATGGTTCTCCTTTTCTGTCTAAAGGATTTGGTGAAAGACCATAACAAGTGTTTGTGGCTGTGAAAAACTGGCTGTGACAGTTTTTCAGACTTTCCTTGTTTTTGACAAATGTTTGGCTAAAGTTCTCTTACGTAAGATTATTCAATACTGAGGTTAGTCTGACCCAATTTATTTTTTACATAAAATTTTTTATTTTAGAATAGTTTTAAATTTATAGAAAAATTGTGAAGAGTTTCCATATACCTTACACCCAGTTTTCACTCTCATTAATATCTTACATTAGTTTGGTACATTTGTCACAATAAACTAATATTTATACTTTGTTATTAATTAGTCCATACTTTATTCACATTTCCTTAGTTTTTACCTAATGTCCTTTTTCTATTCCAGGATCCCATCCAGGATACCACATTACATTTAGTCGTCATGTCTCCTTAGGCTCCTCTTGGCTGTGACAGTTTTTCAGACTTTCCTTGTTTTTGATGACCTTGACAGTTGTGAGGAGTACTGGTCAGGTATTTTGTAGAGTGTCCCTCAATTGAGATTTGTCTATATTGTTGTCATGATTAGACTGGGGTTATGGGTTTTGAGGAGGAAGACCAGAAAGGTAAAGTACCATTGCCATCACGTTATATAAAGGGTATCTATTGTCAACATGACTTATCACTGTTTTGAGGTTTTTTGGGATTTTTGTTTGTTGTTTTTTGAGAAAAGGTCTTACTCCATCTCTCAGGCTGGAGTGCAGTGGCACAATCCCAGCTCACTGCAACCTCCAACTCCTGGGTTCAAGCAGTTCTCCCAACTCAGCCTCCCGAGTAGCTGGGACCGCAGGCGTGTGCCACCATGCCTGGCTAAACTTCTTTGTATTTTTTGGTAGAGTTGGCGTTTCACCTTGTTGGCCAAGCTGGTCTCGAGTCCCTGACCCCAAGTGATCCACCTGCCTCGGCCTCCCAAAATGCTGGGATTACAGGCATGAGCCACTACACCCAGCTGACTTACCACTGTTGATGTGAACCTAGACCACCTAGCTGTGGCAGCGTGTGTCAGGTTTCTCCACTGTGAAGTTACTCTTTTCTCCCTTTCCATGCTATATTCTTTAGAATGAAAATACTATGTGCAGCCCATACTTGAAGTGGGAAGTTATGCTCCACCTCCTTGAGGAGGCAGTATCTACATGTTATCTGGAATTCTACACAGGAGATTTGTCTCCTCCCTATTTATTTTTTCAATCAGTCATTTATATTAGTATGGCCTTATATATATTTATTTTATACTTTGGTCATAATCTGATACTACTTTATTTTGTTGCTCAGTTTCTTCCAGCTTTGGCATGGGAGCTCTTTGACTCTTGTGTCCCTCGTCAGTGGGTTTTGTTTTTTGTGTGATTACTTCCTTGCTTTCTGGCACTGTAATATGCTCCAGGCTCATCTGGCGTATTTCCTGCCTGAGTCCTGGAATCAACTGTTTCTCTAGGGAGGACTTGTTCCTTTTATTGGAGAATGGTATTAGAAACGAAGATCTATATTAAACTAAGTATGAATTCTTACTGATGTCTCCAAGTCTAATTCATTAACACAAAGATCATTGTAGCCTCCTTCCCTTGCTTATCTGTGACCTCCCACTTCAACAAAATGTCACATAATTGGAATCATATAGTATGTAGCCTTTCAGACTAGATTCTTCCACCATTGGCCATCCATTTACTTAATCCTAGTATACCCCTATAGGAAAAAACTTTATTAATTACAGTACAGTGCTTTTGTACAGTCCTTTTTTACTTTATTCTTACATTCTCCACTCATTTCCAAAGTTACTTAGGTGAGCACCTTATTTCTCCATTCCTTTCAGTGAGGTTCTTTTCGTACATTTGTAATACAGTTATTTTGTTGTATTCTTTATTCCACCTTGGGCTTCCTGAACCTCTTAAATAACTTTTTTTCAATTTGCATACCTTAAGATTCCCTCTGTGTGTTGTATAGTTTACAGATTTTGACAAATGAAAATAATGTCATGTGTCCACCATTACAGTAGTATACATAGTAGTTTCACTCCCTAAAAAAAAAAAAATCAACTGTGTTTCACCTATCCAGCCTTCTCCCAAACACCTGACAACTACTGATCTATTTGCCATCTCTATAGTTTTGCCTTTTTCGGGATGTCGTGATTAAAGCTTTTCATTCAAGCTTCTTTCACATAGCATTGTATATTTAACATTCATCCAGGGCTTTACATGTCTGTTAAACCAATGAGCTATTAGCTTATTCCTTTTTATCACTAAATAATATTCCATTATATGGCTGTACGACAGTATCCATTCACCTGTTAAAGGTAAATGGCTAAACGAACTGTGGTACAGCCATGTAATGGATGCTAGTTTTTGATGTATGTGCTGCCAGTTTTTGGTGATTTGAATAAAGCCGTTATAAACATTTGCATGCAGGTTTTTGTGTGGATGTCAGTTTTCAGATCAGTTGGGTGAAAATACGTAGGAGTATGATGGCTATGTCATATGGTAAGAATGTGTTTAGCTTTGAAAAAAAAAACTGTCTTCTAAAGTGCCTATACCATTTTGTATTCTCATCAGCAGTGAATAATTCCTTTTGCCCCATACCCTTATCAGCAATTGGTATTGTCTGTTTTTGGAATTTTAGCCATTCTAATAGGCATGTAGTGATATCACATTGTTATTTTAATTTGCATTTCTGTAATGACAAATGATTCTGAACATCTTTTCATATGCATATTTGCCATCTGTATATCTTGGGTGAGGCATCTGTTCAGATCTCTTGCCTTTTTCTTAATTGGGTTGTTTGTTTTCTTATTGTTGAGTTTTAACAGTTCTTTGTATATTTTGGGTACAAGTTCTTTTTCAGATACGTGTTTTGCAAATCTTTTCTTTCTCTCTTGTGAAAGAATCCTCTTGTGGCTTGTCCTTTCTCTTAAGAGCAACTTACAGAGCAGAAGTTTTACATTTTCATAAAGTCCAACTTCCCAGTTTTTTCTTCCATGGATCGTGCTTTTGGTATTTTATCTAAAATCTCATCGCCAAATCCAAGGCCATATAGATTTTTCTATGATCTTTTCTAGAAATTTCATAGTTTCGCATTTTACATACGGGTATATGATCCATTTTGAGATGAATTTCTGTGAAAAGTGTAACTTAATTTATGTTTAGTGAATTCATCTTGGCTCTTACTAGTCTCACTTCTTTTTCTGAACAATCACAACCCATCTTTTTTAATATAATTAATTTTTAAACTCTTATTCAGGATTACATCTGTTGCCGTTTCTACAGTTTAGCAAGGAGTACCATCAGCCCTGTTTTGAAAATTACATTTTGCCATCTGTTTTCACTTATTCTATGGTTTGTTCTACTCTTAAATCTTAAGCTTATCAAAGAAATAGAGTAGTAAGAGTAGAAGAAATATACTTTTCTTTGCTATCATAAATAGTACATAATCAAACCCAAGTAGGAGACTTGCCCAAGAAGGTCTCACCATGCTCAGTTTTATTGTTCTCAGCATTTTTGGTGAGTTAGGTGTCATCTTGGGTTTTACTTTTATTAACATTTTGCATAGGTTGTTAGCACCAGGTGTCTGACACTCATGGTGGTGCATCCTTGGTCTTAAACCTGTTTTTCCTGCTTTTGTATGTATTATTTTAAACTCTAAGCTCTAAGACAACTCCCTATTATAGTCACACTGAATTTTTTAGGCACTTTCCCTCTACTTCTATATTGGGTTAATTTGCAGTTGCATAAATTGCATTTTTGTCAGCTTGCCAGTCCTTTCTTGCATCTTGAGCACTGCAGTTCTCTTTTTTCCCCCCAGAACTCTTTTGTTTTCAAAGGAAATTTCTAAAGCTTAAGACTTTCCATGATACTTATAAATCATTAATGGTTTTGTGGGAAATAAGCCCTTATTTTAGTAATAAACTTTGCATTTTAAAGTGAAAATGGAAAAATTGCTCTTAGTTTGCTAGATATTAGCATACCTAAGATGCAATAATATTTTAGCAGGAGAGGGGATGGGAGGAGAGAGCTAGCGATAACTAATGTTGCCCAGGTAAATAGAGTGAGGTCAGATCTGATTACGTGCGGATTATACCCAAATATTTCATAATTAAATATAAGTATTTAATTATATGACCCAAAGTTTTCAGTTTTACTAAAAAGGATTTTTAAACGCGCTCTTTGGTTTCTTAAACCTCCTAGACAAGTACATTATTTTTTAGTGTGTGTAGATGTGTGTGTGTGTGTGTGTGTGTGTGTGTGTGTGTGTGTGTGTGTATATATATATATTTTTTTTTTTTTTGAGACGGAGTCTCCCTCTGTCGCCCAAGCTGGAGTGCAGTGTGTGATCTTGCCTCACTGCAACCTCCGCCTCCTAGGTTCAAGCGATTCTTCTCCCTTAGCCTCCCGAGTAGCGGGGACTATAGGCATGCACCACCATGCCCAGCTAATTTTTTATATTTTTAGTGGAGACAGGGTTTCACTATGTTGGCCAGGCTGGTCTCGAACTCCTGACCTCAGGTGATCCACCTGCCTTGGCCTCCCAGAGTACTGGGATTACAAACGTGTGCCACCATGCCTGGCCTTAATGGGTATATTTTATAATGTTACATGGAAAAATATGTCAGAATTTAGTTAAATCTAATACTCATAATTAAATCTTATTTTATGCAAAAATTGTAGCATACGAAGTTCATCTATGATATGAAATACTTTCTAATCTTTGAAAGTTAATTCCATTTCCTGAAAATGTAACATCTTTCTTCAGGAAAGGATAAGAGGTGGGGTCAAGATTGATTATCTCTAATTGGTCATTTGGAAGTTACCATGAGCAGTAGTCTCAATCCTGGCTGTAATTAGAATTACCTGGAGAGGTTTTGGATAGACCAGTGCCAGGGCCCTACCTCATACCAATTAAATTAGACTCTCTGGGCAACCTGTATTCTAGAGCTTGAAGTATTGTGTTTTATTAAATATCTTAATTTGGGTTTTTTTTTTGACCAACGATGCTGAATTGTGTTTTTTTAGTATATTTTTAATTGTGGTAAAAAAAAACACACACACACACACAAGATAAAATGTACCCTCTTAACTATTTTTAAGTTTGGTAATGTCAAATACATTTACATTGTTGTAAACATATTTCAGAACTTTTTCATCTTGAACCCCAAGATGAAAACTATACCCATTAAACCACAGCTCCCCTTTTCCCTTACCCCTCAGCCCCTGGTAACCACTACTCTACTTTTTGTTTCTATAATTTTGTGTACTTTGGATACCTTATATAAACAGTATCATACGATATTTTTCTCTTTATGACTGACTTATTTCACTTAGCATAATGTCCTCAAGATTCATCCATGTGGTAGCATGTGAAAGGATTTCCTTCCTTTTTAATGCCGAATAATATTCCATTGTATGTTTATACCACATTTTGTTTATTCATTTATCTGTCGTAGTTGGACATTTGGATTGCTTCCACCTCTTGGTTATTGTGAGTAGTGCTACTATAAACATGGGCATACAAACACTTTTTCAAGACCCTGCTTTCAGTTCTTCTGGGTATAAGCAGAAGTGGGATAGCTGGATCATATGGTAGCTGTATTTTAAATTTTTTGAGGAACTTCTGTACTGTTTTCCATAGAGGGTATATCATTTTACAGTCCTAACAGTATTGTACGAAGGTTCCAGTTAATCCACATCCTCACCAACACTTGTTTTCTGTTTTTTTTGTAGTAGTCATCCTACTGGGTGTGAGGTGGTATCTCATTGTGGTTTTCATTTGCAGTTCTCTGATGATTTTTGATGTTTCATATGTTTGTTGGCCATTCGAATGTTATCTTTTGAGAAATATCTATTCAAGTTGTTAATCCATATTTTAATTGGGTTTTTTTGTTGTTGTTGAATTAAAGGAGCTCTTTATATATTCTTGATATTAATCCCTTATCAGAGAAATGATTTGCAAATATTTTCTCTCATTCCTTTTCACTCTGGTGAAAAGGTTGCCTTTTTACTCTGTTGATTGTGTCCTTTGCACAAAAGTTTTTAAGTTGTGATGTAGTTTTATTTTTGCTTTTGTTGCCTGTGACATGTTTGGTGTCATAGCCAAGAAATCATTGCCAGTCCATTGTCATAAAGCTTTTCTCTATGATTTCTTCTAGGAGTTCTGTAATTTTGGATTTTTCATCTAAGTCTTTAATCCGTTTTGAGTTAATGTTTGTATATGGTGCAGGAATAGGGTCCAGCTACATTCTTTTGCATCTAGGTATCTAATTTTTCCAGCACCATTTGTTGAAGAGACTGTTCTTTCCCCATTGAGCCACCTTGGCACCCTTGTCAAAGATCATTTGACCATATATGATAGGGTTTATTTCTAGACTCTTTTCTATTTCATTGGTTCACATGTCTGTCTTTATGCCAGTATCATCAGTGTTTGATTACTTGAGCTCTGTAATACATCTTGAATCAGGAAGTGTGAGACCTTCAACTTTGTTGTTCTTTGTCAGTTATTTTGGCTTAAAGATTCTATATGAATTTTAGGATGCATTTTTCTATTTCTGCAAAAAAAAAAAAAAAATGCCATTGAGATTTTCATAGAGATCGTGTTAAGTCTATAGATTGCTTTGCCTAGTATGGATATCTTGATAATATTAAGTCTTATCATCCATGAACACAAGATACCTTTCCATTTATTTATGCACTTCATTTCTTTTAACAATGTTTTATAATCTTTAGTCTACAGGTCTTTCGCCTTTCGCCTCCTCCTTGGTTAGTTTTATTCTTATTTTATTGTTTTTGTTGCAATCGTAAATGGAATTATTTTCTTAATTTCCTTTTTGAACTGTTCATTGTTAGTGTATAGATGCAACTGATATTTATGTGTGAATTTTTATATCTTGCAACTTTACCAAATTTGTTTATTAGTTGCAGTAGTTTTTAAATGGCATCTTTAGGGCTTTCTACATACAAGATCATGTCATCTGCTAACAGATGATTTTACTTCTTTTCAATCCCGGTGTCTTTTATTTTTGTTGCCTAATTGCTGAATTAATTCTTTCTTTCTTTCTTTCTTTCTTTCTTTCTTTCTTTCTTTCTTTCTTTCTTTCTTTCTTCCTTCCTTCCTTCCTTCCTTCCTTCCTTCCTTCCTTCCTTCCTTCCTTTCTTTCTTTCTTCTTTCTTTCTTTCGATGGAGTTTTCGCTCTTGTTGCCCAGGCTGGAGTGCAATGGCACAATCTCAGCTCACTGCAACCTCCACCCCCCAGGTTCAAGCAATTCTTCTGCCTCAGCCTCCCGAGTAGCTGGGATTACAGGCATGCGCCTCCATGCCCGGGTAATTTTGTATTTTTAGTAGAGACATGGTTTCTCCATGTTGGTCAGGCTGGTCTTGAACTCTCGACCTCAGGTGATCCACCCACCTTGGCCTCCCAAAGTGCTGAGATTACAGGCGTGAGCCACCGCATCCAGCGTAATTGCTGAATTATTTCTAAGAGAGAATACAAATTAAGTGTTTTTAAAAAGGATAAGTGATCCTTGCTTTGAAAGCAAGGGAAAGCCACTAGAAGGTTTTAAATAGGGAAGACAATCAAGTGTGTGCTTTAAAGTAATATCAGAAGCACCCTGGATTCTAGTGAAGCGATGGAGGTGGTAAGGGTAGATGGAGAAGACTAGCAGATTGCTAGGAAATAGTCTGATTAGTGATTTGGGCTGGGTTGGGTTGGATTGAGGGAACAATGTAGAAGTGGAGATGAAGAAGAGTTAATGGAATTGAGTATTTAGGCATTGGAAGTGACACAACTAGGTGATAGATTGATGTCTGGGTGAAAAGGAGGTAGGAGAGGGCATTTTTAAGGCAGACTCTTAGGTTTCTGCCTTGAGCACAACTGAATAGATGGAAATGTGGTGATGACGCATAATGTGATGTAGAGATTTTGTATGCTGAGTTTGAGATGCTTTTGAAACAGCTAGTCAAAGATGCTGCAAAGGAAATCATGTGCAAATCTGGGCATCAGAATAGGAACCCAGTAAATGAGTTGACCCCACTTTAGGGGGAATCTAGGACCTAGTGTAACCTGTGGTACATAGTGCACAATTAATTCTTGTGTAATTATCACAGAAAATCAACTCATATTTTGTATTTAATTATCTTTAATGTAGGAATTAGTAGTTTACTTTTAATATTATGAAAGTGACATGGCCAGGCGTGGGGGCTCACGCCTGTAATCCCAGCACTTTGGGAGGCTGAGGCGGGCGGATCATGAGGTCAGGAGATCAAGACCATCCTGGCGAACACGGTGAAACCCCGTCTCTACTAAGTAAAGTACAAAAAAATTAGCCGGGCGTGGTGGCAGGCGCCTGTAGTCCCAGCTACTCGGGAGGCTGAGGCAGGAGAATAGCATGAACCGGGGAGGCAGAGCTTGCAGTGAGCCGAGATTGCACCACTACACTCCAACTTGGGTGACAGAGAGAGACTCCGTCTCAAAAAAAAAAAAAAAAGTGACATAGGAAGAAGGCTCTTTTACATTTTTAATGAAATTGGCTAAATATCATTTATTTATATTGCCATGTAAAGTAGCGTGGTAGCGTGATTTATGTCACATAGCTCTCTTGATAGGCCCAAATATAGTAAAGCCTGCTTTTCTGTTGAAGTCTGTGAATATAGAGAAAACATAAAAAGGGGACACATGAGTAAAATTATAAATATTTTATACTTTTGTGGGATGCTAGTGGGAAAAGCAGGCTAGGGAGTGAAATTTGATATGTCTAAACTACTCAAAGATAAGTCTGAGAAGCATGAAAACAGTCTTTGTTGCAGTGAAGAAATAGAGGGAGAGAAGTGAGTTTTCAATAGGACTGAATTGAGTGTAATCCACTTTTGATCCATTTGAATCATGATCTTCAGAATATATAATTATCTTCCTTTAAAGGCTCATGCTGCTTCACAGGTTTTTACTGCTGTAAGGTGCCATTCTAATGAGAAGTAGACCCAGTAGTCAAATAGAAAAAAAAAAAATTCTTTTTCTTATCTCACACTGTATAAAGCTAGAAGTCAGAAGACTCATTCTACTCCTAGCTATGTCATTAATTGGCTTTATGTCCCTAGGAAGTCACTTGTCTTCTCTGAGCCTCAGTTTACTCATCTGCCAAATGATGGAACAGACAAAATGATCTATAAATTTCCTTCTACTCAAATATTCTGTGTATTTTTGAAATCCATTTTGCCCTAAGTGTGGCAGTGGTTTCCCATCATTAAGAGACAAACAAAAGCCTATGGTTTTGAAATTTGCAATATTAATATTTTTCTACATTGATTTAATGCAGAAATTACACAATTTGTCATTCTAACTTAAATGCTGCTATTTGAGCATGTAGGGCCTATTTGAGATTGGGACCATCAGTTTTGTGAAATACTTCCCACCTTTACGTTATTTCTTCACCATGATCTTTTAGAGTCTGTTGATTATGACTTTTTTTGTGAGAATATTTGCAATAATTCCCAGACTTTGTATCTCTAGAGTTTCCTTTGGAGAAAATTGTTGAATTAGGAAACTAAAGCTCTTTGTAGCCAGAATAACTTTATTATAACTTTGTTTTTTATCTTGTATTTCAAATCTTTTGCTTTGACAGTGAACTAAACTGTAACTGCAATATAATTGTCCTAATAGGATAATACAATATTAAAAAAGAAAAGTAATGCCCTTTATCTCATAAAGACGTATAGTCAGAGGCACCAGAAACACATGCTTTATTTATCTGTGCTTAGCCTTTATGCCTTTTGATTTAGTGTAATGTAAAGAGTAGAGGGTAGCAGGTGAAAAGGTCTAGACTTCAAGAAAAGGATTAGATTTGAGATCTTGTGTTCTATTGCTTGTGTGTTTATGGTTTTAATACCGACGAGCCATGATCATAGCATTTTATAGACAAATCTTTTCTATAGTGGAGTACAGTTAGATCTAAAAATGAAAGTACTGGAGGGAAACAAAGGATATTACAAGAAGTAAAGAACATCTCTCGTTTTCTGTCTTCTAACCTGCAAATTACTTACCAGATATATCTTTCAGTCTGTTAACAAGCAGAGAAGATAGTGTGTTTTATTCATAGAGCATTTTAAATGTTATTACTAAAAGCCTTCCCAAGGTTTCAGGCTAGCCATTGTCAAATTTTTAAACATGATTTCTATTCTAGTAAAGAACACTTAAGGAAAAATTTAAACTTGCACTTGTTAAAACTTAAATTCTCCTTCATAAATACAAAAAATAAAAATATTACTTCTTATTTGTAGATGACCAAACAAGCACTAGGGGATAGAGGTTTGAACAAAGTAGAAATGTTTTATGCATAAGTGACTGTTCTGAGTTTATTCATTGATGTTTTAAAAATAATGACATAAAACCCACAGAAGTTTTATTGTTTGGCAAACTTTTCTCCCATCTTATTTATTTTTCTGTAGATATTTTGATTCATTAATAAAACATCTATTTTTAAAAGTTAGATTTCAGCTTTGTAAAATGAAAAATATACCATCAATATTGAACAAAATATTAGTTGAATCTGTTCTTCTGGAATGTCCCAGTAGCTTTTTGTGGTTACTCATCATGTAAGGTTGTAATGCCCTAGCATTACAGATTTTAAGGATGCTAACTGCTGGTGTTGAAGAATAACTACTGTAGGAAAAAAATTTAGTGTAATTTTAATAACAATGACTGTTAGCATTTAACACAGAATTATTTTCGTCAACAACAAGTTTATTCAGCTCACTCTAAATGGTCCCTTATGTAAGGGCCAAAAGTTCTTAACTTTTAAAAGTTAGCAATATAATCTCTTCTTGCTTATAAGGTCAAGTCTTTTGTGATAGCCTTACTAGCAATAATAGAAAATGCAAAAAGGCATTTTAGT
This sequence comes from Symphalangus syndactylus, assembly GCF_028878055.3. Lineage (NCBI taxonomy): Eukaryota > Metazoa > Chordata > Mammalia > Primates > Hylobatidae > Symphalangus > Symphalangus syndactylus. The sequence goes on from NC_072424.2 coordinate 65,016,886, forward strand.
TTCTGTGTTTAAAAAATATTTCTTATAAGCGTTTGTATTGCAAATGAATTATTACCAAATGTTAATAATCCATTCTGTCTTGTTTTTAAAGTGAATGAATTTTTAGCTTTTGAGGGTCCCATCTTGTTGGATATGAGAATTAAACATCTAATCAAAACACATCAGTTAAGTCAAGCAACTGCTCTAGCAAAGCTGTGTTCTGACCATCCAGAGATTGGCACAAAAGGTAGTTTTAAGCAAACTTACCTTGTCTGTCTTTGTACATCATCACCAAATGAAAAGTTAATCGAAGAGGTGAGTATGTTTTCTTTCATTAGTAATTATTTTTTAAGTTGAGAAATTAATTTTTAATTAGAATGTCTTTGATTTCCTTTTCTCTTAGATAGTGAAGAGATCATTGTCAATCTTACATTTTCGGTATGTTCTTGAGTGGTGGCAACTTGATTCTAAGTAGCTTTTAGAATTACATGTAAACTGATTGCACCTAGTTTCTGTTTTAAATAATATACATCTTTTAAATGCTTTGGCTAAATTGTGGGAAAGATAGTGGTGGCTTAACAGTTTAGTAAAATATCTATATTTGTCAGCTTTGGGCCTTAACTTCAATCTTGTCTGACTTTAAGATACTTGCACATCTTTTAAACTGCTTAATTTAAGTAACTTTATAGAATTTTTGTGACTTATCTCTGGAAATACTTTGAGATAAGTCATATAAATTCTATATAGGATATATATATATGCACATCTATGCTATATATAATTTTGAGTACGTGTTTATTTGCCTATTTAATGTAAAACCTTATTTTCTCTCTGAGACATTGTGTTTTCACTTCTAGTTTGGTATAAAGCATAGTATTCACGTATTTGTATAGTTTATGACTACAAAATTCTGAGAATGGAATCATGATCCAAATGGGAATGTTGCAATTTTGCATTTTGAGGGACTCACAATTTCAAAAGGAAGTTGGAAACAGGGTAGGAGAATTAGAAGTTGTTGATCAAGAAACAGGGTGTGTATATTTAAAGAATTTAGATAAACCTGTAGTAGAGTAACCGGGTGCTGTGGCTCACGCCTGTAATCCCAGCACTTTGGGAGGCCGAGGCGGGCGGATCACAAGTTCAGGAGTTTGAGACCAGCCTGGCCAACATAGTGAAACTCCCATCTCTACTAAAAATACAAAAAATTAGCTGGGCATGGTGGCGGGTACCTGTAATCCCAGCTACTTGGTAGGCTGAGGCAGGAGAATCACTTGAACCTGGGAGGTGGGGGTTGCAGTGAGCCGAGATCACGCCACTGCACTCCAGCCTGGGTGACAGTGCAAGACTATCGCAAAAAAAAAAAAATTTAAAAGAAAACCTATAGTAGGTTGATCAGTGTTCAGTGGGCACTGAATGTGTACAGGTATCATTATATCTCTAATATACATATCCTTTGACTCCAGAGCAATAGAGAGGAAAACAAAGGGATTGTAGGTAAAACATAAGGATATGTTAAGGGAAAAATTGAGATATGAGACAGAGAAGTAAACTGATAGAGCATGCATGATCCTCTTAGACAGAGAGGTATTGTCATCAGTCTCAAAACAGAATAGCCTCATACAGAAAGCTCAATGCCACGTGAGGTTTGTAATGATGATTGTGTGATTTTTTTTTCCTTGAGAATAGACAAGTATGAAGGCAAGTGGTAGGCTTGGACCAAGATTAGAAATAAACCTTTTGGGTTTCTTATGTGAGGATGTAGAGGATACTGGGAAGAGTGATGTCAGACAGTTTGTAGGCTAGATGGAGTAGAACCATGGTCTGTAGCCTAGGATATTATATCACTATTAGTTTGGACTTCAACTAGTCTATACATTTTTTTCTTTATTGTTTATTTTATTACAGGTAATTGGCCTTTTAATTGCTATTATATATGAGAGCAAAATGGAAGACTGACATTTTCTTATTAGTTCAAAATAACTAGATAAGTTAATTTGCAGATGTATACAATTTACTGAAATCACCTTTGACATGTGTTGTAACATTTAAAAAAAAAATCATTAGTTATTGTGCTGCTGCATCTCAGATATTTTTCAGTGCCACGAAAGCTTTTATTATCAGTTCAGTCCCTGCCCTTAAGGTCCATCTGTCCTCCCTTCCCCTTCCACAGATTTGTATTAAGTGAATGATTTTTTCTGTATAAGCATTGGTGGGGATTAGGGGGAGGTGGGATTTAAAGGTGAATAAGGCATAGGCCCTTCACTAAAGAAGCGTATCTCCTATTAGGAAACTGACTACCTAAGCATAGAGTTGTTGGGTTAGCTTTGAAGTTGAAGACTATGAATTTGTGTCTCAAGTAAAAATCCAGTAAAAAAAAATCTGTATTTCTAGCTCTCTGAATAATCCAGTCTTGCAATACTGAGCCTAAGTTCCTTCTTGGTTTAATTATCCAGAGTTGAGTAACAGCAGTCCAGCCTGCTCTGGGAGATGATCAGGAAAATTCTCTGTGAAGACCCTGGGTACTTTTAATGTCATATGGAACTATTTCCCTCCCCCCACTTCTCATGTTAAGCAGGTAGAATTAAGACTTTTCATGTTCATAAGCAGGGTTCACTAAGGTCTATATACTCCATCCCAGGAAAAAAACTAGATCGTATAGTGCAGAATAGGACAGATAGATGTTAAGTCTACACATACATAGCACTACACATATGTAGTAACATTACTTTGTTAAAAGTCCTTTTTTGCTTAGAGATTGATTGCTCTTTAATGTTTCTCTTATAAACACATTAGAAACATTCATTGTTCCATATGAGGTGAGTTAAGAGTTATTGTCCCCAACCCAGAGACATTGCCCCCTTTAGAAGAGGTGTGCACCCTGTGCTCTCTCTTGCCCACCCTACTCTTTGTCCACTTCATTAATGTACATTACTTGCCTGGTTCTTACAAGTATTTGAGGTTTGGTTTTGTTTACGTGTTTCTTAAAGGATAGTAGGAATAGACTTTGTTAGAAGGAGTCAGCAATGGCCTGGATTGGTGGTGATCTTTCTGAGGAAATCTTTGTCCAAGTGAGGCAAGGGATTGACTGTTTCCCAGTACCCTTTCAGTGTGATAGAAACAGCAGCTAGTTGATACCCCATAGGTTGTTTTTTTTTTAAAAAAGAAAAGAAATAGCAGCTAGCCTTGGTAGATGGCAGAGGAATGGGGCTGGGAGAGATGAGTGTTTATCTGGCCTTTCTGGAAGGAATGAACTTTGGTCTGGATTCTTGGTATAGTAGTAAAAAATAAAGTTAGCAGTGTCTAGTTTAGATCCAATATTTCTATTTGTTTGATCATTAAAATAAATATAGAAGTTTAAAAACTAAAACTTTCTATCTTGTATCTCTGTAGCTGTCTCATTTCCCCATTTAACACTCCACTAGGTAATTATTATTAAGATTAAAATTTGATATATAATCTTTCTGACATTCTTCTCTGCACATACATGCATTTTTAATACTTAAAATTGCATACACACTCCCTGGTTGCCGGTCCCTTTTCCCCTTATTATTGTGGACATGTTTCCATATCATTTCATATAGACCAACCTTATTCTTTGTCATGGCTACATAATTCCATAGTATGGATTTGTAATATCTTTAACCAGATTGGTAGACATTTAGATTGTTGCCTTTTACATACATCCGTGTATCCTTGTGGGGAGTATACTGGTAGGGTAAATTTCTGGAAGTGAAATTGCTGGATCAAAGAATCAACACATTTTAAATTGATAGGTTCAAACTGTCCTCCAGAAAAGATTATGGCAATTTATGTTTCCAAAAACAATATGTGAAATATCTTCTTAGAGATTATTAAATATTTGCTAGCCCAAGAGTTAATTTTGATTAACTCTTGATTTTTTATTTTCCTAGTTATGACAGGTTTAACATTTATTTTCTATATGGAAAACAATGTTATGTTGATAAGCAAATCAATTATTTTTTAAACTGTTTGTTTGTTTGTTTGTTTTTTGGAGACAGAGTAAGCTTGCTCTGTTGCCCAGGCTAGAGTGCAGCGGTGTGATCTCAGCTCATGGCAACCTCTGCCTCCTGGGTTCGATTAGTTTTGCCTCAACCTCCCAAGTAGCTGGGACTACAGGCGCACGCCGCCATGCCTGGCTAATTTTTTGTATTTTAGTAGAGACAGGGTTTCACTGTGTTGCTCAGGCTGGTCTCAAACTCCTGAGCTCAGGCAGTCCTCCCGCCTTGGCCTCCCAAAGTGCTAGGATTACACACGTGAGCCACCGCACCCAACTGAAACTGTTTTTGAAATGTGATTACAGCCAATACTTTTTAAAAGTATACTTCATAAATTCATATAAAATATTGATAGTGTTCTATATTTTTTGAATAGTTGGCATCAAGAGCCATTTTAAAACATACAAATTATTATTTACATCTTTGAAATAATTGTTATGCTGTACAAAGGGACTTTATTCAGCATAATATGTCTTTAGCGAACAGATCATTCTAATTGGTTTTAAATATTTTATTAAGAGTTCTAAATTTTCTGGTAGTTAAATTTTTGCTCATTTGTCAGAGCAATAGAGAATAGTCCCTGTGTAGGTAATATACTGGTAATCTCTGAATTTTGCTTCTTTGGATTTTTAAATAATTCTTGTTCATTGGTGGCTATGTTTCACTTTTCATAATTTTAATTAGTAATTTACTACTTTGTATGACTTCCTTATTCCTACATTCTATTTAATGTCATATTTTTTCAAGACAGCCATCTAGTGGCAAATAAGAGAAATGAAGGATCCCAAGTACACCATAAAAGTTGTTTCATTAGTATGCCTATGAAAAACGAAGTTTGCTGTGTTACTGAATATAGCAGATGTTTCAGTTGGTATGTTGCATGTATATGGAAAAAATACACAGAGGCAATCACACATTTATATTTTTAAATATTAAGAGTAAGCTGGGTGGGTGCAGTGGTTCACACCTTAATCCCAGCACTTTGGGATGCTGAAGTGGGTGTATCACCTGAGGTCAGGAGTTTGAGACCAGCCTGGGCAACATGGTGAAACCCTGTCTCTACTAAAATACAAAAATTAGCCAGTCGTGGTGGCACTAGCCTGTAATCCCAGCTACTCGGGAGGCTGAGGCATGAGAATCAGTTCAACCTGGGAGGTGGAGGTTGCGGTGAGTCGAGATCGCACCATTGCACTCCAGCCTGGGTGATTGAGCGAGTCTCCATCTCAAAAAAAAAAAAAAAAAAGAGAAAAAGAGTAAGCTAATGATAGTAATAACACTGGGGAAGTAAATTTCTTGCCTTGTACATAATAGATAAATTTGGTACCATATGAGCACTCAGCAAGAGTGGCTTAGGTTTTATTTTTTATTTGATTTTTTTTTTAAATTTTTTGTTTTTTCTTGAGACAGAGGTTTGCTCTTGTTGCCCAGCCTGAAGTGCAGTGGCACCATCTCAGCTCCCTGCAACCTCCACCTCCCGGGTTCAAGCAATTCTCCTGCCTCAGCCTTCCAAGTAGCTGGGATTACAGGCACCTGCTACCATGTCTGGCTAATTTTGTATTTTTAGTAGAGACAGGGTTTCACTATGTTGGTCAGGCTGGTCTCGAACTCCTGACCTCAAGTGATCCACCCCCTTGGCCTCCCAAAGTGCTGGAATTTCAGGCGTGAGCCACCGGGCCCAGTCTAAGAGTGGCTTAGGTTTTAGAAGAACAACAAAAATGATAAGATTAAAAATAAATGAGACTTTCAAGAAATACGGATTTTTATTAAACCTGAACAAGTGAAAATCCGTATTTAGCATCATACAAATATATGGCCTTAGTATGCCTGTGCACGTGGAATTCTGGAAAGAGCACAGGCTATGAAGCTAAACTGAGGTTGACATCTTGTCTTTGCCACTAAGTGCGTAACTTTGAGCAAGCAACTTAACTCTTAGGCCTTCTTTCTTTAAAAGAAGTATTAGCATTGGCTGAGCACAGTGGCTCATGCCTGTAATCCTAGCCCTTTGGGAGGCTGAGGCGGGTGGATCACGAGGTCAGGAGATCGAGACCATCCTGGTTAACACGGTGAAACCCCATCTCTACTAAAAACAAAAAACATTAGCTGGGCGTGGTGGCACACACCTGTAGTCTCAGCTACTCTGGAGGCTGAGGCTCAGGAGAGTCGCTTGAACCTGGGAGGCGGAGGTTGCAGTGAGCTGAGATTGCACCAGTGCACCCCAGCCTGAGCAACAGAGCAAGACTCCGTCTCATAAATAAATAAATAAATGAAATAAAATAAAGTAGTAGCATCTACCAGGCAAGCTGTTTGTCTGCAAGCAATGCAATTTATCTGCATGAGTGTGACAGGGTAATTGTTTAACGTAACTTTGAATAAAATATATTGTGATGAAGTAAGTGGAAAGAGCTTGGATTTTTTTTTTTTTTTTTTGAGGCCAAGTCCTGCTCTGTCACCCAGGCTGCAGTGCAGTGGTGCGATTTTGTGTCACTGCTGCCACCTCCCAGATTTAAGCGATTTTCCCACCTCAGCCTCCCGAGTAGCTGGGACTACATGCATGCATCACCATGTCCAGCTAGTTTTTGTATGTTTTAGTAGAGATAGGATTTCACCACGTTGGCCAGGCTGGTCTCGAACTCCTGACATCAGGTGATCCACCCACCTTGGCCTTCCAAAGTGTTTGGGTTACAGGTGTGAGCCACCATGTCCCGCCAGAGCTTGGATCTTTGTGTCAGCCAGACATGATTGGATTTGTGGCTTAACCACTTAACTAGCACGTTCATCATACAGATGGTCCCCCAATTTATGATGGTTCAGCTTACTATTTTTCAGCTCTACAATGGTGCGAAAGTGATACACATTCAGTAAGTTTCTGGACATATGATGGGGTTACATCTAGATAAACTTACTTTGAATTGAAAATATTTTAAGTCAAAAATGCACTTTCAACTTAACATTATTTTCAACTTAAGATGGGCATATTGGGATGTAGCCCCATCATAAATCACTGACCATCTGTATATAAAATGTTAGTGATAATACCTACCTAGTGGGAAAGTTATGATTAATAATATACTTAAAATGTCTGACAGTGTGTTTAGCATATTGTAGATATTTTTAAGTCTTTATATATCCTTCAGTCTTTTTTTTATTTGCTTAAATCAAGTTGCTTATAAAGATTTGTTGAAAAAGAGGCAGACAGAGGAGTAGGGGAAACAACACTGTACCAGGTAGTACAAGACTAGATTTCAGTCTTAACTCTTCCACTAACTTCATAATTCCTTTAGGTAATCATTTATGTTGAACACACGATTTTTTTTTCTTGTCTTAGTGTTTTCTAAGAAGGCCCAATTTAATGTGTAAAATAGAACTTGTGAATCTATTGCCCCACAGCGTTTATCCTCATTATCAAAGATTGACCTCAGGATTACCCGCATTCCCCATTTACATACTTGTTGAATCCTAAACACATTACATTTTACACATGCACACTTTTGCTTACTCAATATTTTATGAAAGAGAGAAAATCAACTAGGAGAGGCATAGTCTCCTCTGTGGTACGTGAGTGCTAATGATCTGTTTTGTCTTCAGTTCTTTTTGCCATCTGTCAGTTGTATCATATTGGAATTAATCTTTCTATTCTGTGGAACACTGGTAATTTGTGATTGTATGCTGTTTGTCAGATCCCTTGTCTTATAGCAGATGCTTGTAGCAATCACAGGTAAAGTCTGTTCGTTTTATATAGTACATCATTGCAATGAGGTAATAAATTTTAATTTTTTAAAAAAGAAATTATAGATGTAAGTGCATCATTAAATGAAGCAAGTTGCCTTCGTCTAGGTTATACGTACACATGCATGACTGTTGGCAAGCTTTGAGATGGAGTAAATTTATATGAAAAGAAAAATAGTGGAGATTTGTAGCAAATTGAGGTGAGCTTATTTTAAAAGTGGTATAGTTACATAAAATGCTTCATACTGTATTTTTCCCTCATGAATAGATATGTAGTTTAGTCTATACCCAGTGTACCTCTCTATGTGTCTCTGTTGATTCTAATGCTTGTTTAAATCAGTGGATAAAAGGGGAAAAAATAAAATACCGCATTTTTTTTTCATGATCAGATCTGATTTAATGGGTAGAGAGTGCTTATAGTTACCATCAGTTAGTTACATAGAAATGCTTGTAAATTCTTAAATAGTTGGTTCTCCGGTGTTTCTTGATATTCTCAGAATTACTATATAAATTTCTACTGGCTATAAAGAAAGGTGTTTTTTTTTTTTTTTTTTTAACTGCAGCCAATCTTTGTCCCAGTAATGGCAAATTATGACTGACTTGATAGTGTATGAATTAATGGTATTTTATTCATAAAAACTATCTAAATAATGAAAAACTAAAGGTATATTGCTCTATATCCTAATATAAAACCATTTTGTGGCATATTTCTATTGGCTTTTTCTTTAGATTTCAGAAGTTGATTGCAAAGATGCACTGGAAATGATCTGTAACTTAGAATCTGAGGGTGATGAAAAAAGCGCTCTTGTCTTATGTACTGCATTTTTGTCACGTCAGCTCCAACAAGGAGATATGTACTGCGCTTGGTGAGTTGATTTTTTTTTTTTAAGAAATATTTGTTAAATAAGAATGCAAAATAGGCTGTGAGAATTCATATAACTTAGGAACATAATTTAAAATCTTTTTAAGACAAAAGGCTTATATTTAGATACTACGTGCTGTGCAAACTTATTAACAAGTAGTTGTTACAACTCAAAACTTTGTGTATTAAAGGCCAGACAATTCCTTAGCATGCATACCAGTAATTATCTTTGGTCAGGAAATTTTTAAGTGTTAGAAAGTGAAAGAAAGACTTGTTTTGTCTAATGCCACCATAACATTTTTTTAGATATGTAAGCAATACATTTCTTCTTATGGTACATTTTCAACTGGGCATAGCTTGTTATATGTAATCCTTTGGGAGGCTACAGGAAACAGAGATGTTGGTTTCAGTTAATGTAAAAACTGAAGATCAGCTGCCTTAAATTAGCTTTAGCTAACACAATTTATCTGGTCAGTCAACAGCACTGTTAGTCTTCAGTGTTGTGTTGAAAGTATGGGAACACATAAGAAAATTTGGTTTATAAAATTCCAACATTTAAGAATATTTACCAAATGACAGCATACAAATGAATAATAGAACAGGCAAGGTAAATCAATGGTTGTGTAATCAATAAAGATTGAAGCTCATAAAGGATTTCTTAGCATTGAGCCTCGTTATGAAGGAAAAATAGTATATGCAATACAGAGAGGCTTGGTGTGAAAGGCAGAAAAATTCTGAAGGGAGAATAAATAAGTATTTATCCAGGAGAAGTGTAATAGGTTTTCTAGTTATACTAGCATGAAAATCAGTGATGACTAAGAAATTAATGTGTTATGTTGGTTTTTACAAAGGCATCAAAAGCTGAGTTTCATATGCTAAGCAAAAGCAGTCCATTATAAGCTCTTGAAGGGCAACATAGAAGTTTATGTTTAAGAAACACTGTTTAAGATAAGCAGTTGTGAGTTTATTGACGACTCAGTAGTGAGGGCAGAGTTGGGCAAAGAAGTAGTAGTACAGAGTTCAGACAGAAAATCAACTGGAAAGCCAGTAAATCAACTGGGAAATTACTGTGGCACAGATTGGTTTCTTCTGGGTTTGTTGTCATCATTGGTTCTTATATTCATCTAATAATAATAACCTTATTGTCAATTTTAAATTTGTTAGAAGATAAAAGATAAATGCTGTTTAAAAATCATGTCATTGATTTTTTATATATATATTATATATATATACACACATATATATGTACACACACATATCTTGAGCTTTCTTATTACATAAAGTTCACATGTTGCTCAAAGTTACCATCTGTAAAACTTGTTTAAATGTTAAATGCTGGCCAGGCACAGTGGCTCATGCCTGTAATCCCAGTACTGTGGGAGGCCGAGGTGGGCAGATCACCTGAGGTCAGGAGTTTGAGACCAGCCTGGCCAACATGGTGAAACCCCATTTCTACTAAAAATACAAAAATTAGCCAGGCATGGCAGTGCGCGCCTGTAATCCCAGCTACTCAGAAGGCTGAGGCACAAGAATCGCTTGAACCCGGGAGGCAGAGGTTGCAGTGAGCCGAGATTGTGTCACTGCACTTCAGCCTGGGTAACAGTGAGACTGTCTCAGAAAAAAAAAAATGTTAGATGCTTTCCTAGTAAAAGGTAGTGCTTCTCTGGGACTGAAAAATATTAATTAATAAAATGATAAATCATATTCTGATTTTATTTGGTATTTAGAAAATTGGGATCTGTTTTCTTGCATTTAAACTTAAGCATGCATATAGGATTAGAATATAAAACCAGTTTTAATTTCAAATGTAATGAGTGGACTGATGTGGTCCATGATTATTACCTTACTGCTCCAACTTTTCTTATTATAACTTTTTTTTTTTTTAAGGGAACTTACTCTCTTTTGGAGTAAATTACAACAAAGAGTAGAACCATCTATACAAGTGTACCTTGAGAGGTGTCGTCAACTTTCTTTGTTAACGAAAACAGTATATCACATTTTCTTCCTGATTAAAGTTATTAATTCAGAGGTAAGAATAATCAGAATATTTTTAAGGTTAAAATGTATACATTATCATTAATAAAAGACTATAACTTTTATGATTTTGGCACCCTTTTCGGTGATTTTTAAATTTTTTCAGTTAGTCCTTTGAACATTTTCTTGTTAGTCCTTTAAGATATTTGATACAGAAAAACTTAAAAATGCAGTTGGGATCCAGGGGCTTGTTCTTACTTAGCCAGAGGAAAAGTAATATATGTAATACTTAATTTATATCATTCTTCTGTTTTGGTTCTAGGGGTTATACTACTTTGATAATTTGGCTATAGAAATTTAAAAAGTAGGCTGGGCACGGTGGCTCATGCCTGTAATCCCAGCACTTTGGGAGGCCGAGGCGGGCGGATCACGAGGTCAGGAGATCGAGACCATCCTGGCCAGTGTAGTGAAACCCTGTCTCTACTAAAAATACAAAAATTAGCCAGGTGTGGCATGCACCTGTAATCCCAGCTACTCGGGAGGCTGAAGCAGTAGAATTGCTTGAACCCGGGAGGCGGAGGTTGCAGTGAGCTGAGATTGCGCCACTGCACTCGAGCCTGGGCAACAGAGTGAGACTCCATCTCAAGCAAACAAACAAACAAACAAAAAAAGAAATTTAAAAAGTATAAAGAAGAATATATAGTGCTAGGTTCCTCTGCTAGCAGAAGGGAAGATTACATTATCTAAAATTTTACAAACAGCCACAAATACGTGATAAAATAAAACAAACATCTTTTTTAGTGTATAGCAGCTGAGATTGCAGGAATATTTGGGCTCCAAAGGTAAAACCTAAAAACAGGAACAGAAAGCTTGAACTGATGCTGAGCCTCATCTAACCTGGAGATTGGGATATGCTGCTACTTGCAGTAACTAAGTAGTTGGAAGTTTGATATCTACACAGGGACAGGAGATAGCTATACGGATATAAGATCCTGGGCCGGGCCAGGCTGCTCACATCCATAGTCCCAGTACTTTGGGAGGCCAAGGTGGGCGGATCACTTGAGGTCAGAAGTTTGAGATCAGCCTGGCCAACATGATGAAACCCTATCTCTACTAAAGTAAGTATAAAGATTAGCCAGAATTGGTGGCGCCTGCCTGTAGTCCCTGCTGAGGTGGGAGGATGGCTTGAACCTGAGAGGTAGCGATTACAGTGAGCCAAGATGGCACCACTACACTCCAGCCTGGGTGACAAGCAAGATCCTGTCTCAAAAACAAAAAGCAGGCCGGACATGGTGGCTCATGCCTGTAATCCCAGCATTTTGGGAGGCCAAGGCGGGTGGATCACATAAGCCCAGAAGTTCAAGACCAGCCTGGCCAACATGGCAAAACCATGCTCTACTAAAAATAAAGAAAATTAGCTGGGCATGGTGGCAGGTGCCTGTAGTCCCAGCTACTCCGGAAGCTGACACAGGAATCGCTTGAGCCTGGGAGGTGGAGGTTACAGTGAGCCGGAGGTTATAGTGAGCCAAGATTATACCACTGCACTCCAGCCTGGGAGACAGAGCGAGACTTGGTCTTAAAAAAAAGAAAAGATCTTGGGCCAGCTCTACTTGTCTACTTGGGTAGGTAGATCTGAAACAACCACCCCCTCACCACCACCTCCCACCACCCGCAACACACACACACAGACATGCTCACGCACGTGCATGCATGCACAAGCACTACACGAAGCTGGAACCTGTGAAGTACTGTAATTTTATTGGAAAGGTAGACTAGAAAAATAATTCTAACACGGATGGTAGGGAATTTTAGGTATGTCCAACTGGACTCTGGGTCAGAGGAGGAAAATCTTCAGGAAGTTATAACTACAAGTCTACCCTCATACAGATTTGGGAGCCACATTTACCCTAGCTGTGTAGTTCAGAAATCCCTATGCTAAGTAAGTAAATGTTTAAGAAGGTGAGGATGAATACCTAAGATTCCTGCAGAAGGAAATGCAGAACTGCTTTAGGAGGGACATATTGTCAACACAGGCATCTCATAAAGCCCTGCTTAGCCTGAGTTCACCATTAAGATTTATAAACATACAAAACTATCTGACCTGAGTGACTTTCAGCAAAGGAATAATAGGATTACTTGCCTAATACTTTAAATAATATAATTATGGAAAAATCTAGGAAGTATATGTATTTAAACACTTAAAATAAGGAATTAAAGTATGAGAAAGACAGTGTCAAAATGACCAAGCAGATCGTAAAAAGAGTCAAAAGAATGTTTGGAAATAAACATACATAGTTATCGAAATGAAAATTTTAGCAGATGGATTATACAGATTAGACACAACTGAAGAGGGAGTTGATGAACAGAGGTTGCATATGTGCTTCCATTTATTTTTTACTATTAAGTATTAACTCAAGTTTCATAAAGTTACTGATTTTCTTATAGTAACCTTTGTAGAAATGCAGTTGGTTTCCATTTAAATGTACATAGAAAACACCTTCCAAAGGTGCTACCATTGTGTAGAATCTAAAAACTGAGATGCAGCATGATAACAAGAAGTATTTTTAAATGAATTTTTTATTTGTTTTTTATTTGTATTTTTAAATTGTTTTTGAAAGGAAAGACCAAAAGATACTTCCCTATCCCTCTTTATAAGTACCTTTTAAAATCTGTCATTGGTCAGTAAGTCTTAGATGTATCTTCGTTTTTCTCTCCTAAAAATAATTTCTCTTCATTTTCAGGAGGAAAGAATATGAATGAATCCTGCTTTCCAGTTTTTCCTCTGTCAACCTTGTTAACTTGTCCTGATTTTTCATTTATATATTGTGGTGCTGCAGTTAAACAAAGTAGCTGGGTGTGGGAGTGCATGCCTGAGACCCAGCTAATTGGGAAGCTGAGGCTGGAGGATCACTTGAGCCCCAGATTTGGAGACCAGCCTGGGCAACCCAGCAAGACCCTGTCTCCAAAACAAAACAAACAAAAACCTGAAAGGGGCCAATAATAAGTTTCCTATGAAACTACTATGCAGCTTTAAATCATAGGTTGCGCCACTAACTTAAAGAGCAGCATGATAGAGTAGAGTAGAAAGAACTTGGAACTAGAAGCCAAACTGGGTATAAATCTTGACTTGCAATTGACCTTAATCACTGTAGGTTTCATGACTAAATCAGATGAATTGAGGAGGTTAGGTAAAAGTGACCATCCTTCTTCAGTTTTACTCACTACTCATAAAGAGACCATGGTGGGCCAGAGGATGGGGTGCAAAAATATTGGACAAGAGCTGCATTGTCCATTACGGTAGTCACATTTTAGTTGCTGAGTAGCTCCATGTTGCTAGTGGCAATCCTATTGGACAGCACAGATATAGAACATTCCCGTTATCACTAATAGTTCTGTTGGGTAACAGTATTTTAGAGAGTTTGGGTTCAGAATTAGAGTATATAAAAAAGCAGTTAAAAGTATGAATAGCTTTGGAAGTTGGCAATGGCAGCAGCCTTCTTTTATGTTGTTGTTGCTTTTGTTGGTTCGTTGGTTTTTGAGAGAGTCTTCCTCTGTCATCCAGACTGGAGTGCAGTGCTGCTGTCACAGCTCGCTGCAGCCTCAACTTCCCAGGCTTGAGCAATGCTCTTACCTCAGCCCCCTAAGTAGCTGGGACTACAGGTGTGTACCATCACACTTGGCTAATTTTTTTATTTTTTGTAGAGGTGGGGTCTCACTATATTGCCCAGATTTATCTCCAACTCCTGGGCTCAAGCAATTCTCCGTGCCTTGGCCTTCCAAAGTGGTGGGATTCAGGTATGAGCTACCACACATGACCTTTGCAGCAGCCTTCTTGACAGGAATAGTATGCACCATGGTAATTGCTCTTTGTCCAAAAACCTTCTTATTGCATGAAATTTTTTTCCCTTTTTTTTCTACTTTCTGAAATCTGATCAAGCAGAGGTTTTATCTTAAAACTAGATTCATAGATTATTATTATTTTAGGGCTGAAGAGACCTTAAAGTTAAGCTATAGTGATTAGATTCTGGTGTAATAACTCTTTTCAATTTCCATATAGAGGTTAACCTCGATGTAGTGATTTGAATTAACTGGTAACCTTTTTTTTTCTTTTTGATATGGAGTCTCCTTCTGTTGCCCAAGCTGCAGTGCAATGGTGCAATCTCGGCCCACTACAACCTCCATCTCCTAGGTACAAGGAGGTATGATTCTCGTGCCTCAGCCTCTTGAGTAGCCAGGATTACAGGCAGACGCCACCATGCCCAGCTAATTTTGTATTTTTAGTAGAGACGGGGTTTTACCATGTTTGCCAGGCTGGTCTCGAACTCCTGACCTCAGGTGATCTGCCCGCCTCAGCTTCCCAAAGTGCTAGGATTATAGGCGTGAGCCACTGCACCCAGCCAACTGGTAAAACAAGTTAAACAAAACAAAACAAAAAAACTCCAGGAATTGAAGACTATCAACCAGCTACTCATATGTTAATTTAAAATACAGTTAGCCCTCCATATTCATAGGTTCCACATCAGTGGATTCAACCCCTACTGATTGAAAATGTTCAGAGGCCAGGTGTGATGGCTCACCTGTAATCCCAGCACTTTGGAAGGCTTGAACCTGGGAGTTTGAGGCCAGCCTGAGTAAAACAGTGAAACCTGATCTCTACCAAAAAAAAAAAAAAAAAAAATTAGCCAAACATAGTGTTGTATGCCTGTAATCCCAGCTACTCAGGAGGCTGAGATGGGAGGATCACTTGAGCCTGGGAGGCAGAAATTGCAGTGAGCCAAGATCATGCCACTGAGCCAGGTTCACTCCACTGCACTTCAGCCTGGGTGACAAAGAGACCCTGTCTCAAAAAAGAAAAGGAAAAAAAATTCTATAGAGTTCCAAAAAGCAAAACTTGAATTTGCCACAAGCATACTATATTGAATCTATGCAAATGAAGTAATATGTAGCCATTGTATTAGGTATTATAAGTAATACAGAGGTGATTTAAATTATGTGAGAGGATGTCCATAGTTTGTATGCAAATACTATGCCATTTTATATAAGGGACTTGAGCATTGTGGATTTTGGTATCCACAGGAATCCTGGGACCAGTGCCCCCAGATTCTGAAGGACAACTGTAATTAATGTCTTAAATCCTAATTGAGATCTGCAAAGGAATTGGAGCAGATAGCTTGGGATCTTTTTATTTATATAGTATACTCTTCCCTAGACTCCTTGAGGTTTAAGAGTTGAAAAATACATCCCTGCCTTTAAGGATTTTGTAGTCTGTTGATGGAAACTTAAAACCAGTAGCAATATTATATGGGTCTTTCTACTAGAGTGGAATCTTGAATATCCGGTGAGGGTACATTGCTTAGTGCAGTGCCTGGTATAAAGTAGGTGCTGAATGAATAAAAGAAGTGGGCCATAATAACCCACTTGCCTATTTTCGTTACTCAATTAGTAATAGCTAAGGAGGGAGGAGAGAGTGTTCCTAGTCACAGAAAAAAAAACACATAAAGTAGTATCAAGACAAATGAGAGAATGGAATATTTGGGGAACTACAGGTAGCTCAGTTGTTTGAGTAAAGGGCAAGATAAAAGAGGAAACTAGAACAGATGAGGCAGTGGTCAGACTGTGAAGTCCTTTTTGTATTCCACACTAAGGTTTATATTTTATTCTGAAATACATGGTAATTATTTAAAGAGTTTTAAAACAGGGTAAAGCGTGATGTTATGAGTGGGTAGGGAAGGACTGAATGGGATGTTACATAGGAAACTAAAAGTAACATGCAGGCCTTGGGTGGCTTTAGGTCAAGAACACTAGGCAGCCAGAGGAAAAGAACAGAAAAGGCAATGGAAGAGGGTACAAAAGACAAACCTTTCTGTTTCCCACAACTTGCTTGGTGCTGTTCTTTTCCTGGAAAGGGATTGAGTTTCTTTTCCTCCTCTGAATTAATGTCACTTAGCTTTCTGTTCCTGTGACTCATCAATTTAAGCTGGTGCTATTAGTATTTATGATTAACTGTTATGAATTAAATAGATTTTTATGGGCAAATCACTTAATTACATTGTCTTCATAGAAAATTGTTGTGAATTCAAATTCAACTTTTAAAACTTACCTGCTGTATAGCCAGTTTAGGATTTGAATATTGCCTGTTCACTTATTTTCAAGTGCACACATGAAAGATCAGAAGAAAAAAATTGTAAATATAGTTTCTTTTGTTTCGTTGGCATTAATGTAAAGGTTTCAGGTTTAATTATAACATGAAAATGTTTTTAAAGCAAATTTATTGAGGCTCCTCACCCTTAATGAATCAAAATGAACCTTTGAATTTAGTTGCAGACTGAATTAGAATAGAATGTCGGTGGAATTCCCCTTTTAAATAATTTTAGATGTGTCTTGTGAGCAATAAGTAGAATTCTTTAATCAGCTTTTGCCATTCCTGGAGAAAAGGCTCAACATTCATGTGATATAAAATAGTTATGTTCTGCAAGACAGATACCCTTCATCTAGAAATCCTTCATTCTCTGAATCCTTTTTGTTTGTTTTGAGACGTAGTTTTGCTCTTGTTGCCCAGGCTGGAGTGCAGTGGTGCAGTCTCGGCTCACTGCAACCTCCGCCTCCTATGTTCAAGTGATTCTCCTGCCTTAGCCTCCTCAGTAGCTGGGATTACAGGCACCTGCCACCACGCCTGGCTAATTTTTTGTATTTTTAGTAGAGACTGGGTTTCATCATGTTGGCCAGGCTGGTATCAAACTTCTGACCTCAGATGATCCACCTGCCTCAGCCTCCCAAAGTTCAGGGATTAACAGGCGTGAGCCACCACGCTGGGCCTCTCTGAATCCTTTTTTAAATTCATTTATTTCTCCATCATTTCCTGAATTTCTGAATAATCACACCCCTTCTCAGAACTTTCACCAGTAAGAACTTATACCAGTTCTTCTGACATTATTATATGTGCCTTCAGGATTACTTTTAATCATCTTTGTGGTTTACTTGACCGTTAATTCCTCCCAGACTTCTTTGTGTCTTTCTTTGTGTAGTATGCAGCTTCACAGACCACAGGTGATTTTTTTCTTTCTTGCATATCGTAATAGAGGAGTGGCCTAATTATTCACCATTAGCAGCCCCTTAAGGCATGTAACAGAGATGCAGATGTTTTACTGTACAAGTTTTAAGGCACAGATCTATCTAAGAATAGTATAACATATACAAGTTTATATGAAATCCAGAGACACCCATATGGTCCCACTTCCTTCCCAGTTTTCATCTTCCCTGTCATTTTTTATTTTTTTTATTATTCTTTTTAAGAGACAGGGTCTTGCTCTGTTGCCCAGGCTGGAGTGCAGTGTGCAATCCTAGCTTACTACAGCCTCGAATTCCCAATTTCAAGCAATCCTCCTGCCTCAGCTTTCTTTGTAGCTAGGATTACAGGCACATGCCACCATGCCCAGCTAATTTTTTTTTTTTTTTTTTTGATAGAGATGAGGTCTTTCTGTATTGCCTAGGCTGGTGTCAAACTCTTGGCCTCAATCAGTCCCTCCCACCTTGCCTTCCCAAAGCACTGGGATTACACACATAAACCATGAGCCACCATGCCCAGCCTTTTTTTTTTTTTTTTTTTTTTTTCGGAGACAGGGTCTCACTTTGTCATCCAGACTGGATTGCAGTGGTGCACTCTCTGCTCACTGCAGCCTCAGCCTTCCAGGTTCAAGCGATCCTCCTTCCTCACCCCCACAGGTAGCTGGAACTACAGCTGCATACCACCACACCTGGCTAATTTTTGTACTTTTTGTAGAGATAGGGGTTTCCCTATGTTGCCCAGGCTGGTCTCGAACTCCTGAGATCAAACGATCATCCTGCCTCGGCCTTCCAAAGTGCTTGGATTATAAGCATGAGCCACCGCACCCAGCCTAACCTATCATTTTAAAAATAGGTCTCTTCATGCTACTCTTTCTATTCGTTTTCTTTTTGGTCATTGTGCTCTTGCTGTTTCTAAAATCAAGACCAATTCAGTATCCCAGGCTCCTTTTCCTTTTTAGTAAAAATACTAAAATACTTTTGCCCTACAAGTTTAAGCTTGTTTTAGTAAAATATTTTCTTCTTAACTTAATGAAAATAGAGGCCCTATCAGTTCTCTCTACTTATTTTCTTTGTTGCCTTTTGATCCTGTATCGTACATATTTTATTCCAATGAATGTGGCCACATCCTGTGGCTATCTTATTTCTCATTTATCATTTTTCCCTTCTGGTCTTTAAAACCCATTTTTCTCTCTTTACTCCATGTGTCTTTCCAATGACTCTTACCTTTGTTATTGCTATCTAATAATAATAGTTCAAGATGCTAATTCAAAAGAAAAAGTTTGTTGAGCTATGTCTACCCCTACTCCTAATTCTTAAGCTGGTCCAGCCGTGAGGTAGGTAATTTGGCATTTGGTTTTATGATAGCACTAGAATCTCCACTATTAGGGATAAGTACCTTATTTTATAGAAGCAAATTATTTCTTTCAGTACTGATAAGTTTGGAAATATGGGGATGTTCTCAGTTGTTTTTGTTTCAGTTAGATTGCTTATGCAAACAGGAAGTAAGAGTTAAAATAAGGATGACATTTATTGATCATTTACTATGTGCCAGACATTATACTAAACTATAACACATACTTAATCTCCTTTAATACAGCAATTTAATGAAGTTTAAGTGCTATTTTGGCCTCTATTTTATAAGTGGGATATGAAAGGTCAAAAAAGTTAAATAACTTCCAAGTTTGCCTAGCCATTAAATAATTTCATACCAAGGTCTTAGCTTCTAATACTTATGCATTTTCTGCCATTCTATGCAGTTCATTTTACATACACACATACCAGACTAAGCTTCAGTGCTTTAGAAGGGGAATCCTTTCATAAGTTGCTATTACAAGATTTGAGAAAAACAAATCTCAATCTTAACTAAATTCTGAAATAAATTAGTGTTGATTAGTGTAGATTAAATTAACTTTTCCTATTTGCTTTTTCACAGACTGAAGGGGCTGGACTTGCTACCTGTATAGAACTGTGTGTAAAAGCTCTTCGCTTGGAGTCTACTGAAAATACTGAAGTGAAAATATCTATTTGCAAGACCATTTCATGTTTGTTGCCTGATGATCTGGAAGTTAAACGTGCTTGTCAACTGAGTGAATTTCTTATTGAGCCTACAGTAGATGCGTATTATGCTGTGGAAATGTTGTATAATCAGCCAGACCAGAAATATGATGAAGAGAATCTTCCAATACCAAATTCTTTACGCTGTGAGCTGTTACTTGTATTGAAAACTCAATGGCCCTTTGATCCAGAATTCTGGGATTGGAAAACCTTGAAACGACAATGTCTTGCATTAATGGGAGAAGAAGCATCCATTGTGTCTTCAATAGATGAACTAAATGACAGTGAAGTATATGAAAAAGTGGTAGACTACCAAGAAGAGAGTAAAGAAACTTCTATGAATGGGCTTTCTGGTGGAGTTGGTGCTAATTCTGGCCTTCTTAAAGACATTGGTGATGAAAAGCAGAAGAAGAGAGAGATAAAACAGTTAAGAGAGAGGGGATTTATATCTGCTAGGTTTAGGAATTGGCAAGCCTACATGCAGTATTGTGTGTTGTGTGATAAAGAGTTCCTTGGTCACAGAATAGTACGACATGCTCAGAAACATTACAAAGATGGAATTTATAGTTGCCCCATATGTGCAAAGAACTTTAATTCTAAAGAAACTTTTGTCCCTCATGTCACACTGCATGTTAAACAGTCTAGTAAAGAGAGACTAGCAGCTATGAAACCATTAAGAAGATTGGGAAGGCCTCCAAAGATCACAACTACCAATGAAAATCAGAAGACTAATACTGTGGCTAAACAGGAGCAGCGACCTATAAAAAAGAATAGTCTCTATTCAACAGATTTTATAGTGTTTAATGACAATGATGGTTCAGATGATGAGAATGATGACAAAGATAAATCCTATGAGCCAGAAGTGATTCCAGTCCAGAAACCAGTACCTGTTAATGAATTTAATTGCCCTGTAACTTTTTGTAAAAAGGGCTTTAAGTACTTTAAAAATTTAATTGCTCATGTGAAGGGGCATAAAGATAATGAAGATGCCAAGCGCTTTCTTGAAATGCAGAGCAAAAAAGTTATTTGCCAGTACTGTAGGCGGCATTTTGTGAGTGTTACTCATCTCAATGATCACTTACAGATGCACTGTGGCAGTAAACCATATATCTGTATACAGATGAAATGTAAAGCTGGTTTTAATAGTTACGCCGAGCTTTTAACCCACCGAAAGGAGCATCAAGTCTTTAGAGCAAAATGTATGTTTCCTAAATGTGGAAGAATTTTTTCGGAAGCTTATTTACTATATGATCATGAAGCACAACATTATAATACATACACTTGCAAGTTCACAGGTTGTGGTAAAGTTTATCGTTCTCAGGGTGAGCTGGAAAAGCATCTGGATGATCACAGTACTCCTCCTGAAAAAGTGCTGCCTCCTGAAGCCCAACTTAATTCATCTGGAGATTCCATTCAGCCTTCTGAAGTGAATCAGAACACAGCAGAGAATATTGAAAAAGAAAAATCTATGCTTCCTTCAGAAAATAACATTGAAAACAGCTTACTAGCAGATAGAAGTGATGCTTGGGATAAAAGCAAATCAGAATCAGCTGTGACCAAACAAGACCAGATGTCTGCCTCTGAGCTCAGGCAAGCTAATGGACCATTGTCAAATGGTTTGGAAAACCCTGCTACTACTCCTCTGCTTCAATCCAGTGAAGTAGCTGTGTCCCTTAAGGTGTCTGTCAATCAGGGGATTGAGGATAACTTTGGAAAGCAAGAAAACTCAACTGTGGAAGGCAGTGGTGAAGCACTGGTCACAGACTTACATACGCCAGTTGAAGATACTTGTAATGATTTGTGTCATCCAGGTTTCCGGGAGAGAAAAGAACAAGATTGCTTTAATGATGCCCATGTTACTCAGAATTCTTTAGTAAATTCAGAAACTCTCAAAATAGGTGACCTTACCCCACAAAACTTAGAAAGACAAGTGAACAACTTGATGACCTTTTCTGTGCAAAATCAGGCAGGATTTCAAAACAATTTACCAACTTCCAAATTTGAATGTGGAGATAATGTTAAAACATCATCCAGTCTTTATAATTTACCTCTTAAGACATTAGAAAGTATTGCATTTGTTCCGCCGCAGTCCGACCTAAGTAATTCATTAGGAACTCCATCAGTGCCTCCAAAAGCTCCAGTTCAGAAATTCAGCTGCCAGGTCGAGGGATGTACTCGAACCTATAATTCTTCACAGAGTATTGGGAAACACATGAAGACAGCACACCCTGACCAATATGCTGCATTTAAAATGCAGCGCAAAAGTAAAAAAGGTCAGAAAGCTAACAACTTAAATACACCAAATAATGGAAAGTTTGTTTATTTTTTGCCATCACCAGTGAACAGCTCAAATCCATTTTTTACATCACAGACCAAAGCCAGTGGGAATCCTGCTTGTTCGGCCCAGTTGCAGCATGTCTCGCCTCCCATTTTTCCAGCTCATTTAGCGACTGTACCAACTCCATTGTTGTCCTCAATGGAAAGTGTCATAAATCCAAATATAACTTCTCAGGATAAAAATGAACAAGGTGGTATGTTATGTTCCCAAATGGAAAATTTACCTAGTACTGCCTTGCCAGCACAAATGGAAGATCTAACCAAAACAGTTCTGCCTTTGAATATTGACAGTGGCTCAGATCCTTTCCTTCCTTTACCTGCAGAAAGTAGTTCAATGTCTCTCTTCCCTTCACCAGCAGATAGTGGGACTAATTCTGTTTTTTCCCAACTGGAAAATAATACAAATCATTATTCCTCACACATTGAAGGAAACACTAATTCCTCCTTTCTAAAGGGGGGTAATGGTGAAAATGCAGTTTTTCCTTCACAAGTTAATGTTGCAGATAACTTCAGTAGCACCAATGCCCAACAGTCTGCACCTGAAAAAGTTAAAAAAGACCGTGGGCGGGGCCCAAATGGGAAGGAAAGAAAACCTAAGCACAACAAAAGGGCTAAATGGCCTGCAATTATCAGAGATGGGAAGTTTATCTGTAGCAGGTGTTACAGGGCTTTTACTAATCCCAGATCACTGGGTGGGCACTTATCCAAGCGATCTTACTGTAAACCACTGGATGGAGCCGAAATTGCTCAAGAACTTCTGCAGAGTAATGGACAGCCTTCTCTTCTTGCCAGCATGATTCTCTCCACAAATGCAGTAAATTTGCAACAGCCACAACAATCTACCTTCAATCCAGAAGCATGTTTTAAAGATCCATCATTTCTACAGCTTCTTGCTGCTGAAAATCGCTCGCCAACATTTTTACCAAATACATTTCCTCGGCCTGGTGTGACTAACTTTAATACCAGTGTCAGTCAAGAAGGTAGTGAAATTATTAAACAGGCTTTGGAAACTGCTGGCATTCCCAGTACATTCGAGGGTGCCGAAATGCTTTCTCATGTTTCAACAGGTTGTGTCTCCAATGCATCACAAGTAAATGCAACAGTGATGCCAAATCCAACTGTGCCACCCCTGTTGCAGACTGTATGCCATCCAAACACCTTGCTGACCAACCAGAATAGGACATCAAACTCCAAAACTTCCTCCATTGAGGAATGTAGCAGCTTGCCTGTTTTTCCAACGAATGACTTACTACTGAAGACTGTTGAAAATGGTTTGTGCTCTAGTTCATTTCCTAATTCTGGTGGGCCATCACAAAATTTTACCAGTAACAGTTCTCGTGTTTCTGTTATAAGTGGTCCTCAGAACACAAGATCCAGTCATTTAAATAAAAAGGGAAACAGTGCTTCTAAGAGAAGAAAGAAAGTTGCTCCTCCACTAATTGCGCCTAACGCTTCCCAAAACTTGGTAACAAGTGACTTAACAACAATGGGACTCATAGCAAAGAGTGTTGAAATCCCAACTACTAACCTTCATTCAAATGTAATTCCAAGTTGTGAACCTCAGAGTTTGGTGGAAAATCTAACACAGAAATTAAATAATGTTAACAATCAGTTATTTATGACTGATGTAAAAGAGAATTTCAAAACCAGTCTTGAGTCCCATACAGTGTTAGCCCCTTTAACATTAAAAACTGAAAATGGTGATTCCCAAATGATGGCTTTGAATTCATGCACAACTTCAATAAATTCTGATTTGCAGATTTCTGAAGACAATGTTATACAAAACTTTGAAAAGACTCTTGAAATTATTAAAACTGCTATGAATTCTCAAATACTTGAGGTAAAAAGTGGATCTCAGGGTGCTGGTGAAACATCACAAAATGCTCAAATAAATTATAACATTCAGCTTCCTTCAGTAAACACTGTGCAAAATAACAAATTACCCGATTCTTCTCAGTTTTCCTCCTTTATAAGTGTCATGCCAACAAAAAGTAACATTCCTCAGTCTGAAATATCACATAAGGAGGATCAAATACAGGAAATTTTAGAAGGCTTACAGAAATTAAAATTAGAAAATGACCTATCCACTCCAGCATCCCAGTGTGTACTGATAAATACATCAGTGACACTGACTCCCACGCCTGTTAAATCAACTGCAGATATCACAGTTGTTCAGCCAGTTTCTGAAATGATAAACATTCAATTTAATGACAAAGTTAATAAACCCTTTGTGTGTCAAAACCAAGGCTGTAACTACAGTGCTATGACAAAGGATGCACTGTTTAAGCACTATGGTAAAATTCATCAATACACTCCAGAAATGATTCTTGAAATTAAGAAGAATCAATTGAAATTTGCTCCCTTTAAATGTGTAGTACCTACATGTACAAAAACATTTACAAGAAATTCTAACCTCCGGGCACACTGTCAGTTGGTGCATCATTTTACAACTGAAGAAATGGTAAAGTTAAAAATTAAAAGGCCTTATGGAAGAAAATCTCAGAATGAAAATGTGCCGGCCTCACGAAGTACACAAGTGAAAAAACAGCCAGCTATGACAGAGGAAAATAAAAAGGAATCTCAGCTTGCTTTAGAATTGAGAGCAGAGACCCAAAATACCCACAGTAATGTAGCAGTGATCCCAGAACAACAACTTGTAGAAAAAAAAAGTCCTGACAAAACAGAAAGTTCTTTACAAGTGATTACAGTTACTTCAGAACAGTGTAACACAAATGCAGTCACAAACACACAAACCAAAGGACGGAAAATTAGGAGGCATAAAAAAGAAAAGGAGGAGAAAAAACGAAAGAAGCCAGTTTCCCAATCCCTTGAGTTTCCAACAAGATACAGTCCTTACAGACCTTATCGATGTGTTCACCAGGGATGCTTTGCTGCCTTTACGATACAGCAAAACTTGATTCTCCATTACCAGGCTGTACACAAATCAGATCTACCTGCATTTTCAGCAGAGGTCGAAGAGGAAAGTGAAGCTGGTAAAGAAAGTGAAGAAACTGAAACTAAACAAACTTTGAAAGAATTTCGATGTCAGGTAAGTGACTGTTCTCGAATTTTCCAAGCAATTACTGGCCTAATACAACACTACATGAAACTTCATGAAATGACTCCTGAAGAAATTGAAAGTATGACTGCTTCAGTGGATGTTGGGAAATTTCCATGTGACCAGTTAGAGTGTAAATCTTCATTTACTACATATTTGAACTATGTTGTTCATCTAGAGGCAGACCATGGAATTGGACTAAGGGCAAGTAAAACAGAAGAAGATGGTGTATACAAATGTGATTGTGAAGGCTGTGACCGTATATATGCAACCCGGTCGAATCTCCTCCGACACATTTTCAATAAGCATAATGACAAACATAAGGCTCATTTGATTCGTCCACGAAGATTAACACCAGGCCAGGAAAATATGTCAAGCAAGGCAAACCAAGAAAAATCAAAGTCTAAACATCGGGGGACGAAACACAGCAGATGTGGAAAGGAAGGAATAAAAATGCCCAAGACCAAACGAAAGAAAAAAAATAATTTAGAAAACAAGAATGCAAAGATTGTGCAGATTGAAGAAAATAAGCCTTATTCTCTGAAACGTGGGAAGCATGTATATTCTATAAAGGCTAGAAATGATGCCCTGTCTGAGTGTACAAGCAGATTTGTAACCCAGTATCCATGTATGATAAAGGGATGTACTTCGGTTGTTACAAGTGAAAGCAATATAATTAGACATTATAAGTGCCATAAATTATCTAAGGCATTTACATCACAACACCGAAATCTTCTTATTGTATTCAAACGGTGTTGCAACTCACAAGTAAAGGAAACATCTGAGCAAGAAGGTGCTAAGAATGATGTGAAAGATTCTGACACGTGTGTATCAGAGAGCAATGATAACTCAAGAACAACAGCTACAGTTTCACAAAAGGAAGTTGAAAAAAATGAAAAAGATGAAATGGATGAACTAACAGAATTGTTTATTACAAAATTAATAAATGAAGATAGCACAAGTGTAGAGACCCAAGCTAATACTTCTTCAAATGTAAGTCATGATTTTCAGGAAGATAACCTCTGCCAGTCAGAAAGACAAAAAGCAAGTAATTTGAAGAGAGTTAATAAAGAAAAAAATGTCTCACAAAATAAAAAAAGGAAAGTTGAAAAAGCTGAACCAGCATCAGCAGCTGAGTTAAGTAGCGTGCGTAAAGAAGAAGAAACTGCTGTTGGCATTCAGACCACTGAGGAGCATCCTGCATCTTTTGACTGGAGCTCTTTTAAGCCAATGGGATTTGAAGTATCATTTCTGAAGTTTCTTGAGGAGTCTGCAGTGAAGCAGAAGAAAAATACTGACAAAGACCATCTAAATACTGGAAACAAAAAAGGATCCCATTCAAATTCAAGAAAAAATGTTGATAAGACTGCTGTGACTAGTGGAAATCATGTATGTCCTTGTAAAGAAAGTGAAACGTTTGTACAGTTTGCCAATCCATCACAGCTTCAGTGCAGTGATAATGTAAAAATTGTTTTAGACAAGAATCTTAAAGATTGCACTGAGCTTGTCTTAAAGCAACTTCAGGAAATGAAACCTACCGTCAGTCTGAAAAAACTTGAAGTACATTCAAATGATCCAGATATGTCTGTTATGAAAGATATCAGTATAGGTAAAGCCACAGGCAGAGGTCAGTACTGATAATTAATGTAGTATAAATACATCCTTTACCATTTTATTTTAAATAGGAAGCCATCAAGCATGCTAGAATTGTGCAACTTTCATTATATTTTTTTGTTGTTGACATGAATTAACCTGGCCAAAAACAAAAAAGAAAAAAAAAACATGACATTTGTCATGTAAAACTTTTTTTTATCCCTATGGGACTTGAACAGAATCAGTACTTCAGTTATTGTAAATAGTGAGCTAAACCTCAAATTTCTATCACCCAGTTGCCCTTTTCATGAACTAAACAATTATCTGTGTGATTGGTATGTTTCACCAGGTCACTGCTCATGTATAACAGTACTCTTTATTTGTAGATACCTTTTTTGTATATATTTATTATTGTAAATCATGTGCTGCCACCAGCAGTCTGTAAGTCTAAACTATTAAATGACACATTTATATTTGGAATTTTAATTTTTAACTAAGCGATCAAGTTTTTTAAATTGTTCTTTTATTGTTTTAAATTAAGAACTTTTTGAACTAAAACCAGAAACTCTGCCATAGTTCATTGATTTTTACATGGAACATTTATTTACAAGGTGATATCAAGATTACTTTTCACAAAATAGGCACATTATATCAACACTTTGCTCTGCTTTGTAAATTTGCCATCCAGGATTTTGAGGTGGTATTCATGTGAAATTAAAGCAGACTCTCTAGCAGTTTCCTATAGTTACAGTTTTTTTTTTTTTTATTGCTTCTAATTGGATATAGTTACTATGAGTCCATGAAATACAATAGAAATGTGAATAAAGAATTTACTACATTGAAGATTTTAAACATTTGGTATTAAAAAAAATCCTTTGTGAATGTGATAGAAAACTAGTAGTGTGGAGCAGTGTAAATATTTGAGGTGGTGATTTGTGAGTAGCCCAGTATTGCCTTAAATAAAATCACATTTCATTTCTTGTTTTATACATGTGATCTTATAAAGATTTTTTGTTTTGTTTTGTTTTCCATTTTCTGAGATTTATAGATTGGTGTATAGCTTTAAACTGTATAAAGTTTTGTGGAAAGATTTTTTTAAACATTTTTATAAATCTTAAAATTGATATCATCAAAGTGAGCCCATCTTGTGTTTATAAAATACAAGAGTCCTTAACATTTATAATTACATAGATAAAGCACTTTCTATAAGGAAGTTGGATGTTTTGATTTTACTGTTTATAGATGTTAGATTGTACAGATTTGTCTGTATTTCTCACCATATCTAATGATACTTTTTTCATTAGATTGGTCTTCAAGAACAGTATTAGTTATAATTATTTTGGTTATTCAGTATATAGTTAGCTCTTACAGTTTAGCTTTGTTCACCATATTTATACTGTGGATTCACAGCCAGAGGTAGAGGTTATTCCAGGAGAGTTGATGACCTTCATTTAAAGTCCAACTAAAATCAGTAGTAGAAACATAAGAAAACATCCTTGCAATATTTACTTTTGTTTCTGTTTGCCATAAATAGTAACATTGGTTTTTTTATTTTGTGTTTGTTATAAAACAGTTGCATTCACAATATTATTGGCCTGAGATATTGATGATATTGTGATGGTATGAAAATGTGTACATTCCCTGTGCAACATCAGATTTGCAGGAAAAATGAAGCACTTACTGAAATCGCTGGTACTCTGAATAAATAAGCATGGTCAAGGAGTGAACTATTTTCTTTTGGAAATTTCTTTTTAATTTTCATTATTAAAGTATCGTTTTATTTTTAGGGCCTTTTGGGTTTTATTGAATAGTTCATTTCACCTCTTTAAGACTTACTACCAATAAGCATA
Source organism: Symphalangus syndactylus (assembly GCF_028878055.3). NCBI lineage: Eukaryota > Metazoa > Chordata > Mammalia > Primates > Hylobatidae > Symphalangus > Symphalangus syndactylus. Next base: position 65,045,401 of record NC_072424.2, read on the forward strand.
AAACCTGACACGTTAAAATCCCTGCCCTTTGGTGAGCCCACTGTTATTTATTAAAATAAAAGTTATTTTATGGGTGATTAATACATGGGTTTTCTTTTTCCTAAATTAACCATAATTTAAATAACTGAGTAGTTTTAATATTAAATTTTTGTTAACAACTGAATGTTTCCATACAGTTTTCTTAGAAATTGACCTAGCTCTTAAAGGTGGGCATTTGGCAAAACTGCCCTATATAGCACAGTAGCAAGTAGGTTTATTTGTGATCATTGTAACTGTGAGCCACTGTTAAGTGAAAATGCCAATGTATTGGGGCCTTTCTTTTGCTCATTAGCTTAAGAAAATTTATAACTAGACATTTCTAATTGTTCTATATGTCATGGGGAAGAGTTTGCCAACATTTAATGAAATTTTTATATTCCAGGTAATGTATGCTAAAGGTAGTTATGAGAGAGTGGGCTTTTTAGCATGAAACAAAAAAAAATCAAACTATGGTAAAAAGATATGAATTTATACAACAGCATGTTGGTAAATTTTGATATGGAATGTAATGTCTAAGTATTAAAAAAGAATCATAAAATATATTTTTTTCATGGTATACTTTTCCCCAGCCTATTGTCTTGAGATACCTTCTACAGCCTAAATTTGCTAAAGTTTCATTAAAAAGTAGTTTTCCCTCTTCCGAACCCGCAAAGTTTGCATATTACAGATCAGAACTGTGTTATTCAAAATACATCATCTTAAGTGAAATGTAACAGTTTTGAAATTTTCAACAGTTTTAAATTTAACATAGGTACATTATTATTTTAAAGGGCTAGACAGATTTTTAAGGCAAATTTTTATCAAGTGAGCAGTCACAGTTGCTATAGAAAATAAGATGAAAGTACAATAATACTATACCTAGGGACATCAGAAAGAATGCCCTATTTTTCTGGAAAAGGAGGTAGGTAGTTCTGAAAGTCTTTGTAGAAAATATGAGTTTTGAAAGATGAATGCTCACTGGTTCAGGGGGACATGGGAATTCCAGGCTTGGAGGTAGAGCGTAATTGCAGTATTGCCAGTGGGCCACTTGGAAAGATAGGAAGTTGAAGAAGGTGAAGCTGAAGAAGCAGATGGGTGGTGGGATCAGGAATGTTCTTGTATGCTGTATTAAGTCTTTATTTTGGTTTTTGAAAATTGTTATTGGATGCATGTACATTGAACAATTTAATCAGTATCAGTTTTAGAAAGATAATTGTCATGGTATAGTGGATAAATTGAGTAAGTTGGAGATTAGTTAGGGCGACCTAAAATAGTCCAGGCAAAAAATGATGGGAGCCAGAAGAAAGGCTAATGAAGTTGGGAAAGAGACTAATGGATAAGAGAGATACTAAAAAGTAATGTCTAAGGCAGCCTGTTTCAGCATGTTTATTGTAGTGAGATACTAGGCAGGTGGAAGGTGATTGCTGTGATGAAATAAGTTTTCTAAATTGTGTGCTGTAGTTCTCTCTCTCTCTTTTTCTGTCTTTTTTTGGAGACAGTCTCGCTCTGTTGCCCAGGCTGGAGTGCAGTGTGGCGCGATCTCGGCTCAGTGCAACTTCTGCCTCCCAAGTTCAGGTGATTCTCCTGCCTCAGCCTCCCCAGTAGCTGGGACTACAGATGCATGCCACCACACCCAGCCAATTTTGTAGTTTTGGCACAGTCTCAGCTCAGTGCAACTTCCACCTCCCAGGTTCAAGTGATTCTCCTACCTCAGCCACCCAAGTAGGTGCACACCACCACACCTGGCTGATTTTATATTTTTAGTAGAGACGGTTTCACCATGTTGGCCAAGCTGGTCTTGAACTCCTGACCTCAGGTGATCCACCCGCCTCCACCTCCCAAAGTGCGGCTGTTACAAGCATGAGCCACCACACCCAGCCTCTCAAAGAATTTAATGCATGTTTGCATATTAAAGACAAAAGTTCTACTGTAAATATGTAAAAAGTTGAAAGGGAATTCTCCAGGCTTAATTGACCCTGAGAACATTTGTCTTCCTTTAATGTTAATATTTAGTTTTATATCCCACTGAACTAGCATTCTAAAGAACACACTTTGGGAAATGCTGATCTCAAATGGTATTTATTCAACCAGGACTGATAATCAATATGTGTACACCAATTCAATTGTATCAGCTGTTTGCAAATGGTGATGATTCTGATCAATTTATATATCCCAATGGGTTGATTCCTTTGCTGTATTGGTGGTTAATGTTTTGAATATTACCTGGTATTCAAGTAATACTCATTGAATTTCAAGTAATTGTGATTAAGCATTGATTAAAATCCAGTCATACTTGCCAGAAGCCCCTGCCTTTAAACATTCTTATCCTACTTCCCATTTCCCACTCTTCTCATTTCATTGAATGCATAATAACCTTCCTTCCCCCACTTCAAAGCCTATCTGGAATGCTTATTTCTCTTATTTCTATGGCCTACTCCATATCCGTCAGTTCACAGCTTAAATGTCACCTCATCGGAAAGACACCCAGATCATAAAGTTTCACATGCCCATTCTTTACAACAGTTTTTTAAAAAATATTTATTTTAATCTGTATCTTCCAACACTACCAGTCAATGAAGAAAATAATACCTGTGTTCTTCAGTGACTTTGCCACAATCAAACCCCATATCACTTCCAAATCTTCAATTCAGTTTGTTTTTCTAGCCACAAACTTGTAGCTCACCTGCTCAAGATATCTCTGCTAAAAAAAATACTTCTACCTTATTACTACCACTTGCTGACTCTTCATCAGCTTACTCCTGTCCTCAGCTTGTTCAGCTTAGAAACTAGATCCCATTGCTACACGCACTCCTTTGCAAATATCATCAGACCAGACACCTCTCCCTCTGTCACAATCCGGAAAAATCCTCAAACCGTCTGTCTACTCTTGAGCAGTGGAATGGAAGAAAATTATTCCAGGAGATAGGTTGGTAATCCCAAAACTTAAGTAGACTCAACACTACCTGGCAGTTTTTCTATAGTTTTCTGGTAACTTGCTTCCACAAGCTTAAATGACATACATCCCTCATTTCATGATCTTTTAACCACATTTTGCTGAGGAAAAAGAAAAACGACATGAACCTTTTCAACTTTTCACCACCAAATCAATAAACCTGCTTGTATTTGCACTCTATTCTACTTAGTAAAAACCAATTCATCTCCTGGATTCCATCCCTCCCCCCACCCCCCCCACATCTCCTTAAGAACTTCCTGTTGCTCTCTTGTTTCATCAATATTTCTTTTACTTGATCCTTTCCAACAGTTTATGAATAGACTCTAGTAGAAAAAATAGGGGTGAGACACTATTTCATCCAACTATAACCCTATTTGTTTGGTCCCAGTTACAGCCAGTGTGACTTCTCTGCTCATATATGCTCCATTTCCTCACTTCTCACTCAACTGCCACTTTCTGTGTTCCCACAACTCCTAAAATTTTTTCTTGTTAGGATCACCACTGTCTTCCATGCTGCCGTTATGTATTGTTTATTTTTCTGCCCCCACTCACTGCCTCAGGAGCATGCAGAAAGGTTGATGTCTCCTTGAAATATTCTCTTGGTTTTCTCCTTACCTATTCTGGCTGCTCCATTTCTGATTCCATCCCTAGCTCCGTTTTGAGTACCTGACTTCTGGGTCACTATTTCTCTCTACACTCTATTTGCATGATTCTGTGGAGTTTAGTATCTGATCAATGTATCTATCCTACCCGTATTTATACCTCTGAAGACCAGAGTTTTCATAGTTCTCTGCTTGTATATTCAACTGCCTACTTCATAGTTAAGTATATCATGTCCAAACCTTTATGTCCTTTGCCCTACTTTCAATCTGCTCCTCTCCCGAAATCTCTTATCTTGATAAGTGAAGTCACTACCTGGTTTTCTGAAGCTAGGCTTTTAGATATCATACCAATTCGTTTTTTCCCTTTGTTTAGTCACAATTGTCATTTTTACGTTCTGATTTTTTTTTTCTTTTTTTTTGAGGCGGAGTCTTGCTCAGTCACCAGGCTGGAGTGCAGTGGTGTGATCTTGACCCACTGCAATCTCCGCCTCCTGGGTTCAAGCGATTCTCCTGTCTCAGCCTCCTGTGTAGCTGGGACTACAGGCGCACACCACCACACCCAGCTAATTTTTGTACTTTTTAGTGGAGATGGGGTTTCACCATTTTGGTCAGGATGGTCTTGATCTCCTGACTTCGTGATCCGCCCGCCTTGGCCTCCCAAAATGCTGGGATTACAGGCATGAGCCACCGCACCCAGCCGTCATTTCTACCTTGTAAGTAGGAAGGAACCTTTTTTGTCATCATAACTCTAATCCAAATCACCATCATACTTTGCCTAAATTAAAACAGCCTCTCTACTGGCTTGCTTCCAGAATATTCCCCACCAAGCAGATTGGTATTTTTTTTTTCAAGTAATTTCAAAGGGAGGAAAACTCATGATTTTCCCACTGCACTTTGAATAAAATGTTTATTTTTTACTAAGTTCTATAAAGGAATAATACAGGGTATTCTCAGGATATATAATAGGGTGAGAATATGATACTCTATACTCTGGTGAGGGAAAACAATAAAGACTTACCTATAAAAGTAAAAATTAGCCGGGCACGGCGGCTCATGCCTGTAATCTCAGCACTTTGGAAGGCCAAGGCAGGCAGATCGCCTGAGGTCAGGAGTTCAAGACCAGTCTGGCCGATGTGGTGAAACCCCATCTCTACTAAAAATGCAAAAATTAGCTGGACGTGGTGGCAGGCACCTGTAATCCCAGCTACTTGGGAGGCTGAGGTAAGAGAATTGCTTGAATTCAGGAGACAGAGGTAGCAGTGAGCTGAGATCACGCCACTGCACTCCAGCCTGGGCGACAGAGTGAGACTTCATCTCAAAAAAAAAAAGTAAAAATTAGGGGAGGGAAGGCAGTGGAAACTCAGGCTAAGGGAAAAGCATGTGTAAAAAGCTCTGATAAGAATAGCTTTTGGGGAAATGATAGAAAGTTGCTAAGGATAAATTTAAAGTGAAGGAAGGTAAGCAAGAGCCAGATCACTTAGTGTCTTAGGAGGACCTAATTGTATTCGACTTTATCCTAAGTAATGAGTTCACATTTGGTTTTTAAGCAGAGGAATGAGATTTCTTACACTTGGAGTTTTAAAAGTTTACTCTGGAGGGGAAGCATTCCAATGGGGAATTCAAGAAGACTGGTTAGGAAGCCTGTCCAAGTCATCCAGGAAAGAAGATACCAGCTTGGAGTAGGTTGGTGCTGGCAGAGAGGGAGAAAAGTTGATGGACTTGAGAGATCTAAAATATTGCACAAGACTTGACCATTAAGGATTATGGGAAAGGAGGGAGAGGAAAGAAATAATGAGGTTTTTGGTTTAAATAAATGGTTGACGACATACCATTTCTTCATGTAGCTAACATGAAGAGGAGCAGTTTTATGAATGGATGGTTGCTTAGGGAAAGAGAATACAGAAAAGGGCTGAATCCAGAAGAACTCAGTACTTAGATTAATAGCAAAATAGGGGAATCATGGCAACAGTAGGATGGAAGTATTTAAAGGAGGCATGTACAGCTCTGTTACAATCTGCCAACATAAGAATTTAAAGTGTCCTTTGGATTTAGTGGTAAGAAAATGATCAGTGGCCTTTGCAATTACTTAGTTTTAGTGGAAGCCAGAAGAAGGTTGAGGATTATAGAAAGCAAGTTTAAATGCCTATTTTTGGAAAGTTTGTGAAGGGGAGGGAAAGATGGACTGGTGGCTGAAAAATGTCATGGAATTTAATCAAAGTTCTTAAAATGATGGACAAAATAGAATATATTGAAGTGCCAGTGAAAGGATTTGGTAGAGGTTACGATGTGAGGAATAGCATTTCTTATAAAATTCATAAGTTTCTGTCTTTAGTATTTGTGAATGTTGATGCTGTTTACCAAGATAACATAGAAGGAATTGGATTGGAGGAAAGGATAATGTTGAGTGTGAGATTCCTGTAGGTCATCCATGCAGAGATGTATAGTGATCAGTTGTTTTTTCTTTTTTAAATTTAAGTTCAGAGGTACATGTGCAGGTTCGTTACATAGGTAAACTTGTGTCATGGGGGTTTGTTGTACAGATTATTTAATAATCACCCGAATATTAGACCTAGTACCCATTAGTTATTATTATTGATCTCCTCTCTCCTCCTACCTTCCCCTTCAATAGGCCACAGTGTCTGTTGTTCCCCCTCCGTGTCTATGTGTTTTCATAACTTAGCTCCTGCTTATAAGTGAGAACATGCAGTGTTTGGTTTTCTGTTCCTGTATTAATTTGCTAAGGCTAATGGCCTCCATCTCCATCTGTGTTCCTGCAAAGGATATGATCTCATTCTTTTTATGGCTGCATAATATTCCATGGTGTATATGTACCACATATTCTTTATCCAGTCTGCCATTGATGGGCATTTAGGTTGATTCCATGTCTTCGCTATTATGAATAGTGCTGCAGTGAACATAAATTTTTTTGACTTTTTATAGCCATTCTGACTGGTGTGAGATGGTATTGCATTGTGGTTTTGATTTTCATTTCTCTAGTGGTCAGTGATACTGAATTTTTTTCATATGTTTGTTGGCTGCATGTATGTCTTGAAAACTGTTGGTATCCTTTGCCCACTTTTTTTGAGGGTTTTTTTTTTTCTTGTAAATTTGCTTAAGTTCCTTATAGATGCTGGACATTAGACCTTTGTCAGATGCAAAGTTTGCAAAGATTTTCTCCCCTTTTGTAGGTTGTCTGTTTACCCTGTTGATAGTTTCTTTTGCAGTGCAGAAGCTCTTTAGTTTAATTAGATCCCATTTGTCAATTTTTGCTTTTGTTGCAATTGCTTTTGGAGTCTTTGTTATGAAATCTTTGCCCATGCCTGTCCTGAATGATACTAAGATGCCTTCCCAGAGTTTTTATAGTTTTGGGTTTGACATTTCAGTCTTTAATCCATCTCGAGTTAAGGAAGGGGTCCCATTTTAACCTTCTGCATGTGACCATCCACTTATCCCAGTGCCATTTATTGAATGGTATCCTTCCCCCATTGCTTGTTTTTGTCAGCTTTGTCAAAGATCAGATAGTTTTAGGTGTGTGCCCTTATTTCTGGGCTCTCTATTCTATTCCATTGGTCTATGTGCCTGTTTTTGCACCAGTACAATGCTGTTTTTGTTACTGTATCCCTATTGTCTAGTTTGAAGTTGGGTAGCATGATGCCTCCAACTTTGTTCTTTTTGCTTAGGATTGCCATGGCTATTTGGGCTCTTTTTTGTTTCCATATGAATTTTAAAATAGTTTTTTCAAGTACTGCGAAGAAAGTCATTGGTAGTTTAATAGGGATGATATTCAATCTATAAATTGCTTTGGGCAGTATGGCCCTTTCAACGATGTTGATTCTTCTTATCGATGAGCATGGACTATTTTTCCATTTGTGTCATCTCTGATTTCTTTCTTTTTTTTCTTTTATTTATATTTTTTTTTTTGAGGCAGAGTTTCGCTCTTGTTGCCTAGGCTGGAGTGCAATGGCACAATCTCGGCTCACAGCAACCTCCACCTCCCAGGTTCAAGGGATTCTCCTGCCTCAGGCTCCCGAGTACCTGGGATTACAGGCATGCACCACCACGCCTGGCTAATTTTGTATTTTTAGTAGAAATGGGGTTTCTCCATGTTGGTCAGACTGGTCTCGAACTCCCAACCTCAGGTGATCTGCCCACCTTGGCCTCCCAAAGTGCTGGGATTACAGGTGTGAGCCACCACGCCCAGCCCAGTCATCTCTTTGGGCAATCATTTATTTGGGCAGTGTTTTGTAGTTCTCTTTGTAGCAATCTTTCACCTCCCTGGTTAGCTGTATTCATAGGTACTGTATTTTTGTGGCAGTTGTGAATGGGATTGTGTCCTGATTTGGCTTTCAGCATGACTGTTGTTGATGTATAGTAATGCTAGTGACTCTTCTACGTTTTTTTGTATACTGAGAGTTTGCCGAAGTTGTTTATCAGCTTAAGGAGCTTTTGGGCCCGGACGGTGGAGTTTTCTAGATATAGGATCATGTCTGCAAACAGGAATAGTTTGTCTTCCTCTCTTCCTGTTTGGATGTCCTTTATTTCTTTCTCTTGCCTGATTGCTCTGGCTAGGACTTCTAATACGGTGTTGAACAGGAGTGGTGAGAGAGGAGATCCTTCTCTTGTGCCAGTTTTCAAGTGGAATGCTTCCAGCTTTTGACCATTGAGTATGATGTTGGCTTTGGGTTTATCATAGATGGCTCTTATTACTTTGAGGTATGTTCCTCCAGTGCCTAGTTTATTGAGAGTTTTTAACATGAAAGCAGTGTTGAATTTTATCAAAAGCATTTTCTGCATCTGTTGAGATAATCATGTGGCTTTTGTCTTTAGTCGTGTTTATGTGATCAGTCACATTTTTGGTTTTCATATGTTGAACCGACCTTGCATCCCAGGGCTAAACCTAATTAGTGATCAGTACTTTATGTGAGACTCTGAAACTTGCCCACGCCTATGTCCTGAATGGTATTGCCTAGGTTTTCTTGTAGGATTTTAATGGTTTTAGGTCTAACATATAAGTCTTTAATCCATCTTGAATTAATTTTTGTATAAGGTGTAAGGAAGGGATCCAGTTGCAGCTTTCTACATATGGCTAGCCAGTTTTCCCAGCACCATTTATTAAATAGGGAATCCTTTCCCCATTTCTTGTTTTTGTCAGGTTTGTCAAAGATCAGATAGTTGTAGCTATGCGGCATCATTTCTGAGGGCTCTGTTCTGTTCCATTGATCTATGTCTCTGTTGTGGTACCAGTACCATGCTGTTTTGGTTACTGTAGCCTTGTAGTATAGTTTAAAGTCAGGTAGCGTGATGCCTCCAGCTTTGTTCTTTTGGCTTAGGATTGACTTGGCTATGCGGGCTCTTTTTTGGTTCCATATGAACTTTAAAGTAGTTCTTTCCAATTCTGTGAAGAAAGTCATTGGTAGCTTGATGGGGATGGCATTGAATCTATAAATTACCTTGGGCAGTATGGCCATTTTCACGATATTGATTCTTCCAACCCATGAGCATGGAATGTTCTTCCATTTGTTTGTATCCTCTTTTATTTCATTGAGCAGTGGTTTGTAGTTCTCCTTGAAGAGGTCCTTCACATCCCTTGTAAGTTGGATTCCTAGGTATTTTATTCTCTTTGAAGCAATTGTGAATGGGAGTTCACTCATGATTTGGCTCTCTGTTTGTCTATTATTGGTGTACAAGAATGCTTGTGATTTTTGTACATTAATTTTGTATCCTGAGACTTTGCTGAAGTTGCTAATCAGCTTAAGGAGATTTTGGGCTGAGACAATGGGGTTTTCTAGATATACAATCATGTCATCTGCAAACAGGGACAATTTGACTTCCTCTTTTCCTAATTGAATAACCTTTATTTCCTTCTCCTGCCTGATTGCTCTGGCCAGAACTTCCAGCACTATGTTGAATAGGAGCGGTGAGAGAGGGCATCCCTGTCTTGTGCCAGTTTTCAGAGGGAATGCTTCCAGTTTTTGCCCATTCAGTATGATATTGGCTGTGGGTTTGTTGTAGATAGCTCTTATTATTTTGAGATACGTCCCATCAATACCTAATTTATTGAGAGTTTTTAGCATGAAGGGTTGTTGAATTTTGTCAAAGGCCTTTTCTGCATCTATTGAGATAATCATGTGGTTTTTGTCTTTGGTTCTGTTTATATGCTGGATTACATTTATTGATTTGCGTATGTTGAACCAGCCTTGCATCCCAGGGATGAAGCCCACTTGATCATGGTGGATAAGCTTTTTGATGTGCTGCTGGATTCGGTTTGCCAGTATTTTATTGAGGATTTTTGCATCAATGTTCATCAAGGATATTGGTCTGAAATTCTCTTTTTTGGTTATGTCTCTGCCAGGTTTTGGTATCAGGACGATGCTGGCTTCGTAAAATGTGTTAGGGAGGATACCCTCTTTTTCTATCGATTGGAATAGTTTCAGAAGGAATGGTACCAGTTCCTCCTTGTACCTCTGGTAGAATTCAGCTGTGAATCCATCAGGTCCTGGACTCTACAGTTCTGGATTTTAAATATCTTGAGGGCAAGTGGTCTGTCTTATCTCCAAAGCATTTAGCTCAGGATCTGGGGTATAGTTAGCATTTATTACATTTTATTGGAACTGAAGGAAGAAGCAAAATCAGTCTTTAGATCTAATGTACAAGTCTGAGAGTTAGCCATTTTTAACCTTAGTTTGAGGAAAGAAAGGACAGCATGCCCAGAAAGCCCATGGAAAAAGATATCCAAGGCAAAAATCTTGAGGAACACCAACATTTAGTAGGCAGAAGAGACCAGCAAAGATAACTTAGGAAGGAAGAGTCAGGTGAGAACTAGGACAGGGAGTGAGTGTACAGAGCATTATGGAAGCCAGAAGAGGGAGAATGATGAAGTGTCAATGGTCATGCCAAATGCCATTGAGAGATCAATTAAGAGTAAGATAAAGACTCTACTAGAATTAACTGTTGGTGGTCATTGATCATTAGAGAAGTTTTAAAGAATGCCAAATACTGTTTATTTTCTAGTTTAATTGAGCTAAGGAAGCAAAAGCAGGTAGTTGTTACTTAGGTAGGTAGGTAAGTCGTGGATGGAACCTGGCCCCAAGAACACAGGTTGGGAGTATTAGCATTACAGAGTAGGAAGGATACCTCTTAGACTAAGTCTGTTAAGTAGAAATGTTGAGCTCCTTGCCAGGAAGGAAAGAAACAACATTACCACTCAACAGCAAGCCTTAGGAAAGTAGAAAATGAAGTTTTAAATGGTGAAAATTTGAAACAAACGATAGGAGGAAGAGCTGAGTAGGGGATATGAAAGGATTACCAGTCAGCTAATATATGCTGTTTCTCACATTCAACGCCCAGCTGATTTAGGAAACCATAATATTTTAGGAGCACCCTCTGCATGATTACATGGTATACCTGATAGTGTTCCTCAGTTGGATGGAAGAAGGAGGTGGTTGCGTAGTCCTGGTAGAAGTAATATGTTGATGAGTTGAGTCTGGATAGGGAAGGAAACAGCCAAGAGGACACATGAAAAGGGAGTGGTCAGGGAACTGGAGGTCTTAATGGTGACAAAGAGGGTATAGTGGGAATAAGGCTAAAAATTAGGTATGGAAGACTGGGACATTGAAATTTATGATTTTAGGAGTAATACAGCTCACAGTGTCTGGAAATGGCCATACAATTAGATTCCTGAATTCGATGTAGATTAACTTTGGTCCATTTTATTGGATGGACTGTACACAGAAGATGCCCTTAGTAGAAACCAGTGTGAGAAGTGCTGAAGACCTAAATTTGCTTCAGCAGGGCCAGGCCTGATGGATCATCCCTGTAATTACATGACTTGGGAGGCTGAGGTGGGAGAATCGCTTGAGCCCAGGGGTTCAAGGCTGCAGTGGATTATGATCACACCACTGCACTCCCAGGGTAGGTGGCAGAATGAGACCCGGTCTCAAAAATAAATAAAAAATAATTGATAAGGCGTGTACCTACAGGCTGTGTGGTACACGTAAGGAGTTTGGGAAAGCAGCTTCTTGAGAGTATTGTCTTGGGAGATCCAGGTTCAGTTAAGATGAAATTGCCGTATATAAGTCTGAAGCAGTAAAGAACGAGTTCTGGAGAGAATAGAGGGAACCCTAGGGAACATAATTAACAATATTGGCAGGCATATTTGGAAGAAGTCAGAGAAGAAGAATTGGAATAGTAGGAATGGGAGGATAGGTAATAGGAAGATTTTGGGTTTTAGTGGCCAAAAGAAAAGATAAACTTTATAATTCTTCAAGTCCAAGGAATCTGGTCTGTCTGGCCTGCCTAGGCCCTGTGCATCGGATCTGCTAGTGATAGTTAACATTTGTTGACTGCTGCTATTTGCTAGGCACTGCACTAAGAACTTTTCTTGTATTTCTGCTTATTCTTACACTAACTAAGAGTTAAGTGCTGTTATCCCTATTTTAAGGTGAGGAAATTGAGTAATATGAGGAAAGGCTACAGGTCTTACCTAAGGATTACACAGATAGTATGTGGCAGAGCTGAGAGTTGAAACCAGGCAAACAGTCCAGAGCTTAGCCAAATGAGATAATAGGTTGCTTAGTATTTTTAGCTGGAAGGTTCCATAAAAATTATCTTAGTATCAGAAAAGAATTTAGGTGATTACGAAGCAGTGTTAGGAGCTGATTAATAAGTGATTTTCATTTTTTAAGACCCACAGTGTGTATATATATAATATATATGATATAATATATTGTGTATCATATATATAATATATATGATATATATTATATATCATGTATATTATATAATATGTGATATATAGTATATAATATATGACATATAACATATCTATATATATATGTTTGTAGGTACTGTATATATATTATATATGATATATAATATATAATAGAGAAAAATTTCCTTATTTGAAAATTTCAAAACCATCCTTAATAACAATGTATTTACTAATGTATATGCGTGCATGTATATATATATGTATACCTATTCACCTTTGCGTATGGTTTAATTAATATTGGTTCCAAAGGAAAAAAAAGAATACGCTTCTGGAGCCATGAAGGAGGTGGCTATGTTGATGAAGGTAGGGAGCACAGAACAAAGGGGCTGTCTACCAGAGATCTGCACTGCAGTGTGTACTCTTAAACCAGAGAAGCCAAGGGAGAAATGGAAATGAGAAGCAATTGTGCAGGAGTTTAATGGATTCTGACTAGAGTAGAATTCTCTAGTCAGTGTGTATTGGGAGAGTTATAATAGAAACTTGTAGTCAGAGGTTTTGTTTGCTACCAGGTTCTTTTTGTTCCCCAAAATAGCTATGAGCATAGCAAAAGAATGTTCACTGTGCAAGCTGCACTTACTGTCTTTAGTGCTACCACCCATAGGTCTTCTGGATCCTCCTGTTCCCCTGGGTAAGTTGGAGAAAAGAAGTGGACATGATGATAATGGCCCTCATGTCCCTAGGTCCCTCTGTAGCAATGAGGTGTTCAGGAAGCCACTGAGCTTTTGAGGACACAAGTGTGTTTCAAACTATTCAGGAGCAGGTCACACCAGGCGATTCTTCACTGGAAACAGATGTCTGTGAGTCATCCTCTCAAGAGAAAGGCCCCCTTCTTGCCAAGTCAGATTTGCTTCTTTTATATGGAGGCTTTAAGATGTTTTCTTTTTTTTGTTTTTTGTTTTGAGATGGAGTCTCGCTCTGTCACCCAGGCTGGAGTGCAGTGGCGCTATCTCGGCTCACTGCAAACTCCACCTCCTGGGTTCACACCATTCTGCCTCAGCCTCCTGAGTAGCTGGGACTACAGGTGCCGGCCACCACGCCTGGCTAATTTTTTGTATTTTTAGTAGAGACGGAGTTTCACTCTGTTAGCCAGGATGGTCTCGATCTGACCTCGTGATCTGCCCACCTCGGCCTCCCGAAGTGTTGGGATTACAGGCGTGAGCCACTGCACCCGGCCGGCTTTAAGATGTTAACCAACTCCTTGACACTTAGAAGGATATACAGAGAATCTTGTTTATGTTTTTTTCAGTACACTTTTACATTATCCAAATACTTAAGTCATTCTTGGCAATCCTTGTTTGCTACTTCCAACCCTATTAAAACTGATCAGCTCATTAGATTTACTTATTTGAAGATTTTAAAACCTCAGCTGCAGCATTACAAAATTTTCTCTCAAGCATGTATACTCTCAAAGGAGAATTTCTAATCAAGGATGGCAGTTGGGTGTTCACTTATGCAGTTTAAAATTTGATCCTCACAACCACCCCTGCCCCATAAGAAGAGGAAAATTAGCAACCCCATTTTATAAAGACAGTGACATGGGAAAATTTAAAGACTTTTAACAGCAAACCTATAAAATAGGTCTCTGGCCCCTAGTTCAGAATGTTCTACATTGTCCTGGTTGATGACTGTATTGCCATTTATTTCAAGGCAGAAGAATGAAGCTTGAGATTGTCAGAAATATATAGGGAAAGTTTTTAGGTTTTCATTGTAAATATAGGAAGTAGTGCAATACACTTCCCATTTCAGTAAATAAGGCAAAATTAGAAGTTATGTCATGTCATATATTGATGTCTTCAGTTTAAAAAGTCTATCACTATAAAATGAGAAACTGAAGTAATTCTAGTTTATTTCAACAAAATCTTGAGACCCGTATGAAAGGCAACATCTGCTCTGCTAGAAGTGAAAAGACCAGAAACCTAGAATGCTCTGTGTGATCATGATGTGCCCTTAGCTGCACAAAATAGAGGCTGGTTGGTTCTGTGTAATCCTTGAGCTTTAGGTGTATGTTGTTCGGACTGCCTTTCTCTAAGCTGATATCCCTGACAATGAGAGAAAAACTGAATTTTGATTTTAAAACTGTAATCCTGTGGCCTAGCTACATTTTTTTTTTCTTTTTACTGACCAAGCTATAACCTCTAGGCAGCTTCCCTCAGAAATACAACATTGAAGCAAAGGGCAGACATGCTCTCTTAGAGTTTTCAAGTCTCATACACAGAATTGGGCCCTCAGTTACAAAGTGACGAGCTCAAAGATCCTGGAAGAGAAGCTTGGGAAGCCCAAGGCTGAGGACTGGCTCTAGATAGAACAATAGGTAATATTTAATAAACAATCGTGTCAGCAACTGTTCTGAGCTCTTTGTATGGCAATTCATTTCTCATAACTAAGAAAGGAATTAGCTACCACTCGAGGTAACTCAGTCTTATTTGTGTTATCACCACCTGACTATTCCAAGGGACCAGTGTGTTCTTGCTGAGTCAGGTTAACAATCCTAGATACTGCCTGAAGGAAAATTTATATAGTAGTCAATAGTGTGTATGTGTATGTACACACTATATACACACACCTTCAACAAAGCAAACATTGTGGTAGATTTTATAATCCTGTCAGGGTAGTGAGAAAGACCATGTCACCATTTGGCAAAATTTACATTCAAATCCTGTTACTACCTTGCTTTCTCTTCTTTATCAGAGGCCATGTTCATATTGGCTTCATCAAAAAAGTTACATACACTCCTTTTCAGCAAATGTGTATGCATAATAAATATTCAGATGTTCTTTGAGCACTTTTCTCAGAATATATTTTAATTAGGTGATTTGCTTCACTTGTAGCTGGAGTTGGTCTGGAGTGAAATTGGAAGTACAGTAACTTACATGGCTGCATATGAAGTAAGTTTAAAAGTGGAGGTGTGTGATGAGTCCATAAAGCTCATCAGTTTCATAGGCTAACTTAACGTATGTGTTGCTCAGTTACTGAATTGCACAGGATTAAGAGGCCACAAGATGGAAAACTAACACTGGAAAGGAGTATGTACAGTTAAGGTCTGAAAATTGAACCAGAAATTACCTTCCCATTATTTTTTATTTATACTTTAAAGGGGACATGGGCTAATATATGGTAGTCATTTATATTTTGGGGTACTTACAAGTTAAACAGTTATTAAAGTACAGTTTTTTTTTAATTGGGAGATGACTATGACACATTAGCTATTGGTCCATTTTAGGATTAATAGACCAGCCTTCATAATGGAAAAAGGCTAAAGCCATCATGCTTTGATTATACATATTTAATTATCTAATAAGCTTTAAAGAAAAGTAACAGTTGGTCATTACTTGGATATGCCAGTATTCCAAAGATCTTTGAAAAAATGTTTTACAGGAAATTTCTGGAAGACTGAATTTGGAGTTTTAAAAAAACTGAATTCTTGCTCAGTCACTTCAGGTAACTGGGCAAGTCACTGTATCATTCTAGGTTGTAGTCTGATTTGTAAGTATTTTAAAGATTTCTTCCAATTCCAGAATATTGTGATTTTTTTACTTCATACAACACAGTTATGCTGAAAAATTCAGAAATTTGTTCATTGTTTTTGAGCAATTACTGTGGGTTAACGCCTGAAGGTAAAATGAAGGACATAGTTCTTGCCTGCATTCAAAATGCTCACCATTTAGAGGGGGATACAAATGTGTAAGCAAATAACATAGAGATAAGTGATAGGATAAAGCCATGTATTGTTAATTATAATACCTAACATTTTAAAATAATCTCTACATGCCGTACTTTGCATGAGTCATATAATCTGTGCAGTGGCCCTGTGAGTTACGTATTATCACTTATCCCCATTTTACATTACATTTTGCTCTCTGACAGAAATATTTGTTCCAAGCCTTACAGTTTCTCAAGGTGGAGAAAAGAATTAAATCACACAAAATATTAAGTACCTCACAGGTACTAACTATAATGCCATGATTTTAAAGAAGATAAATCATATTATAACCAGTTCTTTGGGACTACCTAAATTGTCTATTGTAATGAGCTGTCCTGTCATATGTGAATTTGTTTTTTAAAGATGATTCTGTTCATCAGAGATCTTTCTGTGGACTCAGGTTTAGGTACAGCCAATACAAAGTCTTATTTTGCCATTGTCCAATATTTAGTTACTAGAACCATAGGATCTTGAAGAGTTTAAAAGAAATTTGGAATCCCAGCACTTTGAGAGGCCGAGGCGGGCGGATCACGAGGTCAGGAGATCGAGACCATGGTGAAACCCCGTCTCTACTAAAAATACAAAAAAATTAGCCGGGCGTGGTGACGGGCACCTGTAGTCCCAGCTACTCGGAGAGGCTGAGGCAGGAGAATGGCGTGAACCCGGGAGGCGGAGCTTGCAATGAGCCGAGATTGCGCCACTGCACTCCAGCCTGGGCAACAGAGCGAGACTCCGTCTCAAAAAAAAAAAAGAAATTTGGAGGTCATCTAGCTATACCTTCTATATAATCCAGAAATATTATTGAACATCTTATTCAATGTTAGGGAATCTCACCACTTTATTGGGCAACCATTTCATTGAGGCAGTTCAAATTAATAAAACTTTCCAATTATTAGGTAAAAAAAAAACTTTTATTTTCAGCCATTGGTCCTGGTTCTGCAACCTTGAAACACAAAATGAGTTGTCTTTGAAGCATTGGGAAAATAATTCACTATAGTCTGGACACAAACCTTTGTTAATACAGCTATAAATGAACTCAAAAAAGTCTCATACTACACTTTGCTCATGTTAAGGTGGTGGACAGCTAAAATTCCAAGGAATTTATGTCGTGAACTAATATCATCTTGGTCTCATACTAAAATCTTAAATCTTGGTGCAGAATGATTGCTTGTTCCATTTCACCTGACTTAAATTCTGAACAAAATTATCCCCTGCTGAGATTTTTTACGTTTCAATTTTAAATGTTTCAATTCAATTTTTTAAATGTTTCCATTTTTAAATGTTTCAAATACTAGGCATTTCTTTTGTCTTCAGTTGATATAGGCATGCCTTCTGTTTCTTCCTCCTAGTCACTAATGTGAATGTACTCTGGAACTGTTTGGAGCAGTAAGTAAAAGAAATTAACGAGTCAGTGATTTATATCAGGTAGGAGTTAAGTTGTCTCTCACATAACAACAACAAACAGACAGTAGGAGAATAGGCAGTTCGAGGCTGATAAGGCAATTTCATAATGGCATCAGTGTCCCAGAAGCCTGCCTATCTTCTTCAGAAGGTCTCACATCCATTTTCAGAGTCACCTCATGGCAGAAAGATGTTCCCGGCAACATGAACCTATGATGTTTCAGGCAAGAAGGGGTGGGGGTGGGAGAAAGATGCATGCAAACTAGGTCAGTACAATTTTTAAGCAACTTTCCCCAAAGCACCTTGTTGCTTTGACAAGAAGATAGTCACACAGCTACCTCTACATGCAGAGACTTTAAAATATGCCTTTTTAGCTGGGCATGTTGACATCCCCAACAAAATCTGGATTAAGTGGAGAGGGAAGAGGAACACAACTTTTTCTTCCAAGAAACGTTGAGCTCCTAAGTGCAGGGACCTAACCTGTGGGGATATAGGGATATAAAGAGATGAATAAGACAAAGTCCTTGACCATAATCACCGTCATTAATTTTTAATATCAAATTAATGTAATTAGGAACAATCTTCTCTAAGAGGATTGGCTTATCGGGTTTGTTTATCTTCCACAGAAAGTCAAATCTCAAGTTACTGCACTTTTCTTTGAGATAAATATGAATGAAAACTCTTGGCTAACCTAGTGATTAATACCTCTTTCAATCACAGGGCATTACTGATCATCTATTTAGTTAACATTTTTATACCAAGAATGTGGTAGTTGTATTGCTTAATATTTGTCTGCTCTGGCCCCAATCCACAGCACAGAGTTTAATAGTGACCTTTTACAAAAGAAGAGGAATCAAGTCCACTTTTTCAATGTCCTATGATTGATTCATCCCCAATTCTACACCACAACCATTCTCTCTCTCTACTCTGATAGGAGGCATTAATATATGAAGGTTTTTTAAGATAAAGTATTAACAGAAATTACATATTTCCTCTGAACATTTTTCCTTTTTAATAGAAAAAAATTAAAAATTCTTTGTAGCTGGAGCAGGATTTGATACTTCACCTTTAAATGGGAATATTGACCTATGTCAGTAACATCCAGAACTCATTTTACTTTGCTTTCAAACAATATTTGGGAACAGTATAGTATTTTTAAAAGATAAGCATCTCAGAAAGTTGTTTATTAGACTGTCTAACACTGTGGAAACAAGATGGGTCTGCAGAAAATTCACAGAGCTCCTCACAGTCACCAATATCTTTTACAGCCAAAGGAAGATTTGCTTTGTGAAAAAAGGTCCAATTTATATTAGAGAAAGTGCTTCTGGCAGGTCTTTCCTAGAATACCTTCCTTGGGCTTTTGTCATAAAAATTCAGTTGAATTCTGACATGTTTTGCCTCTACGTGCTCCACCACTGCTTCTTTCTTTCCTCATTAGTTTTTTTGTTTCGTTTAATACAGGGTCTTGTCCAGGCATGGTGGCTCAGGCCTGTAATGCCAGCACTTTGGGAAGCTGAGGTGGGTGGATCACCTGAGGTCAGGAGTTCGAGACCAGCCTGGCCAACATGGCAAACCCTGTCTCTACTAAAAATACAAAAGTTAGCCGGGTATGTTGGTGGGCACCTATAATCCTAGCTACTCGGGAGGCTGAGGCAGGAGAATTGCTTGAACCTGAGAGATGGAGGTTGCAGTGAGCCAAGATCATGCCACTGCACTTCACTCTGGGGGACAGAGCAAGACTATGTTTCAAAAAAAAAAAAAGACAGGGTCTTGCTCTGTCACCCAGGCTGGATGCAGTGGCGCAATCATAGCCCACCTCAAGTTTGAATTCCTAAGCTCAAGGGATCCTCCTGCCTTGGCCTCCCAAAGTTCTGGAAATACAGGCATAAGCCACTGCACTTGCCCTCTAATCAGTCTTTTAAAGAGCTATGAAGTGTTCCTCACTTCTGTGCTCTGTGCAATGTTAAATATACAAACAAAATAAACTAGGAATAAATTGACATCAGTATTTAAGAAAAGTGTTACATGTATGTGATGGGATATGAGCTAGAATAAGGAGAGGCAGGGCACTATAGGCTTTTAAATTATTAAAATTTTGTATTATACAGGAAAGAAAGTTATGAAGAAGGTGGCTTTACTGGGACTCTCAGTTACAAGACACAGAAATCCAACCTGAACCAGCTTAAGCAAAAAAGGAATTTATCTTTCATGTAACTAACCACAGAAAGGTTAGGGGTAGAGCCAGGCTCGGGGACAATGGGATTGAGGAGTTCAAACATCCTCAAGTCTTTGCCTTTTTCTCCCTCCTCTCTCATCTTCACGGTCTTTTTTCTAGATTGGCTGCATTCCATTGGGAAGACTGGAACCACAGCCACTTAGAGCTCTGGGCATTCTTTTGTACAAGTGCTTGAAAACATTTCCTCCCAGCTGTAATGAGAACTCCTGTTGCCAGGAACAAGGTCTGTAACTAGAAAGAGTATGGGACAAGTGCAGAGCAGTCCGAATAATCACTGCAAGCTGGGAGTGGCTTAAATGAAATTAGGGAGACCTCTGTTTAGTGATCTGGGAAGACCTATGGTTGATTTTTCAGTCTGCCTGTACTAGTTGCATGTCCCTGAAGAAAAGTGACTGCTTTTTCCTCATCTCCAAGGTTACTGTCTGCTCTATGGACACCAGAAGATTTCGGAGTAGAACAGTTGAGGTGGGCCAGTGAGACCAGGACACAGGTGTAAGATACTTCACCCTCCGTGAGCCTTAACAGAAATGGACATTTTCTTGAGCAGGAATTATGCATTAAATCTTGGGATGTACATAGCACAGGGTCTTGCTCCCAGGTACTCAATAAATATTAATTTACCAACAAGAGAAACAATATTGTACAAATTAACTGCCAATTTCTCTCAGTCAAGTACTTTGGGTCCTCACTGACCCCAAGAAAGCCATCAGAATGTTCTCATAGGAAACTCACTTTGTAAATTAAGGTACTACCAGCAAGACTCAAGGAACGAAAATCACACACCTTCCTATTTAAACATCTTCAATGCCATTGCCCTTGCTCACATTACCTTTCAGTTTCTTTTCTATACAAAGTGGAAATGCAAAGAATATATAGCCAAGCAGTTGGACTTTTTGGTTAGGCAGAATTTGCCATAACTGATGTGAAGAGGATGAGCTCCCCCAAAACATTTTTGGCATCAAACTCATCCTCAGACTGACAAAGTCCCTTGTTTCCATTCCAGTCCTGCATTCAGAAACCCTGTTTTCTAGATTCTGTGCCGTGATCAAGGTCTCAAAAACCTTAAATTTCTTTTAACCACCTATTATTTTCGCACATACACACACGAAATTCATGATTACCTGCATTCATGCAGGCTAGATGTTTTCGTGTTCAATGATAAAATATATGTTTGTAAGCTCAAGTCCAGCAGTGATCTGTGGTATAAATTGAAGAAGGGTAAACCACAAATTTCACCTTTCTCTCTGTTGTCTAGAACACAGTCTTTAAGATAGAGATAATGACCACTGCTGCTGACATAGTCTGTAGACCACATAATGACCCAAATAACCTTCATTGCGCATGACTTGTAATGAGATTATATTCTAAAGAGGGCAAGGCATGGAAGACATAATTGGTTTTTAGTTAAAATTACATTTTTATGCCCTGACTTTCTGTTAAATTCTCGAGGGAGAATAATAATTTCTTAGCTATCTTTACCAAGCAGTGTTGCAAATCCTGTTCTAAAGTTGTCAGAACATGTTTTATTTCACATAGTAATCATACCCACTGCAGTCTAGCAAAGATACCAATGACAGCCAAAGAGCATTGTGAAATACCCTTATTTTTATTCTGAAGAAATGTACATGTGTTAGAGTATTAAATCCAAAGAGAACATATCTGTGAATTTCTAGAAAAATTTAAGTAAAGAAAGTTCTAGTCTTCAAAACAAGTAATAAACTTTTAAAACATTTTTGCACCACTGTAACAACATAGTACACATTTTACTATCTGTCCTAGAGGGAGATATACTAGTAAATTATAGGCAAACTATGACTTACAGTATAGTACATAGTGAATTCCTGATTATGAAAGGTTCAACAATATGAATATTTACAAAGTATTTCAATGTTCTTTTGGTTAAATAGAAGTCTTAAGTAATTATCAAGTGGGTACATTCTTTTTCTGTGGCCTCCACTTCCTATCAATGTGTTGCCTTCTGGGGGACCTGCCTTCCTTTCTAACTCTAGAGTGACCCTTTCGGATGTCTGCTGGTTCAGGCTTAAGTGGGATACCCCCCAGTAATATTTGTACTTAATTTGGAGACCACTGAAATGATAGCTTTCCTCCCTCTCCTCTATTCCACTTATATCCAAGGATCCCTGAATCGGCAAGAGGCCTGGGCTCTGTGGCCTTTTCCCTAGGCGGGATCTTCCTGTTGAATGTCCCTCTGTGTGTCCCCAGCTAGCTGCTATCCTATCCCACAGTTTTTCCCTGCAGAGATTGAGTAGGACAGGGAGTGGGGCCTTGGCTGCCACTTTGGAAAGATTGCCAGTTCCTTCATTTCAGCTCTGAGGCCATCACATTTGCCTAAAGTGTCACTTTTTATATTTTCCAGTTCATTGTGCACCAATTGTAATGAGATCGAAAAAACAGAAAACTGACACAGGGTTTCTTTTTTTTTTTTTTTTCCTGAAAAATCTAAGCTCTTAAAAGAATCCTGTTAGATTTCTTCAGACTAATTTGCGATTACCTATTCTAAAACAACTAATGTTATCCACATACTGGAGAACCCTACAACAAAACAATGAGACCTCTGTCTAGAGCTCATAACTGAAAGCATATTGACAATGTAAAAAAATTCCTCCCAAATGATACTAAGGCTGACATGCTTTGTCTTCCAACTCAGCTTAGGCCTTGCTGAGGAGGGATGCAGGTTTTCTTTGTTTAACCCTCGTGTGTGTCACAAAGTAGCCTTGCTTCAGGTAGCAGGAGTGTGTTTATGGCCAAGTGTGAATGATGATTCTGGAGTAGGGGAGGGGTCCCTCTCCTACCACATTCAACATATCTGAGGCTGTGGCACTCACACACTGAGGACTTGAAGTTTTTTTTTAATATTTTTGGAGAAAGCACTTAATAAAGCACTTGAGAACCAAAAAACTCAGTTCAATGAAATTCAACACAATACACAAGCATGAGGTGATGACCAAGAAGAGGATGAAGATTGTCTTCTCAGTGGGTTTGGAGATGAAGCAGTCCACAATGTTGGGACAAGGCTTTAATCACACTTTTCAAATCACACTTTATAAGGTAGGGAACACTAAAGCCATCATATAGCTTATAAAATAAAGCAAGGAAGCCAATTTCAAAACCAGTTTTAACAATGAGGCTGATAAGATAAGTGTACCATAGGCCCCCATCCGTTGTACCTGAGCTGACATAGAGTTTCTTTCTGTGCCTTTTCTCTCTACCCTCACGATAAGCTACATGTAAAACCACCAGAAGCAAAGGTGTGGAGACCATGATCAGTTGTAAGGCCCAAAATCTGACTTGGGAAATGGGGAAGAAGTCATCAAAACACACATTTTCACAACCGGGCTGTCTACTGTTGCACTCAAACTCTTCCTGCTCATCTTTCCACACGTGCTCTGCTGCCACCATGTAGACCAGCAAACAGAAGACAAACATGACAGCCAGCCAAATCCATCTAATCCCAGTGGAGTATTTATTTACTCCACTCAGGAGATCTCTGAGGAATATCCAACTCATGACTTAGGCTCAAAAGAAGGCAAGACTCTGCAAAATAAGACAATTTCATCTGGATTCATTTATTTATATTCTGCAGATCATTTCTACTATTTGAGGGATTATGTAAGATAAATTACAATTTCTGCATTATAACAACTCTGGTGGTTTAGGGCTCTCTAAGAATCCCGAAGGATATGCTGTCTTACATATAAGGAGATGATACAACTGGTCCATGGACATAATTAATCCCATGTCCACTTTAATTTGAGATTTAATTGGTCATCTACCCTGCCGCCCACTACCCCATTTTCAAACAATTCTGTGTTTGGCAAAATCTTTCCAGTTTATTTCTTCCCTCTAAAGATGGATGGCTCATGTTACTGATATGAAGAGAATTAGATATGAATATCAAGGTGATCCTGGTATCTTGAGATGTCCTTCACATGCCAGATTGTTGACGCTATAGTCTCTGCTCACTTTCTCAAATTCGTTAATGACCCTCCCAATCCTTAAGGTTTATTACCTGCCCCTACTTCTTCTTGGTTCCCATATCCCATATCAGCAGCTCAGCTTGCCACCAATTTGATAATGAAAAGTGAAGCTCTCCAATACAAACTTCCTTAAACTCTGCTCCCTCACCCTCCAGACTGACATATTCATACCCAATTTACCTTCTTTATCCAGTTTGGAAGGAGAGTCTCCCTCTTCTTGCCCCAAAATAATCATTCACACTCAACATCCCATTCTTGATCTATCAGTTTTCCGTGTTTTGTATTCTGTTGTCTTCAATCTCCTCTGTCTCCTTTCTCTCAGTATACAAATATGCTTAAGTGTTGTCCATTTTTAGTGGGGGAGAGGGAGAATCTTCATAGCTTATCTTGCTGACAGTCTTTCTTCCTTTATTCCTCATTTCTACTTCCTCAACTGTTATTTACTCCTCAACTCATTGAGTCTAGTTTTTCTGCTCATCATTGTACTTAACGTTTATGCTAAATTTAGCACTGTCATGCAACTGCCAAATCTTCTGGACACTTGGATTTTATGTAATTTTCCTGTGACATTTGACACTGTTGCCTGTGCTTGCATTCCTGAAACTTCTTCAGACTTAAGTTCTATACCACTCTACCCTCTCTTCTTGTTTCACTCCTCCTGATTCTTTCATCTTCGTTTTTGTTGTCCACCTCTTAAGAATTCTGTCCTTTGCTCTTTTCTTACTCTTTATGCTCTCCCTAGAAAATCTCATCCCCATGGATTCGACTTCTGCTTTCACCTTCCTGACTCTCCCTAAATCTACATAGTTCCGTGCCTCATGATGATCATCTAAATGTCCCACAAGAATTCTGAACTTGATACATCTACAACTGAATTTATTCTTTTCCTTGCCCTTCAATTTCATTCTTATTGAATGGCATCACCAACACCCAAGCGCCCGTCAGAAATTTCATATTCATCCTAGACTCCTCTCTCATGACCCTTTTTTAATTGCCCACAAAGTTCTTCAGATTCCTCCTAAATGCATCTCAAATCCATCTCCAGGTCACTGCTGAAATCTCTGTCACTCCTACAACTCTCATTAGGTTCTATTTCCAGTCTCATCATCTCCTCCCCTCCCCTTCTAGTACATCCACGATGCTATTTAATTCTCTTAAACTTCTTCGCATCTCTTGCTCTTTTCTCAGTAAAAGCTAGTAAGAATCTGAAGTGCCTTCTTTTTCATTTCAGTGACATTTTCTTTCTGGCACTGACTGCTTCCATCTTATCACTGAACTCCGTGGGATGGGCCTGATTCATTGTTTGTTGGGTCCATGATATGCTCAGAACTCTGTTCTGTGCTTTTGAGTTGATCTCTCAAAACCACTCTGAAAGGTGGCTTTTGTTTTTGTTTTTGTTTTGTCTTTGTTTGCCTTATGATGGTGGTTGTTTTGTTCTTGCAAATGAAAAGGCAGACTCAGAAATGAAGACACTTTCTCAAGGTCACAAAGTAAGATGCAGAGCAGGGCTCAAGTCTAATTTCCATTATCTGACAGCAAGGTTTCTCAACACTTGCACCATACACATTTTGGGCTGATTAATTCTTTGTTTCAGCAGCTGTCCTGTGCATTGTAGGAAGTTTAGTAGCATCTCTGGCCCCTAGCATCTAGAAACCAGTAGCCAACCCCGTCCCCTACCATTTGTGACAACAAAAAATGTCTCCATATATTTTCAAATGTCACCTGGAGAGAGGAGACAAAATCTTCCCAGTTGAGAGCCACTGCTTTAACTTTCTACCATGACCAGTAGATATGGGCTAGAGCTCCAGGCCTGCCACGAATTTACTTTATAATTTCTCAGGTGAAAACTTTGCCTTTTCAGGTCCTGTTTCCTATTACAATAATTAATACTTCTTATTTTCTGCATAGACGCAGCCAAAAGAGAATCATGGAAATGGTGGTGTGAGTGGAAACAGAGTTAAGAAAACTGAGATGTTCCAACAGCACACATGTTGGGAGCATAATACATGTTCTCTTACAGAGGAAGCAATGTAGAGCAAGTCCACATTCCAGAGCCCTGAGAGGGCAAATGAAGGCTAAGAGGTATTTTCAGGGAAAACAAAGCTACGTGTACACAATGCCCTATTCAGCAGGGAATAAATACTTCAATGTCCTTGGTTTTCAGGACACAAACAAAATTGTATTAAATCAAAAGGATTCTTAAGCCTACCGGAAAGGTTAATGTCTTCATGAATTATTAAAACAAAGCCCCAAAGATTAAAAAGGAAAAAATATATTATGTTTCCCTATGACATGTATCATTGGGCGTTTGTCCATATTACTCAAGAGGATATTTATGTAATCTTACTAAACATTTGAAAGTACCTTGTTGGGCATTTTAGAGGTAGGAGGAAGGTAAGAGACTGTGTTGCTAAAAGAAAGGCAAAAAAAAAAAAGTGACTGATCTTTGAATAGAATCAGAGGATGATGGCATCAAATGTCATAATTATGACTTTTATTTTATAAATGTCCATCCTATTTAAAAAAAATTTTTTTTTCAGACAGAGTCTCACTCTTGCTCAGGCTAGAGTGCAGTGGTGCAATCTCAGCTCACTACAACCTCCACCTCCCGGGTTCAAGCAATTCTCCTGCCTCAGCCTCCCAAGTAGCTGAGATTGCAGGTGCCCGCCACCACGGCTGGCTAATTTTTGTATTTCTAGTAGAGACGGAGTTTCACCATATTGGCCAGGCTGGTCTCGAACTCCTGACCTTGCGATCCACCCACCTCAGCCTCCCAAAGTGCTGGGATTACAGGCATGAGCCACTGTGCCTGGCCCCTATTTTCAAATTTTTTGCTGATGGAAAGACAATGACATTGTTATTCTTTACAATAAGAATATACAAAATTAAATCTGAAAAAAATAAACCTAATAAACAATATGAAATCAGAGACCTATCACTCTTTCATATGTATATATTTGGTTCTTGTAACAATTGGAGAAAGCTGTTTATAGAATAATGTTTACAAAGCAAGCCAATTAACAGACATCTGGAAGGTTACCATGTCGGAAAATCATATAGTGAATCCTTTTAAATCTTTCTTGCCTCTATATATGTCAATGACTCCCAAATTATGTATCTCCAGTGCAGACCTCTCATCTCTGACTTTCAGCTGCCTTCTTGTCATCTCCAATAGGATGTCATCTCATAAACTTAAAATATTCAAAAGTGAAATCTTGCCAGTACTTTCTTCACTTTATGCCTCCCATCCAAAGCACTGATCCTTCTCAGTGTTCTCTGCTTCAGTAAATTGCACCACCATCCGCCCAAGTGTTGAAGCCAGAAACTTGGAAGTCATTCTTCATCCTTCTCTCTGCCTCAAACCCCACATCCAATCTACATTCAAGGCCAAAGTTTTTACCTTTGAAATACATACCAAAACTATTCACTCTTTTCATCTGCGCTTCCACCACTCTAATCCAAGCCACCTTCATCTCCTGCCTGGAACACCATAATAGCTTCCTATCTGTCACTCTGTTTCTCATTCTTGCCCCCTCCAACCCATTATCCATTCAGATTAACTTTTAAAATGGAGACTGTATATTCTCATTTCTCTGCCCTACCGTGGTTTTCTGTTGCATTGAGGGTAGGGGAAAAAAGGCCAAACACCTATCTGGACAACAAAAGCCTGTGTAGTGGTGCCTGTGCCTGCATCTCCAACCTTGTCTTGCACATCTCCAAAGGATACTGGATTCCAGACATGCTTTCCTTCTTTCAGTTTCTCCTTTAGACACTACATCCATTCTGTTCCTCCTTCCTACAATACTCTGGTCCCCTTAACCTGAATCAGAGTGGCTTTCCCTGACCCCACTAATCTAAATTAGGTCTTCCTTGGTATTCTTGTTCATTATGTTGGCTTTTTTTCCTTCATGCCACTTATAAGTTGTAATCATATACTTATTTTTGTGATTAATATCTGTACAGACCACATGTTCTTTAAGAGAAGGAGCTAGAATTGCCAGATGAAGCAAAAATGTAGAATGCACAGGAAATTTTGAATTTCAGATACTACACAGAACAATTGATTCTCAGTACGCCAATTTACCAAGCAACCTTCTGAGTAATAATTTTTTTCTTGCTGAAATTGTTTATGCTGTGCAAGGAAGTCCTCCTGAAATTAGATACAAGAGTTCCAGTTCCTGGAGATGCATTTTATAAATCAGGTCCCTGGGCTTGGCTCGTGTGGATGAATCCCTTAGAATAGATTGAACTCTGAGTAAACAATATGCCTGACTTTCTGAACTTTTGGAACTGAGTGCCAGTTCTGATTGTGATGACACTGTTGAGACCCCTGTTGAGCAGCCCACTTGTTCTTCTCTTATTGCAGGATGAGCTTTGTCACACCAGCAACTTCTTGCCCAACACTGGAGGCTTTAACTTCCTGCGAGGTTCAGGCAATGTCAAGCTGGTCTCTGGGAGGAAGACAGGCAAGCCTACCTGCATAAATACTGTCCAAAAAGCCCTTGCACTGCTAGGAGCTAGAGAGCTGCTTCGTCATTCCCCAAAAGTGCTGGTTTGAAACTTGTGTTGAAGGAGCACTGGATTTCCAATTGCCTTGCAGACTGCCAGCGACACTCCCTGAAAAATCCATCAGCCTTCATACCCAGCTCCTTTCACCTCTTAGTAACAATAATGCTCATCCTTGGGCACTTGACCATTTCTGCAGCATTTCACAGCATCTCATCCAATGCTTACCTCCATCCTCAGTAGTAAGCAGGATGTATGGTAGGACCTTCATTTTAGTGATGGAAAAACTGAAAAACTCAAAGAGGTGGGAGACTCATCCAACACTCCCAATAAGTCAGTAGCAAATCCAGCAGGAGAAGAACCCAAGTTCTGCCTGGCTAGTCTCTACTCTCCCCTGAGTGCTGGATTCTCTGGTACATTCATAACTCTGTTCTGCCTTGCACACAAATAATCTAACCCCTGAAGAAAAGCATTTCCTCCCATGGGCATCTTTCCATCTCTGAGTCCTGTTGTGCCTGCTGACACTAGCAAACTCTAATTCCCCGTTTGGATGAGGCATTTTTATTTTTGAAGATGGCCTATTTGGAAAATCCCTAAAACAGTGTTTCCCAAATCCAGGATCTGTGGCCCCCTGAGGGTTTGTTGTTATATTCTCAAGTGTCTACAAGAAGTTTATATGTACATTCATATTCCTAAGCTTTTAAAAAACAAACAGAAAAGCAAAAAACCTGAATGACCAGCTCATATTTCAGGACTGCCAGAGGATTTCAGCATTTCTGCACTCATATTTATGAGCATTCTGCAAACTACACAGCACTCAGGCCCAATCCAGTCCACCACCTGTTTTGTAAATAACACTTTTTGAGACTCAGCCATGCCTAAATGTTTACTGTTGTTGATGGCTGCTTTCATGCTAGAACTGCAGTGTGGAATAGTTGCGACAGAGACAGTATGACCCTCAAAACCTAAAATATTTACTATCTTGCCCTTTGCACAAAACATTTACATAGTACTTAAAATCATACTGGAACCAAGTACCAGAACTTTAATTATTTTAGCCTATGAGAAACAACACATAATGGATATGCTCAAGAGAAAGCCAAATAAATGAAGCCACGATGGGTAGATGTACAGCAGGAATGAAGCCTGCTAGTAGTTTGATTGGAGACAAGTGGTAGACAACAAACAAGCCATCACCTGGCCCACAGAACAAGTGAGCCTAGCTTCAAAGAATCAGGCTTCTATAGTCAGTAGCTGGTTCTCTCAATGAGTAGTGATTTAGTTTCAGCAACATGATATCTCTTGTCTGTTAAACTTTAATTATTTTAATTATATTGGTTTTGTAATGTTCAATTTTTATTTTGTAAATATAGATGCATAAGAGCTATAAATCTACAAGTAGTTTTAGGTTTGATACATGTAAATAATTGTATATTAAAAAAATAATTTTCGACACCGGGAATCGATGAAATACTGAGTAGAAAGAACAGTACCCACATAGGCCGACACATGTGCGTACACACCACTTGCAAGGTTTTTAAATTTCCTGTATAAGCATTGTCATTTTTAGAGAATCCCCTATTAAAAACAGTGCTAAATTTGCCCTCCATCCACACAGAGAATGTCCCTAGAAGGTCCTGGACTGCTCCTCTGTTGCCCCTCGTCCTGCTCATTCACATCAGCCCTCACACTCTTTGCTCAGGCCTGGCATTCTTTCTTGCCTACACCCTCTGAAAGCTCTAGAGTCAACCACACATTCCACATAGGCAACCTTACTTCGTGGCAGCTTATCCAGAAAGAGCACATGTGACGTGGCACAAAACTGAACGGCAGTATGATGAGGTTTGCAATAATTTGGATAACTTCTCTCACTGAAACTTTTTAAAAAGAAGTAATGACTACCCAGTTACAAGAAATGCAATTTTCCCGTTAAATAGACAAGATCTATCATAAGAGAAATAAGCCTAACTTACCTCTTTACACAGATGTGGAGATTAATAAGAGATCCAGTCAGTTACTCATTTGATTTAAAAAAGCATAAGTTGATTATATTGTTTCCCTGAGAGCAAACTAGTGCTTTAAGCCCAGTGGTTTCCAAGGTAGTGTAAGCCAAACAGGTGTAACCTGATCATTTGTTTTGGCACATAACTTAGATGAGAATTCCTGAGTTTCTGCTGTTTTCAGTATGTATTGAAAGAGAACTGAAACTGGAAAAAATCCAGAGTCGCTCATATACACGCAGTTCATTGAATATTCCTTTGTATAAAACCTTGCTATCATCTACACAAAGAAGCTGGAACAATGACAGTGTGTTTCATCTCTTTAAATGATTTTCCAACATTTTATCAAAAGCTACTTACCAAAATTCAATGAGCAAAATAACAATTTAAGTTAATTTATCTTTGATGAGCTTAATTTAACTTCACTTCATATGTCCTATTTTTGGAAATCCAGAAGGTAAAAGGGCATAGTTTTCATTTTCATATTTTTAATAAATATATACTATTATAAAAAAATCTAATAGTACAGCAGTAGAGAGAAAAGTAAAAATCACTTTCCCAACCCCAGAAATCATTGATAACAACATTTTCTATGTATATAAAAAACAGATGAGAGAGAGAGGGAGTGATTTAAAGTACTTTATCCTTTTATGGAACCATTTCTAGGCATGAGATCATCTAAAATTAAAGATATGTAGAAATGAAAACAAAATTATTTCCTGCTGGAATGAGAATAGCTTAGAAAGAGAATTTTACAGTTGGAAATGTTTTAGATGGTATGAAATTTAACACCTTCATTCCTTCATTTTAGAGATGAGAAAACGTAACCAGAGAGTGGCCTGCTTTAGGTCTCAGAGCCAGCATGAAAAGTTTGGAAAGGAGCTAGAGATGAAACCCACGTCTCAGAGCTCTTTCCTTCACATGGTGACGTCCACATCCACAAACCATGTGAGTTTCAGCACAGTTTCTCTCTGGTTGCTCTTCATATTCGCAACCCTTGGTTATTCTATATATCCATATATGCAATCCAAAAATCCAAAGAAGAATGTAGTTTATGTTATTTATTTATATTTTTTTGAGACGGAGTCTCGCTCTGTCACCAGGCTAGAGTGCAGTGGCGCAATCTTGGCTCACTGCAACCTCCCCTTCCCGGGTTCAAGCGATTCTCCTGACTCAGCTTCCTGAGTAGTGGGGACTACAGGCACGCGCCACCACGCCCAGCTAATTGTTTTATTTTTAGTAGAGACAGGGTTTCACCTGTTGACCAGGATGGTCTCCATCTCCACCTTGTGACCTGCCCGCGTCGGCCTCCCAAAGTATTGGGCTCACAGGTGTGAGCCACCACACCCGGCCTGCAGTTTATTTTTTTAATCATCAATTTATATTATTAGTTATGTTACTGGGCAATTACTGGATAAATCACTGGGTAAATCCAATAAAGCAGATATTGCTTTGTTTCTTGGGTTTTTGTTTTGTTTTTGTTTTTGTTTTTTTACAGAGATCCCAGGATCCCAGAATATCGATCCAGTTCCCAGTTCCCAAAGGGTTACCATCGTGATAAGATCCCAAAGTCTTGTCTCTGGAATTGTTCGTCCCTTTCAGTTTCCACTCCTTTGTTTATTACTGGCACTCACCAGACTTTATCCATGACCTTAAAGCATCACCTGTTTGTGCTAAGGCACCTTCTGCTAGCAGCAGCGGGGCTGAGGACGTTTGTTGTTGCCACAACCTTGAAGGTGACTGTACTGAAGCCCCAGGCACTGATGATTCAGAGGATCCCAGCCTTCTAAAAATGTCAGCACTAACCCAAACAAAGGTAGTATGCAAGAATCCAGTATGACAGAGGTGTAATTTTCCAGGCAAAGATCCCTCCAGTATCTTGCAGTATCTCACACAGAAGTTGGAAGACGGAGAAATTACCAGGGGCTGGGGTTGATCAGAAGAGGTTCTATGGAGAGCAGGTTACAAGTTGGATCTTTATGGAAAGAGAGGCATTAACATGGGCATATTATGGACACAGTGCCTCTGCTACACTTTTGACAAAGGGATTTAATTCTTCCACCTCCATCTTTGGTTTGGGAGAAACAAATATAATAATGACCACAGAAAGAGTGGAATATCGTAATAGAAAATAACACCATATTGAAGTCAAAAGGCTAAGGATAAGGCGAAATAAGAAAGGCAGAACTGGAGAAATGGGATGAATATTATAAGCCTCATTCTTCTCTGCCCCTTTTGGATTTCAATTTTAATAGCTGCCTCTTCAATGTGAATATGTGACCCTGCAAGATAATCAGAAAGTGCACAACCCAGAGCAGACAAAGGCAGTGTAAGCCAGAGCCTTTGAATGACTGGTGTGTCCCCCTCGATGAACTACACAAGGGTGGGGGCTGCAGGAAAACACATCTGAGTGATCACTCTATTGAGAAAGACCACAGGGTTATGTTGAATGCAGATGCCCTATGAGAAGAACATGGTCAAAGTTCTAAGCATTAGCACCAGAGATGGCTGCAGTGATGGAGGTATAAGCACTACTATGCACTGGGAACCATCACACATGTAGAACTGTGCTTTAAACTTGACCTTTATTTCTCAGCAGTATCCCTCCCAAGAAAAGCCAGGGGTTCTGGTCTGTTTTGCACTGGTTAGAGGCAGTTGGAGCACTGTGTTTTGTTCTGGCCTGAATAGGGCCTTTGACAAACTCAAGTAGGTCTAAAAGACAGTGACCAGGGTGATGATGACATCCCTAACTATGTCATAGAAAGAAGGATTGTAGCAACTTGAGATGTTTAGCCTGGATAGGCAAGGTACAGGGGAGTTACTTATCAGAATTTGGTGTCATTTCTAATTCCAGGTTTGTTTGTTTTTTTCCCCACAATATATATCCATCCCATGGACTCTGAGTTCAAACAAACTGGGCTTGGAATCCTGGACTTATTTCTTACTTAACTTCATAGCCTTGCTCAAGATGTTTGACTTCTCTGAACTTCCATTTCCTTGTCTCAAAATGGGGAAAGCATTCCTTGCTTCACAGTGTTTTTATAATGGTTAAATGGAACAATCGCTGCTCAATAGATGACAGCTATCATTATCTTTGTAAGCAACACTGACCTTGGGTTGTATAATTTCCTGGCAAAATAAAAATGGCATAAGAAATGAGAGAAGTATGCATAGATTTGGGGGAAAAAACAACTACCTTTTGTACTGGGCAGCAAAACACTTGTGGGGAGGGCTGCCTCCACATCTCAGAACTACTTTTTGGTACAATTTGGAAACATAAGATACCTACATGAAGAAGGAAGTGCCTGGCAATTCTCAGTTATACCAGTAGTAGGAGATTATTTGTAGCATCTAGAGCAACTTCAGGAATGCAATAATCATTACTTAGTAATGATTGACATTTGTGACATCAAATCTGTCAAATGACAAGTGTTTTTGAGGTTTCCTGTTCAGGGAAGAATGGGGTGAAGGGCTCTGTGCCTTCAGAGGCTGCCTCTTCTGGTGCCATAGGTAGTTCATCCATCTTCTGACTGATGTAGGAAAGAACGGAGGGGAAATACTCTGTGGGTACAGAATATCTCAGGGGCATAGAAATGGTCACATTTTAGCACCATTTCTATATCCGAAGTGAGTTTTCAACCTTTTTCAAATGAAAATGTGAGTTCTGATTTCTTGATTTTAATCACAGTTCATTGCTGCCTGGCAACCTAGTGGCATGAAGGACGTTGTCCCACACCATGGCTGACCATCAGCAGAGCCACCGCTGTGGTCCCAGCCAGATACCCTGTCTCCTCCCAGAAATTGAAGAGCTCATATTTTCAATATTTGCACTTAAAGCATTAAATATATTCTAAGCAATTTCCATGTCCAAGAAATGTTTTGAGATCTTATTTTTCCTAAGAAAGAAGAACTCACATATTACCTAACATCAATTTAGCTACCACTGCCTCAGACCTTTCAGGGTTTGACAGGGCTTTAAGTTGATGACTGCATGTGCCTCCAGCCCTAATTAGTTTTCTGGTTGTTGAATCAACAAATGAAAAGCCATATTTCACTCTTCAGCATTTTGTGGATCTTAAGAAAACAAGTGTGCAGTATCAGAAAACATTTAGAGCCAACTAATATATTTGCTGTATATACAGTACAATAGTTATTATAGTCGAGTGACAGATAAATCTAGGATTTTATCTTGCTTCTTCCTTATTTGAATTTGCTTAAAAAAAAACTGTGTGTGCACAGGGATGTTAATGCAGGTGTTGGGAAACAAACAACAAACTGATCTCTACCAACTTTTGCCAAATAAACAATTCTTAACCACTTTCACACATACCCCCAAGAAGAATCCTATTTTAAGGGTTAAATTTTATATAGAGACATAAACACAGGCAATAGAATCCTATTCTAGAAAATGTATATAAATCCTTATACTTTAAATGTACCCTGTAGATTAATATATGAAACATAACTATGGACATAAGTAATGATCTCCCATCTGGAGTGATTGGAATAGACTCTTTGCAACTATATCTTTATTATGTCCTCAGGAATTGTTGCCCTAATTATCTGGCAATAATGTGAAGGTATTGGGTAACAGCGTCTGACAGGTAATAGGTATTTAATGAAAGTTCAATTTAAGGTTAAAGAGGAAAAGTATTAAATAATATTACAAGTGTATTGGACTGAAGACTTGGAGGGAAAGAGAGAAAGGATTTGGGGAATAACTATTATTCTTTTGTTCCTCCTCTTGGGAAGTCCTATTGATATGAGACTATTAGGGGAAGGGGGTTGATGTGGTACTGAATCTCTCCAAGATCATATGTATGAATTTATATAAAGGGAAAAGACCTAGCCATCTTTTCTTGGTCTATGATTATTTCAGAGCCAACATTCTAAATTAGCTAACTCTTTGCAGGGGGTGGTCTTTAATAATATTTAAATACAAGGTAGATTTACCCTGAAGCTAATGAAGTTTAAGCTTCATCGCCCCTCTAATGCCCTGGGAAGGGCCTGGGCAGTATGTTCTCATAGTAACATGTTTCTGTAAAATCTGCAAATACATTTTAACCACAATCAGTCAAAACAGCTGTCTCTTTCTACTGTGATTTTTCCTTCATTGCACTTCCCCTCCTGTCAGATAGAGTTGGAGTGGCCACAGGACCCAACTAAGGGTTTGGGTAAGCTAATTTGGGCTTAGTTTTGATTTAGTGAGGTGTATTTGTGTGGTTCACGTTCATTCATGTTTACAGTTAATTTATGGCTATGTGTTATGGTATAGGGGTAGCTTCCAAGAATCATCCTACCTCCCACTGTGCTGACTCACCCAGTGTTGTAACCAAAGGAGCAGAGATCAATGTCTCATTGCAATTTGGATGTGTCCAGTGATACCCAGCATCAAAAGGATGTGAGTTTGGAAGAGAAATATATCAAGGCAGATTTTAGTCTGTGGAAAATCTTCCAAATATGGAAAAACTTAATGGAAGTTTTCCCCAAATTGATTATTCCCAGTGTAAATATTATTAGTAAAAAGTAATCAGAAAAAAGAATATAAAATTTAAAATTGTTAATAATAAAAAGCACATTTTAAACAACTACACTAGAGAAATGACTGAATTATCTTTGTTGATTCTCTAGAGAAAATTTAACCAAGTTACTGTCACATGAAAAGGCAATTGAATATACAGAATTTAGTCTAGTAGATTATAGAAACATTTCTAGGCTTCCACAAATGATTACAGTGTCATGAGGCAGGAGCTTCTATTAGGATGAGCACTGAGTTAGTGGTGCTCCTCTCTCCACCTGGACAGGCAGGGTCAGGGCAAGTGAGGAGACTGGGTTTGAGGACTTAAAGATTTTGTAGAAACAGTTCACTTGACCCTAGAATGCAGGGCCATCTTTCTCTTTGGTTTTCTTATGATGATCCTCCAGAGAAGGGCTTGTCTTGAACAAGGCGAGGAGATAAAGAGTGTTTGAACAACTCTGTCACCAGAATTAAAGAGATTTTGATCAATCAAAAGTAAGTAAAAGTGTTCTGGTCCTTGAAAGCAGGTATTGGCTGGAGTCAGAGACAGAATCAAAGGGAGTGGAGGGGTCTCCTCCTATTGGCTATGACAGATTTGTGGCCAATCAATCCTCTAGCTGAGACAACTAGAATGGCTAATATAACTAAAAAAAACAAAACAAAGTTAAATTGTCTGAAGGCATCAGAGAGCCACCAGTGTAACCAGGAATTGTGGAACCAAGATCACTGAGAAGAGAAAATTCACTGAAGCCAACCCAACATTCACCTCCTCTATTTCCCTTAGGTTTTCACTGATACAGAAGCAGCACACGCCAAGAAGCAGAGAACCAAGAGGAAAGTGAATACTGTCAGGTTGAGCACTGAAGCTGAGCTATTGGCATATCTTGGTGCTAGTGAGTTAAAATTAGTCTTCAGTGTTTGCCAACGTAAGGAAGTCCTGGTATATACCCCAGAATTTCAGTAAGGCAAATAAGAAATGAAAGGGCTGAAATCCAACTCTAAATCACATGGAGTCCTTATCTGATGAAGATGATATGTTCCTACTCTGTGTCTCAGAAGCTAAAAACAAAACAAAACAAAAAAATACTTCTCAAGAGGAAAACAGCATTATCTAGAAAGAACTAACTTCTATAGTGTAAAATGCATAATTTCAGCCATTTAATCAAAAACATGGAAATAGACTCGCCCCTCACTTGCCACTAACGACCTGCCTCACTGCACCCACGCCCGCTGCCATCCGACAGAAATGCTTCAATTACCCACAGTCTTGCCAGATGAGACCGGTGTCCAGGGTACTAGCCCCTTATCTCACTTGGGATTTTGCCAAAGATGTAAAATTTGGCGCAGATTCCCGAGCCTTACTGCTTCAAGGTGTAGACTTTTTAGCAGATGCTGTAGCTGTCACAATAGGGCCAAAAACGATGATTGATCAACTGGGGAAGTTCTAAAGTAACAAAAGATGGTGTGACTGTTGCAAAGTCAATTGATGTAAAGGATAAACATAAAAATATTGGAGTTAAACTTGTCCAAGATGTTGCTAATAACACAAATGAAGAAGCTGGGGAGGCCATCACCAGTGCTATTGTACTGCCATGCTCTTTTGCCAAGAAAGGCTTTGAAAAGATTAGCAAAAGTGGTAATCCTGTGGAAATCAGAAGTGTGATGTTAGCTGTTGATGCTGTAATTGCTGAACTTAAGAAGCTGTCTGAACCATGACAACCCCTGAAGAAATTGCTCAGGTTGCTACGATTTCTGCAAATGGAGACAAAGAAATTGTCAGCATCATTTCTGATGCAAATAAAAGGTTGGAAGAAAGGGTGCCTCACAGTAAAGGATGGAAAAACACTGAATGATGAATTAGAAATTATTAAAGGCATAAAGTTTGATTGAGGCTATATTTCTCCATACTTTATTAATACATCAAAAGGTTAGAAATGTGAATTCCAGGATGCCTATGTTGTATTGAATGAAATGAAAATTTCTAGTGTCCAGACCACTGTACCTGCTCTTTAAATTGCCAATCCTGACTGTAAGTCCTTGGTCATAATTGCTGAAGATATTGATAGAGAAGCTCTAAGTACATTCATTTTTAATAGGCTAAAATTTGGTCTTCAGATCATAGCAGTCAAAGCTCCAGATTTTGGTGACAACAGAAAGAACCAACGTGAAGATGCAGCTATTCCTACTGGTGGTCTAGTGTTTAGTGAAGAGGGGTTAGCCCTAAATCTGGAAGCTATTTAGCCTCGTAACTTAGAAAAAGTTAGAGAGGTCATTTTGACCAAATATGATGCTATGCTTTTAAAAGGAAAATGTTTTTCCTTTTAAGGCTCAAATTGAAAAATATATTCAAGAAATCATTGAGCAGTTAGATGTTACAACTGGTGAATATGAAAAGGAAAACTGAATGTATGTCTGGCAAAACTTTCAGATGGAGTAGCAATGCTGAAGGCTGGTGGGACAAGTGATGTCAAAGTGAATGAATGAAAGACAGAGTTACAGATGCCCTTAATGCTGTAAGAGCTGCTGTTGAAGAAGGCATTGCTCTGGGAGGGGGTTGTGCCTTGCTCCAGTGCACTTGAGCCTTGGATTCATTAACTCCAGCTAATGAAGATTTAAAAATTGGTATAGAAGTTATTAAAATAACACTCAAAAATCCTGCAGTGACTATTGTTAAGAATGCAGATGTTGAAGGATTTTTGATAGTTGAGAAAATTATGCAAAGTTCCTCAGAAGTTGGTGATGATGCTATGTTATGAATATGGTGGAAAAAGGAAAAATTGACACAACAAACGTTGTGAGAACTGCTTTACTGGGTGCTGCTGGGGTGCACTCTTTGTTAACTAAATCATAAGCTGTAGTTACAGAAATTTCTAAAGAAGGGAAGAACCCTGGAATGGGTGCAGTGGGTAGAATGGGAGGTGAGATGTTCTTATTCCTAGAATAGTGCTTTATTAATGAACTGTGACAGGAAGCTCAAGGCAGTGTTCCTCACCAATAACTTCAGAGAAGTCAGTTGGAGAAAATGACTGAAGGCTGATGATTAAGAAAATCACTATAACCATCAGTTACTGGTTTCAGTTGACAATAAATAATGGGTTACTGCTGCCATTGTCCATGCCTACAAATAATTTATTTTGTATTTTTGAATAAAAGGACATTTGTGCATTCCTGATATTGGGTGCACCACCATGTACCAATGTACTTCTTTCAACTGAAATCATGGAGGTATTTTTACTACTATTCTATAAGTTAGAATTTTAGTGCTTACTATCACCAGATGAAAAGTTAAGCAGCCTTTCTGTAGAGAATAAGAATTGTGAACAAACTAGGAAAATATCCAACTATGTGACAACTTTGTGTAGTAAAAATTTGTTTAAACTAAAAAAATAAAAGAAACAGACTGACAAGCATTCAGATACTGATGTTAGTTAACACAGACTTTAAAACAGCTATTAATGTATTCAAGAAAATGAATGACAAGATGGAAAATTTCATCAGAGGATGAAAATACATTTAAAAAATCAATCAGAGGGGCGGTTCCAAGATGGCTGAATAGGAACAGCTCCAGTCTACAGCTCCCAGCATGAGCAACACAAAAGACAGGTGATATCTGCATTTCCAACTGAGGTACCGAGTTCATCTCACTGGGGCTTGTCGGACAATGGGTGCAGGACAGTGGGTGCAGCCCATCAAGTGTGAGCCAAAGCAGGGTGAGGCATCGTCTCACCCTGGAAGCGCAAGGGGTCAGGGAATTCCCTTTCCTAGCCAAGGGAAGCTGTGACAGACAGCACCTGGAAAATCCGGTCACTCCCACCCTAATACTGCACTTTTCCAATGGTCGTAGTGAACAGCACACCAGGAGATTATATCCTGCACCCAGCTCAGAGAGTCCCACACTCACGGAGCCTCGCTCATTGCTAGCACAGCAGTCTGAAATCAAACTGCAAGGCAGCAGCGAGGCTATGGGAGGGGCGCCCGCCATTGCTGAGGCTTGAGTAGGTAAACAAAGTGGCCGGGAAGCTCTACCTGGGTGGAGCCCACTGCAGCTCAAGAAGGCCTGCCTGCCTGTACAGACTCCACTTCTGGGGGGAAGGGCATAGCCAAACAAAAGGCAGCAGAAACCTCTGCAGACTTAAATGTCCCTGTCTGACAGCTTTGAAGAGAGTAGTGGTTCTCCCAGGACGGAGTTTGAGATCTGAGAACGGACACACTGCCTCCTCAAGTGGGACCCTGACCCCGGAGTAGCCTAACTGGGAGGCACCCCCCAGCAGGGGCAGACTGACACCTCACATGGCCGGGTACCCCTCTGAGATGAAGCTTCCAGAGGAACGATCAGGCAGCAACATTTGCTGTTCAGCAATACTCACTGTTCTGCAGCCTCCACTGCTGATACCCAGGCAAACAGGATCTGGAGTGGACCTCCAGCAAACACCAACAGACCTGCAGCTGAGGGTCCTAACTGTCAGAAGAAAAACTAACAAACACAAAGGACATCCACACCAAAACCCCATCTGTACATCACCGTCGTCAAAGACCAAAGGTAGATAAAACCACAAAGATGGGGAAAAAACAGCAGAAAAGTGAAAATTCTAAAAATCAGAGCGCCTCTCCCCCTCCAAAGGAACGCAGCTCCTCACCAGCAATGGAACAAAGCTGGATGGAGAATGGCTTTGACGAGTTGAGAGAAGAAGGCTTGAGACAATCAAACCTCTCCAAGCTAAAGGAGGAAGTTCGAACGCATCACAAAGAAGCTAAAAGCCTTGAAAAAAGATTAGACGAATGGATAACTAGAATAACCAGTGTAGAGAAGTCCTTAAATGACCTGATGGAGCTGAAAACATGGCATGAGAACTACATAACGAATGCACAAGCTTCAG
Source organism: Symphalangus syndactylus (assembly GCF_028878055.3). Taxonomy (NCBI): domain Eukaryota; kingdom Metazoa; phylum Chordata; class Mammalia; order Primates; family Hylobatidae; genus Symphalangus; species Symphalangus syndactylus. The sequence continues at coordinate 65,085,980 of NC_072424.2, forward strand.
TAGCCGATTCAATCAACTGGAAGAAAGGGTATTAGTGATTGAAGATCGAATGAATGAAATGAAGTGAATAGAGAAGTTTAGAGAAAAAAGAGTAAAAAGGAATGAACAAAGCCTCCAAGAAATATGGGACTATGTGAAAAGACCAAATCTATCTCTGATTGGTGTACCCGAAAGTGACAGGGAGAATGGAACCAAGTTGGAAAACACTCTGCAGGATATTATCCAGGAGAACTTCCCCAACCTAGCAAGGCAGGCCAACATTCAGATTCAGGAAATACAGAGAATGCCACAAAGATACCCCTCGAGAAGAGCAACTCCAAGACACATAGTTGTCAGATTCACCAAAGTTGAAATGAAGGAAAAAATGTTAAGGGCAGCCAGAGAGAAAGGTTGGGTTACCCACAAAGGGAAGCCCATCAGACTAACAGTGGATCTCTTGGCAGAAACTCTACAAGCCAGAAGAGAGTGGGGGCTAATATTCAACATTCTTAAAGAAAAGAATTTTCAACCCAGAATTTCATATCCAGCCACACTAAGATTCATAAGTGAAGGAGAAATAAAATCCTTTACAGACAAGCAAATGCTGAGAGATTTGTCACTACCAGGCCTGCCCTACAAGAGCTCCTGAAGGAAGCACTAAAAATGGAAAGGAACAACCAGTACCAGCCACTGCAAAAACATGCCAAATTGTAAAGACCATCGAGGCTAGGAAGAAACTGCATCAACTTATGAGCAGAATAACCAGCTAACATCATAATGACAGGATCAGATTCACACATAACAATATTAACCTTAAATGTAAATGGGCTAAATGCTCCAATTAAAAGACACAGACTGGCAAATTCAATAAAGAGCCAAGAACCATCAGTGTGCTATATTCAGGAGACCCATCTCACATGCAGAGACACACATAGACTCAAAGGGATGGAGGAAGATCTACCAAGCAAATGGAAAGCAAAAAAAAGAAAGGGTTACAATCCTAGTCTCTGATAAAACAGACTTTAAAGCAACAAAGATCAAAAGAGACAAGGCCATTACATAATGGTAAAGGGATCAATTCAACAAGAAGAGCTAACTATCCTAAATATATATGCACCTAATACAGGAGCACCCAGATTCATAAAGCAAGTCCTTAGAGACCTACAAAGAGACTTAGACTCCCATGCAATAATAATGGGAGATTTTAACACCCCACTGTCAAGATTAGACAGATCAATGAGAAAGAAAGTTAACAAAGATACCCAGGAACTGAACTCAGCTCTGCACCAAGCAGACCTAATAGACATCTACAGAACTCTCCACCCCAAATCAACAGAATATACATTCTTCCCAGCACTACGTCACACTTATTACAAAATTGACCACATAGTTGGAAATAAAGCACTCTTCAGCAAATGTAAAAGAATAGAAATTATAACAAACTGTCTCTCAGACCACAGCACAATCAAACTAGAGCTCAGGATTCAGAAACTCACTCAAAACCACTCAACTACATGGAAACTGAACAACCTGCTCCTGAATGACTATGGGGTACATAACCAAATGAAGGCAGAAATAAAGATGTTCTTTGAAACCCATAAGAACAAAGACACAACATACGAGAATCTCTGGGACACATTTAAAGCAGTGTGTATAGGGAAATTTATAGCACTCAATGCCCACAAGAGAAAGCAGGAAAGATCTAAAATGGACACCCTAACATCACAATTGAAAGAACTAGAGAAGCAAGAGCAAATACATTCAAAAGCTGTCAGAAGGCAAGAAATCACTAAGATCAGAGCAGAACTGAAGGAGATAGAAACATAAAAAAAAAAAACCCTTCCAAAAATCAATGAATCCAGGAACTGGTTTTTTGAAAAGATCAACAAAATTGATAGACCGCTAGCAAGACTAATAAAGAAGAAAAGAGAGAAGAATCAAATGATGCAATAAAAAATGATAAAGGGGATATCACCACCGATCCCACAGAAATGAAAACTACCATCAGAAAATACTATAAACACCTCTATGCAAATAAACTAGAAAATCTAGAAGAAATCAATAAGTTCCTCGACACATACACCCTCCCAAGACTAAACCAGGAAGAAGTTGAATCCCTGAATAGACCAATAACAGGCTCTGAAATTGAGGCAATAATTAATAGACTACCAACCAAAAAAAGTCCAGGAGCAGATGGATTCACAGCCGAATTCTACCAGAGGTACAAGGAGGAGCTGGTACCATTCCTTCTGAAACTATTCCAATAAATAGAAAAAGAGGGAATCCTCCCTAACTCATTTTATGAGGCCACCACCATCTTGATACCAAAGCCTGGCAGAGACACAACAAAAAAAGGGAATTTTAGACCAGTATCCCTGATGAACATCAATGCAAAAATCCTCAATAAAATACTGGCAAACCAAATCCAGCAGCACAACAAAAAGCTTATCAACCATGATCAAGTGGGCTTCATCCCTGGGATGCAAGGCTGGTTCAACATATGCAAATCAATAAACGTAATCCAGCATATCAACAGAACCAATGACAAAAACCATATGATTATCTCAATAGATGCAGAAAAGGCCTTTGACAAAATTCAACAGCCCTTCATGACAAAAAGTCTCAATAAATTAGTTATTGATGGGACGTATCTCAAAATAATAAGAGCTATTTATGACAAACCCACAGCCAATATCATACTGAATGGGAAAAAACTGGAAGAATTCCCTTTGAAAACTGGCACAAGACAGGGATGCCCTCTCTCACCACTCCTATTCAACATAGTGTTCGAAGTTCTAGCCAGGGCAATCAGGCGAGAAAGAAAAAAAGGGTATTCATTTAGGAAAAGAGGAAGTCAAATGGTCCCTGTTTGCAGATGACATGATTGTATATTTAGAAAACCCCATCATCTCAGCCCAAAATCTCCTCAAGCTGATAAGCAACTTCAGCAAAGTCTCAGGATACAAAATCAATGTGCAAAAATCACAAGCATTCTTATACACCAATAACAGACAAACAGAGAGCCAAATTCTGAGTGAACTCCCATTCACAATTGCTTCAAAGAGAATAAAATACCTAGGAATCCAACTTACAAGGGACGTGAAGGACCTCTTTAAGGAGAACTACAAACCACTGCTCAATGAAATAAAAGAGGACACAAACAAATAGAAGAACAACCCATGCTCATGGGTTGGAAGAATCAATATTGTGAAAATGGCCATACTGCCCAAGGTAATTTATAGATTCAATGCCATCCCCATCAAGCTACCAATGACTTTCTTCACATAATTGGAAAAAACTAAAGTTCATGTGGAACCAAAAACGAGCCAGCATTGCCAAGACAATCCTAAGCCAAAAGAACAAAGCTGGAGGCATCACGCTACCTGACTTCAAACTATACTACAAGGCTACAGTAACCAAAACAGCATGGTACTGGTACCAAAACAGAGATATAGACCAATGAAACAGAACAGAGCCCTCAGAAATAATACCACACATCTACAACCATCTGATCTTTGACAAATCTGACAAAAACAAGCAATGGGGAAAGGATTCCCTATTTAATAAATGGTGCTGGGAAAACTGGCTAGCCATATGTAGAAAGCTGAAACTGGATCCCTTCCTTACACCTTATACAAAAATTAATTCAAGATGGGTTAAAGACTTAAATGTTAGACCTAAAACCGTAAAAACCCTAGAAGAAAACCTAGGCAATACCATTCAGGACATAGGCGTGGGCAAGGACTTCATGTCTAAAACACCAAAAGCAAAGGCAACAAAAGCCAAAATTGACAAATGGGATCTAATTAAACTAAAGAGCTTCTACACAGCAAAAGAAACTACCATCAGAGTGAACAGGCAACCTACAGAATGGGAGAAAATTTTTGCAATCTACTTATCTAACAAAGGGCTAATATCCAGAATCTACAATGAACTCGAAGAAATTTACAAGAAAAAAACAAACAACCCCATCAACAAGTGGGCGAAGGATATGAACAGACACTTCTCAAAAGAAGACATTTATGCAGCCAAAAAACACATGAAAAAATGCTCATCATCACTGGCCATCAGAGAAATGCCAATCAAAACCACAATGAGATACCATGTCACACCAGTTAGAATGGCGATCATTAAAAGGTAAGGAAACAACAGGTGCTGGAGAGGATGTGGAGAAATAGGAACACTTTTACACTGTTGGTGGGTCTGTAAACTGTTTCAACCACTGTGGAAGACAGTGTGGCAATTCCTCAAGGATCTAGAACTAGAAATACCTTTTGACCCAGCCATCCCATTACTGGGTATATACCCAAAGGATTATAAATCATGCTGCTATAAGGACACATGCACACATATGTTTATTGCGGCACTATTCACAATAACAAAGACTTGGAACCAACCCAAATGTCCTTCAATGATAGACTGGATTAAGAAAATGTGTGACATATACACTATGGAATACTATGCAGCCATAAAAAAGGATGAGTTCATGTCCTTTGTAGGGATATGGATGAAGCTGGAAACCATCATTCTCAGCAAACTATCGCAGGGTGAAAAAACCAAACACCGCATGTTCTCACTCATAGGTGGGAATTGAACAATGAGAACACTTGGACACAGGAAGGGGAACATCACCCACCAGGGCCTGTCTTGGGGTGGGGGGAGGGGGGGAGAGATAGCATTAGGAGATATACCTAATGTAAATGACAAGTTAATGGGTGCGGCACACCAACATGGCACATGTATACATATGTAGCAAACCTGCATGTTGTGCACATGTACCCTAGAACTTAAAGTATAATAAAAAAAATCAATTAGATATTCTAATTAATATCCCATAACTAAAATTAAGACTGCAAAAGATAGCTTTAATAGCAGATTAACTGAAAAAAGATTTATTAATCTGGAAAACAAATCAGTAGAAAATGTCACTGGAAGCATTGAGAGAAAATAAGATGAAGATGTATTTAACAAAAAAGAAAAAGACATTTGGGTCATAATGAAAAGTTTAAAATATAAATACTTAGAGTCCAAAATGAGAGAAAAGAGAAAATAGGGAGAAATAATTTTGATTATTGGCCAAGAATTTTTTCAATCATGCAAAAGTTATCAGAACATAAATTCAAGAATCTTTATGAATCCCAAGGAGGATTAACACAAAGGAAAACTTACTGAGGCATATCACAATAAGACTACTGAAAACCAGAGACAGAGAAGACCTTAAAGGCAAACAGATAAAAAAATGCATGACTTTTAAAGAAACAAAATAATAAAAATAAAGGATTCCAGAAAAACAATGTAATGACATATATGACATGCTGAAAGAAAAGAAGCGCAACCTAAATTTACCCAAATTAAAATAATCTTATAGGGAACACATCTCCATCTCCTTTTCCTGACAAAAAAAGACAAAGATATTATGAATCATCTGTAATGAATACTGGAAGTGTCCCTCTGGCTGGGCTGAATTCCCTTTCTTGCATGTTTCCGATTGGCGTGGACAGTCAGGGAGAGATGTGGGAGGTTTGGAAGAGAAGCCACAGCCTTGGCAGCTGACACATGTTGTGGCTGTCACGCTGATTCACCTTGTTGGTGTGAAGCAGCAGCTGGGCCTGCAATTGCTCTACCTTCTCCTGGATCCTCCTTCATCTTCCCTGACTCATGGGCCATGTACGTGTTTAGCTTTGTAATGAAGGGCACAGGCTTCTGCAGGATACCCTTGTCACCAAGGTCAGAGTCAACAAGACAAATGTTTCAGTTCTTTCTTATGGATTTCCAGCTAGTGCTTTTGGGTTCCAGCCTTCCAGAGTCTTCCCTGCCTGACTGCCTGCATCGTGGACTTCCCACTCCAGCACCACACATGGAGACAACAGCCTCACAGAGACTGTTCAACCAGCTCCCACAATTGCACAATCCAATGCTCTGAAAGCTCAGAAACAGACCCACACATACACAGTCTCTTCCGTGGTGAGCAGGTATATGCAAACCTACCCCAAAGGCCAAGGGAGCTGAAAGGCTAAAGGAAGAGGCTGACAAAACCAGTTTCTCAGAAAGAAAATATTGATTTTTTTTCTTCTGTTTTGAGATGTATTACTCAGAGAAGAAAAAAGAAAATATTTAATAGGGACTTACAAACAGAAACCATGTTTCTGGTGGCTGTAAGACAGTGAATCCCTGCATCTACCCTCTAGAAAATATCCTTTCTATAGGAAGCTTTTATGGTAAGACATACAGCCGGTCATACCTCAGACTTTCTTGCTGAAACTTGTGACTACTGGAGAGGTCAGAGAAGCAGCTTTATGAGGGGTTGTCTGTGCTATGAGCATTGTTTAAAGACTTTGCTGCAGAACACCTTGGTATGCAAGAGTCAAACATTGGTCATCATGGTAATTTTGCATCAAGATGGATCACTCTTGTCATGCAACAGGCTGGTTTCCTATATAGTCCTTAATTTTTTATGGTGATGCTGCAGTGTAATGGGGGAGAAAATGGTCTTTTCAATAAACAATGCTGGGCCAATTGGAAATCCATATGGAAAAAAAATTCATCTTGATTGCTAACTCACACGATACACAAAATACAACTCTAGAAGGACGGTAGATGTAATCAAGAAAGATAAAATAATAAAGTTTCTAGATTTTAGAAGATAACAAAGAAGAATATCTTCATTACCAGGGTGTAGGAAAAGATTTCTTAGATGTGATATGAAAAGCACTAATCATAAGGCCTAATAAATTGAATTTCAGTGTTTCAAGGAATTGATAACTTGAATTTCATGAAAATTAAGAACTTGTTAATCAGAAGACACCATCAAGAGAGTAAAAAGGCAGTCAGAGGATGGGAGAAGATATATGCAATACATGTATCTGACAAAAAAACTGTATCCAGCACCTATACAGAATTCATACAAATTAATAAGAAAACATAAACAAGTGTGGGAGGGGGGTGACAGATAAAAGACTAAACATTGGGTACCATGTACACTGCTTGGGTGATGGGTGCACCAAAATCTCAGAAATCACCGCTGCAGAACTTAGCCATGTAATGAAAAGCCACCTGTTCCCCCAAAACATATTGAAATAAAAAAACATAAACAAAATATTCATACAAATCAACAAGAAAAATTGAGAAACTCAATCAAAGCCAAAAAACAGGTACTTTGTAAAAAAGCATACCCCAATGGAAAATAAGCATATAAATGGATACTAATCACCAAAATATTGAAACTTAACCTAAACATCTTAACTTAAACACACTTTGTATAAGAATTAACTCAGAATGAATCATCTATCTAGATGTAAAACATATTATATTACTATAAAACTTTCAGAAGAAAACACAGAAACAAATCTTCACAAACTGGGGATAGGCAGAGTTCTTAGAGAGGATTCCAAAAGCAGGAGCCAAAAGAGAAAACAAGGAATAAACTTCTTGTAAGTCTATCTTTATTTCCAAATAAAAAGTTTAAAAATAAGCATATGAAAAGAGAATAATTATAACCATCAAGGAAATACAAATTAAACCACAATGTGCTACCACTACACAGCCACTAGAATAGCTAATACCAAAAAGACTGACACTATTAAGTATTGGTGAGAAGATATAGAAACAAACTTGCATTCACTTCTGCTGGGAGTATAAATTGGTGCAATCACTTTGGAAAACTATTGAGTCTATTAAAATTGAACATATGGTTACCAATGACTTAGCAATTCCAATCCCAAATATATACATATATGCATCAAAATACAATAATGTTCACAACAGCACTATTCATAATAGCTTCAAACTGGAAATACCCAAATGCCCATCAACATTAGAATGGGTAGATACATTGGGAAATATTCATGTTGTCAACCTCCTCACAAAGACCACCAGGAAACCTGTTGACCAAGCAAAGCTTACAGAGTCTTAGTGTCTCTAAAAAGAGAAATCAGAGAGGAATATATATAGGGTTTGGGATTCTGGATTCATGAGGTTAAGGCAGGTGTTTCAAGGTGGGGAACTGATAGGAATGTGTGAAGTTCATGACACAGTATTTTAGGACTGGTGGACACAGTAAGGTGACAGTCTGGAGATGAGTTTTATGAAGAGCAAACTATTGTCCTGAGTAAGTGAGCTGTTTACCTAAGTAAGCAAACTGATTGTATAAATTGGTTTGCAGAATTTCCTGATACAAACAGTATAGTACTTTATTGTTCTGCAATCCCATTTTTCCTGGCAAGAATTTCTTGGGGAATAAAAGCAGCAATATTCACACAGGTGGTCTCAGCTCTCAGTCCCATAGTTAAGTTCAGGCTGATGCAGGTACCCTCGATTCTTAATACTATGGAATACTAGACACCAATGGGAATGAATAATGAACTAATAAATGCATCAATATGAAGAATTGTAAAACCTAAAATTAAAAAGAACTAGTATGTGGTGATAGAAGTAAAAAAGTCAGTTCCCAGGGGAGAGAATGGATAGTGAGTGGGAGGAGACATAAGGGATTCTAGGATGCTGGTGATATTCCAGTTCTTATTTTGGATGTTGGTTACCTGAGTATGTTCACTTGTGAAAATCCATCAAGCAGTAGACTTAGAATTTGTATGCTTTTCTATTCATATGTTATACTTCAATTAAACAAAAAGTTTACTTAAAAACTGGAGGTGGTCGGGCCAGGTGCAGTGGCTCACACCTGTAATCCCAACACTTTGGGAGGCCGAGGTGGATGGATCACGAGGTCAGGAGTTCAAGACCAGCCTGGACAAGATGGTGAAACCCCATCTCTACTAAAAATACAAAAATTATTCAGGCATGTTGGCAGGCACCTGTAATCCCAGCTACTCAGGAGGCTGAGGCAGAGAATTGCTTGAACTCGGGAGGTGGAGATTGCAGTGAGCCAAGATCACACCACTGCACTCCAGCCTGGGCAACAGAGCGAGACTCTGTCTACAAAAAAATAAACAAACAAACAAACAAACAAAACTGGAGGTGGTCAAGGCAAAGATCTAAGTTTAGCACCAGTTTATGCCTTAAGTATGTTATTGAAAATAAATGCAACAACGGTAATAAAGAACATTTTAACAAAAGAAGAGAATCTCTCACAAGTATACAAGCCAATTATCCCTTTTGCCTTGATTCACCCAGTTTCCATTATTACATACCTGCTGCCACTTTGCCTTATTTTATCAAACATTCATGGGCAAATGGCAGAGCACTCTTTACCTGCCTCCCTATTCAAATTCTATTGATCAAAGCTCTACTTTCTTCAGGAAGAAAATGTGTAATATATGTTGTTTATGAGCCATGGCTGAAAGAGACAGGGCATTCCTAGTTGCTTGAAGTGAGTGGTAGAGGTATAGTGATCTGAAACAGAAATAAGGTGAGCATCTTGTTCAGATTAGAAAAACCCAAGAGTCCTGTTACCATGTAAGACTGTCCTCTCCTGGAGATTTCAGTCTTTTCACTGTGCATTTTTAACAACTTCTATCATTAATCAAGAAAAGCACTTAGCTTGTCACTGGGTTATCTTAATTTGGCACATTCACAGCTCTGCTGTGAATAAAACAATGACTGTAATCTACAAATAACCCTGCCTGTGTGTCGTCTATTGTATAACAACTTCTAAATAATTTGAGGAAAACCTCACAAGTTTTCAAATGTATCAAGGAACAGGAGAAGAAAGGGGATAAAAAGATAGACAAAAATAAAAGAGAAGGAATTCTTCCTACTACTTATTGAACTTAAGACTTTTCAGTTTCATTTGAGGCATTATGGGACACTCTTTTAGGACTATTACAGTAAAGGACTTTATTATAGCTAATGCATCTAAGTAACTCAATTATTTGCTTTATGCCCTAAAAGGATGGAGTTAAAAATAGAGTTTTAATCTCCCCAAAATCTCTGTATTTCTTGTAAGTCTTGTGAAGTACCTTCTCAGGATAAATGTCACTGTATTCAAATAAAATTGCCCCATTCCTAATCCATAAAGATTTATTATTAACTCCAATCATATTCAAATCTCAACCATCTGAAATGGTTGTTATGTCTGTTGTGCTAGAGGCTTCGCTAGATCAGAAATTTAAATCTTCAGAGAATTCTCTTAAGTTAAAATATCACACATCTCTCTCCCCAAAGTAGAAACTATGTAATAAAAAGCAATTATGTCTTATTTGGCAAATGGAAAAGGAAAGAAATCACCTTATCATGTAGGTCAGTGTTTCTGAAAGTGGGGTTTGAGGAGCAGCAGCAGCACCTCAGAACTTTTTAAAAATGGAAATTCCCAGGCCCACTCCAGACTACAGAATCAGAGGCTCTGAGAATGGGATCTTGTAATCTGTGTTTTAACAAGATCCTCCAGGTAATTCTAATGCATGCTCAAGTTTGAGAACTCCTCATGCAGGATAATGCTGAGGGGATGTGGATGTTTTGGACCAATTGACAAGTCTTAAGAAGCAGTAAGAAATCTTGTGAGTTCATCTGTTAAGCTCCGAGACATCTCCCCTAAATAGCTATACATTTCATAATGTACTGCTTTTTATATCTACATTAAAGTTTTATTTCACAGGCACTGTATGGTAAGCAGCAATTTCTAGTACAACCTAAATGTTTCCATGCTTTTCTAGTATCTGGGTAAATATAAGGCCATTAGAACATTGATACTGGCATTTCACTGACTTATTTGTTTCTCCCTGCAAACTTTAGGACCTTAGCCCTCCCTACCCAAAGGGTGTGGCTAGTTACAAAAGATCTGCAACAAAGCCTCACATGGGCCCCTCTCTATCTCAGAGGGCTCCCCTATTTTCCCTCCTTTCTGGGAAGTAGGTTTGGGCAAGGGTAGAAAAGTAAGAAAAAGGGTGAGTTTAGGGGTTTGTGTTTTTATTTCAGTTATGGGATGAAGTTTATGAAGAAATAGGAGACCTGTACCTCAGCACCTTGAGATAAGTTGTTTCTGTAACCCTGGGTGCTGTGGGAAGAAGCTACGGAATTTTTTAGGACATGGATAGAGGCTGTAGGCCCATCCTGACCAGTTCCACTTTCTTCCACTTGGCCCTCTTTGACCTTATCTCACTCCCAACTTCATTCTGGGCAAGTGACCCCTCAGGGTCTATGGATTTGAAGCAATGGATTGGTTAACTTCACTTCACCATGGCACCCCACCTCCTTACTTAACATCTCCCTAGTCTACTCAACATTCCTTCAATTAATATTTCCGGAACTTTTTAATATATCTGGGAATCCAGCTGTAACCAAAACTTAACGCATTTAGGAATGGAGCTTGCATGGAGCTCCGTGGCGCTTTCCTGGGGCATCCACGCCTTCACAGAACTGACATTCTAATGGAGAAGAGAAACAATAAAGAAATAAATCATATGATGTCAAGAAATGATAAACTTTTTTTAAGTAACTCAGGAATCTCTCTTGTGCACTCAGAGATGATAGCTCTCTCATGTGTACTCAGAGCAAAGATAGGCCCAGCTGTCTTTCCACTCTGGACCCCTCATTTAATTAGCCACCATTGGAAGAAGGCATCTCTTTTCCACAAAAACGTGGCAAAAGCACCACTCAGTGGAAAAGAGTTGTTTTGTGGACGCTGCTTTTCAGGAGCATATTCCCCTCCAACCCCTTGTGTGAAGTGGGCGTCTGCTGATTTCATCTTCCTAGCATCTGTTTCCCAACCCAACTGGTGGGGAACTGCACCTCCACAATTACGATAATATGACCTTAACCCTGGCCTGTCCAGCAATGATATCTTTCCTCCTGTCCAAAGCAATTTGTCCTGAAAAAGGACACATAACCCAAACAAGGCCAAAAGAGTTGTTCTATGAGATTTGATATATGGATGATAGGGAAGGCTTCCTTTCCACTTGGATGTATTTTAGCAGGATAGAAACCTGGAGCTGCCAGCAGGGATGTGCGCAATATATGAAACGAGTGTATTTAAGAAACAGAATAGACATCTGGTACGGTGGCTCACACCTGTAATCCCAGAACGTTGGGTGGCCAAGGCGGGTGGATCACCTGAGGTCAGGAGTTCAAGACCAGCCTGGCCAACATGGCGAAACCCCATCTCTACTAAACATACCAAAAAAATTAGCAGGGCATGGTGGGGCATGCCTGTAGTTACTATTGCTTGGGAGGCTGAGGCATGAGAATCGCTTGAACCTGGGAGGTGGAGGTTGCAGTGAGCCAAGATGGCACCACTGCACTCCAGCCTGGGCAACAGAGTAAGACTCTTATCTCAAAAAAAAAGAAAGAAAGAAACAGAATGGAGACATGAGACAAGACATTCCTGTTGACATGTTTGGATGTCCCATATCTCACTGCTGAAATCTGTTCCCTCCATAGACTTCCCATTACATACGGTAACATAACTCCTTTTGAACTTGAGTTAGTTTCAGTCAAGTTTCTGTCATTTGCAACTGAAATAACAGGCATGTGCTGAGTCTTCAAGACCCTATATTCAACAAATTCTCTCTTCAGCTTCTTCCTGCTCACCATCCCTTTAGGGGATCAGATTTGTTTTCAGCTGGCCAAGGAACAAGAAAACTTGCTGTTCTTTATTTCTTCTGTATACATGGGCTGATGCGCAAATATCTTCCCTCCCACTTAACCAAGAAAGAAATGATCTCCTTTCCTATCAACTCCTATGATACTCACTAGATATTTTGACTTTGGAAGGAGTAGAAGTTGCTGGATCCATGTGCGCAATCTCTGCAAGAACTCAGGATTGTCCTGCTCTAGTCCCCTCCTCATAAAATTATTTCAGTTTCTTAGCCTTTTCTTTTTCTTGCATAGCTCCAGTTCTTCTCCAAAAGTCAGCTCCCAGAGAATATAGTTCCTACACACCAAACAGGGCTGAGCTATGGGAGTGATGCCTCCCCTGATTATTCTTGTGAAGGTTAAGTAGGAGTGAGGCAAAGGGCAGGTGTAAGAAAGAGTGTTCCATCAGGAAGTGTGAAGCCAAAGAGTGACATGATTAGATGTGTATTTTAGAAAGGAGGACAACAGCTTGTAGGGGAGCTTCGCTGGTGGCAAAGCCCCTGGGGCATTAATCTTCTTAATCATCTTGACTCCTTTGGCTTTCAAGACACTCCTCTTTTGATCTTCCTCGCTCCATTCTGACCATTTCTTCTCAAACCCTTTCGTGGTCTCCTTCTGCTCTACTCATTCCCTAAACGTGGATGCATCTGAGCCTTCCTGGACTGGCCCCGTCTGTTTCTCCAGTGACATTTTCTCTCATGTTCCATTTTATTATCCATTCTTTAGCAATAAGAAACACACCACACCACACTATATGGCTTCATGCTTTGAGGTTTGTGTTCATTCTGTCTCCTCTGACCTGAAACATCCTTTCTAACTTCCTTGCCTTGCTTATCACTTTGATTGTGATTCTGGGCTCAGTCATCAGCCACATACCATCCTCTGTGGTGTATCCAGGCCAAACAGCATATAATTCTCTGTGCTTCCATAGAACCTTATGCAAATCACTTCATATTGAAAGTATCTGGCTGGGCGTGGTGGCTCACGCCTGTAATCTCAGCACTTTGGGAGGCTGAGGTGGGCGAATCAGTTTAGATCAGGAGTTCAAGACCAGCCTGGCCAAAATGGTGAGACCCTGTCTTTACTAAAAATAAAAAAAAAAAAAATTAGCTGGGCATGATGGCACACACCTATAATTCCAGATACTCAGGAGGCTGAGGTACAAGAACTGCTTGAGCCTGGGAGGCAGAGATTGCAGTGAGTTGAGATTGCGGCACTGTACTCTAGCCTGGGCGACAAAGCGAGACCCTGTCTCAAACAAACAAACAACAAACAAACAAAACAAGAAGAAATTATCTGTTTTATATTTGTCTCCCTCACTAATCTTTTCCTCTTTTTTTTGAGACAGAGTTTCACTCTTGTTGCCCAAGCTAGAGTGCAATGGCATGATCTCAGCTCACTGCAACCTCTGCCTCCCGGGTTCAAGCAATTCTCCTGCCTCAGCCTCCCAAGTAGCTGGGATGACAGGCATGTGCCACATGCCCAGCTAATTTTTTATATTTTTAGTAGAAATGAGGTTTCATCACTTTAGCCAGGCTGGTCTTGAACTCCTGACCTCAGGTGATCTGCCCGCCTCAGCCTCCCAAAGTGCTGGGATTACAGGCATGAGCCACGGTGGCCGGCCTCCCTCACTAATCTTTAAGAGTTTTAAGGGCAAAGATTATGTCTTAATCATCTTTGAATTCCTGGTGCCCAGGAAAGCATGTGGCACACTGAATGCACCAAAAATTTTCCTGCTAACCTGAGCCTAACTACACTGATAATAAACTTATGCTTTTTTCAAAAGAAGAACAGTTAGAATTAAAATGTTTTCATCTCATATCACTTTTAAGGTACTTTAAGACTTTAAATAATATAGAATAAATTATTATTATTTCTAGTATTTCAAAATGTGAGAGAAGTAAATACAAAATGACCTGACACGAAAAGTATTAAAAACAGTTCTGCTAAAATTATATGGAAGAAAACGAGTAATGAATTGTGATCCTCTAATAATATCAGTTCCTCATTCTTTTTTTTTTTTTTTTTACTAATTTATATATCATACCATTTGATAGATTTCATTTTCTTCCCAGGTCAGACATTCCTGTGATGCCAGACAGCTATATAGTTTTCAAAAATAGCAAGATGTTTGTCCTTCTTACAAGCACCACTAGAAAACAGACCACTCCTTAAGCTACCAGCCAAATGCTCTTTGATTCCAAGGAATTTACAATGGAGGGCATATTATCAGTTTCTATTGGCACCATAATTCTGCACAACAACGAATTGAACCTCAGTATGGCAAACAAAAATACACATATTTAAGTTCATGAATCTGCAGAGTTCAGCTGATCTGGGCAGGCTTGACTGACCTCACTGAAGGCTTGCACACCTGTCTGGTCAATCTAGAGTGGCTTCAGTTGGAATGACTAGGATGACTTGGCTTTGCTCTGTATGTTTTTCATCTCCAGCAGGCTAGCTGGAGTATGTTTACCAGTTCAGGTGTTTTTCCAGCTGATTTTGTGTCACATTTGCTAATATCATATTAGCAAAAATAAATCACAACGGAGACCCCCCAGAGTCAGAGTGGGAGAGCATGGATAAAGGTGGGGACACAGGGAGGGGTGAAGAATTAGGAAGATTTTTTCAAATTACCACAACATGTTTAATTTTTTCATTTGTCAGCTAATAATTCATTCAAGGGAGTCAGATATCCTTGGCTCACATTGATCATATCAACTACTTTGGCTTGGCTTTCTGCTAGCAAAAAAATAAGCGCCAGCATTTATGTTATTATTTTTTAAAAAAAGACCTGCTTTTGACAAAATACCAGTAATGTATGATTTTTATTAAATATTGTCAATCAACTATTCTTGCCTGAATTTTAAAAAGCACTAGTGGCATCAGTGGTCCCTTGGGAAGGCTCCCAGACCACCAGTGTTGTTCCCAGAGCACACTTTGGGAACCCCAGATTAAAATAGATATCGTTGGTCCCTTTGAATGTGTTTTCATACAGATTAATCTTTGCTTTATGCAATCCCATCAAATACAAAATCTCCTGGAAAATTATTAAATATTGATGGCCCTGCTCAAAATGAAGATTACAAAAGCTGAATCAGATTGGCATCACTCTTCAAAGTAATTTCTTAAAAGCATCATACAATGGAATGAATTGTAAACAAAAATGACTAAACATGTCATATCATTCACATTGTATTCATATCCATGAAATAGGCAAGGCCTTCAGGCTTTTCTCTGTTATCTTTACCTACAGCTTGTGCCCTTTTCTTACACATGCTTATGTTTCTTGTATTCTTTCATCTGATCACTTTCTATTGATCATGACAGTAAAAGTACTTTGTTTCCACAGTGATATTTGACATGTTACAGATTACTGAGAACCCTAAGGGATAAGAAAAAGTTTGGGTCTGCTTAGGATGCAACATAATAATATTCTGTAGCCTTCCAGTTATTTTTAGCTACTGCAGTAACAGCTTTTTAATTGAAATTTAACTTATTTTGTCAGAAGATTGCCTTGTAATACCAGATGTCAATGAATTTTTAAAAATTAAACCTCAAGCCAGGTATATACCAAAAAGAAAGGAAATCAACACATCAAAAAGATATCTGCTCTCCCATGTTTACTGCAGCACTATTCACAATAACCAAATTTAGATGCAATCTAAGTGTCCATCGACAGATAAATGGATAAAGAAAATGTGGTATATATACACAACAGAGTACTATTCAGCCATAAAAAGCAATTTGCAACAGCATAGATGGAACTGGAGGACATTATTTTCAGTGAAATAAGCCAGGCACAGAAAGACAAATTTTGCATGTTCTCACTTATTTGTGGGAGATAAAAATTAAAACAAAAGAACTCATGAAGATAGAGTAGAGTGATGGTTACCAGAGGCTAGGAAGGGTAGTGGGGGTGGGGGGAGTGGGAAATGGGGATTTTTAGTGGGTACAAAAGTATAGTTAGATGAAATGAATAAGATCTAGTATTTGATAGCACAACAGGGTGACTACAGTCAGCAATAGTTGATTGTACATTTAAAAATAACTAAGAGTATAATTGGAATGTTCGTAACATAAATGATAAATGCTCGATGTGGTGGATACCCCATTTACCCTGATGTGATTATTATTCATTGTATGCTTGTACCAAAATATCTCATGTGCCCCATAAATATATACACATAAATATTAAAAATTTAAAAAAATTAAACTTCAAATCAAATGTGAAGTTAATTTGGCTTGGGAAAACAAGTTTTAAATTCGAAACATATTTACCAAAGTTTTACATAAACCCATGCCAAAATATGGGTACCTTCTATTCCAACTATTCTGTTCATTTTAATATAACTTGTGTAAACCAGAAAGTCTATGAGATAGGTCTCAATCAATTTAGAGGTTTATTTCACCAATGTTAAGGACCATGGCCTGTAACACGGCCTCAGGCAGTCCTGAGAACATGTGCCCAAGGTGGTCGGGCTACAGCTTGATTTTATGTATTTTAGAGAAATGGAAGTTACAGGCAAAGACATATATAAATACATGTAAGGTATACATTGGTTTGGCCCATCTCAAAGCAGCGTGGGGGTGCTGCTTTGCAGGTCAAAGGTGAATTCAAAGATTTTTCACGTTTTCAATTAGTTGAAAGAGTTAAACTCTGCCTGAAGATGTGAAGCCAGCTTGAGTTAAGGTAAGCGGGGGTGTTGTGGCAGCCAAGGTTCTCGTTATGTAGATAAAGCCTCCAGGCTTTATCAAAGAATAGATGTGAACATCTCTTATCAGACCTTAAAAGATGTCAGACTCTCTGAAAAAGACCTAGTAAGGGGCCAGGCATAGTGGCTCATGCCTGTAATCCCAGCACTTTGGGAGGCTGAGGTGGGTGGATTGCCTGAGGTCAGGAATTCGAGACCAGCCTGACCAATATGGTGAAACTCTGTCTCTACTAAAAATACAAAAATTAGCTAGGCGTGGTGGCATACACCTGTAGTCCCAGCTACTCGGGAGGATGAGGCAGGCGAATTGCTTGAACCCAGGAGGTGGAGGTTGCAGTGAGCCGAGATCACATCACTGCACTCCAGCCTGGGTGACAGAGTGACACTCTGACACTCCATCTCAAAAAAAAAAAAAAAAAATCTAGTAAGGGAAAGAGATTCTCTATAGAATGTAAGTTTTCCCCAACAAGAGACAGCTTTGCAAGGCCATTTCAAAATATGTCAAATAAATATATTTTGGGGTAACATATTTTTATTTCTTTCAGGTCCCACTATGTGTCACGTGATGTTATTCCAGAGTCAGGTTGGAATTTTCTTATTGCTACAGTATATTTTACCAGTCTTAAGATCTCCGTTTTAATGTTAATGCTGGTCAGTTGTGTCTAAACTCCAACGGGAGGAAGGTATAATGAGGCATATCCAACCGCCCACCCCTTCCCATCAGGGCCTGAACTCATCTTTCAGGATTTTTTTGAGATTACCTTGGCCAAGACAGAGGTCCATTCCTTTCGGGGGTGGGTGGGTGATGGTGGTGCTTAGAATTTTATTTTTGGTTTTTGTATTAGTCTCTTCTCGCACTGTTAGAACCATTTGAGGCTGGGTAACTTATAAAGAAAAGAGGTTTCATTAGCTCACAGTTCTACAGGCTGTACAGGAGGTATGGCTCCAGAGGCCTCAGGAAACTTACAATCATGGTGGAAGAGGAAACAAGCACGTCTTACCACGGCGCAGGAGAGAGAGAGAAAGAGAGAGAGTGTGAAGGGGAAAGTGCTACACAGTCATAAACAAACAGATCTTCTGAGAACTCCATCATGGGAATGGCAAGGGGGAAGTCTGCCCCATGATTCAGTGACCTCTCACCAGGCCCCTCCTTCAACACAAAGGGGCTATTATTCCATATGAGATTTGGGTGGGGACACAGAGCCAAACCATATCAGTTTTCACGTGTATCCCAACAAACATAAACATCAGCAAAGTATGTGCAAACCAGCATCCCTATATCTATTCTTGTCTCAGCTGAACCTGCATACATCCTGCATCTTGGACTCTCAAGGCCCTAACGTAATGGCAGAGTATTAACTCTACACTTAAATGACTGTTCCCCTAAAGTAGGGGTAGGAGGAGATCAGATCTAGCTTTCTGTTTTTTTTTTTTTTGTTTTTTTTGAGACAGAGTCTTGCTCTGTCGCCCGGGCTGGAGTGCAGTGGCGCAATCTCGGCTCACTGCAAACTCCGCCTCCCGGGTTCACGCCATTCTCCTGCCTCAGCCTCCGAGTAGCTGGGACTACAGGCGCCCGCCACCGCGCCCGGCTAATTTTTTGTATTTTTTAGTAGAGACGGGGTTTCACCGTGGTCTCGATCTCCTGACCTCGTGATCCGCCCGCCTCGGCCTCCCAAAGTGCTGGGATTACAAGCGTGAGCCACCGCGCCCGGCCCAGATCTAGCTTTCTTTCCCAAATCAGAATGCTTTGCACTTTCATGAAATAAACATACTTCTAGGAGATGTCTCCTTTTATTTATACAAACATACACACCGAACTGGAAGGTAATTTGAAGTTAGGAGATGGAAAACTAAAGGTCAAAAAGGGAAGAAAGCAAAAACCTCCCTTGCACACTCCAGCCCACAGACCCCAAGGACCGGCGCGAGGTCCTCAGAACCGGAAGGGCTAGCGCTGGCTGGGTCCCTGCAGCCCCGCGCCGCTGCGCCGCAGCCTCCGGAAGACAGGGGACGCTGTGGCGCCGGGCCGGGCGCGCTCCGCCGCTCTCTCTAGCAGGCGGGGCGGTGAGGCGGGGCGGTGAAGCGGGGCGGGGCGTCTGGGGCGCGGAGAGGAGGTGACCCCGCGAAAGGTAAGCGGCGGCTTCGCTGGTGCTGAGTGGTTGGGCGCCGGCCTGGAGGGGACGGGGCGGCAGCACCATCAAGCTCCCGTCTCTGCCCTTCCCGGCTGCCCTGCCGGCCTCCCTCCCAGGGAGGCAGCGTCCTCTCGGGCAGCCCAAATCTTTGCCTCTCCGTGGACTCCCTCTACCCGCACCCCAAGTCGGTGGAGCTCTCTGGCCCCACAGAGCCCATTTCCCGTACTCACCTTGCGGGCCCCAGACAGTCTGTTCGGTGCTTCATCCATGGACACCCTCACCCCGAGAACTCTCTCGTTTCCTGCAGTTTCTTAGTGTCCTGGCTCACGAGACTCATAGGGGAACATGGTGTTTTCAGGAGACGCCGCTTTTCTTTTGTCGTAGTGCGGACACTTGTGCTTTTTCAGCCCTGCAGCACAATGTGTAGAACTGAACTGAATGCAGTTTCTTTTGGAGGCGTCCAGTGCATCTGTCTTTGAGTAAGCCTTCGGCAGCAAACAGTAGTCCATGACACTGGGGGAAGCCAGATACGACTCAGATTGTCAGTCCTCAGGCTGTCGCCAGCAAAGCCTTTCCCCTTTTTTCAGGACAGTACTACATCCAAGAGGTGGAAGGATACTTTTGTTTTGTTTTGTTTTGTTTTGGGTTGTGTTGTGTTCAGAGTTTCGCTCTGTCGCCCGGGCTGGAGTGCAGTGGCGCGATCTCCGCTCACCGCAACCTTCACCTCCCGGGTTCAGGTGATTCTCCTGCCTCAGCCTCCCGAGGAGCTGGGATTACAGGCCCGCGCCACCACATCCGGCTAATTTTTGTATTTTTAGTAGAGATGGGGTTTCACCATATTGGACACGCTGGTTTCAAACTCCTGACCTCAAGTGATCCTGACCTCAAGCGATCCACCAGCTTCGGCCTCCCGGAGTGCTGGGATTACAGGCGTGAGCCACCCAGCCCGGCAGGAAAGATACTTTTCTAGAAAGTATATTTTACCTTAAAAACAACATATATATAATCAATTTTAAAAACTTAAGTGATTATAATTTTTTTCTTAAATATTGTAATATACATGCAAAGGCCTTTTATCAAGAGTAAGATGGGGTGAGGTGGTGAAATATTGGTGGTCTGGAAATTGGGAGACCTAGGTGATCGCACCCTCCTGGTAAAGACATCTCCTTGGGTCTGGGTTTCTCAGAAAGGAGTTTAGAAGGGAGAGTTAGACTAAATGGTGAGTATGAAAGTAGCTACCATTGATTGAACATCTGCATCCTTTAAAATATGTCATCTTAATTAATGCACACATTTGGTACCTATCTATGCAATAGATAGTATTGCCCCTTTTATAAGGGAGAATCAGAGAAAATGATTCCCCTTTATAAAGGGGAAGATGAGAATCAGAGTTGTCACTTAAAGACACAGCTTATAAGTAGCAAGGTGAGAATCTGAGGTTATGCTGTGTTTCCCCTCAAGCCATGAAGTCCTCTGATTCTATCCCAAACTTGTTTAAACTAATTTAAATTATTTTTAAGGTTTTTCTGCCCCAAACTTCAAGTTAGTTTCTTATTAAGATAATGTGGCATGTGAAACTATAAAAAAGTGTATTATACTTTCATTAAAATATTTTGCCCATTTTATAATTCTCTGTCTTTTAAAGGAAAGGCTTTCATTATTAATAAGGTTCCTGCTCGTTAACGTTTTATGATTCTGGTCATTTTATTTGGTCTTCTATTGAGGTGCTTATTTCTAAAATGTATATTTGAAGATTAAGTGTTTCTCTTAAAGTAATTCTTATATTCTTTATATCTTAGTCTAATTTGCATGTACAATATATTAATAGGTAGTCCTGTATTCTGGAATAACTCCCTGAGCAAGAATTTTACTAAAGGAGGGAAAATGATTAAAAAATGACTAGTCCTGACTCTCGGTGTAGGACCATCTGTACAGCCTCTCACATTGTGTGTTATTAATTTCAGGGGCTTACTATTCTTACGTTTTGAGATGTAAGTGACTCTCATGGAGTTGGGTAAATGGGCAGTCCTTTATCTTTGCTTCTTCCTTTTTCCATTGCACGCTTCCCTCACAGGAGGATGGACAGAAGAAAAAGGTAAAGAACATTTTACCAGGGAGAAACAAATGAAGTAAATACCCCTTAGTTTAGACCTTTTTTACAAGCAGCTGTGAAATGTTCTACTCTCCTCTATTTTTTTTTTTTTAAGAAAAGATAAATAACAGTTTCTTAATCATGCATAGAAAAGGGAACAAGAAGTGGGTGATGGAAAAATGAAGAAGAAATAAGAGTGGGGCAGATTGCACAGCCAGGGGTGCCTGATTAATTATTTTGCAGGTAGGCCTGCACACAAATTAATCACAAAATTACTTAGCCAAGAGCAGTGTAATGCCAGGTTCCCAGCATCACTGCTAATCTGTGTGTATGTATGTTTTATGTCATTACTGTTTTAACACAGTAAATGAGGTTTTTAAATCCAGCTTAAAAATAAATAGATCTTCAAAGTGATAATAACTAAAGATTGGTCAATATCATGTGTAAGTAAATGAGTGACAGCTGCAGTGGAAACAAAAAGAGAAGAAGGTGGAGAAACTAGTGGGAAGACTAAGAAAGTTCTGATGGAAGTGTGCTAGACATTAACTGGTTTTGTCTTAGGTGAGTGGTAACGTCAGAGTAAGTTATTGCCATGCCTTGACCTTATGATTAGTTCTGCAGCTTTTAAAATTGGAACTTGTATTAGTTTTGTACTTGAAAATAGCTAGTCAACTTAAACTTCAGGATTAAAAGTTTACTTGTTAAAATACAGATTTGTTTTCCCCAAAACAATTTACACATCTGTGAAGAAATGACGAAGGTTTTGCATTCTACCTGTTTTATTTATTCAACTGGCATATCTTGAATTTATTCTTCAGCCAGACTTGTACAGCTCTGTGGGCTGGCACGTGAACAAATACAGAAGAATTTTCTCGTATGTAGAAAAGGATTTTTTTTGTTGTTCTTATTGTTTTTAAAATAGTTACGTATAACAAATTCTTGGCTGCTAAGACCCTTTCTGGTCTCAGTAATCTGAATTTTTTTTTAACAAAGTATAGATGGTTGTTAAAAAGTCTTAGTTTGATAGATGGTGTAAATAAGTTCATGCAATTTTGGGAGAACTGTTGTATCATCAGTGACTGTGGCTCATAAAGGAGAAGCAGCAATAAAACTGAGCTGTTTTATCCTACTTCTAATAAAAGAATGATAAATAATAGGAAATGTTACTCTCATACTTTCCAGAAAGTGTCAATAACAGTGGAAATTGTGGTATATTAAATCTTTTAAAATATACATGTGAGTTTCCAGTCAAAATATTCTTTGTCATTTCTAGCAAAGAGTTTAACATAAACAGTGAATTGTTAAGGTAAATGTGCGTGTCTGGGAGTTGCAATATAACAAATACTACCCTGATTATTTTATTGATTCATTATAAAGGAAATATAGGTTCTGCTAAGGAAAAAAAGGAGATCAAGCAATCTTACATCTAAAATTAAGTCATCACAATTAGTGTTAGAATGCTATGTAACTATATAGTTTTTTACAGACATATTTCATATAGGTTGAATTTCATAACACTCAGCATCACTGCATCCGTTTAATTTTAAAATAGTGACATTTTTGTTAGCTGTAACTAGTCTGTCTTTCTCCCCGTCTCCTCCCCCCCATATATATATATAAAAATGACAGCAGATCCCTTGTGAATAGATTAATGCCCTCCCTGAGGGGATGATTAACTCACTCCACACCTGAAGTCCAAAATTATATACAGTATATAATTTTATATACCCCAGGAGTAGAGTAATAATAATATATAATGTAAATTGTATATTACAATACATTATTAATATATGTGTTAATAAATTACATATATTATAATTAATGTATAATTATATGTAACATAAGTTTATATAATTTTGGACATCAGGCGTGGAGTGAGTTCATCATCCTCAATTCCTGGCACATGATCATCCACACAAAGTGTATGTAATAAACTATGCTCTGAGGACCCTTCTGTGCTCTGCAATATGAACTTCTATACCCATCTTTTCCATTACCTTGTTTTTCTTCCCAATGAACAACTTTAATCTGTTTTCTATAGGCTATCTTTGTTTTAAATACACACAGCTGTTTTCCAATAATAAATGGAAAAATGCTGTTTATGTCAGTTTCTGGTTACAAGACTTTTACCTTTGTATATTTGCTTTTTCAGGCCTTTTTAGTATTTTTATCTAATGCCTCAGTTTCATGTAGTGGCACACTCTGAGGCCGAGATTCAGCCCTAACAACATGGCCATGGGCTAACTATTTTCTTCCTAATGTTCCTTATAGGTTTGGCTGTTGACAGACTATAATACTACTTCCACTTTAATGACTGCTTCATTTTGCATTTTCTTTTCCTATCTTAGCCCATTTGTGTTGCTATAAAGGAATACTGAGACTGGGCAGTTTATGAAGAAAAGAAGTTTATTTGGTTCATGGTTCTGCAGGCTGTACAGGAAGCATGGTGTCAGCATCTGTTTCTGGTGAGGGGCTCAGGTTGCCTCCACTCATGGTAGAAGGTGATGGTGATCTGGCATGTGCAGAGATCACATGGTAAGAGAGAGGAAGCAAGAAAGAGAGGGGAGGTGCTAGGCTCTTTTTAACAACCAGTTCTCCAGGGGACTAATAGAGTGAGAACTCACTTGCTCCCCACCCTCCCCCAGGGAGGGTATTAATCTATTCATGAGGGATCCACCCCCATGACCCAAACACCTCCCACTAGGCCTCACCTCCGACATTGGATGTCAGATTTCAACGTGAGGTTTGGGAGACAACTATCCAAACTATAGCACCCACATTTATAGTCAAACAAGTTTTTAGCACAGGGAGAAACATCACTGACACCTGGTATAGGCACCTGGTGGCCAACATTTGTTACTTAAATTCTAAATACCTTTATAAACACCATCATGGCTAAGAGAAGAAAAATGAAACACCAGCACTTCTCATTAGAAGAAAAAAATGATGGTAGTGGAAGCAGTAGATTGCTGCCACAACAAAGGAGAAATAGCAAAGGAATTTAACACCACTACCCCAACATTGTTCACATTTTTGTAAGATTGAGCCAAGATTGAAGAGAAAGTTTAAAAAGGGATTCTGGGACTAAAGCAAAAGTGAATGCGAGGTCCCTTTTATCACTGTTTTTGCATGATATCAGGTTCGTGCAAGAAAGGGGCATGTAACTGTGCTGTAGAAAGCATTGGATTTTTGCCAACCTTAGGAATTGCGTTAGTCTCTTCTTGCGTCACTATAAAGAAATACCTGATGCTGGGTAATTTATAAAGCAAAGAGGTTTAATTGGCTCACGGTTCAGCAGGCTGTACAGGAAGCATGGTGCCAGCATCTGCCCCTGGTGAGGGCTTCAGGAAGCTTTCAGTTGTGGTGGAAGATTAAGTGGGAGCAGGCATGTCACATGGTGAGACAGGAAGCAAGAGGGAGGGGGAAGAAGTGTCACACTTAAACAACCAGATCTCACATGAACTCATAGAGTAAGAACTTGCTCATTACCACAAGGATGGCACCAAGCCATTCATGAGGGATCTGCTCCCATGATCCAAATGCCTCCCACCAGGCTCCACCTTCAACACTGGGGATTACAATTCAGCTTGAGATTTAGAGGGGACAAACATCCAGAGCTTATCAGGCATGGTGAGTTTCAAGCAAGTGCGGGCTGCCTGAACAAACTTCGGGCATATTCTGGAATTGTTTCACAAGTTGCCTGTAGTGAAGAAAACAGTTTCAGTAGAGAAAATTACTAACTTACATGCAGGAGAAATTTAAAAACAAAAACAAAAATTGCTGGTTACAGCTTCAATGGCTTGTTTGTTTGTTTGTTTGCTTTTGGATACAGGGTCTAGCTATGTTGCCCAGGCTGGTCTTAGACTCCTGGGTTCAAGCAGTCCTTCAACCTCTTCCTCCCAAAATAGTGGGATTACAGGTGTGAGCCACCCCGCCCAGCCTGAATGGTGTTTTAAATGAAACAGGTGTTCTTGTTACCTTATCATATGCTTCATGCCAAAGGTAGACTTTGCAAAGGAAATAAACAGATTGATGATTGGTGTATTCTACTGTAATGCATTCTGGAACAATTGTCTTTGGCAAGTCAGCTCTCAGTGCTTCAGAAATGTTCCCCCGTGATTACCAAGCCAATACACATGCCTGAATAATGAGAAATGTGTTACTGAATGGCTGATAAAGATTGACAAGGGAATGCAAGGAGCAATACACAGTATGCTCTTGCCAATAGACAATTGCTCTGCCCACAACATACTCCCACACTGGGATCATGTAGGGGTTGAGTTTTTCCCATTGAACTACACAGCCATTCTGCAGCCATTGGATCAGGGTACAGTTGGCACAGTGAAAGCTCACCTCTGAAAGCAGTTGTTGGAACAACTCTTTCTAAATGTAGAGGATGAAGAGAAAAATGGAGAAAAACAACATGAATAAGCCATTGACATGATTGCAGAGACTTGGTGATCTATAAAGTTATCTGTAATCATGAAATGTTAGCAAAACACAGGCATGATTCCTGTGGAATCCCCTGAGGTCCTCCTGTAAGAAGACTGCAACCAAATGTGGTGTTTGAACCAATCTAGCACTCAACTGCTACTGTCATTGATGTCTCAAACCAGTTTGATTTTGAAGACTGTGTGGCTACAGATAGCAATGTAACTATTTCCCAAGTTACCAAATCCTGAAGTTGCTACAGGAGTGCTAACTGATGTAAAAATTGAACCAGAAGGCCATGGTGGTAACGATGAAGAAGGCAACAATGATGATCATGATATGCATGAGGAATAAGTGATGGAACCAGCAACAGTGAACATTTCTGAAGCCTTTGCAAGTGTAGAAAGTGCTTAGAACATTCCTTTTTCTTCAAGCAGATGTTCCTCTTGAGGTGCATACCCAATTAAGTGATATAGATGAACATTCAGTGATTACTGCAACACAAAGTGTTTTGAAAAGCCAAGCTCCTAGTTTTTTCCTTAACTACGAAGTTGTGAAAATACTGATTTTATAAAGTCTATAAAATAGTAAGCTTAATGAATACTTATACTGGCCAGATGTGGTAGCTCATGCCTGTAATCCCAGCACTTTGGGAGGCAGAAGCAGGTTTGCTTTGTTGCCAGGAGTTTGAGACCAGCCTGGGCAACATGGCGAGACCCTGTCCCTACCAAAAAAAAAAAAAAAAAAAGCCAGGTGTGGTGCATGCCTGTAGTCCTAGCTACCTGGGAGGTTGAGGTGGGAGGATCACTTGAGCCCAGGTGTTTGAGGCTGCAGACTGCAGTGAGCTATGATCATACCACTGCACATGCATTCCAGTCTAGGCAATCGAGTAAGACTCTGTCTCAAAAAAAAAAAAAAAAAAGTGTGCAAACAAAGCCCCAATGTGTGTTTAAATATGAATGTTTGGCTCTTAACTTTTATTTTATAACATTTACTGTACAGTGATTGCAGCATTTCCCGCAAGTAATTTTACTATATTGTCATTTATGTCCATCTTTGGAAGCTTTCTTTCTCTGCCTCCCCTCTTTCAACCGTCACCTCTCATCCCAGCATTAGATGGCAGAGATGATAAAATAAGCTTTTGCCTAGTAATACCTAGAAGAAAAAAATACTCCCAAAGTGCTGACATTTCAGCTAGGAAAACAAGAAAACAAAAGACACACTTGGATTCAATAGGATAGATTTAGAGTAGCTAAGATAAAAAAGGATATTCAGATTAAGGAGATAGCAGGGCATGTCCTACCCAGAAAGTTGCTGATTGGCAAAGGAGGAGTAAGTACAAACAACTCCTTATCCTCACTGCTTGAGAAAATGAGTTCATGTGTGGGCTAGTGGAGGAAGACAGAGGAGCAGTGGGGGAAACTGGCCAGGAGTGAATCTGTAGAAGATAATGAGCAAAGGAATGCTGGTCCTTCCCTCAGGGTGGTGTTCTGGAGGGGCTGTTGAAAGGTGAGGAGGAGTGAAAACAAGGAAGTAAAGAAAGGAACGGATAACCTACTGGCCTCACCTACTCTTAGTCCTGGTTTCATATGATACAACGTGACTCAGACTAACAATTCTCCAGTCTTCTATAAAAGTAGGAAAACAACCTTTGCCCAACACTTTTATTTTGAGATGAAAATTAAAATAATGAAGAAAATTACCAAATTAAAGTTAAAGCACCATTTACAAAGTGCATCATACAAAGTAATAAGATAACTGACAATCACATTTGGTATGTATCTGGGTTGGAATTCAAAGAAAGAATTTAAGAATTACTTTTTAAAGAAATTTATCAGAGAAGCACAATTATGAAGGGAAAAAATATATTACTTTGTTTTTAGATAATAAATCATCATTGATCAAGATGTCTTCAGCACCTGAGCCTCCAACATTCAAAAAGGAACCACCCAAAGAGAAAGACTTTCAAAGCCCAGGGCTCAGAGGGGTGCGCACAACAACCTTATTTCGTGCTGTGAATCCAGAGCTCTTCATTAAACCTGTAAGAAATACATCCAGGATAAGACTTGATGTTTAATCCAACCAGACTCTTAGAAAGTTCTAATTTTCTTGTAATTGATTTTATCGTGGAAATTTTATGTTGACAAGTAAGACCTCTCTGTGAATAAAAGCAGGTGGAAGGACGATTTTAAATGCTGTTTCACATATAAATACACATATAAACATAAATATTTTAAGGGCATTTGAGAGTTATAATGAAAAATGGTTGCCCTTTAATGGATTGGCTTCTCAAACTATCTAAAGTACCATTTTAATAGTTGCATTAATTTGAAGACAACTTTTGTTGTTTGATCAGGTACTGTTAGGTAAATAAGACCTTCCATTTAAGCAAGGAAACTAAAATGAAAATCTGACCATTCTTAACATACTGCAATTCTAGCCTCTAGGTAATATTTTTATCTAAGCAATATTACATTGCTTAGATAAAATATCCTTTGTGAAACATTCCAAAACATTTGATTTGATGAAATTCATTTATTTATTAGAAGTTCTGTCACCCAGGCTGTAGTGCACTGGTACGATCATAGCTCACTGCAGCTTCAAACCCCTGGGCTCAAGGGATCCTCACACCTCAGCCTCCTGAGTGGCTGGGACTACAGGTGCACACCTTCATGCCTGGCTCATTTTTAAAATTTTTTGTAGAGATGGTGTCTCAGTATATTGCCCAAGCTGGTTTTGAACTCCTGGCCTTAAGTGATTCTCCCACCTCAGCCTCCCAAATTGTTGGGATTACAGGCATGAGCCACCACGCCTGGCTGAGTTTATTTTTAAATAAATGTAGATTCTATTTTAAAATAAATGTAAAATCAAATTAAAATATGATAAATATTTAAGTGTGTTGAATCTGATTAGAATTTTAGTAACATAGTTACCAGTGTAAACTGTTTTAAAGTTAAATAGATCAACTGAATCAGATCATTAAATCAAGGTAAAATATTTTAAAAGCTTTGAACTAATGTGTTCTTGTAATTGCTAAAAGCATTTCAAGAATTGTAAATTTAAACTGCTCTGAGTCTGTGTCCTTTCTTAGGTGTTCATCTAAGTGAAAAAGTTTGACCCTTATTTTGAAATGGAAATGTCACCTAAAGGAAGAAACTGGGGCAAATTAATATAGGTAGGGAGTTTATTTGGGCCAAGGTTGAGGACTGCAACCTGGGAAACACTTCAGAGTAACCTTGGGAAACACTCTGGAGAGCAAAGGAGAGGCTGGAGTTTTTTGGTTTTTTTTTTTTTTTTTTTTAGTTTTTAGTTTATTTTATTATTATACTTTAAGTTTTAGGGTACATGTGCACAACGTGCAGGTTTGTTACATATGTATCCATGTGCCATGTTGGTGTGCTGCACCCATTAACTCATCATTTAGCATTAGGTATATCTCCTAATGCTCTCCCTCCCCCCTCCCCCCACCCCACAACAGTCCCCGGAGTGTGATGTTCCCCTTCCTGTGTCCATGTGTTCTCATTGTTCAGTTCCCACCTGTGAGTGAGAACATGAGGCTGGAGTTTTTAAGAAAAAAGATGAATCAGGAGAGAAGGCAAGTACAAAAGTTGCTTTTCAGTAATTTTCATTGGTTTGCAGAAATGACATTGATGAGTAATTGACTGTACATTGTTGAACTACAGAGTATGAGTTATAATGTCTGGTGGATGGCATTGTAAGGTTAATATATAGCTATTGGTGGTGTCAGTCCAGAGCCCACATAGCAAGGGTTTCAAAATTATTACTTAGCTCAAAACATGACTATTATCTCATTCCAGTGCCTCTCTGGGCCTGATAATTTAAAGGGGGCTCACATTCCTCAGTTAAAGAGTTTCTTTTATTTCACAGTAGTGGTACAGCAGGTATGGTGACAGAAGCAGAAACTATTATTTGTATCACTACTGTGCATTTACATTGACCTAAGAAAGGCCAATTCGTTGAGTGTAAACATGCAAAGAAAAGAGTCTAAGGTACAGTTTGAGGAGTAACAAAGTTAATAGACAAAATAGTTTTCTGGAGTTGTGAACATCTTTCCTGTATGTAAAAGTTTTTTTTTTTTTTTTTTTGTCTGGGCATCATGACTTATGTCTGCAATCCCAGTACTTTGGGAGGCTGAGGTAGAGGGATCTCTTGAGGCCAGGAGTTCAACATACCAAGACTCTATCTCTACAAAAAAATTTAAAATTAGTCTGGCCACAGTGGCTCACGCCAAGGTAGGAGGATCACTTGAAGTCAGGAGTTTGAAACCAGCTGGCCAACATGGTGAAACCCCGTATTTATTAAAAATACAAGAAAAGTAGCCAGGCATGGTGGTGCACACCTGTAGTCCCAGCTTGGGAGGTTGAGGCAGGAAAATCACTTGAGCCCAGGAGTTTGAGACTGCAGTGAGCTATGATTGCACCACTGCACTCCAGCCTAGGCAACAGAGTGAGATCCTGTCTCAACAACAACACAGCGTGTGTGTGTGTGTGTGTGTGTGTGTGTTAACCTGAAAGCATCACTTTGCCTCTTAGGGTCTTGGATTGTCCAAGAGTAAATCAAGGTTAACAGCATAATAGCTGTTCCAATCACTAAATTTCTTGAGGTAATAGAGTAGATTCCCAGCGAAGAGTGTATACATCATCATCATTTCTGTGCCTAATATATGAGGTTTTTTGCCAGTTATTCATGACTTGGGCAAGAAGAATAGCATGTGTACTTCATTCCTCACTTCCTAATAAAATGAACTAATTTGAGGTTTGCAAATGGAGAGACTTGGGCCCAGAAACCAGGAAGTTAAGCAACTCCTCCACTTCACACAGATAACATTGAAAACTCCGGGTGCCAGACCAATTTTCCTGCCCCACTCCTTTCCCAGCTGTCACCTTCCTGAGAGTAGAGGTCTGAGATGTCCAGGGTGTAGATGGGAGAAAGACTAGAGAGGAGAAGCAAGAGTCTTCTGTAATCTCTAGATGATCAGTAGTTTAGCTAATCAAATAAAGAACTGAATAAATGATTTTAATTGAAATATTGCCATGGTAATGCTAGTGTTGTAATAAAGATGTGGCATGTCAGGAGGAAAGTGCAACCGATATTTGGGTCTCCTCAAATTGTTAGTCTTACTAAAGCTTTATCATTTTTTTTCTTTGACAGAACAAACCTGTAATGGCTTTCGGATTGGTAACTCTTTCACTTTGCATGGCATATATTGGTTACCTACATGCAACACAAGAGAATAAAAAGGACCTCTATGAAGCTATTGATAGTGAGGGGCACAGTTATATGAGGCGGAAAACATCCAAATGGGATTAGTAGTGCTGGTTACTGCAGATGGACCTTTATTAAGGGTTCCGAAATCTTCAAATGAAAGACCTTGTGAGTGTAGAGTATCATGTTTCTTGTTCTAGAACATGCTAATGGAGAGAGAAGATAGCAGTTGCAACCAGACAACTGTCGTAAATTTTGTCCTTTCACAGCTGCAGCCATTATCTCATTCTTTTTCCACAGAGCGAGCGTCATAATATTTTTCTTTCCTTACCTCTTATAAAAGTGCCATGAGAATGGAAGTTGTTTTTGTTAATTATTAAATTCTGTATAATAAAAGTACCCATGCTGTTAAATTTGCATGATGTTTTAAATATTTTAAGGTGAATTATGCCGGTGCAGCTGTCGTGAAAGTTTACTTGTGTTTTGCTACTTGCAAAGGAAATGTTCATGTTTTCCCTGGCATAGAACCTATATTTTTAAAGAAAGATAAATAGAAATTTTAAAGCCTGAAGTCAATATTAAAAATATGAGATATGAGAAACTGAGTTGGCTCTGACAAGTAGTTTTTATAGTGTCACAAATGGTTCATATATTTCAGTTTCTATTTTAGCTATATTTGGGGCAGAATTTTATTTTAATGGAAAAGATCCTTCCACTCAGCTACTAAAATAAGGATTAAGAATATCCCAGAGTAATTGGAGTTTTTCTTTAAAAAAAAAAAAAAAGTATGTTTTACTGAGGTATGATGATTTTGACAACTAAATATTATCTATTTTAGTTTTTGTTTCTGTTAATTAATGTTAATTAATTTTGTTTATGTTAATTTATGTTACAGTAATGTTATAAACATAAGACCAAGTGTT
Organism: Symphalangus syndactylus; assembly: GCF_028878055.3. NCBI lineage: Eukaryota > Metazoa > Chordata > Mammalia > Primates > Hylobatidae > Symphalangus > Symphalangus syndactylus. The sequence goes on from NC_072424.2 coordinate 65,118,000, forward strand.
CTTATAGTTATTTAAAAACTACAACTACTCAATAGATAAGGAATAGATAAGGTCTCCTTATTGTACCAGGTTTACCTTACATACTTTTTTTTCTTTTGAAGTTTATATGCCAGCAGGCCTTTTTGTTTTTTTCCTTTTTAGAATGTTTCTTACTCTCTGAAGCATCAGCATTTTGAAGTGTCTTTTATGGAAGTGGGGACAGAAATGGGGGTAAAAATGAGTGTAAACAAAGCCCAGCCCCACGGTCAGCACCCACTGCAGGCGAGCAGCAGAATGGCCTTGGTTGTCCTGGCACCTGGCCCAGGGGCCTAGGACAGAGGTCAAGGCTAGGCCCCTGTGTCTGGCCAGATTCTGCCTTATGGAATTCAAATCTTTCTCACAAGGATTCTGGACCTGCTTCATTTCTAGATATACACCTAATTCTCCAAATCATTGTAATTGGGCCTCAGTAGTAAATCTCATCTCTGAAGTCTTGCTTCAGTCGCTATTAATATTACCAAGTAATAATAACAGCACAGCAGAGTTTATAATAATGTTATTTTTAATTTGTCATACTTTATTGTGGTTTTGTAAGGTACATGACAATGTAATTATGTGTGATTTGTAGGTATTATAGAACTTAGCTAATTGAATTTACATGGAACTAAATAAAATCTGTACTACTGAGCCCCAAATATTTATTTGCTATGCCTCTCTGTGTAATGTACTTCATATAGTTTAAAATGCACTTCAGTGATACAAAATCCCTTTTAAAGACTGTCTTTTGTTTTTTGGTATCCCTGTGTATTTTGGCTATCACAAAACTAGGGTTCTTCTGTTTTTAATTTACGCATTTAATGCACATTGCCATCTTTTAGAATTTTTTACTATTCAACAGAATAAGTCGATGTTTGGTGGCAGAGGAGATATTAGTTTCGTGAACTGTCAAGAGATTGCAGTGCAGGAGGGCAACAGAAACTGTACAAGGTACAGACTTTAGTCATGTAAGATCTATGTCAATGAACCAAAGTAACTAGAGTCAGTCAAGCACAAAGCTGTGAAAAGTGGTGTGAGGAAAGAATCATACTGAATTTTAGGAACAAGTACCTGACTATGATACTTTTTACAGAGTGGCTACAAGTTGTAGGACAGTCCTTGTGTGTGCTGAGCGTCGACAGCTGCCTGGCTATGTGTTGATGTTTTCATCCTTTCTCTGTTGAATGAGGGTATAACCATCAAAAATAAAATACCTTTCAAATAGTCCAAAGATTCTCAACATTGAACTTCACCTGATCCAATCCTGTCAGTTTATGGTTAAGACAATAGGCTGAGAATGGCTAAGGGATTTATCAAAGATCATGGAGATTCTCAGTCAGGACTAGAACCTGTATCTTCTTGCTCTAAAGTCTAGGGATCTTTTCGCCATACTATACCACCTTCTATGTGTAATGTGCACATAATTATAAAGGAGCCACATTAGCCCTTAAAAATCAGAAGTTTAGATTTTAAGTAGAGAAACACTCCTGTACTTTAAACAGAATTATGTGAAGGACTGTTAACTGCCACCTCCCTCAAAAGACCATCAGAACAATCTGATGATCAAACAAAACTAAGCTTATTAAGTCTACTGCACTAAGGGGAAATACCACTTTTACAAAGTTAGCTGTATTTAAGAATGGGATGATCAGTGGAAGATGTTAAAGTATTTTGAAGTCTGAGTTCAAGTGATTAAAGAAGGGTCTTTCAATGCAGGAATCTGGTTGAGAATGGGCAAGATACCTGACATAACAGATTAGATCCTGAAGAAAGTCTTGATTAGTAAACTATTGTTCAATAAATGTTAAGTGAACTCTTTGCCCAGAGTTCACTTAAAAAGTCATTTCAAGAAAAGCTGAAAGTTTAAGAAAGCTGGAAGAGGTTCAGGGTTTTAGGATAATGCTAGAGGCTGGTAAGGATTACATGGTTCACATGATTAGGTAGTGGTTATGTGTCTAACATTAAAGAATGGTACTAAACTAGATTTTGCCCAGATTAGATTCTATCTAGTCTTCTGATGGAAGAGCTGTTTGCCTAGATCAGCAAGCTGTCCAATTAATGAGTTGGTTTTTAAGGATTTCCTAAGGCAAACACTGAAAGTATTTATTGGTTTTACAGCCTTATCTTCCATAGGAGGCCCAACTCTTCCAATTTGCCAGACACTAAGGAAGTTCAGGACTTTCAGTTTTAAAACAGGGACAGTCCCAGGCAAATCAAGGCCAGTTATCCTTCCATCTGGGCAAGAATTTCTAGTAACAGATAGGAAAGTCATTGGCACAAGTAGCCTCAGTTCTCAATCCAGATAATTAACTGTGTGGATGCAGTAATCCCCATTCTTAGTACGAATTCATCTCTTTGTTTTTAATTCCTCTTCAAGTCCCAGTTAACCCTTTTCTTGAAGTCAAATCTGGCAGTTTGATAGTTACTTAAGGTCATCAGCCAGTTATCAGGCCGTATGTGTTAATATAAATTATAGAGTAAGTTGTGGTACACTTAGCTCAGGGCCCTATGGGAGTCCTATTGTTGAAATTTATTTCACTGATGGCATTCACTTATTATAAAATAGTCCTGCCAAGTAGTGCAGCATATGACATTGTCAGGCAATTTTTAAAAATTCAGTTACTCGGTGTAATCAGTTGCACAGATTTTTGTGATAGGCAGAATTTGTATGGCTGTTTATCTAAAATTATAGGAACAAATTAGTTAGCCATGTGATTTTTAAAACCAGGCTTAGTAATTGTGAATGCTGACTTAATGAAAGTAATTTCTTCTTCAAGATACCGTGATATTTCCCAGTTTTATTACCATGGCACCAAAATATCACGTTTATTAAAAACCTAAAAGAAATTAAGCTACCTCCATTGCTGGCCTTAAAAGAAATTAATTCTTTAAAAACCAATTTAAAACAAAGTGTGGTAGGCTGACTAATGCTCTCCTTTCCTGCAAAAATGTCCAGATCCTAATCTCTGGAACCTGTAAATATGTTACTTTATATGGCAAAAGGGACTTTACAGATATGGGTAAGTTTAGGATTTTGAGATGGGAAGATTATCCTGGATTATCTAGATGGGGCTGGTATAATCACCAAGGTCCTTAAAGCACAGCAGATCAGAGGAATAGACAGTGTCACTATGGAAGCACTGGGGGAAAAGGCTGTATGATGCGAGGCCATGACCCCAAGGAATATGGATGGCCTTTAGAAGCTGGAAAAGGCAAGGGAACACATTCTCCTCCGAAGCCTCCAGAAGAAACCAGCCCTTCTAACAACTTGATTTTAGCCCCTAAGACTCATTTTAGACTTCTGATCTCCAGAAATGCAAGAGGATAAATTTGTGTTACATTTAAGCTATGAAGTTTGTGTAGTTTGTCACAGTGGTGCTATGGTTTGAATATTTGTCCCCTGCAAAACTCATGTTGAACTTTAATCCCCAATGTGGTAGTATTGAGAAGTGGGGCCTTTAAGGGGTGAGTGAATTCATTCATGGGTTAAGGGATTGATGGATTATCATGGGAGGAGAACTGGTGGCTTTATAAGAAGAGGAAGAGAGGCCTGAGCTAGCATGTGAGCTCAGCTCCTGGCCATGTCATACCCTATACCACCTCAGGACTCTTTAGCGAGTTCCCACCATCAAGAAGATTCTTACCTGATGCAGCTCCTCCACCTTGGACTTCTCAGCCTCCATAAACTGTAAGAAATAATTTCCTTTTCTTTATAAGCTATCCAGTTTCAGGTATTCTGTTACAAGCAACAGAAAACAGAGTAAGGCAGCAGCAACAGGAAACTAATATAGAAAGTATCAGGAAAATGAATGGCTGTATCATGCTCCCTTTTGTCATTTGAAGTTGCTTTTATGAGCAAAGCTTGTCTTACTTAGCAACAGTTGCTAAGTAAGTTAACAACTTAATGCTAGAGTCTGGGAAGGAGCAACTGCTTAAATCTTCTCAAATCTGGTGCCCATACCTTCTATGGCAGGGGCTTTTAGTACCATTCTTTAATGTTAGACACATAGCCACTACCTAATCATGTGAACCATTTAATCCTTACCAGCCTCTAGCATTATCCTAAAACCCTGAACCTCTTCCAGCTTTCTTAAACGTTCAGCTTTTCTTGAAACGACTTTTTCTGATTCTAAGATTATTTTAACTGTAAATAGGAGAAGACATCTGAAATTTAACTATGATCAGAAATTCAGATTACAAAAACTTTGTTTGCTGTGCTGTTTGTAATAAAATAATTCCACCAGCCCCTTTTGGAAAAACCTTCAAACGGATCCATGAATACAAGCCACTTAAGACACGCTTTTACACTCACAAAGACATACTAGGTAAGTGACTTTACTGTTTTCCTTTGTTCTAACGCTTCATAGCCTTGTGTGTCATTCTTTCCGTTACATAGACTTTGATCAGCTTTTTTCTCTTCAGAGTTGCTTGTCCCTTCAGGGATGTTTGAGGAGAATATGGGTTGGAATACAGCTTCTCCACTTACAGTTGTGTGTATTGGGCAGGGTATTTAGCCTCTCAATCTGTTTCCTTATGTGGAAATAAATATACTATTACCTATCTTACAGGTTGTTATGAGACTTTAATGAAGTGTTTATCTATTATAAATCCTGGCACCTAATAGTAAATGTGAGTTCATTTTGCCCTTGGCCATACTTGAGCACCTTTCAGTATGTGTAGGAGAGGAAATATTCTCTCTAAATAATACCCTAATTGGATGGGCACAGTGGCTCACACCTGTAATCCCAGCACTTTGGGTGGCCGAGGTGGGCAGATCTCTTGAGGCTAAGAGTTCAAGACCAGCCTGGCCAACATGGCAAAACCGCGTCTCTACTAAAAAAATTTAGGCAGGCATGGTGGCATGCACCTGTAATCCCAGCTACTCGGGAGGCTGAGGTAAGAGAATCGCTTGAACCCAGGAGGTGGAGGTTGCAGTGAGCTGAGATTGCGCTACTGCACTCTAGTCTGGGTGACAGAGCGAGTCTCTGCCTCAAAAAAAAAAAAAAAAAAGAAAAAAATTTTAAAGTACCCTAATAAATGGGTAAAAGAAACTATAACCTTTAAATAGTAGCTGGTGGCATAAAAGTAGATACATATAGATAACATGAGGACATTTACTGTACATACATATGTATATATAATACATAAGCAAATCAAATTGTACTATAGGTTTCCATCTCTCTTTTATCCCCATAAGAGTTTTCAATCCGACCTTGAGCCTTGTAGATATTTTCCTAAGAACTCTCAAAATACTTCTCTGATCCTCTCTTCCTTTAAAATGGTAAACTAAGGGTGATTCCGTTTCACTCCTGATATTTGAAAATATAAGAAGCTGGAGAGCAGAGGTGTTTGGAAAAAAAAACTAAAATGTAGGGGGAGATCAAATTGGAATCATCTTCTAAAAACATCAATTCCAAAATTGTTTTTTAGCATTTAGTAAATGCTTAGTATGAATGATTCATTATAATCTCTAAAGTGAGTTTTCATACCCAGACAGTGTATCTCCATTCTTAGATACACCTTAATGATTGATTCCTCATGCCTTATGGAATATCTAACCCAAACCTTAAGTGGCTAAGTTAAATCTATTGTTAGAAATTAATCTTTTCTATTCAGTGACCTTTATTTGTTTTTGAACTGTTTTAAGTTAGAAAAAAAAAAGTCGAAATTCTCTGTTCTTTATAAGTAAGTTCAAAGGCATGTTGAAATGTCCATGGAAGAGCTAGTGAGTATTTCATAGGACGATAGTTCTCAATCCTGGCAGTGCACTATATAGAACTTTGAAAAAAAATATTAATACAGATATCCAAACACAGACCCGCTGGATTTAATACTAATCTAACACAGAGCCACTAAATTAGGACCTCTACGGTCAGGACTAAACATGTGTCTTTTTTCCTTCACGTTTAAATAACCTTTTTTATTTCAAGATAGTTTAAGACTCACAAGTTGCAAAATAGATCAGAGTTCCCCTGTACCCTTCATCCAGCTTCCACTGATATCTTACGTAATCCTGGCACTTTGTCAAAGCCAGAACACTGGCATTGAAACAATACTATTAAGTCAGGTACAGACCTTATGTACACTTTTTTTCCCCTGGCATATAGTTTTATGAAATTTATCATGTGTGTATATTAATGTAACCATCACCACAATCACAACATGGAGCTGTTCCATCACCACAAAGGAACTCCCTCGTGTTACCCCTTAGCTGTCACTCTCTTCTCCCCAAACTTGAACCCCTGACAACCACTAATCTGTTCTCTATCACTATAATTTTATCACTGAGAATGCTATCTAAAGAATCATAGATTATGTAACCCATTGAGATTGGCTCTCTTCACTCAGCATAATGCCCTTGAGATTCATCCAAGTTGTTTATTAATAGTTTGTTCCCTTTACTGTACATGCATTTTTTAAAAAAGCATTGCAGGGATCCTGTTGTACAATCAGGGTTGAGAACAACTAATAAAACCAATGGGATTTAAACATAAAAGAGGATAGTGGTAGCCTACACTTGTATCACATTTTTATGAAGTTCAGTACATTGATGGTCCATGCTTAGTCACATTTTGTCCTAGAAAATCTTTTCTAATTATTTCTACACAGTGTTGGGCTTTTGCAGCATGTGTCCATCTGTACCGTAATATATGCTGCCCTGTGTTTTTAAGATTCACTGATGAACTAGTAGGAGACTCTATGCCACCAAACGTATACATTTAATTGCTAGTGACAGAAACATAACTCAGAATAGACTGCACAAAATGGAATTTCTTGACTCTTTTTAACAGAGAAACCCAAGGGAAATCTAGCATCAAGGCTTTCAATCTGTCCATGCTTACCCTTTTAGTGAGTTGGCTTAATGGTTTACTGCTGCAGCTAGACTTACTCCAGCAGCTGGGAAAGGAGGAATGTGGATCCAGATAGCTCTAAGAATCTATTACCTTAAGCTTAGAAATCCCAGAGGAAGGCCAGGCACGGTGGCTCACGCCTGTAATCCTAACACTTTGGGACGCCAAGGTGGGCAGATCACTTGAGGTCAGGAGTTCGAGACCAGCCTGACCAACATGGTGAAAGCCCGTTTCTACTAAAAATACAAAAATTAGGCATGGTGGTGGGTGCCTGTAATCCCAGCTACTCGGGAGGCTGAGACAGGAGAATCACTTGAATCGGGAGGCGGAGGTTGCAGTGAGCCGAAATGGCAACACTGCACTGCAGCCTGGGCTACAAAGCAAGACTCCCTCTCAAAAAAAAAAAAAATAAATCCCAGTGGAAAAAGACCCGGCTATCTGATATTGCGTGGTCCTCTAACCTCTCTAGACTTTTATTACCTTGTCTGGGTAGAGAGGATATTATTTATAATGGGAATGTTATTATTTGGAAATCAAATTAGATAATTGGCAGAAAAATAGTAAACTTCTACCCCTTAGCTCACTCCATACTGAAGCAGTTAAACCCACAAAGAACCACACGCTAAAGAAAGGCATGTAACATGTTGAAGGCATTCCACTTCCCCTCTCCTGATGCTTAGCACTAGCACCCAAATAGGAGCAGGGAGAGAGAGAGCTGTATAATGTGCTAAGACCTCTTGAATATGCACTCATCATTCTCCTTTGGGGGTACAAAATGTGTCCCTTTCTTCAGGGCATTTATTTCACCTCCCCAGTTGTCTTGCTGTGTGGACTGGGTGTGATGAGGGGAATGACCAACTCTATCCAGGCCTGACAGTGCTATGAATTCCCTCCTAATCAGAGAAAATCTTACTCTTTCAATGGGTATCTTTGAAATATATATACTGGCATCTCCTAAAAGGACATATCTCCTAAATAGCCCTCATAAATAACTAGATAATGGTGGAAAGGAAAGCCAGGAAGCAGTCGGTGGAGGTTTGTGACCATTGCTCTTCAAATACACAGATATTGGGGCAAATATTCTGAAAAAAGAAGAGCAGTTTCAAGAAGATATACTCAGAGAACACATTGCGAAAGCGGAAGCTGAAGTATGGGCTCAGGTAAAAGAAGTTACATGTCAACCTAAAGTCCATCTTTACAGTTCTTTCACATTTTGGATTTGTCTGAAACAATTGTATAGCGTAGTAGTCAGAATTGACTGAATCCTGGTTAGCTGTGGGACCTTGGGCAAGTTCTACAACCTCTGTAGTCTTGGTTTCTTCATTGTAAAAGAGTAATAATAGTACCCATTCTGTGGGATAGTTGGGAGGGTTCAGTGAAATAATATGCCTGGCACACAGTAGGTGCTTAGTAGGAAGCCGGCATCATCAGGAGCTTCCTTCCTTCTCAGCTGTCCTCTCTGTATGGAGGACTGCTGCTCCCTTTATTTTCATTTGACTGAAACCAAAACTAAAAAGAAAAAAAAATGTCTAAGAAGACTCCTTGTTGATAGTTGTTTCTTATGGCCTAACATTTAATATATAGACCATCCATTTGTGGAGCATGTAACACTCCTGTTTCTTCAAATGCTTCATTATGGCCTACTCCGCTTTTCCTCCCCTCTCTCCCAAATCCTTGATACCTTGTCCATATGACTGCTGAGCACTATAAGGGCAATTTGAATATCGGGGCTCACAGTGGGATCCAAGGCATCAAACTGAAGCAAAGCCTCAGTCCTGTAGCCCCACTTCTTCCAATCATAGAATGACATCAGTAACTTCCTAAAGAGAATTACAGCTCCTTGAGAGCAGAACAAACCACAGTGCTTAGAACAATGTTTCTCAGTTTCTTTATAAAATAGACATTATAGCAAATAGTATTAGCATTGTTCAGTATTAATGCCAGCAAAAGCTTGCTATGAAAATATTTTGAACATACATAATACTCCAGTTCTTTATGAATACTCCAGTTCTGTATACCCCAGATTTTGATTTATCTCAAAATCTTTGTAGTCATCTATTTTTATTAGTGGTAAAATTCAAACTGATTGTGAACCATCAATTATACATCCTAATACAAGATGATGCTTTTGTAAATAGTCTACAATTTGCATGTAAGTTAGTCTAGTGTTCTGTGTATTCTTTTCCAATAGAGTTAAAGTTCTTTCTGAAGACCGGATGTGGGGGACCTGGATGGTACTCTGCCTCTTTACACAGCTCCTTCTAGCTTTGTGCATCTTTTCACTTCACTTTGTTTTCCAGATTTTCCACAATGCACATATGTTACTTTGAGAGTCAATCAAGCAAGAAATAAAGTGCCAAAGAGAAAAGGCAGCCCAGCAGCCTACATACAGTAAAGCTGCCTTGCCTTTAGCAATTCCCGAAACAGCAAGGCTAGCCCTGGATTGGGATGCGTTAGAGCATCTGTGGCTAAGGCAGACAGTTTGCTATGGGAGGTTTGAGATGGGAATGGGGCAGGAAATTAGGGACTCCATGGTTGTTGCTAATTTTCAGTAAACTTGAAAACCTGATGTACCAACATCCTAAATAAGCCAAGTTTCCCTGTGCTTATTCTGATACATTAATAGATAAATGGACTCTTTCTTTCAAAGGCTAATGAACGTCAAAAACAAGCAGTGGAGAAAGCACTTGAAGAAGCAAATGACAGACACAAAATTGAAATTCAGATTTTGAAAGAGGAACATCAAAAAGATTTACAGGTTTTTATAGTGGCTTATTTGTTGTCTTTTAAAAGTAATTACATTAGTAAAAAGAAAGAAAAGTTGGCAAGGGAATGAGAAAAAAATAATAAGAAAATCTAGATTGGTGTTTCATGGCCATTAGCTGGGATCCCTGGGAGGTTCTCAGATGAGATGCTGAGCTCTCTAGAGCAGTGATGAATAGGTGAAGAAGAACCCCATAGCTTACTTCCCAAGGGAAGCTTTGCCTGACCAACCTTGCCTTGCCACCCACACACTGTCCATGACACCCTGATCTTTTTCATAGCAGTCTTCACCATTGTAATTAAATAAATGATTGTGTGGTTAGTTGTTGAATGTCTGACTCCCCCACATGACTGCAGCTTTCAGCAGGGGTGTCTGTCTCATCACTGGACTAGCCCTGGTGCCCAGCACAATCCCCTGACTTAGTACGTGCTTAAATAGTTGAACAAGTGAAGCAGGCTGTTCTCCTCCTTCTCTGATTGCATCCTTTTTTCTAAATTTTGCATTTACTGTACTGCCAAGGGGGACATCTGAGCTGTCCCTCAAGAATTTAATGCAGGGCCAGATGTCACAGATGAAGGTTACTAACCTGTAGCCTGTTCAAGCACATGACTCTAGGTAACTTACAAACTTTCAGGTGGAGACCCTAGGATTCATTGTTAGTTCAGTACCTCGATTACAAAATCTGCTCAAAGGAAAATGTTACAGAACTATTTTCACATTTTGGTCAAGGGAGGGACAGGACAGGGTAAGGTACAGGTATGACAATACATGGGCAGAAGCTGGAGGAAAGTGACAGAGGTCCGGCCCCAGGTTTGGCCTAACTTAGGAACACTAATGAGCAGTTGAGGGACTGCAGGCCAATTTATTCATTGTTGCAACAATGAGCACCTACCATGTATTAGATCTGTACCACATGAGATAAAATCAACTGTCTACCCAGAGAGGACTTGTTGGCAGGAAGGGGAGCTCCTCTCCATGGGTCCTGAAGGCTGGCGGCATGCTCCCTGTTTCCCTCCAGTGGCCTACCTCAGCCGGGGTTGGTATGGTGTCTGAGGGGTTGGCTGTGGTGGTCCACTGCCCATTCCCCATTTCAATTCAAAATGTGAAGAGCATTTATAGCATGTCCTAGGCAGTCCTGCTGTTCAGCTGCTATGTACAAGTATGGCCATACTGGCAATTAAAGTATTAAAATACTTCTCTATCAGTTGACAAATAGTCACCCGCTAAGCCCTCTATCACCTTGGTCACCCTGGTTGCTTCCCCAGCAGACTCCTGCACTTCTCCCAATCCAGCAATTTAAAAGGACAACTCATGGCTTGGCAAGGGGCTCTAGTTCCCTGCTATAATGCTGCAGCCAGAGGCCATTCAGATAGGTGGGCCCTACTGTGCTGGTTGATACACATTTTGAATGTCCTTCCTGGCATTAGGTTGTAAAGACATAAGGAAGATGTGATGCCTGTTTGAAGGTTCACATGCTAGTCTTTCTTTAAATAATGTTATTGTACCCCACGCAGCCTTTGAGTGGAGTTGATGCACTTAGTGCTTCAGTAGAAAGAAGCCCTATTTAAAGGTAAATAGTTAAAGGGGGATTGACCTTCCTGAAATATTTGTCTGGGGGTTGGGAATTTACATTTATACCACCATTTCAGATATTTTTTTATGTATGAAGGAATGATTTGTCTAAGAGTAGTGTGTGGGGTTATTTCAACCTGTTATATCTGTAGGATACCAAGACACAGACATCAGTACTACTTCTCAGGGCTTGTCTTTGAACCACCTGCATCAGAATCTGTTCACTTGGGGGCCTGACATACAGATTCCTGGGCCTCATTCTGACCTACAGACTCCACCAGCATCCCAAGTGATTCTCACACATTAAAGTTTGAGATTACCAATATATAGCAGAAAACCAAGTTCCTCTAGAACCAAATATTAAATTCTGATGTGTCGAGACCACCAGGTATTGCTCTTACATGATGTTAAGAGTTTGGTGTGTCTCAAATGCATGCTGTTAGATAAAATTTCTGGATCTTATTTGATGGATAGGCAATCTTTTGAAAAGGTGTTTATATTATTGAAAGACAATAATATCAAAAAGTAAATGAGAAGATGAAAGCTAAAGGATAAATAAATGAAAAACTAGAGTAGAAAATATAATAAAGTCATAGGTAAATTTAAAACTTAAAAATGTATATATGCCATGATGTCTTGTGCAATTATCACTGATTGGGCCTTGAGCTTTCTGGCAGCCAATGCAAAGAGGGAAATGTTGTGACTCACCATGCCCATAAGGTACAGACAAATTAGGCACTTGAGAGGCTCAAATATTCCTAGTTATGAAACCTCAGAGCAATGTCTCCTGAGGGGGACATTATGTAAAAATGCCTGTCAAACATCTGTACAGTTAACATGATGGAGTCCATGAATCTGTTTCTTACAATATCTCAAAATGTGGGGTGACTCACTCAAGATGCATTTCAGTAAAAGCAATTTAATTCCATGTGAGGTCTCCTTACGTTGAATAAGAACACTGACAAACAGCAGGTTACGTAATTACTTTTGGAGCTTTAAATATGTATTCCGCATGCTATGTGAGGCAGTAAATGAATTTTTGTTTTATTAAATCATTACATAAAAGAGGGACTGAGTCCAATTATCTGAATTCCTAGTTAGTAATTAGGAATCAGATAATTTCTAATTATCTGAATACCTACTTCAGAACCCAGCCAAAATAAAAGGCTGGAATGTCATTTTTAAATTCTATGATTCAATAATTTATTGTATGTTTAAAAATGATTGAAAGGGTATGATTGGATTGTTTGTAACACAAAGAAAGGATAAATGCTTGAGGTGAGGGATATTGCATTTACCCTTGTGTGATTATTACACATTGTATGCCTATATCAAAATACCTCATGCACCCCAAAAATGGAAAATTTTAAAAAAAAAACCACAATCACTTTGCACCAAAAAAAATCAGGCATACAACAGTCTTACACCACCCTATTGACACTGGCTTTTTTTCCTTCTTCAACAGATGTTTGCAAGAGTTCCATTAAATACATTTCATTCTGAAAAAAATATTGATTCATATAGGAATATATTATGGTAGTACTTCACCTGTCTTAAACTCAACCACCACCCAGCAGTCTGAATTACTGAGAATGTACTTGAAAACCCAGAAGTAAGTTAAAATGTCCCCCTAAGGAGTTAAATAAAGGCCTCTGACTACAAGAGAGTAACTCAGGCTTATTACACACAGCAGAACCTCTTCACCCCCACTCAGATGTCATTATGCTTATTTGGCAACCTAAACCCAACAGACTTAGATGCTTGATTTTTATTTATTTTTTCTTTTCTTTTGAAATGGAGTCTCTCTGTAGCCCAGGCAGGAGTGCAGTGGTGTGATCTTGGCTCATTGCAACCTCTGCCTCCTGAGTTCAAGTGATTCTCCTGCCTCAGCCTCCCGAGTAGCTGGGATTACAAGTGTGAACCACCACACCCAGCTAATTTTGTATTTTTAATAGAGACAGGGTTTTGCCATGTTGGCCTGGCAGCCAGGCTGGTCTTGAACTCCTGGCCTCAAATGATCTGCCCTCCTCAACCTCCCAAAGTGCTGGGATTATAGGCATGAGCCACCATACCCAGCAGGTTGCTTGATTTTTCAAATTGGAAATAGATTAAATACTGGAAAGTAAAAATAACAAAAGGAGGCTCACCGATAGCAGCTACAGCAGCATCCTCAGCCTGATGGCAAGTAATTTTCTTGTTCTTTGAAGAAAAGAAAAAATTTGATTTGATACCTACAAAGAGCAAAGATTAAATTTCAAAAAGCAATGTAATCTGGGGTCATTTATGACAGATACAAGTGGCTCTATGAACTTCAACAATTACTAAATGACACATGAAGTTTTTGGCCCAGTACAATCATTCATCTTTGTCTACCAAGCCTGGATCATTAAGAAAGTGTTAGATTGTTTCATAATGTTCTTTTTATGGTGTTAAAGACATTTAGAAACATTTCCATTCAAAATATTCTTTTGTCAAAAAAATTTTAGTGATTTAAGAGACAAAGCCTTCTGCAGTGTAGGAAACCCAGCTAGCATTTCTAAATGGCCAATGTTTTCCTAAAAAGATTTTCTAAATACATGAACTGAGGCCACTTTGGAGAGATTCTTAAAGTTGATTTCTGGTGTCTGTTTCATTTTTAACTTTTCACCCTTGAAGTAGCCAAAGTGAGAAGTTGAGAACTTTTTCTCTTGAAAAAGCTGAAAGGTTTGTCTTAACAAATATTTTAATTGTTGAAATAATCTTCTAAGAAGCTGAAGCAATTTCAGTTTGCCTTATAATTTAGAGTTCTCTTGACTTTCAGCTTCAGCTGAGGATTCTCTCTGGATACTGTAAACAGAGCTGGCTCTCTCAGGGGCTCCCATAGAAATGGTGCTAAAGGGAGTTGAGCAATCTTCAGCCAGGAGAACTCTTACTGGTTTTATTCCTTTCTATTCTGGGTAAGATTTCATTTAAAGAAGGGATTCTGCAGCTATTGAAAAAGAAAGAAACCCACTGTACTATATCTTAAAAGACTGTACAATTGATGAATCTCTTGAAAGACTCCAGCATCACAGCCAGGAATGAAGTGAGAAACTGGCAGTCAGCAATCCTGGCTTCTATCCTTAGTTCTTCCATTGATGTGCTATGTGAAATAACTTCTCTATGTTCTTTTGATGTCTTCCCAAATAGAGATAAACATTTACCTTTTGGCTGGGCACGGTGGCTCATGCCTGTAATTCCAGCACTTTGGGAGGTCAAGGTGGGCAGATCACTTGAGCCCAGAAATTCAAGACAAGCCTGGGCAACATGGTGAAACCCTATTTCGACAAAAAATACAAAAATTAGCCAGGCATGGTGGCAAGTGTCTATCATCTCAGCTACATGGGAGGCTGAGGTGGGAGAATTGCCTGAGCCTGGGAGGTCGAAGCTGAAGTGAGCCATGAGTGTGCCATTGCACCCCAGCCTGGGCAACAGAATGAGAACCTGTCTCAAAAAAAAAAAAAATTACCTTTAAATGAAAGTTTTAAAATACCTGGACAGAATGAATTGCTCCTCCTCTTTATAATGTTATATTTCTGCATATTGTTATATTTCTGGAACATGTATTGCACAATTAGGTTGTTGGCCTCCTTCACTAGACAGTGAATCCCCCCTGAGGACCAAGATCCCCAACTTCTTGTGTATGTAGCTTCTGGGCCTCAGAGTGCCAGGCACACTGTGGAGTTAGTAGGCATTTCCAAAATGGTGACAGGGTTTTCCTTGAGCACAATTTGTGGCTCTGTTTTCCACAGGTCTTGGTTTGACTAGTGCTTCTTCTCCTTATTTGATTGAAGGCCCTCCTCAGGTCCTCCTTCCTGGAACAATGGAGCACTTATTCCTGTCCCTTCCCTGAAGGAGAAAGGGCCCCAATACACTAATAAGCTGGAATACTGAAAAATGGTGGGGACAGGTGGGCAGATTTCCTGTGACTGTCATATCATGCCATTGTTTTCTGCCTGAACCTCAGGTTCCCTCCTACCCAGGAGACACTCAGGAGGCATAATAATTATTTCTGCCATTTTCCAGGACTGGCTTACTAAAGCAGAGTTGCATTATGTAATTATATATAATGATAATATGATACTAGAATATTTAATCAAGAAAAAAGACCTTCAACCCTACCCCTCTAACCCAACTATTTTCTTTTTTCCATATTCCCTTTCAATATTATCTACGTAGATATTTATGCTACATTGTTTGTACATTTTTGGTTCACCTAACATCATATAAATAAAAGTTTTCCGTATCATACACACTCTTCTTTTAAATCATCAGTGTTAACAGGCACAGTTGCCAGCAGATAGATAAAACTATGGTTTAAATAGTCTCTTAATGTGCAGTTTTAAACACCAAATCTGTAATAGCTAAACCTAATTTTGCCATTGCTTCAGGAAGTGACAGCTAAAACTAAGACAGAGATGTATCAAAACATGGATCACGAAATGGAGAGAGAGCACTTGGCTGCAGAACAGCGCATGGTCCACAGAATCCAAAGGATTATGATGGAATGCCACAGAGAGAAGGTCGAAGCTGTGGAGAAAGCCAGGGCTGAAGAAAGACGCATCGCCCAGGAAGCAATCCAGGCCCAGAAAAGGTATTCCAGAACTCATTTGCAAATTAGTATCTTCCTTTATCAAAATCAACCTGGAGAAACAGATAAGGTTATAGTACATAGGTAGATATTGCCCAGTTTTTGTGTTTTTACATTTTTATTATGGAAAATACCAAACATAGGGAACAATTTATATTGTAGAGTATGTGTGTGGCTTAAAGAAAAATAATAACATAAATACTCAAAAACCTACCACCCAGCTTAAGGGATTGAAAATTGCTGTTTTCTAAAGCTCTCGTGTGTTCTTCCTCAATCATATCTTCTTCCTGTCCCTGCTTGAAAGATAGCTACTCTGTAAATATGGTATTTTTCATTCTGTGTCACCAGTTTTAAGAAGCCAAGGACAGGAATCAAGAAACAGTTTCCCATAAACACATCATTGAAATCAATCTTCACATTCTCTAGCCTAGATCATACATTATTGTGTTTGTGTTACTTTTTGGTCTTTTTCTTATTATGCAAGTAATATATGCTGCAAAAGAAGTTGACATTATGGAAATATATAGAGCAAAAATTGCAAGTCCTGATGCATTGCTTCCCCTACACTCTCCCTGCCTCCCAGAGACAGTTATTTTAAACAATAGAGTCTATATCCTTCCATGCCCTTTTGATGTGTTTACAGCCGTATGTATGTGCATAATCACAGATCAGATCATACATATATATATATTTTAAGAAAACCAAGGTATATTTCTATATACATAATGATTCTTTGCTGGAACAGGACAGCAGTTAGGAGCTCAGGGATTGTCAGGTGCAAGAGAAAAACCATAATTTCCAGATTTTTTTACCAGGTCATTTACCTGCCCACAATCACTGATTTATAGCAGCAGAGCTGAGACTGAGACCTCCCTATTTGGCCTCCTAGTCTGTGACTGGTCCCTTTTGCTTTGCTGCTTGAGTTAACAGATCCATTTCTATATAATTAATGGGTAAAATCTTTTTTATTAGAACTCTTTAGAACAGGGACACAGGTAAGATCCTGGAGGAGGTACAGATAAATGAGAATGAGAGCTGCAGCTGTGACAGTTTAACTGGTACCTCTCTTCCTGCATAGACTGCAGGTCATTGTGGAGGTAGAAGAGGAAGATGAGAGGGGATATCAGGAGGGGGTTAGGGAATGCGTCGTGGCCCAATGCACTGGAAGGTGGATCCTCTTTTCTTTTCTCTCCTGCTGGCCATCTGCAGGAGCTCTGTCTCACCTGTGGGAGCCTCTGGGTCCCCTCCTCACACACACTTGCAGACTCCTCCCTCTCTTGCTAGATTGTTTTTGAGCCCCCTCCAGCTCTTTCCTCTGTGAGGTTTGATGGAAGGTTTTCAATGTCTGCCTTTTATTGAATCCGTAGACTAGGATTAAGGAACTGCCATGTGTACTGTTAAAATATATCCTGCTAGAATGCCCATTTTGTTTATTGATGTTTCCCAAGTGCCTGGAAGAAAGTCTGGCACATGGTAGACATTCTTGAAATATTTGTTGAACGAATGGTTTAAATTTCTTCCAATTAGTCAAAGCCACTCTTCAGCACACCAAATCTTATTTCTAGAAAATACTAGATTCCTCTGTTCTTTAGAGAATTTGCAGAAACTAATATATGGAGAGAGACCACTGTTGAGAATTCTATGCAGATCTTTTACTATAAACCTTCATCAAGACTTAAGGATTCAGAACACTTATATATCATGAGAAATTTGTTAACTATGCAGAAAACCTTTTTGTGGATTGAGGTGATTAGATTCTAAACAGATTGCCCAGGAGACACTGTACTCTCTCTTAAAGTTAAAAAAAAAAAAAAAAGGCCGGGGGCAGTGGCTCACGCCTGTAATTCCAGCATTTTGGGAGGCCAAGGCAGGCGGATCACGAGGTCAGGAGATCTAGACCATCCTGGCTAACAAGGTGAAACCCCGTCTCTACTAAAAATACAAAAAATTAGCCGGGCGTGGTGGCAGGCGCCTGCAGTCCCAGCTACTTGGGAGACTGAGGCAGAAGAATGGCGTGAACCCGGGAGGCGGAACTTGCAGTGAGCCGAGATGGCACCACTGCACTCCAGCCTGGGCGACAGAGCGAGACTTCGTCTCAAAAAAAAAAAAAAATCTCTGTTTGTAAAAGTTCTAGTTGTTTTCTAGCCCAAGGCAAGGCGTGAATGAAGTGACCACTCAGGATTTTTTGTGGTCATGGCTGTAATTCCTACTGACAGCTTCCCTTATTCAATTCTCAACACATGCAAGGCTTTTTGTATACTCCTTCTTGCATCTGCATATCCCTTCCTAGGAGATTGTATCATCCTACATATCTTCAGGCAAAGACCCTGGAGGGTTAAGGCCTTAAAGGGAAACTAAGCAAACTGCCAGATGTCACAGAGGAAAGAGGTAACAGGGCCTGATTTGAACCCTGGCCTTTATGATGCCAAAGCTTATGACCTTCCATTATGCTACCTGCTTTACAGGTAGAGAAGCTATGTGAGTTTTCTAGAGGGTTTGTTCACTTCACCAGAGCTCATCAAGTACCTTCTGTGGATGTGGCACAAATTAAGGGCCCTTCCTCAACATTGGGTAAAATCACTAGAACATGGCTGCGCCCAACAAGCAAGGCTGGATGGACTGGTACAAATAGCACATAGTTGCTGGAAGAGTTCAAAGTCCTGGAAAGATCAAGCAGTATGGGTGGAGTGTGTAGTGAGGTAGGTTTTTTGGAGGAAGTTAGTCGTGGGTTGGGCCTTAGAGAGAAAGTAGGAGGTCCCACTTGTTAGAGAGGCAAAAGAATGAGAATCGAATGAGCAAAGCCATAGAAGGAGAAAGTGTGATGTATAATGAGGCAGAGCCAAGGGGAGGTTCAAGAGAGTTAATAACTCGGGGATAGAAATGCACTGCTGAATGCTGGCATCTGGAGATGTTCCTCACCTGCCTAACTTCTGAAATGCCTGCAGTCTCCTGCCAGACCAGAGAGCCAGGGGTTCCCCATATCCCAGGTGGAAAATCAGAACATAGGTTACTGGCAAACACAGTGGTTGTACCTGATTGAAATAGTGCTAACAGTCCTATAGTTCTAATGAAAAGTAGATTAATAGCTTATTTACAGACTAACCAGGCAAAGGATCAATTGCTAGTATGGATTTTCCGTGGTTTATTTTTTCCCTATCAGTTAAGATTGAGTTGTTAGATATCAGATTATGTTTTTTTTAGTAACTTGTTTTCATTCTCCAGGAGTCTGTTTTATAAAATATCAGACTGAATCCTATAAATTTGGACACACACTACAACTATTTTGAAAATAGTTACTTTTCTGGCCAGTGCCACCCTGAAATACGGTGTGTATTTCAAAATTACAAGTGTACAGCCTCATAAAGATAGAGATGCCAGAAGAACCTCACTGCTAACAGAAAGCATAGACATTGACTTCACATCAGAATGGGCATTAGGGGTTATGGAGCTGGACGTGCCATTCCTTCTGCTAGATGCCAGCCAGTCATTGGTGAGCCTCCTTGATGTCGCTGGTTGAGGTGGTTGGTCCAAATGCTGAACACCTCTACTTGTCATGTTCTTCCTAATGTGGATCCAAAAACTCTGGGCCTCACCTTTACCCTTGGCTTCTGGCCCTGCTCCTCCTCTATGCATGGCGATCCTTCAAATGTTTGAGGAGAGAGATTATGTCCAAAATTTAATTTGAAGAAGGGAAGGAAAAACCAAAAAGTACTAATACCTAGTTCTTTCACAGTTCTTTCTCATATGATAAGCTTTCTAGGCCCTCTTTCGGTAAAAAAAAATACAGGTAGACTAATTTATGTACATTGAAAAACATTTTACACATATCCCAAGAATTGGCTGTTTTCCTATGGCAAATATTTCACTTTTGTTAAGAATCCTTTTTAAGCATGAATTTTTTTTTTTTTTTTTTTTTTTTTTTTTTTTTGAGAGAGTCTTGCTTTGTTGCCTAGGCTGGAGTGCAGTGATGCGATTTCTGCTCACTGCAACCTCTGCCTTCCAGGTTCAAGCAATTTCCCTGCCTCAGCCTCCCAAGTAGCTGGGATTGCAGGTACTCACCACCATGCCCAGCTAATTTTTGTATTTTTAGTAGAGATGGGGCTTCTCCATGTTGGCCAAGCTGGTCTTGAACTCCTGACTTCAAGTGATCCACTTGCTTCTGCCTCCCAAAGTGCTGGGATTACAGGCGTGAGCCACTGCGCCTGGCCTCATTAATTCTTTTAAGCTTTTGTAATGTTCCAATATAGCTGCTTTAAAATTTAGTGTTATTCAGCACAACATGTATTAGAGAGAACTTCATCTGTATTACCCACTTATTCATTCATACATTTATTGATTGCCTGTTGTATCCACAACACACACCACACTAGGCAGGGGAGATACAAAGATAAATGGGCATTCCAGGTCACACCCTTGACGCACTGCACCCCACCCCACTCCTGGCTTCAATTACCACAACTTCAGGGAACTCATCAGAATGAAAGGATCAAATATTCAAGCACTAAGGCAGGCTGGGAAAAGTGGGCCTAGGCGCGGTAGCTCATGCTTGTAATCCCAGCACTTTGGGAGGCCGAGGTAGGAGGATCACTTGAGTCCAGCCTGGCCAACATGGCAAAACCCTGTCTCTACAAAAAATACAAAAATTAGCTGGGCATGGTCGCACATGCCTGTAGTCTCAGCTATTCCGGAGGCTGAGGTGGGAGGATTACTTGAGCCCAGGAGGCAGAGTTTGCATGAGCCAAGATGGTGCCACTGCACTCCAACCTGGGCAACAGGGTGGGACCCTGTTTAAAACCAAAAAAAAAAAAAAAAAAAAAAAAAAGAGGAAAGAAGAAAGAAAAGTTGGAAAGATTTTTTAAAGTACCAGATTCCGTCAGCAGTAAGAGATTTTGATATCAGGGAGTCTGAAAGGGACTGTCATTGAGGGTGGGAGCTGGAGTCATCCAAGATATACATTATTGGATCACTTTTACCTGAGCTCAATTCTGGTAGAACCTTCCAGTTAGCCCATAAATGAAACCTCCCATTTGGGTGCGAGGAAAGTCAGCCCCACCTGGCAGGAAATTCATGCCTGCTTGTGTCAGAGGACACAGGGAGCACAGCTTCCTCCTTGGAGATTGGTCCCTGGTCATCACGCTGACAATCTCATCAATAGTCTGGGGATGTTGTCAGACATCAGACTAAATCCTAAGAATGTGTGTCCGATGCACACTGCCCACTCTATACACAGCACCACTTCTATTAATGGAAGCTCCATTCTCCTGTGACCCAGGTTGAAAATCAGCAAGTTGGTTTTGATTCCTCTTTTTCCCACGTCCCCTATATCCTTGCAGGCACAGATTCCGGCAGCTATGACTTTTTAATATTTCCTAGGCTTAACCCATTCTCTCCTCTTCCCAACCCTCACTTTTGTCATTAGTTCAGACCCTCATCATTGCACCTCAAGAATATTATGAAATGATACAATTGGTCTCTCTAGCTCACCCCACTAAGATTCAGTTCACTCACTGTTACCTGAATAACAAGTCTCAAGTGTTATTTTCACTGTGCTACCCTCCTGACAAAAAATTTATAGCACCCACTCATGAGCTTGAAACAGGTAATGATTAAGGGCAGGAACTCCCCAGCGTGCTCAGTTGTGTGACATTGAACAACAACTCACTCTTCTCTAAGCCTCCATTTCTCACCTGTTACAAGGGAATAGTCACAGGTTATAAATAAAAATAGGTTAGGCACGGTGGCTCACACCTGTAATCCCAGCACTTTGGGAGACCGAGGCAGGTGTATCACTTAAGGTTAGAGTTCAAAACCAGCCTGGCCAACATAGTGAAACCCTGCCTCTACTAAAAATACAAAAATTAGCCGTGTGTGGTAGTGCACACTTGTAATCCCAGATACTTGGAAGGCTGAGGTAGAAGGATCACTTGAACCTGGGAGGCGGAGCTTGCAGTGAGCCAAGATGGTGCCACTGCACTCCAGCCTGGACAACAGAGCAAGATTCATCTGTAAATAAGTAAATAAAGTATCAGCTTCAATGGGTTATTGTGAAAATTAAATGAGATATTGTGCATGTAAAATGCTTACCACAGTTCCTGCAATACAGTAAGTACTCAATAATCATTACCCCTGTTATTAATATTGGAAATAGCTTAGTTGGTGGGAAAAGGAAGAAGAGAAATAGTATAGTGGCTACGGAGGCTAAAGAAAGATGTAATTTACTTCAAGACTAGGGTAGTCTGTCAGGTTTGAAAGTCAAGTGGAAAGACTTAGAGAAGATGAGAGAATTGCATCTTGGAAGATGGAATTTAGGAGATAGGGCCAGTGGTAAATCTTGGAAAGGCTGTATTAGACTGGGAGGCAGAGGGGGAGGATTTTTATTAACAACCATACATTTGAGATCTTAAAACCTCAAATCTTTGAGGTTCTGCTCAAACTATGTTAACTGCAGAAATCCACTGGAAATGTATCACAGTGGCTAAGAGCTTTTGCCCTGGTCTCAGACTGCCTGAGTTGTGTTGCAGATTTTGCCTCTTTTACTTATTAAGCAAACTTAGTCCAATTACTTAACCTCCCTGAGCTCAATGTCTTCTTCATAAAAAGGGCATAGTAATGGAACCACACTACAGAATTGTTTTGAGGATTCATTGAATTAATGTATGCATAGAATGCTCATTAACTTGCTTGGACATGATAAGAGGTCAACATGGTTGGCTGCTATGAATTTTATATAATTCCCTACATTATAGCCAGAAGTATATTAAGCATTTAGCAGTGCTTCTGAATATGTGGTCCAGAGACCCTTCAAGGTCCCTGAGACTCTTTAAAGAGGCAGAGGCAGTCCATGAGATTAAAACTATTTTCTTAATAACACTAAGACTTTATTTGCCTTTTTCACTCTTAGTCTCCTATGAATATAAAATGGTGTTCTCCAGGGGTTTTGTGATGTGTGACATCACAATAAATTGAAACAGTATGAAAATTCAGCTTTTTACTACTAAGCCAGAGATTAAAGAGTTGTGCAAAAAAAAGTTAGGCTGGGTGCAGTGGCTCATACCTGTAATCCCAGCACTTTGGGAGGCCAAGGCGGGTGGATCACTTGAGGTCAGGAGTTTGAGATCAGCCTGGCCAACATGGTAAAATCCCATCTCTACTAAAAAATACAAAAATTAGCTGGGTGTAGTGGTGCACACCTGTAATCCCAGCTACTCTGGAGGCTGAGGCATGTGAATCACTTGAACCTGGGAGCTGGAGGTTGCAGTAAGCCAGGGTCAGGCCATTGCACTCTAGCCTGGGTGACGGCAAGACACTGTCTCAAAAAAAAAGTTAAATTATACCATTCTTCTCATGAAATATTTCATTGTTTTGGAAAACGTTTTTCATAAGAGATTTTTAATATTTTTTAAATGTCGCCGTTTTAGTTTATATAACTGTTAATGTCAATGCCTATAACTCATATAAACAAAAGCTCTTTGGCTTCCTTAATAATTTTGAGACTGTAAAGAGCTCCCGAGACCAAAAAGCTTGAGGTGACTGTCATAGAGTATTGTTCAGATAAAATCAAGATTAAAGCTAAATCTATCCTGTGAGTATAAAGTTTTTTCATCTCCGGCTGAAGGTCAGCAGCTGGATTAATATAAAGAAATATTTTCTCTACAGAGTTTGGAACTCTGACCCTATCTCCTCATTTTCCTGAAAAAGGTGGTCTCAGGTTCCTAAAGTTGCCATTAGATGTTAGACTAGTGGCCTCACCCTAGCCCACAGCAGGGAAGTACATAGGAAGCCTCCCTGCTCTGAAAATGTGTTTTGTTTGGTAACAGCTAATGCAATCCAAAAGCTCATCCGTATCACCCTGTCTCAGGCTGGTGGCTCATCTCAACAATTTTCATTCATCTGTGTTTAAAGATGAAATTATTTTGTTTTTAGTGGCCAATCCATCTAAATTATAAATCCATATTATCTTTTGTAGCAAAGCCGTGGAGGAAATTGTGAATACTGGTGTCACAGTTATTAAGGATGAGAAGACCAGTGTGGCCCGACTGATGAGGGAAAAAGAACATGAAATGAACATCCTCTATGGCATAGCTCAGAGGCAGAGGCAAGAAGAGGTACAGGAAGTGCTTCAAGAAGCAGAGAAAACACATCAGGCCACTCTTGGCAATATGATGGATAAACTGGCTAACACCCAGGGGGAGCTGCTGTCTATAGCAAAACAACTGGGAATCATGACAAATTGGAAAGATTTCCTAGAGGAGGAATTACAGGAAACCAGGATGGCATTTCAAAAATACATCAATTATACCTTTCCTAAGCTTTCACCAGGACATGCAGATTTTATTCTGCCAGAAAGAAAGAAAACACCTTCTAATCTTGTTATTAAGGAGAACAAAACAACTCTTGATTAGAAGTCTTCAGTTGAAATTTCACTACAAAAGACATCATTCCAGACTAAATAAATTTACTCAAAAACCATGTATTGATTCCCCAGCCTTGTGCAGAGTACTATTGGGTTATAAGAATTTTCATGGAAAACCAAAATATTAAAAAGCACATTCCAGATTATAGTGAGCCAAGTCTGAGAAGAAAAAACAGTGAGAGGGAGCAAACTGATTAAGAGGGGAAAGGTTTCTTGGATGAAGCCTAAACATACTTCGGTATCTGTCTTTATTCGTTTCTACATCAGACATATAATTAATTATTTCAGCATTTATTGCCATAGAAAACAAGTAAAGGAAAGTGTTCTTAGGTTGTTCCTGTTTTGAGCAGGTGTGCTAAGTTCCAGTAGAGAGATTATCATTTGGTGAATGCAGTAGCATTATGAATTTAAAAAAGCAATTTCTCTCAAATTCAGTAGGATAAAATTTAAATTTTGGGACTCCCATATTAAGTAATTCAGGAAAGACCTGCTACCCACACAACAGGCAGGTTCAGTCACTTAGTGGGTGTCAACTCAATGACCACAACCAAAGAAGATTTAGCAAGGGGATTTTATTACTTATAAGGAGTAAAGAGAACACCAGGGATAGTCCCCAAAGCAGTGTCTGCCTGAGCTGGGGGCTGGGTCAGGTTTTATAAGCATAGGGTAATGAGGCATGATCTGATTGGATCTTGCAATGAGGGGATGTTAGGAGGCATGATCTAACTGGAGCCTGCCATGGGGTGATGCCAAAGCTCAATCCAGTTGGATTCTGGATCCTGCCATGCAGTGTCCACTTCTTTAATTCAGTTCCCACTCCTGAGTCAGAGCAATCAGTTTCCCTCTGTGGTTGAACACTTGGTCCATCTGGGCATGCTCAGATTACATGACCTGAGGGTCCATGGCAACTGAAAAACAATGTACTACTTTGTTACGTAAAAGTTGGGCCAACTTGGTCTGGTATGGCTACAGACTCACCTATATTTGCCAGTTGTAAAAGAAAAAAAGATAGGAGATACTTCTCAAATCCACCTCTCTGAGAACTCAGAGGCTAGGGTTTTTAAAGGATAATTTGGTAGGCAGGGGGCTGGGGAATGGGTGCTACTGATTGGTTGGAGATGAAATCACAGGAGTGTTGGAACTGTCTTTGCACACCCAGTCAGCTTCTGGGTGGGAGTTACAGGACCAGTTGATTTATTTCCTTGGTATGAGTCATGGGTCCAAGTGGTGTCAGTTCATCAGGATGCAAACATCTGAAAAATATCTCAAAGAACAATCTTAGGTTTTACAATAGTGATGTTATCTGTAGGAACAATTGGGAAAGTTACAACTCTTGTGACCTCTGGCTACATGACTCCAGAGTAGTATGCAAGCTAGGGAACATGGCTGGTTATCACTGAACTATGCATAGGTCTTAGCAGAATTCAGGCTCCTCCCATAATTCTAACCTTTTGGCCTTTCATTCATTTTACAAAGGTGGTTTTAGTCCCTGAACTAGGAGGAGGGTAGTTTTGGGAAGGGGCTATTATCTTCTTTGCTTTAATGTTAAACAATAAATTCCTCCCATGGTTAGCTTGGCCTACACTCAGGAATGAGCAAGGGCAATAAGCTTTTGAGGTTAGAAGCAAGATGGAGTCTGCTATGCTAGATTTCTCTCACTGTCATAAGTTTTGCAAGAGTGGTTTCAGAACCTTAACCCTTCCAGCAAACATGGGCAGGGAGCCAAGAATGATGGGGGGGGAGAACTGGACGCCCTTCTCTGAACATACTGGATGTACTCTCCTGATGCCAAGCCCCACGGGTGAATGTGTGGAGGGGTACACTTTGTAGCTCCCTCCCACCATCCTAATGTCAGGAAAGACAGATTTGCCCTCAGGGTTCTGGAGAGAGACTAATTGCCTGTAGCAAGATGAGAATAGCAAAGTCAAGTGAAAATTGGAAGTGAGTTATGTTTTTGAAATCTCATTGGGACCCTCACGCCTGGTTTTCTAGTGAAACTTGACTGAGACAGAGATTAAGTCAGACTATTTTTTAAAAGATTCCCCGAGTGAACCAATTTTTAGCATAATTTGACAAGAGAACAATAACTCTCTGGATACTGTTTCCTTTGAGTACAATACCTAGAGAGGCCTTTATAGATCTTAGATACTATGCCCCATATAAATTATTAAAGTTGTAAACATTTTGGAGAGTTACTTTAAAGAGAACTTAAAAGAAGTCCATTTTTCTTAGTTGTCTTAGATGCTACCTGTACAGTAAGAGTGCATGCAGTTCACATGGTTTCTGGTAATTAGGAAGCTGTGTTAACTCCTGGAGGCCATCTGGGAAGGCCTCTAAGACTGAGGACTCTAAGAAATTACTGCAGTTTAATTTTCTGGAATTTATGCTATTAAGACCTGAACTTTCTTTTTGGAGTAAAGGAACGTGTGCACCACGAAACAGATATATAGCATCACTCGGACAGATGGAGAAGCCTCCATCCTAGTCACAAAGCACAAGGAGTTGGGCAGTTTAGTAATCACTGGACTTTTATGTTACCAAGAAGTCACTCTGATGGTTTTTTTCTCCAACTCTGATTTCATCTGACTTATTTAAAGCTTGTGTGTTTTAGGCCAGGCATGGTGGCTCACGCCTGTAATCCCAGTGCTTTAGGAGGCTGAGGTGGGCAGATTGCTTGAGCCCAGGAGTTCAAGGCTAGCCTAGGCAACATGGTGAAACCCCGTCTTTACAAAAAGTACAAAAAACTAACTGAGTGTGATGGTGTGCACCTGTAGTCCCAGCTACTCAAGAGGCTGAGGTGGGAGGATTGATTGAGCCTGGGAGGTTGAGGCTACAGTGAGCCATGATCCTGCCACTGCACTCCAGCTTGGACAACTGTATTTGTCTGTTTTCACACTGCTGATAAAGACATACCCAAGAGTGGGTAATTTATAAAGAAAAAGAGGTTTCATGTAGTCACAGTTCCACGTGGCTGGGGAGGCCTTACAATCATAGCGGAAGGCAAAAGGCACATCTTATATGGCAGCAGATAAGAGAGAATTGGGAACCAAGTAAAAGGGGTTTCCCTTATAAAACTGTCAGATCTCATGAGACTTACTCATTACCATGAGAACAGTATAGAGGAAACCGCCCCCGTGGTTCAATTATCTCCCACCAGTTTCCTCCCACAATATGTGGGAATTATGGGAGCTACAATTCAAGATGAGATTTGGGTGGGAACACAGCCAAACCATATCGTTCTGCCCCTGGCCCCTCCCAAATCTCGTGTCCTCACATTTCAAAACCAATCATGCCTTCCCAACAGTCTCCCAAAGTCTTATTTCAGCATTAACTCAAAAGTCCACAGTCCAAAGTCTCATCTGAGACAAGGCAAGTCCATTCCGCCTATGAGCCCATAAAATCAGAAGCAAGTTAGTTAATTCCTAGATACAATGGGGGTACAGCCATTGGGTAAATACAGCCATTCCAAATGGGAGAAATTGGCCAAAACAAAGGGGCTATAGGCTCCATGCAATTCCAAAATCCAGTGGGGCAGTCAAATCTTAAAGCTCCAAAATCATCTTTGACTGCATGTCTCACATCCAGGTCACACTGATATAAGAGGTGGGCTCCCATGGCCTTTGGCAGTTCAGCCCCTGTGGCTTTGCAGGGTATAGCCCCCCTCCTGGCTGCTTTCATAGGCTGATGTTGAGCATCTGCAGCTTTTCCAGGTACACAATGCAAGCTGTGGGTGGATTTACAATTCTGGGGTCTGGAGGATGGTGGCCCTCTTCTCACAGCTCCACTGGGCAGTGCCCCAGTGAGGACTCTGTGTGTGGGGGCTTCAACTCCACATTTCCCTTCTGCACTGCCCTAGCAGAGGTTTTCCATGAGGGCCCTGCCCCTGCAGCAAACTTCTGCCTGGACATCCAGGCATTTCCATACATCCTCTGAAATCTAGGTGAAGGTTCCCAAACCTCAATTCTTGATTTCTGTGCACCCACAGACTCAACACCATGTGAAAGCTGCCAGGGCTTGGGGCTTGCATCCTCTGAAGCCATGCCCTGAGGTATACCTTGGCCCCTTTTAGCCACGGCTGGAGTGGCTGGGAAGCAGGGCACCAAGGCCCTAGGCTGCACAGAGCAGGGGGATCCCTGGGCCCAGACCACAAAACCGTTTATTCCTCCTAGAACTCCAAGCCTGTGATGGGAGGGGCTCCACAAAGATCTCCAGAGACATGCCCTGCAGACATTTTCCCCATTGTCTTGGAGATTAACATTTGGTTCCTTGTTATTTATGCAAGTTTCTGCAGCAGGCTTGAATTTCTTCTCAGAAAATGGGTTTTCTTTTCTATCTCATTGTCAGGCTGCACATTTTCCAAACTTTTATGCTCTGTTTCCCTTTTAAAACTGAATGCTTTTAACAGCACCCAAGTCACATCTTGAATGCTTTGCTGCTTAGAAATTCCACCAGATACCCTAAATCATCTCCCTCAAGTTCAAAGTTCCACAGATCTCCAGGGCAGGGGCACAATGCCACCAGTCTCTGCTAAAACATAGTTTTACTCCAGTTCCCAACAAGTTCCTTTTCTTTATTTGAGACCATCTCACCCTGGATTTCATTGTCCATATCATTATCAGCATTTTGATTAAAGCCATTCAACAAGTGTCTAGGAAGTTCCAAACATTCCCACATTTTCCTATCTTCTTCTGAGCCCTCCAAACTGTTCCAACCTCTGCCTGTTCCCCAGTTCCAAAGTTGCTTCCATATTTTTGGGTATCTTTAGAGCAGTACCCCACTACCTAGTACCAATATACTGTATTAGTCCATTTTCATGCTGTTGATAAAGGCTTACCTGAGATGATAATTTATAAAGAAAAAGAGGTTTAATTGACTCACAGTTCCACCTAGCTGGGAGACCTCACAATCATGGTGGAAGGTGAAAGGCAAAAAGCACATCTTACGTGGCAGCAGACAAGAGAGAATTGAGAACCAAGTAAAAGGGATTTCCCTTATAAAACCCTCAGATCTTGTGAGACTTATTCACTACCATGAGAACAGTATGTGGGAAACGGCCCCCATGATTAAATTATCCCCCACCAGGTCCCTCCCACAACACGTGGGAATTATGGGAACTACAATTCAAGATGGGATTTGGGTGGGGACACAGCCAAACTACACCAGCAACAGAATGAGACCCTGTCTCAAAAAAATAAAAATAAAGCGTGCATATTTTAGCTTTAGGGGCCTTATTTCCACTGACATCATGTAGACACTATTTGTCAAAAATTAGATTCATTTACAGATTGAAGATTTAGACACTCTGCTACTTCTAATAAAGTTTTATTTGTGCTTGGCTGGGATCACTTAGAAAAGGAAGGAAAAAAAGCACTGCCATTTGTTATCTGCTAATAGTAAGCCAGACAGCATGTGAATGCTCCACCTGCATTATTCAACCGCTGCATCACAGCCACCAGATAAAGGCATTCAGGCACTTGAGGGTAGTATTCTGCCTGGTTCCATTTTCTGCCACTCTGTTTGAAAATTGCAGAACCAACTATTTCCAACTGAGTTTAAATTGTGGGATTGAAAATTATTCTTTTTTCCCTAGTTAGTTCTAAATAGAAACACTTTTATATTGAGTTGAATAAAGTTAAAAGTATCCCTTAATATAGAGCAACTGCATGTTAGGTCTTAAATTTTACATTCTTAGGGATAAAAAAGGGGACAGTATAGCTCCTATTTGTTGAATCTTCACATCAGGCACTGGCTTTATACACATTGTCTGCAACTCTGTCAACAATCCTCAGAGGTAAGAATTAATTATTCTCACTTTATACAGGAGGAAATTAAAGTTTATCAAGATTAACTTACCTAGGGTCACACAGCTGGAAAATGATGGATACCATCCCCAAATATCCTACTGTACTTCTAGCTCTATATTGTTCTGTATATCTTGTAAAAGCTAACATGTATTCTGTACTTACATGGACAAAGCACTCTAGGTATTTATCATATACTATATTAACTCATTTAATCCTTGCAACAACTGTATGACATGAGAACAATTATAACTCCCGTTCTACAGATAAAGAAACTAAGGAACAAAGAGGCTAAATGTTTTTCCCTAAGCTCAGTAAGCTGGGAAGTAGCAAATTCAGAATTCAAGCCCATCTGTCTGCCTTACTCTTAACCATATGTGATATTTTTTATTTACCTTAGGAACTTTCCATCTTACCTACTTTACGGCTTTAAGACCATAAAGGACTTCCTCTGCTGAGGACCCAAACTGAACCCCAAGGCCAGGCATTATTCTTGATATACCACTGTATGCTGCACAGGTATACCTCATCCCCTCACCCCAACTCAGTGTCCCCAAGTGGTGCTATTTGTATCATTTGTCTATTTTAAAGACTATTATTTAGTTACATAATAGAATTAGGTAATTCTATAGATGTCATTCTTAATTAAATTACAGTTTTTAATTTTATGTTGCAGCTTTTAATTAGATGTATGAGATATTAATTATTGACTTTGTTTATTCAACATGCATCAAGAAGCAAACTACCATATGTCAGGTGAAGATGCTTGTGTTCATGGTACATAAAATAAGGAGTAGCCCTTACAATTAGAGAACTCAGTGAAGTGGATAGAAAGACAGTGAACACACTTGTTATGAGTATTAGTCTGTTCTCACACTGCTAATAAAGACATACCTGAGACTGGGTAATTTACAAAGGAAAGAGGTTTACTGGACTCACAGTTCTACATGGCTGAGGAGGCCTCACAATCATGGTGGAAGGCAAAGGAGACGCAAAGGCACGTCTTTACATGATGGCAGAAAAAAGGGCATGTGCAGGGGACCTCCCCTTCATAAAACTATCAGATCTTATGAGACTTATTCACTATCATAAGAACAGCATGGGAAAAATCTGCCCCCATGATTCAATTACCTCCCACTGGGTCCCTCCTACGACCATGTGGGGATTTTTACAATTCAAGGTGATATTTGGGTGGGAACACAGAGCCAAACCATATCATTATGTTTGAGGGCTGGAGAAAAAACAATAATGGGCATGTAGCACCACTTAATAATTGATATTATACTATACTGCTGGGTGCCAACACTTAGAATCAGCAGCCTTCTAGCCTAACTGATCTTCTTGCTTAGTGCTAAGTCCTCTCCACATTAGTGAAGGAATGGCTTGATTGAAAATTTGATTTCAGCGTACAAAGTGGATTCTACAGTGTCAAAGACAAATTTTCCTAGTTCTCACATGTTTGTTCTTCTCAAGATTTCAGATGGTCAGGATAATGGTTGTTTCCTCTATTGGTTCAAGACAATAGGTTTGTACCTGACGAAATATTGTCTCTGGGTTCTTTGGAGTGCAAAGACAATTCCAGACTCTTTGGGAAGGGCCTTGGGAGATATAAAGAAAAAAAATCCTAAAGTTGTGGTCACCAGTTCCAGGGATCTCAAGAGGGTCAAGGTCTACCCAGAAATTTGACATTTTGGCCAGGTGCGGTGGCTCATGCCTGTAATCCCAGCACTTTGGGAGGCCAAGGTGGGCAGATCACAAGGCCAGGAGATTGAGACCATCCTGGCTAACACAGTAAAAACCCATCTCTACTAAAAACACAAAAAAATTAGCCAGGCGTGGTGGCAGGCGCCTGTAGTCCCAGCTACTCAGGAGGCTGAGGCAGGAGAATGGTGTGAACCCAGGAGGCGGAGCTTGCAGTGAGCCAAGATCGTGCCACTGCACTCCAGCCTGGGTGACAGAGTGAGTCTCCGTCTCAAAAAAAAAGAAATTTGACATTTTGTTTTGCATTTTATCCCTTGATTTCTGGATAATTAAAAAGTAATTTAGTATCCTTTAATTACAAATAAATGAAAGAAAAGAGGTGATCATTAAATAATTAACTGAAATAAAAGATGTCCTTTTATATTAATATGGTTTTGTAGGCTCATGGGATTAGTTAACAAAAGGCAATTATTTGCATACTATCCTCATTTTCACCTACGAAGTCATTTTGTATTGCTTGTCATATAATCTAGAAGTCATATTTCTAGTATGATTTTACTCAAGAGAAATTAAAACATATGTCCATACAAGGACTTGTATACAAATGCTCATAGCAGCCTTATTTATAATTGTCCCAAATTGGAAACAGCCCAAATGCCCATCAATTGGTGAATAAATAAATTGTGGCATGCCCATGCAATGGAATATTACTCAACAATAAAAAAGAATAACAGGCCAAGTCTGGAGGATTGCTTGTGGCCAGGAGTTATGACCAGCCTTGGCAATAGAGTGAGACCCTATCTCTACTAAAAAAAAAAATAGCCAGATGTGATGGTGCATGCCTGTAGTCCTAGCTACTTGGGAGGCTGAGGCAGGAGAATTGTTGAGCCCAGGAGTTTGAGGCTGCAGTAAGAGCTGTGATTGTGCCACTGCACTGCAACCTGGGCAACAGAGCAAGACCCTGTATCTTTTTTAAAAGTCAATAACATACATGTGACAACATCATAAACCTCAAAAGCATTATGTCAATTAAAAAATTCATCCTCAAAAAGCTACTACCATATAACTCAATTTATATAAAATTTTAAAAGATGCAAAACTCTCATGACAGAAAAGAGAGCAATGAGTGGTTGCCAAGAGTCAGAGAGTATGGGAGAGAAGCCGACTGTGACGGGGCATGGGAATTTCTGGGATGACGGAAATGTTCTATATTATGACTTCAGTGATGATTACACTACTGTATACTTTCGAGATGCATCTAATTGTGTGCTCAATATTGGTGAATTTTATGTCTATTAAACCTAATAAAGCTGATTTCAAAAAATCATTCATAGGCTGGGAGTGCTGGCTCACACCTGTAATCCCAGCACTTTGGGAGGCTGAGGTGGGTGGATCACCTGAGGTCAGGAGTTCAAGACCAGCCTGGCCAACGTGGTGAAACCTTGTCTTTACTAAAAATACAAAAGTTAGCCGGGTGTGGTGGTGCATGCTTGCAATATCAGCTACTCGGGAGGCTGGGGTGGGAGAATAGCTTGAACCTGGGAGGTGGAGGTTACAGTGAGCCAAGATCATGCCATTGCACTCCAACCTGGGTGACAAGAGTGAAACTCCATCTCAAAAGAAAAAAAAAATCATAATTGCACCATACAGAAAGAAATCCTTCATACACTCCCATTTTAGCTCTTCATTTCTGCATAGTAGCAGTATAGTGGCCTGGGATTGGGCTGCTTAAGTATGAATCTTGGTCTACCAGTTGGTAAGTGGCTGGCTTTCACAAATTGCTTATTAAGCCTCAGGTTTCTTCACTTACAAAATGAGGATAATAATTGCACCTGGTCCACAGGGTCATGACATGGATTCAATAGAAAGCTCAGCAGTGTACCTGACTTACAATGGTTCACACTAAAATTTTTAAACTTTACAATGGTGAAAAGGCAATATGCATTCCGTAGAACTCATACAACCATTTTGTTCTTCACTTTCAGTAAAATAGTCAATAAATTACCTGAGATATTCAACACTTTATTACAAAATAGGCTTTGTATTAGAGGATTTTGCCCAACTGCAGACTAACGGAAGTGTTCTGAACACCTTCAAGGTAGGCTAGGCTGAGCCGTGATGTTCAGTGGATTAGGTATTAAATGCGTTTTTAACTTACAATAATTTCAACTTATAATGAATTTATCAGGACTTGATCCCACCATAAGTCAAGGAGCATCTGTACACCAACTGTTGGTTATTATTTTTCAACCCCACAAGACAGATATAGTTCTGCATTTCTCATGCAGATTCTACAGGCCTTTATTCTAATTTTTTTAATGTGACAATTTTATCATATTTGGTTTCTTCAGTCTTTTATGTATTCATGTAGATGTCTGTGAATTATAGTCTATCTATGCTTGTAGGCTTTAAAATATATTTAGTCAATGGTGGGTAGAAATTTTATTTTAGCTTAAAAAATTAATCTTATAAAATGCCTGCTGACATTTAATGTAAGAATTCTTTTACTCAATTCATGTTTTTCTCTTTTTCCCTGTGGAGTATATTTATTGACTACAGATGGAAGCACATTGCTAAGGAATGGAAAGCTGCAAGATAGAACATGCCCTTCACCTGCGTGGTTGCATAGAAACCAGTCGTTTGTCTAAATCTTAAAGAACTCAAGTGGAAAGCATACTTAAAAATGTAAAGGTTAGAATCACAAACTACAGTTTGAATTGAAATGACTGAAAGATTGTTTCAAGAATATAAGAATTCTACCTAAAAGAAGTGAATGAAAGGTATATTCTGGTAAGTCCTTTATAATTATGATTTTGAACGAACTGCTTTAAATTATGCTATAGCATGAACTGAGAAGGAAAAAAGTGAATAGAAGGATATCAGGATTGCTGAAGCACAGAACCCAGAACAACAGTCCAAACCAATGATGGAGGTGAAACTAAGATAGCAGCCACAACCAGAAGTTGATTCAGAAAGAATTAATTTGGGCTGGGGGCGGTCATTTATACCTGTAATCCCAGCACTTTGGGAGACTAAGGCAGCTGGATTGCCTGAACCTAGGAGTTTGAGACCAGCCTGAGCAACATGACAAAACCCTGATTCTACAAAAAATAAAAAAACAGCTAGCCTGTGGTGGCAAGCGCCTGTAACCCCAGCTACTGGGAAGGCTGAAGTGGGAGGATGGCTTGAGTTCAGGCAGGGGAGGTTGCAGTGAGCCGAAATCCTGCCACTGAACTCCAGTTTGGGGGACAGAGCGAGACACTGTCTCAAAAAAAGAAAGAAAGAAAGAAAGAAAGAAGAAAGAAAGAAAGAAAGAAAGAAAGAAAGAAAGAAAGAAAGAAAAAAGAAAGAAAGAAAGAAAGAAAGAAAGAAAGAAAGAAAGAAAGAAAGAAAGAAAGAAAGAAAGAAAAGAAAGAAAGAAGAAAGAAAGAAAGAAAGAAAAAGAATTGGCTGGGCATGGTGGCTCACGCCTGTAATCCCAGCACTTTGGGAGGCCAATGCAGGTGGATTGCTTGAGGTCAGGAGTTCAAGACCAGCCTGGCCAACATGGCGAAACCCCATCTCTACTAAAAATACACAAATTAGCTGGGCATGGTGACCCAGGCCTGTAATCCCAGCTACTTGGGAGGCTGGGACAGGAGAATCACTTGAACCCAGGATGTGGAGGTTGCGCTGAGCCGAGACCGTCACTGCACTCCAGCCTGGGAGAAAGAAAAAAAGAAAGAAAGGGAGGGAGGCAGGAAGGAAGGAATGGAGGGAGGGAGGGATTCAGAGACAAAACAGAAATAGACTTTGTTTCTCGTGATTAAAATATGCTAAAAGCAATAGCTAAGATTGCAGCTGAAGAGTATGAATATAATAGGAGCCCACAAAATACCACAGTATTGTGGTTATTGCTGTTGTTGGTCTTAGTCTCTGTCTCTATCTTGTTTTTGGTATAGATATTATTGTTTGCAAGGTACTAAACTAGCTGATTATAAATTTCAGGTTAAAAAATAAGCATCAAGAATATCTGGAGACATTCTGACAATAAATGCAATGATAGAGCACTAGCCTTTTCACTATAGACCAATAGAAACGGAAGCAGTAGTTGTGGGGCATGAATACACAGACACAAGAATCAATGGCACAGAATAGAATTTCCAGAAACAGATACCAATGCACTTATGCATTTATTAATTTAGTGTATGACAAAGATCGCTGCTGTGGTTTGTATGTGTCCCTCGGATTTCATGTGTTGGCAACTTAATCCCCAATGTGATAGCATTGAAGGGTGAGGCCTTTAAGAGGAGATTGGGGCTGGGCACGGTGGCTCACATTTGTAATACCAGAACTTTGAGAGGCTGAGGCGGGTGGATCACTTGAGGTCAGGAGTTTGATATCAGCCTGGCCAACATAGAGAAACCCCGTCTCTACTAAAAATACAAAAATTAGCTGGGCATGGTGATCCACACCTGTAATCCCACTGTAATCCCAGCTACTTGGGAGGCTGAGGCAGGAGAATCGCTTGAACTGAGGAGGTGGAGGTTGCAGTGAGCTGAGATCGCCTCACTGCACTCCAGTCTGGGTGACAGAATGACACTCCATCTCAAAAAAAAAAAAAAAAAAAAAGGACAGGAAGAACGATCTGAGCTAGCATACTCAGCACATTCAGCCCACTTGCTATTGTGAAGCCCTGTACCACCTGGGATCTGTAGAGAACCCCCTCCCTCCACCAGCAAGAAGGCTCTCACCTGCTGTGGCCCCTCAAACTTGGACTTCTCAGCCTCCCAAACTGTAAGACATAAATTCCTTTCCTTTATAAATTACCCAGTTTCAGGTATTCTGTTATAAGCAACAGAAAACAAACTAATACAATGGCATTTCAAAGTAGTGGAAAAAAACATGACATTCAGTTAATGGTTTGAAGGCAACTGGAGAGTTATTGAGGTGAAATATTATTGAATCCTCTCTCACATCAAAATATATTCCAAGTAGATCAAAGTTTACAAGTAAAAATAAAACTGCAAAAGTATGAAAAGAAGTCATGTAAGAATTTTTACATAAATCAGATTGAGGAAGACCTTCTATTTTTAACACAAAACCCAGGGGTGAAACAGTATTAATAAAAAATTGATGACTTCAACTTCATAAAAATTTGTTTAAAGCTTCTAGGTCAAAAATCATAGGCTTCAGTGGAATGTTACTGTAAAAGACATTTTTAAAAAACAGAAGAAAGAAAAACTACCGGCAAGGTCAAAAGATAAACCACAAACCTGAGAAAAATATTTGCATCTCCTATCACAGACAAAGGGCTTATTTCTTGACTATATAAGGAACTCTTAAGCATCAATAAGAAATAGATTAACAACCCTATAGGAAAGTAGATTAAAATTTTACATAGAAAATATAAAAATAATTAAACATCATTGAAATATAGGAAAGATTTTTCAATCACTCAAAATAAATGCAAATTAAAACTGCACTGAGAAGACTTTTTAAAATCTATGAGATTGGCAAAAATAATAAAATTATAAAACTGTGTTGGTGAAAGTATGGAATTCAAGTTGGCAATATCTTTGGCATATATATCTTTTGCCCCAGAAATTCCACTTCCGGGAATTTATCCTACAGATATTCTTACACATGTGGAATAACATATGGACTAGATTGTCATTATGGTATTATTTGTTAAAAAAAAAAAGGACTAAACAATCTAAATATAACTGGTTACATAAATTATGATACAGCTTTCCAGTGGAATAATAAGCTTCTATTAAAAAAAGAGAATGGGCTGGGTACAATGGCTCATGCCTATGATCCCAGCACTTTGGAAGGCTGAAGTGGGAGGATTGCTTGAGCCCAGGAGTTTGAGAAGACTAGCCTGACTAACATAGGGATATCCTGTCTCTACAAAAAAAAAAAAAAAAAAAAAAAGGAGAAAAAAAGTATGTGTACTATGGTTTGGATGTGGTTTGTCCCCTTCAACATTCATATTGAAATTTGATCCCCAGGCCGGGCACGGTGGCTCAGACCCATAGTCCTAACATTTTGGGAGGCCGAGGCAGGTGGATCACTTGAGCTCAGGTGTTTGAGAACAGCCTGGGCAACATGGTGAAACCCCATCTCTACAAAAAAATACAAAAATTAGCTGGGGTGGTGGCACATGCCTGTAGTCTCGTCTACTTGGGAGGTTGATGTGGGAGGATGGCTTAAGCCTGGAAGACGGAGGTTGCAGTGAGCCAAGATCATGCCAGTGCACTTCCAGCAGAGCCAGACCTTGAAAAGAGAGATAGAGAGAGAGAGAGAGAGAGAAAGAAAGAAAGAAAGAAAGAAAGAAAGAAAGAAAGAGAAAGAAAGAGAAAGAAGGAAAGAAAGAAAGAAAGAAAGAAAGAAAGAAAGGAAAGAAGAAAGAAAGAAGAAAGAAAGAAAGAAAGAAAGAAAGAAAGAAGAAGAAAGAAAAAGAAAGAAAGAAAGAAAGAAAGAAAGAAGAGAAAGAAAGAAAGAAGAAAGAAAGAAAGAAAGAAAGAAAGAGAAAGAAGAAAGAAAGAAAGAAAAAGAAAGAAAGAAAGAAAGAAAGAAAGAAAGAAAGAAAGAAGAAAGAAAGAAAGAAAGAAGAAAGAAAGAAAGAAAGAAAGAGAAAGAATTTGATCCCCAATGTGAGGGTGTTGAGGAGCGGGGACCAGTAGGAGGTATTTGGGTCATGGGGAAGGACTCCCAAAAATAGATTAACACCCTCCCATGGGAATGAGTGAGCTCTTCCTCTCCCGGGAATTGATTAGCACCAGAGAGAGCAGGTTGTTAAAAGTCTGGCTTCCTCAGTTTGGTTTCTGTCTTCTGCTTCCTCTCTCACCATGTGATCTCTTTGCCCATGCCCTCTCTTCTCCACTTTCTGCCACAAGTTGAAGCAGACGAGGCCCTCACCAGACGCAGCTGCCCAATCTTGAACTTTCCAGCTACCATAATTGTAAGCCAAAGGAATCTCTTTTTTAAAATAAATTACCCAGCCTCAGGTATTCTGTTATAGCAGCACTAAATAGACGAAGACAATGTGCTAATAAGAAATTTCCAAGATTTTCAAGATACCTCGTGTGAATAAATATATCATTAAGTGAAAACAAGACACAAAACAATATGCAGAGTATAATTTATGTATTCATTCACATATCCAACAAATACCTTTGAGCATCCGCTATGTGTCAAGCATCACACTAGACACTTGGGATAAATCTATAAGTAAAGTAGTCAAAGGTCTCAACTATAGTGGAGCTTACACTTTGTTAAGGGAGACAGCCAATAAGTAACAAACATGAACAATATATAGTATATTGGAAACTGGTAAGTTCTATGATTAAAAGAAAAAGTAGAGCAGGCCATGGGAGATCCAGGGGCTGCCTGTGGGGAAGAGACACCATTAAATATTGTGGTCGGCCGGGCACAGTGGCTCACGCCTGTAATCCCAGCACTTTGGGAGGCCGAGGCAGGCAGATCATGAGGTCAAGAGATCGAGACTATCCTGGCCAACATGGTGAAACCCTGTCTCTACTAAAAATACAAAAATTAGCTGGGCATGGTGGCATGCGCCTGTAGTCCCAGCTACTCAGGAGGCTGAGGCAGGTGAATCACTTGAACCCGGGAGGCAGATGTTGCAATGAGCTGAGATTGCCCCACTGCACTCCAGCCTGGTGACAGGGCAAGACTCCGTTTAAAAAAAAAAAAAAAAAATGTGGTCAGGTTGGGTCTCAGAAGGCAAGATTTGAACAAAGACTTGAAGGAGATGAGAGAGTTAGCCAAAAGAGGATCTGGGAGAAGAGAGTTGCAGGCAGAGAGAGCTAGAAAAGGTCCTAAGGCAAGAGTGTGTCTGGTGAATGCAGGGAACAGAAGAGGCCAGCAAAGCTGAGCAGAGTGAGCCAGAAAGAGAGCATGAAGGTAAGGAAGATAAAGCAGGCAGATCAATGCAGGGCGTACATGCAGGACTTCATCAGTGCAGGACTTTGACGTGTATTCTGAGTAAAAGCAAACAATTATAGGGTTTTGCTTTTGTTTTTGTTTTTGTTTTTGTTTGTTTGTTTTTGAGACAGAGTTTCGCTCTGTCACCTCACCAGGCTAGAGTGCAGTGGTGTCATCTTGGCTTACTGCAGCCTCTGCCTCTCGGGCTCAAGCGATTCTCGTGCCTCAGCCTCCCGAGTAGCTGGGACTACAGGCGCACACCACCACACCCGGCTAATTTTTTGTATTTTTAGTAGAGACAGGGTTTTGCCATGTTGGCTGGGCTTGTCTTAAACTCACAGGCTCAAGCGATCCACCAACCTCGGCCTCCCAAAGTGCTGGGATTACAGGCGTGAGCCACTGTGCCCGGCCTACTTTTTGTTTTTGAAACAGGGTCTTGCCCTGTCGCCCAGGCTGGTGTGCAGTGGTGCGATCTCGGCTCACTGCAACTTCCACCTCCCAGGCTCAAGGCATCCTCCCACCTCAGCAGGGACTATAGGCAGGCGCCATCATGACCGGCTAATTTTTGTATTTTTTGTAGAGATGGTTTCGCCATGTTGCCCAGGCTGGTCTCTAACTCCTGGGCTCAAGCGTTCCACCTGCCTCGGCCTCCCAAAGTGCTAGGATTACAGGTGTGAGCCACTGCACTGGGCCTATTGTAGGGTTTTGAGAGGAGTGGCATTTATGACTTACAATTTAAAAGGATCTCTCTCTCTGCTTGGTGGAGAACGGACTGTGAGAGACAAGGTGGAAGCAGAGAGTGTGGTGAGGCAGTGGTCCCTGTGAGGGATGCTGGTGGCCAGGACTAGGTGACAGGAGAGGAGGTGGTGAGCAGTGGTCAGATTCTGGAAATGTTTCAAAGTCATCAACAGACTTTCCTGACAGACTAGATGTTAGCGTGAAAGAAAGACAGGAGTCAAGTGCGCCTGAACAACCCGAAGGCCGGGGTTGCTATCAGCTGAATGCGCAAGCTACAGGTGGAGCTTATTTGAAATATGTTTGTTTCAAATAAAATTTGAAATATGTTTGTTTCAAATAAAATTTGAAATATGTTTGTTTCAAATAAAATTTGAAATATTTATTAGACATCCAAATGATTGTCTAATCAGCGTCATCTGTAGATGGTATTTAGAGCCGTGAATATGACATGTATTTACTATCTTAAAAACAAATTTTTATATTTGTTTATGTATATATATTAATGTGCATATATATAATATATATAAAATACATATATAAGTATATATATAATGCCTCTTTTCTAAACATAGGCACAAAAACTGGTAACTTTGGTTACCTCTCAGAGAACCGAGTGGCTGGAGACTGAGGGTTAAATGGAGTCTTATTTTTCATGGCATATCAATTTAAACCTTTTAATTTTGAACCATATGAACATATTATAGTTTAAAATTAAAATAACATTTGAAAAATAATAAAAATTACAAGCCACATTATAAAGCTGCCACAAAGCTGTGGCTTAATGGTTTTTTATTGTTAATTTTTTAAAAAATGCTAAGTAAAGATAAATTAATTTTACTAATTCCAAAGGCATTCATTGAATACCTACCATATATAAGATACTGAATATTTTTTTTTTAATGGAGTCTCTCTCTATCACCCAGGCTGGAGTACAATGGCACGATCTCGGCTCACTGCAACCTCAACCCCCTGGGTTCAAGCGATTCTCCTGCCTCAGACTCCCAAGTAGCTGGGATTACAGGCGTGTGCCACCACACCCGGCTAATTTTTGTATTTTTAGTAGAGATGGGGGTTTCACCATGTTGGCCAGAGTGGTCTCGAACTCCTGACCTCAGGTGATCTGCCCACCTCAGCCTCCCAATGTGTTGGTATTACAGGCGTGAGCCACTGCACCTGCCTTTACTGAAATTTGTAAAAAACCTGCACGATGTGGTCTCTTCTTCAACATGATAATGTGTTGAATCTGAATGTAAATCTAAATCGGCCTTTTGGAACTAATTAGTTGCAAAAGTTACACCTTATTAGGATTAGCAAGCAGCTGGTTTTGTAAAACACAGCACCTGGAGTTTTTGAATACATAGTATGTAGTGCATCATCTGGCTATTTCTGACCCCAGAAAAAAATTCAGAATTATTTTATGACCCCAAACTAAATTAAATATCTATAAGGGTTGACCACATGTAGAAAAGAAAACTAATACTTGATCTACCCTTTTAGTTCTTGCTCAATACTTTCCGGGTTGAAAAAATTTTTTAATATAGGAAAGTCCAAAGACTAGTATGAGAAGCACCTATGGCTCACCACCCAGAATTAACAAATATCAACCTTTGTTCATGTTTGCCTTGCATATTTTAATAACACATCTAAAATGGTGCAGATAAAATGTAGGTCTTCTTTATTCTCCTTCCAGTCCCATTCTTTCTCCTCCATAGAGATAACCACTCTCCTAGAGAGAGTGTGCAACCTTCCAGCATAAATAAGATATAAATTTTAAATAAAAGCTATTCTTTTCTACATGTTATTCTGCAACTTGCCTTTTTTTACCTAACATTGCATTTTGATCTATCCATGTTGACATATGTCACCGTTTTATTTTCTAGAGAGACATGAAATCATAGCAATTTTTATTTTTCATAAGGACACCATACATGAATTAGAATAGGAATGTTTGCTAACTGCCCTAAAACATAAAGATGGTGCTCCCGAACTCTACACCAGTTGCCCCAGGGCACTGTAGTGAACTCACAGGGAGGCAGCTGGACATTTTTAAATTTCAAGGGAAACACAGTGACATTTGCCAGCTACCATGCAAACTGCCGTTATTAAGTTGTTTAGACCCATTAGGCACTTGCTTTGGCCTGGGTCCAGAACAATTAGGTACTTCTTTTGGCCTAGAGTTTCCATGAAAAAAACTACTGAAACACTAAAGATGCTGGGAACCAAGAAAGTTTAAGAATTTCTGTAATAGGAATAAGAAATCTATATGAGGCTGGGCACGGTGGCTCACAGTGGTAATCCCAGCACTTTGGGAGGCCAACAAGGGCGGATCACTGGAGGTCAGGAGTTCGAGACCAGCCTGGCCAATATGGCAAAACCCCATCTCTACCAGAAATACAAAAATTAGCCAGGCGTGGTGGCGGGTGCCTATAGTCCCACCTCCTCAGGAGGCTGAGGCAGAAGAATGGCTTGAACCCGGAAGGCGGAGGTTGCAGTGAGCCAAGATTGCGCCACTGCTCTCCAGCCTGGGCGACAAGAGTGAGACTCTATCTCAAGAAAAAAAAGAAAAAACGATACAAACCTGTGTTCTCTGTCAGACTCCACTACTCTGGTGTGCAACTGCAAGAATTACAGACAGAGTGCCTCAGAGAAACTGACTGGCCTTGAAAACCTAAAACTATTCATTGATAAAAACAGTGAGTGATGATATGGAGCACCTGGAAGAAATAGTTTGGTGTTACAGCTCCAAAAATCTCCAGCAAACTCTATTAGGTGAGCTTCTAAATTATCTCAAACATATGATTTTCGTCAAAAATGCCCCTCATGCTGTGATAAAACTTAAATGTGCATCTGGCTATTTACCTATGCAAAGGGAGGGCAAGAGTTGAGAGGGATCAGGCAGAGCGAAGGTGTTGAAACTGAAGAAAAGGAAGACCTCAGGCATGGTTTTTAATAAATAATCAATCAACCTATTTTACTCACAGGTGGTACTTCTGAGATTTAACCTATGCTTCATCCCTCCTGAAAAACCAGGAACTCAGCTTGAGGAATATTTATTGAATACTTACCCTCATTTTTACTTAAAAGGATAGCATCAAGGACCCTGTTTTAGGAATACTGTGTCAGCCTAAATAACAACCAGAGACAGACTCTCTAAAAGAAAGGATATTTATTTAAAGATAGAGCATTGCAATGTCAGTATGCATACCATAGTAAACTATGTGTGTGTTCAGGAGGTAAAGAAAGACAAAGGTTTTTAAAGGAAAAAAATGAGGAGGATTACATCATTGTTTTGAAATAATTATCCGTGGCTACAAAGATCAACAACAGGGGTGATGTTGGACACGCAGTAGTGGGACAGGTGTCCTTGCAGAGGTACTTTTTATATAAGGTGGCAATGGCCTTTGTGCAAGGTTGTGGGTTTTGCAGTTTTTTGTGACAGTTTTTGTTACCAGACGTACACGGATGAGAACCCTCTCTTTGTGGCCTTCCTGGCTCTATCTGTCAGGGTTTTCTTAACTTTAGCAATTCCATTTTGATTCTAACAACCATCACACTTGCATTTGTGCTTAGATATCACCAGGAGTACTATCAGGACACTCTGAGATTCCCTGCAGAGGGAAAGGTGATTGAGTAGATAGGAAAGATGACAATGCTATTCTCCTCAACCATGGTCACATCTGCACATGTAATCCCAAGGCCAAGGCCACACTTAGCTTGCTTCGCTGATTTCTCTTTTACATAAATTCCATTTAGCATTTTGGCTACCATATAAATTTCTTTCCATTTAAATATAAAAAGTCTTATCAGAGGAATGAAGGATTGCCATTTTATAAAAGGTCATAAGGAGAGGTTATAACAATCTTTAACAGGAATATGAAAAAGTCTGAGTTTGGGGGAAATTTTCTGAACCTGAAAAAGGAAGAAACGGTAGCCATAAGGGGAAATGGCTTTTGAATTTTAACAAAATTAACTTCATATGTTGCTAAAAAATATGAGCTGAAAATATACTGCTTTTTTCCCTGAGTGACACCTATCTCCTGAAGGACCATAAGTGCCCCGTATGATGTCACTTGGCAACACTAATCAATGAGATGTCTCGATCTAAGACATCTTAGCACCAATAACAAAACATTTTAAAATCAATGATTATACCTATTCCTATTTTCTTTGAGAGAAGAGCTCTTCCTAAGAATACCACCAACCATATTCTCTTTC
Organism: Symphalangus syndactylus; assembly: GCF_028878055.3. Classification (NCBI taxonomy): domain Eukaryota; kingdom Metazoa; phylum Chordata; class Mammalia; order Primates; family Hylobatidae; genus Symphalangus; species Symphalangus syndactylus. The sequence goes on from NC_072424.2 coordinate 65,162,608, forward strand.
AGCTACAAATGGATTCAAATGTAATTTTTTTCTATAACATTAATGTCACGTTTTATGACCCACTGCAGAGAAATAATTCAAAGTGTTTTTGGACTACTGGCATTTAAATGGAAAGCCAGCCTTGAGGTCATGTGTTAGGTCATGTAAAGCCTGAAGCTGTCCTAGGTCACCGTCAGATTCCGAGTCATTTTTGCCCAGTCCGCACATGACTGCAGTACTTGAATAAGTGCCTACAGCAGACATTTTTCATTTTCCCAGAACTATGATTTGTAGGTAAAGAAACGGAACTGTGGTGTATCCAATATCATGTCATATATGCTAAGATAAAATCTGGCACTAAATAAGAAAAATGGTTTAACTCTTAAATGGAATGAAACTTTTCAAAAATCTGATTTTTTCAGCTCTTAAATAGGGAAGTTAGGCTGGAGACAGTAGGCTCAGTCATCCCTAAGCATTCATGGAAAAACTTACTATGTGTAGTCATTTTGCTAGGGCCATGGGGCCTACAGAGACATATCAGACAGTAGTAGGAGATGATAGGTTCATAAACAATAATAATAACAGCACCACGGCACATGTATACCTATGTAACAAACCTGCATGTTCTGCACATGTATCCCAGAACTTAAAGCAAAAGTAAAAAAAAAAAAAAAAAAGAAAGAAAGACAGACAGAAGGAAAGAAAGAACAGAGAAAAAAAATCTTAACAGATCCCTTGACTTAACAATTCCACATCTAGGAATCTGTTTTGTACAATACTAGCAAGGATACATAAAAGTATGCATACACCGATCCCACAGAAATACAATCTACCATCAGAGAATACTACAAACACCTCTATGCAAATAAACTAGAAAATCTAGAAGAAATGGATAAATTCCTCAACAAATACACCCTCCCAAGACTTAAACCAGGAAGAAGTTGAATCTCTGAATAGACCAATAACAGGTTCTGAAATTGTGGCAATAATCAATAGCTTACCAACCAAAAAGAGCCCAGGACCTGATGGATTCACAGCCGAATTCTACTAGAGGTACAAGGAGGAACTGGTACCATTCCTTCTGAAACTATTCCAATCGATAGAAAAAGAGGGAATCCTCCCTAACACATTTTATGAGGCCAGCATCGTCCTGATACCAAAGCCTGGCAGAGGCATAACCAAAAAAGAGAATTTCAGACCAATATCCTTGATGAACATTGATGCAAAAATCCTCAATAAAATACTGGCAAACCGAATCCAGCAGCACATCAAAAAGCTTATCCACCATGATCAAGTGGGCTTCATCCCTGGGATTCAAGGCTGGTTCAACATATGCAAATCAATAAATGTAATCCAGCATATAAACAGAACCAAAGACAAAAACCACATGATTATCTCAATAGATGCAGAAAAGGTCTTTGACAAAATTCAACAACCTTCATGCTAAAAACTCTCAATAAATTAGGTATTGATGGGATGTATCTCAAAATAATAAGAGCTATCTATGACAAACCCACAGCCAATATCATACTGAATGGTCAAAAACTGGAAGCATTCCCTCTGAAAACTGGCACAAGACAGGGATGCCCTCTCTCACCGCTCCTATTCAACATAGTGCTGGAAGTTCTGGCCAGAGCAATCAGGCAGGAGAAGGCAATAAAGGGTATTCAATTAGGAAAAGAGGAAGTCAAATTGTCCCTGTTTGCAGATGACATGATTGTATATCTAGAAAACCCCATTGTCTCAGCCCAAAATCTCCTTAAGCTGATAAGCAACTTCAGCAAAGTCTCAGGATACAAAATCAATGTACAAAAATCACAAGCATTCTTGTACACCAATCACAGACAAACAGAGAGCCAAATCATGAGTGAACTCCCATTTACAATTGCTTCAAAGAGAATAAAATACCTAGGAATCCAACTTACAAGGGATGTGAAGGACCTCTTCAAGGAGAACTACAAACCACTGCTCAATGAAATAAAAGAGGATACAAACAAATGGAAGAACATTCCATGCTCATGGGTTGGAAGAATCAATATCGTGAAAATGGCCATACTGCCCAAGGTAGTTTATAGATTCAATGCCATCCCCATCAAGCTACCAATGACTTTCTTCACATAATTGGAAAAAACTACTTTAAAGTTCATATGGAACCAAAAAAGAGCCCGCATCGCCAAGTCAATCCTAAGCCAAAAGAACAAAGCTGGAGGCATCACGCTACCTGACTTCAAACTATACTACAAGGCTACAGTAACCAAAACAGCATGGTACTGGTACCACAACAGAGACATAGATCAATGGAACAGAACAGAGCCCTCAGAAATGGTGCCGCATATCTACAACTATCTGATCTTTGACAAACCTGACAAAAACAAGCAATGGGGAAAGGATTCCCTATTTAATAAATGGTGCTGGGAAAACTGGCTAGCCATATGTAGAAAGCTGAAACTGGATCCCTTCCTTACACTTTATACAAAAATTAATTCAAGATAGATTAAAGACTTAAATGTTAGACCTAAAACCATTAAAATCCTACAAGAAAACCTAGGCAATACCATTCAGGACATAGGCGTGGGCAAGGACTTCATGTCTAAAATCACCAAAAGCAATGGCAACAAAAGCCAAAATTGACAAATGGGATGTAATTAAAGTAAAGAACTTCTGCACAGCAAAAGAAACTACCATCAGAGCGAACAGGCAACCTACAGAATGGGAGAAAATTTTTGCAACCTCCTCATCTGACAAAGGGCTAATATCCAGAATCTACAATGAACTCAAACAAATTTACAAGAAAAAAACAAACAACCCCATCAAAAAGTGGGCAAAGGACATGAACAGACGCTTCTCAAAAGAAGACATTTATGCAGCCAAAAAACACATGAAGAAATGCTCATCATCACTGGCCATCAGAGAAATGCAAATCAAAACCACAGTGAGATACCATCTCACACCTGTTAGAATGGCCATCATTAAAAAGTCAGGAAACAACAGGTGCTGGAGAGGATGTGGAGAAATAGGAACACTTTTACACTGTTGGTGGGACTGTAAACTAGTTCAACCATTGTGGAAGTCAGTGTGGCGATTCCTCAGGGATCTAGAACTAGAAATACCATTTGACCCAGCCATCCCATTACTGGGTATATACCCAAAGGACTATAAATCATGCTGCTATAAAGACACATGCACACGTATGTTTATTGCGGCACTATTCAGAATAGCAAAGAGTTGGAACCAACCCAAATTTCCAACAACGATAGACTAGATTAAGAAAATGTGGCACGTATACACCATGGAATACTATGCAGCCATAAAAAATGATGAGTTCATGTCCTTTGTAGGGACATGGATGAAACTGGAAAACATCATTCTCAGTAAACTATCGCAAGGACCAAAAACCAAACACCGCATGTTCTCACTCATAGGTGGGAATTGAACAATGAGAACTCATGGACACAGGAAGGGGAACATCACACTCTGGGGACTGTTGTGGGGTGGGGGGAGGGGGGAGGGACAGCATTAGGAGATATACCTAATGCTAAATGACGAGTTAATGGGGGCAGGAAATCAACATGGCACATGGATACATATGTAACAAACCTGCACATTGTGCACATGTACCCTAAAACCTAAAGTATAATAATTTTAAAAAAAAAGAAAAAAAAAGTATGCATACAGGATGCTCATTGTAGCATTATGTGTGGTGGCAAATAAAAGCACTTACTAGAAAATTTAAAAAATAATAATAATAACAGCACAATGCCAAATTGGGGAATGCCCCAATAGAGGTATTAACAAAGGACTGTGTGAGTTCAGAGAAACATAATGGCTAGTTTTGACCTGGGACTTGAAGGACCAGTCCAGTTTCAACGGACAGATTTGGTGAGAAGATGGGGTAATCTAAGCAGAGATAAATGTATAAGGAAGTGTACAGTTAGGAAAATGTAATTTTGAGCGATACATAAAAGGGGGCTGTGAGAAATAAAACTGGAAAGAGAGGTCATGGGTTAATCATGGAGGCTCTCCAATACCATGCTAGAGAATTAGGAAACAGGCCTAGCACACTGGTTCATGCCTGTAATCCCAGCAACTTGGGAAGCCAAAGCAGAAAGATCGCTCGAGCCCAGGAGCTCAAGGCTGCAGTGAGCCATGTTCTAGCCACTGCACTCCAGCCTGGAGGACAGAGCCAGACCCTGTCTCTTAAAAACAAACAAACAAACCAAAAAAGAATTAGGAATTTATTTGCCAGGCAACATGATCACGAACACCTTCAAAATGGACCAGAGAGATGTCCACAGTAAAATCAGAAATAGAGAACTAAATCAACCAAGTGATACTGCAAATCCACAATGCAGGAAGCTCTTTGTTTAGTCAAGAGATACTTGCCTATTAAGAAAAAAAAGCAGGGGGCGGGGGGAATGAAAGCTTTTTGTTATTTTGTCCATTGTTGTAATTTGGAACTGTTTTCAAATGTTTGAGAGAACTGAAAGATTAATGAAATAATATATGAAAAAGCTTTGCAAATAATAGTCCTTTTTATTTAATTATTTCTTCTCAAGTAACATGAAACAATTTACATGAGTAGAAGAATAATATGACATTAAGGACATGGAACAGAAATGTTTTATCCATATAGAAACTATAATAAATTCAGGTTGAATATACCTTATCCAAAATCCTTGGGACCAGAAGTGTTTCAGATTTCAGATTTTTTTGGCTTTTGGAATATTTGCATATAATAATGAGATATCTTGGGGACGGGACCTAAGTCTAAACACAAAATTTATTTATGTTTCACATATACCTTATACACATAGGCTGAAGGTAATTTTGTCAATATTTTAAATAATTTTGTGCATGAAACGAAGTTTGTATACATTGAGCCATCAGAAAGGAAAAGCATCACTACCTCCGCCAACCATTGGACAACCTGTGGTTGTTTGGCATCACCATCATTTCTGACTCTGAAATTATATGCTCAGGCCGGCTACGGTGGCTCATGCCTATAATCCCAGCACTTTGGGAGGCCAAGGCAGGTGGGTTGCTTGAGACCAGGAGTTTGAGGCCAACATGGCGAAACCCCATCTCTACTAAAATTATAAAAATTAGCCGGGTCTGGTGGTGCACACCTGTAATCCCAGCTACGATGAGAGGCTGAGGCAGGGGAATTGCTTGAACACAGGAGGCAGAGGTTGCAGTGAGTGGAGATCGCACCATTGCACTCCAGCCTGGGCGACAGAGTGAGATTCTGTCCCCCCCCCAAAAAATAAATAAATTATACGCTGCTCATAGTCATTTTCATATACTTATTTATACATAACTACTTAGTAAAAATATGACATACATATCTGGTATGCACAGAAAAGATATATTGCAGCTGAAAGGGGCTGGGAAGGTCTTTTTTCCTTTGGGGATGCTAAATAAACTATGTTGTGGGCCTTTGCTTTGACTTTCAGCGTAAGGATGCTCAACCTGTAATATCCTGCAGGCCAAAGTGAGGGAGGAAAAGAAGGGTGCAGTGGGAGCAGGAAGATGGAAGAAGGAAATAGGAAACACAAGAGGAAAAAGGGAAATGGGCAAGAAAGGAAGGCAGCTGGAGGGCCACAGAGAGGGCTCATAGGAGAGAGACATGGGGGTGGCAATGCTCAAGCATACAGCTAGCAGGAAGCTTCCCAAGGTTTCTCATTTGTTCACTTCCCTCTCTGACAGCTTTCTCCCATATTCCATCACTGGCACATTCTCTACCGTTTTGAGCTGAATACTGCTTGCTCCTCTATAAAGCAAGATTTGTAGAATAAAGAGAACCTAAAGGTTTTATTTAGGCCATGATTCACATGGTGATAAGACTCTCAACAGCCTATGAATGAATAATGATCTTAGGAATTATCTACTTTTGCAAAAGGCTTTCTACATATATAATTTTACTGCAAGGACACTTCACTTTTATTTTTTATATTTTTATTTTATTTATTATTTTTTTTGATATGGAGTCTTGCTCTGTCGCCCAGGCTGGAGTGCAGTGGCACAATCTCGGCTCACTGCAAGCTCTATCTGCCAGGTTCACACCATTCTCCTGCCTCAGCCTCCCAAGTAGCTGGGACTACAGGTGTCTGCCGCCACGCCCAGCTAATTTTTTGTATTTTCAGTAGAGACGGGGTTTTACTGTGTTAGCCAAGATGGTCTCCATCTCCTGACCTCATGATCCACCCGCCTCAGCCTCCCAAAGGCGTGAGCCACCGCACCCGGTGTCACTTCACTTTTAAAGTGCCTTCATATCTGTCATCTTATTTGAGCTTCCAGTTACACAGGATGAACATTCTTATCTTCATTTTACAGAGCAGAAGAGATAAAATGGCTATAAGGCCTTCCTAAGTAAGGTACATCCATCTCCCAAAGGATCATCTGTGGCCATTTTGATGGATGTCACCTTGGTAGAAACGTGAGGATCTGAGTGGATCAGATGTCTTGGGAGTGAATGAAAACCACCTTTAGTCTTGATAAAACACCAATAATACTTTAAAATCAATGATTATATAACCTGTTCCTGTTTTTTTTCTTCAGTGTGGGAAAGAGGTGTGCTATTTAGTGTAGTGAAAAGGGTACTGGGCTGAAACAGAAGATCTGAGTTTTAATAGTAATAATATTATTAGTTAATAAAAATAGCTATGTTTAGTAAGCACTTATGGCATGCCATACACAGCACTAAGCCCCTTAGTCTTATTTCTTTTCATCTCTACCACAACTGTATGAGGTCAACACTATTTTTTTTTTTTTTTTTTTTTTATAAGTGATGTAGCTAAAGCTAAGTGAGCTGAAGTAATCTGGCCAAGGGCTTCAGTTCAGGCTCTGTATCATTCAGACTATTTCTACCCTTTTTGAGCTTTTCGTTTCTACATCTGTAAAATAAGACCACTGAGATCATTTGAGAAAAGGATAAAGACATGGAATATGCATCAACGTAAGAGAGTCTGTTACACTATGTCAGGGGCTGGCAAACTTTTTCTGTGAAGGACCGGATAGGAAGTATTTTAGGGTTTGTGGGCCACACAGTCTTTGTCAAAACTACTCAATTCTGCCATTATATAGCAAAGGCAGCCTGAGATGATACATACATGAATGAGCATGACTGTGTTCCAATAAAACTTTATTATAGACTTTGAAATTTGGATTTCATATAACTTTCACATTTCATAAAATATTATTGTTCTTTCAATTTTGTTTAACTATTTAATAATTTTAAAAAATCATCCTTAGCTTGCAAGCCATACAGAAACAGGCAGGGGCTGGTTTATGGAATGTTACTCTATTGGAGATATCACTGATATCCATGTTTATGATTGGCATAACATGATCAGGGAGGAAATATTTTTCAAGTGGAACAAACTGTTTCATCTCTTCTCACCAATGACCACTGACTCTATAATGCCTTATACTTTTGGTGTGTGCCATATCAGAAGACATTGCTGGAGCATGTAAGAATCTTTATATTTTAAGGCTAGCTGAGCTGAGGATTCAGTAGAGGGCAAAGACTAAACTGATACCCAAGGCAAGCTCCAGAAAAGAAATTTCTAGGTAAAGGATTGTTGCCTGATAAAGAAATAGTTTATTTTTTAAAATAAAAATAAAAACATCAATCAAGCACTTAATATAAATCAGTGAATAGCCTTTGAGCTCCTACAAGCATGGGTCTGGGTCTCCGCAAGGTAGTCAGGCTCTTGGCACCAGTAGGCAGACAGGTTTGGAGGCAGCACCAGTGGAAGTGATCCCGAAGGCACTGTCCTCCACTTTGTCTCCACGTGCAGTCTTCCCAGTGATCTCCCAGTCACTAGCACCCCAAAAGGCAGTATCTTGAAACAAAAATGCATGTACCACCTTTCTCGTCCACACTCACAGGCCCATGTGCACATGCATACGGCATTGTCAGGATGAGCTCCTAGTGAGAGCCCCTTCACCCTATTGGCTTCTCTTGAACTCTTAGACATCTGGGTGCAAGGATTCCTTTCATCTCTTGATACCCTGACCAAAGGAGTTGGTTTGTGGACAGCTATTACTTGTACCTATTATTGTACATGTAAATATGTTATATAGACTAGTTAGACATTTGAGTCCGTTTGAGGTATGTCTTAATCTGTTTCAGCTGCTATAACAAAATAACATAAACTGAGTAGCTTATAAAGAACAGAAATGTATTTCTTACAGTTCTGGAGAAGTTTAAGATCGAGGCACCGATTTGGTGTCTGATGAGGGCCCACTTTCTGATTCATAGATGGCTTCTTCTTGCTGTGTCTTTACATGGTAGAAGGGGCAAGGCAGCTCTCTGGGGCCTTATTTATTTATTTATTCATTTATTTATTTGGAGACGGAGTCTCACTTTGTCACCCAGGCTGGAGTGCAGTGGCATGAGCTCGGCTCACTGCAACCTCTACCCCCCGGGTTCAAGGGATTCTCCTGCCTCAGCCTCCCGAGTAGCTGGGACTACAGGCACCCACCACCACGTCCAGCTAATTTTTGAATTTTTTAGTAGAGACACCATGTTGGCCAGACTGGTCTTGAACTCCTGACCTCAAGTGATCCTCCCGCCTCAGCCTCCCAAAGTGCTGCGATTACAAGTGTGAGCCACTGTGCCCAGCCTGGGGTCTCTTTTATAAGGGTACCAATCCCACTCATGAAGGCTCAGCCATCCTGACCTAATCATCTCCCAAAGACCCTACTTCCTAAAACCATCACCTTGGGGATTAGGTTTCAACATGTGCATTTTGGGAAGATGCAAACATTCAGACCATAGCAAGGAGCACGGCTTAAGAGCAGGTCTCATTCCTGGAGCTAGTAGCTGAAGGGGGAGGCATCCCCAAGAGAGTGGTCATCTACAATGTCCATCATATGTACAAGCTCCAGGCCTTGACAAAGGAAATAGAAATTCTCACACCACTGGAAACTTCCACTCCTCCTGCACCCAGCTCTCTAGGGGCTTGACTTTGAAGAGAAAGGTGCCAGGTGATTGCTCTTCTGTCATAAACATAAGAATGGAGCCACTGCAGGAAAGAGGGTCAAAAATATTTATTTTGTTCAAGCCTTGGAGAGCGAGCCACATCTTGTAACCAGATTATGGTGCTCTATGTTATGTACTTGTCCTATTACCCTGGACTTTAGTAAATCCTGTTTTAAATGTTCCAGCCTTGCCTCAGGGTTGCTGTGGGTTTGGGAGTATTTCCCCCATGAGGTCAGTTCTGTGATGGCAGCAGTAACTCATGAGATCCCCAAGGGAAAGAGACATCAATAGTTGGGAATATGCAATCCATCTGTGGACATTCGCCCTCCTCTACCAATCCTACAAAATTAGGAGTCATTGTTCTATGAGAGAAGGCCATCTTCCTCATGGTGTATTCACTGCAATTTCTAAATCCCCTTGTAAATAAGCTTTTTGTTTGTTTGTTTGTTTGTTTGTGACGGAGTTTTGTTCTTGTTGCCCAGGCTGGAGTGCAATGGCGCGATCTCAGCTCACCGCAAACCTCCACCTCCCAGGTTCAGGTGATTCTCCTGCCTCGGCCTCCCGAGTAGCTGGGATTACAGGCATGCGCCACCATGCCTGGCTAATTTTGTATTTTTAGTAAAGACTGGATTTCTCCATGTTGGTCAGGCTGGTCTCGAACTCCTGACCTCAGGTGATCTGCCCACCTCGGCCTCCCAAAGTGCTGGGATTACAGGCGTGAGTCACTGTGCCCGGCCGTAAATAAGCATTCTCACACAGTAGGTGCAAGATGATAGCACATAGGTTAGACATAGGCTAGAATCTGTGGAACCTTAGGCAAGTTACTTCACCTCTCTGTGTTTAGCGTTCACATCTATAAGATATATATAATAGTACTTCTCTGAAAAGGCTTATTGTAAGAATTAAATAATATATAAAAATGCTTAGCACAGTGCCAGCCTTATAATACATGGTTAACATAAGTTCCCTATTATTGCTGCAGTATCTTGCCAAACTTGTTTTTTATCAGCCTGATTAATGGGGGGAAAACTGCCTTCTTCCTTGGGTCTTCTGATTTCCTGGAAAATTAGTAAACTGTAGTAAAACTATGAACATCAGTCCCTAAGATCAGAGCACTAGGCTAGGCAATGTAGGAACTTCAAAAGAATTTTAGAACATAGTTCTTGTCCACCAAGTGCTTGCAAATAAGCTGGAAATGCAGATAGGTGGGTTTAAATCTTGACACTACTGCTTAATAACCTTAAGGACCTTGGGCAAGTTTTTTTAAACCTCTCTAGGCCTCAGTTTCTTCTTTTAAAAAGGGGATTAGAACAGTAATCATCTCATCGACTTAATATGGGAATTAAATGAGTTAATAGAAGGAAAGTGGTCCAACAGTGCTGACATATGGTAAATGCTAGCTATTGCTATCTATCACCACGAGGCAGTGTGTGTATGAGGAAGTACCCACAGGAGTGTGCCTCCGGGATGAAGCAGAGCAACAGAGATCCAAGCAGGAGAGACTGCAACAGGCTGGAGATATGCAGAGTCTTCATGGGGGATGTAAGACTTAGCTGAGTTTGCAGGCTAGGTAAGCTAGAGACAGGCAAAGACATGTTCAGGAATAAATAGAATTACCAAAAATACTAACAAGGAAATTGGCAGGGGCATTTGTTACTACAAACTGCCATACTAATTCCAGCATACCAGGATTCTCTTTGAGACTTGCAATGCGTAACAGGTAAGTGCTGAATGAGTATTTTCCAACTTGTAAAGGACACAGGGCAGTGTGGATTCTTCCTTCCCACCCCCAAAATTATTTTATGTCAGTTTCTTGAATTCTGCAAAATTCTCATCTAAATTATTGCAGCTAAGTTTATGCAGTTGTATAGTTGGGGGGTGGGGCAATGGGAGAATTTGTAGCTGTAAGATCCTGTTTTGACAGTAGGTGGCTCCCTTACATATACGTAAGAAAAGTGGCACTGTGGTCTGTATAGGAAATCATTTAAGTCACTTGAGTAATTGTCACATACTGTATGTCACTGAGGCTGAACATGGAGGCAATTCTTCGTATTGATTTTTGTATGAAAGATGACATTAATGCAGCAGAAGGAACTTTCTTCCTTCTTAGGAACTATGCTTACCTCTTGAGGATGACAATCTGATTATTATTCTGGGAGTGAAGGTCAGATACTTGGCAGTACACGTTCCCTCAACTTCTCTCATAAAGATTGGCATTCAGCTTTAACAGTACCTCGTTCATACATGCTATGGACATCACAATCTGGACTTCTAACTACTACAAAATTATGCTACAACTTTAGTAATGGCATGGATAACCCACCAGGAACCTTTTCATTTTACCATTCCTTGATATTTAGACTCCACAGACGTCAGCTTCATTTCACTCAGTATCAGAAATAAGTAGTAGTACCAGTTAGTCTCTCTCTTTCCGTCAAGTGGACCTGGTGAAATTCTACAGCTGGTAATCTCAGCTCCGTTCTGGCCAGTTCGACCCATTGTCCCATCCTGTTACTCCTTATCGATCTGAGGTTTGCTAGAATCCTCCATTCTGGGGTACTGTTAGAGAAAGTCTACAAATGGAGCAAATCTGGGCCACTGCAGATTTCAATCACATGTGACTAAATTACAATCAGATCATAAAAATTAGTCTGCAACACTGATATTGATTACAAATTTTATAAGTATCAATAAACTATGCTCTCATTTTTGCTACTTCAAGTCATTTTTATTACTAAGTTGCTGACAGGGATAACCTATTTTTTTAAATGCCTAATGCACACGTGTATCATTGTCCATGAGAATCAAAGACAGAATTTGTATATAATATTGAAAAATGGAAAAGTGCTTGCTGCACATGATATTTTAGATTAGCTACTTTTGCAAAGAGTGTACCCCTGGACCACCTGAACTAGAATAACCTGGAATGCTTGTTAAAATGAAAATTTTTGGCTGGGCGTGGTACCTCATGCCTGTAATCCCAGCACTTTGGGAGGCTGAGGTGGGCGGATCACGAGGTCAGGAGATGAGACCATCCTGGCTAACACGATGAAACCCCATCTCTACTAAAAATACAAAAAATTAGCCAGATGTGGTGGCACACGCCTTTAGTCCCAGCTACTTGGGAGGCTGAGGCAGGAGAATCGCTTGAACCCAGGAGGCAGAGGTTGCAGTGAGCCGAGATCGTGCCACTGCACTCCAGCCTGGTGACAAAGTGAGATTCTGTCTCAAAAAAAAAGAAAGAAAGAAAGAGCAAGGGATGTCCTTAACCAGAAAAATGATATTTATTTTTTCATTTTCAGCAAACATCATACTTAAAGGGGTAATGCAAGCATTTATTTTAAGCTAGTGGAACTAAGTATTACTACTGCTACTATTCAAAATTGAACTGGAAGTTTTAATTAGAATAGTAAGAGAGGGAAAAGACATGAAAAGTAAGTGTACCTACTGATACTACCTGACTTCAAGGCTTACTAAAAAGCTACCAGACAGTGTGGTATAAGCCAAAGAATAAATAAATAGATCAGTAGAACAGAATAAGGAGTCCATAGACCCACACGGACATAGGCAATTCTTTTGAAAAAGGTGCAAAGGCACTCCAAAGGAGAAACGATAATATTTTCAACAAAAGGGGATGGCACAACAGGACATCCAGAAGCAAAAAAGAAAAAAAGAAAAAAAATGTAGACACAAACTCCATACCCTTCACAAAAATTAACTCAAAATGATAACAGACCTAAATGTAAAACACAAAATTATAAAACCTATAGGATACAACAGAAAAAAACTACATGACCTTGAATTTGATGACTTTTTAATAGAATACCAAAAGCATCATCCATAAAAGAAAAAATGGATAGAGTGGGCTTCATGAAAATTGAAAACTTCTGCACTGCAAAATACCTTGTTAAGAGAATGAAAACACAAGCCACAGACTTGGATAACATTTTTGCAAAACACAATGGGATAAAGGACTGTTAACCAAATCATACAAAGAACCTTTAAAACTAAACAATATGAAACAAACAACCCAACTTTTAAAATGAGCAAAAAATTTCAACAGGTATCTCACTAAAGGAGATATATAGATGGCAATTAAGCATATGAAAAGGTGTTCAACATCATATGTCATTAGGGAATTGCAAATTAAAATAACAATAACATACTACTACACACCTATAGGACGGACAAAACAATACATTTACAACAACAAATGCTGCCAAGGATGTGAAGAAACTGGAATTCTTTTTCTCTGCTGACATGTGGGAATGCAGAATGGTATAGCCACTTTGGAAAGCAGTTTGGCAGTTTCTTACAAAACTAAACATAGTCTTACCATGTGGTTCAACAATTGTACTCCAGTAAAAAGATAGTGATTGCCAGGGATTAGGGGGAAGGGAGGGATGATAGAGCACAGAGGATTTTTATAACAGTAAAACTATTCTGTATGATACTGTAATGGTGGATACCTGTCATTATACATTTGTCCCAACCCATAGATTCCACAGCACCAAGAGTGAATCCTAAACTATAGACTTCAGGTGATAATGATAGGTTCATCAATTATAACATATGTGCCACCGTGGTGCAGGATGTCAGTAGCCGGGGAGGTTAGGTGTGTGGGGATAGGGATAGACGGGAACTTTGTACTTTCTACTCAATACTGCTGTGAACCTAAAATTGCTCTAAAAAATAAAATTTATTAATTTTTTTAAAAGTAAGGACAAAGTCTTCCCTGGAACCTGTCACAAGACATGCCTATGACATGCTTTTGGTGTCTACATATCAAGCCAGCTTTTTTCCAGTTAATTAACATCTCATATTCATTCAACAATTATTAATAAAATACCTACCATGGGATAGGCATTGTTCTAGGTACTAGGAATAAAGTGGCAAATGAAGTAGATATTTAAAAACTCAGATATTTCACATCTGGGAATCTCTGAATAAATTACATGCAATACAAAAAATTCTTATACTCAAATAACTCCAGTGTTATTTATAATGGTGAAAACTTGAAAATATACTACATAATAGTGGGAATACTTCAGTAAATTATGACACATCCACTCAATTGCGTATTATACAGCTATTAAAAATACAGCCCATAATAAGATATAAAAATGCCTGTGTTGTATTGTTGACTGTAAAGGAGTAACATAAGATATGGTAAGAATGTAGATAAAGTGAGTCATTACATGAACATGTTAACAATATTAATCCTTTGTTAATGAACCTATGGGTGGCAGATTTGTACTCCCAAATTTTCATAAAGAGCATGTGTTATTTTAATAATGGAAAATGTCCCAGTAAACTATTTTTAAGCCTAGACACTTAATATTTGAATTGACTAGCCAAGTCTTCATGCTTTTAATGTCGTAGGTGTGTATCTAATAATTGCTGAAGTCAGAATTTCCTTCGTGTGCAGTCAGCCACACCTCGCTATACCTGTCAAACCATCTCAATTTTCCACTCCAATTGTCATGCCTCTCGTGGGTTAGTTGTAAATGGAACACAACTCTAGCATGAGATTGCGACTTAAAAGAGCATATCCAGTATTTTGATGATCATTCTGAAAATATATTTCCTCTTCAAAGTTTTTACCTGTCAGTGAGGCATTTAAATTGGGGCATTCTCTTGTTTCTGAAGTCTGATAAAATCTTGACCTTAGAATATTTACTGGTAATATTTATTCATTCACAAAACTAGTTCTTAGCATATCCTGTATGTCAGGCATTAGTCTAGAGCTGGGGCTAGAAAAATGAATAAGATTGGGTTCCTGCCCCCAGCCCAGGCTCACACTGTAGTAAAGGGAAACAGACATGAACACTACGTGACATGGAGTGTTAGGGGCGTTATGGTAGAAGTCTGCAGAGAGTGCAATGGGCATCCAAATGAGGAAGTGATCACTTGCACAAGAGTGGGAGGCTTGGTTGGAAAGGCTTCTCTGAATAGGATGACATTTGATCTGTGTTTTGAAGGGCATAGTCGGCAAGGTAAGTAATCCAATTAAAGTAGGTTGCCTCAGCTAAAGCACAGTATGCTCAAAGGTGTGGATCGTTTGAAAATTTGAGTTCAGGTGCAGTAGGGGTAAGGTAAGTATCCAACAGAATTTTCTACAATGATGGAAATATTCTATATTGTCACTGTCCAATATGGTAGCCTCTAGCCACATTTGGCTAGTACAACTGAAGAATTGAATATTAACTTTCATTTAATTCTAGCTAATTTAAATTTAAAGAGCTTCATCAGTTAGTGGCTACCATATTGAACAGTGCAGGTTTAGAGATAAATAGAGGCCAGTTGCAGGAGGGTCTTGCATCCCATTGAGGAGGACTGAATTTTCTTCTGCAGGGCCTTCTGTGGTCTGCAGAAAGGGCTGTACACAGGCAGTAATATTATCAGCTTTGCCTGTGGAAGTGCCCCAGCCTGGAAGCAGATAATACAGTTAGGAGATTCCCATAACCTGCCTGAGTGACAGCATTAGTAATTAGGGAAGGAAATGGATGTGAGACTTGCTGAGAAGGGCTGGACAGGCTTAGTGACAGGTCTGAGTGTGAGGGGAGAGGGAGTGGGGGAAATGGGATCAGGTTTGAGCCAGCTATTAAATCAATGCCAATTCATCCCATAAAGAATGCAGAGAGTGGGACAGGTTTGGAGAGTGTAAGGAACATGGCTGTGCTGTAGCCAAGCAGGCATAGGGCAGCAGGAATAGGCTGAGGTAAACAGCCTAGATGACTCAGCGGGATTGGGGTGCAAGCGCACAGTCCCGTGTCTTATATAATCACAGCCATGTAGACACAACATAGAGAAGCTCCCTACCTGGCTCTCAGCCACTAGTGTTTGTGTAGTGTATAAATGTAACACTGACTCTGTGAAGGGGCTGCTGAATAAAGCCATGTCTCATTTACCTGCTGTTGCTCCAGTGTTCTTCCAGCTCCATGCCCCACATCCACCCACTGTCCTCAGACCTCAGCTGGGGCTGCACCCCAACCGTGAGTGTGACAGAGAGAAAATGAGTGTTAGAGATCATGATCCTGAAGTGCTGATGAGAAATTCAGGTGAGTTATTACTATCTTTCTTTCTTTTTCTTTTCTTTTTTTTTTTTTGAGATGGAGTCTCGTGCTCTGTCTCCCAGGCTGGAGTGCAGTGGTGTGATCTCGGCTCACCCCAACCTCCGCCTCCCAGGTTCAAGTGATTCTCCTGCCTCAGCCTCCTGAGTAGCTGGGATTACAGGCATGTGCCACCACGCCTGGCTAGTTTTTGTATTTTTAGTACAGATGGGGTTTCTGTATGTTGGCTGGGTTGGTCTCGAACTCCTGACCTCAGGTGATCCACCCACCTAGGCCTCCCAAAGTGCTGGGATTACAGGCATGAGCCACTGCACCTGGTCACTTTTTACTATCTTTCTACTTGCATTGTGCCAAGAGGAAACTGACAGTTCAGCCCTTCTCGACTGAGAGACAACTGAATTAAGATAATCTGATGGCGTCTCTGGCATTTATTCAGCCATAAGAAAACAGCTGCTAAAAGTGGAATGCAGCTTTTTTAGAATTTCAGCAAAGGTGGAAGGAGATCCAAAAACTTCCTTCTTAGCTGTGCGCGGTGGCTCATGCCTGTAATCTCAGCACTTTGGGAGGGCGAGGCAGGGGATCACTTGAGGCCAGGAGTTTGAGACCAGCCTGGGCAATATGGTGAAACCCTGTCTGTACTGAAAATACGAAAATTAGCCGGGCATGGTGGCATGTGCCTGTAATCCCAGCTACTTGGGAGGCTGAGACACGAGAATCACTGGAACCTGGGAGATGGAGGTTGCAGTGAGATTGTACCACTGCACTCCAGCCTGGGCAACAGAGTGAGACTCTGTCTCAAAAAAAAAAAAAAAAAAAAATTCCTCCTCACAAAATTGAGGACTTATGGACTATAGAAAAAGACAGTTTTCTTGATGATTGAGAAAATAGTATGACTTTAATAAGGATTTAGGCTATCCCAAATTAAAATTTGTCCTTGAGATTCATGCTGTAATGCTTCCCATAGTGGGAGGGAATCATAAAGATGAAATTCAAACTGGAGCCCAGTCACCACTCCCCATACCCACCTCCATCTTCTGCTCTGCCAGGAAGCCTGCAAGCCTAGAGGTCAGCTCAGTGACCACCTTCTGAAGCCCAAGGCACCATTGGAAGCTGCCTAGTTTGAGGCACAGAGGGAAGAGGAAAAGACTGAGAACAACATCCCTCTTCCTGAGGAATGCATACAAGGGTGCTTGGGGGTAGCTTGGGGATCCTAAGGCAGGAAAGCCAAAGCTGGAGTCAGAGGAAGCTCTTCTTCTGAAACCTGTAATTTCAATGTCTTTTCTTTTCCCTTCAAAATCGTAATTTCCCTCTGAAATCATTCTAACCCTTTAGTAAAGACATTAATTTAAAGATGTTTAAAAATCTCCCCCCGCCCCCTTTTTAACCCACTCACTTCTATACTCACCTCTTTAACCCAAATGGTCAACTGTGTCTATTACATCCCAGGCTCTCTTCTTAGGTGTCGGGAACTCAACAGGGTATGTTCCCTATCTTCAAATAGCTATGGTCTAGTGGGAGAGACAGACAGGAAAATAGACTTCCATAGAGTATTGAGAGCTTTGTCAGGTGTAAGCAGTGGGGGAATGGAGAAATGGGGAGTTACTGCTTAATAAGTATGAAGTTTCTTTTTGGGTTGGTGAAAATGTTTTGGAACTAGTTAGAGGTGAAAGTTTAGGACCCTAAACCCAATATCGCAGGTCAGAGAAAGTTTCATAGGACAGATGGCTTATGAAGACATGGAGGAATTAATCAGATGAGGAGGAAAGGGGACATTCAGAGACAGAGGGAGTAACCTCTAGGCAAAGGTCTGGAGGCCAGAAAAAACTGGAAGTTAATGCAACATGGCCAGAGAATGGCAACAGTGCGTTCTGTCGGGAGAGGAGAGGCAGTGTGAGAGCTGAGATTGACATTAAGGGCTTCGTATACCATGCCAGGAAGTCCGGAGTTACCCAAAGACCATTGAGAAACCTTTATAAGGTGTCGAGCAGGGAATGACACGATCAGATTTCTATTTTTGCAAGATGAGTATAGGCAAATAATTGGGGAGTACAACACTGGAGGCAGGGAGCTCAGTTAGTTGTTTATTGCAGTCATCTAAGCAAGAAAAGACAGTTGCTTTAATGAAGGTGGGTGAAGTGGGAATGGAGAAAGCAAGCTGGCTCAAGAGAAGTGAATAAAGACTTGGTAATCAGTTAAGGATTGGGTAGATGGGTGCGAGGGTGGGTGAGCAAAAGACAGGGAGATATTCACCTTTAAAAAAGCTACACAGTGACATTTTCCACACATATAAAATAGATCAGTAGTATATATCAGAGTTGCTCATGGTGGGCTGCCAATGCATTGCTGATATGCTGTCTTTCACTCTCTAGAGTTGAGAATCATTGCCACACATGCTACAGTAGCAAAGATTTTGATGCTTTCAATCCTGCTTTCCTAATTAGGACCATGTGGTATGCGTATGAAGTTGCACCTGGTTTATAATTCTAAGAAAGAAGAACCACTATTGCCACCACTTTTTATAGAAGCTTAATGATTATAATAGAATTCACTGATTTTTTTTTCATTTTTGTGCTCTTATAATTTTGATTTCTTTTGTAATATATAAAAAAGTCCTATGCTTTTTTATCTTCCTTAAGTGCTTCAATTACCCTCCCTGATTTAGATTGTGAAAATGTGATGTTAAGGTCCCTTATTTCTCCAGCGACTGATTCATGCGATGGAGAAAGAGATGGAAAATGAAGAATTAAGGCCTTCTTTCATCATTCATCTTACCTTTAAAGATTCTTGGCCAGGTGCTGTGGCTCATGCCTATAATCCCCAGCACTTTGGGAGGCCAAGGTGGGAGGATCATTTGAGCCGAGGAGTTGGAGATCAGCCTGAGCAATGTAGCAAGACTTTGTCTCTACAAAAAATTTAAAAATTCACCAGGTGTGGTGGTGCATACATGTAGTCTCAGCTACTCAGGAGGCTGAGGCAGGGGGATCCCTTGACCCCAGGAGTGCAAGGCTGCAGTGAGCTATGATCATACCACTGCACTCCAGCCTGGGCAACAGAGAAAGAATCTGTCTCTTAAAAAAGAGAAGAAGGCCGGGCGCGGTGGCTCACGCTTGTAATCCCAGCACTTTGGGAGGCCGAGGAGGGCGGATCACGAGGTCAGGAGATCGAGACCACGGTGAAACCCCGTCTCTACTAAAAATACAAAAAAAAATTAGCCGGGCGTGGTGGCGGGCGCCTGTAGTCCCAGCTACTCGGAGAGGCTGAGGCAGGAGAATGGCGTGAACCCGGGAGGCGGAGCTTGCAGTGAGCCGAGATCGCGCCACTGCACTTCAGCCTGGGTGACAGAGCGAGACTCCGTCTCAAAAAAAAAAAAAAAAAAAAGAGAAGAAAAAAAGAAAAAGATTCTTGATAATACAAAGAAAAGTAGATTTTTAAGGGTTAGACAGGACCCTTGAACTCAGGAAGCTATGCTATGTTTGTCAGGAAACGAAACTATCTGCTTTTTTTTTCTGCCTTTTCGTATCTATGCCCATGTAAGTAACATCTGAAAAAGAATCTCTATGAAGAAGACGGTTAAGGAATAATCTTGTGATCCTCCTGACTAAAAGGATATGGAAAAATACATGAAAATAGCTCATGCTTATCCTAAGAGAAACAGAAATAAGGGTGACTTGCATTGTCTTGCTTGTTCCATAATTTCTCTGTCATTATTGTCCTGAAAACTCAACTTCCCTCTCCATTATCAAGCCTTTTTGTGGAGATGGAAAGATAAACTGGAAAAGGAGATTGTCAGCTAATTCCAGGACTCTGACTTTCAGAGTTTCAAAATCGATGCGCTACATGTAATATACAGATTGTGTTTTTTTAAAAAAGGAGAGCTGTTGTGAAGCATATGGATAATAATGGAGAAAGACAATGAAAACGAAGGGAATAACGCAATTTTTTTTAACTTTTGAGATTTTCTTAGAAATACAGCTCTGTTTTAATGCTTAACATTGACAAAGCACAACTAAAAGTAGAGGAGTTTTATATTATTGAGCCTTTATATTTTATTATAAAACATACACAGAAAAGCAATGTAACATATATATTTATATATACATATATACATATGTGTATATATGTACATATATGTATGTGTATATGTGTATATATGTACATATACCTGTGTATATGTGTATATATGTACATATATGTATGTGTATGTGTATATATGTATATATGTATGTGTATGTGTATATATGTATATATATGTATGTGTATATGTGTATATATGTGTATATCTATACAGTTGAAAAAAATTATAAAGTGAATACCCATATAACTACCATCTAGTTGCAAGTTAAAAACTAGAAATTTTTTCTTTTTTTTCCCACTCTGTCTTACAGTGCTGAAAAAATTAGAAATTTTAAACCAAGAGTACACTGCCACTTGCATGAACTTCAGGGAATCTGTGAATTATCTGAAATTATATATAAAATTAGGGGCTCTATGAATTTTTTGGGAAAAAGAGTCTAGAACTTTTCAGAAGTTTAAAAGAGTTCCCCTCATTTTAAGTACTTAAAAGAGCAATAAGACTTAAGATGGCTCCGTAACTTAGTAGCTTTGCAGTCTTGGGCAAGTCTCTTGCTCTCTGAATATTGATTTCTATATCTGTAAAATGAAATAATAATGTTCATTCTCATGAGGCTGTTTTAAGGAACAGATGAGTTATCTATCTGTGAAATAGCTTTGTAAGCTCCAAAGTACTCTTTCAAATGTTAATTATCTATCTTTGTTAGCAATTGAAAAATTTAGCTTAGGTCTTTACAATATCTAAAGAACTGCTGGCTGGGCCAGTGGCTCATGCCTGTAATCCCAGCACTTTGGGAGGCCAAGGCGGGCAGATCACTTGATGTTAGGAGTTCAAGACCAGCCTGGCCAACAGGGTGAAACCCTGTCTCTACTAAAAATACAAAAATTAGCTGGGCGTGGTGGCACATGCCTGTAGTCCCAGCTACTCGGGAGGCTGAGGCAAGAGAATCACTTGAACCTAGGAGGCGGAGGTTGCAGTGAGCTGAGATTGTGCCACTGCACGCTAGCCTGGGTGACAGAGTGAGACTCTGTCTCACAACAAACAAAGAAACAAAAAAACTGGTAAATTGCTTTTGTTGCTCTACATTGGTTTAAATTCATGGTCTAGCATGATAATGCTAGTCTGGCAATACACTAGTTCCTGGTCAAGCCAATCATTTATTCTTCAAGATCATGCTTGCTCCTGAGCTGCTGAATAATTTCCAGAGAAAAGCACTTAACATGGCAAATGCTTTCACTTTAAATTCATGATCCTGACAGTCAGATGCACATTCATTACTTCCCAGTAATTACTGAAAGTTACTGAAATTTCCTAGTAAGTCCACTCTTCTACCCTCCCAG
This sequence comes from Symphalangus syndactylus, assembly GCF_028878055.3. Classification (NCBI taxonomy): domain Eukaryota; kingdom Metazoa; phylum Chordata; class Mammalia; order Primates; family Hylobatidae; genus Symphalangus; species Symphalangus syndactylus. The sequence continues at coordinate 65,184,058 of NC_072424.2, forward strand.
ATGATTATTTCCTATTAGCCTCTCTCCAAGGTTACCCAAGGTTCCACTTCTGACCATGATGGAATAACAAGGACTGGACTTAACTTCCTGCCACAAACAACTAGAAAACTGGGCAAAATATATAAAACAACTGTTTGCTATTATTGCCCCCAAATTTCTGCCTGGAGGCAGTTTCCAGATCCTGGGCATAGAAAGGTAAACCCACTGTCTAGGGACTTTATTGAGTTGAGGAGACAGAGATCAGAGTTCACAGATGTGGAAATTGAAGGGCGGAGTTTTGGAAAGGATGAAGCTATACGAATAAATAAATAAATAGAATTTAAAAACTCATAAATCTGAGACTTTGCTAAGTACTTGGCTGTTCATGTATGAATTGATAATCCACGCAGTCAAGTACAGAATGACCAGGGAGTATAAGCTAAATAATTCTTAGAGCTCACAGAGGATGAGATGACATTTGAGCTCTGACTAGCCAGAGTGAAGAGTCCTCAGTGAAAACCAAGGAATTCATTGAAGACCTCTGAGCAGTTATTAATTAGTAGTAGGGCCAAATTATTCCTGGAATGAAGACTACTCTAGACCTACCCTAATAAAGCTTAAAAACAGTCCTCAAATGAATCAAACTCATTCACAAATAACTGGCTGAAAAAAAAAAAGCACAACCCTTCCCAAAGGGGGACAATTCAGACACTCAACAAGGATGCAATTTCAACGTCCAGTAGTCAATAAAAAATAATTATTTTTTGTTGTTGTTTGTTTTTGAGATGGAGTTTCGCTCTTGTTGTCCAAGCTGGTGTGCAATGGCGCGATCTCTCGGCTCACTGCAACCTCCACCTCCCGGGTTCAAGCAATTCTCCTGCCTCAGCCTCCCAAGCAGCTGGGATAACAGGTGCCCGCCACCACGCCCAGCTAATTTTTTGAATTTTTAGTGGAGATGGTGTTTCACTATGTTGGCCAGGCTAGTCTCAAACTCCTGACCTCAGGCGATCCACTCACCTCGGCCTCCCAAAGTGCTGGGATTACAGGCGTGAGCCACCATACCCAGCTCAATAAAAAATTATTAAACATGCTAAGAACTCAACCCATTTGAGCTTAAAACTTCTTAAAGCCTTAGGAAAAGGAAAAATATTTAACTCTCTCTTTAAAAGTTGAACAGTTTGTGACATATTAAAGCCACTTAATCAGAAGAAATTAATTCTACAATATTCTTAAAGGCAATCTTTTAGCTTTTAGATAAAAAACATTTGATAAAATGAGGTTCACTTCTTCTAGGATGACTTCCATCACAATTCTATTTTAAGACTGTTTTATGTAGATTTGTAATCTCGTGTTCTGAAACAACATAAAGCTTGGTTTCTCTTTTAACAAAACTGAGAAGAGTTCTCATACCTTCTTTTTCTTAAGGTAAATATATCCAATTCTCTCTATCTTATTCTGACAAAATTTTTCTTATCATTCTCTGGATGCACTCTGTCTGGTTCCTCCATGTTCTTTAATTAAATGCCATTGCTGCCATGTTAAAACTAGGAACAATTAGTTCTACAAAGACTAGAAGTCCAATAAACCATGGGAGTATAAAATATATTGTCATAGTTGATGTTGTCAATAATAACCATGATAAAGGTCATAAAATACTAGTATCTAAAATTTATGAATCCTTTTATCTATGTCAGATGCTGTGTGCTTCATGAGGGCTATCTCATTTTACTCTCACAACTCCATGAGATAGATACCATTGTTTTCTCTGTTTTATAAATGAGAAATTTAGATCACTGAAAGGTTTATAAATGAACTCTTTCCACACTTACACTGTATAATAAGCCACTCCAAAACTCAGTGGTTTAAAACAATACTCATTCATTATCACACGTCTACAGGTTGACTGGAGTTTGGCTGATCTAGGCTGGGCCCCAGGTGGGCATCTCTGCATCTTACTAAAAGATCGGTTCAGGCAATTCTGTGCCATATGCATGTCATTCTGGGACCAAAGAGCTTGCTAGGGTATGTACTTCTCATGGCAATGATACAGGCACAAGAGAGAAAGCAGAAATATGGGGTCTCTTAAGACCTTGGATCTGATTTGGCACACTGTTGCTTCACCACAACACTTTAGCCAAAGCAAGTCACATAGCTAAATTCAAAATCAAGGATTGGGGAAGTATACTCCACCAAAGTCCATGACAAAGGTATGGATGCTAAGAGGCATGAAGGATTAGGGAGAATAATTCAATGTAGCACAAAACGCTAAATAATACTTCCAAAGTCATACCCATTGTTGCAGTCAGGGATTCAGTTTGGTTGAATGTAGCGGAAAACCCAAATAACAGTAGCTTAATAAAATAGGGGTTTATCTTCTCTCATGCAAAGTCTGGAGATAGCCAGTCAAGAAGCTGATAGGGCTGTTCCACGACATTACCGGGAACTCAGGTTCCTTTTTCATTTTTGTTCCACCGTCCTTAAGATGTGACCCTCATGTTTATGTTCACAACAAGGCTGCTGGAGCTTCAGCCAGCATATTCTCCTTTCAAGTAGAAAGAAAAGGAAAGGCAAAAGACATAAAATGGAAGTGCTTTCCCTGACACCTCATCCAGTGATTATACTTACATCTCATTGGCCAGACCATGTCACAGGCCACTCTCACTGAGGAAGAGGTTGAGAGATTTTTTTTTTTAAAGAGAACACTGTCATTCCCAACACAGGGTTAAATTAGTAATAAAAAGAGAAGAAAACATTGACAGTAAGTAGGAATTATCAAACATACTCAGGGAGTATTTGTGCCAGGATTTGCCCATTAGTTTAAAACTATACTTAATATGATGGTATTATTCTTACCATCTTAAAAAATATTTAATATTCTAATATATAATATATGCTCATGGAAGACGTTTTGGTAGCTATCTTAAAGTATAAAGAAGACAAATCAGCCATAAGCCATTACAAAGTTACAACCACTGTTAAAATTTTGCTATCTCACCTTCCTTTGGTTGCTTTACCTTGTATACTTATAGTATATTTGTATATCTAAATTGGGCTCATTCTCTACAAATAGCCAGTCTCATCTCTCTGGTATTTTTAAATTTTGTTTTATAGATCATAAGACAATATATATTCATTATGGAAAAATCTAGAAAAAACAGAAAAGTATAAAGAAATAAAAGTAATTTACCTATAATTCCATCCTTAGATCTAATTGCTTGCTGTGATTTTGAAAAATTGACATACACTTTTTGTGCATTATATGTATGTCAGTATAGTTTAAGTCATATTAGATAAAAATTTTGCATTTGACTTTTAAAAAATATAAGACAAACATAAGGTTTTTGTTAACATAATTTTAAATACCTGCCTGAGATTTTACTTAAATATCGTGTTTAGATTTCTAAGGTTGTGCTATTATAAATCTTGTTACTCTGAACATCTATTTTTACACAAGCTTCATCCACATTCCGGGAACATTTTCTAGAAGGCGGAAATAAAACTGTGTTATCTTATGATGTGTATTCTTGAGTTTTTGTGTTGATTCATTTCCTAGTAATCAGGGAATGTCCTTAAGCAAAGCATATTCTGCATATTTGTTTGCAGTTTGAGAAAAATTACTGTTTAAAAATAAAACCTTGTTGTTTGATGTTCTCCTTCTAATGAATATTTAATCCTTTCTCACACTTTCACGTCTGAAGGTGGGCCTAACGATATTATCGTTAAGGGATAAAACCTCATTATTTTGACTCGGACACTAATGTGTTCTTACCATGTGCTTCTTGAATGAGCAGTTTTCTCTTTGGGCATCTTGGAGCGTTCTGTTACAGACTTCCTTTGAACAAAGGGACATGAAATAAAACCTCGATACTTTTTACTTTTGTTTTTTAAAACTAGATACTTTTACAAGAACTCTATTTGCCCAGGATACAGCCCTTCCGTTTTCCCAGCATCTCCAACTGGCTCCTCTCTCTCCCCCACTCCGTTTTCAAAGACGCCTCATCGTTCCCACGCTAGCAAGTTAATATCCTTATTTACGAGAACTTATGTTTCAGTCTTAACCACGGAGGTTAAGATGTCTCTGCCTGAAATTCCTTTGTTTTTAAAGTTTTTCCAGCCCATCTTTTGGGGGAAAGACCCTCAAAGTGGGACCCCGCCCCACCCCCACCTGGCCCCGCCCCCTCTGGTTCGGAGCCTTCCGTCTCCATGGTTACGCAGCTGTTGCTACGAGCGCCCAACTGCCCCGACTGTCGCGGTGAGGGCGCCAAGACAGAAGCAGACAGACACGGCTCATGCTGTCGATTCCGATCCAGGTCAGCCTACTCGGGGCTCCGCGCCCTTGACCCGGAGGCGTACCCCGCCAGGCGGCGGGCGTGGGGCGCCTCGCGGAGCCCGGGCACCTGAAGGACCGCGTCCTGCCTCGTCGAGACTTAGCTCTCAGTCTCGATCCTTTAGGCTGCGCCGCCGCAGAGCTGGAACAGCGGTCCATTCCTGCCGGAGGCGCCACCCCAGGGCTGCAGGGCTGCCCTCTAGCCATTGCGCGGGTGCCTGAGGCCTCCCGCTTCTGTTCCGCTCCACTGGCTACTCCAGAAGCCGGACCCCGGGAGACTTAGTAATTGGAGGGTGGGTGCGGGGAAGGTGCTGAGCCGCATCCCTAGCGACCCAGCAGCGGCGCGCATGCGCACACAGATCCGGAGCCGGACGGACTCTCCCACTGACTGGCACTTGCGTATGCGCTGCCTGCGATCTTGGAGTACTGATTCTAAGCTGTTTTAAGCGATTCCCTTAAGCCGCACACTGTTGTAACCACTAAATACATAGGACTAATTTAGTCCTCACACCTCTGGAAAGAAGTGAAGCAAGTGCCCAAGGTCTCACAGCTAGACAGTGGTCGGGTCACGATGGAATCCAGTCAATCTGGTTTCACTGGACAAAATGCCTAGTGCTTCGTACCCATGCATCGGAAAGCTAATAATGCTGAGGAGTTGGCTTTATCTACCTGATATTGCCTTTGTTGTACTCTACATGCCAACTTCCATTGTGCTTAGTTACCAATATTCAGGAAAATCAGAAAACTCGATCAAAACCTACCACTTTTTCCTTATAAGTGGAATTAATAACCGGAAGTTCATTTTTTTTCCATGATGCACAACTCTTATGTTTTGGTTTTTGCTTTTATGTCTTTTATCGAGCGTCTGAACTCTATTTTAGATGTGCGGAAAAGATCATTTTAATGATCTGAGCAAGAATTGTTTTCGAAGATTCTAGTACAGTTACGAAGGGTCATTTAATGAATGTGGTGGAATGAGCATTTCCTCTTTCAAGCTGTACTCTTGCGTTTCTCATTGATTTTACCTCCCTCCCCTACAAATACTGCTTAGCCTTTTTTTTTTTTTTTTTTTTTGAGACGCTGTTTCGCTCCTGTTGCCCAGGCTGGAGTGCAGTGGCACCGCAACCTCCGCCTCCCGAGTTCAAACGATTCTCCTGCCTCAGCCTCCCAAGTAGCTGGGATTACAGGCGTGTGCCACCGCTCCCGGCTAATTTGGTATTTTTAGTAGAGACGAGGTTTCTCCAAGTTGGTCAGGCTGGTCTCGAACTCCCGACCTCAGATGATTCGCCTGCCTTGGCCTCCCAAAATGCTGGGATTACAGGCGTGAGCCATCGCGCCCAGCCTGCTTAGCCTTTTTTTTTTTTTTAATTAAGAATATCATGATAGGAATATATGTTTAGTGACCATAATTTAAATAATTGAAAATGTTATTTATCAAATGTTTCAATTATTTGAAATCCCAATCATCGTCTGTCTTCAATAAAGTCCTTCATTTTTAAAAATAATGAAAAACAGGAGAGGCCTAGATACTAATAAAAATGCTAATAAGCTAATAGATGATATTATGACTCTTTACAAATACAATATTGCAGAAATCAAAAGAGGAAAAAAATAAATTTGCATAAAACCAAGTTTTTTTTAAAAAAAATTGTTGTTTTATTTAGCCAGAATGCCTCCAACTCAGGCCGAAAGTGTTATAAGGAGTATTATACGAGAAATAGGACAAGAATGTGCAGCCCATGGAGAGATTGTTTCTGAAACTCTGATTGCTTTTATGGTAAGAAGAAATATTTTTGTGATTACAACTTTATTAAGAGGTTTTTTAAGATGTGGTGTCCATTTTCCCCTTTAAATTCTGTGAGGATTTCATAAATGTTTTTCAGTTGAAACGTAACGAGATAATTGGACAAGTTAGTGAAAACATTTTTAAAAAGTTTATAGAGCATGTGAGTTCTAGATTTATAGAGACATTTAGAAGACCTTGATGAGTTTTGGAAACATCAGTAATGTTCTCCTGTGTGGGAATTTTTTGACGTGTATTTTTGTTTGCCGTTGTTAAAAATTACTCATTGCTGTGGTTTCTCTGTTCTCGCTTTTGGTTAACAATACACAATAAAAATACAATAAAATATACCATAGTTTCCCAATTGAAAACCTAGCCATTGCTTTCAACTTATTTCCCCATATAACTTTTCTAGCACCATATTCAAGTTTGATGTTTGTCGCTTCCTTTCTTCAACCTCTAACAAGGGTACTGATGAGTTCAGTAATAAGAAAAATAGTTGAAAAACCAACCCCAACGTAATCAAGAGGTAGTTGTTTAAAAAATGGAAATATATTAAACTAATAATGTGAAATAAAATTGCTTAATGGATTCTTTCCTACTTAATGGACTCGTTGCTACTTTTTTCCAGGTGAAAGCTGTTGTCCTGAATCCAAGTAATGGCTTTAACATGGATAGAACCCTCATGAAAAGTGATGTGCAGAATCTTGTTAAGGTGATTACCCAACAGTCCTCAAATTTGCAATTACTTATTCTCAGTTGTAAATACAATATTTGTATTAGTCATTATTGCCTTCAGCTGCATGAAACAAAAGCCCACAAAATAATAGTACACACGAGGTATTTTTCTCATAACACAAAGTCTGGAGAGACATAGACCATTCTTCCTGGCTTCCTGGGGCACATCATCCTTGCAATATGGTCATCTGGTGGTCAAAAGATAGCTACCCTACCTCTAGGCAGAAAGAAGGGGGAAAGACAAAGGGCAAAAAATGTGTGCCAATTGGGTCTATCACCTTCTATCCAGAAAATAATAATTTTCCCAGAATCCCTCCCATCTACTTACATTTATTGACCAGAATGATATTGTAAGTGACCCAGGGACATTCACTTCTTTTTTCTTTCTTAGATGAATAAATCCTTGCCCCAGTCCAAATTGAGGCTCTGTTAGGAAGGAAGGAAGGGCAGGGAAATTGGGCAGGTAGCAGCATCTGCTACAGTATTTTGGTGAAACCTTGTTATTAATCTCTTACATTGCAAACATTAACTGGTTTGTCATATACTGTGAAGTTAAATAGAACTAAATTAATTTGCATTTCTCTAATGCTGAGTGATGTTGAGCATTTTTTTCATGCTTTTTGGCCATTTGTATGTCTTCTTTTGAAAAATGTCTATTCATGGCCTTTGCCCACTTTATAATGGGGTTCTTTGTTGTTGTCGAATTGTTTGAGTTCCTCGTAGATCCTGAATATTAGTCCCTTGTCAGATGCATAGTTTGTACATATTTTCTCCCATTCTGCAGGTTGTCTTTTCACTCTGTTGATTATTCATTTTGATGTGTAGAATCTTTTTAGTTTATTTAAATCCAATTTGTCTATTTCTGTTGCATTTACTTTTAAGTCATGAATTCTTTGCATAGGCCAATGTCCAGCCCTAGGTTTTTTTCTGTTATTTTTATAGTTTCAGTCTTACATTTAAGACTTTAATCAATCTTGAGTTGTTAATTTTTGTATATGGTGAGACATTGGGATCGGTTTCATTCTTCTGCATATGGTAATCCAATTTTCCCAGCACCATTTATTGAATAGGATGTCATTTCTCCAGTGTATGTTTCTATTGACTTTGTCAAAGATCACCTGACTGCAGGTATGTGGCTTTATGTCTGGATTTTCTATTCTGACAATGAGATACAATCTTACACCAGTTAGAATGTCTTTAAAAAGTAAAAACATAACAGATATTGGTGAGGATGCAGAGAAAAGATGGTATAAAGCTTGTTCTTAGCAATAGGGGAAGTGATTGTGACAGTCAGAAATTTTATTGGAAAGCCGTGGAAGAGAATCAAGGAGGGGCAGAAAATAAGTTGTTCTCCTTGTCATGACCCAAGAAGAGTTTTCCATTCCCCCCAATCCCTCAACTCAACTAAGTTGGAAAGAATCAAGTCAATATACTTTTAATATGACAGGTACATAAACTAACAACGTATGTTATATTCAAGTGACAATTTTTTTCTCAACTAAAAATCACGTGGATGAGCTATTTTTTTAAGTGTGCATTTTAGAACAGTACTTCTCTATGTGGAGGGATCCAGGTGCACAGGCTTCTGCAAAGACACAGTGTACAATCCTCAGTCTTGCATTCTCCCCTCCCTCCTCCCAGGAAAGCAGGGCTGGTGCTCAGGGAGATGGGTTGAGAGTGATGCTGCCAAGTGCCTGCCAGCTGCAGTATATTCAGCCTACAGGGTGAGCAGTGAAGGAAGTGGGGGAGGGAGGTGACGAGTAGAGATGAGAGAAGGAAAGAAAAACTGAGGTTGATATTCAGTCTAAAGAGGCAAGGCAGAGAAGGGAATGAGCCATCTATGTGGGGGCTCATAGGAGAAAACAGACCAGGAAAAGAAATATCAAGGGTAGAACCAGAGAAATTTTGTGAAGAGAGGGGGGGTAGTTGCAGCAGCTTTTTAATTTTAATTTAATTTAATTTAATTCTATTTTATTTTTTGAGACAGAGTCTTGCTCTGTCCCTCAAGCTGGAGTGCGGTGGCACGATCTTGGCTCATTGCCATGTCCACCTCCCAGGTTCTCAAGTGATTCTCCTGTCTCAGCCTCCCGAGTAGCTGGGACTACAGGTGTGTGCCACCATACCTGGCTAATTGTTGTATTTTTAGTAGAGGCGGGTTTCACCATGTTGACCAGGCTAGTCTCGAACTCCTGACTTCGGGTGATCTGCCCACCTCCGCCTCCCAAAGTTCTGGGATTACGGGTGTGAGCCACCGCACCAGCTGCAGCAGCTTTTTATAAAATAAAATGAGGAGTGTTGTTCAAGGCACAAATAAATAGTAATGAGGAACTCTACAAGAGTTTTAGACTGGAATATAAGCTTTGTGGAACATTTACCCACATTAAGACTAGAAACTAACCAAAACATCAGGTTTCTTGCCTTCAACTAGACTACTAGGCACCTGGGCATGATGATTATTGGTTAACTCAAGGGAAATAACTTATTACTTAACAAATGTTATTGGTAGTAAAGATATGGAATCAACATAAGTGTCCATCAACAGATGATTGGATAAAGAAAATGTATTCACACATACACACAATGGAGTTCTATTGAGCCATAAAAAACAATGAAATCATGTCTTGTGGCAACATGGATGGAACTGGAGGCTACTATCTTAAGTGAAATAACTCAGAAAGTAAAATACCACATGTTCTCACTTATAAGTGGGAGCTCAATAATATGTACCCAGGGATGTAGAGAGTGGAACAGTAGATATTGGAGACTTGGGAGGGTGAGAGGGGAGTGAGGGATGAGAAATCACTTAATGGGTACAATGTCCACTATTCAGGTGTTAGCTGCCCTAAAAGCCCAGGCTTCACCACTACACGCAATATATCCATGTAACAAAATGACACTTGTACCCCCTAAATCTATAAAAATAAAAAAAAGTTATTGGTTAAATAAACTATAAAGCCTGAAGTCCTCAAGGAGAAAAAAAAATAATAAAAGGGTTTGCTGGTGAATCAATATCAGGAACCACTGCTTTTCCCTTTATTTTTGAAAATAACTTTAGGAAATACTTGACTGTCTCAAAAACTATAACTAGAAGTATTCATGGGACATTCTTTTCTAGCTTTGTATGACTCGGCTATTGGATACTAAAAATCCATCCCTGGACACTATTAAGATGCAAGTCTACTTTGATATGAATTATACAAATCGAGGTAATGTATACTACCTATTTTTATACTTAAAAAATTTCATACTGTATTTCAGCTAAGAAGGGCTTCATTTGGTTGACAATGAATTTAATAGTTTAATCAATTTAACAATTTAATTTTTGGCAATCAACTTTGAGAAATATAACAATGTTAGAAATGCTAAATGAAAAAAAAAACCATTGGCCTTTGTGAGTGTTGAAAGTGAATTCCAATTATTATGCTCATAATTATTGTTTCCAAGTCTTTTGTCTTTTAACCTTTATGGCACTAATACATAATAATTAGGAATTCAAACAACCAGCCCATTGAAGTTAAAAGTTTTTAATTTGTAGATTTTCTTGTTCCTGGTTTATGTTATTATCTCATTATAATTACCTACATTATGTAACTATTCAGAAATGAACGATGGGGAGTGTAAGTTTAGAAAGCTTTTCAATACGTACATTTTTTTTTCTTTTGAGACAGAGTCTTGCCCTGTCACCTAGGCGGTAGTGCAGTGGCACGATCCACACATCACTGCAATCTCTGACTCCCAGGCTGAAGCAATTCTCCCACCTCAGCCTCCCGAGTAGCTGGGACTATAGGTGTGTGCCACTATGCCCAGCTAATTTTTGTATTCTTAGTAGAGACAGGATTTCGCCATGTTGCCCAGGCTGGTGTTGAAATCCAGGCCTCAAGTGATCTGTCTGCGCCTTGGACTCCCAAAGTGCTGGGATTATCAGTGTGAGCCACCACGCCTGGCTCATTATGTAAATAATTTAATGCATACATCAAAGACAAGTTGGAAACAAAAGAAAAAGGAAAATGTAATTCTCTATGGACTGCCTCTGCTCCTGCTATATAAAACAAGTCTATTTCTCTGTGGACTACCTCTACCTCTACTATATAGTACAATCATTATTAACAATTTGGTGATTTTTCTCTTTATTAGTTTCAGTTATGCTACCTATGTAAAAGTATGTATCTTGCGTTTTTGCTTAATAGTGAAATTTTAAAGCAAAAAATGTCATATAATAAAATTTAACCTATAGATTTTTAAATTTGTTATTTAAATATATTTTTAATTTGCAAAAAGTTCTCAGTTGGTTTTGTGGCAAGAATATAGGTATAAACTGTGCGTGGTGGATATGTTAATTATTGCCCTTGTAATAGTAAAATGGGTTGTCTTATAGAGTCATTGCAGAATTGTACTTGCAACAACTCAGTGAACATAGTGTCCTGCCAAAGTGAAGCCTATCCCTCAGCATATCACAGGAGGAATGAGGAGGGATACAGTTCTCCATGCAACATCATATTATCAATAATGCTTTTCAGAGGAAATTTATCTAGAACTGAAATAAAAATACACATAACTGAAAGGAACATATATACTATGTATATATTTCTGCTACTATATATGCATATGTATAGTATACTACATGTGCTTACATATAGCATAAATATATAATATGTATATATTTATTTTTCATATAGTATTAAAATTAAAATATATAATATATATGTTGTAGAAATGGTCTTTTTTATTTTCTGCTTAATTGGGAGGTTTTAGCCTTTTCTGATATCTCCTGTTTAGTTTGGCTGTTTAAAGTCTTAGGTGTTTTGACAAAGTATTCCATTTAAGTCACTGTAATAAATCTTCCCTACTGGATTTTTGTCTTGAGGCTACATGCTGGCCACTGTTTTTTATTTCATTATTACAGCTTAAGAAATTACTTGTTTTCCTGAAGTAGAATTGCCATATCCAATCCGGTTTTTCTCTAGTTCTTATGTGGGAAGAATTCTAAAAATTAAATATATGGAACATTGTTATTTGGCAATTTTAGTGGAATTTCTCGAAGAACATCACCGGGTCCTAGAGTCTAGATTAGGCTCTGTTACCAGAGAAATTACAGATAACAGAGCATGTGCTAAAGAAGAATTGGAAAGCCTCTACCGGAAGATTATTAGCTATGTGTTACTCCGCTCTGGCCTTGGATCCCCTACAGACATCAAGACTGTCAGAGAGGTAACAGGTAAAAAGTATAACCAATTTCCATTTCATAAGTGAAAATATATGATTATTGTATTTTATAAAATATGTTAAATTGGAAGTGACAAAGATTGAAGTTCCCTTTTTATCTGAAAAAAAAAAAAAAATCAGCACAAATGAGTTAAAATGTACCCGGTCTCTTTTTACACTGTGTATCGGTTCTAAAACTCAAGTAGCACCTCTAGAAGGTGAAATATCGCTAATTTTCCTAGAGCTGCACATATCTAGGCGCCTATTACATCTCATTAGAGAAACATTGATAGTAGGATTGAGGGTACCAGGTTGATTGAGTAAATGGAAAAGCTGGAAAGGGATATTTCATATTGATGAAAGAAATTGAGTCTGTCATTTAAAATGGATGGAAAGGGGCACCGTTTTATCCTTAGGAAATCTTTGCCCTCTTTCATCCTTTAAAATGAGGAATAGGAAAAATGTCTAGCTCTCCTATGGCTTTCTTCCATAATTATTTTAAAGCATCCATTTTTTGGCTCAGATCCCTAATTAGAAAGTTTGTTTTCATGCCCATTGCCAAAAAGTTACTGCTGGATGCTTAATTATTAAAAATGGACATGAGGCAATGGCATAACTCTCAGTAATCCAGCTTTGATGTGTGATAAATTTTATTATGTATTCTATAATCAGGTATCAGTAATTTAAAGAATCATATAAGTAACTCAGACCCTTAATTTGCTGCTAAAGAAAAACCTTATTTAACTTCTAATATCTTTATTCTATCATTTTGTTTTCCTTTTTTTTTCTGGTTTATTTTAGCTGCTCTACAAAGTGTTTTCCCTCAGGCAGAGCTTGGGACATTTCTAACTCTTTCTAAGAAGGACAAAGAACGCCAGCTGAAAGAACTCACCATGATTGTTACTGGAATTCGTTTATTTAACAGAGACTGTGGAAAAGGAGGAGAAGGCATTGATGATTGTAGGTATATCATTAGGTTAATTCTAAAGGTTATGTATGTTTAAAATTTAACTTGCACAGTGAGGAAAATAATAACACACCACTGGCATTCTTAAATTTAAGATTTGCATTTTTTACTGTTTCCTTAAGAATAACTACTGTTTATAATGTGTAGTGATTTTTACTTTTGCTGGGGCAAGACTTTACATTTTATGTACCATGAAGCTAGTAGGAGAAAGTGAATCAGTGAAAGCAATGAAGGGTCCTGCTCAAAGCTAACCTCCCAGTTCAGCGGGGCTTTGTGTTCATTACTGCAAGTCAGTAATCAAAAGGGAGTACAATTTAGTTATTTAAAAAATAAAAATCTTCCTGAAAACAGTTCTTGGTGCAGTTAATGGAATGAAAAGAACCACAAGGAGATATTTCAGATCTCTAAATTCAGGGGCATCTACTTTGTGGTTATATCCTTAATGCATTCTTTATAAGTTTGAAAGTACTTATGAAATATTTAATAAAGTACCTACCAGTAGAAGTAACTTCCTTATGAAATTTAGTACTCCCGTAGGCCCACTGATAAGGTGTTATTGTCTTTCACCAAATCACTAATCTAGTATAAAAGGGTAATTTTTTCTCTTTTAAAAACTTCTAAAAAGTCAAATTTCCATTTTCATAAATGGCCCTTCCTTGCTAGACTATTCTGTCATTTTTCACCATCCAGATGAGTTTCTTAACAAACATTCCTTTTTGTTGTTGTTGTTTAAATAACTAGAAAAGAAGATATACAAAAGGAAGGGTCAGTGGCTTTTCTGGAAGCACGTGGTTAACAACACATAATACCAAACTCTGCCCATTCTCTAAACTCTTCTATATTTAGTGGCAAAAGCTGACCTACTATAACGGTTATCATTCTGATAATATCTTTTGTTTGAACTTTAGATTCTTTTTTTTTTTTTTTTTTTTGAGATGGAGTTTCGCTCTTGTCGCCCAGATTGGAGTGCAGTGGCGTGATCTCAGCTCACTGCAACCTCCGCCTCCCGGGTTCAAGTAATTCTCCTGTGCTGGGATTACAGGCGCGTGCCACCACGCTCAGCTAATTTTTGTGTTTTTAGTAGAGACAGGGTTTCACCATGTTGGCCAGGATGGTCTCGATCTCTTGACCTCGTGATCTGCCCACCTCGGCCTCCCAAAGTGCTAGGATTACAGGCGTGAGCCACCGCCCCCCGCCTAGATTCTTTTCTTTATGTTGTGGGACCCAAGTAACACATGCCTCTTTATTACTAATTTGATTGGGGAAAAAATCCCTAACTTAATGCTTAAAATGTAACTACTTTCTAGGCTTCTTCTCCTTAATTGTTTTCAGTCTCCTTTATGGCTTCCTTTTTATACGCTTACAAACAGTGCCAGCTGTTCTCCATGTAGCAATCCCAGCCACCATGCAGCATATTGACTCCCAGCTTGAGACTGCCCGGAGCCAGGTATACCGCTACACAGCCATCCTTGAGAAGGCAGCCAACGACCCACTCATGAGGACCGAACTTCAGCCATATATGTTAAAAGAAGCGCTATATAATATACGACAATATGAGGTCTTCCTTCAAATCATTTTGGTGAGTTAAGTTCATAAGATCTGACCCTTTCCATATAACACAGTCTCTTTATATAAGGCCACATCAGGTAGAACCAGGTCACTAATTAAGGAGACAACCTTAATAACTGCTCGGTTTATATTGCTTTGGTAGGGTTAGGAATCAAAATAGAAACAGAAAAGTTGGGTTTTGATTTTAATGAAAATATTTTGGTAGAAATTGAATTTGTATTTTTTCTTTGGTACTTGATAATATGATTGTTAGCATGCTGTAGTTAAACAGTGGTGTGTATGTAAGTAATACTATGTTTATTTTAGTTCAGAGCAAGTATCTAACATTTTTTGGCAGGTAGTTGCCTTTCAAATAATTTTTGTGTAACTATTTGTTCTCACTGTAACAACTGGTAGAAAAGATTTTTTTAAAGGTTTTTTGTAGGCCAGGCAGAGTGGCTCGTGTCCGTAATCCTAGCACTTTGGGAGGCAAAGGTGGGCAGATCACTTGAGCCCAAGAATTCAAAACCCAAGGTTCAAGAGTTGAGCCTGGCCAACATGGCAAAACCCCGTCTCTACAAAAAGTACAAAACTTAGCAGGGCACAGTGACATGTGCCTGTATTCCCAGCTACTCAAGAGGCTGAGGTTGGGAGGATCACTTGAGCCTGGGAGGCAGAGGTTGCAGTGAGCCAAGATCACACCACTGCACTCTGACATGGGTGACAGAAGGAGACCCTGACCCTGACTCAAAAAAATGTTTTTTTTTTTGTTTTGTTTTTTTTTAAATATAGATTGGAGTCTTGCTATGTTGTCCAGGCTGGTCTTGCACATCTGGCCTCAAGCAATCCTCCTACCTCAGCTTCCCAAAGTGCTGGGGTAACAGGCATAAGCCACCACACCTAGCCAGATAACATTTTTATATCTGGTGTTTTTAGATCTAATGAACAAGCCAAACAGTATCCCTAGAGAGTTGGAAAATATGGTAAAGTGGTGGTTATAACCTTTTTAAAAAGTACCAGTGCCCTTTCTGTCAGATAAACTTACTCAGAATCTTACAAATATAAAACAGATATCTACATAAAGGGACTGGAGGACCTTTTCACTAAGGGATATCCCCGTAACACTCTAGGGTTGTAAGGAACACAGTCTGTTAATTACTGCATGATGGCAAGTTATGTTCCCACTCGTCACCATTTACTTTTACACCACCTCTGTTTTCCAGTAACTCTGAGACTCTCGGTTAGTGGAACTGTCTTTTGTATGAGTGAATGCTAATTTCTTGAGGGATAGAATAGGATGTATTCTGACCACCTCTTCTTTTTAACTTGTATTTTAATGACTTGGTACTACTATTGGATGCACTTGGTCTGTCCTCTCTCCTTACCTAGCTGTCCTGATGACATGACTTCATTCAAACTAGGGGTTGTCCTCACAACTAGCCTATCTAATTGTCTTCAGAAGGAAGGATCCTAGCCGGGAGGCTGAGATTAGAGAACTGCTTCAGTCCAGGAATTCAAGACCAGCCTGGGCAACATTACGAGACCCTGTCTCTACAAAAAATAAAATTAGCCAAGCATGGTGGTACTAACCTATAATCCCAGCTACTTGGGAGGCTGAGGTAGGAGAATTGCTTGAGCCCAGGAGCTTGAGGATACAGTAAGCTTTGGCTATGCCACTGCACTCCAGCTTGGGTAGCCAAGGAAGAACCCATCTCTAAAAAGAATAAATAAATAATAATAAAAACCAAGTCACTCACTTGGGGTAGATATTTCCCTTTACATTACCTTGTGGCCATCAGCCTTATGTTAACTAGTCAGCTACTACGGGGATTTTGTAATCAATTTATTTTGAAGTGCATGTGAGTCCACAGGAGTAGGACTTCACATTCACATTTGTCACCTGCATTCAGAGGCGATATTATAAGAAAGAACCTTGAGAAACTGTCACACAACTGTAAGGATGTTGCGGAAGATGTCATTCATTATATAGAATCTTCTCATAGCTTTCAATCATGAATCCACCAACTAAGTCTTAAATTCTCATTGGGGTTCTACTTCTCACAGCTGGAGAGGACAGTGAATAAAGTGTAGAAATGATGAGTGTGGCCTTTGCAACCAGACTACATGAATTCCAATTATGACTTTACCACTTACTAAATCTGTGTCCCTAAAGAAGCTGCTTAACTTCCCTGTGCCTTGGTTTCCATATCTGTAAAATGGGGTTATTCATAGTCTTCACCATGTAGATAAGGCAGCATAGTGCCTGGTGCAACGGCTCAATAAAGTGGTGCTGATGTTGTTTATGATTATCATCATCATCATTGTTAGGGCCTTAGCTGAACAGCTGTGATTTCACTTGTCTAGTGGAGCAAGCTGAAGAGCTTTTATTTTTCCATACAGTATCTCATTTCCAAGCTCCTTGCTGCTCATGTTGTTGAGAAAGTTAATTTTCTTATCCAAGTGCTCTTTATGGCCATTTTGTACTGACTTTAGTCAGGATCAGGATGAGTTTTCTTAACTTTCTGATTCTCTGCTCAGAGTCTTTTCTTGTTTTGTTTTGTTTTATTTTTAAACTATTCAATCCTTCCGCATCAGTCTTAGTGACAATTAAGGTTGATTATTATGAAATGGATATTCGTTTAATCAGTATTATCTCGATTATAAACTGTATCAATTTAAAATTAGCCAAGATTTTTCCTATATTAAAATCTATGAATATTCTTTTTAAAGTCACATTATTTGAACAGATACTACTTAAAAATTTTAAAGTAGCAATTTTGATTTTTAAAAATTCTCTGGTCAAAGTTTCAGTTTATGTGAACATTTTAAAAATCCAATATAGGCTGAGCGCAGTGGCTCACGCCTGTCATCCCAGCACTCTGGGAGGCCGAGGCAGGCTGATCACCTGAGGTCAGAAGTTCGAGACCAGCCTGGCCAACATGGTGAAACCCCGTCTCTACTAAAAATACAAAAATTAGCCAGGCATGGTGGTGGGTGCCTGTAATCCCAGCTATTCAGTAGGCTGAGGCAGGAGAATCGCTTGAACCCAGGAGACAGAGGTTGCAGTGAGCCAAGATTGTGCCACTGCATTCCAGCCTGGGTGACAGAGTGAGACACTGTCTCAAAAAAAAAAAAAAAAAAATCCAATATATAGCCTGGGTAAGATAGTGAATAATTTTTTTTCTCTTTTTTTTGAGATGGAGTCTTGCTCTGTCGCCCAGGCTGGAGTGCAGTGGTGCGTTATCTGCTCACTGCAAGCTCTGCCTCCCGGGTTCACGCCATTCTCCTGGCTCAGCCTCCCGAGTAGCTGGGACTACAGGCGCCTACCACTATGCCCGGCTAATTTTTTTTGTATTTTTAGTAGAGACGGGGTTTCACTGCGTTAGCCAGGATGGTCTCAATCTCCTGACCTTGTGATCCGCCCGCCTTGGCCTCCCAAAGTGCTGGGATTACAGGCGTGAGCCACCGCGCCCGGCCGATAGTGAATTATTTTATTTTAATCAGGCCTTTATCTGCTGCAGTGAACACATTGAAATATTCTAGAAAAGAAAAGGGAGCGATGATCGTAGTTTTGTTGACTCTTAACTGAGAGAATAAAATTCCATCCTCCATGGGCTTTTAAAGTGCAAGGCAGACACCAAAGAGAGAAAGCTGCATGTTATTGTGCAAGTAAGAGTTGCGTTTGACAGCACATTTGTTAAAACCTGTAAGTCAAGATTTTTGTAGAGTTACTTCCCCCCAAGCTATTTTTGCAGGGCCCACTCACAGACAGGCAACACAGGGCTTCTTGATTTTTCTTGATAAGGCAAGTAAAAAAATCAGTTAGGTGGAATTTGTGCTTGTTTTATTATATTTTATTTCTGTTGTAATAAGAACATTAAACATCAGAGATTCCATTCTAATTTCTGCTTCTATAAGTTTGACTAGACTTGTTGAAAATTGTCCATGGAAGAAAGTATGAGGAACTTATAAAAAGTGTTTAAAAGGTAGGGGGAAGGGGAAGAAGACAAAGAAATATGCTGGGATCACATGCTTTTGCCAAACATTTGAATGTTATGATAAATTTTTTTTAAGTGATAGCATTTTTAGAGAACTAATATTATAATTAAAAACTCTAGATGGGCCAGGCGTGGTGGCTCATGCCTGTGATCCCAGCACTTTGGGAGGCTGAGGCGGGCGGATCACCTGAGGTCAGGAGTTCGAGACCAGCCTGGCTAACATGGTGAAACCCCATTTCTACTAAAAACACAAAAAATTAGCCAGGCATGGTGGTGCAAGCCTGTAATCCCAGCTACTTGGGAGGCTGAGGCAGGAGAATTGCTTGAACCCGGGAGGCAGTGAGCTGAGATTGCACCATTGCACTCCAGCTTGGAAAACAAGAGTGAAATTCCATCTCAAAAAAAAAAAAAAAAAAAAAAGACTGGGTGCAGTGGCTCACGCCTGTAATCCCAGCAGTTTGGGAGGCGAAGGCGGGTTCATCATGAGGTCAGGAGTTCAAGACCAGCCTGACCAAGATGGTGAAACCCCGTCTCTACTAAAAATACAAAAAATTAGCCGGGTGCAGTGGCAGGCGCCTGTAATCCCAGCTACTCGGGAGGCTGAGGGAGGAGAATCGCTTGAACTCGGAGGGTAGAGGCTGCAGTGGGCCGAGATTGTGCCACTGCACTCTAGCCTGGGCCACAGAATGAGACTCTGTCTCAAAAAAAAAAAAAACAAAAAAAAAACTCTAGATGATTGTGAATAAATTCTTTTTAGTAAAATGTGAATAGAGTAATTTCTAGGACATTATTAGAAAAAAAGCAAGCAGCTCTGTGTGCCTACTCTGAATGGATCCTGCAAATACAGCTTGGGGGAGGGGTCTAGAGGATTTTTTTTTTTTTCTTTTTCAGACAGGGTCTCGCCCTGTCACCCAGGCTGGAGTGCAGTGGTGCAATCTCGGTTTACCTCTGTCTCCGGGGTTCAAGTGATTCTTCTACCTCAGCCTTCTTAGTAGCTGGGACTACAGACACGCGCCACTACGCCTGGCTAATTTTTTTGTATTTTTAGTAGAGACGGGGTTTCACCATCTTGGCCAGGCTGGTCTCGAATTCCTGGCCTCAAGTGATCCGCCTGCCTCGGCCTCCCAAAGTGCTGGGATTACAGGCGTGAGCCACTGTGCCCAGCCTTAGAATATTTTTTTTTATTATTTTTTCTTTTTCTTTTTTTTTTTGAGACGGAGTCTGGCTCTGTCACCTAGGCTGGAGTGCAGTGGCATGATCTCCGCTCACTGCAAGCTCCGCCTCCCGGGTTCACGCCACTCTCCTGCCTCAGCCTCCCGAGTAGCTGGGACTACAGGCACCCGCCACCACGCCCCGCTAATTTTTTGTATTTTTAGTAGAGACGGGGTTTCACCGTGTTAGCCAGGAAGGTCTCTTATCCCTTGACCTTGTGATCCATCCGCCTCGGCCTCCCAAAGTACTGGGATTACAGGCGTGAGCCACCGCACCCGGCCCAGCCTTAGGATATTTTTAATTGTAGGTTTTAATAAGTATTGCATGTCAAATGCAACTTTTATTTTGTTTTTTGTTTTTTGTTTTTTTTTTATTATACTTTAGGGTTTTAGGGTACATGTGCACAATGTGCAGGTTTGTTACATATGTATCCATGTGCCATGTTGATTTCCTGCACCCATTAACTCGTCATTTAGCATTAGGTGTATCTCCTCATGCTGTCCCTCCCCCCTGCCCCCACCTCACAACAGTCCCCGGAGCGTGATGTTCCCCTTCCTGTGTCCATGAGTTCTCATTGTTCAATTCCCACCTATGAGTGAGAACATGCGGTGTTTGGTTTTTTGTCCTTGCGATAGTTTACTGAGAATGATGGTTTCCAGTTTCATCCATGTCCCTACAAAGGACACGAACTCATCATTTTTTATGGCTGCATAGTATTCCATGGTGTATATGTGCCACATTTTCTTAATCCAGTCTATCGTTGTTGGACATTTGGGTTGGTTCCAACTCTTTGCTATTGTGAATAGTGCCGCAATAAACATACGTGTGCATGTGTCTTTATAGCAGCATGATTTATAGTCCTTTGGGTATATACCCAGTAATGGGATGGCTGGGTCAAATGGTATTTCTAGTTCTAGATCCCTGAGGAATCGCCACACTGACTTCCACAATGGTTGAACTAGTTTACAGTCCCACCAACAGTGTAAAAGTGTTCCTATTTCTCCACATCCTCTCCAGCACCTGTTGTTTCCTGATTTTTTAATGATGGCCATTCTAACTGGTGTGAGATGGTATCTCACTGTGGTTTTGATTTGCATTTCTCTGATGGCCAGTGATGAGGAGCATTTCTTCATGTGTTTTTTGGCTGCATAAATGTCTTCTTTTGAGAAGTGTCTGTTCATGTCCTCTGCCCACTTTTTGATGGGGTTGTTTGTTTTTTTCTTGTAAATTTGTTTGAGTTCATTGTAGATTCTGGATATTAGCCCTTTGTCAGATGAGTAGGTTTCAAAAATTTTCTCCCATTGTGTAGGTTGCCTGTTCACTCTGATGATAGTTTCTTTTGCTGTGCAGAAGCTCTTTAGTTTAATGAGATCCCATTTGTCGATTTTGGCTTTTGTTGCCATTGCTTTTGGTGTTTTAGACATGAAGTCCTTGCCCACGCCTATGTCCTGAATGGTATTGCCTAGGTTTTCTTGTAGGATTTTAATGGTTTTAGGTCTAACATATAAGTCTTTAATCCATCTTGAATTAATTTTTGTATAAGGTGTAAGGAAGGGATCCAGTTGCAGCTTTCTACATATGGCTAGCCAGTTTTCCCAGCACCATTTATTAAATAGGGAATCCTTTCCCCATTTCTTGTTTTTGTCAGGTTTGTCAAAGATCAGATAGTTGTAGCTATGCGGCATCATTTCTGAGGGCTCTGTTCTGTTCCATTGATCTTTGTCTCTGTTGTGGTACCAGTACCATGCTGTTTTGGTTACTGTAGCCTTGTAGTACAGTTTAAAGTCAGGTAGCG
This sequence comes from Symphalangus syndactylus, assembly GCF_028878055.3. NCBI lineage: Eukaryota > Metazoa > Chordata > Mammalia > Primates > Hylobatidae > Symphalangus > Symphalangus syndactylus. The sequence goes on from NC_072424.2 coordinate 65,205,607, forward strand.
TGATGCCTCCAGCTTTGTTCTTTTGGCTTAGGATTGACTTGGTGATGCGGGCTCTTTTTTGGTTCCATATGAACTTTAAAGTAGTTTTTTCCAATTCTGTGAAGAAAGTCATTGGTAGCTTGATGGGGATGGCATTGAATCTATAAATTACCTTGGGCAGTATGGCCATTTTCACGATATTGATTCTTCCAACCCATGAGCATGGAATGTTCTTCCATTTGTTTGTATCCTCTTTTATTTCATTGAGCAGTGGTTTGTAGTTCTCCTTGAAGAGGTCCTTCACATCCCTTGTAAGTTGGATTCCTAGGTATTTTATTCTCTTTGAAGCAATTGTGAATGGGAGTTCACTCATGATTTGGCTCTCTGTTTGTCTGTTATTGGTGTACAAGAATGCTTGTGATTTTTGTACATTAATTTTGTATCCTGAGACTTTGCTGAAGTTGCTAATCAGCTTAAGGAGATTTTGGGCTGAGACAATGGGGTTTTCTAGATATACAATCATGTCATCTGCAAACAGGGACAATTTGACTTCCTCTTTTCCTAATTGAATACCCTTTATTTCCTTCTCCTGCCTGATTGCTCTGGCCAGAACTTCCAGCACTATGTTGAATAGGAGCGGTGAGAGAGGGCATCCCTGTCTTGTGCCAGTTTTCAGAGGGAATGCTTCCAGTTTTTGCCCATTCAGTATGATATTGGCTGTGGGTTTGTCGTAGATAGCTCTTATTATTTTGAGATATGTCCCATCAATACCTAATTTATTGAGAGTTTTTAGCATGAAGGGTTGTTGAATTTTGTCAAAGACCTTTTCTGCATCTATTGAGATAATCATGTGGTTTTTGTCTTTGGTTCTGTTTATATGCTGGATTACATTTATTGATTTGCGTATGTTGAACCAGCCTTGCATCCCAGGGATGAAGCCCACTTGATCATGGTGGATAAGCTTTTTGATGTGCTGCTGGATTCGGTTTGCCAGTATTTTATTGAGGATTTTTGCATCAATGTTCATCAAGGATATTGGTCTGAAATTCTCTTTTTTGGTTATGTCTCTGCCAGGTTTTGGTATCAGGACGATGCTGGCTTCGTAAAATGTGTTAGGCAGGATTCCCTCTTTTTCTATCAATTGGAATAGTTTCAGAAGGAATGGTACCAGTTCCTCCTTGTACCTCTGGTAGAATTCAGCTGTGAATCCATCAGGTCCTGGACTCTTTTTGGTTGGTAAGCTATTGATTATTGCCACAATTTCAGAACCTGTTATTGGTCTATTCAGAGATTCAACTTCTTCCTGGTTTAGTCTTGGGAGGGTGTATTTGTCGAGGAATTTATCCATTTCTTCTAGATTTTCTAGTTTATTTGCATAGAGGTGTTTGTAGTATTCTCTGATGGTAGATCGGTGGTGATATCCCCTTTTTCGTTTTTTATTGCATCTATTTGATTCTTCTCTCTTTTCTTCTTTATTAGTCTTGCTAGCAGTCCATCAATTTTGTTGATCTTTTCAAAAAACCAGCTCCTGGATTCATTAATTTTTTGAAGGGTTTTTTGTGTCTCTATTTCCTTCAGTTCTGCTCTGATTTTAGTTATTTCTAGCCTTCTGCTAGCTTTTGAATGTGTTTGCTCTTGCTTTTCTAGTTCTTTTAATTGTGATGTTAGAGTGTCAATTTTGGATCTTTCCTGCTTTCTCTTGTGGGCATTTAGTGCTATAAATTTCCCTCTACACACTGCTTTGAACGTGTCCCAGAGATTCTGGTATGTTGTGTCTTTGTTCTCGTTGGTTTCAAAGAACATCTTTATTTCTGCCTTCATTTCATTATGTACCCAATAGTCATTCAGGAGCAGGTTGTTCAGTTTCCATGTAGTTGAGCGGTTTTGACTGAGTTTCTTAATCCTGAGTTCTAGTTTGATTGCACTGTGGTCTGAGAGACAGTTTGTTATAATCTCTGTTCTTTTACATTTGCTGAGAAGAGCTTTACTTCCAACTATGTGGTCAATTTTGGAATAGGTGTGGTGTGGTGCTGAAAAAAATGTATATTCTGTTGATTTGGGGTGGAGAGTTCTGTAGATGTCTATTAGGTCCACTTTATGTAGAGCTGAGTTCAATTCCTGGATATCCTTGTTAACTTTCTGTCTCGTTGATCTGTCTAATGCTGACAGTGGGGTGTTAAAATCTCCCATTATTATTGTGTGGGAGTTTAAGTCCCTTTGTAGGTCACTGAGGACTTGCTTTATGAATCTGGGTGCTCCTGTGTTGGGTGCATATATATTTAGGATAGTTAGCTCTTCTTGTTGAATTGATCCCTTTACCATTATGTAATGGCCTTCTTTGTCTCTTTTGATCTTTGTTGGTTTAAAGTCTATTTTATCAGAGACTAGGATTGCAACCCCTGCCTGTTTTTGTTTTCCAGTTGCTTGATAGATCTTCCTCCATCCCTTTATTTTGAGTCTATGTGTGTCTCTGCACGTGAGATGGGTTTCCTGAATACAGCACACTGATGGGTCCTGACTCCTTATCCAGTTTGCCAGTCTGTGTCTTTTGATTGGAGCATTTAGCCCATTTACATTAAACGTTAATATTGTTATGTGTGAATCTGATCCTGTCATTATGATGTTAGTTGGTTATTTTGCTCGTTAGTTGCTATAGTTTCTTCCTAGCCTCGATGGTCTTTACAATTTGGCATGTTTTTGCAGGGGCTGGTACCGGTTGTTCCTTTCCATGTTTAGTGCTTCCTTCAGGAGCTCTTTTAGGGCAGGCCTGGTGGTGACAAAATCACTCAGCGTTTGCTTGTCTGTAAAGTATTTTATTTCTCCTTCACTTATGAAGCTTAGTTTGGCGGGATAGGAAATTCTGGGTTGAAAATTCTTTTCTTTAAGAATGTTGAATATCGGCCCCCACTCTCTTCTGGCTTGTAGAGTTTCTGCTGAGAGATCAGCTGTTAGTCTGATGGGCTTCCCTTTGTGGGTAACCCGACCTTTCTCTCTGGCTGCCCTTAACATTTTTTCCTTCATTTCAACTTTGGTGAATCTGACAATTATGTGTCTTGGAGTTGCCCTTCTCGAGGAGTATCTTTGTGGCGTTCTCTGTATTTCCTGAATCTGAATGCTGGCCTGCCTTGCTAGATTGGGGAAGTTCTCCTGGATAATATCTTGCAGAGTGTTTTCCAACTTGGTTCCATTCTCCCCATCATTTTCAGGTACACCAATCAGACGTAGGTTTGGTCTTTTCACATAGTCCCAAATTTCTTGGAGGCTTTGTTCATTTCTTTTTATTCTTTTTTCTCTAAACTTCCCTTCTCTCTTCATTTCATTCATTTCATCTTCTATCAGCGATACCCTTTCTTCCAGTTGATCGCATCTGCTACTGAGGCTTCTGCATTCTTCGCGTAGTTCTCGAAACTTGGCTTTCAGCGCCATCATCTCCTTTAAGCCCTTCTCTCCATTGGTTATTCTAGTTATCCATTCTTCTAATTTTTTTTCAAAGTTTTTAACTTCTTTGCTATTGTTTTGAATTTCCTCTCGTAGCTCAGAGTAGTTTGATCGTCTGAAGCCTTCTTCTCTCAACTCATCAAAGTCATCCTCCATCCAGCTTTGTTCCGTTGCTGGTGAGGAACTGCGTTCCTTTGGAGGAGGAGAGGTGCTCTGTTTTTTAGAGTTTCCAGTTTTTTTGGTCTGTTTTTTCCCCATCTTTGTGGTTTTGTCTACTTTTTGTCTTCGATGATGATGATGTACAGATGGGTTTTTGGTGTGGATGTCCTTTCTGTTTGTTAATTTTCCTTCTACCAGACAAGACCCTCAGCTGCAGGTCTGTTGGAGTTTACTAGAGGTCCACTCCAGACCCTGTTTGGCTGGGTGTCAGCACCGGTGGCTGCAGAACAGCGGATTTTCGTGAGACCACAAATTCAGCTGTCTGATAGTTCCTCTGAAAGTTTTGTCTCAGAGGAGTACCCAGTTGAATGAGGTGTCAGTCTGTCCCTACTGGGGGGGTGCCTCCCAGTTAGGCTGCTCAGGGGTGAGGGACCCACTTTAGGAGGCAGTCTGTCCGTTCTCAGATCTCCAGCTGCGTGCTGGGAGAACCACTACTCTCTTCAAAGCTGTCAGTCAGACAGGGACATTTAAGGCTGTGGAGGTTCTCGCTGAGTTTTTAGTTGTCTGTGCCCTGCCCCCAGAGGTGGAGCCTACAGAGGCAGGCAGGCCTCCTTGAGCTGTGGTGGGCTCCACCCAGTTCGAGCTTCCTGGCTGCTTTGTTTACCTAAGCAAGCCTGGGCAATGGCGGGCGCCCCTCCCCCAGCCTCGTTGCTGCCTTGCAGCGTGATCTCAGACTGCTGTGCTAGCAATCAGCAAGACTCTGTGGGCATAGGACCCTCCGAGCCAGGTGCGGGACACAATCTCCCAGTGTGCCGTTTTCCAGGCCCGTTGGAAAAGCGCAGTATTAGGACGGGACTGACCCGATATTCCAGGTGCCGTCTGTTTCCCCTTTCTTTGACTAGGGAAGGGAACTCCCTGACCCCTTGCGCTTCCCGAGTGAGGCAATGCCTCGCCCTGCTTCGGCTCGCGCACAGTGCGCTTCGCCGACTGTCCTGAACCCACTGTTAGGCACTCCCTAGTGAGATGAAACCGGTACCTCAAGCAGAAATGCAGAAATCACCCGTCTTCTGTGTCGCTGGGGCTGGGAGCTGGAGACCGGAGCTGTTCCTATTCGGCCATCTTGGCTCCACCCTCTAACCTAACCGCAACTTTTATTTTGGAGAACATATGCAAATGTATTCCTGTTTCTTGTTGCTGTTGTACAAATCTTAAAAGACTTTAAAGACTGCATTTTCATATTGATTCCTAAAACAAAACTTAACAAGCAAGGGGGAAAAAACTCTATGAGGGTAGACAAGAGACCTATTTGATATAATAGATAATAGTGTATGGAAGAATAAAGCAGGAGGAGGAGTAATGCTTAAACAGCAGTATGGGTAAAATTAAAACAGGATACATGTTACATTTATGAATAAAAATTTGTTAGTTGTAATACAATGATAATAGTTGATAGTACTCGTGAAGTAATTATTTTTGTCATTTAAAAGAGTCTAGAAAGCATATAATTAGGCTACATATAAATGTCTGAGAATTCAGATGCACCTTTTTCTCTTCAGATAGATGTCGTTCTTTTATGCTATACTGATAAACCCACACCACAACCATTTCTGGTGACATCTTGGGCAACACGGTATAGTGGTTAAGAGCTGGGCTGTGGGGCCCAGATGGTTTGGGATCCACCATGATGCTACCCCTTATTAGCTGCATATACTTAGACAATTTACTTACCTTACTATTCTTTGATTTTCTCATTTGTACTTATCCCTTTTTGTATTTGTAAGTATTTAATGTGGTGCTTAGCCCATAGTAAGAATAAATATAATTATTTCTTTTTTTTTTTTTTGAGATGGAGTCTTGCTCTGTTGCCCAAGCTGGAGTGCAGTGGCTCGATCTTGGCCCACTGTAACCTCCGCTCCCGAGTTCAAGTGATTCTCCTGCCTCAGCCTCCCGAGTAGCTGGGACTACAGGCGCGTGCCACCACGCCTGGCTAATTTTTTGTATTTTTAGTAGAGATGGGGTTTCACCATGTTAGCCAGGATGGTGTTGATCTCCTGACCTCATGATCCACCTGCCTCAGCCTCCCAAAGTGCTGGGATTACAGGCGTGAGCCACCATGCTTGGCCAAATATAATTATTTGAAATTCAGTGTTTAGAAACTTATTTTCAGACCATGATTGTTGTACCAGATATATTGTTTTTCTTTCAATGCTGTGACTTTTAAGATTTTCTGCATTCTTCAATGTGATTTTTTTATTTTTTCATACTTTATTCCTTGTATCAATAGATTAAGAAAGTAAAAGTTTCCCAAGTGTTGATTTATAATGTTTGTGTCACATGAAAAGTTCAGTTTCACAAAGAATAACATTCAGTGATCTATTTAAATGTAATTTTAATCCTTATTTTAAGCTAAGGGCTTTACAATAAGCTAAATACACACAAACCTATATATCCTGAACTGCAAAAGCAGTTTCCATAGCCATGTATGTTTTAATCAAGTACACATTTCCACAATGAACAAGTACTTACAAATATATTAATAGAATACTATCCCAAGTGCTTATCCTGTCATCAACTTTTAAAACTATTCTTGCTACTGAAAGCATTTATTCTGAGAAGATTTAATCTGATATGGGAAAATGAGTTCTCCTAAAACTTAACAGATGGTATTTTATAAGCCTCAGAAGGTTTTAAATCAAAAATGCCTTCCAACAAGCATTCACATGAAATTTTTAGTTTCTTGAAAAATAATCACTCTTGTTATATGAAGAAAAGAATATTAAGACAAATTATCTTTTAAGACAGATGAAAATTCTTACAAAGAACCGTATTTTTCTATATCATCTCCTTAGAAGGATCACAAACCAGTTCACTACCTTTAATAACCTTTCAGTTTACTGTTGTCTAAAAACTTTAGGATACATGAAGCATGTCTTAGTTATCATAAAGTCAAAGATGTCTTTTAGATCTTGCATAATAAATAGCTACAGTATAGCTTACAATGGCACAAATATAGCTAACATATAAATACTACTTCATCCTTTAGATAGTCAAAAGTCAGAAAGAAATAAATGGTCAGAAAGAAATAAAGTACAAGGTACCTTAACTTATTAGGTGTGATCGTTGAAACCCAAGAAGTATTTCAAGTATGCTTATTATGTAAAGACAGGCGATTAAAGGCTCAAAGATCACCGTAAAATTGAAGGCATGAAAATAAAAGCTGAAAACTTTGTGTTTCTCCATCTTTCATTTACATGGCTTGATATCTATCAGGACTTTACTATAGAAAATATACAGTTAATATATGTACTTCCCCCAGACGATAATGAAGTTTCAGAAAGTACAAAAGGTGTCAAGATCCATAGTTTACTTTGTCAAATGGTTGCCAGTTCATTTCAGTTCTGCATTCATAGTAATCAAGTCTTCAACCCTAGCAAACTTCCTTGGGTCCCTTCAAATCAAGAAAACAATATTGTAAACTTGTACTCAACCTTGTCTTCCAAGTCACATTGCCTTGTGAGTCATTTCAGTGATGAACTCTATGACAGGGTCTTCAAGAATATCCCCTAAACCATATGGCATACATCACAGGTGAGATCTCACTAGCTTGCCAACCTGCAGTGCCCTGCTGGCTCACTCCTAACAGGTTTTTCTCAATGTGATTTTATTAAATCTTGTTATCAACATAATTTTCAGAGGAACCCCTAATTAATTTTATCATTGAGGAATAGGAAAATAACAGCTATACAAAAACAGATTCTTGAGGATCCATTTCTCAAGAATGCAATTATATTTAAATCTAAGAATACCTGTATACATTTAAGAAAAATTATATCTATTGTATTTCAAAAGATTCATCCATTTCACAAATATCTTGGGAGCCCCATACATATGCTGGTACTGTTCTAGGTGTTGAGGATCTTGCGGAGAACAGACTGCTTGCTGTCATTGAGCCTACTTTCAGAGGATGTGGGAAGCAGGTATGGTCTGAAACACATATGATTTTTATAGTATAATTATAAAAATATTAATGCAAATTATGTTGTTTTCACAGTCAGATATAATTACTGGTGCTCAAGAAGTGGAAATGATGACAAAACAGTTAGGAGCCCATCTGGAACAACTAAAAATGACTATAAAATCAAAGATAGCGGTCCCAACATCACAAGTCTTTGTAAGTATTTGTCATAAACTTTGACCTTAAGGTGAATTTCCTTTTGAGCCCTATAATATTGGATCGCAAGTCATTATAATTATATTTAATTTCTAAAAATATAATGTTTTGTATAAGTTGATCCTGTTCTTTATGGTTACTTTGCCATAATAGTATGCTGTAAGTTGGATGAGAGAATTCCCCTACAGAAGCAACTGCTACTGAAGGAACTGCAACTGTGTAGTATGATAACCAAATCAGTATTGGCTGTGACAACAGAAATAATCATTGTACTGTGGTTGAAAATGTGTTCATAGTAGCTGGTCAGAAATTGCCTCCAGTACAGAGATTATGTAACTTGTGACCTTTCTGAAAAGACAGATAATAATCACTTTGTTTACCAGGCCTTCACTTATATTGATTTTCTGATTATCTGCACCATTTTATGGACAAACCTGGCAAACCTTATCTGGATAAGGAGGTATAAAATGTATATGCAGTATTTTATGTATGTATGTATGTATGTATGTATGTATTTGAGATGGAGTCTCGCTTTGTCGCCCAGGCTGGAGTGCAGTGGCGAGATTTCGGCTTACTGCAAGCTCCGCCTCCTGGGTTCATGCCATTCTCCTAGCTCAGCTTCCCAAGTAGCTGGGACTACAGGCGCCCGCCACCATGCCCAGCTAATTTTTTTTTTGTATTTTTAGTAGGGATGGGATTTCACTGTGTTAGCCAGGATGGTCTCGATCTCCTGACCTGGTGATCTGCCCGCCTCGGCCTCCCAAAGTGCTGGGATTACAGGCATGAGCCAACGCGCCCGGCCTATATGAAGTATTATTATAGAGGATATGAGGCTGTAATAACTTACTGAAGTCATCCCCAGTATTTGGTTTAAAAACCAAGAAACAAAAGGCTAAATTGTTTAACTTAGATGTGGGGCCTTATTGATTTTTTCATTTGTTCTGTAAGTCAGTGACCTTTAATATGAATAAGAAACATATCTCACTGGCCTAAAATCTTTAACTTGCAGCTCACAAAACATGGCCCAAGATATATCTCTATACTTTCCAGGTTCTTTTGAGCAATGATTGGGCCAGAAAAAAATCTAATTATAATGAGTTATATTTAGCTTTTTAATTTATTTTTTACTTTCTTAATATTGTTATATTTTATTAGATGATCAGTCAGGAAAACAAACAAAAAAATGGTCTTCAGTGACACTTTTGTGTTCATTCTCCTCTAAACACATCTTCAGCATCTGATTTTTGGTACTTATGAAGGTGTTTTTTTCTGTATAAATAGGTGTTAACTTGGTGTCCTTGCAGGGTGCGTGGGGGGAACTTTCTATTTTGCCATCTTGCTCCACCCTCCTATTTTTTTTTTTTTTATTTTTGCTCTTGTTTTTTTTAGTTTTGCTCTTGTTGCCCAGGCTGGAGTGCAATGGCCTGATCTCAACTCACTGCAACCTCCGCCTCCTGGGTTCAAGCGATTCTCCTGCCTCAGCCTCCTGCGTAGCTGGGATTATAGGTGCCCACCACCACGCCCGGCTAATTTTTGTATTTTTAGTAGAGACGGGGTTTCGCCATGTTGGCCAGGCTGGTCTTGAACTCCTGACCTCAGGTGATCCGCCCACCTTAGCCTCCCAAAATGCTGGGATTACAGGCATGAGCTTCTGTGCCTGGCCCTATTTTTTTTTTTCTTAAGACATTTTTCCCTTGGTTTTTTGAGATGAAGAGTTCACAAATCTTTCTTAGGTTATCACATGTGTTTGGCTTTTTAAAGTAAACTAACTTTATAATAATCATACTAAAATAAAATGCTTTGAAATAAAATGCAAGTTTATTTTCTCATAATTTATGAGTTAAATTTCTATCTAAAGTCTACTGTCTAAGTTCGTAGGACTTTTGCTTAGGGAGAATTAACTTCTTTACAAATGACAATTGTATTTATCTTAAAGAGTACAGTGATTTATAATTTTATTACACAGTTGCATTTTGAATATATTTTTTTCTCTTCCTCAGCCTATCTTCATTGCACTTTCTACTCTGTGGACCAGCTTGCAAGACGAAACTATTGTGATTGGTATCCTCAGTAATTTATTCACTCACATTCAGCCATTCTTGGGTGCTCACGAACTATACTTCCCTGAGAGAGTGATGCAATGTCATCTTAATGGAGTGACTGTGAAAACTGATGTGTGTAGAATGAAAGAACACATGGGTAATGAAAATCATCCATTATTTCCTCTTCTTTTTAAAATTACCTCTAGAATAAAGTCACTCTTTTGTTCTAAAAATTTCATATCTTTCTGATACAGCATTAAATATTTTTCTTGATTATAAAGTACTAATGAGGGCCGGGTATGGTGGCTCACGCCTGTAATCCCAGCACTTTGGGGGGCCGAGGTGGGTGGATCACCTGAGGCCAGGAGTTCGAAACCAACCTGGCCAACATGGCAAAACTCTGTCTCTACTAAAAATACAAAAATTAGCCGGGCATGGTGGCGGGCGCCTGTAATCCCAGCTACCGGGGAGGCTAAGGCAGGAGAATCACTTGAACCCAGAGGGGCAGAGGTTGCAGTGAGCCAAGATTGTGCCATTGCACTCTAGCCTGGGTGATAGAGTGAGACTCCATATCAAAAAAAAAAAAAAAAAAAGCACTAATGTTCATGAGAGGAGATGTGGAAAACAGAAAAAATGTAAACTGAATAACTTACTATCCAGCAATAACCATTCCTAGTATTACTGTTCATGTTTTGGTTAACAATCATTTTTTGTGCAGATGTGTTTCTATTGCAGTCCTAGTAATTTTATTACTATTTGTTGGAGAAAAGAATATTAATCCTTGCTATTTTGTTGCAAATAAAGCTCCATTTCTTTAGAATGTTATTTGTTATATATCTACCTCAGATTCAAGTTGGGAATTTACAAACCAATAAATGTTATCCCTGTAAAATTAATTGAGCTTATTTAGGTCCTTTAGAAGATGCATTGATTCTTACAGAAAAACAATCTTTATCAATAAACTTTAAACCATTTTAGACCCTTCTATCTTCGCTAAAGACACTTTAACATTTATGAGGAATGCCAAAAAAGAGCCTGGGACTTGAGATGTTGATGTTGCATAAAAAGAGAGTTTTTCCAGAAAATGAAATTAATAATTTACTCTATGAATTTTCTTTTCAAATTCTATTTTTTAAGATGAAAAATAAAAATATAGCAGTGATTTCCTAAACTATTAGAATACATAAAAACTGAAAACTAAATCAGAAACTAAAATATATCCTTTCAGTTCAAGTTTTTTATTACTCATTTCATTTCATTAAAGCAGCATATGTAAGCAAATATTAAATGAAATTGAAAAGTTAAAGTAGCTCCAGCAGTGTATATTAAGCCAACCATATTGGCAAGACTGTTTACCTGCAACTTCTTAGATTTAGATGGGTCATTTTCTACCATACGTCAGAACTTTTTATTCACTAGAACACTATTAAATTACTGCTCCAGTGAATTGGTCAAGCCAGTGTTCTTCTAAAAGAATTTCATTTACACCTGCCACATATTGTCATTATTAGAGGCTTTCAGGCATATCAGGAAAAAAAGAGAGAGAATTTATTTTCTCTAAATTATGCATTTACTTTTAGTGGTAGCCACAAGATCATTTGTGATGCCTGCTTTTTGGGTTTAGAACCAGGCACAGAAGTGTACGTGGGATTGTGAAAGCTAAGAAACTTCAGGAACAATGTTTTAAAATACATGGTATTATTTGTGTAAAAATTTATTCAGTTTGCTTATCAAATGTAAATAGGTAAGCTAACCAACAGTAGGAAGAATTTTTAAAAATATAAAGAACAAAGATTACACACCTTGTTATCAAAATCAGGTAACATTTTCTTGACTGTCTGCTCAGAACCTTCTCTGTTGTTTCAAGAAGCAATAGTCCTAGTTTATAAGCATCATATTAATGCCACCTAGCATATTATTAAGAACAACACTACATTGAATGAGGTCAATCTATCTCTTTCTGGGTCACATAGCAGCCAGTCTATTCTGCTCACCTCCTTGGGTTATTTACTCTGCAGCAGGAAGCACCACACACTTTCGGAAGTGCCCCAGTCAGCTTTTCTCTCAGCAGCAGAGCATGCTTGTCAGAAATGGCCTCTCCTTTCTGTTCTTCATTCTGGAGCAAAGTCCTACCTCCAAGTTTGCCCCAGAAACTTATGTGACATTATATGTCACTGAGGTCATTTGTACTTCTTTGCTTGAATAGACTTCCTCATAAATCTGGTTTTGTGAATATCAAGTTTTTGCCCATCGGGAAAAGTACAAAGCAATAAAAAGGTAATGTTTAGAATGAGCTACTGCTGATTTATTTTGGAAATTTAACCTTCTCACTGAATTAAAGCTTTTCTTCTTCTCCTTTATTTTAGAAGATAGAGTAAATGTGGCAGATTTCAGAAAACTAGAATGGCTTTTCCCAGAAACAACAGCAAATTTTGATAAACTGTTAATTCAATATCGGGGATTTTGTGCTTACACGTTTGCTGCAACAGATGGTCTTCTCCTTCCAGGTATATCATTGGAAATGAGACTGCTCTCCTTTCCCCAATTTTTTCTTTATATGGAGTTCTGTCATTGTCACTTGAATATTCACTTTAAAAACTTTATGGAATCTAATGGTGAACTAACAAAGGATCTACAAAGATGATCCAGACAAAGTCTTTATTTTGGAGGTGCTCTGGTAGATTGACATAAGCAAGAAATTGTAAGTGATTAGTAATGGAAAGTGTATATGTGTTATGAAATATGGATGCTGCAGTACCATTGACCAAGGGGATGACTCATATGGCCAATGAAGAATTCTAGAAATGTTACACAACATTGGCTGCATGCGGTGGCTCATGCCTGTAATCCCAGCACTTTGGGAGGCCAAGGCGGGTGGATCACTTGAGGTCAGGAGTTGGAGATCAGCCTGGCCAACATGGTGAAACCCTGTCTTTAGTAAAAATACAAAAATTAGCCAGGCGTGGTGGCACATGCCTGTAGTCCCAGCTACTTGGGAGGCTGAGGCAGGAGAATCACTTGAACCCGGGAGGCAGAGATTGCAGTGAGCTGAGATCACTCCACTGCACTTCAGCTGGGCAACAAAGTGAGATTTTGTCTCAAAACAAATGTTACACAACATTACTAAAAATATATCATCTTCCAAAGTAATTACTGAAAGAGCAACACTTATTGGACATGTTTGTTAAAAAATATTCTTTGTTACTTTGCAGTTATATTTCACTGGCATAGATAGGATTTCTCTGTTAGATGCCTATAAGGAAATGGCTAATATTAAGTAAAATTTCTCTATGATGTATATATTATTATAGCTTCTCCAAAATAAAGAATAAATCAGAGATAGAGATGAAAGAAATTATCATCCAAAAAGTGCTGTGTGAATTGTGAATAAGAAAAAGCCTGCCAGGGCTAGAATGAAAACAGTGTGACAAGATTGTGTCTTAATTTACTTTACACCATTAACCTTATTTTTCTTCTTTCTTCATTATTTTTTTCTTTATTTCTTTTGTTATGTTTCACAATTGGGTATTTTTTCATTAAAAATAACTATTGGGATTGTGTGTATACAGGCTAGAGAGAACACAAAATTGGCTCATTTAAAAAATGTTATTACATTTTTGATAATGGGAATAACAAAATGTTTACTGTGGGAAATTGAGAGTAATATTCTGAGGCCCAGTGAGGGTCACTTATACTGGGGAGAAAACAATCAAGAGCCATGCAGAAGTAAAATGCAGTGGATTGTAGATAGTTTCCTTTTTTTTCTCCTCCCTCCCTCTCTCCCTCCCCTCCTGCCTCCCCCTCTCCATTCCTTCCTTCCTTCCCTGTTTCACACAAATAAGAAGGGAAAGGAAAAACACGGATGTGGGGTGATGGCAGAGGAAGCACGATGTGGTTGGAAAAGCTATGGGCTAGGGTTCAGAAGAGCCTGTCCTGTGTCCTTAGTGAACTAGGTAACCTTTATGAAATCTCACACCTTCTGTGGACCTCAGTTTCTCCTCAGGAAAATGAAAAGGATCAACCAGGAGGTCTGTATGGTCCCTTCCAGGGTCTCCCAACTCTGGGTCTAAGAAGAAAGAGGGCAAAGTAGAAAAGTAGAAGAGCTTGTGGGGCCATGAGTTTCATATTCCTCTCCGAATAAGTGAATTCTGACGATTTCTGCTTACTACATTATTTCTACTTCATTATTTTCTGGGCAGCAGCAACCTGCATTACCTCAGATGTATTCTGTAGAACTTCCCTTCTTCCATTCAGGAGTGGAGACCACATGCCTTAAATCCCAGGGTAACACTGGCACTTACCAGTTAGGATCCTTTTCCGATGACTTCATTGACTTCATTGCCTACCACGCTTTCCCTCATTTGCTCCACTCCAGTGGCACTTGCTTTCTTGCTGTTGTTGAACAGTTGAAGCCCACTTTCACCTCAGAGCCTTTGCACTCTACTTGGAAAACTCTGCCTCCCAGGTTGCTAATCGCCTTGCTGCCTCATTTTATTCAGCCTTCCCTAATCACTCAATTTAAAATATCAATTGCACACTTCTTCCTTTTACTATGTATTTAACGTGCTTTATTATTTTTTTCATGTAGCACTTGTCACTCTGTGGCCTATGATATATTTGTGATTTTTTGAGAGCAGGGAATTTGTTATCTTCTATAGCCTTAGCACCAAGAACATGGTCAATAACTATTTGTTGGATAAATGAAAGAATAAATGAATAAGATAGTGTTACTCTTTCTAATACAACTTCCACAAACTATGTGGATATTTAACTATCTATGTAGTATCTTTTTACAGTGAAAAATATTTGCTAATATGCAAATTTGCATTTTGGAAAAGATGTCCCATTTTTGTAGTTCTTACTGGGTTATTTTAAACATAGTCCTTGCAATAGTTAGTTGAAGTAGCTTTGAAAAATCTGCCAGATGAGTAAGTGGCTTTTCATAAAAGATTTTTTAAATTATTATATCTGAATAGTGGAAGGTATTTTTACATAAAATACAGTTTAAAATCATACTTTAACATAAAAATATAATTAGTATGGATTTCACATATCATTTAAAAAATGTATAAATTAAAATGCTAATTATAACATTTTAGCAAAATAAAAGCATAAGTGATATGTTAAAAATGGAGTGGAAGGGGCTGGGCATGGTGGCTCATGCCTGTAATCCCAGCACTTTGGGAAGCCAAGGTGGGTGGATCACCTGAGGTCAGGAGTTCAAGACCAGCCTGACCAATTTGGTGAAACCCCGTCTCTATTAAAAATACAAAAATTAGCCGCGTGTGGTGGTGCACACCTGTAATCCCAGCTACTCAGGAGGCTGAGACAGGAGAATTGCTTGAACCCAGGAGGCAGAGGTTGCAGCGAGCTGAGATCACGCCACTGGACTCCAGCCTGGGTGACAGAGCAAGACTTTGTCTCAAAAAAAAAAAAAAAAAAAGGAGTAGAAGGGCCAGGAACAGTGGCTCATGCCTGTAATCCCAGCACTTTGGGAGGCCGAGGTGAGCAGATCGCTTGAGTCCAGGAGTTCGAGACCAGCCTGGGTGACGTGGTGAAACCCCATCTCTACAAAAAAGGTTAGCTAGGTTGAGGGACACATGCCTGTAGTCCCAGCTACTTGGGAGGGTAAGGCAGGAGGATCCCTTGAGCCTGGGATGTTGATTCTGCAGTGAGCTGAGACTGCGCCACTGCATTCCAGCCAGGTTGATAAGAGTGGGACACAGTCTCAAAAAAAAAAAAACTTGGAGTGGATGAGGAATGGCTCTATGGTATGTTACAAACACAGAGTAACAATTTTTCTTTTTCTTTTTGAGACAGTCTTGCTCTGTCACTCAGGCTAGAGTGCAATGGCACGATCTCAGCTCACTGCAACCTCTGCCTCCCAGGTTCAAGCTATTCTCCTACCTCAGCCCCCTGAGTAGCTGGGATTACAGGCGCACACCACCATGCCCATCTAATTTTAGTATTTTTAGTAGAGACGGGGTTTCACCTTGTTGGTCAGGCTGCTCTTGAACTCCTGACCTCAGGTGGTCTGCCTGATTTGGCCTCCCAAAGTGCTGGAATTACAGGCGTGAGCCACCGTGCCTGGCCAGAATAACAATATTTCATAAGTGATCAAGACATTTCATATCTAATTCTTTTTTTATTTTCAGGAAATCCAGCAATTGGAATTTTAAAATATAAAGAAAAATATTACACATTCAATAGTAAAGATGCTGCATATTCATTTGCAGAAAATCCTGAACATTATATTGATATAGTTAGAGAAAAGGCCAAAAAAAATACAGAGTTAATTCAGCTATTGGAACTTCATCAACAGTTTGAAACACTTATTCCATATTCTCAGGTAAGCAGGATCAATATTTTACGAATTTATGACATTTAAAAATATAGTTAATTTAAAAGTTATATTTTGTTGTAGAATGCTTCCCAGTCAGATGAGGGTCTTTACAGGTTGTCTGAAAGGGATTCACATCTGAAGATGAAAACTAATTGAATCAATAAAGAATAATGAAAACAGGATATGGAGTCAAATTGATGAATTAGGAAATGGGGAAAATCTGAATCAGAAAGACTTCATTGACTTATAAATAATTGAAGCTGCAGTATATTTCTGTATCTAAAATTGGAGGATCTCAACACAGATAACACAGATAGTAACTTATACTCAGCTGCAAAACTATTTAACAGGTTTAAATTGTAGTAGTCTGAAAGGCCACAGAATGGATCTCAAGGTGGGTTTCTTGTATGTCTGTGCCTATTAATTAATTCATTCATCTTATTTAGTAAGCCACTTATTGTGTGTCAGTAATTATTCTTGGCATAAGGGATTTCATGAAACAAAACAGATAAAAATCTCTACCGGTTTGGAACTCACATTTGAATGCTGTATATTCACACGTTCTTCCTCTTTGTCTCTCATTTTCATTGTTCATCTCTTTTTTTGTTCTTTTTAGAGGCAAGGTCTCACACTGTCACCCAGGATGGAGAGCAGTGGCACAATCATAGCTCACTGTAGCTTCCAACTCCTGGGTTCAAGGGATCGTCTTGCCTCAGTCTCTCAAGTAGCTGGGACACAGGCAAGTGCCACCATGCCTGGCTAATTTTTTAAAAAAACTTCTTTTTTATAGAGATAGGGTCTCGCCATGTTGCCCGGGCTGGTCTCAAACTTGTGGCTTCAAGTTATCCTCCCGCCTTGGCATCCGAAAGTTTTGGGATTATAGGCATGAGCCACCATGCCCAGCCTGTTGTTCATCTCTTAAGTGGTCTTTCTGTCTCGCCTCTCTCTTGTTGAATTCCTCTCTTTTAAACTCACTAAAATGAAAACATTTTGAAATACATGGTTTAAAATGTCTATTGTTTCCTTTTTTTTTTTTTTGCCAAGTCTTTGCTCTGTTGCCCAGGCTGGAGTGCAGTGGCGCGATCTCGGCTCACTGCAACTTTCACCTCCCAGGTTCAAGCAATTCTCGTGTCTCAACCTTCTGAGTAGCTGGAACTACAGGCACACCTGGCTAATTTTTGTAGTTTTAGTAGAGATAGGGTTTCACCATGTTGGCAAGGCTGGTCTCAAACTCCTGACCTTAGGTGATCCACCCACCTTGGCCTCCCAAAGTGCTGGGATTACAGGTGTGAGCCATCACACCCGGACTTGTTTGCTATTTTTATCAACATTTTAACTATAAAGCAGGTGGGCTTTGTGCCACTGACCTGGCTAGCAGGGATCCAAGCCATAATTAGTGAGAGGACTGTTGGGCTGGTGACAGTGGAGCACAGAGGATGGTCTGAACACACGGGCAGGAAGACCAGAAACAAGCTAAGGATTAAGTCATCTGAGGAGGGTGGGGGGAGTATGGCAGTCAGGACCATGGACAGCTCAGTTGGTGCTGTTATTCTGACATCGTGATGTGCTGTGTTCTGACATTGTGTTATTCTGACATCGTGATGACATCGTTGATGTAGCACTCCAGCTCCCCTTTCCAATGAAGCTATCCTGCAGAGCCTTCTAGGTTCCTACTGTTGTGATGAGAGATTGGTCTTGTCTACAGTGCCTTTCTGTATGTGAGCCAAATAGTAGGTAGGCCTACAATTTTTGTTTCCACTAAAAAGTTACTCAGAAAATGTACCAATTTAACTTCATTATCACGCTTGTCAGTTACCCATAATCCTGCGAGGACTTGTTAATACCTCAGTTTGTAATATTTGCCAATTTGATGAATTTAAAATGGTACTTATTTTTTTTTTTTCTGAGTCAGAGTCTTGCTCTGTTGCACAGGCTGGAATGCAGTGGTGCGGTATCAGCTCACTGCAACCTCCGCCTCCCAGGTTCAAGCAGTTCTCTGCCTCAGCCTCCTGAGTAGCTGGGATTACAGGCATCCGCCAACACGCCTGGATAATTTTTGTATTTTTAGTAGAGATGGGGTTTCACCATCTTGGTCAGGCTGGTCTTGAACTCCTGACCTTGTGATCCACCTGCCTCGGCCTCCTAAAGTGCTGGGATTACAGGGGTGAGCCACCGCACCGGGCTGTTATTACTGTTTTATTGTGCATTTTTCTGATAGTGAAGTTTAACATTTCTTCTTATTTATCTGTTCAGGTTTCCCCTTCTGTACGTTGCATATTTATAACTTTTGCCAGTTTTTTTTTCCATTTCTGTTTCTGTTTTTAAGTTGTTGACTGGCAGTTCCTTGTCTATTCTAAATATTAATCCTTTATAAGTTATAAAAGTTGCAAATGTCTTTTCCCAGCCTGACACCTCCGTTAACTTTATAAGTCGAATCCTTCATTGAAGACACATCTTTAATTTTAATGTAGTCATATCTATTAATTTTCTCCTTTAAAGATTGTGCTTTTTTGAAATCTTATTTTAGAAATTCTCCTCTGTCCTAAGATGATTCTTTCACATTTTATTTTTATTTTTTTGAGACAGAGGCTCACTCTGTAGCCCAGGCTGGAGTGCAATGACATGAACATGGCTCACTACAGCATTTACCTCCTGGGTTCAAGCAATCCTCTTGCCTTGGGCTTTTGTGTAGCTGAGACCACAGGCATGCACCAACCATGCCTGGCTAATTTTTTTTTTTTTTTTTTTTTTTTTTTTTAGTTTTTCTAGAGACAGTGCCTCACTTTGTTGCTCAGGCTGGTCTTGAACTCCTAGGCTCAAGCAATCCTCTTGCCTCAACCTCCCAAAGTGCTGGGATTAAACGTGTGAGCCACCACATCCAGCCCATTTTCTTCTTTTTAAATTGTCTATCTAAATAACAGATACTCTCTAAAAGGAAATGATATTTGTTCAGGACCAGGCACTGCAATGGGAATACACTTGCCATAGTAAACCATGTGTGTATTAAGAGAGGTAAAGAAAGACAAAGTCTGTTAAGGGAAAAAGTAGGAGGATTACATAATTGTTTAAGATAATTATCCTGGCCGGGTGTGGTGGCTCACACCTGTAATCCCAGCACTTTGGGAGGCTGAGGCGAGTGGATCACAAGGTCAGGAGTTCGAGACCATCCTGGCCAACATGATGAAAACCTGTCTCTGCTAAAAATACAAAAATTAGCTGGGTGTCGTGGCACATGCCTGTATTCCCAGCTACTCGGGAGGCTGAGGCAGGAGAATCGCTTGAACCAGGGAGTCAGAGGTTGCAGTGAGCTGAGATCACACCACTCCAGCCTGGCCTGGCAACAGAGTGAGACTCTGTCTCAAAAAAAAAAAAAAAAAAAAAAAAAGGATCATTATCCTTGGCTTGGTTGGACAGGCAGTTGCTGGGCAGATGTCATCACAGAAACATTTTTTCTGTGTAAGGTTGTGGTGGCCTTTGTGCAGGATTGTGTTTTTTGGAGAGTCTTTTGTGATTATTTTTATCAGGGATTTGCCACGAGAACCCTTCCTTCATGGCCGATTTGCCACAAAAGCCCTTCTTTCATGGCCGTCCCTGGCTCTATTTGTCAGAGTTTTTAACACAAGTGACACCATTTTGATTCTGACAACTTTCACACAATTTATTTTTTAAATTGAGATCTTTAGTCTATTTGGAGATAATAAAGGATTCTAATTTTATTTTTCTTCCTGTAGTAAGCCAGTTTTCCTAACACGATTTACTAAATAATGTAAATGTATTTCCCACAAAATACAATGCACCTCTATTGTATTAACAACTTTCATATGAAATAGGTTTGTTTCTAGGCTTTCTATTATGTTGCATTGGTCTATTTATCATCTCTATCCTAATACCACACTGCTTTAATTACTATTGCTTTGTAATATATTTTATTATCTGATAAGGAAGCTCTCTTCTTTGCCTTTTAGTTTTCAAAATTTTCCATGTAAGTTTCTTAATGAATTTGCTGTTTCCCCAAAAAATCTTACTGGAATTTTAACTGGAATTGCATTAAACTAATGAAATAATTTGTGGGGGAATTTATATACTTATTATATTGGATTGTCCCATCAATAAAAATACCATTTGCAGGCCGGGCACAGTGGCTCACACTTGTAATCCCAGCATTTTGGGAGGCCGAGGCGGGCAGATCACGAGGTCAGGAGATCGAGACCACAATGAAACCCCGTCTCTACTAAAAATACAAAAAATTAGCCGGGCGTGGTGGCGGGCGCCTGTAGTCCCAGCTACTCGGAGAGGCTGAGGCAGGAAAATGGCGTGAACCCGGGAGGCGGAGCTTGCAGTGAGCCGAGATTGCGCCACTGCACTCCAGCCTGGGTAACAGAGCGAGACTCCGTCTCAAAAAAATAAATAAATAAAAATACCATTTGCATAGTGTTTTTTCCTATAGTAGTTTCATTAATTATGCCTTCATAAAACTTGATGGATTTAGTTATATTTTATTCTCTACCTGTTTCTAAAATAGTAGTTGAGTTTTTGCCATTCATATATGTATTCCTAAATAATATATTTCTGTGAAATGACCTCATTTTGCCCAATTTTCTGTTAGTTGATTTCTCTTTATCTTAGTGATTTGCAGGAAGTGTTTTTTCAAAATTATATTTTGGATATGAATTCTTTGTTAAATATATGTTTTGAAGATATGTTTTCTTAGTTTGTAGCTTATGTTTTCATTCTTTTTGTGGTGTCTCTTGATGAACAAGTCTTTCATTTTAATGTGTAATTTGTCATTATTTTTTCTTCATGTCTTAAGTTCTTATGTATTCTGAGATCACAAAAATATTCTTACGTTTTTTTAAAAGAAATATGTTTTGTCTATTATGTAGAGCCTTTAGTCCACTTGGATTTTATTTTTGTTTGTGGTGGGAGGTAAAGATCCAATTTTATTTTTTTCCCATTTGTGGTGAAATTGTCGTAGACCATTTGTTTAATAGTCTGTCCTTTCCTCACTGATCTACAGTGTCTTATCAATAACCACAGGCTTATTTTTGCACTCTCTATTATGTTCAGTTATTCAATTTTAAAAAAATTCCTGTACTGATATCTTCAATAGCTTTATAAGTCTTGATATCTGGTAGAGTAAGTTTTCACATTCTTTCTTCTCTGAAAAGTCTTGTCTGTACTAGACTCTTTACTTTTATAAATTTGAGAAGTACATAATGAAGTTCCATTAAAAACCCTTGAAGGAATTCTGTTGAAATTGCCTTGTATATATAGGTTAGTGTGAGAAAGATGGATATTTTTACAACATTGAGTCTCCATATCCAAAGCATCAATGTAGTTTTATAATATTTCGTATCAAGGAATTTCACATTTTTTTGGTTAGATTTATTTGTAGGGACTTTATATTTTTTGTTGCTATTTTAAATGCTGTTGATGCTTAGGATTGAATTTTAGTTCATTATTGCTTATATTATGGAAATGCAGTTTAATTTCTGCATATTGATTGTATATTCAGCAACCTTAATAAACTCCCTTACTAATTCTAATAATTGATATTTGAGAGTCTATTGATATTTAGAGTCTGTTAGTTTTTTTTTCTTAATGTGGGTCATCACAATATATGCAAATAATAATTCTTTCCCCTAGACTTTGTATTTTTTTTAACGCTATATTGCTTTATTACACGAAGTGAGTGTCGTTGTGGGGAGCAGGGGCATCATGGTGAAGAAATAAATCAGAGGACTGCAAATGCAGGGAGCAATAATGTTAAAATCGTAATATGCAAAATGAATAATTGCAATCATTTTCTTAAGACTCAACTCATAGATGGAAAATTTTAATTGCTATTGCAGAAAGCATCTGTATGAAGTAGAAATTGGTTTTGATAACATAAGTAGAGAATATCTAGAAAATGGAGGTAAATTGGATGTAAAATTCTGGCAGCAATGTAATGTGTCCAGTGGTAAGGCTGAGGCCAGCACCTAATGAGGATGAAAGTTCTGTAGGGAATTTTGGGTGGTACTTGGAGAAATATTACACTATGCCTAAACCAAGCTGAATTGCTTTCACAAGTGTTACAAAGTTTCATATAGTAAAAGGTTTGTTTGTTTTTTCTACAAGCACTCCATTTTCACAGCAAGAGTGGTACAGAATACTTAAACAAGGAAGAGAGTATTCATGGAAGATATAGTATGTAGCTCTTTGATATACTAATGCATAAAATTCAAAATGATTAAACTATAGTACATGTGGGGCTTTTTACAATGACGAGGTGGTGGTTACAGAAAGCCTGGCCCTAGTGTATCAATCTCTAGAAAGCAACCACCACCCTTCTATGTGTGTTCTTATTTTTCATTTTTCTTCATTTTTCTTAATCAGCTCTGCTGTTGGCCGCTTCTTAGCAAAACTGGTTAAAACAAAATTTTAATCATTGAACATAGTACTCTGGCAATCAGGACATTTAAAACCTTCCATATTCTAGGGGCAAAGAAAGTAGTGTGTGACATTTAAAACTGATTTACCAGCAAAGTGGTAAAAACTTTTCCTGCATGAAAGACTTCCACAACTTTCCCAATCAGGTCATCATAGAAGGTTTGACTTAAGGTGGTTTTGAAGCTAACGTAAAAACTTCTGTTTCTGGAGTGATGTGAATAGTGTGGTAAATTCCATCCGATTTCATTCCATTGATTAAATACCCACAAGGATTTAACAGTGTGGCAGAACCTAGTATGAGGTCACTATTTCCACTCTCATGAGTGACATCCTTTGTAGTGATGCCATCTTTCGTGTAGGACTGATTCATAACTGCTTGGTCAAGCTCACTATCAGAATTTCCAGGGTTTAATCTGTTTGCTTGCCAGATTCTCTGGGAAATCCAAAGTATATACAAGTACCAACGGTCAGAATTCACACATTCCATACAATATGCTGTTCCACTTGGAAAATTACATTAAGAAACGGTTTCTTCCTGGAAATTCTGGTGTGGGCACACTTGGTGAGAAGCCTTCATGAAATTTCAGGCGAATAAGAGAAGCTTTTCATTGAGCCAAATCCGGTGTCATCCCTAGCAAGCTTCAACAGGGGAACTAGTGCTTTCAGCAAAAGTTGGTCCCATATGTCTTCCAAATAAAACGTCTCTTGGAGATAAACATGCTACTGTCACTGAGTACATAAGCTTCCTGTTTGTCAGTTTTTGTCACACTTACGATGGAACATTGCAGATCCTTCCAAAATATGTCACCCTCAGATCTTGGAGTAGTGAAAAGATTTCCAGATTTTTGGTTTGCATCGGGTTGCTGCCAGGAGGACCTCCAGCAGCTTCTAGGGCCCATTGAAAAACTGTACAACTTCCATCATTGTGAGACTAGAGAACAATCAACAACCACAGTAAATCAACTAAATGAAATACCTTTTTCTGCTGCTGCTGCTGCTGCAACTTGTTCAGGATGTGTTACATTCCCGTTCCTTTTTTTGCTATAATTTTATATTGATATTTTTTAAGGATTAAAAACTCTTCCTGGCTTTTTCTTTCTTTCTTTTTTTGGTAAGTAAAAGTTGAACTTGAGACTGGAAATAGAGGCAGATACAGTTCAGTCTCCTGTAGTCTGTTGTTTCACCATTAGAGAGTAGAGTGAGCACTAGCTAATGTTGCAGTACATACTGTGGAGGACTGTAGATGTCATTATACTCTTTACTTTTGTCTTATCTTACTACATTGACAAGCAACTCTAGTATAGTATCAAATAGAGGTAGCGAAATTGGGCAACTTTGTCTTCTTATCCCCCCAAATAATATTTCTGATATTTCATAATTGCAGTGTTCATTGTAGCTTTTTGTGGATTTTGTTTTATTAGGTTAAGGGTTTCCTCTCTAATCTCATTTGCTGAGAGTTTTTTATATGAATAGTTATTGAATTGTATCAAATACTGTTTCTGCATCTTTTGAGATGATCATTTGGCCTTTATCCTTCAATCTGCTAATGTGGTGAATTGTATTATTTCTACAATTAAGCCAACTTTGCATTCCTGGGATCAATCCAACCTGGTATGTTTTATTTTATTTATTTAAAAAATACATTCTTGAATTCATCTTTTTAATTTCTCTTTAGAAGTTTTACATTTATATTCCTCAGTGCAATTAACCTATGCATTTCCTTTCTTTTGCTGTCCGTTGTTTTGATGTGAAAGTTATACATGTCTTATAAATGTGTATGAATGTTTTATATTTTCTTTTCTCTGAAAGAATTTATGCATAATTGGAATTATCTGGTAAGGTATGCTGATAAAGCTCTCTGGGTTTCTTTGGTTGGAAACATTATAACTATGCTAAATTAAACTATAAGTTTAACTACTTTTGTGATTACAGGAATTTTTTCCAGGTAGTTTATTTCTTTTGTATCAGATTCAATAAGTTGTATTTTTCTAGGAATTTATTCAAATCATCTAAGTTTTTAAACTTATTCTCATGAAGATTTCACAATATCCTTTTACTATTTGTTTAATCTGTACATTATCTTATGCTGTCTTTTAAACTCCAGATATTGTTTATTTGAGTCTTCTCTCTTTTTATTTTGATTAATCTTGCCAGAGCACTAGTTTCTCAGTCTTTTTAAAGAATCAGCATTTGACTTTATTGACCCTATTTCATGAGTGCTTTCATTTTATATTTTCTTCTCTGATCTTTATTATTTTCCTTTATCTAGTTCCTTCATTTTATTCTGTTTTCTAACTTTTAAAGATAGATGCTTAGCTCATTAGTTTTTAGCCTTTCTTTTTAACTTAATGCAATAAATTTCCTTTTTACTATACTATGAGAGTTGTATGTCACATAAGTTTTTAAAAAATAATTACAACCTTTATTTTAGATTCAGGGTACAAATGTGCAGGTTTGTTACATGGGTATATTGCATGAAGCCGAGGTTTGAGGTATGACTGATCTTGTCACCCAGGTAGTGAGCATAGTACCCAACAGTTTTTCAGCCCTTGCCCTCCTCTCTCTCTCCCCACTCTAGTAGCCCCCAGTATCTGTTGTTGCCATCTTGATGTCCATGAGTACCCAGTGTTTAGCTCCTACTTATGAGTGAGAACATGTGGTATTTGGTTTTCTGTTCCTGCATTAATTTGCTCAGGATAATGGCCTCCAGCTGCATCCATGTTTCTGCAGCATACTTTTAAACATAGTTATTTTCATCATAGTTCGGTTCTGAATATTTTCTAATTCTCTTTAGCATTTCTTCTTTAGATTATAGGTTATTTATGTTTGTTAGTTTACTCACAAAGAGTTTCCATTTTGCAATGCAAAGCTATTATCGATATCTAATTTTTAAAAAGAATCAAGAGACTTTTATAATTTGTTTTAAATATTTTTAAGGTTTAAAAACTGTTTAAAATTTGTAATTCCTAGTAGGAAAACATTATCTGGATGGATACCCTAATGGCAAACCACTGTAAAATGCTTCAGCTGCATTTGGGGTGGAGGGGTAGGGATTATCCTCAAAGCACCCCAGTTCTCTTGATGAGAAGGTCAGAGGTACACTGGTTTGTATTGTTGCGACATCCATTAGGTGGTCCAGGTTGCGTTTCCTTCACCAAGGGCTTTATTTATCAGAAGGGCATTACGCTTGACCTCCAAATTTGGCTGACAATTTACTAATGAGATTCGTAACGTTTCTACTGTACTGGTATTTTGACGTACTTGCTGGGTTCTAGGCCACATCCTAGAAGGCCACCATAACATCTGGACCCTGCATGGCTGCAAGAACCTCTGGGTCACTAAGAATGTCATTGAGTTCAGGCGTTCGTGCCATTCCAGGCATTCCTCCGTGAACATTAACAGGCCTTCCCACAGGAAAGCCAGCTGGAAAAGAGAGCCTACTGAGTTCCTGATCCCTCTGGGCTCTCTCATGCTCTTTTTGAGCCTTTTCAACTATTTTTTCTTTGATCGCTCACTCTTCATGTTTTTGCTCATACTTCCTCTGATGTTCTGCAATTTTCTAGGCCCTAGGTTGAACTTCTTTCAGCATTGTGCTAGCATCTTCATAATCCAATTTACAGACAAGGGGCAAGATCATGGGCTGCTTCTTCCCAATGGCCCAGAAGTCTGTGTGTGAAAACCACTTGTAAGGCTCACCACTTGTAAGGCTGGGCTGAATCAGGATTTATTTCAATGGCTCTGTTACAATATCAGATGGCAGCATTTGGCTTCTGTCATTTGTTGAAGACACTGGCTCTCTTTGGCATACAGAATGGTCAAGAGAGGATTCAGCTTGAAGGCAACTGTGAATAAGTCAATGGCTTTCTGTGGTTCACCATCATTTAGGGCTTCGATGGCAGCCACTTTCTTATCATCTGCCTGATCCATCATCTGTTATCTCTGCATTTTCATCTCCCCTTTCTTTTTTATTTTTAAAATTTATTTTATTATTACTTTTTAAATTTTAAGTTCCAGGATACATGTGCAGGACATGCAGGTTTATTACACAGGTAAATGTGTGCTGTGGTGGTTTGCTGCCCCTATCAACCCATTACCTAAGTATTAAGCGCAGCATGCATTAGCTATTTTTCCTGATGCTCTCCTTCTCCTTGCCCCTCCTTGTTGAACAAGCCCCACTGTGTGTTGTTCCCCTCTTTGTGTCTATGTTTTCTCATTGTTCAGCTCCCACTTACAAGTGAGAACGCGTGATGTTTGTTTTTCTGTTCCTGCGTTAGTTTGTTGAGGATAATGTCTTCCAGCTCCATCCATGTCCCTGCAAAGGACATGATCTCATTCCTTTTTATAGCTGCATATTATTCCATGGTGTATATGTACCACATTTTCTTTATCCAGTTAACCATTGATGGGCACTTAGGTTGATTCCATGTCTTTGCTATTGTGAATAGTGCTGCAGTGAACATACACATGCATGTATCTTTATAACAGAATAATTTATATTCCTTTGGGTATATACCCAGTAATGGGATTGCTGGGTCAAATGGTATTTCTGGTTCTAAGTCTTTGAGAAATCACCACACTGTCTTCTGCAATGGTTGAACTAATTTACACTCCCACCAACAGTATAAAAGCATTGCTATTTCTTCACAGCCTCACCAGCATCTGTTGTTTCTTCACTTTTTAATAATTGCCATTCTGACAGGCATGAGATTATATCTCATTGTGGTTTTGATTTGCATTTCTCTAATGATCAATGATGTTGAGCTTTTTTTCATATGTTTGTTGGTTGCATGAATGTCGTCTTTTGATAAGTGTCTGTTCATGTCCTTTGCCCACTTTTTAATGGGGTTGTTTGTTTTTTTCTTGCAAATTTGTTTAAGTTCCTTATAGATTCTGGATATCAGACCTTTATCAGATGGATAGATTATAAAAATTTTCTCCCATTCTGTAGGCTCTCTATTCACTCTGATGATAGTTTCTTTTGCTGTGCAGAAGCCCTTTAGTTTAATTGGATCCCATTCATCAGTTTTTGCTTTTGTTGCTGTTGCTTTTGACATTTTTGTCATGAAATCTTTGCCCATGTGTATGTCCTGAATGGTATTGCCTAGATTTTCCTTTAGGGTTTTTATAGTTTTATAGTTTTGGGTTTTACATTTAAGTCTTTAATCCATCTTAAGTTAATTTTTGTATAAGGTGTAAGGAAGGGGTCCAGTTTCAATTTTCTGCATATGGCTAGCCAGTTCTTCCAGCACCATTTATTAAATAGGCCATCCTTTCCCCATTGGTTGTCAAAGATCATATGGTTGTAGATGTGCAGTTTTATTTCTGAGTTCTCTATTCTGTTCCATTGGTCTATGTGTCTGTTTTTGTACCAGTACCATGCTGTTTTGGTTACTGTAGGTTGCAGTATAGTTTGAAGTTGGGTAGCATGATGCCTCCAGCTCTGTTCTTTTTGCTTAGGATTGTCTTGACTATATGGGCTCTTTTTTGGCTCCATATGAATTTTAAAGTAGTTTTTCTAATCTGTGAAGTACGTCAATGGTAGTTTAATGGGAATACCATTGAAGGTATAAGTTACTTTGGGCAGTATGGCCATTTTCACAATATTGATTCTTCCTATTAATGAGAATGGAATGTTTTTCCATTCGTTTGTGTCTTCTCTGATTTCCTTGAGCAGTGGTTTATAGTTCTCCTTGAAGAAGTCCTTCACTTCCTTTGTTAGCTGTATTTCTAGGTATTTTATTCTCTTTGTGGTAATTGTGAATGGAAGTTCATATCATGATTTGGCTCTCTGCTTGCCTGTTGTTGGTGTATAGGAATGCTTGTGATTTTTGCACATTGATTTTGTATCCTGAGACTCTGCTGAAGTTGCTTATTACCTTAAGAAGCTTTTGGGCTAAGACAGTGGGGTTTTCTAGATAGAGGATCATGTCATCTGGAAACAGACAGTTTTACTTCCTCTCTTCCTATTTGAATATCCTTTATTTCTTTCTCTTGCCTGTCTGCCCTGTCCAGAACTACCAGTACTGTGTTGAATAGGAGTGGTGAGAGAGGGCATCCTTGTCTTGTGCCAGTTTTCAAGGGGAATGCTTCTAGCTTTTGCCCATTCAGTGTATTGGCTGTGTGTTTGTCATAAATGGCTCTTATTATTTTGAGGTATGTTCCATCAATACCTAGTTTATTGAGAGTTTTTAACATGAAGAGATGTTGAATTCTACGGAATGCCTTTTCTGTGTCTATTGAAATAATTATGTGTTTTTTGTCTTTTGTTCTGTTTATGTGATGAATTATGTTTATCGATTTGCGTATACTGAACCAGCCTTGAATCCTGGGGATGAAGCCAACTTGATCATGGAGGATAAGCTTTTTGATGAGCTGCTGGATTCAGTTTGCATCAGGATTGCACTGAGGATTTTTACATCAATGTTCATCAGGGATATTGGCCTGTAGTTTTTTATTTTTGTTGTATCTCTGCCAGGTTTTGGCATCAGGATGATACTGCCTCAAAAAATGAGTTAGGGAGCAGTCCTTCCTTTTCCATTGTTCGGAAGAATATCAGAAGAAATGGTACCAGTTTCTCCTTGTACCTCTGGTAGAATTCATCTGGAAATCTGTCTGGTCCTGGGCTTTTTTTGGTTGGTAGGCTATTTATAACTGCCTCAATTTCAGAACTCGTTATTAGTCTATTCAGGATCCAACTTCTTCCTGGTTCAGTCTTGGGAGGGTGTACGTGTCCAGGAATTTATCCATTTCTTCTAGATTTTCATTATTATTATTATTATTATTATTATTATTATTATTATACTGTTCTGGGATACATGTGCAGAATGTGCAGGTTTGTTAAATAGGAATACATGTGCCATGGTGGTTTGCTGCACCTATCAACCTGTTATATACGTTATGTGTTTCTCTTAATGCTATCCCTCCCCTAGTCCCCCAACCCTCGACAGGCACCAGCATGTGGTGTTCCCCTCCCTGTGTCCATGTGTTCTCATTGTTCAACTCCCACTTATGAGTGAGAACATGCGATGTTTGGTCTTGTGTGATCATAGCCCACTGCAGCCTCAAACTCCTGCTTCAAGCAATCCTCCTGCCTTGGCCT
Source organism: Symphalangus syndactylus (assembly GCF_028878055.3). Classification (NCBI taxonomy): domain Eukaryota; kingdom Metazoa; phylum Chordata; class Mammalia; order Primates; family Hylobatidae; genus Symphalangus; species Symphalangus syndactylus. Next base: position 65,235,270 of record NC_072424.2, read on the forward strand.
CCCATTTAGCTGGGACTATAGCCACACGCCACTGTGCTTGGCTTTAGAATCTCTTTTTAACTTGAGTTTTCATTTGCCCTTAATTTTTAAAAATTTTTATTGATACATAATAAATGTATGTATTTGTGGGGTACATGTAATATTTTGATACATGTATATAATATATTATGATCAAATCAGGGTAATTAGCATATCCATCACCTCAAATGTTTACTATTTCTTTGTGTTGGGAACATTCAGAATCCTCTCCTCTGGCTACTTTGAAATATAAAATAAATTTTTGTTAACTATAGTTGCCCTACTGTGCCCTAGAACACTAGAACTTATTCCTCCTATCTAACTGTAATTTTGTCCCCATTAGCTAACCTCTCCCCATCCACTCCCCTTCCCAGCCTCTGGTAACCACTATTCTACTCCCTACTTATATGGGCATGATCTATGGGATCAACATTTTTAGCTCCTACATGAGTGAAACGTGGTATTTGTCTTTCTGTGCCTTGCTTATTTCATTTAACATAATGTCATCCAGTTCAATCCATGTTGCTGTAAATGACAGGATTTCATTCATTTTTATGGTTGAATGATATTCTATTGTGTAAATATACCACATTTTCTTTATTCTCCTGTTGGTGGACACTTAGGTTTTTTCCATATCTTGACTATTGTGAGTAGTACTGTGATAAACATAGGAGTGCAGATATCTCTTTGACATACTAATTTCCTTTCCTTTGGATATATGCCCAGCAGTGGGATTACTGGATCATATGGTATTTCTATTTTTAGTCTTTTTGAGGAGCCTTCATACTATTTTCCATAATGGCTTGCATTCCCATCAAACTTGCATTTCCATAAAAAGTGTATGAGTTCCCTTTCCCGGGCCGGGTGCGGTGGCTCACACCTGTAATCCCAGCACTTTGGGAGGCCGAGGTGGGCAGATTATGAGGTCAGGACATTGAGACCATCCTGGCTAACATGGTGAAACCCCGTCTCTACTAAAAAATACAAAAAATTAGCCAGGTGTGGTGGCAGGTGCCTGTAGTCCCAGCTACTTGGGAGGCTGAGGCAGGAGAATGGTGTGAACCCAGGAGGCGGAACTTGCAGTGAGCCGAGATCACGCCACTGCACTCCAGCCTGGGTGACAGAGACTCCATCTCAAAAAAAAAAAAAAAAAAAAAAAGTGAGTTCCCTTTCTCTACGTCCTCACCAGCATTTGTTGTTTTCTTTTTTATAACAGGCATTTTAACTGGAATGAGATGATAGCTGATTGTGCATTTCCCTGATGATTAGTGACATTGAGCATTTTCTTACATATCTGTTGGCCATTTGTATGTTTTATTCTAAGAAATGTCTCTTCGGATCATTTGCCCATTTTAAATTTGGATTATTTGTTGTTTTTGTTGTGTTTTTGCTGAGCTGAGTTCCTTGTAAGTTCTGGATATTCATCCCTTAATGGATAGTTTGCAAATATTTTCTCCCATTCTGTAGGTTGTCTCTTTTCTCTGTTGATTGTTTCTTTTGCTGTGCAGAAGCTTTTTAGTTTGATATAATCCCATTTGTCTATTTTTGCTTTTGTTGCCTGGGCTTTTGAGATCTTATCCAAAAGATCTTTGCCCAGACCAATGCCCTGAAGCATTCTCCTGTTTTCTTCCAGTAGTTTCATAATTTTGATTCTTATATTTAAGTCTTCATTTTGAGTCAATTTTTACATATGGTGAGAGATAGAGGTCTAGTTTCATTCTTCTGCATATGGATATCCAATTTTCCAAGTACCATTTATTGAGGAGACTGTCCTTTCTCCAGTGTGTGCTTTTGGCACCTTTGTTGAAAATCAGTTGGCTGTAAATGTGTGGATTTATTTCTGGGTTCTGTATTCTATTCTATTAGTCTCTGTGTTTTTATGCCAATACCATGCTCTTTTGGTTACTATAGCTTTGTAGCATATTTTGAAGTCAGGTAGTGTGATGCCTCCAGGTTTGTTCTCTTTGCTCAGGATTGCTTGGCTAGTCTGGGTCTTTTGTGCTTCCATATGAATTTTAGGATTGTTTTCCTATTTCTTGAAGAATGTCATTAGTATTATGATAGGGATTGCGTTGAATTTGTGGATCACTTCGGGTAGTATCATGTGACTTTTTAATGTACCATTTCTTTATAAATGTGTGTATATATTTCCTTTGAATAAATGAAAATGTGTGTGTGTGTGTGTGTGTGTGTGTGTAATTCTGGAGCTATGATATAGCCACTTACTACAAAAAGTCTCAAAGCTACTTATGGCAAAAAAAAAAAAAAAAAGGTATGTTTCACCCTTCAAATTACCACCAGATTGAGAGGCAGAGCAAGATGGCAGAATAGAACCCTCCAGTGATCATTCCCCCGCAGGAACATCAAATCGAACAAGTATCTACACAAGAAAGCACCTTCATAAAAGAACTAAAAATCAGGAGAGCAATCACAGTACCTTTTTTAAACGTCACATCAAGGAAAGAGGTACTGAAGAGGGTAGGAAAGACAGTCTTTAATTGCCTATACTACCCCTCCCCGCATGCCCCAGTAGCGGCCACGTGACACAGATAGAGAATCTGTGTACTTGGTGGAGGGAGAGCAAAGTGATTGTTAGGACCTTGCATTGGAATTCAGTGCTGCTCTGTCATAGCATAAAGCAGTACAGGGTAGAATTCGGCCAGTGCCCATGGCGGGAGCATTTAGACCAGCCCTAGCCAGAAGGGAATTGTCCAGCTCAGCAGTTGGAACCTGAGTTCTGGCTAGCCCCAGTATCATGGGCTATAGTGTACTAGGGTCCTGATAAACTTGAAAGGCAGTCTAGGCCACACAGACTACAGTTCCTGGGCAAGTCCTGGTGCCATGCTGTGCTCAGAGCCAGTGGACTTGGGTGCATGTGACCCAGTGAGACACCAGCTACGGTAGACAAGGGAGTGCTTGCATTACCCCTTTCCCAACTCCAGGCAGTGCAGCTTGGAGTTCTGGGAGGAAAGGGAAGAGTACAGAGGACTTTGTCTTGCTATTTGGATACCAGCTCAGCCACAGTAAAATAAAGCTCCAAGCAGAGTCCTGAAGCCCCAATTCCAGGCCATAGTTTGTGGATGACATTTCTAGACCCACCCTGGGCCAGAAGGGAACCCATTGCCCTGAAGGCATGGACCCAGTTTTGGCAGAATTCACCACCTGCTGACCAAAGAGCCCTTGGGTTTTGAATAATTATCAATGGTAGCCAGGCAGCAGTCACCATGGGCTTTGGGCAAGACCCAGTACATGCTGGCTTCAGGTGTGATCCAGCACATTCATAGCTATGGTGGCCACAAGGAGAGACTCTTTCTGCTTGAGGAAAGGAGAGGGATAGTAAAAACGGCTTTATCTTGCAACTTGGGTACCAGCTCAGTCACAGTATAATAAAGCACAAAGCAAACTCCTACAGTTCCTGATTCTGGGCCTTAGCTCCTGAAGGGCATTTCTAGATCTGTCCTGGGCCAGTAAGAAATCCGCTTCCCTGGCGGAGCTTGCAGTGAGCCGAGATAACGCCACTGCACTCCAGCCTGGGCGACAGAGCGAGACTCCATCTCAAAAAAAAAATCCGCTTCCCTGAAACAGGAGGCCCGGTCCTGGCAAGATTTATCACTTGCTGACTAAAGAGCCCTTGAGCCTTGAATAAACAACAGCAGTAGCCAGAAAATAGTTGCCACAGTACCAAAACCCAGTACTCTGCTGGCTTCAGGTGTGACCCAGCACAGCCCAAGTGGTGGTGTCCAAGGGGGTGCTTGCAGCACCTCTCCTCCCACTCCAGTTGGCGCAACATGGAGAGATTTTGTTTGCTTGGGAGAAAGGGAGGAGAACAAGAGCCTCTGCCTAGTATTCCAGGGAATTCTCCCACATCTTACCCAAGACCACCAAGGCAGTACCTCTATGAGTCTGCAACAGTCACAGTGTTAGTGGGCTTGGGGTGCCCCCGATACACATATGGCTGCAATGACCAAAGTCATAGATCACAGCACTCAATTCCCTTTGAATACCTGGAAAGCCTTCTCAAGAAGGACAGGTACAAACAAACCCAGATTGCTAAGATTAGAATAAATACCTAACTTGTCAATGCCCAGACATTGACAAACATCCAGAAGCATCAAGACCATCCAGGAAAACATGACCTCACCAAACAAACTAAATAAGGCACCAGGGACCAATTCCGGAGTGACAGAGATATGTGGCCTGGCCTTTCAGACAGAGAATTCAAAATAGCTGTTTTGAGGAAGCTCAATGAAATCCAAGATAATGCAGAGAAGGAACTGAGAATCCCATCAAATTTAACAAAGAGATTGAAATAATTAAAAACAAGAAATTCTGGATCTGAAAAATCTGACAAATCAAAGAATGTATCAACGTCTCTCAATAAATACTTGACCAAGCAGAAGAAACAATTGGTGAGCTTGAAGACAGGCTATTTGAAAATACATAGTCAGAGGAGTCAAAAGAAGAAAGAATAAAAAATAATGAGGCACATTTACAGGATCTAAAAAATAGCCTCAAAAGGACAAATCTAAGAGTTATTGACCTTGAGAAGGTAGAGAAGAGATAGGAGTAGAAAGTTTATTCAAAGAAATATTAACAAAGAATTTCCCAAACCTAGAGAAAAATATCAAAATTCAAGTATAAGAAGGTTATAAAACACCAAGCAGATTTAACCCAAATACTACCTCAAGAAATTTAATAATCGAACTCCTAAAGGTCAAGGATAATGGATCCTAAAAGCAGCAAGAGAAAAGAAAGAAATAACATATAAAGGAGCTCCAATACATCTGGCAGCAGATTTCTCTGTGGAAACTTTACAGGCCAGGAGAGAATGGCATGACATACTTGAAGTGCTGAAGGAAAAAAAAAAATTTTTATCCTAGAATAGTATATATCTGATGAAAATATCCTTCAAACATGAAGGAGAAATAAAGACTTTCCCAGACAAACAAAAGCTGAGGGATTTCATCACCAGACCTGTTCTATAAGAAAAGTTAAAGGGAGTTCTTCAATCTGAAAGAAAATGATATTAACAAGCAATAACAAATCATCTGAAGGCACAAAACTCATAAATAGTAACTACACAGACAAATACAAAATGTTATAACACTGTAATTGTGGTGTGTAAACTATTCATATCTCGAGTAGGAAGACTAAAAGAATAACCTATCAAAAATAGTAACTACAACAACTTTTAAAGACATAGTATAATAAGATTTAAATAGAAACAACAAAAAGTTAAGAAGCGGCAGTGGCAGAGTGGGGGATGAAAAAGTGTAGAGTTTTTATCAGTTTTTTCTTTGCTTGTTTTTGCAATCAGAGTTAAGTTGTTATCAGTTTAAAATAATGGGTTATAAGATGTTACTTGCAAGCCTCTTGGTAACCTCGAATTTAAAAATCTACAATAGATACACAAAAATATAAAGTAAGAAATTGAAACATACCACCAAAGAAAATCACTTTCACAAAAAGGAAGACAGGAAGGAAGGAAGAAAGAGAAGACCACAAAACAATGAGAAAGCAAATCACAAAATGGCAATAATAAACCCTTACTTATCCATAACACTGAATTAAATGGACTAAACAATTCTCCAATCAAAAGACAGAGTAGCTGAATGGATTTAAAAAAACAAGACCCAATGATCTGCTGCCTACAAGAAATGCACTTCACCTATAAAGACAAACATAGACTGAAAATGAAGGGATGAAAAAAGTTATTCCATGCAAATGAAAACCAAAAAAGAGCAGGAGTGGCCATACTTGTATCAGATAAAATAGATTTTAAGATAAAAACTATAAAAAGACACAGAGAAGATCATTATATGATAAATGTATCAATTCAGCAAGAGGATGTAATAGTTATTAATATATATGCACCCAACACTGGAGTATCCAGACATATAAAACAAATATTAGAGCTAAAGAGCAAAATAGACTCCAAAACAATAATAGCTGGAGACTTCAACATCCCACTTTCAGCATTGGATATATCTTCCGGACAGAAAACCAGCAAAGAAACATCAGGCTTAATCTGCAGTGTAGGCCAAATTGACCAAATACTTACAGAACATTTTGTCCAAAGGCAACAGAATACATATTCTTCTCCTTAGCACATGGATCAGTCTCAAGGATAAGACCATATGTTAGGCCACAAAAGAAACCTTAAAAATATCAAAAAATTGAAATCATATCAGTAGCTTCTCTAATCACAATGGAATAAAACTAGAAATTGGCTGGGTGTGGTGGCTCATGCTGTAATCCCAGCACTTTAGGAGGCCGAGGCAGGCAGATCATGAGGTCAGGAGTTTGAGACCAGCCTGGCCAACATGGTGAAACCCTGTCTCTACTAAAAAAATATAAAAATAGCCAGGTGTGGTGGTGCATGCCTGTAATCCTAGCTACTCAGGAGGCTGAGGCAGGAGAATTGCTTGAACCTGGGAGGCAGAGGCTGCAGTGAGCTGAGATCGTGCCACTGCACACCAGCCTGGGTGACAGAATGAGACTCCGTCTCAAAAACAAAAAACAAAAACAAAAACAAAAACACCCTAAAAATCAATAACAAGAGGAACTTTTTAATTTAATTTAATTTATTTATTTATTATTATTTTTTTTTATGGAGTCTCCCTCTGTCGCCCAGCCTGGACTTTAGTGGCATGATCTCTGCTCACTGTAACCTCCGCTTCCCGGGTTCAAGTGATTCTCCTGCCTCAGCCTCCCAAGTAGCTGGGATTACAGGCATGCACCACCATGCTCGGCTAATTTTTGTATTTTTGTAGAGACTGGGTTTTGCCATGTTGGCCAGGCTGGACTTGAGCTCCTGACCTCAAGTGATCCACCTGCTTCAACCTCGAAAAGTGCTGGGATTACAGGTGTGAGCCACCGCACCCAGACTGGAACTTTGGAAACCATATAAACACATAGAAATTAAACAATACACTCCTTAATGACCAGTGGGTCAACGGAGGAATTAAGAAGGAAATTTAAAAATTTCTTGAAACAATAAAGGTGGAAACACAAAAGCAGTACTGAGAGAGAAGCTTATAGCAATAACCATCTACATGAAAACAGTAGAAAGACATCAAATAAAAAACCCAAGCATGCATCTTAAAAAACTAGAAAAGCAAGAGCAAACCACACCCAAAATTAGTAGATGAAAAGAAATAATAAAGATCAGAGCAGAAATAAATGTAATTGAAATGAAAAAAATATAAAAGATCAATAAAATGAAAAGGTACTTTTTTTAAGAAAAGATAAACAAAATAGACAAATTGTTAGTCAATAGTTTAGCCAGGCTAGGAAAACATGAGAGAAGACCCAAAGAAAATCAAAGATAAAAAAGGAGACATTACAACTGATATCACAATAATTCAAAAGACCATTAGAGGCTACTATTAGCAACTACATGCCAATAAATTGGAAAACCCAGAAGAAGTAAATTCATAGACATATCAAACCTACCAAGATTGAACCATGAAGAAACACAAAACCTGAATAGATCAATAGCAAGTAAGGAGATGAAACCCTTAATAAAAGGTCTCCCAGCAAAGAAAAGCCGGAGACCCAGTGGCTTCACTGCTGAATTCTACCAAACATTTAAAGAAGAATGAATATCAGTCCTACTCAAACTCTTTCAAAAAGTAGAGGAAGAGGGAATACTTCCAAACTCATTCTACAAGGCAAGTATTATGCTGATACCAAAACCAGACAAAGACACATCAAAAAAAGAAAACTAGAGGTCAGTATTGCTGGTGAACATTGATGTGAAATCCTTAACAAAATACTAACAAACTGAATTCAACAACACATTAAAAAGGTCTTTCATTATGACCAAGTGGGATTCATCCCATAGATGCAAGGATAGTTCAACATATGCAAATCAATGTGATACATCATGTCAGCAGAATGAAGGACAAAAACCATATGACCATTTTAATTTATGCTGAAAAAGCATTGGATAAAATTCAGCATCATTCTATGATTAAAAAACCTCAAAAAAACTGGGTATAGAAGGAATATACTTCAACACAATAAAAGCCATATACAGCAGACACAGAGGTAGTATCATACTGAATGGGAAAAATGAAAGCCTTTCCTCTGAGATCTGGAACAAGACAAATATGCCCACTTTTAACACTGTTATTTAACATAGTACTGGAATTCCTAGCTAGAGCAATCAGACAATAGAAATGAAGGCATCCACCTTGGAAAGGAAGAAGTTAAATTATGCTTGTTTGCAGATGATATGATCTTACATTTGGAAAAACCTTAAGACTCCACCAAAAAACTAATACAACTGATAAACAAATACAGTAAAGTTGCAGAATACAAAATCAACATACAAAAATCCGTAGCATTTCTGTATGCCAAAAGCAAAGAATCTGAAAAAATCAAGAAAGTAATCCCATTTTCAATAGCTACAAATAAAATTAAATACCTAGGAATAAACTTAACCAAAGAAGTGAAAGATCTCTATGAAGATAACTATAAAACATTGATGAAAGAAATTGAAGTTGGCTGAACGCAGTGGCTCACACCTGTAATCCCAGCACTTTGGGAGGCTGAGGCAGATGGATCACGAGGTCAGGAGATCGAAACCATCCTGGCTAACACAGTGAAAACCCATCTCTACTAAAAATACAAAAAAATTAGCCAGGCGTGGTGGCAGGTGCCTGTTGTCCCAGCTACTCAGGAGGCTGAGGCAGGAGAATGGCGTGAACCCAGGAGGCAGAGCTTGCAGTGAGCTGAGATCGTGCCACTGCACTCCAGCCTGGGCAACAGAGTGAGACAGTGTCTCAAAAAAAAAAAAAAGAAATTGAAGAGGACACAAAGCAACATATTAATGGATTGGAAAAATTAATATTGTTAAAATGTGCATACTACTCAAGCATCTACAGATTCAATGCAATCCCTATCAAAATACCAATGACATTCTGTAAGAAATAGAAAAAATAACCTTACAACTTATATGGAACCACAAAAGACCTTGAATAGCCAAAGCCATCCTAAGCAAAAAGAACAAAACTGGAGGAATCACATTACCTAACTTCAAATTATACTACAGAGCTATAGTAAGCAAAATAGCATGGTACTGGCATAAAAACAAGACACATAGACCAATGGAACAGAATAGATAACCCAGAAATAAATCCATACATCTACTGTGAACTCATTTTAAACAAAGGTGCCAAGAATATACATTGGGGAAATGACAGTCTCTTCAATAAATGGTGCGGGGAAAACTGGATATCCATGTGCAGAAGAATGAAACTAGACCCTATCTCTCGCCATATACAAGAATCAAATCAAAGTGGATTAAAGACTTAAATCTGAGACCTCAAACTATGAAACTATTAATACTACAGGAAAACACTGGGGAAACTCCAGGAGATTGGACTGGGCAAAGATTTTTTTGGTCATTTCCTACCAGCACAGACAACCAAAGCAAAAATGGACAAATGTGATCACATCAAGTTAAAAAGCTTCTGCACAGCAAAGGAAACAACAAAGTGAAGAGACAACTCACAGAATGGGAGAAAGTATTTGCAAACTATCCATCTGATAATGGACTAATAACCAGAATATATAAGGAGCTCAAACAACTCAATTGGGAAAGAATCTAGTAATCCAACTGAAAAATGGGCAAAAGATCTGGATAGACATTTCTCAAAAGAAGATATACAAATGGCAAATAGATATATGAAAAGGTGCTCAACATCACTGATCATCAGGGAAATGCAAATCAAAACTATAATGAGATATCATCCCCCCCCAGTTAAAATGGCTTATATCAAAAAGGCGGACAATAACGAATGCTGGTGAGGATATGGAGAAAGGGAACCCTAGTACACTGTTGGTGGGAATGTAAATTAGTAAGCCACTATGGAGAACAGTATAGAACTTCCTAAAAAAACTATACAGAAATACCATGTGATCCTGCAATCCCACTGCTAGGTATATACCCAAAAGAAAGGAAATCAGTATATCAAAGAGATATCTGCACTCCCATATTTATTACAGCACTATCCACAGTAGCCAAGATTTGGAAGCAACCCATGTATCTATCAAAGACAACTGGATAAAGAAAATGTGGTACATAATACATAATAGAGTACTTATTCAGCTATAAAAAAGGAGATCTTGTCATTTGCAAAAACATGGATGGACCTGGAGAATATTATTTTCAGTGAAATAAGCCAGGCACAGAAAGACAAACTTCATATGTCCTCACTCCTTTGTGGGAGCTAAAAACTAAACTAATTGAAATGGAGATAGCAGAATGATGGTTACCAGAGGGCTGGGAAAGGTAGCTGTGGGGAGTGAGAAATGGGGATGGTTAATGGGTACAAAAATATAGTTAAATAAAAGGAGTAAGATCTAGTATTTGATAGCACAACAGGGTGAGTACAGTCAGCAGTAATTTGTTGTACATTTCAGAATAGCTGAAAGAGTACAATTGGAATATTCATAACATGAAGACATGATGACTGAGGTGATGGACACCCCATTTACCCAATGTGATTATTACACATTGTATGCCTGTATCAAAATATCTCATCTAACCTGATAATTATGTACACCTACTACGTACCCATAAAAATTAAAAAATACCACCAAATTAAGTTTACCAAGTCAGTAGTTCTCAAATTTGTTCAAATTGTAGAGTTCCTGGAGCTGATAATTCATTTTGATGAGTATTATAAATGTTGCTATCTTAAGTTTAATACATGTAATTTTTTGCTTAATTAGATGTTATACAAAATTCTAATTTAGAACGAACGATTGCAGGAGTCAATTACTTTGAAAAATTATGAGGGGAAAATTTACAATAGAAAATTTTAATAATTTTTCTGCAAATTAGAAAATGCCATTCATGTTACTCTGAATTCAAAACTCTTCTGTTTTTTGTCTGTAAGATGAAATTCAATTTTGGGGACTGGTGTTCAAGGCATACATGTCATTTTATCCTTCTATTTCTACTAATTCCCTCCATGACCTCTCTGTCAGAAAAATTGTGAGTTATATACTGGTCTTAAAAAACTTGTTCTATATGACCTAGTCTTCTATTTGTTAAAAGATGGTTTTCAAAAATGGGTAAAATTATTGTCATGCAGATATGCAGATGTAAAAGTGAACATGTGTTAAGAGTAATCTATTCATTAGTCAATGAGGGGACCAGGTAGATGTTATAACCAGTTCAAAAGAGAACTCTAAGAACAGACACATTTATAGATCAGGAATATTCAAATGAATGTGTAAATGGAGGCAACACTGATTTTTCCACATGGGGAAAGGGAAGTCAGTTGAACTTCTACAGACAGGATAGACTGTGCATGTCTACAGACAGAAATTATTTGGTCTTGCTATCACTCATTTATAACTTACAGAGTTGAAAGATAGCCCAAGGACAGTGAAAGGCTAGAATCAGACGACTGGAAAGGTATGTCGTATGTGGATAATGCCTAGTTTTCCACTAAAGCGTAATTTTTTCCTATACACCTGGTCTTGTTTTTTTCCTGTCTTTCTGGATATTTAATTCCCATCTGTCCTTCAGTGACCTTTAATATCTGTAGAAATGATTTTATCCCTGTCTTTTTCATGTAGTCCTTACTGTCTAATTATTTACTTGCCATTTACTTGTATGGTACAGTATTGTTAACTATCTTTTTAGCATTTTAAAAATCTACCTAACTATATCATAAGACAATTTTATAGTCAGAAATTATATCATATCAAATGTTAGACACTCAGTGATTATCTGTTGTTTGGAAAGAATATCTTCTCCCTCCTTTTTACTGTGACCTAAGTTCCTTAAACCTCTACCACTCCCTCCAACAACGTCAACAATGTCATGTCCAGCACCATCATGTCTTGTTTAGCCTGGAATTAGTGAATTCTTAATATTGGGTTCCCCCAAAAGAAAATCAGTATATTCAACTAAAAACAAAGCAAAAACCTTGGATAATAACCTGCTATGTATGCATAGCTTGAGTTCAACATATGTCTTAAACAGGTTTTGATAGTTCAAATAGATGTGATTTTTACCTAATAAAGCTATTTTTAATTTCTATCCATTTTCTTTTTTTCTTTTTTTTTTTTTTTTTTTGAGACGGAGTCTTGCTCTGTCACCCAGGCTGGAGTGCAGTGGCGCGATCTCGGCTCACTGCAAGCTCCGCCTCCTGGGCTCACGCCATTCTCCTGCCTCAGCCTCTCCGAATAGCTGGGACTACAGGCGCCCGCCACCACGCCCGGCTAATTTTTTGTATTTTTGGTAGAGACGGAGTTTCACCATGGTCTCGATCTCCTGACCTCGTGATCCGCCCGCCTCGGCCTCCCAAAGTGCTGGGATTACAAGCGTGAGCCACCGCGCCTGGCCAATTTCTATCCATTTTCAACAGGTATTTACTTATATTATCAGTTGTGCAAAGTGGGGAGGGATATTTGACTTGGGAATGAGGGATGTTTTCTCCTTCCAAAATACACGTCCTACAGAAAACCAAGCACTGCATGTTATCATTTATAAGTGGGAGCTAAAAATTGGGTACACATGGACATAAAGATGGGACCAGTAGACACTGGAGACTGCAACAGTGGAAAGAGTGGGAGGGGGGCATAGGCTGAAAAATGAACTATTGGGTACTGTGGTCACTACTTGGGTGATGGGTTCAATCCTACCTCAAATCTCAGCATTGTGCAATATACCCTTGTAACAAACCTGCACATGTGTCCCCTTGAATCTAAAATAAAAATTAAAAGAAAACATCCCCTACATTAACAAAATCTCGAAGCCATAATTCCCAGAAAAACAATTATATTCAGCTCATTAATTATGTGTTTTCTTTATTGGTATTTACAAGTATATTCCATGTCCAAAAATTATTGTTTTTTAAGTGTTTTGTCAGTTTTAGCTAAATATTTTAGTTATCAGTAAATAATGTTTACTTTTTACAAGCACTAATTACAAAACTCCACCTCTTTAGATGAGAGATGCTGACAAACATTATATAAAACCAATTACAAAATGTGAAAGTAGCACACAGACGGATACACACATACTGCCACCAACAACTGTGAGATCATATGAGTGGAATGAATGGGAATTAAGAAGAAAAGCTATAAAATTGGTTTGTAACAATACTTTCTAAAATTATTTATATGTTGGGGAATTTTAATCTGTTGTTGGTAAATTAAGTTATTGATATAAAATAATGAGTTTTATACAGAGTTCTTTGCTAACAAAAATATCATAATTTATAACTTGCTAGGTTTACATTATAAGATTGTTTTCTAATTGTAAGCATATATAGAACAATGATGATATCTATCTATTTGTCTATCATCCATTTTAAAGCTTGGTGCTAGTATTTAAAGCACTCCCAACTTCCTTTAATGACTTAAGGTATACCATTCTTTTTCTTTTTGATTTTTTGGACCTTTTCTATTAAAGCATAGATATTTTCCCCTTAACAACATATTATCTCCAGACCCTGGGCACTCTCATCCTTCTGATTCTCAGTCACCTTAATTACAATATAGATACCTACCCTTAAAGCCTGTCTTTGAAACTCTCATCCCTGTCCAACTCAGTGAAATTCCTCCCACCATCCCCTTTATGGTATCTTGTCATTTTAAACAATAAATATTTATAGTGTGGAAAAAATAAAATCTTTTATGTCTGTAGCCCCTTTTTAGTATATTTTATCCATCTCTTTAACTGAAATCAGGTGTGGAAATAAACAATGCCTACCCAAATGAGAACAAAGGGAGGCTATTTATTTAGAGCTTGCTATAGCAAGGGAGTCAGACACTGTCACTTGTGTTTGGTAGATTCAAAGCATGCAGGGGAGTGAGAAAGCCTCGTAGTCAGAAAAGGGGGAAGCCTTCAGATGTTCTGATTGTAGTTTGTTAATATGAGAAAGCTGGAAGCAGGCTAACTAGAAGCAGGGCATTTTATGCAATTGGTTTGGTGAGCATATCTAGGTTTCTCTGGTTGGTCCTGAGCTGGGGGAGAAGGGGCCAAAAAATGGAGAAGTTGGCTAAGTCCTCAACATTCTGGGTCAATTGCTACAGCTACAGAGGTTGAGACTGGCTTCCCTGACTGGTTGATGTAGAAGCTGCAAGTCAAAGAGTTCTATTGTCATATATGGTCTAGCCTTTGTCCATTTGTATATTCAGTCCATGTGTGTATTCGGTCCCACTGACCACATTATTTCCTTTGCTACTCACTCTGGTGGCAGCTTTTCAGTTCCCTGGCATGAGGAAGGATCAGTTTTCCCATGTATCTTCCAGATCATTGTTCCATTAGCATTCCTTCCTATCAGTTACTCTTCTGTAGTTCACGAAATGCCCAACTCCCATATTATTTTCTATTATCTACTAAACTCACTTGAGTTCATCAGACTTATTGGGTAACATATATATCCCACTACTTTGTTCTAGCAAGTGATATTGTTACATTAAAAATATTTCTTTTTTTTTTTTTTTTGAGACGGAGTCTCGCTCTGTCGCCCAGGCTGGAGTGCAGTGGCGCAATCTCGGCTCACTGCAAGCTCCGCCTCCCGGGTTCACGCCATTCTCCTGCCTCAGCCTCTCCGAGTAGCTGGGACTACAGGCGCCCGCCACCACGCCCGGCTAATTTTTTTGTATTTTTAGTAGAGACGGGGTTTCACCGTGGTCTTGATCTCCTGACCTCGTGATCCGCCCGCTCGGCCTCCCAAAGTGCTGGGATTACAAGCGTGAGCCACGGCGCCCGGCCTAAAATTATTTCAGTACCTCCTTGTAAGTGGTACCTCCTTGTAAGTGGTGTAACAGAAGTGAAATGAAAATTCTACTAAATTAACATAGGTGACATTTTAGGTTGCTTTTGAGATACAAATAGGCAAAGAGGAGGAGGGAAGTGATGGCTGGATAGGATAGGAGGGATAGAGGTGGCAGCATAGGTATGGACTGGAAATGTTAAGAGAATGGAGTATTCAGGGGTCTGAACTTCATACTGACTGAGCCCTCTCTTCCCATTCCTCAATCTCCACTTAATTCTGACTCTCACCTTGGGCCTTATTATTCCCTAGAACTGTATTATATTGAATGCCAGCTCCCCAAGTGCCACCTACCCAACCTGTGGATAAGACAAAGCTGAGTTTATTGCTTACAGCCATAAGGGAAAACACCACCTCAACAGTGCTTTGGCAGTGTCTCAGAAGAGGAACTGCAAAGTCAGAATTGATTGAGAATTTGAAGTTTGCTAAGGCAGGTCTTCCAATGACTGAGGTGGACTGGGGGTAGGATGGAGGGTTTGAATCGGATTGGGTAAGGATCATGAAAAAGCAGTCCAGCATTGGTGGGAATAGCAAGAAGATTTTTTGAGGCAAGGGATGCAGACTCTTAGGACTGAAACTGTGTTTTGATGCTTACTACTGAAGAGTTGACACATCTTTCAGGTAGTACTGAAATAAGCAATCAAGTTATTTGCTTAGGCAAGAGTCTCTAGGAATGGTAAAATTATGCTAATGAAGACAATGGAATAGCAAAGTCATATTAATGTGGACAATAACCTGGGTGTTGGGAAGTAGTTTCGGTTCTCAGTCACCTGCAGTATCTCAAATTCTGAAATGTTTCCTCTAATTCCAGGTGTCGCCTTCTTCACTCACATGCTATAATGCCTTTTAAGTTTTTTCTTGGTCTTTACTATAACCGCAGCAACCTTATTCTTCTTTTTATAAGCTCCTCCTTGCTTCCCAGCCTGAGTAATCTGTTTAACTTCATGTTTACTAGTAATCTATAAAGGGAGTAAGCAAAATGTAGAATACTGTAAAATACAGATGGAAAGCATCAGACCCTTTTATGTTAAAAATCTAGGGTGAAGTCCATTTTTAAAAGATAATACTGTATAAATCTTAAACTTTTGTCAAAAAAAACCAAGTATAGTGGAAAAATCCAAGTTATATGAATCTCAAAGTATAATAATGAAGGAATTAGATTATGTTAACAAATAACTGGTTGAGTTCACTGTAATTTTGAATCTGTATGTTTTTTGAGGTCAATTTTCAACATTTTACATATTTTTCTACATCTTGGTATGGGATATTTAATTTTCTATTATGTTCTAGATTTTGCAATGTTTTATAGAAAAAATGCTATGTTATGGAATTAATTTCTTGTGGATTGAAGACACAAATAGGCAGATATTAACTGGTATCTGATAATATTTTATGTTATTTGTTCTTTAGAGAAATGTTAATTCCTGTATTCTCTTTCTCTTTAGGCTAATTTGCGCCAGAAAGTTACTCACTCAGTACAAACTGATCTTAGTCACTTGAGAAGAGAAAATTGTTCCCAGGTGTACCGTCCAAAGGACACTAGCACCCAGTCCATGAGGGAAGACAGCACTGGGGTGCCCAGGCCTCAGATTTACTTGGCTGGTCTTCGTGGAGGAAAGAGCGAAATCACCAATGAGGTCAAGGTGAACTTAACTAGAGATGTGGATGAAACCTAATTACAGACAACGTTTTTAAATAGGTGCTACTCAGTTATGAACAATAGCAAGTACTTAAAGGTATATTAACATCTATACAAATTAATTTTGTAGGGGTGGCACATTCATTGGTTGTGTGACTGTTTATTGGGTTCCCATATTTTATCAAACTGTTTTCTGTAACACATTTTTCATTCTGTTAAAATTGAAAAATAAAACTGTCCATTTATCTTTTATTTGTTAGAAAAATTTGTCAGCATTAACATTGAAATTATGATAACATGTAGACATAAATATGATTATTACTGGAATAGAAGTCTATTTCTAAACCATATTTAATGTTAAACATTACAAACTTAAAACCTAATCAATATTTTCAGCTTTGTTAGCTATTAAATGTTAACATAGATTAAATTGATATGTAACAAAACCTTACTAATTTGGAACAATTGGAGCAAAGGTCCACATGATGTTTTTTTCTTTCCTTCTTTTCTTTTTTTGAGACAGGGTCTTGCGCTGTCACCTAGGCTGGAATGCAGTGGTACAATCACAGCTCACTGCAGCCTCGACCTCCTGGGCTAAAGCAATCCTACCTCAGCCTCCTGAGTAGCTGGGACCACAGGCGTGTGTAACCACACCTGACTAATTTTTAAAACAATTTTCTGTAGAGACAGAGTTTCATCATGTTGCCCTGGCAGGTCTCAAACTAATGGACTCAATCGATCCTTTTGCCTCGGCCTCCCAAAGGGATGGGATTATAGGCATGAGCCACCATGCCCACCTCACATGATGTTTTTCAAAATGTAGAAATTTGACATAAAATCTGTATTTCTGGCCCTTCAAAAAAAGAAGAAATCAGAATATCTGCTAACACTTGGCCAGCATTCCTGCAAGTAGTAGCTTTGCCCATTCATAACGCAGGCACTTTCAATCCTCCATTGTCTAATCTAGTTCCTGCTGCCTCATGGGCCTCCCACGTCACTGCTTTGCCTTATTTGCCTGACTGCATAGGCAGTTGTGTTTAAAGCTCCCATGAATTACTGATAGCTATATTTTAGAACTGTGGTTTTATTACTCTCTTACATACTTCTAATATTATTCACGGATAATAAAGCTTCTAGGAAGGGCTGTTTATCTTGCTTTAGTAGCTAGGAGGTCATTTGTATTTGGCATATTTTTTCTGCTCAGGTGACTTTTTACTAAGGCATTTGTATAATTTGCTTTCTGTGTAGCTTAAATGTTTTTGTTTGTTTGTTTTTGAGATGGAGTCTTGCTCTGTTGCCCAGGCTGGAGTGCAGTGGTGCAATCTCGGCTCACTGGAATCTCTGCCTCCTGGGTTCAAGCGATTCTCCTGCCTCAGCCTCCCAAGTAGCTGGGATTACAGGCGTGCACTATCACGCCCGGCCAATTTTTGTATTTTTAGTAGAGATGGGGTTTTGCCATGTTGGCCAGGCTTGTCTTGAACTCCTGACCTCAAGTGATCTGCCCACCTTGGCCTGCCAAAGTGCTGGGATTACAGGTGTGAGCCACCGCACCTGGCTGCTTAAATGTGATTTATACTATGAATATGCTTTGAAACCCATTTTCTGCATGTAAACTTCAAACAAACCTACTTCTAAGGTTTTGTGATTTTCATACCTTTTAGTTTACAAATGATGTTTAAGATAGACTGGCTAGCTGTTAAGGCAGGGCCTGGAGGAGTGGGGTGATACTAAAATTTACAAATTCAGGAATGTCATTTTATCTGTTCAATTAACCCTTATTTGATTCCGCAAGATTCCTAAACACAGAAAAGAATGGCTGTAACCTGCAATTTGGGCTTATCAAGTTAAGGCTTGGAAGTAGAATGGCCAAGTGAATAAAAATACCAAATCCAATTTGAAAAGCCAATCTTAATATCAGACAGTCACCTGGTAAGTACAACTGAATAAAGGGAGCTACATCCAATGGAAAACTCATCCTCTCCCTGGACCTCCACCATCTATTCAAGCCCTGTCCTTCTGAAGATTTCCAACCATATGCTGAATTTAATGTCTGATGGTCACCCCCATTTCAGCAGGTCACAGATCAAAATAACTTTCTCTGCCAAACTTGTTTCTTTCTCTTTATTTTCTTCTATTTTCAAAGGCATCACTGCCTTACTCAGTAGCATAAGTTAAAAACATCCTGTCTTTCTCCCCCTACACTTTACTAGCCTTCAAGCCCTGTTCATTTGACCTGAATTGTCATTGAGATTCATGTCTTCCTATTCTCACCTCCCCTGCAGGACTTTGTCTTACTGCCTGGGTCACTGCTGTCTCCATTTTTTTATATGGTTCATCAGGATGTTTTCTCATGCATAAATCTGATCCTGTCATCTGGCCTCCTCTTCCCCCCAGCCTTTGCCTCAGTTGCTTAAAGGTTACCAAGACTCTTGTCCACTTCCTAGGGAATGAACTAAAACCTCCTTCATGTATTATGTAAAACTTTTCAAAATATGATCTCCATTTATCCTCCAGTTTCCTCTTCTACCCTTCCCATACTCTCTCCACACACCACACACTTTAGCCAGATTGAACCAAAACTCTTCAAACAGGTTGTGGTCTTTATTTTTTTTATTTTTTGAGATAGAGTCTTGCTCTGTTACCCAGGCTGGAGTGCAGTGGTGTGATCTTGGTTCACTGTAACCTCTGCCTCCCTGGTTCAAGTGATTCTTGTGCCCCAGCCTCCTGAGTAGCTGGGACTACAGGCATGTGCCACCACGCCCATCTAATTTTTGTATTTTTAATCCAGATGGGGTTTTGCCATGTTGGCCAGGCTGGTCTCGAACTACTGACCTCAAGTGATCTGCCCACCTCGGCCTCCCAAAGTGCTGGGATTACAGGCATGAGCCACTGTGCCCAGCCCAAATAGGTCATGGTCTTTTATACCCCTACTCTTAACTTGTGCTTTTCACACCCTGCCCTGGAATGTAGTCCACAGGTACAGTCCTCGAAGAGTGTGATCAGACTTTATCTTCTCCATGAAAGTTTTCCCCATTTCTTTTAAGCAAGTTAATTGCTTCCTTCTTTGAATTTTCATTTGATTTTATTATTACTTTTATTATAGCACTTAAAATAAATTGATGTATAGATAGCAGTGCATCTGTATTCTTCCTGTTAGATTTGAATTTCTTGAGATTTGAATTATGCATTAGTGATCTTTCTATCCCCTGGCATTTGTATCTTGTTGGATAAATGAATGAATTAAAAAAAGAAGGAATGAAAGGGCAAACTGGAAGCAGGGTATTGGTTGAGTGATTATTTGAATAGTCAAGGTGGGAGCTAATAGAATTCAGCAATAAAGTAGTTATTGCAAAAGAAGAGGGAGAAAAATGGTAAAGAGGGAAGGGGAGATTACTTTTGAGGAAGTACTGGCAAATAAAGTTGAATAAACAGAGTTGGTTGGTGTACTTTCTGGAGGACTTTGAAAGCCAAGCAGAGAAACATTTTGCCTTCCTGAGGTAGGACATTAGAAAATCATGGCAGATTCTTGAGTAGAATATCGATTGTGGGAGAGGGATACTCGCTTTTTGAGTAGAATATCTATTGAGTAGAACATCTATTCTTGAGTAGAATATCGATTGTGGGAGAGGGATACATGTTCAGCACTAGAAAATTTGAGTTTAAGAGATGACAAGCATAGTAAAGCAGAGGTGATAGAAATTTGGGCTGCACAAAGATAATTTGGGAGGTCATCCCCATGAGAATGGGGGTTACATGAGGAGGAAGAGAAGACAAAATAAGACAGAGTAGTAGTCAGAAGAGTAGAAAAAAGATGTAAAGTAAGCTCTGTGATCATGGAAGAAAAGTCTAGCTCTTCTGCTTACCAGCTGTACCACTTAACACCTCTCTGCTGCAGTTTCTGTATCATAAAAATGAGATAATAATAGTTCCGAACTCATTGATTGGGTTGTCATAAGGATTAAATAAGTTAACACATAAAAAGCACTTACCTGGTAAGTGCCTTGTCAATATTAGCTAAGAGAATAGAGATTCTCCAGTGTTTCAGGTCTATTGTACCCCCTTGCTCATTTTTCTTTACTTTTTGTTTTCTAGCCCTCAGTTAATGCCTAGAATAATGCTTGGCACATTATGACTTTCAAAAAATGGTGAATAATAAAAGAAGATGATGTATTAGAGTCATCAATGGAGTAGGCAATTGTCAAACTCTCTTTTCATAGAGTTGGCTTGAGTGGAAACACCATTGACGCAAAGCAAGCATAAAATGGTAGAAATAGGCACAAACCATCAGTGACTGGCAGGAAAAGGAAAGAGGGATTATGGTAATGAAAAAAGAAAAGAGAGGCATGGAATAGTTAAGCTCAAATATGAAATGTCTGGATACAGATGATTATTACTCATGTTTAATTCCTAGTCCAGACATTGAATTTTATATTATCTCCCTGTATCCTTTTATCAATTATAAAATGTGACAATTATTGGCTTTTTAGTCATATTATACCATAGGAAATAATTGCTTTAAAATAACAATAACTTGGGAGGCCGAGGTGGCAGATCAGGAAGTCAGGAGTTCGAGACCAGTTTGGCCAACACAGCGAAACCCCGTCCATACTAAAAATACAAAAAATTAGCTGGGTGTGGTGGTGTGTACCTGTAATCCCAGCTACTCAGGAAGCTGAGGCAGGAGAACTGCGTGAACCCTTGGAGGCAGAGGTTGCAGTGAGCCAAGATTGTGCCATTAGACTCCAGCCCAGGCAACAGTGCAAGACTCTGTCTCAAAAAATAAAAATAAATAAATAAAAAAACAATAACTTAGCAAATAGGTTTTGGATGCTTAATAGCACAATAAAAGTAATATGCTTAAACTGTCAGGGAAACAATTTTCTTTTGGTATCTATATCTTATCTATATGTTCTTTATGGTTAACTGTTTACTATTCTTTAAACATTACCACATTTAATAATCTATTATATAGCTACCATATTTGAATTCAGTTATAACCTCCTTAAGCCTTTTGGTATTTGCTTCCTCACAGCCTTTTTATTTAATTAAGTTCATACTTTTACTTTATTACCAATGGATACAGTACTGGGCTTCTTTTTATACACATCACTGAGACTGGGGTAGCTCTGGATACATGAGCGGGAAATGGAAGAGAGCAGGGGATTGAGGCAAATACTGTAGTTTTCTAGTGACAATCAGAAATCATTAGGGACTCAAGTGGCAATAGCAATGGCTGCTTGAAGCACTGTAAGGTTAGCTTATCAGGCACAGGGCCTTGTATCTCACATGTTAAGGACTGCTGCTTCTTTCTCTAACCAGAGTTGTAAGGAAAACTAGGCACACATGAAAGAAAGACATTAAATCAATATTTTTTTCCTCCAAGACTGAGGATACTTCAGAGTGAGAAAGTAAAAATTAGCTCAGAGTAAGACTGTAAATAGCTGCTTGGTCATTAATTGAGCTGGGATAACAAACCCAGGTAAAACCAGCTGCAAAGTTAATGGGAAATAACTAAGGATATGCTGACACTATAAAGTATAATAGCAAGGCCCTTCTTTGAGTGTTTGCTTTCTAATTCACTGAAAAACTTTGTTCTCAAAAATCATATACTCTAGGAAAACTTGCTGCTTGAAATTACATCAGTAAGAATGAAACACCCTACTTTTGCTTGGGGGGATCTACGTCATTTTCATACAAAGAAGCAGCCTCAATTAAGGGGCTCCTGAATACAACATTCCACATCTATGGTAACTTTGTAGTTTTCAAGAAACAGGATCCTGAGACTGTTCTACAGTCCCTATTGGATACTTATAGTCCTGCTTTGAGTTTATCAAACACTGCTTCCTTTAAATTTCACCTAATCCCATCTTTCCCTAAAATTCTATAAATTTATCTTTTTCTTTGTTTCCTGAGATACCTCTGGTGTTCAGTTTCCCTCATTGGAATGTGTTTTAGGTGGTTCTTGCAGTGCTATAAAGAAATACCTGAGCCTAAGTAATGTAGAAGAAAATAGGTTTAATTGGCTCATGATTCTGCAGGCTGTACAGGAAACACAGTGCTGGCATATGCTTCTGGGTAGGCCTCAGGTAGCTTCTACTCATGGCAGAAGGCGAAGTGGGAGCAGGCGCATCACAGGGCCAGAGCAGGAGAGAGAGAGAGAAAGAGAGAGACTTTTAAAACACCAGATCACCTGTGAACTCAGAGTGAGAGCTCACTTATCACCAAGGGGATGGCCCAAGCTATTCGTGAGAGTTCTGTCCTCACAATTCAGAACTCCCACCAGGTCCCACCTCCAACATTCAGGATTACAATTCAGCATGAGATCTAGGAAGGGACAAATATCCACTTTATATCAGAAGGCATCAGTAAGCTCAACTTTGTCAGACTATAGTTTGACAGGTTTGTCCCTGTTGGTCTTGGGCTAACTGGGTTAGGACAAAGAGGCATCAAAATCTAGTTAAGGTTGATGCCAATGAAGTATAATAGTCTTTTGAGGTAATGAAAATGGATAAGAAAATTAGGATTCAACAGCATGATGTTATGTGAACCAGAAATGCCACAAAAATGGCTCAGCAGCATTTGACCCACCTTAATTGGGATCTCTGTGTGTGTGTGTGTGTGTGTGTATGTGTGTATGTGTGTGTGTAAAATGCTCTTCCTCACCAGAAGGAATGATAGTTCCTAGTTGATTCTACCACCTAGGACAGGAAAAAACAAAACCTCTTGTTGTTGCCAGAAATTAAAACATGCTTCAAAAAGCTAGTGCAGGCCAGGTGTGGTGGTTCACACCTGTAATCCCAGAATTTTGGGGGGCTGAGGTGGGAGGATTGTTTTAGGTGGGGAGTTCGAGAACTAGCGTAGGCAACAAAGTGAGACGCCCCCACAATCTCTACAAGAAGAAAAAAAGACAAAAATATAAAAAGTAAAAACAGCTGGTGCAGACTTAAAAACAGAGGCAGGCTTACAAGGGCCTTTTGGAACAAATTGAGCATTTAGAAATTATACTTAATTGAGGTAAGTTGACACTATAATGATAGTCCAAAATGAGAAGAGATAAACCACACAAAGCAGTAGCTGTAAAACAAAGGAAGGACTATATGATGAATATTTTTAATTTTTAAAATTAATTTCAAGTACATATATGAATATTCTGTTTAAATGTATGCATAAGTACATACACAGTAGAGAACTGAATAATTCTACAAGTGGAAACTGTACCAATTACAGTAAGGGAAGATTAGCACCAGTGAGCACACTTACTACCAGGTAGAGGAAAAGTCCAACACTATTACAAAATGAGATTAATCAAATGTCTGCCTCTACAAAGTCAACTCTGGTCTCCCGGGAGTGCCTCCCAATATTAATATGATGCTATTAAGGCATGGAAAATGTTCCAATAATGTTAACAGACCAGATGTATCTATATGTATATTTAACAAGACAATAGTATATAACCAACCCTCTAAAAGGACAATTTTGTAGAAAGAACATGCTGCAGAAGGTGTGGGCTGCTGGGCAGCTCAGAATCTTGCATCCCTATTCCTGTAAGTGCTGAAGTATTTTCATATTATTTAAAACCAATCCACATATCATGAACATCTTTTATTTCACCAATGAATTATTTCTAATATCAATTATGATAGCTAGTTAACATCCCCTAGTGAAAGTGGAGATTATAGTGTTTAAAATGCCTGTTAATACATCTAATTTTTTTTTTTTTTTTTTTTTTTTTGAGATTAAGTCTCGCTGTGTCGCCCAGGCTGGAGTGCAGGGGCGCGATCTCGGCTCACTCTAATCTCCCGGGTTCAAGTGATTCTACCGCTTCGGCCTCCTGAGTAGCTGGGATTACCGGTGCGCGCCACCATGCCCGGCTAATTTTTTGTATTTTTAGTAAAGACGGGGTTTCGCCATATTGGCCAGGTTGGTCTCGAACCCCTGACCTTAGGTGATCCATCTGCCTCGACTTCCCAAAGAGCTGGGATTACAGGCGTGAGCCACCAAGCCCGGCCGATACATCTGATTTTTTAAAGGCCGTTTTGTTGTGCGAAGATCATTAGTTAGAATGTCTGAGTGGGTAAACATAACCGATGACAATGCTGACGATATGGAACAGGCACAAGACTTCTGAACAATATGTAGCATAAATTATAACTTATCTAGAACACAAGGTAACAGTGGAAGATAATGAGCTAGGTGGAAGTTACAAATGTTGCCGCAAGTAGTTTCTGTTACTTCACGAGTTCTGGGAGCTTCTCTAATAGCTTTGACAGGAGTGAATCCCTAAGGCTAAACCCAAACCCTTATTTGCCGCCTACTCACACCTTTGTGAGGACTACGATTCCCAGAAGGCAATGCTCCCTTCACTCAACTTCCTTAGCCGGCGGGGAGCCGCCGTTTACAGAACCACCTCCCAACCGAATTTCACACACCTGTTACCTAGGACGTGGCCGGGAAGGCTTCCCTTCGATCCGCGTTCTCCCATTTTGGAGTGTAGCTTGGATTCCTGAGCCCAGTTTTAGTGCTTGGCCGATCGGGAGGCCGGCGAGGCGCTCTAGGCCGAGCGGCTTCGTCTCTATGACCACAAGGGGCGGTCCCCGGTGTCCTGCGCGGAGGCGCGGAGGGGGCGGGCGTCAGTTCCGCACGGGGCTGTCGGGGAACCATGGCTTCCCCGAGAGGTGAGGACTGGGGCTACTGGGAATGGGGAGTCTGCGGGGGGCGGCGGCGGGCGAGCATCTGCGCTGGTCAGCCCCTGTCGGGCAGCGGAGCACCCTGGTTGCCTACTGCCTCTGGGGCCGGGCTGAGGCGTCAGGAGTTTGCGTGGAGCCTCTCCCGGCAGTCAGGGCAGCCGGCTTCCCGCTGCGGCTGCAGTCTCCGCGGCTGACTCCGCGCTGGGCAGGTCGGCAGTCAGAGACCGCACTGACCTCCACTAGCTGGGAGTGGGTGGGAACCGAATTCTGACAGGCCGGGGCTGCGGCGGACCCGGAGAGGGGCCAGGTCGTGGGTCCGGGGCTGGACCGCATTACCCAGCGAGGCAGGACAGTTCTTGGCCCTGGCCCCGCGGTTCCGGTCTCCTCTGCGCCTCCTGCCCTGTGAATGCTTAGAGGCTTAAAGGCAGGCTCCGGGCGCAGATCCCACACGGCGGCTGGGCCATGCAACAACCACTAAAGACATCACTGGGGCGTCAAAACAGCACTGAAATCGTAACGAAAGGAAGGTAACAGTCGTTAACAGTTCCCACCTGTATGCTGTATGTAATTATGAGAATGCTGTATGCAGTTAGAAGGAACACTGATATTTGGGGTGGAAGCTGAGATCCACCTCCCTCCTCGCAAGGGAAGGCACATTCGGGTGAAGGAGTATTTGTTGACTAATTGACATTTAAGGAGGGCGAGTCTAATTGACTCCGCACCACTTTTTGCTGAGCAGTGTGTGTAAGTTGGGACCAGATGTGGATTCTTTGACTGTGGTGCATTAACTAGGAGAAGTGGGGCAACACCCGGATTCTTGCTCCACCCTTACTCAATAAAGCACTTGGCTTCACCCTTGAATAAATATTGAACGAATACCTAAGGAATATCTTTTTGCGTGGGTGTCAAGTTATTTTCCCTGTTGCGGGGTCCATGTTTATCATCAGGCCCGGCCCAGGGGCATTGTTTTTAGTTGCATATGCTTCTCTTATGTCTTCTTTCTGTTTCATTTCAAATAAGTCCAATCTTAAAAGCCTTTTTTTTGTAGCAACACACGAAATAAAGGAAAAAGAAATAGAATTGTTTTGACAACTAAAGTGGAATGGGGATAGCAAAATCGATCCGAACGAAAGCTTATAAATTACAGAAGTCCAATCATTACTTGAAATAGCTGCAACAATGTAAAGGTTTAGGCTTATTGCAAATACATATTTGTTGAGCTTTGATTGTAATCCTAACAAAATTACAGTTTCCATAGTTTCCGAATGTCCACAAAAGATTGATCTGGGACTTCCTGAATTTGTAAGTTCTTAGGTATTACAAATAATGTCCCCATAAACTATAGTAAAACATAACTGAAAAAAACGTTTTAAACTGTAAGTTTCTTTTGGGGGACATTTCCACACAGACACTATGTGGGAGCTAACAGAACTTCGTGAGAAGCAGGGAACAATGCAGGGTTAAGATGTGGCTGCCAGTTGAGTTGTGGGCTAGGTTTATAGTTACTGGCATTGGGTGTGATTTGAATTATTTGCCCAATTTGAAGTGATTACATATAGACTTTTGATATTACCCTGAAATAATTGAAATTGCTAATAACTGAAATTTTATACTGGAGAATTTGTGAACGGAGTGAACAAGAAATAGTTTGGTCTGATGTTAAACTGCCAGAGAAAATCGTACTTAAAAACATTTAGTATTTAAAAGTTGAAATACGTTTAAAACTGGTATTCCATGTCAAAGCCCAATCTGTTTTGCACATACCTAAACTTACTTGATTACTCTTCCACTTAGATCAGTAGTTATTTTCAAGAATATAATATATATTCCCATGTAATCACTATGCAAAAAGGTATTTTTTCAAGTTAATGACAATATTGTAAGTCAGAATATGTAGGCCATCAGATATATTCGGTTTAGTGTTTAAATATTCACTATGTTGTTTTTGGAATCAGGAACCTACACAATAGCTAAAATAAAGTACTTTTTAGTTTATCAGCCCTAACTTCTCTTATTTATGAAAGTGTTGATAATCTAGCACATGAGTTGGCAAACTTTTCCTTTGAAGGGCTGGATAGTCTCTTGTCATAACTAGTCAGATCTGCTGTTGTAGGGAAAAAAAAAGTAGCCTGGATAATTTAGAAACAAATGAACATGGCTATGTTCTAATAAAACTATTCATGGACACTAAAATTTGAATTTCATGCAATTTTCATGTATCACAAGATGTTATTACATTTTTTATCAACCATTTAAAAATGTAAAACCATCGTGAGTTCACAGGCCTCATGTAAACTAGCGACATATATAGTTTGTTCACCCTTTATCTAGAAGATGGGAAGTGCCTTCTTTTCTACTGATTAAAGGTTATTGCTGTTTATTTTTGAAGTCATATTTTTTCCCTTGTGTAGGAAAGCTTTAGAACAAAGGAAGTATTATAGTGATCTCCTTCATTTCCTTTTATATAAACACTGATTTTTGGCTCCTCAGATCTTTTGGAAAGAAGGTTTAAGCAGTTAAAAACTATTTCTTCTGTTTTACTTTTTATTTAAAACCTGATACGATTTTTTAAAATTGCCTGCAGTTCAGAAAATATTCTTTAATTCACTTGGGAAAATATTTGTATTGAAGAACTTCTTTCCTTGTAAGTTCCAACCACATTGTATCTAAAGATAATCTGTTTGAAACTCTGTTTTATTTCCCTATGAAAACAGTCTTTGAATTGTGATTAGGCTCGCAAAGCAGTGAACAAAATTGTACTTAGCATATAATGTAGTTAAAGTAGCAGGCTGGAGTCACCCGCTGTCCTTCTGGTTCTTAACCTGGAGTTGTCAAAGTATGGCTCTGGAAAGCTTAAAATAAAATATTTGTTTCTGGCCCTTTACAGAAACATTTGCTGATCCCTGTTTAACCTTGAGCCTAAAGATTTGAATGGAGATTAAGGGGAACTGGGGGACAATAGGTGGGAGGTGGGTAAGGAAAGTAGAAATAGTTGGATCCTTGGGTGATGGCAGTACCCGAGCAGGTCTGGGAATAAGGAGGTATGAGGGAGACTTGGTACCCACTGCTTATGGTTTTACCAAAGGTCTTGGACAGGCTCTGGTGCCTGAGAGATGGCTGCTGCTCAGATATACTTGCAGGCAATTCTTAAATTGATTGTTTATATGTTTCCTGCGTTTTCTAGTTTTATAGAGCTGTGTTCTTAATATTCTTTTCCTGTGTTAGGAATTATTGTTTTGTATAATGCTATGAAATGAGTGGCTAGATGTAAGTTCTTATTGTGATAAAGTTTTATATTAAGCCCCACTCATTTCTCAATTATTATTTTCTTTCTGCTGCCTCTAAATCTAGAATATACATTGCTGCAGTTGGTTTCATGCTTTGCATCCACAAGTTTGTAATCATAAAAATATTTAAAATATGTGCTGGTGCCAGGCGTGGTGGCTAATGCCTGTAATCCCAGCACTTTGGGAGGCCGAGGTGGGCGGATCACCTGAGGTCAGGGGTTCGAGACCAGCCTGGCCAACATGGTGAAACCTCTTCCCTACTAAAAATACAAAAATTAGCTGGGCGTAGTGGCGGGTGCCTGTAATCCCAGCTGCTCAAGAGCTAAGGCGGGAGAATTGCATGAACCCGGGAGGCGGGGTTTGCAGTGAGCTGAGATCACGTCAAGATCATGCCACTGCACTCCAGCCTGGGTGACAGAGTGAGTCCCTGTCCTAAAATATATGTCTGGCGCGGTGGGTCACACCTGTAATTCCAGCACTTCAGGAGGCGGAGGCGGGCGGATCACTTGAGGTCAAGAGTTAGAGACCAGCCTGGCCAACATGGGGAAACCCCATCTCTACTAAAAATGCAAAAAATTACCTGGCCGTGGTAGTGCACACCTGTAGTCCTGGGAGGCTGAGGCACGAGAATCGCTTGAACCTGGGAGGCGGAGGTTGCAGTGAGCTGAGATTGCGCCTGTGTTCTCCAGCCTGGGGGACAGAGTGAGACCCTGTCTCCAAAAAAAACCCACCACCACCAATAGTATATATATATATATATATAATGTAATTTATAACATCCTGAACTAGAATCAGTATGCTACATAGTCTTGCAATTGGGGCACTCCCCAGGAACAAAACTTATGCCTAATTGGCTGATGTTTAAAGTCAGCTGTGGGGTGTGTGTGTGTGTGTGTGTGTGTGTGTGCTCATGTAATTGGCAAGCTTTGTTTTGAAAAAAATTTTTAAACATGAGTTTTAGAAAATATTTTGTGCTTGGAATTGGAAAGTATTTTTGGGCTATAACTAGTTTATTAGCTTATATATACATATATTGTCTACTAAGTAATGTCTTTGTTGCACGTATTTTCCAGACAATGTCACTTTATTATTCAAGTTATACTGCTTGGCAGTGATGACCCTGATGGCTGCAGCCTATACCATAGCTTTAAGATACACAAGGACATCAGACAAAGAACTCTACTTTTCAACCACAGCCGTGTGTATCACAGAAGTTATAAAGTTATTGCTAAGTGTGGGAATTTTAGCTAAGTGAGTATAAATACTTACAGTGTGTTAAATTATTTTTCTACCTGGTGAGGGTATTTGTTAGAAAATTCAAGCTACATCTTTATATGTTTAATTGCTCTGGGCCAGTGTTTCTCAACTAGGGATGATGTTGCCCCCCAGAAGATTTTTTAGTTCTCACAACTTGAGAGATGCTACTGGCATCTAGTGGGTGGAGGCCAAGGATGCTGCTAAACATCCTGCAGTCCCCACGACAGCCTCACAACAAAGATTTATCCAGCCCCAAATGTCAGTATTGCTGAGGCTGAAGAACGCTGCTGTAGAGTAGGAGTTGGCAAACTATGTCCCATGGGCCAAATCCAGCTTGCTCCCTGGTTTTGGTGTAATGGAGATTGACTGGATTGCAAAGCCTAAAATATTTACTGTTTGGTCCTTACAGAAAACAATTATTGACTTGTGTTTTGGATGAATATAATAATAATAACATTTCCTGAGTGTTTCCTATGTTAAGTGCTGGACACTGTGCTATGTGTTTTTTTTGTTTTTTCATTTACTCCTTCCACATTTTCAAGGTAAGTACTTTACCCCTGTTTTATTGACATAGCATCTGAGGTTCCTTAAGATTACACTGTTAATATGTGGCAGCACCGGGCTTTGAATCAGAAACATCATGCAAGAATTGTTTAGCTAAGGATGTGGTATAAGAGAGGGTTAAGAATTAGGGGCATTGGAGGAGATAGACCTAATTTTAATCCTAGACTGAGATTGTGGCTGCATACACACTTGTAACCTCTTTAAGCTTCAGTTTGTTCATTTTTTTAATTTGAGAAAATAATATGGGGTGCTGAAAATTAAATGAAATCTAATAGGTGAATTACCAGGGGAAAGATTTATGAGATGGGGACCTATTTGAGTCTTGGGACAGTTAAGAAGTCATACAGGTTTCAAGATGTGTGTTGGTGAGTGAAGTGAAGCAGGGAGGACTAGTGTTGTATGTAGGCTTTTATGTAGAAACAGACATTACATTTAAATATTGAAATGTTACAAGACATTGTGATTGCTTCAGCTTCAGCAGTGTGTGATGAGACAGTTGATAATGCAACTGCAAGCATGGCTATCATTTTGGGAAAGATACCCAGTGAAAGTGTTGAAAATTGGTTCTAGATCTTGAAAAGGCTTATACTAATCCACTTGAAGTAGTTCAAATATGAAAAAGATGTGTTATAAATAAAGTTTCAGTGCCACAAAAAAAAAAACAGCACTCGAATACAAAATGTTCTTTTTTTTCTTCTCAGCAAGGCAGTTTTCCTTCTATAGAAGGATGTGACCTCACAGGTGGAGCAATGGTGAGCGCACACCTGGACAAGGGAGGAAAAGGGGACTTATTCCTGACGCACGTGGCCTCTGCAGCTGTGTCATTCCCCTATTGGCTAGGGTTAGACCGCACAGGCTAAACTAATTCCAATTGGCTAATTTAAAGAGAGTGATGGGATGAGTGGTTTGACAGGAAAAATGGTTATGGCAGAGCAGGAAATTGGAATGAGTCAGGGTGGAGAATGAGCAGGTAATCAGAATGAGTCAGGGTGGAGAGGGTAATCAGAAAAGGTTGCTTTACGAGGAAGTTAAGTTTAAAAGTAGAAGGCAAAGGATTGAACATACTGACATTGATTCTTTGAAGAGAAATTTAGAACTCGTATCTAACAATCCCCTCCTCTTGCATTTTCCTTATAGCTCTTTCTCTTCAAACTTCTTTAACATGCCTTGGCTTAGTTCTGCCTGATTTTCCAAAAGAAGAAGCTTCTGTGGATAAGGTGGAGGATAGTTAAGGGAGGTTTTAGTAAGTCCCATTTCTATGAGCGCTTACTCTGCACCAACCCACAGATGCATGGTGTGACACAGCACCCGACAAGAATAAGTACACCCGCCGGGCGCGGTGGCTCACGCTTGTAATCCCAGCACTTTGGGAGGCCGAGGCGGGTGGATCACGAGGTCAGGAGATCGAGACCGCGGTGAAACCCCGTCTCTACTAAAAAATACAAAAAATTAGCCGGGCGCGGTGGCGGGCGCCTGTAGTCCCAGCTACTCGGAGGCTGAGGCAGGAGAATGGCGTGAACCCGGGAGGCGGAGCTTGCAGTGAGCCGGGATTGCGCCACTGCACTCCAGCCCGGGCGACAGAGCGAGACTCTGTCTCAAAAAAAAAAAAAAAAAAAAAAAAAAAAAAGAATAAGTACACCCATTACAGCTGTGAGGGAAGGAAGAATTGAGGCTGTTATTCCTTTCCATTTACCGAACCACTTTTCTAGCCATCCTGTAAAGGAGTCACTTACCCCTGAGTTGCTGGCTAACTCATTGGACAGAGCAGTCAGACCTTGCAATGCCTTTGTTATACTTCCATTAGGGGCAGTGTTGTTTAGGATGAAGGTACAACATTCACTTTTAATCATGATGCAAACTCCTCCTCTTTCTGCTAATATCATGTCTAAGGCTATCCTATTTTCCCAAGCCATCTGGCAGTTAGTCCTTAATTGCTCAGCTATTCCTTTAACAGCATCTCTAGTGTAGTTAATAAATTGCTGTTGGTTGTAATAGATGTAGTTTATCCAATCTATGTTTTTATTAATTGTCACCCACCAAAATATTGACTCAAATCCTGCAGCTATTTGATTTTGGGCTTTAAATTGATCTGGTATTCCCCATGGGACTCCAATTGCATCTAAATAGACATGAGAGTTGAAAGACCCATAAGGAGCTTCTCTCGCTTTACGATGTCTTATTTTTCCTTCCTCTGGTTGATGAAATGCCAGAGTAAAAGGGATAGCCAATTGAACTAGAGCATAAGTACTGCTCTAATTATTTGGCAGAGTGTCCAGTAAAGGTCCTCCATAATACCACCATACATCCGCTCAGGGATGAATAAGGGCAGATTGACGGGTCACCTCTAGGAAGTGCCTGACTTCACTGCATCCTGTTAAGTCTCCAAGGAATGCCAAATTTTTCCCCTTGTCGTTGGAGACAGGAGGTAAAATTGGTTTTGGAAGATGGAGGCTGGATGGCCCTTGGGGGCTGACCTGCAGGGTGTTGGACTTCAGGAAATAGCAGAGAAATTGCTTAGCACAATTTGTTATTCCAGGCGGTAGAATCTTGAAAAAGCTACCACGCATTCCATGTCCACTTGATTTGAGGACCATCCCAGTGGAAAGGGAACAACCTGGGTCTCTGGCCTACCTTGCTCACAAGCGTAACAGTTACTTTTGTTTGAAGTGTGAATGGAATATTTAATCCATTTTAACCAGGCATTTACATCTTTATACCCTGTTTCAATGGCTATGGTTTGTCTTAGGTCTCCTATTTCTACTACTGAGACCTTGCTTATGTCATTTGGCATGAGGCGAGGCATAGTTTTATTTCGTAGGTTTGTGAAAGGGGCAGTTGTAGGAGGTGGAGCGGGGAGAACAAAGCGCATCTTAAAGAAGCCTATAGGATCCTTTCCAGTGACCTCTGCTCCTAAACCATAGAAATGCTCTAAAGTGGGGTTAGAGTTGCTAGTGGTAGGAATAGTAATGGATATAGGCACTGTGTTAGGAAAGGAAAAGATAGATAGACTAAGCTTTTCTTAGCTTTAATTTGGTAGGGCTTGATCCGGGAACAATGGTCCATGATTCTGTTGATAATGGTGCTTGCTTGACTCGGGTGTGATGTGTCCATCCCCCTTCTGTGGTACGAACCATAGTCTTGGTGGTTAGCAGCCAAGGTAGGATCCTTCCCAGGCTGGCTCGAGTTTTCCTTCTTTCCACCCTTTGATGAGAGTGTGATCCCCAGGCTGGTGCCCGTTTACCAGAAATTCTAGGGGTGGTACCTGTGCTAAAAGACTTTTAGTTTTGAGGGAAAGGAAAGTGGAAGATAAACCAAGTATATACTTTATGAGAAACTGATCTTTTGTTTTAAATTTGGGGACACCAGGCTGGGTGCGGTGGCTCACGCCTGTAATCCCAGCACTTTGGGAGACAGAGGCGGGCGGATCACCTGAGGTCGGGAGTTTTGAGACCAGCCTGGCCAACGTGGAGAAACCCCGTCTCTACTAAAAAATACAAAATTAGCCAGGCTTGGTGGCACATGCCTGTAATCCCAGCTACTCGGGAGACTGAGGCAGGAGAATCGCTTGAACCTGGGAGGCGGAGGTTGTGGTGAGCCGAGATCGTGCCATTGCACTCTAGCCTGTGCAACAAGAGTGAAACTCCGACTCAGAAAAAAAAAAAAAAAATTGGGGGACACCAGCAGTGGACTTTATAGTCCTTAGTGTCTTCTTCCTGAGAAATTTCCTTTAGCACCTATTTTTATTAGTTTTTAGACCAAAGAAAGCCAAACACCATTTTATATTTGACAGTGCTTCCTGTATGATTATACCAGATAAGCTAAGTTTCACCTTTATATTAGTGTATTATTAATATTAAACTCAATTTTAATAAAGCCCTGTAGACATATTTATCCAATTTTAATGTCTGACCATAAAGTAAGATTTTTATAGACTCTTTTTAACCTTCTATAAAATTTTGTTAAAGAGCAGGCTAGTGTTTTTTAGTGTTTTAAGAAAAACCCATTGTGCTTTTATTTTAATGTCCAGTTCACAGAAAAACTGGATCATACCCCTTTAACTTTAGCCAATATGGTTACACACAGAATTTCCTTTACAATTAACATTTTAAAACTTGCTTAAACCCGCAAAACAAAATTTTTTTTAACCTTTTAATGCAGGTAAAAATCCACATTCTATGCCTCCTTATTATCCTTTTACCAAAAGTATATTTTACTTTCCTTATACACCTTGCACATGAACTGTTTCTTCAATAGTTTTACATTCAGGAGGCCTAATTACTTTTAAATTATACATTTCTTGCATAAATTCCCTTTTATAGCATTTTTCACGACTTTCATAATCTTCGACAGGCCTCAGTTTTCTGACTTCCTGCAAACATCCCTTTCTTTAAACAACCAGTTAATTTAGGATAATAATGTACCATATAACATTCTTTTTATATAAATTCTCCCCCCCCTTCCTTTTTTTTCCGCCAAGATGATAACCATTCTTTTCCAAAGCAAACTTCCTTCAGGTCTGTGGACTAGACTGCCTAAGGCCAGAAGATTAGAAGTTAGGATAATACATATTACACTGCTAACTTTTAGCAAACTTTACCTTTGTTGAAAACCTTGTAAGTTTGGGATGTCAATTATCCTTTGCTATTAATAAGGCTTTGTTTAGTTTAAATTAACTTAGAATTGGTATAGACCACTCATTCCTGATTCTGTAAGTACTTTAAGGCTTAGCTGAGTGCAAACAGCTTACCAACTATTAGGCAATTTTCCTAACTCTACTTCTATAAGAGTTTCCCTATCACTTACTGAATACCCATTGTGGCTTTTTCTCTCAGTCACGCGGGAAGAACCATCTATGGCCCTGTCCTGAAGGGAGTTCCTTCTAGGTCCGGTTGGACCTTTGTATGGTAATTAATTAAGATTTAGATCCCCTGTTAGGAAACCTGCTGGGTTAAGGGAATTATCAGTGGTTAATGTTAAATCATCTTTTTCTAACAGAATAGCCCCATACTTTAAGATTTTTGAGTTAGTAAACTACCTTTTTGCCTTAGGATAGTTCTGAATTGGTGAGGTGTGCTCACAATGAGGTTTCCTCTAAAAGTTATTTTTTCTACTTTCTTCTGTTAGCAAAGCAGTTGCCGGTACAGATTGAATGCATTTGGGTCATCCGCGGGTTACTGAGTTAAGGATTTTTGATAGGAAGGCTCCGGGTCCTTAGTGATCTCAGTGCTTTCAGGCTATGCCTTTGTTTACACTGACAACAAGGTGGTATTGGAGTGTTATAGGGTCATGGAGAAGACCTTCAATTATCAATTATAGGTTTTAAATTTACCCTAGCTTGTAAAGGAATAGGGTACACTGTTTTTATTACTTCTCTCTGTCTCTCTCTCTCACTCTCTGACTCTCTGTCTTTCTCTTTCTCTCTCTCTCTCTCTCTAACTTCCTCTCCCAGTTTCTCTTTCCTCTCTGCTGGTCTTTCCCTGCCTCTGCCAGCCGTTTATGCTGCTGTTCTTCCCTCTCCTCTTTCCCCTAGGGGAGCGACCAGTGGGAGTGGAGTTTAGCCTTTCTTTTCCCCGAGAAGAAGGGAAGGGGAGTTCTGAATATTTTTCTTACTACTGGAGGTTTGTGTGAGGTTCAGCCCCCCCACAATGGGGATTTCTCATCTCTTTGAGGTTCAGTGTACCCCCCATGGGGATTTTTCACCTTTTTGAGGTTCAACCCCCTGTAATGGGGATTTCTCAGTTCTTTGAGGTTCAGTCCCTGAAATTAGCGGAAGTCTCAACCCATCAAACCAGGGGTGTCTTCCCTTGCCTGTCCTGGAAGACTCAACCCCTCAAACCAGGGATGTCTTGCCCTGCCTGCTCTGGAAGGCTCAACCCCTCAAACCAGGGTGTCTTGCCTTGCCTGTCCTGGGAGGTTGACCTGTTTCCTCCCTTTCCCCCTCCGAAGGTCTCTTGCACACTTCCTACTCATGTTGTCCTCTCTGGCTGCTCCCCCAAGGGAGAATTAGGCCCTTCTTAGTGTTGGCGTGCTGGTATAAATCCCACAGCAGGATCTGCCCTAAGCCATATGAGGTAGCTACGGAACCGCAGAGAGGACCTACTCACTCCGTCCAGCAGTAGGACTTGTCACTATCCACACAACACCACAAGCAGGGTCGTCTGTGATCATTCACGCACACACACATTCAGCCCTCCAGAATTTGACCACCAAGAAAGTACTTTACTGGCTCCCGTGGTTTCTCCTTCATTGGTCTGTGCAAAGTCATCGCCGTGGTATGTGAGGATCCTTTACCCCAGGTTGCCGGCAGGTTTGGTTTCCGTGTTGCTGAGAGCTCGGGTTATTCTTTGCACTGAGTGGGTCCTGATTTCTCACCCCTGAGGCCGCCACAAGGGGGCGGGGTGCATCTCCTCACAAGAGAGAACCAGAGACCGCCTCTGGAGGGGAACGTAATCCCAGACAAGTCCCCAAATTGTTATAAAGTTTTGGTGCCGCAAAAGAAATAGCACTCAAATATAAAATTTTCTTTTTTTTCTTCCCAGCAAGGCAGTTTCCTTCTATAGAAGGGTACACCCTCACAGCTGGAGCAGTGTGAGCACACACTTGGACAAGGGAGGAAAAGGGGGTCTTATTCCTGATGGACATGGCCCCTGCTGCTGTGTCATTCCCCTATTGGCTAGGGTTAGACCGCACAGGCTAAACTAATTCCGATTGGCTAATTTAAAGAGAGTGATGGGGTGAGTGGTTTGGCAGGAAAAATAGTTATGGCAGAGCAGGAAATCGGAATGAGTCAGGGTGGAGAATGAGCAGGTAATCTGAATGAATCAGGGTAGAGCAGGTAATTGGAATTAGGGTGGAGCAGGTAATCGGAATGAGTCAGGGTGGAGCAGGTAATCAGAATGAGTCAGGGTGGAGAGGGTAATCGGAAAAGGTGCTTTACGAAGAAGTTAAGTTTAAAAGTAGAAGGCAAAGAATTGAACGTACTGACATATTGATTCTTTGAAGAGAAATGTAGAACTCGTATCTAACAGATGAATAAAATACATGGCCAGACTATGGGCCATTAAG
This sequence comes from Symphalangus syndactylus, assembly GCF_028878055.3. Lineage (NCBI taxonomy): Eukaryota > Metazoa > Chordata > Mammalia > Primates > Hylobatidae > Symphalangus > Symphalangus syndactylus. Next base: position 65,272,597 of record NC_072424.2, read on the forward strand.
AGTGATATGAACAGTTAAGAGGAGCAGCAAATGAAAGGGCCTAGAGCTTTATAATGGTCTTTTAGATTTAGTGTTTGCAAAAAAGTAAAATATTTTCCAGGTAGTCTGAGTGTTGTCATTTCTTTGTACACATATTAAAATTGGTAATTCAAAAAGAGTAAGTAGATGAAGGGCAAACAGGATGTTATGTAGTCTGTTAAAACACAGGTTGGATGTCGGTGCTTTATTTGCTGTGATGGAGAGGCTTCTAAATATTAGAAAATAATTTTTACAAAAAATGTTATGAGATGATTTGTTATATGCACAGGAAACCAAAGTTGATTCATGTTTGAATTTATATTTGCTTGAAAATTCTTTCCCATATAATGTTAAAATAATTGTGTAAAGCTAAAAAAATGAAATTAGACTTTTTTCTTTGCTTTCAAATTAGAGAAGACTTTATCATCTCACAGAAAGGATGACAATTTCAGGATATTATGGGAGGCTGTGGAAGAATTATATTAGAAATAACTAAAGGTTTAGAACTTGAACTTCTCTTCAGAGGAGAAAAATTAAGAAGAACTTAGATCTTGGCCAGGTGTGGTGGCTCACACCTGTAATTCCAGCAGTTTGGAGGCCAAGGTGGGAGGATTTCTTGAGCCCAGGAGTTGGAGACCAGCCTGTCAACATGGTGAGACTCCATCTCTACAAAAAATAAAAAAATTAGCTGGGTGTAGTGGTGTGTGGCTGTAGTCACAGCTACCTGGGAGGCTGAGGTGGGAGGATTGCTTGAGCCTGCGAGGACCTGCAGTGAGCCATGATTGTACCACTGTACCCTATCCTAGCCTGGGCAACAGAGCAAAACTGTCTCAGAAAAAGAAAAAAACAAAAACCAAAACATTAGAAGAACTTAGATCTTGATGATTAAAATAGTGTATTTCCCCGTATCTCCAGAAAAATACTGCAGAGTTAATGTAAAAATTAGTAACATTTGCTCAATGTTGATTTGAGTTTTCTGGAGAATGAATACAGGGAAAGGAAAAGAAATTACTATTTAAATGGAAAAAAAATTAAACTTCATTTAAAACTATGATTAAATGAAGTAAAAGCTCCTTCCTTTTTGCCCATTCTTTACACTGTAATAAAGTACAATAACTATGTCATAGGGTTGATACAAAGTATTATACTAGAACTTCAATTTTTTTGGAACTGTGCAAAGCTTAACCTCATTATACAGCAGTCCATTTGGTGGTTTGTTTATTTAGTATGGTCTCTGATGCTGTTTACTCAGTAATGTTCTTTGCTTAGTGAATAGTCTTGGCTAATTGTTAAAGTAAGTACATATATTATATGGGAGTGGGAGGTGGGGGCAGAAACTTATCGAAGTAGCACCTGAAACCATGTTTTGGTTATAATTAAGGTTCACTTATATAATAACATATCACTGCCATGTTCAAATCTGTGTTTCATTCCTTCCAAACATTGGAAGCAAATAGTCATTCTAAGTCATTTCAAGGTATTGTTAATAAGATATAATGGGACAGTCGGGTTCATGCATTCATTTATTTAGTTAGAAAATACCTATCAAGCCTCAATTATATACTCAACACTATTCTAGTGTTTTCACTAGAACACTGCAAATTTAAAAGGTGTAGTTCTGCCCTCATGGACTTATAGCCTATTGGAGAACCAAATATTATAATAAATAATAAATAGGTGATGTTATGAGGGAAAAGTAGAGGGTGCTACAAACACGCATAATAGAGGGCCTGCATTTGGATTAAAGGGTTTCCTCTGAGGAAGTTACATTGAAACCTAAACCTGTCAGTTGAGTAGACTTTAGGCAAGAAAAGAGCACAGTGGAGGCAGAGAACTGTGTGTTTGAAATCCCTGAGGCAGAAAAGTCCTTGACTTTGGTGCTGAGATGAAGCAGGAGAGGTCATCAGGGTATCACAGTAGTAGTATGGGCCTTTTAAGGATTTTAGATTTAATCTGAAGTGCGTTAGAAAAATCATTGAGTGGAGCCAGGTGCAGTGGCTCACACCTATAATCTCAGCACTTTGGGAGGCTGAGGCAGGTGGATCACTTGAGGTCAGGAGTTCAAGACCAGCCTGGCCAACATGGTGAAACCCCATCTCTACTAAAAATACAAAAATTAGCCAGGCGTGGTGGCACATGCCTGTATTCCAGCTACTTGGGAGGCTGAGGCAGGAGAATTGCTTGAACCTGGGAGGCGGAGGTTGCAGTGAGCTGAGATCACATGACTGCACTCCAGCCTGGGTGACAGAGCAAGACTCCATCTCAAAAGAAAAAGAAACGAAAGTCATTAAATGGTTTAAGTGAGGGACTAACATAGAACCCATGTTGAGAGTCACTTTGACCTCTTTGAGAATGAATTGGAAGTAGGGAAACTTAATAGAGGCGAGATAATCACGTAGGATGACAGCACAGGTCACGAAGAGAAGTTAATGGATTTGAGTTATGCTCTGGCAGTAGAATCTGTAGGACTTGGTGATGGGTTTGGATAAATGGTAAGTTCTGGTTAATCACGGTAGTTATGTTCTATAAAGTCACCACCAACACTAAACTAGTGAATACTAAACCTCTGCTCCTAGGGGATATACAGGGTAGGTTCCTGTGAGCAACTGATCACATTTTTGTCAATTAATACAAGAACCTTGTTTTATGTGTGCTTCAATCTAAAGATGCTTTATTTAATGTATATTATTGATTAATTAGCATTGAACTCATGGCCAGCAGCACTATAACATGCCTGAACAAAGCTTATCTATCACATGTATTTTCTCCATAATATATAGCATATCCTTCTTATACTTAGGAACATCAGACAGTGTGTCAGCCCTACAGTGCTTGGGAGCCATTTAAACAAAATCACCAACACAAAGCACAAAAATGCAAAAAATGTGGCACTGAATAGATTGCACTTGTTTATGATCTGAAAGTGGAAACAAGGAAGAATGTTAACTTGTTCAGCGTCAGCCAGGAATGTGCATGCTTGGTGAATCAAATTTTTTGCCACTCTGTACGTGTCTGCCAATGACTGCAAGTGTTACCAGCATTGATTTGGGGATTACAGATACATTTTAATGAGTGGACAATTCACCCATACAGTCCATGAATAATAATAATCAACTATAGTAGGCGAAGGAAAGGGAGGTATCAGGAAGCACATCTGTGTTTCCTAGTATAAACAATTAGGTAGAGTTATTTATTTTTTTTTTTCTGAAACAGGAAAAACAGATTTGGGGGAAAAGATATCAACAGTTTGATTTTGGGTAGGTATAATGTAAAGTTTTTAATGTCTTGAGACATCCGAATGGGCAGTTGGATTAAATGGGTCTTTAAACTCAGAAGAGAGGTCTGGGCTAGAGATGTAAATTTGGGAGCTCTTATCACATAAAAGTATTTAATCTCATGGAATTGGAAGACATTGTTAAAAAACAATGATCTTGTAAAAACAATCTTATTTGTAATGTCATTTGACTCCATGCACCTTAAAGATTGCTGTTTTCTGGACAGGATAACCAGAAACCCCAGGACTAATATAAAGAGGAACACATGATAGGTGTGCTCTGTTTAGAGAAATGGAAGGCAGCTTGTTTAAGAAACAACAAAGGAATGCTTGCTTTGGCAGCACATAATACTGAAAATTTGGACAGTACAGAGAAGACAGCGTGGCCCCTGTACAAGGATGACATGCAGATTTGTAAAGCATTCCATATTCAAAGAACAAAGGAGTCACTCTGGTACTGAGGCAGTGCCCTAGAACTTTGTAAGAGTTAAATTAAGCAGGCCAGGGTAAGTATAACTCAATCAAATGTGCAAGTTAGAATCTTCAGGTCCCAAGAATTTAAGCAGAGGCAATTGTAGCTCCATGGATTGTTCTTGGTGAGGTTTTGGAGATCTGAAGTCTAGTCAAACTCATTTCATGTGTAAGAACTTTGAGCCTGGAAAGAGACTAATTCATGCAATCTCTGACTAAAAATTTTGTGTGACCAAATGGATCAGCAAGGTTCCAGATCCATGTTTTAAATGAAATGCCAGTCTCTTTTTCAGAATTTGAGGTGGTAGAGAGGTTCTATAACCAGGTAGTCCTTTTTAGACAGATCCCGTGATGGCAATCTAGGTCAAATGGCTGAGACCCCATTGTCTTTGGTTCTTTCTCTTGCCTTTAATGCCTTCCTTAGGGTAACTGTAGATGGGTTGCATGCCATAAGGCATGGATATCCTAACATTCACATTAGTATGGTAAAAGTTTTGTAGGCTGAAGGGTATATCTGGTTTGCTAAAACATTGGAAGACAATAGCTTAGTTCTAATTCCAAGTATTTTCTTTGTCCTGGTTATATGCTGTGGTTTGGATGTGGTTTATCTCCATCAAAACTTACATTGAAATTCTATCCCCAGTGTGGTGATGTTGGGAGGCAGGGTCTAGTGGGAGGTGTTTAGGTTGTGGGGGCAAATTCCTCGTGAGTGGTTTGATGCTGTTTTCCTGGTAGTGAGCTGTGGCTCTCAAGAGACAGGATTAATTCTTGCAGGAATTGATTATTTCTCGAGAGTGGGTTATAAAGCCAGGATGCTCCTCACATTTTGCTGTCTTCACACGTGTCCGCCTCCCCTTAGACCTTCTCTGCCATGTGATGCAGCAGGAAAGCCCTTGAAGAAGCCAGGGCCATGCCCTTGAACTTCTCAGCCTGCTCAACTGTGAGCTAATTTTTTTTTTTTTTTTTTTTTTAAGATGGAGTCTTGCTCTGTCATCCAGGCTGGAGTGCTGTGGTGCAATCTCGGCTTACTGCAACCTCCGCCTCCAAGGTTCAAGCGATTCTCCTGCCTTAGTCTCCCAAGTAGCTGGGACTACAGGCATGTGCCACCACCCCTGGCTAATTTTTATATTTCTAGTAGAGACAGGGTTTCACCATATTGGTCAGACTGGTCTTGAACTCCTGACCTTGTGATCTGCCTGCCTCGGCTTCCCAAAGTGCTGGTGAGCCACCACGCCTGGCCAAAAATTTTTTTTTTTTTTTTTTTAATACCCAGTCTCAGGTATTCTTTCACAGCAACACAAAGCAGACAAAGACAGTATTTAAAATATTTAAAAGAGAACTCTATTAAACATTACAAATGCACACTGGGTGTAGTGGCTCACACCTGTAATCACAGCACTTTGGGAGGCCAAGGCAGGTGGACTGCTTGAGGCCAGGGGTTCAAGACCAGCCTGAGCAACATGGCAAAACCTCATCTCTACAGAAAATACAAAAATTAGCTGGGTGGGGTGGTGTGCACCTTTAGTCCCAGCTACTTCAGGGGCTGAGGCAGGAGGATCGCTTGAACCTGGGAGGTGGAGGCTGCAGTGAGCTGAGATTGCACCACTGTACTCTAGCTTGGGGGATAAAGTGAGATCCTGTCTCAAAAAAAAAAAATTATAAATGCAATTTACTTGAAAATTTTAGGATATTTAACTTCTTAGAAGAAATACAGACTTGCTTCAGTGAAGGGTGCCTGATATATATTGTCATCATTTTTTTGAGATGGAGTTTTGCTCTGTTGCCCAGGCTGGTGTGCAGTGGCGCAATTTCAGCTCACTGCAGCCTCTGTCTCTTGGGTGCAAGTGATTCTCCTGCCTCAGCCTCCCGAGCAGCTGGGACTACAGGTACACACCACCATGCCCAGCTAATTTTTGTATTTTTTGTAGAGACAGGGTTTCACCATGTTGGCCAGGCTGGTCTCGAACTCCTGACCTCATGATCCACCTGCCTCGGCCTCCCAATGTAATTTTTATTTGAAAAAAAGGAAAAGATATTTGTTTCACGTTGGGGTAAAAGAACAGAAGGCAAAGGTGCATATGTTGCTGTGGTCTCCAAGAAAACTAGGCAGAAAATATGAGGAAAGCACTGAAAGTGTATTATTGCCATAAATTTAAAATGCCCTAGAAAAGCCAAAGAAAAGAATAATGCCCCCTTTTGGGACTTTGAAAAGTATTTTTAAAAACCTCATGAGTAGATGTCTTCTTTAGAGAGCAGGTAGCTATACTCTGTAGAATACTGACTAGTAATCATTGTCAAAATGTGTTATGTAAAATGCCACACATCCTCCTTTAAGATTATATTTGCTGCCTTCAGTTATTCAGAATTGTTGCTATTGAGAATGGCAGGCTGCCAGAGAGTGAAAGTGTTAAGGAAACACTCTTTGATGTCCAGCCTTAGAAACAGGTGAGGGGAACAAGCTGGTAAATATGGCTTATTTTCATTTCATTCTTGTACATGTTGACTAACCCTTATCCAAAATGCTTGGGACCAGAAGTGTTTCAGATTTCAGAATTTTTAGGATTCTGAAATATTTGCATTATATTAATTTGATATGAGCATCCCAAATCTGAAAACCTGAAATCCAAAGGGCTCTAATGAGCATTCCCTTTGAATGTCATGTTGGCACTCAAAAAGTTTTAGGTTTTGGAACATTTCAGATTTTGAATTTTCAGATTTGGGCTACTCAACCTTTATCTTCATTTTGGCTGACACTATTTCCTCTTCTTTGATGAGAAATCTTAGGCTGAGGGAAATTTTAATCTGCCAAAGGAACCTAGAAAGTAATTGACAATGATAGGATTAGAAGACAAGTTTCTTGAACTCTGATTTTCAAATTATGAGCCTTTCAGAACAATGAAGTAATTAAGTATTTTTGATTAAGACAAAGATAAGCACAGTGGCATTGTTAGACATTTCAGTAGTTTACAATAATTTTTTCTCTTTTTATTTCCAAATGTTAACACTTTGCCATGTGTCTTCTTCATTCAAGTGGCTCTAATAAAATATCATAGACCAGTTGGCTTAAGCAACATTTATTTCTTACAGTTCTGGAGGCTGGAAAGTCCAAGATGAAGATGCTGGCAGATCAGGTGTCTGGTGAGGGCCCTCTTCCTAGTTTGCCGACTGCTGCCTTTTTGCCGTATCTTCATGTGATGGAGAGAGAGATGGCTCTGGCCTCTTCCTCTTCTTACAAGGCACTAATTCCATCATGAGGACTCTACCCTCATCACCTCACTAAACCTAAGACCCTTCTCCAAATACTAATCACATTTGGGGATTAGGGCTTCAACATAGGAATTTTAAGGGGTAACACATTTAGCCCATAGCACATTACACATACAATAAAACATTTTTGTTTTATGATATTCTTCTATCCTATTTGTGTGAACATGTATATAATTTTTTTCTGATTTTAGAGTAAGATTTAGACAAGATGCTTCTTTGTCCTAACATTCTTCAGTGCATGTTTCCTAAAAACAAGGACATTCTCTTATATATAATCAATAAAATTATCGAAATTGAGACATCAGTACTGATATAGTACTATTACCTAATTCATGGACCTTATATAAATTTTTCCAGTTGCCCCACCAATGTCCTTTATAGCAAAATAATTATTTTTCTTGGACTTCAGTCCTCTCCAGGATTACAGTTTGCATTTAATTGTCATGTCTCTAGTTTCCTTTAATCTAGAGAGTTCCTCCATGTTTTTTCATGTCATTGATATTAACACAGGCCATTTAATTTAGAATATCTCTCAAGTTATGTTTATTGAGTTTTATGATTAGATTTAGGGTTTTTTTGGGGTCAGGGATATCATAGAAATGATGCGTCCGTTTTAGTGCAGTATATAAAGATGTACGTGGTATCTATTTGTTCCATTACTGGTGATTTATCTTGATTTTTTTTTTTTTTGAGATGGAGTTTCACTCTTGTTGCCCAGGCTGGAGTGCAATGGCATGATCTCAGCTGACTGCAACCTCTGCCTCCTGGGTTCAAGCAATTCTCCTGCGTCAGCCTCCCAAGTAGGATTGGGATTACAGGCACGTGCCACCACACCCGGCTAATTTTTGTATTTTTAGTAGAGATGGGGTTTCACTGTGTTCGCTAGGCTAGTCTCGAACTCCTGACCTCAGGCGATGCACCCAGCTTGGCTTCCCAAAGTGCTGAGATTACAGGTGCGAGCCACCCCACCTGGCCTAATCCTGGTTTCTTGATTAAGGTAATGCCTGCTAGGTTTCTCCACATAAAGTTACCAGTTTCCTCTTTGTTCTTAATAAGTGTCTTTTTGGAGAGAGACTTTGAGACTAGATAAATAATTCTTTCTCATCAAACTTTCACCTACTGGTTTTGTGGTCTGCTACTGTTGTCAAATGATAACTTCCTAATACTTCATCATTACCTATACATTTATTGGCATTCTACTCTGGAAATTTCCCTTCTTCCCCCCTTTCTCTCCCTCTTTGTATTTATATGAACATGGACTCAAGGATTATTTTATTGTGCAGGTTAGAATTCATTATTATCATTATTTTGATGCTCAAAATGTCCCAGATTTGCACAGTGGGATTAAACAGTTTCTTTTTAGCATATCAAGATGTTCCAGGCTTTTCTTGTACTTTCCCTGCCCCAACCCTGAAATCATACATTTCTTCAAGGATCCTTTATTCCCTTTTTTTCCAGAATGGTATTTAGAAACCAGAACCTAGGCATTTGGTATACACATTGATACTGGAGTATCATTACTTTAGACTCTTTTAGCAGACAGAGCTATGAAATATATATGCATGTGTATGCATACACACCTATCTAAATCTAGTTCTGTGTGTGTGTGTATAACAAAGAGTTCTACATTGATTGATACCTACAATTTTGATCTAACATCACTGTGTTCATTCTAAACTTCCCCTTACCCATGTTTGTTCCATTATCTAATGGTGAGGATTCTAGCTCATTATGCTCAAGATATTTACTTATTTGCTCAATCCTAGAATAGATAATGAGTAGTTTCAGAATTTCTAATATTTAACTGAGAAAAAACCAAACCTACTAACTGAAGTATGTATTTGTATGTAGTTCTCTTTGCTTTTAGTTTTACAGCATACAGTAAAATACTATGTTTTAGAATATTTGAGTTCTCTTTTTCTCCAAGTATAATTTTGTAGACAGTCGATTTTGGTTTCTATTTGTATTTAACTTGAGATTCCCCCCATCCTTGTTGATTATACTTACAATACCCTGGAAGTTTTGGCATGTGAAATTATACTTATTTCAATAAGAAGTTAGAACTGGAAGAAAAAAAGGGAGTGTGGGAAGGAATTAATGGATGGCTACTTTGATAGATAAGGTTGACGTGGTCAAAGTAGCAAATGTTACGTGCAAGAGATTGCTGGGCATTGTGTGTGATGCACACTGTACCCCACTTTCCTTTTTTTTTTTAACACAAGTATTTTACCTTAGAGGTGGTTTTATGTCAGTACATAGAAATCTATCTCATTCTTTTTAAAAGCTGCATGGTATTCCATTACATATAGATACCATATATACCAGTCTGTACTGATGGGCATTTGGGTTGTTTCCAGTCTTCTACTCCAACACAAAGATGTAATAATTATCTTTGTACATATACTGTTGTGCATATGAATGATTATATCAGATAACTTAAAAGAGAAATTAGTAAATTCTGTTTTGAGGGAGGGGCAGATTAGCAGTTGGATATTGTGAAAGCTGCATATGTAAATAAGATGATTTTTTTAATATTTGATTTTTTTTTTTTTTTTTTTTTTTTGAGATGGAGTCTCACTCTGTTGCCCAGGCTGGAGTGCAGTGGTGCGATCTCAGCTCATTGCAAGCTCCACCTCCTGGGTTCATGCCATTCTTCTGCCTCAGCCTCCCGAGTAACTGGGACTACAGGTGCCTGCCACCACACCCAGCTAATTTTTTTTGTATTTTTTAGTAGAGACGGGGTTTCACTGTGTTAGCCAGAATGGTCTCGATCTCCTGACCTCGTGATCCACCCGCCTCAGCCTCCCAAAGTGCTGGGATTACAGGCATGAGCCACCGTGCCCAGCCAAATATTTGAATTTTAAGTTATCAATTTCTAAGCTATAAGTTGGTTGAAAGATAAACAATACAACATTTAAAAGTACTTTTTCATAAAATTAATTGCTGCAATTCATGGGAAAATTGTTAGTTACTAAACTCTATCACAGCTGTTAACACTAACAGTTTAGATTTAAATCTGTCATTGTTAGTATAAAGAAAAGGAAGTGAAAACACTTTCATATTGCCTTGGAACAAAAGAAAAAAGTCAACTTTTTTTTTTTTTTTGAGACAGGGTATCACTCTATCACCCAGGCTGAAGTGCAGTAGCGTGATCTTGACTTACTGCAACCATCGCTTCCTGGGCTCAAGCAATCCTTCTGCCTCAGCCTGCCCAGTAGCTGGGATTATAGGTGTGCACCACCACACCCAGCTAATTTTGTAGACATGGGGTTTTGCCATGTTGTCCAGGCTGGTCTCAAATTCCTGGACTCAAGCAATCCACCTGCCATGGCCTCCCAGCATGCTGGGATTATAGGTGTGAGCCGCTGTGCCAGCTCAAACAACTTTTTATTGTTTGCTATTCACCATAGTTTATAAAGACTATCCCTAGCAGGATGTGTAAATGTTAATGTACATATACTTTGGGTGTGTTTAGTAACAAACCAAATAAATATATCTTAACTTTGAACTACATATCCATATTAAGACCAGAGAAAATTATTTTACTGTTTCATAGTATTATCTAGAAAAATTAATGTATCTGTCAAATACTTACAGATTATCTGGCTTTGTTTATTTCTCCTTCTGGGTTTACATTTTCAGTACCCTTTTGTACCCATGCTATAATGGGTTCAGGGTGTTGGGGAGGAAGTAAAAATCATGTCCCTCATATGAAGGGCATTTTTGTCCTCAAGTTGACCTCATTATTGGTTTTTTAACCTAGCCTCTCAAAGTCTTTTTTTTTTTTTTTTTTTGAGACAGAGTCTAGCTCTGTTGCCCAGGCTGGAGTGCAGTGGCGCGATCTCGGCTCACTGCAAGCTCCGCCTCCCGGGTTCATGCCATTCTCCTGCCTCAGTCTCCCGAGTAGCTGGGACTACAGGTGCATGCCAGCACACCTGGCTAATTTTTTGTATTTTTAGTAGAGACAGGGTTTCACTGTGCTAGTCAGGATGGTCTCAATCTCCTGACCTTGTGATCTGCCCGCCTCGGCCTCCCAAAGTGCTGGGATTACAGGCGAGAGCCACCGTGCCCAGCCAATCAAAGTCTTTTAAGTGAGTTAATTATACTTAACTTTGTAGATGATAAGAAATTTATAAACAAAATTTAACTTTCTTAAGCTCATGAGTAACTTCTGCTGTGTTCCATTTTGCACAGTGACTTGGTAACCTAGCCAAGGATTTTATGCCTCCTAGTAGTTCTTGTTAGATCAGTAGCTGGAAGAGTGAGGCCTACTTTTGACCAAACATATGTCAGAAAGTGGTTTCAGCTGGTTGATAGGAAATTTAGGGGGAGAGGCAACAGCAGAATCTCTCTGCAGTCAACATGGAGCTTCAGAATTTCTTCAGGTAACCAAAGGTTGCACAGGGTCTACTCCAATGATAAAAATAAAAAGAATTGTTCAAATAGAAAATTTAACAAGGAAGACTATATCTAAAAAGAAATTTATATATGTTTTTGATTATATATGCTCTTTTGTCCTAGCTAGCAATGTCATTTATATAATTAATAAATTTGTTTTTAACAGAGGTGCTCATTAAGGTGCTTGTGATTTGATTTCTAAGAAAGTAAGTTGAGGGCCAGGCACGGTGGCTCACGCCTGTAATCCAGCACTTTGGGAGGCCAAGGTGGGTGGATCACTTGGTCAGGAGTTCAAGACCAGCCTGGCCAAAATGATGAAAAACCCCATCTCTACTAAAAATCCAAAAAATTAGCCAGATGTGGTGGTGTGCACCTATAGTCCCAGTTACTTGGGAGGCTGAGGCAGGAGAATCGCTTGAACCTAGGAGGTGGAGGTTGCAGTGAGCCGAGATCACACCACTGCACTCCAGCCTGGGTGACACGGCTAGACTCCATCTCAAAAAAAAAAAAAAAAAAAAAAAAAAACCAAAACAGAAAATATAAGTTCAGGAAAATAGAAGAAAAAGTAACCTTTTTACAATATATTACAGTATATTTAGGACTCATCATTTGTTTCTGTCTCTTTCATAGTAAAAAGATGATTACTAGTGTTTTCTAGCAGATATATTGCTCTTGTTACTTTTATATAACTTCAGTGAGTAAAGCTAAATATAAGATTAAGAGCTGTATTCTTAATAAATACATTAACTTAAGCAGGATTTAACCTGATTAATACTGAAATTATTTACCCTCTTCTTTAAAACTTTCTGTGTGGTGAGATTCCCACATATTCTTTACAATACCTCCTAAATCTCTGTCTACTTTCTGATACTTTTCTGTTATTCTCTTTTACTAGTTCTTTTAGCATCCTCTGCTGTTTTTTTTGTAACTTATTTCAAAATATCTTATGTAACATTGCTATAATCTGGTACTACAGTGATATTTGCACTTTCCAGCAATTAACATTCTGGTATACCTTGTTTTCTTTAATGTCTACATTAGAGAATGAACCAGAAAAAGACACCTTGGCCAACCTGACAGTGAAAAAATAGCTCCTAAGCATCCAACAAAAAGGATATGGCCAAAAGAGACAGATCTGAAGGTTAATCCTGACACACTGTACTTTACTTTTTGCTCCACTGAAGGAAAGGAGTACTTAGATTGGCTGCTAATTTGTTTCCTAAGCCCTTCTTTTTATGTGAAAGCCAAAAAGTGAGGGAGAAGTGATAAGAAAGAAAAGAGGGGGGAGAAAAGGGGCCACAGCAGCTTTATTGGTGCAGGTATGGTGATGATTTGGAGTAGCAGTTGGATCCTTAAGTAGCCCATATTCTGACAGGACAAAGAGATCAACCCTGTTTTTTGGAGAGTCAAAAGGTTGTTTGTTTCCATTGAAGGCTTCTAATGTCTTTTTTTTTCTTTTTTTTAAAAGAGATGGTGTCTTACTCTTTCACCCAGGCTGGAGTGCGGTGGTGGCATCATAGCTCACTGTAGCTTCAAACTCCTGGGCTCAAGCGATGCTCCCACCTCAGCCTCCTGCATAGCTGGGATGATAGGCATGTGCCACCACTCCTGGCAATTTTTTTTTTTAAGAGAAGGGATTTTCCTCTGTTACTTGGGCTGGTCTCCAACTCCTGGCCTCAAGTGATCCTCTTGCCTCAGCCTCCTGAGTAGCTGGGATACAGGTGTGAGCCACCACACCCACCAAGGCTATAATGTCTTTTAACAGGTGGAGGTAAAATGGCATTGCCCATAGCTGGGGATTAGGGAAAGGATAAATAGCCATTATATTGTAGCTTTTGAGGATTTAGCGTGAAGAATCTTACACCAGGAGATAAATGAATATGGGAGGAGGAGGAGTGTGAAGCATGGGCACAAACAGCCACCTCTCAGCAGTTCCTTTTGGGTATCACCTTAAAGACACATCATCCGTGTATGAGTCAGCATTTTAGAAGGGCACTAAAACTTGCACTTCACACAGTCTGTAAAATTTATATCTATGCTATCATGATACTAGAGATAATTATAATGTTCAGTTATCTTCTCTGATATATCACCTTATTAAGGTTATTATTTTACATTTTAATCTCTTTTTCTCTAATTTTTTCATCAGTTTTATAATTGAGGAGAAAACATTTTGAAAATTATTCTTTATTTAAGATGTTGGCCAGGTGCAGTGGCTCATGCCTGTAATTCCAGCACTTTGGGAGGCTGAGGCAGGAGGATCACTTAAGGTCAGGAGTTTGAGACCAGCCTGGCCAGCATGGTGAAACCCTGTCTCTACCAGAAATACAAAAATAAGCCAGGCGTAGTGGCCTGTGCATGTAGTCGCAGCTACTCAGGAGGCTGAGGTAGGAGAATCCATGAACCTGGGAGATGGAGGTTGCAGTGAGCCGAGATCGCACCATTGCGCTCCAGGTTGGGTGACAGAGAAAGACTCTGTCTCAAAAAACAAAACAACAAAGATGTAAGGAAAGTATATGGGGCATCTTAGATTTGCATTAAGCAGTTAAAAAAAAAAGCCAAACATTAGTTTAAAGAGCCAATCTTCAGACGCCTGGAAAACTCTCCTACATAATTTTTTGGTGGAAAATCTGTGGTATTTTTGGTATTCTTATGCTTTTCGAATAGAGTTTGTAGTCCACCACCAGGCTGTGTGCATCGCTTTTCAGCATATAGACTTAACACTGTGGTGTGGGTTTGGATTTGGTAACACAAAGAGATCTGTAACTAAGGAGGATGTCTTTTGTTTCTGTGGCTTAGGTCAAAGTTCCTGTCTTATTAATTAAGCATTTCCTTGGAGGTAGAATGTTCTACAGCAAATAAATAGGCACAGGTTAGTCAATTTAATATAATGGACTTTTTGCTTTCTCTCAGAACTTGGGTAATTATATTTGCAGCATTTACAAATGAAAAACTTCAACTCACAACTGTTGATTCTAATATATTAACCAAAAATACAGAATCTCATTGCGATTATCAAACTTTGAGTTGGAATAGAGCTATTTCACCAACAAAGTATTATGGTTTTCTTAAGGATATCGTGAGCTGCAGTTAGGACCATTATTATAAAGCACTTTTTTGGGGTATTGGTGCTTATTATAAAACATTGCTTTATTTTTATTTTCAGGAAATCAATGAGCTGATTTATGATACAGGAAATATAAGCCAGATTAGCCACGTCCTTCTGAAATAATAATAGCAAAAATAATAGTTAAGAGCATGCATAATCAATATGCAAATAGTAAACTTTATGTACATTAGAGATACAGTTTACTTTTGTTGGAGTTAGTAAATTATTCAGATCTGCTACAGAATTATACAGATATAAAGTATGATGAGAATATTCTTACATAAGGATTTATTATCTACTATATTTCATAAGGACTAAATTCATTTATAAATAATACTGACCTGACTCTTCCTAACCCACTTAACGAACTACCAAAGCCTTTTTATTTGCAATTAAATCTATTATAATTTAAAAAAAAACTTTAAAAATAGGCCAGGTGCAGTGGCTCACACCTGTAATCCCAGCACTTTGGGAGGCCGAGGTGGGCAGATCACTTGAGGTCAGGAGTTTGAAACCAGCCTGGCCAACAATACTAAAAATACAAAAAATTTAGCTTCGTGTGGTGGTGGGTGCCTGTAATCCCAGGTACTCAGGAGGCTGAGGCAGGAGAATCACTTGAACACGGGAGGCGGAGTGAGCTGAGATAGTGCCACTGCACTCCAGCCGGGGCGACACAGCAAGACTCCATTTCAAAAATAAATATAAAAATAAAAATGAATATGCAAACTGATCAATTAAAAAGTAATCAGGGTGAACTTGATGAAATACAGTTAAAGTAGCAGGGGATGAATTTTTTTATAGGTAATATCAACAATTTTGTTTTCCTAATCTCATTATTTAATATACTCAAAATCTCTCAGAGCTTTGACTAGAGATTGATAGTGGTAAATCTAGTTGTTGTCATATTTTCCCAAACAGAACTATAATTTTTTAAAGAGGATACATTATTGGTATGTTTCTTTTAATCTAAAACTAGTTAGAAATTATTAGTTTGCTAAATTACAGCAAACATAGTATGCCTGTCCTGTGTTTGAAGAAGTCTTATTAAAATAATGCTCTTTAATTTTCTTCCTTACCACCCTCTCATCTCCCCCTTTTGTTTTCAAAGAGAAACTGGTAGTCTGGGTAGATTCAGAGCATCTTTAAGAGAAAATGTCTTGGGGAGCCCCAAGGAACTGTTGAAGTTAAGTGTGCCATCGTTAGTGTATGCTGTTCAGAACAACATGGCTTTCCTAGCTCTTAGCAATCTGGATGCAGCAGTGTACCAGGTAAGTGGAGTTAATGATAATGAAAAGCACAGAATCTTTTATGGTAAAAAGAGTTTTTATTAACTCTTTATCATATTATCAAATTTTTTTTTTTTTTTTTGAGATGGAGTCTCGCTCTTTCGCCCAGGCTGGAGTGCAGTGACGTGATCTCAGCTCACCGCAATCTCCGTTGCCCAGATTCAAGCGATTCTCCTGCCTCAGCCTCCTGAGTAGCTGGGACTATAGGCCCATGCCACCACATCCAGCTAATTTTTTGTATTTTTAGTAGAGATGAGGTTTCATTATGTTGGCCAGGATGGTCTCGATCTCCAGACCTCGTGATCCACCACCCGCCTCGGCCTCCCAAAGTGCTGGGATTACAAGTGTGAGCCACCGTGCCCGGCCATTATCAAATATTTTTTATTGATAATTGTATCAATGATACCAGAAATATTTGTATCAGAGACTAACATTAACTGAATTTATTAATTTATTCTTTTTTTTTAGGTGACCTACCAGTTAAAGATTCCGTGTACTGCTTTGTGCACTGTTTTAATGTTAAACCGGACACTCAGCAAATTACAGTGGGTTTCAGTTTTTATGCTGTGTGCTGGAGTCACGCTTGTACAGTGGAAACCAGCCCAAGCTACAAAAGTTGTGGTAAGAAACAAAATGCACACCGTAACTTCCCATAAATAGAAAACTTCCTTAAGTCTTATACTGTTCAGTTACATTGATGCATGCAGCATGACTACATTTCTTTGATTTAAAATAACTTTTGCCTTATAGATAGGCCTTTTTTCTTTAGCATATTATTAGGGATAATAATACTTATTGGTTGTTTCTCAGAAGAGAAGATGCAAAAATATGTTAGAGATGGAAGGTACCTTAGAAATAATGTATTCCGTCCCTTCCATTTTATGGATGACAGTCCCCAAAGAGGTGAAGGAACTTGTCCTAAATTAGTTAATAGCTAACTTGTGACCACAGCTGTGCCAGTTTCCATACTGTATATGTTTAGAACTTCTAGACCTCAAACATCTCAGAAACACTGGGCAAGCTTTTTCTGCATCTAGTTTTCATCTTCTCTCTCAACTGTCAGTCTCTGGCACATCTCCCTACTGTCAGCGATCGGGATGACAAGGGGAGTGTTCTTACTGATAATTGATAATTATCTTTAGTTTTTAAGAGTTAATGTGAAGGTACATAACTGATTTTTAAAGAGTTAATGCTAAGATACATACGTGATTTTTTTTCTTATATTGTATGCCTCAATCAGTTATTTCCCCAAAGAGAAACAGGAAATGGGATGCCAGTGAATAGTTTTGTGAAGGTCAGAAGTTTCCTACAGTTGAATATTTAACTTTTAGCAAACGGACTATGGTTCTCTTAGGAATGGAAGGCAGCTGGGATGTACAGTGCTTGTGAACAGTATCATATCCCCACCCTCCAGGTTTCCTCCTTCCCCAATTAAAACCCTACTGTTTCTTTCTATAATATGGTTTCTAGACAGAGACTTCCTGATCCCTGCCTTCTGCCCCTACACTTTTCCTTATATTTTTCTCCTAGATGCATTCATCTGTCATTGTTTCTCAATATATCCTAAAATTCCACTGTCTCCCAATGTTGTCTAAGTAATATGAGGCACAGCTTGGTAATTACACCTTTGTTCTGAGTACTGGAGACTTGTTATACAGTCATGCATTGCTTAACAAAGAATATAAGTTCAGGGTTCTGAGAGATGGCATCATTAGGTGATTTCACTGTTGTGCAAACATCATGGAGTATACTTACACAAATCTAGATGGTATAGACTACATACTACACATCTAGGCTGTACAGTATAGCCTATCGTTCCTAGGCTACAAACTTCTGCAGCATGTTACTGTGCTGAATACTGTAGCCAGTTGTAACACAGTGGTAAGTTTGGTGTACATAAACATAGAAAAGGTACAAATATAGTTTTATCTTACAGGACCGCTGTTTTATATGTGGTTCATCATGGACTGAAATGTCATTATGTGGTACATGACTGTTAATTTCTGGGGGGCAGGCAAAGTATTTTACAATTGATCATAAACCACTACATGTAACTGTGTCACCCAAATAGTTTGTCTCGAATGTATCTTGTATCCCTCTCACCCCACTGTTCCCTCAATCTGTCTGCACTGCCATGCACTCCTCCAATACTGGTTAAGTGGGTTCCAAGTGTCAGGACTGGAATAGACTCTCCTTGACACTAGAACTCAAACTCTGGCTCATTCTAAACCAGAATGCAGGTTGAGTTTGTATTTATTAAGCTCTTGTTAGCTTTGGGTCATTGCTCAGCCCCTTGAGTTCTTTCCAGTTCTTACCCATTATTAGCTTCTCCTTTGGGTGTTACGCTTTCCAGAGTCAAAAAAATATGCCTTCTGGGTCTTTAATGAAAATTTTAGATAGAACAGGACTAGAGTTCTGTGGCTGTACTTTTAGAATTCTCTCTAGCTTGATCTTTTTCTTGCTTACTGAACATACCATCTCTCATAGTTTTTATGGGTCAGGAATTTGAGGGTGCTTTAGCTAGCTGGTTCTGGCTTGAGGTTGCAGTCAAGATATTGGCTAGGGCTGCAGTCAGCTGAAGGCTTGACTACGGCTGGAGGATCTGTTTCTAACGTGGCTTATCTATATGCCTGGCAAGTTGGTATTGGTTGATGGTCTAGCTTGATTTTGTTCAATTAACTAGCATTTTTCTGTATGAGCATTCACGCACTTACGGATCGTACCTTTATCCTCACTACATTTCTGTGTTGTCTATAAAAATACTATGCAGCTGGGCGCAGTGGCTCACACCTGTAATCCCAGCACTTTGGGAGGCTGAGGTGGGCAGATCATCAGGTCAGGAGTTCGAGACCAGCCTGGCCAACATGGCGAAACCCTGTCTGTACTAAAAATACAAAAACTTAGCTGGGCGTGGTGGTGGGCGCCTGTAATCCTAGCTACTCAGGAGGCTGAGGCAAGGGAATCGCTTGAACCTGGGAGGCAGAGGTTGCAGTGAAAGCCGAGATCGCGCCACTGCACACCAGCTCGAGTGACAGTGCGAGACTCCGTCTCAATAATAATAATAATAATCATGATGATAATATGCAAGTCTGTCACATTTCTTGCCAAACATTATCTCTGTGGAATTCCCCTCATCACTTAACATTAGGAGTCCTTTCAGTAAGGAAATCTGGTATGTTTCACACTTAGTGAAGTCACACTGTTATCCACTGATGACCATTCAACTTTTTAAGTACAAGTCATCTCTAAATCTGTTCTAACATTTTGCTGGTAATCAATGTAACAATAATAGCTGCAGTCATTTATATTGCACTAAATACTAGCATTATCTAGTGCTTTATATCTAAATGCTTTATATACACTAACTCACCTACTTTTCTTGATAGTCTTTTAAATTTATTTAGCTAGGTAGTCTAGGTGGGTCGAGAATTGCTTGAGCCCAGGAGTTCAAGACCAGCCTGGGTAATATAGTGAGACCATGTCTCTACAAAAAAATTTAAAACTTAGCTAGATGTGGTGATGCATGCCTGTAGTCCCAGCTACTTGGGAAGCTGAGGTGGGAGGATCACTTGAGCCGAGGAGGTTGAGGCTGCAGTGAACCATGATTATACCACAAGATCCTGTCTCAAAAAAAAAACAAAAAAACTTTCTTTAATGCCTTACAGTATTTTTGCAAGCCTCCACTTATTCTGAGTTTTCGATTCCTTGATACTATTCTTAAATTCCTGGTTAGATTCCTCTTGGTGATCTATACTTCGGTTTTGTTCTTGTAAAATCAGAATTCAGTGAAGATGCCCTTATTTAGACATGTTGATTTCCTTATGTATTCTTTTTTTTACTCTTCACCAGAATCTCCTTCTTCAGTAACTCTTAATCTCTCTTGAATGGTCTTCTCACGAGCCATGTAATTCTAACTTGAAGTTTTACATTTTTGAATTTTGATTTATTCAGGACTGGAGCACATGTCTCTTAACTGTGCTGTGTTTGGCTCATGCTCAGATCACATGGTTGCTTTCTTCCAAAGTTTCCATCACATCTGCTTCATCACCCAGCAGTTTCTTGTCAGAATCAAGTCCAGATAAGCCGTTTCCATCACTATTTTTCCTAACTGTAGAGAGATTAAACTGGCAGGAAAGTTAAGTCAAGAATTTATCAGGCACTCTATTTTTAGCAGTTGGAGCTTCCCAGCAGATGTTGGGATAGGTGGTATCTCACACTATGATTTTATTCTATCTATGCCAGTCTTGAAATTTGTATTAGGAAAGTATCCTTGTTAATAATGTATAGTCTATAGCAGTGGTTCTCAAACTTTAGCGTACATCAGAATCAACTGGAAGGCTGGTTGAAACGGATTGCTAGGCCCATTCCCATAGTTTATGGTTCAGTAGGTCTGGGGTAGAGCCTGACAGTTTTTACTTCTAACAAACCCCCAGTGGTGCCACTGCTGCTGATCTGGGGTCCATACTTTGAGAACCACTGGTCTAAAGTATCTTCTGTTTCTCCCTTTATCTTCATGCAAACATTTTAGACCAAGCTTGCTCTCTCAGGTACCACAAAGTGGCACTTTTCTTATATCAGGCTTATTTATTCTGAACAACGTATATACTTCCTTGTCATATTACAGTCATGAATCTCAACCCTCTAATTTCAATGATACTATTGAGATAGTATTTATCTTTCAGGAAAGACTGATGAAAGCTCCTGACAGTTTAGAAAAGAAAGAAAATAAAGTGAAACAGAGGGTTAGGACCCATATACTTAGATCTGTGAGCACTGGTCTCACACTATTTTGGTTATATCTACTTGTCAATTTTGCCTATACATAACAGAGCTGTGTATTATAATCTTCTTTATTCATTTAGTATGTGTCTTAGTCCATTTTCTGCTGCTATAACAGAATACACAGAGTGGGCAACTCATAAAGAACAGAAGTTTATTTGGCCCATGGTTCTGGAGGCTGGGAAGTCCAGAACGCGGTGCTGGCACCTGGTGAGGGTCATTCTATGGCAGAAGGCAGAAGCGATCCCATGTGACAAAGAGGGAAGCGGGCTGAACTCATCCTTTTTATCAGAAACCTGCTCCCTCAATAACTAACTCATTCCCTCAGTAATGGCATCAATCCCTTCTTGAGGACAGAGCCTTCATGATCTAATCATCTCTTAAATGCCCACCTCTTAATACTGTTAAAACAGCAATTAAATCTCAACATGCGTTTTGAAGTAGACATTCAAACCATAGCAGTATGTATAGACAATGTATGTGGTACACAGAAGGTATACTAAAAATTCAATAAATTGGGGAGTCTTAAGAGGCAGCACTTTATCCTGTAGGTGATGAGGAATAAATAAGTTAAATTGTTATCATTTTCAGGATTGATGCTATAAGCTCTTACATTAGAGTGATAATAGAAATTAAGTAGCATGCTGACTTGGCCTGTTCAAAAGTTCATGCTAGAGTGCTTATTGGTATGAGGAAACAGTGGGCACACATTGTATTAAGCATATACTATGGCTGTGATTTGAGGGACACAAGTGCCCTGGTTAATTTCTGGAATGGTCTTTTTGTTTAGTTGTCTTATTCTGTAGAATAGCTGTGTCTGATGTGGAATATACTTTTAGTAAGACTGTAACACAGGTTTTTGTATTTATTTGTTTGGACTCTCGGATGAACTCTATTAGTCACTAAAAATAACTTAATTAATATTGCAGGTGGAACAAAATCCATTATTAGGGTTTGGCGCTATAGCTATTGCTGTATTGTGCTCAGGATTTGCAGGTAAATCATGAAAGCATTGTTTTATTCTTTTGTCATATTTTTCGAAAACATCAAACTTTAGACACCAGTCTAGTTTATCTTGCTTTCTCAGTTTTATTCCCATTAAACTTTATCTTCTTACTTATATTTAGTTTTATGTCAGCTGTTTTTCCAGTAAATGTATAGCATTGTTCAACTAAGTTCAGACTCAGTCCCTTATTCATACTTGCAGTTAACTACTTCTGTTATCCTTGACCATCTCAGTCCAGCCAAAAACCCAAAAGTAAATGAAAAAACACCTCTGAAAATGGAGGAAATTAGCCTTCAGAAAGCCCTTTCCTTTTTTCTGGAACTACCACTATCCTCAAGTCAGATCCCGCTGCTTTAGGTTGTTAATGTTACCAGCTAAGTATCTTTTTTTCCCCTATAACCTCAAGTTCTTTCTCTGCTTTAACAGGTTAGGAGCTATGGAGTAGGATCATGAGGTGGGTCGAGAGTACCTTAGAAAACATAATACATAAAACTAACAACCAAACAGGGAGGAAAGACAACACAAAATCACTAACATCAACAATCCATGGAAGTCTGGCATTGTATGTGTAGGGACAAGCACTCCTCCAATGCATCAAGATAAGAAAGTATGAATATTAAGTGTAACATAAAAAAAGTTTTAGAAATAGTTACAGCAGAGATGAAAGTTTAGTTTTTAATATATTCTGCTTAAAGCTTTTAGTAGAATATATTAGTTACAGCTATACATCTTTATTATTTATCTTTATTTGTACCTATTTCAAGTCAGAACTCTATTTTTGACTAGGAAAGCAGGCTGAATACAGAAGTGAAATACTGCTTGTAAATAAGATGTTTTATAGGAGGGGAAAATATAAATTCAGGAATATACTTACTGATAGCATTGTGTTCTAGAAACCAACAAATTGGGAACAAAAATTGAGTTACCTAAAAAATATACTATTTGATTTTTTGCAATATTTTGAACAGTTAAATGATTATGTCCAACATTTTATTAGTTCACTCTCTTAATACACAGTTGAGGAAATGGAGGGTGGTTTAATATCTCTCTGTGTTTAGGGTAACTGATCAGAGGTGAAAATAAGAATAGCTATTTTATGTTCCCATTCCAACACAGACTCATCAAAAATAATCTTGTTTTTCATTAGACTTTTTAGTTGATAAGTAACTGGCAGTTCCTAAGTCTCTAACATGATGTTTATAACTAAAATCTTTAATGGCTTTGTAAAATATACATTCATTTTAAGCATAAATCCAGAGAGATAGGGGACTTTTGTGGGGGAGGGGTATCATATACTCCTTTGAAGTATCTGAAAAAATCTATGGACCTTCAACTCCAGAAAAATGCACATATACACAAAATTTATTATCCAGTTGGGGAGTTCATGATCCTTCTGACCTTGTGTATGAACTTGGCTTGTGGAACCCTGCTTTAAGGGAAAATGGCTTTACACAGCAAATTCTTAAATTTTGGTTGTTACTCTGAAAAGATTCCTAGTGGTGATTATAGATTATATTGCAGAATTAGGAGTATTCATTAGTAGGCAGATATTACAGGGATGTGATTAAGATAATTCACTCTTAATGTAGTTTTTCAGCTGACCAAAGCAAATAATATACTGGCATTAAGTAGTACAGAGAGCTTTTGTGGTCTTACTGCTATAATAAAGGCAGAAACTGTCTTAATTTAACAGCCTTCTGTTAAATGTAGCTTATAATAACTTATAATTAGTTATTATTCTATATAGTCTGTAAAAACATAAATTTATAATGTACAGTATGCCATGTGTCACACAACCTACATAATAAATGCACATTTAAGTAAAGTATGTTTTGTTCCCCAAATCATATACTTTATGTATCTCTAGGGTATTGTTCTAAATGAAAGACATTTTAAGTTAATTTATAGTAATCTTTAATATTTGCATGTCTAATTTTCTTCTTTCAGGAGTATATTTTGAAAAAGTTTTAAAGAGTTCAGATACTTCTCTTTGGGTGAGAAACATTCAAATGTATCTATCAGGGATTATTGTGACATTAGTTGGCGTCTACTTGTCAGATGGAGCTGAAATTAAAGAAAAAGGATTTTTCTATGGTTACACATATTATGTCTGGTTTGTCATCTGTAAGTATCCAGGAATTAAAGGTTCTTAGTAGATCCTTTATTTTTTTTTAAGTTAGATGTCCATTTTAAGCTGTTATAACATTTTGAAATTAATCCTTTGATACTGTAAATACCAGTTTGAATATAATTTTCATTTTATTGACTTAGTTTTGATTGTGAAGGCATAATTGCTTTGGGATAGCAGTGCCCCAAAATATCTGACATATTAGCAAAAAATGTGTAAAATTTAGTAGACCACATAGCCCTCTGGGCATTGTTTTGGAAAAACAGTGTTATATAGGAACTACCACTCAATTTTAGTACAAACTCTCAGATGGCTCCTTCTAGGGAAACAGTATTTTCCTTTTCCTAGGTAAATTAGTATGGCATCTTTGGGGATGAAAATTGCCTCACCATTATGTAATGTTTCATTTATTTGAGTGATAAGATTTTCTTTCTTTCTGTATACAAGTTCTTGCAAGTGTTGGTGGCCTCTACACTTCCGTTGTGGTTAAGTACACAGACAACATCATGAAAGGCTTTTCTGCAGCAGCGGCCATTGTCCTTTCCACCATTGCTTCAGTAATGCTGTTTGGATTACAGATAAGTATGTCTTAGGTTGTGTTGAGTTTCTAACATGGAAGAGCCTCCCATTTCCTTTAATCCCTTATTTAAAAGTGGCAGCTGGCCATACTGTTTACAGAAATTCCTAGCTTTTGTTACTACAGTTTATTCCACCAGTACAGCTGTTCATAGTTGTGTGGGATGTGGCTAAGCAGTACTTTGGTTGTTTAAGTGGTCTTAGAGGTTAAGATGAGGGGTGCTGGTTCTATGTGAAAGTGGGGGACTTTTTTTTGCAGTCAAGGCCTCTCTGTATTTTTAGATATTATGCATAGGACAACTTGAGTGACTGAATGTGAGAAGGTACTCAAGGAAATACATATAAAGACTTTAGGAAATTATTTTCAGCAGTCAGTTTAAACTATATTGGCTTATTATTTAGAAGAATGTAGAAAACATCTTTTAGTCCTCCCTCAGCTTGTACTTTCCAACTGCTTTGGATCTGGGTGTGAGACGGTTTTGAAAAGAATCAAAATCTAGATTTTGTCTTTTATATCTTTGTTTCATTCAATATGTAATTAATACAAAACTCATTAATATAGGTGGCATTCCAGTACCACTGCTTTGTTAGTCCTAATATAATTTTCCCAACTCTCACACCCAGCATTAATTTGGCTTCTAAATTATTTAAGCAATGATACTGACTTAACATTTCAGGGTGCTTTTATAGTGTAATAATTTTCTTTACTGATCAATTATTATAATGTAAACCAATGTATGAAGAATATCTGTTAAATATATTAAGTAAAAGAGACCTGGCTTATGTTTACATTTCATTTTTAAATTGACCCCTGTCTAGTCTATAAATGGAAATGGGGAAACACCAGTGTTGTAGAAATTTTAGGCCATGTACAGTGTGTGGCAAATCTTGCCTGTACCATTTCTTAACTCTGCAACCTTGGGGAAGTTATATTCCCTGGGTGACACTTTCTTCATCTGTAAAATGGGAATAATATCACCTATTGCCTAGGGGTGTTTTCAGGTGAAGTGCTTAGAGTAGTGCTTGGCACTACTTACCAACCACTTACCATTTCAGTATCAGGTACTTATAGACTTTCCCTTAGATGTTTTTCTACCTGATTTGGGTGAACTTTTAGCTGTAATTCTGATCTATCTTTATGTTCAACAAAATCCTTATACCATTGCTCATAAGAAATATATAGGAACAGTATAAAATGCTTTTGTTTAATGTTCTTACTGATGGTCAACTAGCATGTCTTAGCAATCAGTTAACTGTTTAGATACAAGTTTTTATCCTACCTTCCCCTTTTTTGAAGGCAAAGTTGGTCTTTTTTAGTTAGGAATGAACTAAAATAAAGCTTGATGTCATATATATTTATTTGTCAAGTTAGGACAAGTTATAATTCGGTTTCTTGCATCCTGATTTTTAAGATTAAGATGAAAAGAGGCGTTGGGCATGGTGGCTTATGTCTGTAATCCCAGCACTTTGGGAGGCCGAGGCGGGCCATAACCTGAGGTTGGGGGTTCGAGACCAGCCTGACCAACGTGGAGAAATCCTGTCTCTACTAAAAATACAAAATTGGCTGGGCATGGTGGCGCATGCTCCTCCCAGCTACTCGAGAGGCTGAGGCAGGAGAATTGCTTGAACCCGGGAGGCAGAGGTTGCGGTGAGCCGAGATTGCACCATTGCACTCCAGCCTGGGCAACAAAAGCGAAACTCCATCTCAAGAAAAAAAAAAAAAAAAAGATGAAAAAAGGGTTAAGACTAGTAAGTAGGAAATGTAGTTTATTCAGTAAATTATCGCCTCATCTCCTATGAAGAAATTATCAATGGTTTGAATGATTGGTCACCTGTCTTTTACTCTAAACTTTCACAGGTTCCTGGTATCACGGAAAAGCCAATCCTACCACATTTTCTTTTGTACTTATATATATTTATACTTACACTTAAAAAAAATTATAGGGAAATTAGTATGTTCTTTGTCAGAGTGGTCAGATAGTGTCAGTTAGGCATACTCATGTTCTAAAAAGTCTGTAATCAGTGCTCAACACTGCCTTGATTTTACCCGCCCTGCCTCCCCCTCTCCTTTTTTTTTTTTAGCTGTAATGGAAGACCTTTCTAAACCTTGCCATCATAAAAATATGATCTGATAGCATAAACCCACAATTAAGAGTTTCCAAAATTTTAAACTGATCATTAGGCGTTTTAAAGACACACATACAGATAAAGCTGTTTTTTTTTTTCTTTTCAGCACTCACCTTTGCCCTGGGTACTCTTCTTGTATGTGTTTCCATATATCTCTATGGATTACCCAGACAAGACACTACATCCATCCAACAAGGAGAAACAGCTTCAAAGGAGAGAGTTATTGGTGTGTGATTTTAGCCTCACGTGAGACTCCTTTTAAGACTAAACCATTTGAATTAAACTAGAGCCTTAAGTCAATCTCAGCAGGTAGCATAAACAAATAAAAAATTAACTATGGCATAAGAATGAAGATCAGTGCTGTTATGTGGAAACAACAACAAACAAAGCTATCTGAGTGAACTGCTAATATAGAAACTTAACATAGACCTGTTTGGGGTCTAACTGTTGTTTTAGAATGAAGGAATTTTATTATGTGTGTATATATATAATTTGTAAATAAAAAGTATGGAGGTGATACGGTGTTAAAAAAAAATCATGGTGAGGCTACAATACTCAAGTAACAAGGTTTGGGACAATGTCTAAGGGTTAAAGTGCCAAAGCCATCTCTGTACTAACTGTTCTCTTGTTCAGGTACCGGGGAGAAGGATGACCCCTCCTTATTCTCCAATTCATGTATAGTATTTTGTTCTAGCAGCATAAAGACCTAGCTCTTTTCTTACAAGAGGCAGAAACAAGACAGGCTAGTTCATAAACAAACTGAATGTGTAACTTCTCAAAATGAATCTATTTCATAACTCGGACAATAATTTCTAGGTGGTGACCAAGTACCCCTTTAGTGCTATATTTGTGCCATTCATTATCTGGTTCATTTTTCTTTGCTGTTAGATGATACACGTTTCTTCAAAAAAATTTCTAATGTCACTTTTGTACTTTTTTAAATAAAGTATGTTTTAACTGTTGTTGGGCTCTCAATAATTTGTGAAATTTCAGTGTTTTCTATAATGTTAATGGGGAAATTCAGCAATAAACTTTATTTGTATGAATTCTGTTTAATCACTTTATATTATAGATATCACCATTAAGATAATGCACTTTTATTTTCTATATGTAGAATTGTATCGGTTAGGGTTCTCTGGCTGCAAATCAACTCTGGCAAGCCTTAAGCAAAAAAGAATTTTTAAGAAGGTCCACAATCAGGGCTACAGGCGTCTAGGTTCTAAGAATTAATGAACAGTCTTTTCAGCTTTTGTAAAGATTTGGCTTTACCCATTACTGTTCCTGTATGGTTTCACTCACGATTCAAATACTCAGGAAGACACTACTGATCTTGGAAGGGGAAAGTTTCTTCAAACAAGTAGAGACGGATATTGGATGTGTAAAACATGTCCCTACTTTACATTTTTATCCCATGGCTGGTTTATGCTAAGAAAAATTCAACACTACTTTTAAGTCGAAAATTAGCTCTCTGGGAGCTAATTCACTTAAATTGGAACTGCAAGGCTGAATCTTTCCTAGGACTAAGAAGGTAAGCCATAATTGCTAATATGAAACAATTTCCACTCTAACTAGAGAAGCTTCAGTTGTGCTAACTTGCTAAATAGACCGTCACTGGTATTCAAAAGACTACTATTAGCAACATTTAGAATAAATTATAGCAGACCTGAATGGAAATGCTGGCTGATGAGAATGGCCGTACTGATCAAACACATCACATCCTACTCTTGTTTCCTAAGCCATGCTCATGTTATCTAATGAAGCCACACAAAAATATGAAGATACATGAAGGAAACTATAAGAAACTCCATTTCAAATTATGGTTGAATTAATGGACATTTTACAAAAAGATCCTAATTTAATGTCTTTACAAGTAATTCCTTCCTATTAAAATGTATTTAGTTCCTAAATTCACACACAAAGAGTTACCTGTGTGTGTCTGTGTGTGTGTGTGTGTGTGTGTGTGTGTGTGTGTGTGTGTATATATATATATATATATATATATATTTATTTTTTACTTATTTTTCTGAGACAGAGTCTCACCCTGTCACTCAGGCTGGAGTGCAGTGGCGCAATCTCGACTCACTGCAAGCTCCGCCTCCCGGGTTCATGCCATTCTCCTGCCTTAGCCTCCCAAGTACCTGGGACTACAGGTGCCCGCCACCACGCCTGGCTACTTTTTTTGTATTTTTAATAGAGACGGGGTTTCACCGTGTTAGCCAGGATGGTCTCGATCTCCTGACCTTGTGATCTGCCCGCCACGGCCTCCCAAAGTGCTGGGATTATAGGCGTGAGCCACCACGCCCGGCCCTGTATATATTAACTCAAAGGGAAGCACAAGGTCTATTGTCTCTAGGAGTAGCTGTCAGCTATATTGACAGAATGATGCTTATTTTTGATCTCCCTATGTTTATTCCAAACTAGCCACAATTAACAAGAAAATTGATAACGTTTTCCCCCCACCAATTCTTTTATTTCCTGAAAACATTAAATCATTTCAGTTATAAGAATAGTTTCTGGAAGAATAACGTGGTAAGAAACTTCAAGCCAAAGTTTAAACTCAAATCCTTTAGCCCCATTAGACCACAATGCTTTGGGTTTAAAAAAACTCAATGTCTATTTAAATACCTACTGACCATGAGAGAATTCAGATAACTTATTTATTCAAGGATAAAGACTGAATAACTTGACAAGTCACATTTAATATAGATTCTGACACAGTAATAGTTTAACTTTGGCTGGGTGTGGTGGTTCATGCCTGTAATTCCAACACTTAGGGAGGCCAAGGCGGGCAGATAACCTGAGGTCGGGAGTTTGAGACCAGCCTGACCAACATAGAGAAACCCTGTCTCTACTAAAAATACAAAATTAGCTGGGCATGATGGCACGTGCCTGTAATCCCAGCTACTCAGGAGGCTGAGGCAGGAGAATTGCTTGAACCCAGGAGGCGGAGGCTGCACTGAGCCAACATCACACCATTGCACTCCAGCCTGGGCAACGAGCGAAACTCCATCTCAAAAAAAAAAAAAAATTAAATTTATTCTGAACAGCAAGTCATCCCAGAATAGATAACTAGAATTCATTTGACATTTTAAAAGCCATTTTAATGGAAATTACATCCTACATACAGGTGTTATTCCAAGAAGTCTCATTCCATTGGCTAGGACAGAACGGACAGCTTTGAAAAGATGAAGTCTGGCCTACAAAATAAATCAAAGAATGATTTAAAATATTCAGTAACAGGAATGTATTCAATACATGAGAATGGTTTTAAAGGTTATTCTCTCTAGTTTAAAGCAGGAATAATATGTCCAAGTGCCCTAGAGTTACTATAGGCAAGAGAAGATAAATTCCTAGCACCCCTTACAATAAGACGTGTACATAAAGTGTCATGGAGTGGGAGTGATAGTATTATACAGTATGGCTTCAGATAAGGGGAACTTATCACTATAATATTTCATGTAGGAAAATGTGCTTCATAGTCAAGTATGTTGGGAAGTATATAAACATTGATTGTTACAGCCTAATGAGCTAAGGAAGTACACTACTACAGTTGAACAACAATGCTATTTTAGAAAAATTTACAAGACTGACTTAGTAATATTAGTCTCAGGAGCTAGGGATTATACAGAAAACATTCAACATAACGTACCCCAGCCACTTCAGGAGGACTATCTTTTATTTGTAGTGTTTTGTGTGCCACAGCTGCAAGATGACTGAAACAGGAAGAGAGAAATCACGATAGTACCAGCAGTAATTTTGTGTTGTAAGATATGAGCTTGATAACTAATCTTACTCCTTCAACTTAATAAAGCCCAGAACCATTAAAGGATGTATTCAAAATTGTAAAGTTGAAACTGGAATTCAAAACTCAAGCTTTAGATCTTGGCCCTATTCTACTACTAAGAGGTGGGCAATTCTTAAGATTATGATTTCGCAGGGCGCAGTGGCTCACGCCTGTAATCCCAGCACTTTGGGAGGCCGAGGCGGATGGATCACAAAGTCAGGAGATCGAGACCATCCTGGCTAACACGGTGAAACCCCGTCTCTATTAAAAATACAAAAATTAGCTGGGCGTGGTGGCGGGCACCTGTAGTCCCAGCTACTTGGGAGGCTGAGGCAGGAGAATGGCGTAAACCCAGGAGGGAGAGCTTGCAGTGAGCTGAGATCACGCCAGTGCACTCCAGCCTGGGCGAGAGTGCGAGACTCTGTCTCAAAAAAAAAAAAAAAAAAAATTATGATTTCATTGTTAATTTTACAAATATAAAGAATCCTTTTCTAATCATTTTTCCTCATTTAGGCAGCCTACAATCCAATGTATAACACAGCATGGCCTTTCCCTCTGTACAGTGAGATGGGTAGACACTAGTTATCTATCCACTCTCCACCGACACTGGCCACTCTTCTTTAAAGCATCTTTTTAAATTTAGATATGGCAGCAAGTATAACAATGTGCCGGAGAAATGATACTTAAGACATCACTTTTAATGATAAAATGACATAAGACTTTGTATATTAGCTGGGCATGATGGTGCGTGCCTGTAATCCCAGCTACTAGGGAGGCTGAGGCAGCAGGATCGCTTGAATCCAGCAGGTGGAGGTTGCAGTGAGCCGAGATCACACTCCAGCCTGGACAACAGAGCGAGATGCCATCTCAAAAAAAAAAAAAAGAAAAAAAAAAAAAAGACTTTGTAGCTTCTTCACCTCTATATGTCTTAAGTGTCATTCAAAGGAAGAAAAAAATCCTTACATAAATCTAGAGAAGACAAGCTAAAAAGTATAATCACGAAAACAGTCCTGATAAGTGTCTGATTTCAATAAATATTGAGTAAAAGCAACATTTCCTTTATTAAATAGCTTTACAGAAGATACAGCTGCTGCTATACAAGGGTGGACTCAATTTTGATTTCAAGCTGCTAAAATAGACACCATGAAATTGTCATTAAAGATTAGAAAAATTAAGTTTTCTAGCTTATTTTTCTGTGCCTCTGCTTAAAATCCCTGTATGGATCTCACCACCCCAAAAATAAGTTTAAATGCCTCAGTACATGGCAAACAGGTTTATACATGCTTCATTCACCAGCCCTCCCAGTACAATGCTTATGGATCCTTTAAAATGTATTATTACGTTCTTGCTCAACTCTGGGCTTTTTTTTTTCTTCCCAGCCACATTCCTTCTGATTAATATCTCCTTTCCTCTGAGAAGCCCTCTCTGATCGCTCAAGGCTGGGCTGGTTGCCCTAACACCATCTCTTATGCTCACTCTAACGTAACACATGCACTGTGCTGTAACTGTGTAGTTGTCAGTTCCCATTCTCCAGTCTATAGTGACAGTACCTTGTATCACTGAATGAATGAAGGAACATTAACTGCTAATTTATATAGATGATGCAATAATTCCTGTAACTAAAAGCACATCAAATTTTAGGCCAAGGAATTTGTTTATAGGAAACCTTTAGATGAAAGAAAGGTCTCAAATGCCATTAACACCTGACAACAGGAAGATTATAAAGTACCTTAAAGTTAGAAGGTAACTGACGATATGCCTGGGTTGAAGGTCCTGAGATGATTTATAAAGCACCTCATCGAACCTAAAAGATGACAGGAACAGTGAACAGGAAAAGACTGTACACGTTACACTAAGACATTAGACATTAAAAGATTGTGAATATAAGGTTGACTCGACACGATTAAGAGTAGAAGGTATGGCCAGGCGCAGTGTCTCACATCTGTAATCCCAGCACTTTGGGAGACTGAGGTGGGTGGATCATGAGGTCAGGAGTTTGAGACCAGCCTGGCCAATATGATGAAACCCCATTCTCTACTAAAAATACAAAAATTAGCCAGGTGTAGTGGCACGTGCCTGTAGTCCCAGCTACCTGAGAGGCTGAGGCAGAAGAATCACTTGAACCCGGGAGGCGAAGGTTTCAGTGAGCCGAGATCCAGCCACTGTACTCTAGCCTGGGCAACAGAGCGAGACTCTGTCTCAAAAAAAAAAAAAAAAAAGAGTAGAAGGATATGAAAAAAGCGTGTGTACATTTGAAGGCAAAGGAACATTTTTCTTCCAAATTCTTTGATGGCAGGGACTTTCTAAATCATCTTGCTATTTCCTAGACCTAGTCCACAGCAAAAACTTAAATCATGGCTGGTGAATGTAAAAAGCCTCCAGCCATGTTTAATATAAAATATAAATTAGCAAAGTCTACCCTCAATGCTAAGAAAACCTAGTTGGCTTATTTTTCCTTACATTCCCTATTGTACATGTGAGTAAATTTTTCTGATCCCAGGAAAGAACCACTGACTACTATATGGGAAAGAAAACCGCCTTGTTCATAACCATCCACATCCCTTCTTGAGACTAATCTCTGGCATGTTTGGCTTCACCAACAATGCCCGTCAGAGCTAAAATGTGTGGGTGTCTTGCCTAGCATGGGAGCATCAGATACATATATGTATTTGAGATTGTGAATCGAAACCAAGAGGCAAATGAATGAATTACGGTCTCTGGGAAGCTGCACAAAGGCAGGTATTTTCCTTCACTTGTCACAGAGGGCAAGAAGATGCTCTTTCTCAAACTAAAAGGTTATGCTTTTATAAGGCTTTATGTGAGCTACAGGCAGCTAGACATGTGCGCTATTCATCAGTGATAATATTCTGAAAACCCAAAGACTGTCCACCTTGAGCACTGGCTTAATCTATGCCCTCTGTCCTCAAAATGCAAATAATCACTTTTTAAGGCATATCTTTGGGAAAAGTCTAGAGGCAGAAGGCAGCTAATGGACTGTTGACTCTACTGGGCAGCAAAAATGCTAATAGCCATTTTGATAAGCAGAAGCACACTTGATGATCCCTGGAAAACATCATACCTGAGAAGATGCTGAAGAATTGAAACAGACTGTGGCTCTTGTAAACAAGCAGTGTTGAAGTCATTCAGGTACCCACATCCAAAAGTCTCTTCCAAACTTATCAAAAGTTTAAAGTTAAAAACATCAAAAGATTAAAAAGTCATACAAGGGCACAGAGCTGCAAGTGATGAACATCACCTTATAATACACAATTTTGGTCTCCTTAATATAGCCCTAGATTTGATGCCAACACTGTTTAATCTGATAATTTTTCCTAAATCTATTTCTTTATCCATACACAATGGAGGTAACAGTATATTCTTCGACAGGGTTATTCTGAGGACTAAGATAATACACATAAATGTATTTCTAACATAGGTGCTCAATAAATTTTTTTTTCCTAAAAGAAGGTCTACTCTAGTCAGATCTGAATAGAAGATATTGGAAAAGCCCAGAAAACATGGCCTCTGGTCTTAGAATCACAGGACCTAGCCTAGGGAAGGACAGTGCAGCACAAGGTTTCCCTGCAGCCTCTTCTCACCTGTGGAGGCGGGCGTGTGTGTACTGTAGGAAGACTCCTGTGTCCCCACGACTCTGGAAAACACGATCCCAGCTGAACTTGTAGTCAGATAAGAGTAAACCTTTGAAGTCCTAAAACGACAGAGGAAATCTTCACTGCTGGGATTTGCTCTAGTACCAAACAAAAGGGCCTTACAGATAGGAGTCTTAACAGACCTGAATAATGAGTGCTGCGAGCCCAACCCTCTCTGCAGTCTCTTGTGGGTTCTTGAGTTCTTTAGTTGCTGAAACAGACAAAGGCAGCTATCTTTAGTCTACATGACACTGCCAATCATGGATCCAAGTGAAGGTAACATCTGCCAAAAATGTATGCTGACAATCAAGAACAGATTCAGAATGAGTAATTCACTTTCCTAATTTAGGCTATTTTACCTTTGATAATGACATTTCCCCTGCCTACATTAAAGGGAAAGAAATCCAAATTTATTTATTCAAAAGATACTTGTAGGAAAAATAAATTCGGATTTCTGATTATATATATATATGTGTATGTGTGTATATATATGTGTGTGTGTGTGTGTGTGTGTATATATATATATATCTGATACTTAGTTTTCCAAGGGTGAAGTTTGTTAAAGTCATAAGGACTTGTGACTTGTATCCAAATTGTAACATAGAAACTTCATGTAACCACCCAGACAACAGAATGACAATGCTCAAGCTGTTCATGAAAAGAGGACCAAGGTTACAGCAATTCAGATTATTGAAGAGACCAATTCCTGTGTAGCAAATATAAAAATTCTGGCACCTCTAATTAGTGAAAGGTATTTCTGACAAAGTTAGTGACACTTCAATGGAGGGACAGACATAATAAATCACACTGCCCAAAGTCCAGAATAACATAAAAGTGGCATGTAAGTTATGACTTTAATAAGAAAAAACTGAATTCACTCTTAATTGAAGCCATGTTCTGTAGCATCCTTAATTGAATCTCATTTAAAACATCTTCCAGGAAAGTGACATCTCCTCTTCGAGTCTTCATTCCCTGTACTACTCCAAAGGGCACGTGCTGGCACCTACAAGAGTGAGCATCTAGTTAACTGAAAGCTAAACAAGAGCTGCTGCTGAAAGCATATAATACCTTTCAGAGAGTGGTTTGAACTTTAACCATCAGAGCAGAGTTTTTAAAAATTAATAAAACGAAATTGATGTGATTTGTATGCTACAAAGGACGTTAAGCACAGCTTCACTTTATAATTACCAGCATGTGATTAAACTACTAGTTGTCTTTAGGAGAAAAAGGAGATGTGGATTAAGAATTTTGAAAACTAAGCCACTGAGAGCAGATAACTAATAAAAATACAGTTATTTAATGTTTATAAGGTAGAAATTATTATAACCAAGATGTAATACAAAAATCAAATCTACTTTTCCATACCAGTATCTTGAAACAAAGAATTGACATTTGAATGAAAAACTTTAACCACTAGGTACATTTTCAGGCTCAGCCGACCGTGCACAGACAATTAAGAACCATGCAGACATTACCTTTCCGCCCAGTCAAATCCCATGATCTTCAGCATTTGGAATACTTGCTGAAAATGCTTTTTTTGTCCTTTATCTGTCTTGGGAAGAACATATATATAAAATAAAAGAATTCTGACAAATTAATGTACAAAAATAGGTTGGACTTGAATCAAATTGAGATATTTGAGGTTTGACAGACTAAAGTCATTGTCAATTGATATGTTTTAACTAAACACAAAGAGGATGCCACAAGAAGAGTGTCTAAGTGGAGTGCTCTACAAGGGAGGGAAATAAGAGCCACAGCACTCCACCGAGTCAGTAGGAAATGTGAGCTTCAATCTTCTGAGTATTCTATTTAAATTTCTGCCCTCCCAGCTATTATGACCCTGGTCTCTGAGACCAAAGCTAAACTCTAAATAAATATTTGATGGTAACTTTCTTCTAAGTGGAAAGGAAGGTTTCACATGATAAGGAAAGGGGAAAAGATACTAGAATACCACTCAGCAATAAAAGGAACCAACTACTGACACACAGGACACCTGGATAGTTCTCCAGGGCATTCATTATACTGAGTGAAAAAAGCCAATTTCAAAGGTTACATATTGTATAATTCCATTTATACAACATTCTTAGAGTGACAAAATTGGCTGAAGAACAGAGCACTGGCTGCCAGGGGTTAGGATTGGGTGAAGGTGTGATTATTAAGTGGCTGACCACGAGGGAGTCTGTTTTGTGATGGAACACTTCTATATTCTGAATGTGGTGATGGTTACATGAATCTATACATGTGATAAAGTCTCATAAAACCATACCCACACAAACATCTACAGGACAGTACATGTAAAAGCTGGCGAAATTTCAGTAAGGTCTCTATCAATGTTAATTTCCTGATATTGATTAAAGTACTATCAATCTATGGTTATGTACTATCTTTGAGGGGAAACACTGTACTATTTTAAAACTTCTTAAATTACTTCAAATAAAAGTTATTACTTTCAAATAAAAGTTATTTAAAACAACTATTGAGCCCAAATCAGAATTGAAAAATAAAAAACAAAAAAACTTGGCATTATAGTGACCTGTATATATTAATTTCACACAACCATTTTACTGATTCAGGTAATTTTTTCTTGCTATGAAGCAATGTAAACTTTTTCATTTGTAAGTGTTTAAACTTTTAGAAGTTGCCCACTTTAAACATACTTAATGTTGACTTCTCTCTGTAGTTTTCCATAGTTTTTCAACATGGCATCTAATTTCTAACTCTGTAGTATTCATGAGTTAGAGATCATAACTTTTTGTTCTGATCACTTACCACATATATCATTGTATCAAAATTATACTTGTCCATTCGATCTATAGCAGCTGCAAGATCTCTGAAACAAAGTGGCCATAAACCAAGAGTTACTAAGCAGATCTGGGTAATAATTGGTCTTACCTATTTAATAGCAATGAGCATTTTCTAATTAAGAACTTAAATTATCCCACAGCCTGAGGAATTCCATCTACACTTAGATAATCCAAATATCATGTTTTGATATAAAATGATAAAAATAGGTTTGGGAAAAACAACAATAAAAACACTGGGAAAAGCAAAACCTAAAATAAATATAAATAAATAAAATTAATATATAAAAGTTCTACAACAAGTAGTAATAACAACTAAAATAGCTCTGGGTGAAGTGTCTTGTAGATAAATGTTTTATGATTAAGTCTCTACTAAAAAGAATCACCTGCTACTTCTCTGCAATATATTCTCTTAATGAACATATTTAAAATATAGATGATGTAGTAAACAGGTATTGTCTAGATACTCTATTAGTATTACTAAGGACTTTCAAAGTCTTGGGTCAGTCGGGCGAATACCTTCTAATGCATTTAAAAGACCATAAAGTCGGCCAGGTGCAGCGGCTCACGCCTGTAATCCTGGCACTTTGGGAGGCTGAGGCGGGCGGTTCACGAGGTCAGGAGTTTGAGACCAGCCTGACAAACATGGTGAAACCCCGTCTCTACTAAAAATACAAAAATTAGCTGGGAGT
This sequence comes from Symphalangus syndactylus, assembly GCF_028878055.3. Taxonomy (NCBI): domain Eukaryota; kingdom Metazoa; phylum Chordata; class Mammalia; order Primates; family Hylobatidae; genus Symphalangus; species Symphalangus syndactylus. Next base: position 65,309,963 of record NC_072424.2, read on the forward strand.
GGTGGCGCACGCCTGTAATCCCAGCTATTCAGGAGGCTGAGGCAGGAGAATCACTTGAACCTAGGAGGCAGAGTTTACAGTGAGCTGAGATCGTACCACTGCACTCCAGACTGAGCGACAGAGCAAGACTCCGTCTCAAAAAAAAAAAAAGACCATAAAGTCTTTTGACAGAATTTCTATCTCTTTTATCTCTGATTAGATACAAATATCTAGTTTGCATATGAAATAATGAAAAACCATAAAATTTCATAAACCGAAATTTCAAGTCAAGGATTATGAAATATTAAAGTTTAAAATTAGAGCTATTTTTGATTATATATGATACTAAAAAGATTGAAAAAATTCCTCCATCTTTTGAAATGTTAGGGATCATCAAAATGTCATTAGTACCTATCTCATGATCCTGACATTCTCAATGGAGGCAAAAACTGGCTAATTTTTGTGTTTTTAGTAGAAATGGGGTATCATCATGTTGGCCAGGCTGGTTTCGAAATCCTGGCCTCCTCGTCCTCCCAAAGTGCTGAGAATACAGGCAAGAGCCACTGCATATTTTTTGTTGAGATGGGTCTCATTATATTGCCCAGGCTGGTTTCACACTTCTGGCCTCAAGTGATCCTTTTGCTTTGGCTTCCCAAAGTTCTAAGATTACAGGAGTGAGCCACTACAGCTGGCCAACAAAAAATCTTATTCTTCATGCATAAACCACAGATATGCATATAATATATACAGAGATACAGAATATCTGTGGGATAAAATTTCATGAGGATTGGCAATTAGGAAAAATATGGCTGAAAAGCTTGCTTGGAGGGATTATAATTTTAAAAATGTTGAGAAACACCTGTATAGCAGATTATCACAAAAATGATGTCACAAATAGACACCTGTTATATTTTTTTGGTTTGAGACAAGGACAAAACAAACGCAAACTTTTTGATTCAATGAAAAAACAAAAAAGAATAAGAAAAATTTCTAGGTTGAGTTTGTAGAAACTGAATTTCAAAGCCAGAAGAAGTGCCAGGTCATTTAGTCCAGATCTCTCATTTCACAAAGTAGAGAATCATGGCCCAGAGAGTTAAATGACAGTCCCAGGTCTCAAGCCTCACACTCTGCTCTTTTCAGTATTCTCCTGCACTTTTGCCTGCTATAACAACTTTCATTTACATCCCCCACATAAAGGTATTCTGTAAGAAACCCACTAGAAGGCAGAAGCAACTGACATTAAAGCAAAGTGAAAAATCAAACATTTCAATAAGTGGCAAAAAGACAATTATTTTCAAAGAAAAAGAGAAAGTACAGGTGGTAAGGTAAATACACAGAAAAGTCTACATCTAATGACAGCCTGAAAAAAACACCAAATCAGGATAGTTGTACAGACTTCATGTCATAGGGCCCCTTTTCTGACAGGATGTTTCTTTTTCCAAAGAAAAATACAGGCGTTGAAAAACTGACACCTAATGATAACCCAAAAAAGACACCAGACCGGGATAGTTACAGAGCCTCTGTTCTCAATGGATACTTCTTATAACCACTGTGCAATGGTTTATTTATTTAATCTATCTAGCAATAATTAGTTGATACAAAAAACTTTTCTAATATATGTATTTGCTTATCTAGAAAAATAATGTACCTCTTAGATATATAAGCTCTTCTCACTTCCTAATCCCAATTGCATAGAATTGGTAAAGAGAAATGTCGAAAAGTAATAGAAGGTAAGAGATGAATTTCCTAAGGGGAACTTAAAAGACTTCATTGGTTGCTTAAAGTTGTTTGGAACAAATTATGGTAGTTAATATAAAACAACAAAGTATCATGACTTTATGTTACAAAAGTGATTTGTGACCTAATAGAAAATTCTGGCCTGGGAGACACTTTTGCCAGCAGTGCTTCTCTTTCCTATTAGCTTTGTCCCAGAAATAAGGGTGCTTGATAAACCCACCTCTTACTGATGAACACAGATTGGCCCTTCCACAAAGGTCAGTCACAGAGATGGATGGAAATAAAAATGTGACACGGCTGCTTTCTCCCTCAGCCTGCTTTACCAAATCCCAATGAGGTCTGGTATTTATGTGCATGTAAGATGTTCTTTACAGCATAGGAAACCCGAGCTAATATGGTCATCTTTTAGTATACATTTCCTGCCAACGTGCCATTGTAAAATACTTTTAGTTGATTATGAAGTACTTTAGTTTTACAGTTTACAGAATAATGTCATTAGCTGTGGAGTCCGATAATGCATAATTAATTGTAAATAGTGTTTCATCTGAAAGCAACAGATTTAGAACAAAATGTTGACCCTCACAGAGGCTACAAACCTGGTTGCATAGAGAGAAGTCCCATCACTTCGCATTACAGTACAAATTGAGGAGGGGTCGCCATTCCCAGAGAGATCTACTACAGCCGTTCCTTTTCTAGAAATGCAAAAAGGTAACTGAAGCAACATAATAAATTCAGACCGTTACAATTTTAATATCTAAAACATTAGCAAACCAGAAGCTATTTTTATTACCCACGTTGCAATGAGCAGTGCCAATTCAAGCTTTAATCAACAATGGAAAAAAACAAGAATATGACCAAGAATCTCTTATGAATGGGTATGATGTAATTAATATTTGGTTATCTTAGCTTTTAAATCTGTAGCTCCAGATAAGGTACTCAGAGATAAAATCTTTAATATACCCAGTTGAAAAATGAGATGCAGCTGCATCGTAACTATGACATGTCACACATTCTCCTTCTAATTCACAGTATTATAACATTCAATATCGGGATAATTTTTAACATGCCACAAAGTACCCAAGTATTAAAACTACAGATTTCTGTCTTTCCTGTATGACCAAAATTTGGAATCTGTATATGACAATCTAAAAATTTTCCTTAAGGACATTACTGAGGATGCTATTAACTATGTTTCACATCTTCCTTATAAATATGACAGGAGAAAGTTTGCTTTGGTACTGTGAAAAGTGACATGTCTCTTACGCAATTGGTTTGCCTCTACATTATAGAGGTCTGGGCTTCTTTCACTGCTATTTCTCTGTTTAGCTGACAGGAAGCTAAAAGCTAAATTAGAAAACAATTAGGCAAGAAACAGAAATAAAAGGCATCCAAATTGGAAAAGAAGTTACACTGTCTCTGCAGGCAACATAATCTTTTTTTCTCAATATGATCTTATAAATAGAAAACTCTGAATATGATCTTATAAATAGAAAACCCTGAAGATTCCGCCAAAAAACTGTTAGAACTAATAAATGAATTTCGTAAAGTTGCAGTATAGAAAATCAACATATGAAAATCAGTAGACTTTTTTCTTTTTTGAGACAGAGTCTCACTTTGTTACCCAGGCTGGAGTGGTGCAGTGGCACAATCTCAGGTTATTGCAACCTCCGCCTCCTGGGTTCAAGCAATTCTCCTGCTTCAGCCTCTCAAGTAGCTGGAATTAGGCGTGCGCCACCACGTCCAGCTAATTTTTGTGTTTTTAGTAGAGACGGGTTTTCACTATGTTGGCCGGGCTGGTCTCGAACTCCTGACCTCATGTGATCTGCCCCCCTTGGCCTCCCAAAGTGCTGGGATTACAGGCGTGAGCCACCGCACCTAGCCAAATATCAGTAGCATTTCCATACACAACAACAAACTATCTGAAAAAGAAATAAAAAAAAATCCCATTTATAATAACATCAACAAAATTAAAATAGGAATAAATTTAACCAAGGAGGTAAAATATCTGTACACTGAAAACTATATAACACTGATGAAAGAAATCAAAACACAGATAAATGGAAAGATATCCTGTACTAATGGATTGGAAAAATCAATATTTTAAAAATGTCCACACTACCAAAAGCAATCTACAGATTCAATGCAATCCCTATCAAAATTCCAATGACATTTTTCAGAGAAATAGAAAAATCAATCATAAAATGCATATGGAATCACAAAAAAACCCCAAATACCCAAAGCAATATTGAGCAAAAAGAATAAAGCTGGGCTAGCTGTGGTGGCTCACGTCTATAATCCCAGCACTTTGGGGGGCAAAGGCAGGTGGATCACTTGAAGCCAAGAGTTCAAGACCAGCCTGGGCAACATGGTGAAACTCCATCTCTACTAAGAAATACAAAAATTAGCTGGGTGTGGTGGCACATGCCTGTAATCCCAGCTACTTGGGAGGCTAAGGCAGGAGAATAGCTTGAACCTGGAGGTGGAGGTTGTAGTGAGCCAAGAAAGCACCAATGCACTACGGCCTGGATGACAAAGCCAGACCCTGTCTTTAAAAAAAAAAAACAAAGCTAGAGGCATCGCACTACCTAATCCCAACATCTACTACAAACTATAGTAATCAAAACAGCATCATACTAGACAAAAACATAGAGACCAATGGAATAGAATAGAGAGCCTAGATACAAATTCACACATTTATGGTCAACTGATTTTTTTGTTTTGTTTTTGAGATGAAATTTTGCTCTTATTGCCCAGGCTGGAGTGCAATGGCTCAATCTTGGCTCACCACAACCTCTGCCTCCCGGGTTCAAGTGATTCTCCTGCCTGAGCCTCCCAAGTAGCTGGGATTACAGGCATGCCCCACCACACCCAGCTAATTTTTGTATTTTTAGTAGAGATGGGGTTTCTCCATGTTGGTCAGGCTGGTCTCGAACTCCCAACCTTAGGTGATCCGCCTGCCTCAGCATCCCAAAGTGCTGAGATTACAGGTGTGAGCCACCGTGCCCAGCCAGGTCAACTAATTTTTGACAAAGGTGCCAAAATAACACAATAAGAAAGGGACAGTCTCGGCCAGGCGCGGTGGCTCACGCCTGTAATCCTAGCACTTTGGGAGGCCAAGGCAGGTAGATCAGGAGGTCAGGAGATTGAGACCATCCTGGCCAACATGGTGAAACCCCGTCTCTACTGAAAATACAAAAATTAGCTGGGTATGGTGGTGTGCACTTGTAATCCCAGCTACTTGGGAGGCTGAGGCAGGAGAATCGCTTGAACCTGGGAGGCAGAGGTTGCACTGAGCCAAGATCACACCACAGCACTCTAGCCTGGTGATAGAGTGAGACCCCGTCTCAAAAAAATAGAAAAGGACAGTCTCTTCACTAAATGACACTGAGAAAACTGCATATCCATATGCAGAAGAATAAAACTAGATCCCTATCTCTCACCATGTACAAAAGTCAACTCAAAGTGGATTAAAGACAAATCTAAGACCTGAGCTGTAAAACTATTAGAGGAAAACACTGAAGTTTTAGCAAAGATTTCTTGGAGCTAGTCCCCAAGCATAGGCAACAAAAGCAAAAATACACCGATGGGATTGCATAAAACTAAAAAAACTTCTGCACAGCAAAGGAAACAACCAACAGAGTGAAGAGACAACCTAGAAGATGAAAGAAAATATGTGGAAAACATGTATCTGGTAAGAGGTTAATGTGAAAATATATAAGGAACTCAACTCAATGGAAAAATAACAACAAAAAAACTAAACCAAACCACCACCACCACCACCACCAAAAAAAACCCAGCTAAAAAGTGGGCCAAAGAAGCCATTATCCTCAGTAAACTAATGCAGGAACAGAAAACTAAATACCACATGTTCTCACTTATAAGTGGGAGCTGAACAACGTGAACACAGAGACACAAGGAAGCAAAGAACACAGACTGGGGCCTGTCGGGGGGTGAGGAGGCGGGAGAGCATCAGGAAAAATAGGCAATGGATGCTGGGCTTAATACTTAGGTGATGGGTTGATAGGTGCAGCAAATAACCATGGCACACATTTACCTATGTAACAAATCTGCACATCCTGTACATTTGCCCGGTAATATAAAAAAAAAAAAAAAAAAAAGTGGGCCAAAGACCTGTATAGACATTTCTCAAAAGAAGGCCTACAAAAGGCTAACAAGTATATGAAAAGGTGCTGAACATCACTAATCATCAGGGAAATGCAAAATTAAAACCACAATCCACAATAAGATATTTCTTCACACTTGTTAAGATGGCTTTTATCAAAAAAAAAAAAAAAAGATAAATGTTGGCAATGATGTGGATAAAAGGGAACCCTTGTATACTGTTGGTGGGAATGTTAGTATAGCCATTATGGAAAACAATGTGGAGGTTCCTCAAAAAACTGACAACAGAACCTCCATATATATGATCCAGCAAACTCACATCTGCATATACATCCAAAGAAAATGAAATCAGTATGTCCAAGTGAAATCTGCCCTACCATGGTTATTGTGACATTATTCACAATAGCCAAGATGTGAATCAACCTTAACAGATGAGTGGACTTTAAAATATACAACAGGTAATATTCAGCCTTAAAAAAAAAAGGAAATCCTGTCATTTGTGACAACATGGATAAACTGAAAGGGCATTATGTTCAGTGAAATAAACAATGCACAGAAAACAAATAATGTATAGTCTCACATGTGGAATCTAAAAAATTATAATCATAGAAGCAGAGAAGTAGAATGGAGGTTACCAAGTGCAGGGAATGGGGAGATGTTGGTTAAAGGCTACAAAGTTTTAGGTAAACAGGAGGAGTAAGTTCTGGAGATCTATTGTACAGCATTGTGAGTGTAATTAACAATAATGCATAGTACACTTGAAAACTGCTAACAGGGTAGATTTTAAATGTTCTCATCATAGGTAAGTATGTAAGGTGATGGATATGTTAATTAACTTGATTTAAACATTTCACAGTGTGCATATATCAAATCATGTTGTGCACCATAAATATATGCAATATGTCATTCATCAATTACAACTTTTTTTTAAAGAAAAAACTCTGACATAAGCAAGGAAACAGAATTCCAGGAGGGATATGCTAACATCATCTCTGATTTCATATGACTTTTCCTGCCCCTACTTCCTGTTTTCACCATTTTCCTCATTTATAAGCCTGTTATAGAATACTTATTTTCAAACACTGCCTTAAATATTTTTTGAAAAGGCAGGGATTTCTTTTAAAAGGTAAAACTGCATCAGAAGACAATAAGATTATATTCCCTTTTTTTCAGTTATACCATTATCAGGTTATATGACCTTAGGTAGGTCACTTGTATTTTCTGTGCTTCAGTTCCCAGCCTTATAAAAAACAAGTAACATCCTTTCTCCAAACCTTAACAGCTTTTGCTATGGCAGGAAAATACAGAATGTGGGAAAGTACTCTGCACAGGAAAAAGCACTATAAAAAATCCCAAGAAAGCTGCACATTGCATTCTGTTGTCCTTACTCAAAGGATACATCAATAACAATTTCAAAGAACAAATAATTTTACCAAAGAATAGTAACCTGATCATACATTGTTTTCAGTAGGAGTCCTTTACTCTCCAGCAACTTTAAGACCTCTTCAGATTTTTCACGATAAAATGATTCTCCTGAATATTCATCAAAATATACTCCCAGACGCTAAAAGAGTTCAGAAACAAAAAGACAAAGAAATGTTAATTGAATCTCCTATTCTTACCCTAAGGCAAAATTAAGGATGCTCTACCACCTGTCACACACATGAACACAATAAAAATTAAATCAAGGGCTGAGTGTGGTGGCTCATGCCCATAATCCCTGCACTTTGGGAGGCTGAGGCAGGAGGATCACTTGTGCCCAGGAGTTCAAGCCCAGCCTGGGCAAGATGGCGAGGACCTCTTTATTTTTGTTTAAAAAAAAAAAAAAAAATCACTCCTCTCCTCAAACCTCCTAATAGTTTCCACTATACCGGTCAAGTCCTCACAATGGTACTGTGCTGTGCAATACAGTAATCACTAGGCCCAAGTGACAATCTAAACTGTTAAACTGGAATTAAGCAAAATTGAGAATTTAGCTCTTCTGTCACACTATTCACCCTTCAAGCCACATGTGGTTGGTGGCTACTGAAGAAGACGGCCACAGATACAGAAGATTCCCATCACCACAAAAAGCACTGGACAGCCCTAGAGAAATCCTAGAATTATGCCCCATATGCTACTAGCTCTTCAACCTTCTCCTGTCGTTCATCTTGCTTACTTACTTCAGTCACATGGACTTCTTTACAAAACTGTCATTCCACCTAAACACTCCATACCTGATCTCCCCAGCTAGCATCTAGCACCATCTAATAAAAACATAGTTGTTTCTTGCTTTGTTTAGTTTGTGCTCTGTCTCTAGGCTAGAATGTAAGGTCTGCGAGAGCAAGGGTATTCCTCTTCTATTCGCTGTTGTATATTATCCCCTACCCACCAAATGTTTATTAAACGAATCGGTTTATTTATTTATTTATTTAAAGACGGAGTCTCGCTCTGTCGCCCAGGCTGGAGTGCAGTGGCGCGATCTTGGCTCACTGCAAGCTCCACCTCCCGGGTTCATGCCATTCTCCTGTCTCAGCCTCTGGAGTAGCTGAGACTACAGGTGCCCGCCACCACGCCCGGCTAATTTTTTGTATTTTTAGTAGAGACAGGGTTTCACCGTGGTCTCGATCTCCTGACCTGGTGATCCACCCGCCTCGCCCTCCCAAAGTGCTAGGATTACAGGCGTGAGCCACAGAGCCCGGCCTGAATCAGTTTATTAACCATCACATACCGGCCTAAGGAAGTGAAAGAACAAAAAATAAATACGAAAAAGTGAAGGAATGCTAGAACAGAAAAGCCAGATAAAAATGAAGTATGAGAATATCACCTGACACTGCTTCAGGATTATTTTGCAGTTCTTTCAGCCCAAAAAACAAAATTTGAGTCTTAATTTTAAATTCACCTACAAATCTATTTTTAAAACACAAGCTTAACATGCAACTTTACTATGCAGGTAACAGCCGAGAGCTGCACCGCATCATGGGAAAGCAGAAGGGAGGGTCAACCAATACCTTGTAAACCCGAATGTACTCTTCAATGCTCAAGTCCCGAAATTTTTGCCACAGTGAAAGTGCTTGCACATCACCCAGTTCCAATCGTTGGAAGAACTCCTGTGCTGCTTTTGCTACACTTTTATCATCTGCTGCTTCTTTATTAACTTGTACATAAACCTAAAAGTACAATAGTACATTAAATGAAGTATATAACAGGTCATTGTTATCTCTAATACGGAAAGAAAGCAAAAAAAAGCACATTCTGAGAATTCTCATTTAAAATTTTCCAAGTTGGGTACATTACAGAGTGTAACTTTTCTTTTTTGCCATAGGCCCTTGGTGAAGCATATAGATCCCTTCTCAAAATGTTTCTAAATTCATAAAATAAAATACACAGGGTTACGAAAAAAGAATTACTCTGAAATAACCAAATAGCCAAAAATTAATTTGTGATATAGTAATGGAGGAAAATACTCAATTTCTGAGAGAGGTTAGGGAAAATAAAGTATAATTTTTTCTTTCCATCTAAATCCACAGATCCCCAGGGTAAGAATACCTCTTTAAGACTAAACTGGCATTTCTTCTGTTTTGTTTTTTTTTTTTTCAAAATGCCATATTATTATCCTGTAACTTTGCTGAAAAAGGTTGAATAAAGTAGGATGGCTCGATCTGGCAAAGAAACAGCTAAAGGATGATTTAGCATTTATTTTAATCAAAGATTTTTAAACGGTTCTCTAAACAGCTTACTGTGTAAAGACCAATAAAATAGATGATCTTGGTAAAAAAGACAGCTTTTGGATAGTTAGTATAATTATACTCTAAACTTAAGATCCTAAAAACTGTGTTGAGCACCTCTTCTGGAGTTTTATTTTGCATCGCCTGTCTTAGCTGGTTTAGTTCCATACTCAGCCAAGGACTAGGGTGGAGCTGATAGTTTATTAAGGGCTCAGGCTTACTCTTCCAGCTCTAGGAATCTGTGTTCCCAATGTAGTTTCAATCATTTTCCAGTCTCCAAAACATAATGTTAATAAATGACATTAAAATATTAATATTATAGTTCAAGTAGTACTGAAGTTATACATATGGACTACAAATATTTACAAATTGTAACTCACTTGCAGGTTGAAACATCAATGATAACTTTACTATCATATTATTTCCAGAAAGCTATTAAAGTCTCATGAAAGCAATAAAAATTGGTGAATAAACTATGAAAAAATAAGGCTTTTAAACTCTTACAATGTTATTATCAAAACATCTGGACAGCAGTATTTGGATAGGAAAAAATGATTTTATTGCTGGAGGACACACTGGCTTATACCCACTAGATACTACCAACAAATGGGACAGGGCATTAAACATCTCTCAAGGTAAAAATGTTTCACCTTTCATAGATGATTTATATCACTGGAATGACAGACTTAAATAAATAAATACTGCTAAATAAAGTTAAAATTACCTTTTTCTTTCCCCTAGAAAAGAGTTAACATAGCAGGTCTGATACTGTTATATTTAAAACATCCTGCTTGCAAGGTTGGCCACTGGCTGGCATCTATTTTTTTTTTTTTTTTTTCTTGAGACGGAGTCTCGTTCTGTCGCCCAGGCTGGAGTGCAGTGGCCCAATCTCGGCTCACTGCAAGCTCCGCCTCCCGGGTTCACGCCATTCTCCTGCCTCAGCCTCTCCGAGTAGCTGGGACTACAGGCGCCCGCCACCACGCCCAGCTAATTTTTTATATTTTTAGTAGAGATGGGGTTTCACCGTGGTCTCGATCTCCTGACCTTGTGATTCGCCCGCCTCGGCCTCCCAAAGTGCTGGGATTACAAGCGTGAGCCACCGCGCCCAGCCTAGGCTGGCATCTATTAACTTAGATTTTTGGGAATGTTTCCACCAACTTAACTGATAAAAGTGGTCACTGTGCCTACACTGTGGATGCAAACAGTACAGCTTAGGCTGAACTTCCGCTTTCCTTCTGGGAGTTTGGGATTTAGGACATTCTAAGCAGAGGGTGCCTACATGACCAACTCTCAACAAAAACTTTGGACATAGGGTATCTAATGAACTTTTGCCAGTGGACATTTCACATGTATTCTCATAATTTGCTGCTGGAAGTATGTGCACCTTGTGTGATTCCACTGGGAAAATTTGGGAGTTTGGAAAGCCTGGTTTCCTCTGGACTTTACCCCATATGTGCCTTTTCCCTCTGCTGATTTTGCTTTGTATCCCTTCATTGTAATAAATCATAGCCACAAGTAAGACTGTGCTGAGTTCTGTGAGTCATCTGAGTGAATCACTGAATCGGGGAGAGGGGTGGTCTTAGGATACCTAACACATCATAAAAAGGTGATATTTATGTAGTCCTATTAGTAAGTCCAGAATAATACATACAATGTCAGTTAGAAAACAAAGAAGATTTTGATAAAGTATAGGAAAACAAAGAGGGTCCCCAAAAGATAGTAAACTGCAGACTTCTTGACTTTTGAATGACCCAGCCATTGACAACTGCTTAACAGTCCAGTATACAGATGTTAAAAACATAAATATATATTCACAAGTGTTTTTTTATTCTATCTCACACACATACGTACATGTGCACACAAGTTATAAGCAAACATATGTAAAATGTCCTTATTTTCACAAAAGAGTTTAGTTTCTTTTTTTCCATAAAGCCTTTCTTCAGGGTGAAGTTTCTTTGTTTTTAAATCTAGGACTTTAAACTCAAATAACCAAACATTTAAAAATCTATCATGCATTATGATATAACTACTTTAGAAAAAACTTCACCAGAATCTTCTCTTTCTTAAAAAATAGAATTAAAACAAAAAGCCCTTAAAACGTGAATATTCTTAGTATTTCCGCAATATGTAGTTATAAAACAAACATTAGTGAAAATCAACTGACACTATCAAAGAGAAAAGCTTTAATAAGCACTTCCCAATATACCTATAAATGCACAATATAAGTCTATACAGTTACCATGAACCTTAACCCTTGGAAAGTACGCATTTTGAAGATATCTTCATTTTAAGGCTAAATTTAGACACAGAGATAAAAAGGCAATTTTAAATTTGGGCTTGATAATAAGGCAGCATGGCTTAGTAAAGTTTTTGAGGATGGAAACACAATTTTTCTCTTAAAAGAAAACACAAAAACTAGTTGTGTTTCCATTAGGGAATAAACTAAGTGTCTTAGACTTCCTTAAAAAAAATTAACATTCCCTTTTCACTATTTCTAGATGTTGGGCCTGCCAAATAGTGTAACATTTTATTTTGAATTTAACTGAGATAATTACAGTAAGCTCTTGGGCTGATCTGCCCAAATATAAAGAACTAAGCACGAAAATTAAAAGTAGTAGGCTAAGCCTTTCTTATCCCTTTAAATTTGATCCTAGAATACCATTAGCTACATGGGCACACTTTAACTCCTTGACCCCACTTCTAGCCATGCTTGTCTTAGAAATACTGAGAATAACTGCTAAGGATGGTTAGCAAAACCTAGAAACCACAGACCCTTTTTTCATATATTTATGTCATCTTAAAATGCACTGAATTTTTACCTAGTTTAGAAAAGAACATGTAAAAATATTCATGATTACAATTTGAACAACTTCATTGTTTAATGCTGTTTCATGCCTTGATCAGAAATTTCTTAGCTGCTAGTTGATTCCGAACATGAAATGAAAAATTAAAGACATTCAAATGAGTTTATATAATTAAAATTGAAAATATCAATACTGTAAACAGTTAACAATAAAGCCAAAATGTGGTAGGTAAAAAAATAACTTGAGCTAATTCATGAGTTATCAAATTTCTCCTTCTTAATACATTATTAGTAGAATATAAACTGTATTTCACCTTCCATTCATCTTTTCATATTTAGAATCTCCTACTTTTACTCTATGTATATATACAACCACATTCATTATATCTTACATCTTTATTCAGGGATGATAATTATTAACTCCTTGTAGAGCACTACACACTAGCACCTAATAAACGTTAACATTTCTCATGCTGATAAAAGTATTTTTTGCACATTTCAATGGTGTCAGATATTTACTGAGCTATTAATCTGTACTTGGTTCTTGCTAGGTATTTCAAAACTCATTCTAAGAGGAAGACTAAGAGGACAATGACACACTTTAGTGTTGTCTCAAACAAGCAGAGAAAGTAGAAAAGCAAGCAGTGTTGGGAAGGGACAGCAGGGAACAATGGCCAGGTGTAGAAACTGCCAGGATAGAGAAAGAATTACCTGGAACGGGGAGGAGATGGGGAAGACTTCCAGGAGGAGCAGAAGCTAGGAAGCCCCTGGGGTGGTGCAGGCCCACAATGGGAAATGGTTCACAGTGTGTCTACATAGCGATCTTGTCTCTAGGCCTGTGGACAGGGCAAGGACCACCAGCTAACGTCTGTCACACAAGAAGAGCTGCATGCCTCCAGGCATCACATAGATTGGATACTAAACATGTAAGAAACCAGTGTGCACTGAAGACAACAGTCCTCTAGGACTGCCCTAGGAGGCACATAAGAGCCTTGGGAACTTTGCGTGATTTAGTAGGTGGGAAATTCTTAACAATGACTTACACTGACTCTTAAAAGTGATGGCTGGAATCAGATTTTCTTACACTTATAATTTAAAAACTATTTCTTACATATAAATGTTATTAAGGGACAAAATTCATACTAGCCATAACAGTAACATTCCCTGGAAAAAGAAACGTAACTTAAACAATGATGAAATCTTGAACGCAATTTTTCACAAAATAAAAACTTCAACTGCATAAATATCCCTACATATGACGAGAATTTAGTCTTGAATTATTTACTTAAAGTTGAGAAATTGGAGACTCTGAAGTTAGGAAAAACATTGTCTCTTGAGGGATACTAATTCCGTGTTTTTAAAAATGAGAGCAAGTAAACATTATCACTCACTGAATTGGTGCTTTGATCTTGTCCTATTTAAAAAAATTTTTTTTTGCCTACTGATATGGGGAAGCTCAGGGTCAAAACTACTATATAATATTACCTAGTGATACATTAACCCCTGACTTTCTATTTTTCTTTTATTAAATGCCTATCACTGTAATTACCTTAAATCCTGTTAGAAAGGGGCAAGGTAGAAATATTGAAATAGAACCTTTGTAGGCCATTTTGAACTTAAAGAAATTTTTATACTATTTGTGTTATTATGTAACTTTTTTTTTTTTTTTTTTTTTTTTAGACAGAGTCTCGCTCTGTTGCCCAGGCTGGAGTGCGGTGGTGTGATCTCAGCTCACTGCAACCTCCACCTCCTGGGTTCAAGTGATTCTCGTCCCTCACCCTCCTGAGTAGCTGGGATTACAAGCATTCATCACCATGCCCAGCTAATTATTTGTATTTTTTTTTTTTTTTTTAAGTAGAGATGGGGTTTTGCCATGTTGCCCAGGCTAGTCTCAAACTTTTGAGCTCAGGCAATCCACCCACCTCAGCCTCCCGAAGTGCTAGGATTGCAGGTATGAGCCACTGCGCCTGGCCTATGTAAACTTTTTTAATGTCAGTGCTAGGATACAGGCTAATCCATATTTTATTGGCACGATATTTATCTCTTATAAGAGGCTGCCTTTACATTTCATAAGAATGGCTATGGTTACAAAAGCCATATAATAGGCAATATGCAATGAGTCAAGTTCTATTAATAAAACCTTCTATAGCAAAAAAAAGTGGTTAATATGCTTAGAGATACTGTTAGATATTAATGTCTATTCAAATAATTTAAATCTAAAAGGAAGCCTGATAAGCTACCTTTAAAAGTATTATTTAAATAGGTAAAAGTAAATGATGACACCCTCATATCCATGATTCAGATTTAATACCTGTTAACTTTTACCTTAAGAAATTACTTTTTGCCTGGGAGTGGTGGCTCACACCTGTAATCCCAGCATTTTGGGAGGCTGAGGTGGGCGGATCACAAGGTCAGGAGTTTGAGACCAGCCTGGCCAACATGGTGAAACCCCGTCTCTAGCAAAAATACAAAAAAATTAGCTGGGCGTGGTGGTGCGTGCCTATAATCCCAGCTACTTGGGAGGCTGAGGCAGGAGAATCATTTGAACCCAGGAGGCAGAGGTTGCAGTGAGCCAAGATCACGCCACTGCATTCCAGCCTGGGCAACAGGGCAAGACTCCGTCAAGGGAAAAAAAAAAAAAAAAAAAAGAAAAAAAAGAAATTACTTTTCAGTGTAAGTGGAAAAGCTTTTTGATATATTGTCTAAAGCTTATTGCAAATGTTTTCCTGAATCACTAATGTGAATTCTAAATAAAAAAATATTAGTTATTTAACAGCCAATTCACAAGGGAAGAGGAACTATAAAAAAACTACTTCCGTTTTGTAATTGAAAAAAACCAAATTAGAATAATTAAAGTTTCAAATGCTGGCCAACAAAATCCTAGGTCCCACGTACAAAACAGCTAGATGTCATGGGAAAAGAATGCTATCAGGTACAGAGAAAAACCAGTAGTGAAGCATAAGCACCAAAATGGAAATGCAATAAATGACTGTGGGTGTTAAATATTTTCATCAAAGAAATTCTGAAACTATCATATAATATCATTTCCAAGCTAGCTGAGAAACTGAATATACTAATACTGATTATAGTGCAATTTAGAGAATACTGATCATAGTTCAATTTAGAAGAAGGCAGGCCATAAAATCTGCTACTGGATGGCCTATGCCAAATTCAAAACAAATATGCCAGAAGGTTGAAAATGCCAAAACTAAACTACTAATTGTGTCCCTGGTATAGCAACTCAGGTGATGAAAGAAAGGAAAATTCTATGTACATAATTAAACCAATGGAAATCAATGGCTCATAAAGCCATTCTATAGTGGGGGTGTGGGGGCATTCACTGCATAGAGCACTCAGGAGCCAGACTACCTGTGCCGGAATCCTGGGTTTGGCCTGTGGTTTCCTCCGCAGTAAACTAGGTTAACAATGTAAGTTAAATTCTGACAAATGGTAATTAGTGTATCCTATAATAGTTACTTATTTCCTGGACAAACAATACATTTTATATTCCACAACTTAAATATAATTAGAGAAGGGGGCAAAAGAGAACTATAAAAGCAGATTCATTCAGGCATTTACTGCAAGCCATAGTATTTAGGGTTGTGGATAGGGAAGATAAGGAAGACATGGTCCTTCCTCTCAAAGAGCTCACTACTAACTACAACTTGATAAGGTAAAAAACAAGTGTTCCATCAAAGCTTTGAGAAAACAGACTTTCACAAATAAGAAAGAGTAAATGCAGATCGTCTTAAAGTTTTCCTTCGAATAAATCAGCCAACATTATTTACAAATACACCAAGCACTTTCCAAGCTTAGAATCACTATCTCTGACTTTCTGGTCACCTTTCTGGTGACCAGAAATAACGATGGGGCAGAGATTCTGTATTACCACCTACGCTATTTGTGACGTTGCAGGACAAGCAAAGGCATCTTTCAATTATTAAATAAATTGAGTTGTTGACTTTCAGATTTTCTTTTAGAAACAGAATAATTATCTCTGCAAGGCTTTAAACATTTGTTTAAAGCTCAAAAAAATTCCTCATGTATGCTAACAGTTGTTTTTGAAAGTAATCCAAAGTGACAAATGTAATTTTAAAATGAAAATAGTCTATAAAATTCGCATAAAGATATAATAACCTATAGGCTGCCATTTTAGGCTTTGCATATTTTCTGTCCTGCAAAAGGAGAAGGAAAAGAGCAAGTGAGTACTCTAATGGTCTTGTCGTCTATTACAAATAGCAAAGTGGGTGTATCTGACTTGCCTTCTTTTGTTTTTAAATGCAGTTTCCCAGTGAATCTATTCGGCAAAAGAACACTAATGAAAGCAACACCATTATTATTCGACTTTTTAGTTATTCATAGAAGTACCCTGTTGCCCTTATTCCTTCCATATGTGTACCGATCAGTAAATAACCTCTAACATAGATGTTGATCTTCCACTATTTTTGAGTCTCTAAAGGCAGGAAATCATATTAAACTGCATAGAAAGAAATATATTCTTAGGTTTCTGTGGAGTTTGAAAACAGATTCTCCTGAAATATTTAAAATATTGTACAGCCTCAGCAATAGTGAGACTTCGCCTCCACAAAAAACCCCACAAAACCTACACCTATATATGGCCACGCACAATGGCTCATGTCTGTAATCCCAATACTTTGGGAGGTTGAGGTGGGAGGATCACTTAAAGCTAGGAGTTTGAGACCTGCCTGGACAGCATAGCAAGACCCTATTGCTATTTAAAAAATTAAAAAATAGGCTGGGTGTGGTGGCTCACACCTATAATCCCAACACTTTGGGAGTTTGAGGCAGGAGGATGGTTTGAGCCCAAGAGTTTGAGACCAGCCTGGGCAACATAGGGAGACCCTATCTCTACAAAAAATCAAAAAATTAGTTGGGTGTGCTGGTGTGCACTTGTCGTCCTAGCTACTTGGGTTGCTGAGGTGGGAGAATCACCTGAGCCTGGGAGGTCAAGGCTGCAGTGAGCCGTGATTGTGCCACTATATTCCAGGCTGGGCAATAGAGTAAGATCCTGTCTCAAATAAAGAAATAAATAAATAATTAAAAGATAAAAATAAAATGTCATAGAAGACAAAGGTTTACTATTTGTAAGATTAAATAAAAACTTTTGAGGTGGGGCAGAAGAAAGATAAAAAGAATAACTCTCACATGTCATGCTGCACTCTAAATCAATGACACAAGGTCTCCAAGCAGGTATTTGTATTTTCTGCATCATGCGGTGTCTCTGTGTAAAAAGTGAAGTAGAGGTTCCCCTTCAAAGACACTTTCCTCCCCATCTAATTAAGGACAAATAGTCACTTCTCTTAGAAGTAAAATTTATTCAAAGACCTGTGCTAACATTCTTAAATACCTGCTAGCTGTAATAAAGAAATCAATATACTTTGTGTTCTTAGCTCCTACAATTTAGCCTAAATATCTGCCCTGGCATGCTTACATTGGTCCAAGCAAGCATTAGGTGATAGCCTGTTCCTCTTCCTTATTTGGAGGTGTTTTTACCTTTCTCAGCATTCCACAAGTTACTTCCTGCTTCCTTTGTTCTCCCCTGCCTTTGCCTCTTTTGAAAAGTTTAAAGTTGCTAGCCAATCGGGACAAATACAGAATGTGAGGTTCTGTTCCAGCCAATGGAAACCGGACAAAGCAGTAGGGTGGACGTGTCAAGTTATAAATGACCGTCTCCTTTGTTCAGTGTACTCTCGTGGCAAAACTGCTGGCAAGTGTACCCTTTCTGCAGAGAGTAAAAATGGCCTTGCAGAGATAATTAAATTTATGTTCAAGTGCTATTTCTTTGTGGCACCAGGGAACAAGCATTCTATTTCTAAATAAACATTTTTACATATAACATCTGTGGGCCTGGATCTCATGAAAGGTTAAGCTTGAGGTAAAATTATTCAAGTGTAAAAATAAATACATAAATACAGTAAAAACTCCAGGCACTAAGGGAACATTATTTATAGACAACCATGAAGAATTATTAATTTTTAAATTCCTACCTATCAATAAAACTCTTAATGGGAAAGACAGAAAAAATCTTTTGTTTAACATGATAAATCAAAATGCAGTCATTTAGAGTGCAGTATTGGCATGGACTCAGGGGAAAATGGCAAACCTTTAAAGGTCTTTAAGAACTGGAATATGGGCTAGGTGCGGTGGCTAACACCTGTAATCCCAGCACTTTGGGAGGTCGAGGTGGGTGGATTATGAGATCAGGAGTTCAAGACCAGCCTGGCCAACACAGTGAGACCCCATCTTTACTAAAAAATACAAAAAAAATAAAAATAAAAATAAAAAAAAGCTGGGTGTGGTGGTGGTGGGCACCTGTAATCCCAGCTACTCGTGAGGCTGAGGCAGGAGAATTGCTTCAACCCAGGAGGCGGAGGTTGCAGTGAGCCAAGATTGCAACATTGCACTCCAGCCTGGGCAACAGTGTGAGACTCCTCAAAAAAAACAAAAAAAAACAAAAAAAAACAAAAAAAACTGGAATATGTTTTTGTTCAATTTAACTGCAAAGCTAGCTGCAGGAAAAAATCACGTTAACAGGAAAATGATGAAGCACTCTCTGTGGCTTAAGCTGGAGAAGTAAAGCATTATTTTTGAAAGTGCTCTTTCTCACACACAAGCAGAACATGTTTAGTCTGATCCCCTGATCTGTCACCAATATGGCTGACTTCGTATCTGTGTTTCCACTGTGAGGCCCAGAAACGGCAGAGATAACAACAGGGACAAGAAAAAGGAAACACATCCCTGGAGATTGTTTGGACAAGAAGGGCTTTATTAATAAACTTCAGGAAGAACTGAAGATAAAGAAGCAAAGTATCCAAGGGACTAAATGAAATAGAGTAGATAGAAATTCACATTGGACAAAAGCCAGGAAAATGAGGTGAAAGATGTAAATGGAAAAAGCACACACAATTTCAGAGAGAAATAGACATGCCGTCCCCCATACCAGAAAAAGAACAAAGATATTCATTTTTCAAGTCTAATTGGTAATAGTTATTACCACGAAAAAAACTGCAGCACATATTAACTGACAGAAAATTGAGAAATTTCTGTGTTGAATCATTATCTTGCATGTTTATTCTAGAAAGATTCTATACCTGAAGAAATACTGTCCCAAATCAACTAAAAGAACATTTAAAAAATCTTAGATTAGGAAATAAAAATAACCTAGTAAAATAAGTGCAACATTTTCTTTCTTTCTGAGACAGGGTCTTGCTCTGTTGTCCAGGCTGGAGTGCAGTGTCATGACTACAGCTCACTGTAGCCTTGAACTCCTGGGGACTAGCAATCCTCCTGCCTCAGTCTCCCCAGTAACTAGGACTACAGGCACAGGCCACTGTGCCTGGCTAACATTTTATTACTTTATAGAGGCCAGGTCTCATTATGTTGCCCAAACTGGCCTTGAACTCCTGGTGTCAAGCAATCCTCCTGCCTTGGCCTCCCAAAGTGCTGGGATGCAAGTGTGAGTCACTGTGCCCAGCCAAAAGCAACATTTTCAATTATGTTTTGGTTCCTTGTTTTAAAGAACATATTTTTTAAACCTCTGGAGGCTGGACGTGGTGACTCACGCCTGTAATCCCAGCACTTTGGGAGGCCAAGGTGGGTAGATTACCTGAGGTCAGGAGTTTGAGACCTTGCCTGGCCAACATGGAGAAACCCCATCTCTACTAAAAATACAAAAATTAGCTGGTTATGGTGGTATATGCCTGTAGTCCCAGCTACTTGGGAGGCTGAGGCATGAGAATTGCTTGAACCCAGGAGGCAGAGGTTGCAGTGAGCTGCGATTGCACCACTGCACTCCAGCCTGGGCAACAGAGAGAGACCCTGTCTCAAAATAAAGAAAAATAAACCTCTGGGATTAAAAATATGTTACTAAGCTACATAGTACTCTGAAAAATTTTTGAAATGTTTTCTTGCCAACTTACTTCAAAGAGATGCTGTAGAGGATTGGACTGCAGTTTTTCCTCATAGCCAAACAGCTGGAAGCCAGTTCCCAGAAGACCTACCATGATAATCCATAAATGAAAAATTATAAAGTTGAACAACAGAGAATAGGCATGACAGGGAATAGGCATAATTCTATAAAAAGAGCAACCTGTCATATTATGTATCCTGAGAACTATTACAAAACACACTTTTACCTTCTATGACACCATAAACTGACACAAGTCAAATTCAATAGATTTAATCATGAATTCAACATACTGAATAGATCACCGAAATTAAGTTCACAGAAACCAATAGGTTATGAGCTCATCAAACGTAGAGTCTAGGACTAATTTATCTTTGTACTAACAGTGCTGAACACCACCTTAGCAGACATTAAAAAATAAACATTTATTAAGCATCTACTCTGTTGAAGTGACATCATGAAGCTAGACACTAGGCACTCAAAATTTATTTAAAAAACTGATGGAAAGTGTTTTCGAACTTTCTTTTTAAACTTGTAGGCATTAATGCGAAGACAGCAATGGTTTTGTTGTTATATTAGTTCTTAAACAAATAATTGGAGGAAAACAGCAAGGTAAAACTTGGAACATCCTTGATTATTCCTCAGGTTCAAGGTAGACAAGCAACAAAAATCTTTAATTTGACTGTGTATAATTTTTTAGTTTTTGATGATAAATTCAGAGTTCAGGGATAGTCTTAATTTGAACCTAAAAAAAAAAACCAAACACCAAAAACTAACTGAGGTTGGTAAACTACATATTAAAATTCCTTGTATAGTCTGGGAGTATGTAGACTCAAGATATTCTGCATAAAGATGATCATAACTTCTGTTGGAAAGGATATATGCAGCCTGGGTTAAGAGGAACATCCGTTGGGGGTGGGGGGGATAGCATTAGGAGATATACCTAATGTTAAATGACGAGTTAACGGGTGCAGCACACCAACATGGCACATGTATACATATGTAACAAACCTACATGTTGTGCACATGTACCCTAAAACTTAAAGTATAATTAAAAAAAAAAAAAGGAGGAACATTATTTTTATTACTTTAAAAACCAATTTATGGCTGGGTGCAGTGGCTCATGCCTGTAATCCCAGCACTTTGGGAGGCCAAGGTGGGTGGATCACCTGAGGTTGGGAGTTCGAGACCAGCCTGACTAACAAGGAGAAACCCTGTCTCTACTAAATACAAAATTAGCCTGGCGTGGTGGCACATGCCTGTAAACCCAGCTACTAGGGAGAGTGAGACAGGAGAATCGCTCGAACCTGGGAGGCGGAGGTTGCGGTGGGCCAAGATCCCACCATTGCACTCCAGCCTGGGCAACAAGAGCAAACTCTGTCTCAAAACAAAAACAAAAACAAAAACAAAAACAAAAACAAAAAAAAAAAACCAATTTATTGGCCGGGGGTGATGGCTCACTCCTGTAATCCCAGCACTTTGGGAGGCCAAGGTGGGCGGATCACTTGAGGTCAGGAGTTCGACACCAGCCTGATCAACATGGCAAAACCCTGTCTCTACTAAAAATACAAAATTAGGCTGGCATGGTGGTGCATGCCTATGATCCCAGCTACTCGGGAGGCTGAGGCAGGAGAATCACTTGAACCTGGCAGGCAGAGGTTGCAGCAAGCTGAGATGGTGACTGCATCCCAGCCTGGGTGACAGAGCGAGACTCCATCTCGGAAAGAAAAAAAAAAACAAAAAAAAAAACACAATTTATTTCTATAACTATATCAATTACCAAGCTTCAGATCTAAAGGGCTTGACTGATACACATTTTTCTATTCAAGGTTCAGTAGAAAGTGGGACGTGACTGAACACAGGACACAAGAACATACAATACTTTGGAACTTAGGAACAAGAAAGATGACTGAAGCTCTATTCACTTTCAAGCAAGAGCAAATGTGATTATAATTCGGGGTGGTTGGAGCAGTGTGTGGAAAGATGCTCAGTGTTCCAAAACACAAAAATGGGAAAAGGGCCAATTCCATTTAACATTCAGCCTAATACATTTTCAAAAACTAATTCTGTGCTTAGAAACTGCCAACTTTCAAATGGAGATAGCTGAAACAGCAAAATTATTCTTTAACAATGATGGTTATAATGGAAATGTTGACAGATCATTAACCATAGCAGTCCTTTAGAGAAAAAACTGCTATAACGAAATCCTGCAGCTAAAATTTAATGAATACCCTAATCACGTATTTGCTAATGCCTCTGAAATGTCTAAGTCGGTCAAACTAATAAAAATCAGTGCCATCTATTAAGTCTGACTATTGAGCCCAGGGCCTAGCCCTCTGACTACCAGCTGTTGTGAACTACAGGTTGATTTTTTAAACGCAGGGCATGTTGATTCTTCCATAGTGAATAGTAATGGTACTGTTAACAGGTTCAAGGTCTACTCTTTTTAGAGTGCTTCTTATGTGACAAGCATTGTAGATATAAAAATTTAGTCCACGCCGGCTGAGCACGGTGGCTCACGCTTGTAATCCCAGCACTTTGGGAGGCTGAGGCGGGCGGATCACGAGGTCAGGAGATCGAGACCACGGTGAAACCCTATCTCTACTAAAAATACAAAAAAAAAAATTAGCTGGGAGTGGTGGTGGGCGCCTGTAGTCCCAGCTACTCGGAGAGGCTGAGGCAGGAGAATGGCGTGAACCCAGGAGGCGGAGCTTGCAGTGAGCCGAGATTGCGCCACTGCACTCCAGCCTGGGCGACAGAGCAAGACTCCATCTCAAAAAAAAAAAAAAATTAAGTCCACACCTTCAAGGAACATGCCTAGTAGGGCAGGGAAGCACACAAATAAGAACATAAGACAGGAGCCTTACCGTATTTGAGTAGAGCTGGATACCAAGAAATTGGTGATGTAAGAAGATGGGCAAGGGTATGTCTGTGTGTCAGAGAATGCTTTATAGAAGTGATAACTAGAGCTGTTTCTTAAAATACACGTGGTGGTAACAACAGATATCTTTGTAAAGTTTGTATTTCACAATCTACCCCATCCTTCACTACCATAACAACTTCATTTACCTTGCCCTCTCACACCTTGATTACTGGTTTACATGAGTTAGGAATGGTTCTGAGTAAACTCATTATATGAGAGATAATTTGTGGTAGTACTTAACTGTTTGGATCGCACTCCTCTCTTTTTCTCTTTTCCTTTTGGACTTTCCCCAACCCACTCCTACCCCTCACTGTACAGTTAAAGGGGAAGACAAAGTGTCACCCTTTGCTTATATTCTGGGCCACTGGCTATGGTATAATAGTGGATCCTACCTCATGTAGGATGGCCCAGGGAGGCTGGATGTCCTTAGATTGAAAAGTGGCAGGGCTGTGGTTGAGAAGGGTGTACACAGTTAGACTTACTTCTTCCCTGTATACTCACTTCTACATTTAACTAATAAAAGTAGGCAATTTTGGCCGGGCGCGGTGGCTCACGCTTGTAATCCCAGCACTTTGGGAGGCCGAGGCGGGCGGATCACCAGGTCAGGAGATCGAGACCACGGTGAAACCCCGTCTCTACTAAAAATACAAAAAAAAATTAGCCGGGCTTGGTGGCGGGCGCCTGTAGTCCCAGCTACTCGGAGAGGCTGAGGCAGGAGAATGGCGTGAACCCGGGAGGCGGAGCTTGCCGTGAGCCGAGATCGCGCCACTGCGCTCCAGCTGGGTGACAGAGCGAGACTCCGTCTCAAAAAAAAAAAAAAAAAAGTAGGCAATTTCTCTTTATTAAAACCACAAAAGCCTATATCAGGTCCTACTCTGGGGTTTCTTTCTTGAGACAAGGTCCTGCTCTGTCACCCATGCTGCAGTGCAGTGGACTGCAGCCTTGACCTCCTGAGCTAACACGATCCTCTTACCTCAGGCTTCCGAGTAGCTAGGACTACAAGGGCATGCCACCATGTCTGGCTAATTTTTTTGTATTTTGTAAAGACAGGGTTTTGCCACGTTGCTCAGGCTGGTCTCAAACTCCTGGGCTCAAGTGATCCACCCGCCTTGGCCTCCCAAAGTGTTGGCATTACAGGAGTGAAACACCATGCCTGGCCCAGGTCTTCTTTGAATGTGTGAAGTTACCTTCCCCAAAGGTAACTTGTGTGGTGAGAATTACTCAAATAAATAGAAGATTTTATGCAAAAGAACCATTAGGAAAAAAAAAAAAATAGGTAGGACATACTACTTCATCCAACGAGATTCTGCCTATATTCTGTCCAGATCAAAGTTTTTACAAATTGAATTTTACAATGAAATGAAAAATAAAATCTCAAGCGTACTTACCAAACTGCATGCCCCAATCACCAAGGTAATTTATTCTTATTACTTGATGTCCTAAAGCTTCTTTGAGATTTGCTATAAAATTTCCTAGTAATCAATAAAGTATACAGTTTCTCATTCTTGTTACCATTTTTGACATAAGAACCATGTACTTCTCTATTATCAAAGCATACATAGAAAATTCTTTTCACTAAATTTACCAACTCAATGTTTTTTACTAAAACATTCATCATTGTGTTTTCATATATGTTATGGAAAGGGAGTAAGAAATTACTTGTAGGGCAGTTATTCCAAAGAATCTCACATTTTCACAGTAACAGAACTTTCATCTACGTTATTAACAGGATTTGAGGACATGTTAGAGTAATTGCTATTCTAGTCAATTTCAAGAAGAGAAAAAAAAATCCCAGTAATTAGCAAGAAATATATTTGTCTGTGCCCTAAGAACCGAAGCCTCCCTGTTGTATTTTCCCTTTTTGTGTTTTCTAAATAGCTCATTCTATCTCCTTTTAATCACTAACATCTACCCTCTGCATGCCTGCTCCCTAAGGCCTTCACTTTCCCATACTGCTGAGGCTGGTTTCATACTCAACATCTATTCTGCTTTCCTTCTTGGGTGCCCTCATCTACTGCCGAGGCTGAAAACCTAAAAAGTACAATTCCCAGAGTCTCTTGTGGTTAGAGTTCCATAAGTCTTCTAGGTTTGGGCAATCAGATACAGTCTGTGTAAGATTTGGAAGGGGAGCTACTTCTATTTTTTTATGACAAGCACAGTGGTGGGGGCTTTGTTTTTTTTTGTGACACCATGAACAGAGGTCCTAGTATTCCATGATGACCACCAAAGAAATTGAAAGTATATGGGGCTGTCTCTTATGCCTGTATGGATTCTAGGTGGCATGGCAGGAGTAGTGGCATTTTCTTGACCATGGCAGTGGCAGCATGGTTCTAGAGCAGTGCAAGTGATTGCAGAAGAGGCAGAAGCTCTCTTGATGACAAAGTTTCATAGTGCAGTTTTGGGAGTTTGGGAGCTGACATAAATGTCAGCTTAATCCAAAGCTTCTGCAGCCCTCCAACAACTTTGTAAACCATTCAATATCCTATAATAAATCCTCTCTTGCCGTTACTAAGAATGGATTTAGTTTTTTGCAAATAAACCCTCACCAATATCCACACCTGACTTAAACTACTGCAGCTATCTTCTTTTCCAGCTTCCCTACTTCTAGACTTTCCCAATCTATAAAGTCCCTGCAATTGGAACCCCAGTTTTTCCAGCTGGTACACAGATGGCATATTCCTATTTTTTTTTTCAGCCCCTTGTTATATCACAAATCCAATTAAATGTTTGAACCTAGACTTCTGGAATTAGACTGTCTAATTTTAAATCCTGGCTACAATACTTTGGGATCTTGGGAAAGTTACTTTTGGTTGCTGAATTTCTTCGTCCATAAACCAGAGTTAACAGTATTTACCAAACTGGGCTGTTATAAAATTGAATGATATAATACATGAAGACACAGCATGGTAAGTTCTCAAATATTATCTCTAACTGGTCCAAATATTTCCCTCAACTGTGAAAACAACTTTATCATACACTACCCATCATTTACTCACTCCTATACTTTTGACTTACTCATATAGCTTTTTTTTATACTGTGTATTTCTTATACTTTTTCATCAAATCCTGTCATTTCTTCTCTTAAAATGCTGCTCAAGAACAGTAAGAGCTGACCCCACAACAATCTATGTCACAAGTACTAATTTCTCCAATTCTGAAAAGTATTGAAGTACAGGTTAAACAACTTTCTCTTAAGCATGCAACAGGCCAGATTTCTACATTGGAAGTGAGATTGAGATAAACTCCAAAGTCCCTTCCAATTCTAATATTATATAATTTTAATTTCAGTTTTTAAATTGACCTGCTGCATGACATGTTAAATAAATGAAAATCATAAGTATATTATACACTGAAGCATCACAACTATGAAGTACTATGCAGTAATCTCTATTTATTGAAAGAGTCTTTTTTTCCTTTTTTTTTTTGAGACAGAACCTAGCTCTGTCACCCAGGCTGCAGTGCAGTGGTACACAGCTCACTGCAACCTCTGCCTCCCGGGTTCAAGAGATTCTCCCACCTCAGCCTCCTGAGTAGCTGGGATTACAGGTGCAACACCACCACACCGGCTGATTTTTTGTAGTTTTAGTAAAGATAGGGTTTCACCATGTTGGCCAGGCTGGTCTCGAACAACTGACCTTAAATGATCTGCCTGCTTCAGCCTCCCAAAGTGCTGGGATTACAGGTGTGAGCCACCACGCCAGGCCAGAAATAGTCTTGTTTTAATTTCCAGTCTTGAACATTCCACTAAGTGCTCACATGACTGAGGTGAATTTTTAACAAAAATTGTTATTTGTGGTTTGTAATTTTGACAAAAATTGTTATTAAGTAGAAACCTTGTCTCTACTAAAAATACAAAAATTAGCCAGGCATGGTGGCACACACCTGTAATCCCAGCAACTCGAGAGGCTGAGGCAGGAGAATCCTTTGAACCTGGGAGGCAGAGGTTGCAGTGAGCCGAGATCGCGCCACTGCACTCTAGCCTAGGTGACAAAAAAGCCACAAAATAAATGAACAAAAAAATCTGAAAGATTATACATCCCCACATAACTATTTTTACTTTTGCATCTTTCAGGTCTTCTCCATATTTATACTTATTTTTAGAAAGTTAAAAATCATAACATATATAGCAGTTAGTTTCTCAGTTAATCTTTTGGTTTTGAAATCAATTTTGTGTTTCCACAAAACAATGTAACCAATGTCGTCCATTTCATGTAATATTGAATTGGCAGGAGGCTCATATAAATTTAAACTTTTTGTTTTTTGCTATTTTGTTATTTAAGCATTAAAACATTAAATCAAACTATCAAATACTTCCTCAGAGGAACGTTTAGTATTTTATGTGAAATTAAACACTTACCTATGATGGTAGAACGCAAATGTCCAACATGAAATTTTTTGGCAACATTAGGTGAACTGCAAAAAAAAAAACGGGAAACATTATTTCTCTATTCTAAGAATTAAGACTTCTAAGAATCAACTAGGTCATGCCTCCATACTTTGTCAAAACTGTAGAGTATGGCCTTTGGTATTAGGGCAAAGATAAGTTAAAAGTTAAAAATTTCGAGCAAGGATAAATTAGAACTCAAAATTTTGACATTGTGTTAATGAAATTGATCTTGTGACTCCTCAAGTAATAGCATTCACGTAAGTGGTATCTGCTAGTATTTACTGTATCAGAAATCAAAATTTAAAAATGTAAAAATACCCCCAGCACAATGGCTCATGCCTGTAATTTCAGCACTTTGGGAGGCTGAGATGGGAAGACTGCTTGAGGCCAGGAGCTTGAGACTAGCCTGGGCAACATATCAAGACACTGTCTCTCCAAAATTTTTTTAAAAAAATTAGTCAGGTGGCTGAATGTGGTGGCTCACACCTGCAATCCCAGCACTTTGGGAGGCCAAGGCGGATGGAACACTTGAGGCCAGGAGTTCTAGACCATCCTGGCCAACATGGTGAAACCCTGATTCTACTAAAAATACAAAAAATTAGCAAGGTGTGGTGGTGCATGCCTGTAATCTCAGCTATTTGGGAGGCTGAGGCAGGAGAATGGCTTGAACCTGGGAGGCGGAGGTTGCAGTGAGCCGAGGTCACGACATTGTACTCTAGTCTGGGTGACGAGAGCAAAACTCTGTCTCAAAAAAATAAAAAAATAAATAAATAAATTAGTCAGGTGTGGTGGTGCATGCTTTTAGTTCTAGCTACTTAGAAGGCTAAAGGAGAAGGGTAGCTTGGGCCCAGGTGTTCAAAGTTACAATGAACTATGATGATTGCACTTCAGCCTGGGTAACAGAGTAAGACTGTCTGTAAAATTAAAAAAAAAAAAAAAAAAATCTGAAAATTTTTATGCATAAAACCTCCCGGAACAATCAGAACATGACTCACCACTCCAAATTCCCAATCAACACATTTATCACTCCCATGTGTGCTCAAGAAGTTTTAATCAATCATTTAACATAGCAAATGCTTCTAAAGCACTCACTATCTGACAGGCACAGCTTCACACACTTCACAGGCATTAACTCATTTAATACTCATATGTGCTTTTATCTTTTATTTTACAGATGAGGGAACTGGGACAACGAAGAGAGATGATGAAGCAAATATGGCAATATCTTGATGACTCTTGAATATGTGTAATGAACATATGGGGGTTAATTATACCGTTCTCTGTTTTGTGCATGTTTGAAAATCTCATAAGTTTTTCAATATTTAAAAAAAGATAAATTAACTTGAACATAGCTGGTTAAAAGTGGTAAAACCAGAGCTTAAATTCTGGTCTGTCTCCAAAGTCTTATTATACACCCTTAAGAGTACTACGATTTACTTGATCCTATGGATATGTGTGCACAGTTATGAAATTATGAAACTACACAGGTTTTTATTTAATCATTGTTTAGAAAGAAAGTAAACGTCATTCTAAAGGCTTAAAAAAAAAATCTTCCATTTCCAGCCAAAGGAAGATTGGATTTACTCTTCTGCCTTAAATAATCAGAAAGCCAGAAAAATAGATGAAACACTGATTTTATGAAACTGGACAATAGTCAGTGAAGGACTGTGATGTCTGAGAGAAGAGCAAACAAGGGGAGTCCTGGCGCTGCACCACATTGCTGCCTTACTAGTAAATTTGTTGGATGTAGCTAAAGCAGAAAAATCTATAACGTGAAATGTTTACATTAGAAAAGAGGTTTTAAATCAATAATCTGAGCTTCTCCTTTAAGAAACTAGAAAAAGTAGAGCAAACTAAATCCAAAGCAAGCAGAATAAAAGAAAATAACATAGATAAAAGTAAAGCAAAAAAAATCAATAGAAATAAAAAACCCCAGAAAAACAGCTCTATATCATAATTGTGGAGGTAGTTATACAACTTGCATATCTTTGCCAAAACTCACCAAATTATATGTTTAAATATGGTGAAATTATATGTTTAAATAAGTATTGTATGTAATTATCCCTCAATGAAGCTGATTTAAGAAAAAAAAAGAATACAATGGAACAATAAAAATAAAAAGCCAGCCCTAGATGCATTCATATTAAAGGAACATAAAATACATTAAGAAAAAAAAAAAAAGTAAGAAGTGAAAACAATGTAAAATATGTATAGTCTGTTTACAAATGCGTAGAACATCTCTAGGAGGGTGAATAAAACACTGATATTGGGATTAATAGATACCCACAGAGGAAACTGAGATGGGGAAGAGCTTTCCTTTTCATTAAATATCTCTTTGTAATCTCTGAATTTTTTAAAAACTAGGTATTTATAATGTCTGTTAAGAAAAACAAAAACAAAAAAAACTTTTACAGAGCTTCGCATTTTCCCTCCGGTATTAGAAAAATTTAATCTATCTAGGTCTTCAAGTTTTGATAAAATGTCCCTTGAAATCAACAATTTGCTTCTCTCTGATACCATATTTCTACTGAGAAAGGAATACAATGAAATGGAAAATACAAATTCAATTCTTCTGGCAACTGAAGTAGTTACTATGAATTATAATTTGGGCATCTTACTGGGACTTTTGTTAAATTATTTCATGTAATTTCCTTAATTTTTCTAAGAAGGGACAGATAACATCACTCTTGGCCGGGTGTGGTCGCTCACGTCTACAATACCAGCACTTTGGGTGGCCGAGCTGGGTGGATCACTTGAAGTCAGGAGTTGGAGACCAGCCTGACCAACATGGTGAAATCCTGTCTCTATTAAAAATAGAAAAATTAGCTGGGCGTGGTGGTGTGTGCCTGTAGTCCAGCTACTCTACTGGGGAGGCTGAGGCAGGAGAATTGTTTGAACCGGGGGGGCAGAGGCTGCAGTGAATCATGCCACTGCACTCCAGCCTGAGCGAGAGAGACTCCGTCTCAAAAAAAAAAAAAAAAAGATTATTCTTATTTTCCAGATAAGAGGCCAGAGAAATAAACTGTCCCATCCAAGATCACTGAGCCAGTTACTAACAGTCAGAACTGCTACCCTGACCTCCAAAATTCTCATTTTACCAGGCAGAAGTCTCCAATCTGTTTTGCGAGAAGAGTGTCTCACACTTGGGAGCAGCAGGTGCTGGGGAAAATCATGCTGAGAAAAGAAAAGAAAAGGCTACCACTGCTTACCATGATCTTACAGAGCTGATCTGTACAAAATAGGAGAGACTGACTAGAGAGAGAGGAGAGAGGAAACAATAATCAGCTTCAAGTCTTACACCATCTACCATAGGGAGTCCAAATCTATGATGGACAGTCATTTATCCGGTACTTTATCACACTGCTCCTACATCAGACAAAATATATGACAACCTACACTACGTACCAGGGAGGCAGTAAAAGTTAAGTATACAGGTTTCAGAATCAAGAGTTAGCTCTGTGAACCTGGGCAAGTTACTTAATCTAGTATTATCATAATCAACTCAATTTAGGGAGAAAGTTCCTTGAGCACCGTGATCGTATCTCTTGTTTTCTGGGGAATGTTGCTTGGTCTATTCAGGATACTACATATTTTAAAGATTATCTTCTCCCACCTCTCTCATTTTCAGAAGAAATCCAAGAACCAGTAATTGGTCCTTATTATAAATTCATGAGTTTGCTCTTAGAGGGTCCCAGTAATGGGATGGCTGGGTCAAATGGTATTTCTAGTTCTAGATCCCTGAGGAATCACCACACTGACTTCCACAATGGTTGAACTAGTTTACAGTCCCACCAACAGTGTAAAAGTGTTCCTATTTCTCCACATCCTCTCCAGCACCTGTTGTTTCCTGACTTTTTAATGATGGCCATTCTAACTGGGGTGAGATGGTATCTCATTGTGGTTTTGATTTGCATTTCTCTAATGGCCAGTGACGATGGAGCATTTTTTCATGTGTTTTTTTGGCTGCATAAATGTCTTCTTTTGAGAAGTGTCTGTTCATGTCCTTTGCCCACTTTTTGATGGGGTTGTTTTTTTCTTGTAAATTTGTTTGAGTTCATTGTAGATTCTGGATATTAGCCCTTTGTCAGATGAGTAGGTTGAGAAAATTTTCTCCCATTTTGTAGGCTGCCTGTTCACTCTGATGGTAGTTTCTTTTGCTGTGCAGAAGCTCTTTAGTTTAATTAAATCCCATTTGTCAATTTTGGCTTTTGTTGCCATTGCTTTTGATGTTTTAGACATAAAGTCCTTGCCCATGCCTATGTCCTGAAAGGTATCGCCTAGGTTTTCTTCTAGGGTTTTTATGGTTTTAGGTCTAACATGTAAGTCTTTAATCCATCTTGAATTAATTTTTGTATAAGGTGTAAGGAAGGGATCCAGTTTCAGCTTTCTACATATGGCTAGACAGTTTTCCCAGCACCATTTATTAAATAGGGAATCCTTTCCCCATTTCTTGTTTTTGTCAGGTTTGTCGAAGATCAGATAGTTGTAGATATGTGGCATCATTTCTGAGGGCTCTGTTCTGTTCCATTGATCTATGTCTCTGTTGTGGTACCAGTACCATGCTGTTTTGGTTACTGTAGCCTTGTAGTATAGTTTGAAGTCAGGTAGCGTGATGCCTCCAGCTTTGTTCTTTTGGCTTAGGATTGACTTGGTGATGCGGGCTCTTTTTTGGTTCCATATGAACTTTAAAGTAGTTTTTTCCAGTTTTGTGAAGAAAGTCATTGGTAGCTTGATAGGGATGGCATTGAATCTATAAATTACCTTGGGCAGTATGGCCATTTTCACGATATTGATTCTTCCAACCCATGAGCATGGAATGTTCTTCCATTTGTTTGTATCCTCTTTTATTTCATTGAGCAGTGGTTTGTAGTTCTCCTTGAAGAGGTCCTTCACATCCCTTGTAAGTTGGATTCCTAGGTATTTTATTCTCTTTGAAGCAATTGTGAATGGGAGTTCACTCATGATTTGGCTCTCTGTTTGTCTGTGATTGGTGTACAAGAATGCTTGTGATTTTTGCACATTGATTTTGTATCCTGAGACTTTGCTGAAGTTGCTTATCAGCTTAAGGAGATTTTGG
This sequence comes from Symphalangus syndactylus, assembly GCF_028878055.3. Taxonomy (NCBI): domain Eukaryota; kingdom Metazoa; phylum Chordata; class Mammalia; order Primates; family Hylobatidae; genus Symphalangus; species Symphalangus syndactylus. The sequence goes on from NC_072424.2 coordinate 65,342,625, forward strand.
GCTGAGACAATGGGGTTTTCTAGATATACAATCATGTCATCTGCAAACAGGGACAGTTTGACTTCCTCTTTTCCTAATTGAATACCCTTTATTTCCTTCTCCTGCCTGATTGCCCTGGCCAGAACTTCCAACACTATGTTGAATAGGAGTGGTGAGAAAGGGCATCCCTGTCTTGTGCCAGTTTTCAAAGGGAATGCTTCCAGTTTTTGCCCATTCAGTATGATACTGGCTGTGGGTTTGTCATAGATAGCTGTTATTATTTTGAGATACGTCCCATCAATACCTAATTTATTGAGAGTTTTTAGCATGAAGCGTTGTTGAATTTTGTCAAAGGCCTTTTCTGCATCTATTGAGATAATCATGTGGTTTTTGTCTTTGGTTCTGTTTATATGCTGGATTACATTTATTGATTTGCGTATGTTGAACCAGCCTTGCATCCCAGGGATGAAGCCCACTTGATCATGGTGTATAAGCTTTTTGATGTGCTGCTGGATTCGGTATGCCAGTATTTTATTGAGGATTTCTGCATCACAGGGTCTGTGTTCTCTAAGAAGACAAGTGAGTGGCAGACAGTACACACGCATAATACCCGCTCTTTCTCTGATTGTCCAGGAGCTAATCATAACTAAGTTTAAAAGCTATTATCATAAACTGCAATAATGAGTTAGTAAACATGAGATAATACTTCCCACATCAATTTTTAAACATCTTCCACAGACATAAATACTTAATAAGACAAAAGGCTCTTAGCAAGTTCTATCTTTCTAAGTAGAAAAACAGTTCATCAAGACTGTTCTTCAGCTTTGGGAAGACAAATGCAACATCTCTGATAATTTCCTAGGGTTGTCAATCTGTCGGCTGTACAATGAAAGTATTAGTTCTTAGTGTTCCCTTTTCTCTCTTGGTTACCTCTAACAGTCCAAATATCAGACAGTTATACTGACAGCATGTTAGAAATTTCTATGAAGACTATTTAGAGGCACATTAAAACTTCAAGCTATTTCTCTGGTAATTAAAAAAATACATTTATTACAAATACTAAAAGACTTGTTTCTCTGGTAATCAAATTACTTAAAAAAATTTTTTTTTTGACACAGGGTCTTGGTGTGTCTTACCTGAGCTAGAGTGCAGTGACAATCATAGCTCACTGTAACCTTGAATTCCTAGGCTCAAGCCATCTTTCCTCCTCAGCTTCCCAAGTAGCTGTCACTATAGGAGTGTGCCACCATGCACAACTAATTTTTCTATTTTTTTTAAGAGGTGAGGTCTCACTATGTTGCCCAGGCTGGTCTCCAACTCTTGGCCTCAAGTGATCCTCCCACCTTGCCTTCCAAAGTGCTAAGATTACAGGCTGAGCCACCATGTCTGGCCACTTTAAAATTCCTAATATGGTAGTAACCATTACCTCTGCCTTAAGAGTCTATTAAAGTAAATAACTAGTCGGGCACAGTGGCTCACGCCTGTAATCCCAGCACTTTGGGAGGCCGAGATGGGTGGATCATGAGGTCAGGAGATGGAGACCATCCTGGCTAACACAGTGAAACCCCATCTCTACAAAAAATACAAAAAAAAATTAGGCAGATATGGTGGCGGGCACCTGTAGTCCCAGCTACTCAGGAGGCTGAGGCAGGAGAATGGCGTGAACCCAGGAGGTGGAGCTTGCAGCGAGCCGAGATCTTGCCACTTCAGCCTGGGCGACAGAGCAAGACTCCGTCCCAAAATAAATAAATAAATAAAGTGAATAACTAGTTCTTCCAAAAAAGTAATTGTTAATACTTAAAAAAAAATTATTAGACATTTTTGGAGGTCCAAAAATATATTTTTTATTCATAGTTCAATGATTGATTCACTGTGATTTCAAGAAATAACATAATTGCACTGGTTTTCAAGTTTTCCATATGTTATTTATGAAGACCCCCAAATAATGGTAATAACATTCCTCTGCTCAGTCAACTTGATTAAGCAACACGTAAAAGGGGTACGCCCTCACCTGAATTCAACCACAATCTTCTTCTGGGGAAGACCAGAGAAAAGTTCACTTTTTAATCCATACTTTGAGCCATCTTCAATTACTTGTTGTAGCACTGTCTGAAAATTAAAGGAGTGTAATTTAATGAACAAAAATTACAATGCTTTTAATTACTCTGTTACTGAGAATTAAATGTTGCCAATTTGTTCATTCTAATTTATGGAACTGAGAATTTCATAGCATCCTCAGTAGCACTACCTCCAGCACCACTTTTCTTGTTACTAATGCTAGTTATAGTACTAACATGAGTTAACATTTACAAGGGTTCTGTGCCCTTTTATACTCCATGTCTATTCATTCTTACAGTAACCAGTCATGTAGGTATTTTACAGAGAAGGAAACTGAAGCTTGGTGAAGTTAAGTAACAACCAAAAGTCCCACAGTAAATATTAACAACAAAACCAAAAGCACCATCTAACACTTATTGAGTTCATACTATGTGCCAGCCACTGTTCCAAGCATTTTATATGCATTAACTTACTTACTCCTCACGACAGCCATAGAGATAAGAACTATTTTAACAAAGAAAGAAAGAAAGTACTGAGGGATTAAATAGTGCAGAAAAGAACTTTTCCACTTCACAGTTAACCTGTTAACTGCTACATGCTGCTGCAGCTTTTGTGATATTAAAGACCACAAGTAATGGTAGGAAAAAGATAAAAATGTATAATGCCTATTATACAAGTTTCTCACTACACAAGTGAGAAACAAGGAAATCCCACAGAAACTTCCCAAACATATTCCAGGTTAGTGTTTAGTTATTAACATAGAACTATGATATATAGTTCACAAAATTCATATTTTATTTTTTGTTAATGGTGATGAACTTTTGTTTACTCGTATTAGTTGATTTTGTTTCCCCAAGTGCATCTGTATTTTATTTTTATTTTTATATTTTTGAGACAGGCCTTACTCTGTCTCCCAGGCTGAAGTGCAGTGGCACAATCACGGCTCACTGAAGCCTCAACCAGACTCAAACGATCTTCCTACCTAAGCGATCCTACCACCTTAGCCTCCAGAGTAGCTGGGACTACAGGTACATGCTACCACACCCAGTTAATTAAAACAAAATTTTTTTTGGAAGGGCACAGTGGATCATGCCTGTAATCCCAGCACTTTGGGAGGCTGAGGCAGGTGGATCACGAGGTCAGGAGATTGAGACCATCCTGGCCAACATGGTGAAACCCCATCTCTACTAAAAAAATTAAAAAAAAAAAAAAAAAATTAACCAGACATGGTGGCATGCACCTGTAGTCCCAGCTACTTGGGAGGCTGAGACAGGAGAATCGCTTGAACCCGGGAAGTGGAGGTTGCACTAAGCCGAGATCACGCCACTGCACTCCAGCCTGGGTGACACAGTGAGACTCTGTCTCAAAAGAAAAAAAAAATTTTTTTTTTTTTTTTTTTTTTAATAGACAGGGTCTCTCACTCGCTCTGTCGCCCAGGCTGGTCTTAAACTCCTGGGCTCAACTGATCCTGACAGCTTAGCCTCCCAAAGTGCTGGGATTATAGGCGTGAGCCACCATGCCTGGTCCCAAAATGCACCTTGAGTCTTAAAAACGTGGTTTATGTTGTGAAAAATTTTATTAAAGAGTTGGTTAAAATGGTCTCTAAATGGAACAGGCAGAGAAGGGAGCAGCAGCCAGTACATAACAATCGACATTTAAGAAGCATAAAGTGCTAGGTCCAAGACCAGGTGCTCCTACAGTACCCGTTGTCTTTAAGCCTCATAATCTTAAAGATGGGCAACATTTCCCATTTAATGGATGCAAAAACTACGGTTCAGAAATAGTATGTATGTGCACAAGGACGTAGAGAAAATAATACTCTCTCGACTCACGGTGTGCAATAAGAAACAGATAAAGGATTAATACAATATATAGACAGTACACAGAATAGTGTCTGTCATAAACTAGGGACCCAGTATTATTAGTCCAAGAATATATATGACAAGAACACATCAGTAAGAAGAAATCCAGATTCAGATTATTCTAAGTTGAAAGTCTACAAATCTTTCCCACTTCTCCTTTTTATGTAATGAATGGTAGACTCCACAACAGTTAATCGAAGTTAGAATTCTCTTTAACAATAACCCTCTATCTACTGATTTATCTGGCACAAACAACAAAAAGGCAACGTTAATAATTTTTTAAAAATTGAACATTTAAGACAAGGCTGAAGTCCCTTTCGATCATCTGTCCTTATCCTAATTCCTTCCCTCCTTCTTCAGGAGTAAACACTTTTCAAACATCATCTTACCTGGTGACTACTCCCTTCTTGCAACTATCCTCCTTCCTTGGTTGTAAAGACAGAATTCTCTCTCAACTTTTGCTTCTCAATTTCCTTTGTAGGCTCTTCTTCCACCATCTGCCCTTGACTCTGCACTCTGTGCTCCATTCTTGCTTCTAGTTTTTTATTTTACACTTTTAGGTGACTTAAACCACTCCCTTAAGATTTCAAATACTTGGCCGGGCATGGTGGCTCACACCTGTAATCCCAGCACTTTGGGAGGCTGAGACAGAAGGATCACCTGAGAGCAGGAGTTCAAGACCAGCCTGACCAACATGGTGAAACCCCGTCTCTACTAAAAATACAAAAAATTAGCCGGGTGTGGTGGTAGGCGCCTGTAACCCCAGCTACTTGGGAAGCTGAGGCAGGAGAATCCCTTGAACCCAGGAGATGGAGGTTGCAATGAGCCGAGATCACGCCATTGCACTCCAGCATGGGCAACAAGAGCGAAACTCCATCTCAAAGAAAAAAAAAAAGACTTCAAATACTAATTACTTAATCTCTCTAGTGCTACAGACTGATTGGACATGCTTTTCAGGCATTTCACAGAAAATACACTTGTTCTTCCATCTACACTGTCTATTTCCACAAACTGCACTACCACTCACCCAACTAACCTACTCAGAAACCTAGGAGTCCCTAACACTTACCTTATTCCCTCAACCTCTGTAATCAATCACCTGTTAATCACTGGGCCCTCTGTGTGTTATCTCCTAAATATCGTTACAGTTATTTAATAACTAGTTCCTCTGCCCTGGTTTAGGCCCTCATCTGTCAGCTATACCACTGCAAAACAACACCTACAGTAATGCACCAAGTAATGATGTGTCAGTCAATGATGAACCACATATATACAATGGTGGTCCCATTAAGACTATAATGGAGCTGAAAAATTCTTATCACCCAGCAATGTTGCAGCAGGTCATAATGGCTAGTGCAATGCATTACTCACATGTTTGTGGTAACAATGATGTAAACAAACCTACTAGGCTAGGCTGCCAGTCATATAAAAGTATAGCACATACAATTATGCACATCAAGATACTTGATAATAATAAAGGACTGTACTGATTTATGTATTTAATCTACTATATTTTTAAATCATAATTTTAAAGCATACTCCTTATACTTATTAAAAACAATTAACTGTAAAACTGCCTCAGGCAGGTCCTTCAGGAGATACTCCAGAAGGTACTGTCATCATAGGAGATGATAGCTTCATGTGTGTTACTGCCCCTGAAGACTTTCCAGTGGGACAAGATGTGGAGGTGAAGACAGTGATATTGATGATCCCGACCCTGTGTAGGCTAAGGCTAATGTGTTTGTGTCTTAGCTTTTAACAAAAAAGTCTAAAAAGTAAATTAAAAAATTAGAAAAAGCTTACAGAATAAGGATATATTTTTGTAATTGTATAATGTGCTTGTTTTAAGCTGTTAGTACAAAAGAGCTGAAAAGTTACACAATTAAGCTGATATAAAGAAAAATAAATAGAAGAAAAAAGTTTAAAAAATGAAAAAGTTTATAAAATAAAAATGTTACAGTCAGCTAAGGTTAATTTATTATTGAAGAAAGAAAAATATTTATTTTTTAGAGACAGGGTCTCTAGCCAGGCATGGTGGTGGGCACCTATAATCCCAGCTACTTGGGAGGCTGAGGCAGGAGAATTGCTTGAACCCGGGGGACGGAGGTGGGAGCTGAGGCTGTGCCATTGCACTCCAGCCTGGGCAACAAGAGTGAAACTCTGTCTCAAAAAAAAAAAAAAAAAAAGAGACAGAGTCTCGCCCTGTCACCCAGGCTGGAGTACAGCAGTGTGATCCTGTACAGCAGTGTTATCCTAGCTCATTGCAGCCCTAACACTCCTGGACTCAAGTGATCCTCCTGCCTCGGCCTCTCAAAGTGCTGGAATTACAGGCATCAGCCACCATGTCCAGCCAAGAAAAAGATTTTTTAATTTTTATTATTTTACTCTGAAGTTATGATACAAGGAAAAATATTTTTTCATAAACCCATTGTAACCTAAGTGTACCATGTTTATAACGTCTACAGTTGTGTACAGTAATGTCCTAGGCCTTCACATGGACTCACTACTCACTCATCCAGAGCAACTCCGAGTCCTGCAAGCTCCATTCATGGTAAATACAGGTATAGCATCTTTTACATTTAATACTGTATTTTTACTGTACCCTTCCTATGTTTAGACAAGATACAAATACCACTGTGTCACAATTGCACAAATACAGTATTTGGTATTTTACATGATGCACAAGTTTATAGCCTAGGTCCATGTAGTTGGTTTTATCATCTAAGTTTGTGTAAGTATGCTCTATGATGTCCCATAATAACAAAACCACCTATGGACACATTTCTATGAATGTATCCCATTGTTAAGCAACACATGACTACATAACAAAACAATAACACCTAATTATCTTTTTACATAGCAAACATTTAATCGAGTCTGTTTTATTCAAACCCTTCAATGATTTGAACGGTTTAAGAGATTTTTAAATTTAACTTTTTCTTTTACTTTTGGTTAAACATGCAAAGTTTAATTTGGCAAATTAAAAAGTGTGAAATAAAATGATGTTATCCATTGTGTACTTTTGAAGCATCCCTAAGAAAACAGGGTTTTGTTTGCATTTTTCCTATTTGGTTTAGATCATACTTTGTTTTTTCCCTTTTAACAATTAAATATTACTTGAAGTTACAGTTTCTCTTGAAAGTACTGCAAGCTACTGACAGGTAGAAGTTTGGTACCAAAGTGACAGTTCTTTGCAATACCATTATGGTTACTTCTCAAGCAAAGATATATTAATTCTTTGTTGGTCCTAACCAAGAGTCGAATTTTTTTTCTTGATGTGATCTGAAAAATCCATTAAATATGCAAATGATGGCCGGACGTGGTGGCTCACGCCTGTAATCCCAGCACTTTGGGAGGGTGAGGTGGGTGGATCACCTGAGGTTGGGAGTTCAAGACCAGCCTGACCAACATGGAGAAACCCCATCTCTACTAAAAATACAAAATTAGCTGGGCACAGTGGCGCATGCCTGTAATCCCAGCTACCTGGGGAGGCAGAGGCAGGAGAATCGCTTGAACCTGGGAGGTGGAGGTTACGGTAAGCAAAGATCATGCCATTGCACTCTAGCCTGGGCAACAAGAGCAAAACTCCGTATCAAAAAAAACCATGCAAATGACCATGATCTGAGACCTAAAACTTATGGTGTAAACCAACTTACTGCACTGCCAGTTGTATAAAACTATAGCACATACAATTATGTACAGTACATAATACTTCATTATAAATGACTATGTTAGTGATTTATATATTTACTTTTAATCATTATTTTAGAGTATTATCCTACTTATTAAAAAATGGACTGTAAAACAGTTAAAATTATAAAACTAGAGATCCAATACGTGAGAAAAACAGATGCTATAAGCTTGAGAAAAGAAAAATAGCTCAGAGTAGTCTCAGCTATGTGAGGTATGCAGGCCCAGAAAGACACGCGTATCAGACATCAGTTATGCACAAACTCTTCCTCCTATGGGTGGCGACAATTGTTTATGTGATTTTGTTCCCGACTAGCTGCCTCACACATTATCTTCATGTTACTGGAATTTGTGACACGAAGAAAAATATACAGCCTATCAATAGCTTACATTATTTTAATGTAAATTCTGGTTAACAACTCAAACTCCCTCTTTTTTCCCTTTAAAAATCCACTTGTAACTGCTGCCGATCAAAGGGTATATTTAGGGCAACTTGAATCTGTACTCCTCAGCTGCAATCCTCAAGCCTGGCCCAAGTAAACTCTCTACTTCTATTAATTTTGCCTCAGTTTCCTCCTTTTAGGTTGACAGCCAAATGTAGAATACATTAAGTTTTCAGTAAAGAAGAATTATCATTAAAATTGTAACACACAGCAAAGGTACATTCAATAGTCCTTTTCTGAACATGAGTGCTCACTGCTCTAGGATCTGGCTTTACTGTGACACTGAGGAAGGCAACTGTAAGCAGTCTGCTTGCTCCTTTAATGAAAATTCCCACTAAGATTCAGATCCTCAAGGCTGCAATATGGAAGAATTCCCATGTGAGAAAGAGTAGCTGGACTTCAAAGCCCTGACTCTTGTCCCTTCATTGTCAATTGAGAAGGATTTGGGAATATCTTTAATAAGTGAACTAATGGGTATCCTTAAATCAGAAAAAATTATTTAGTTTGTTAATTGAAATAAAGCTTGAAAATTCATGGCCATTGAAACTTTTATTGTGAGACAAGGTCTCGCTCTGTCACCAAGGCTGGAGTGCAATAGCACAACCACAGCTCATTGCAACTCAAACTCCCAGGCTCAAGCGATCCTCCCACCTCAGCCTCCAGAGTAGTTGGGACTGCAGGCGCAAACTACCATGTGTGGCTAATTTTTAAATTTTTTTGTAGAGATATGCTGCCAGGGCTGGTCTAGAACTCCCAGGCTCAAGTGATCCTCCTGCCTCAGCCTCCCAAGTGCTTATACAAACCTAGATGATATTGTGTCCGGAATTGGTGGGTTCTTGGTCTCACTGACTTCAAGAATGAAGCCGCGGACCCTCGCGGTGAGTATTACAGCTCTTAAGGTGGCGCGTCTGGAGTTGTTCGTTCTTTCTGATGTTCGGATGTGTTCGGAGTTTCTTCCTTCTGGTGGGTTCGTGGTGTCGCTGGCTCAGGAGTGAAGCTGCAGACCTTCGTGGTGAGTGTTACAGCTCTTAAGGCGGTGCGTCTGGAGTTGTTCCTTCCTCCCGGTGGGCTCGTGATCTCGCTGGCTTCAGGTGTGAAGCTGCAGACCTTCGTGGTGAGTGTTACAGCTCATAAAGGCAGTGTGGACCCAAAGAGTGAGCAGTAGCAAGATTTATTGCAAAGAGCGAAAGAACAAAGCTTCCACAGTGTGGAAGGGGACCCGAGCGGGTTGCCACTGCTGGCTAGGGCAGCCTGCTTTAATTCTCTTATCAGGCCCCACCCACATCCTGCTGATTGGTAGAGACGAGTGGTCTGTTTTGACAGGGCACTGATTGGTGCGTTTACAATCCCCGAGCTAGACACAAAGGTTCTCCACGTCCCCACCAGATTAACTAGATACAGAGTGTCCACACAAAGGTTCTCCAAGGCCCCACCAGAGCAGCTAGATACAGAGTGTCAACTGGTGCATTCACAAACCCTGAGCTAGACACAGGGTGCTGATTGGTGTGTTTACAAACCTTGAGCTAGATACAGAGTGCGATTGGTGTATTTACAATCCCTGAGCTAGACATAAAGGTTCTCCACGTCCCCACCAGACTCAGGAGCCCAGCTGGCTTCACCCAGTGGATCCCGCACCAGGGCTGCAGATGGAGCTGCCTGCCAGTCCCACGCAGTGGGCCTGCACTCCTCAGCCCTTGGGTGGTCGATGGGACTGGGCGCTGTGGAGCAGGGGGCGGCGCTCATCAGGGAGGCTCGGGCCGCACAGGAGCCCATGGAGGGGGTGGGAGGCTCAGGCATGGCGGGCTGCAGGTCCCGACCCCTGCCCCACGGGAAGGCAGCTAAGGCCCGGCAAGAAATTGAGTGCAGCGCCAGTGGGCTGGCACTGCTGGGGGACCCAGTACATCCTCTGCAGCCGCTGGCCCGGGTGCTAAGCCCCTCATTGCCCGGGGCCGGCAGGGCCGGCCGGCTGCTCCGAGTACGGGGCCAGCCAAGCCCACGCCCACCCGGAACTCTCTAGCTGGCCTGCAAGCTCCACACGCAGCCCCGGTTCCCGCTCGCGCCTCTCCCTCCACACCTCCTTGCAAGCTGAGAGCGGGCTCCGGCCTCGGCCAGCCCAGAAAGGGGCTCCCACAGTGCAGCGGTGGGCTGAAGGGCTCCTCAAGTGCCGCCACAGTGGGAGCCCAGGTAGAGAAGGCGCCGAGAGCGAGCGAGGGCTGTGAGGACTGCCAGCATGCTGTTACCTCTCAATACAGTCTACTACACGCCTAGGCTGTATGCTACAGGCTATTGCTCCTAGGCCACAAACCTGTACAGCATGTTACTGTACTGAATACTGTATGCAACTGTAACATAATAGTGTCTGTATACTTAAATATATCTAAACACAGAAAGGTACAGTAAAAATATGGTATAGTCTTATGGGACCATCATCTATACACGTTGTGTATGAAATGTCATTATGTGGTATATGACTATAGAGTGCTATGACAGCATATAAATGAAGGGGTCAGAAAGGTACTGCCAAAGAAATATCAAGATTTAAAGGATGAGTAGGTGTTAACTTGGGGTGGCACTCCCCAAGTTATGGATCAGTATGTGCAAAGGTTTTGAGGCTACAGGAGGCATAAAGAATTTAAACTGGAGGAAGACCACTGTGGCTGAAGCAGAGAATGAAAGCACAATGGCTGGATATTAACTTATTCTTACCTTTGTTAAGAGCTCTCTGTTTATTTTGAAATTTACAGTCCTTTGACCAGTACTGATTTCACTCACCACTGTATCACATCTTAGCTGAAAAGAACAAATCACACAAAGTAGGTATGTTATATAATAGGCCTAATGAGATATGTAATTCTAATGCTATTTTTGGCTTACAAAGACACAAGTAAGTCATCTTTCATGGTCCCTATATCGGGTCCTAGTTCTCAGGCAATCTCTTTAGTTCCATACTTCTATTTAAGTAAACACATTTTCTTTTTTTCCCAACTAACATGCTATTCTGTATTCAGTCTCTCTCTTCCTCATTCTCTTTCCCTCCCCTCAAATTCACCTTTTAACAAGTAAGAAAAATCACTCTACCCATATTCTACCTACTCTAACATATGATGAACACTTTTAATCTCACCTAGCTTTCATGAGAGCCACAGAACATGACATTCTGTCAGGGTCTACGCTAAAGCACCTGCACCAACAGATAAGATGTAATTTAGATAGTTTGTCTTCTATGCATATGCCTTCACTTTTTAACCTATTAGATGTTTGAACCCATCTCATGAAAAACCTATAGGACTTGAAGAGATATCTGCTGTCATTAAAGAGCAACTAGTCTTTATTTTTAAGAACTTACAAGAAATGGGGAAAAGGAACTAAATATTGTATTTTGAATAATTCTATTCCTGGTAAATATCTGGGAGTGATTTTCTGATCAAATAAATATTTACTAAGCTACCAATGCTCCTTTATCATAGTCATCCTTTAAATAAGCATCTTTTTCTATGATAGTGACTTTCATTGTTCCAATTCTTTTGAGTTCCCAGACACTGACTCTGTGACATATGTTAATAACCTTGTCCAACATATCTGCCATTTCTGAAGGAATTACACTAACAATTTATGTTTAGTAATTCCTTACAATCCTTTCAATTCCTCTTTTAGATATCAAACCCATCAGAGAACTTAGAAATGAAAGAGGCTTATTAAATCATCTAACCACCTCTTCTCTGTAATCATGATTCTATTTACATCTAATCATTTCTTCTCATATTTCAATGTTCATCTTTTCAGAAACTCATTTTAAAAATTGCAACTCACTGCTCTAATTTATCAAGCTTGTTCTCCTAAATTCAAAAGTCCATCCAGCTTCAATCTTTAAATTTAATTAACACTTCGGTCTTCCTGTAAGTGGTTAATCAAAAAATTGAACAATGTCAGCTCAAGAGGAATGCTTTATAACTAATTTGAAAAATCATTATAACCTTATAGTACATGGCTAAAATGAATTTAAATTATATTACACAAGATGCCTCGAACAAAGAAACACTATTAAATTCACTATTATGGCTGAGATAGCCTGCAAAGTATTTTTTTTTAATAACAAGTCTATTACAATGTCAAAAAGAGATAATAGTGCTAACGTACCTTCTCTGCTAGTCTCTTGGCTTGAACTTGAATATCTGGTCTTGAATGGTCGTTGTCTTTTTCCAGTAAAGAATCCACAGAAAGCTGAAAATCAGCTACTTCTCTAAAGACAGACATTGAAAAGAGATAGAACTGTTACCTTAAAAGCATTAGTTGTGTAACAAAGATTAATCACTATGAGTTCTCCATTGAGACATACCTTTACCAGAAGAAGGTGTTATGTGTACTTTCAAAATTAAAAACAAGGGGGCCGAGAGCGGTGGCTCATGCCTGTAATCCCAGCACTTTGGGAGGCCAAGGCAGGTGCATTACCTGAGGTCAGGAGTTCTAGACCAGCCTGGCCACATGGTAAAACCCCATCTCTACTAAAACTACACACACACACACACACACACACACACACACACACACAAATTAGCCAGGCATGGTGGTGTGTACCTACAATCCCAGCTGCTTGGGAGACTGAGGCAGGGGAATCACTTGAATCCTGGAGGTGGAGATTGCAGTGAGTCAAGATTGCACCACTGCACTCCAGCCTGGGTGACAAGAGTGAAACTCTGTCTCAAAAAAGTAAATAAAATAAAATAAAATAAATAAAAAACAAAATTAAAAGCAAGAAAATGAGAAATAACCTAGTATTTATTTAGAATGTTTTTCTTATCATCTTATAAAATTCTTCCTTTTCTGACTGGGCGCAGATCCCAGCACTTTGGTGTTGGCCGAGGCAAGTGGATCACTTAAGGTCAGGAGTTTGAGACCAGCCTGGCCAACATGGAGAAACCCCATCTCTACTAAAAATACAAAAATTAGCTAGTCGTGGTGGCGTGCACCTGTAAGCCCAGCTACTCGGGAGGCTGAGGCATGACAATTGTTTGAACCCAGGAGGCAGAGGTTGCAGTGAGCTGAGATCATGCCACTGCACTCCAGCCTGGGTGACAGAGCAAGACCCAGTCTCAAAAAATTCTTCCTCTTCCATTACCCAATTGTAGCTTTAAGTGGTATCTCTGTGAAACAGGTAGCGCAGCCACCTTATTTTATAGACATGAAAACTGATGTCTGGCAAGCTAAATGTCTCCTTTAAAATCCTACTGCAAATAAAAACAGATTGAGAAAAAAGCCCAGGTCTCTTTACCTCTTCTACAATGCTTCCTCTACTACTCCAAATGTGTGCTTCTAATTCAAACCTCTCCACTGACCTCCAAATGACATATTTTTTAAATGTTGCAATTTGAGTTTCAACATGAGAAAAAGAAGAATATTACTCTTAACACTCAGTAGTTCATTAAAGAGATGGGCAATGCCATTTATCCTTTTCATTGGGTAGGTGAAAAAACAATACAAAAACAAAGAAACAAACACAAAGCATGATTAATGAAAACAAATCATTTGCATCATGAGATCAGTTCTTTCTAGGGAAGCGGGGTAGGGAATGAAGTCAAACAAATATATATCAGTGACTTTAACATTATCTGTAATGCTTAATAAAAATCAAAAGCTCTCCCTTTCCCTACAAAATAAGACTTGAAGTAAATTTGGAAAAAGGACTTGACAACTTAGAAAGTGACCATGAGAGTACTCATTACATCATTCTCTATGAATTTTTCTGTAGGTCTGAAATAGCTCAAAGTGCAAAAAAAATTTTTTTTTAATCAACATATAAGCATCTATATAACTACTCACACTAATTTATCTTCTGGTGTTTAATATGGAACTAGAGAATGAGACTCGATGGGCAGAGTAAGAGGGCTGAAACATTATTTATCCAGCCCATCTGTCACTGGAATGAAAAGACTTATTTTTGAGAAGGCACAAATTATTTCCTTCATTAACACTTATGAAACTCAGGGAAATAACTAAAAATTCCTGTGTGACTTCTGGTTAACATCACATTTAAAAACCTAGTCCACAATGACCATTAAGAATTTTCCTGAGCCTTAATACATCATCCAGCAGCCTACTATGTATTACACTTTGGCCAGGTACAGTGGCCCATGCCTGTAGTTCCAGCACTTTGGGAGGTCAAGGCAGGAGGATTGCTTGAGCTCAGGAGTTCAAGACCAGCTTGGGCAACATAGCAAGACCCAATCTCTAAGAAAAAAAATTTATATTAAAAAATGAAAACAATCTAAATGTCTAGCAACAAGGGAATGTTACAATATTGCTAAAAGTGATATTCACTTTAAAAAAAGAATTATGTCAGGAAAAGGATTCAAATATCTTACATTTTTCTATGTAGTTTTATAGCTATGTCTTTTTAAACACTAAAAAAAATTCAAAGAAAAAAGTAAAAAATACATCAACTTGCTAAAATCAGTTGTCTTACTGTAGTAGACTATTGGGGGCTTTTATCTTTTCTTATTCTTCTGTATTTTACTGAATTTCCTTAAGAAGATTATCTGTTTTGCTTTTATAATAGAAAAACACATTTAAAAATAAAACCTTTAAGAAGACAAAACATCTAAGTATGAAAAGCAGTAGGTATCAAAATAAACAACTGTGGATGAGGAGAGCCCAACACAGTGGCTCACACCTATAATTCTAGTGTGGGAGGCTGAGGTAGGAGAATTGCTTGAACCGAGGAGTTCAAGACTAGCCTGGGCAACGTAGGGAGACACCATCTCTACAGAAAATTTAAAAACTTAGCCAAGTATGGTGGCCTACGCTTCTGGTCCCAGCTAATTGGCAGGCTGAGATGGGAGGATAGCTTGAGCCTGGGAGCTTAAGGCTGCAGTAAGCCGTGATTCTGCCACTGCACTCCAGCCTCAACAACCAACAGAGCTAGATCCTGTCTCCAAAAAAAAAAAAAAAAAAATGTGGACAAGGAGAGTAGACGGGGTATAAAAGAAACAAAACTGGGCCGGGCATGGTGGCTCAAGCCTATAATCCCAGCACTTTGAGAGGCTGAGGCGGGCGCATGTTGCCCAAGCCGGTCTTGAACTCCTGAGCTCAAGCAATCCTCCTGCCTTGGCCTCCCAAGGTCAGGAGTTTGAGATCAGCCTGACCAACATGGTGAAACTCCGTCCCTACTAAAAATACAAAAATTAGCTGGGCATGGTGGTATGTGCCTGTAATCCCAGCTACTGGGGAAGCTGAGGCAGGAGAATGGCTTGAACCCAGGAGGCGGAGGTTGCAGTAAGCCGAGATTGTGCCACTGCACTCCAGCCTGGGTGACAGAGCAAGACTCCGTCTCAAAAAAACAAACAACAACAAAAAACTGGTCCCATGCAGATGATGGTGGGTGATGGGCACACATAGGGTTCATTAAACTAGTCCCTGTACATTCATTCCTTATACTTAAAAAAGTTCAAAAAGCAATAGTTATTTTCCCATTACTTCTGAGGAGTTGTGATATTCGTTAGTGTGAAATCCACAGACTTGATAGCCATTGGCTTATAATAAAGTTGTTAATTCTGTTTACTACCATCAGATAGTAGAAAGAAAATAAAATAGAGAGAATTAGATCAGAGTAAATTAATTCATTATATTAATTAAACCATGTTAACAAAAATACTATTTCTTAATTCTCCTGGCACTTACAAGCATTCTGGAATAAAGTTAGAAATATAGAACGGTTAGGCTTAGTTACATACTGTAAAGGAAACCTGAATTTATTATGGCAAAGCACTAGAGGTTCCCTTTGTTTTAAGTAAACCTAATATGAAGAATTTCAGATTTATAGGCCAGAAAAATCTTGAGGCCCTCCCCAATATTTATTTATTTACTTTTTTTGAGACGGAGTCTCGCTCTGTCACTCAGGCTGGAGTGCAGTGGCGAGATCTGGGCTCACTCTAACCTCCGCCTCCCCGGTTCAAGTGATTCTCCTGCCTCAGCCTCCCGAGTAGCTGGGATTACAGGCGCATGCCACTACGCCTGGCTAATTTTTTGTATTTCTAGTAGAGACGGGGTTTCACCATGTTAGCCAGGATGGTCTCAATCTCCTGACCTCATGATCCACCTGCCTCGGCCTCCCAAAGTGCTGGGATTACAGGCGTGAGCCACCGCGCCCGGCCCCAATATTTATTTTCTATAAAGTCAATACCTCAGATTCTTAAAGTGGAAGCAGGCAAAGGAAATCCTATTCAAAAGACGGGCCAAGATGGTTCAGCTTATTAAAGGCCTTTGACACATTAAATGAAAATGGAAACAAACAGGCTGGGTGTGGTGGTTCATACTTGTAATCCCAGTACTTTGGGAGACCAAGGCAGGTGGATTGCCTGAGCTCAGGAATTCAAGACCACCCTGGGCAACATGACTAAACCCCATCTCTACAACAAATACAAAAACGTCAGCCAGGCATAGTGGCGTGAGCCTGTAGTCCAAGCTACTCTGGAGGCTGAGGTGGGAGGATCACTTGAGCACAAAAGTTTGAGGCAGCAGTGAGCCGAGATCACACCACTGCCCTCCAGCTTGGGCGACAGAATGAGACCTGGTCTCAAAACAAACAACAAACCAGTAACATTTCCCTTATTATGCAGAATGTCATTTATAGATTTTACAAAATAGACAGCTAGTTTGGAAGGTTACATCTATTTACATATAATCATGAGATCCTCTTGCCTCTCTTACAGAAAGTCAATATAAAAAGCTGCAGTGGGCCATTTTAAAGGTGCTTTTACTAGAAGGCCAAATGTAGCCTTTCTCTTTCTTTTCCACTTACTTCTTTGTTCTATTCTGAGAAGAATATTCATTCTACTCAAAATCCTGACAAAGTTAAGTGAATAAAATACAAGGACAGAATGGTACTGGTAATTATATCTTCACTTCTTTTCAAAGCTTAGGACTTAAATGACTACTATGTAGCTAATTTCTTGTCATTATTAATTGACAGACAATAATCTATCCAAGTATTGAAGTTTTCTACCCAAATCGTAAACAAGAATCATTTAGGATGACCAAACTCACAAAGAGATACCTCTCTGTAACTGAGAAAGCAACTATTGGTTGTGTCTAGTCCTAACCAACAGTTTTCTATCACTGGGAGTACTCAAAAGGAAACTCAATAAACAAAAACAACATTAAAAACCTAGTAGATAAATATGGTACAACAGTATTCAAGCACCAGATGGTTGTACAATCTTTAATATCCCTTCAAAAACCCTGAGATTCTAACCACAATTTTAGTTATTTTATTTATTGTTACAGAATTGAATTTGAACCTCATTCCCAAAGACTTTGCCACAATTATAGTTACTAGCATAACTAAAATAATGAATATAAGAATACATAATCTGCCATATCAGAGTATTTAAAATACAGATTTTAATTTTATTAAGTCAATAGGAGTAATAGGCTGAATATAATGAATCATATCTTACAGTTAATTTCAAGGACTATTCCACAAATTGAAAAGTAACAATTCTTTTTTGCTTTTTTGGTATATCAACAAAGTCAGCAACATTTTAGATTGTTAAAAGTATATTATACTTAACTCTTTTTGGGAAATTGGAACTGCAGATATTGATGGGATCAAGTTTTCTGGTGGAAGATTCAACACTCTGGAAAGCTAAAAATCAAAAAGAACAAAACAGTGCAAGATTGTTGACGTATTTGTTCCATTCAATGGAATACCACTTGTAAGAAGAAACTATTAATACACTTAACATGAATGAGCTCCAAATGCATTCCAAGTGAAGGAAGCCAGATTCAAAAAGGTATATAGTGTATGATTCAATTATTTGACCCTCTGGAAAACCAAAAGGGGAGGATTTGACCATAAATTAACAGAACTGTTCAGCAAAAAGAATGAATTTTACCTTCGTAAATTAAAAAAAAAAAAAGTATGGCAGGAGAGGAGATAAACCACTGAGAATCCACAGATAATTCCCTTACTTTTTTCATTAAAAAAAATTGAGTGGCTACTTAATGTGCCAGGCATTATTCCAGGTATTGGGGATACAGCGGTGAACAAAACAGACCAAAAAAACCTCATGGCATTTACAAATAAACAAGTAAATAATAGGGAAAATCTGATCCTCGTCCCTATCAAAGGCTTAATCATTAGAATAGTAGGGGTGGATGTGTTATATACATATATTTTGTAGCACAGACAGAGTCTCGCTATGTTGCCCAGGCCGGTCTTGAATTCCTGGCCTCATGTGATCCTTCCACATCAACTCCCCAAAGTACTGGGATTATAGGTGTGAGGAACTCTGCCTTGCTGGATTTGTATTTTCTAAAAGCTCCTTGTGTGACTGTTAATACATAGCCAAAGTTGTGAACTATTACCCTAATTGGACACTTAAAGTTAGGTGGAAGAGACATTCCCATGTACTGAATGATTTATTTTTTTTGAGATGGAGTCTCGCTCTGTCACCCAGGCTGGAGTACGGTGACGTGATCTCGGCTCACTGCGGCCTCCGTCTCCCGGGTTCAAGCGATTCTCCTGCCTCAGCCGCCCAAGTAGCTGGGATTACAGACGCACACCACCAAGCCCAGCTAATTTTTTCTATTTTTAGTAGAGACGGGGCTTTGACATTTTGGCCAGGCTGGTCTCAAACTCCTGACCTCAGATGATCCACCCGCCTCAGCCTCCCAAAGTGTTGAGATTACAGACGTAAACCACCATGCCTATAGAGACAGTCTTGCTATGTTGACCAAGCTGGCCTCTAACTTCTGGCCTCAAGCAAACCTCCCACCTCCGCCCCCCAAAGTGCTGGGATTACAAGAGCGAGCCACCGCACCAGTCCTGAATTATTCCTATCTGACAGGCATGTCTTAAGTGCCTTAATTTTTCCTTGCAACAATCCCAGACTTTCCTACTATTTCAAACCTCATTTATAAATGATCAAACTGAAGTACAGGGAATTTACTTAACTTGCCTAAGTGGAAAGAAAAGCTAGGATGTGAACACAGGCTATCTAAAACCGGAACCTATACTCAACCCCTATGCCATATTGATATGGTTTGGTTATATTTCTTCCCAAAATCTGATCTTGAATTATAGCTCCCATAATCCCCACGTGTCATGGGAGGGACCAGGTGGAGATAATTGAATCATGGGGTGGTTTCCCCCAGTCTGTTCTCGTGACAGTGAGTTAGTTCTCACAAGATCTGATGGTTTTAAAAGAGGCTTTCCCCTACCCTTTGCTCGACAGTTCTCCTTGCTGCTGCCATGTGAAGAATGTGTCTGCTTCCCCTTCTGCAATGATTATAAGTTTCCTGAGGCCTCCCCAGCCATGTTGAACTGTGAGTCAATTAAATCTCTTTCCTTTATAAATTACCCAGTGTCAGGCATGTCTTTATTAGCAGTGTGAGAACAGACTAATACATATATGTATATCCTTTCATTGAGAAATGCATAAAAACAAAATAGTGAAATAACAGCATAGCCAGTATAAATTTACAACTGTCTTCAACTTTTCCCCCACTTCTCCAATACTCATGTAGCCTCTACAAAGGACTATACATGACTGTAGAGTTGGGAAAAAGAGAAGGGAATGATGGGGGAAACAGAAAAAGTAAGAATGTAAGAAGAGTTTAAGAAGAAATCATCTTCAAGGGTGTTTGTGACTGTTCAGGAGAGCAATAAAATTAAAACCACTGTCTCTTGATTAATAATAACATATACTCTCCTGTTGTCAACCGAAGTTATTTGTTGAATTTCACAAACATATTAACTGTAAAAACTTGCCCAAACTAGCAGACCTGGAGACATCACTTTCTTTAAGAGGCTTGTACATTTCCACTTTGGCTTGGTACAGATTGATTTTTTAAAGTTTCCTCTCAGGGTACAAAATTTTTTATTTTCTAGACTTTAGGAAGTAAATTACTGTATTCCTTACTAAAAAGTCATTTCTTTGGGACGTATTTACAGAAGTAGGTAAATATTTCCAAAGCATTTATAGGATAAAGGCTCAAACAGTTCATGTTTATAGTACGAAATGTTTCTAGAATAGAAACATCAGTAATAAAGGTTCTATCGTAATTTCTCAGAAAAAAAAAGAAAGATCCAAATTCCAGTTCTACTTTTATTAGTTAAGAGACCTTGAGAAAGTAATTTTACATGAATGAGCTATAGTTTTCACAGCTGAAATATGGGGATAATAAATCTGTTAAACAATAAACTAGGGCTCTTGTGATGACTAAGAAAAATATGTCATATAATAAACATTTAAAAAAATTTATTTTGGACACATCTCCCAAACTTAACCATAATCACTAAGATTTTCTGTCTATCTTAAATATAACAATTCAGCTGAAAAAAACTTAGTGATTAGGTCAATTTTGAAGCATTTCAGCTGACAAATAGGTTGTGAACTTGGGTAGCAATAAAATGCTGACATTTAAATGAACAATATGCAATTCTCATTTGGAGAATTCTTTTGGCTAAACTAAAAGGTACTTAATAATTTCTTCTTCTTCTTTTTTTTTCCCCCAGAGACAAGGTCTCACTCTGTTACCCAGGCTGGAGTGCAGTGGCTCACAATCATACCTCACTGCAGCCTCGACCTCCTGGTCTCAAGCGGTCCTCCCACCTCAGCTTCCTAAGTAGCTGGGACTCCAAGGAATTGCGCCAACATGCCCAGCCTCATGTATTATCTTACTATATTTCATTTGCTACCAAAATGCTCTGAGTGGGGCTTAAGCACATAAAATGAAATGGAGGTATAAATTTATACCAGAAAACCCTAAGCTCAAGGTACTTACGTTCTTGGCAGTCAAGGTACAAAGGGAATCTATCTACACAGCATGTTTTACCCCTAGTAATATAGAGTAAACATATATATACAGTAAATAGCAGGAATGAAGTTTTCCTGAAAGTAATTCTAAGACTAGTTTATCTTACTCATATGAAGATATAAATAACAAGACAGTAGTTTCAATAGCAGTTTCACAGAGGATACATGTATAATTAGTCTGTTCTTGTACTGCTATAAAGACATAACTGAGGCTGGCTAATTCATGAAGAAAAGAAGTTTACTTGGCTCATGGTTCCACAGGCTGTACAGGAAGCATGTACGGGGAGGCCTCAGAAAACTCAATCATGGCAGAAAGCAAAAGGGAAGCAGGCTTGCACATCTTACACGGTGGGAGCAGGAAGAAAAGGGTGAATGGGGAGATGCTACACACTTTTAAACAACCAGATCTTGTGAGAATTCTATCACCGAGGCAGCACTAGGGGAATGGTGCTAAACCATTAGAAACCATCCCCATGATCCAATCACCTCTCACCAGGCCCCACTTCCAACACTGGGGATTACAATTGAACATGAGATTTGGGTGGGGACACAGAGCCAAACCATATCAGTATAGAAACATTCTTACATAATGTAAATTTTAAAACAAACAAACAAGAAAAAGGGGGTTGGGGTGAATGTGGAATTACTGTTTAATGGGTAGAGAGTTTTAGTTGTGCAAGATGAAAACTGTTCCACAGACAGATGGTGGTGATGGTTGCACAATGTGAATGTACTTAATGCCACTGAACTGTATACTTAAAAATGGCTAAGATGGCAAATTTTACGTTATGTGTATTTTTTCACAATTAAAAAAAAAAAAAAACAATCAAGAAGACTTCCGGGATAAAGTAATGAAATGAAAGCTTCTTCACATAATCTCCCATCTTCAACCAACATCAAAAAGAAAAGGAAGGAAAGTAAGTAAACACATAGGTAGGTTGGTTCTCCAGCAGCAAATACACAAGACAGAAAGAGCTCAAAGTCATAAACTTCAAAGGTGACAGTCAAGTAAAAATACAATAGCTTCTGGAGGAGAATGGAACAGCCCTGTTTGGCAAGGCTAACTCAGTCCTCATGTATCAGAAGTCAGAGATGAATTAACAATTCTCATTAACACCCCAAATCTGGAGAAAAACAAACTGAATAAATTCCATTATTTTTTCCCTCTTGCAACTAGGAAATGCTGCCCAAGCTGTGGGAAACAATTAGTAAGACAGAAATGAATTCCAGCACTTTCCAGCAAAAGTAAAAATTCTAGGGTAACACACCGATGGCCTTTCCAATGAAAACACAATCCATTCTCCTACTGCAGAAAGCAAACCTTGATATGGTGTTGTGTGAGCAGTAAGAATCAGAGTAGTTTTTACAGGAAGACAGAAAAATATCAGGGCTAGTTTGCAAAAATTTAATATATCATGTCAGAGTTGAGGAATAATGTGTACCGGTCACCATGACATACTAGACAGAGAGACAAAAGAGGAATGCAAAGGGGGAGGAGTTTACCTTTGTGCAACCACAAAGGTGAGGTAAGCCAAAAACAAATGTGACATGAGGAGTGAAGAAGTCATCCCACAGTGTGCAAACAAATGGAAAGCTGGGCCAGAGCTGTCAAACATGAGCAAGAGGAAAAAGAACAGGCATCACCAGTAGGTGATCAAACTGAAATAAACAAAAATAGGGAGAGAGAATAGGGAGGGAGGCACAGACCAGAAGATAGACAGCTGGAAAAAATGTAGCATACAACAGATCAAAGAACTCTGCCCAGGAGAAAAATGTAACCCAATGAATACGAAGAACATTATTCACAAATGCTTCAGGATTTGGAACTTACTGAGAATGTGAATAAAATAAACAAGAACTAAAAGACAAGATGCGAAAACACGAGTGAATTTTATAAGGAGTCTAAAAATTAATGATCAAACTTTTTACCATAAAACTAATAATTAAGAATTATTATACTGTATACTTAAAAATGGCTAAGACGGCCATTTTTATAAGAGTATGGGGAGATGCTACACACTTTTAAACATTACATAACATTCATAACATTACAACATTACATACATAACAATACTATTATAAGAGTATAGTCATAATTGAAAAAAAAAAACTGACATAGAAGAACTAATCAGAGAATACAAAGATTAATGTAATCAGAAAAATAAATAGAATTGAAGAAAGATAATCCAACCTTAGGAAAACTGGTGTCCCTAAAATACAAAAAGAATGACGACTAGCAAACAAACATGCAGACAGGAAGGAAGGAAGGTAGACTGCTTCCCTAGCAACCAATCATAAGAATAGAGAGACAAAATCCAAAGCCATAAACTTCAAAAGAGATCTCCAAGAAAAGATACTACAGATTCTGAAGCAGAATGGAGCAGCCTTATTTGGCAGGGCTCCTAACTTGATCTCACTTATCAGAAGCCACAGAGATGAACCCTACAAAATAGAAAGTGCACACACACGCACATACACACACACACCCCTTGGCTTCCCTAAAAGCAGGGCCTGAGAAAAAGACTTGCAGGCAAGTAGTTTATTTGGGAGATGGTTCCTGAGGGCAGAAGTGATGAGAGAGAAGGAAGGAAGAAAAGTTAATACAAGATTATGCCATCAAAGTCATTGCTATAAGCAATGGAGGCTTAATTTCCATGGTACCTCCTAAAATACATACGTAGTGTTTACCAGAATTCTCTATCCAAAATAATTCCACCACACTGGAGCTATGTATGTGCTGGGACCAGCAGGCTCCAGAGAGGATGAGGTGCTATTAGCAATAAGTGAATGGAAGCACACACGAAACTGTTTACACCTGTGTAAATAGTTGTAAACCTGTATTTACAATTGTGGCAGCTGGAATCAGAGGTGTGACCAAGGTGATGGGAGATAGGGCACAATATAAACAATAAAGGGAAAAACTTCCACGAAATGAAGAAACAAATCTAAATTGTGGTACACTACTGCTATGGCACATCATTCAGCAGTAAAATCAAAGAACTACACCTCCATGCATCATTGTGGATAAATCTTTTTTTTTTGTTTTTGAGATGGAGTTTCGCTCTTGTCACCCAGGCTGGAGTGCAATGGTGTGATCGCTCACTGCAACCTCTGCCTCCTGGGTTCAAGGAATTCTCCTGCCTCAGCCTGGGATTACAGGCACCCACCATGCCTAGCTAATTTTTGTATTTTTAGTAGAGACGAGGCTTCACCCTGTTGGCCAGGTTAGTCTCGAACTCCTGACCTCAAGTGATCCACCTGCCTCGGCCTCCCAAAGTGCTGGGATTACAGGTGTGAGCCACTGCGCCCAGCTGGATAAGTCTTCTTTAAAAATTGAGTCAAACAAAAAATTCCAAGCTGCAGCTGCACAAAGATAATTACACTTTGATATAATTTATATAAAATTTAATAACTTGTAAAATAATACTATTTAGAGATACATTCATAGGTAATGAGTGACATTCACAGGTATAATAAACACAAATTTCAAGATAGACATTACCTATTGCGTAAGGTAAGAGTTTGCCAGAGATGGGTACTCTCGGGAATTTTAAAGTATTTGTAATATTTTATTTTCGAAGCTGGGTGTGGAGCATATAAGTATTAACTATATTCTTTTCTATGATTAACATATTTCAAAAAAGACAAACTGAATCTACATATCAAGATAAATTATGTCAAGAAAATATACAGAAAATTCAACACTGAGATGCATGCTGGTTAAGTTGCTAAATTTGGAAAATAAAGCACCCAATCAAGAAAACTCCATGGGAAATGAAATAAATGTACTTTACTTTGTAGTCACATTAAATCACAAAGATCATGATCTGGTCAAAGCAGATAATTTAACGGTGATATTATATAGGAACAGATTCCTTCAATAAAGAAGTTGCAAAGTAGTGTGTTTCACCTGCTCAGTTGTTGTTTTTTAATTTGAATTAATTGGCAACACAGGAAGATTGGAAAATTTTACAATTACATTGGGATTGCCCTATGCATTTGCATCTATGATATCAGAAGAAAAAATGTGAGGTAAGAACTAAACAGTGTTATTCCTTTATTTCTAAAAGAAAGATTCTGACACTTTTGTTGTTGTTTTCTGAGACAGGGTCTCACTTTGTTGCCCAGGCTGGAATGCAGTGGTATGATGATGGCTCACTGCAGCCTCCAACTCCTGGGCTCAATCAGTCCTCCCACCTCAGCCTCCTGAGTAGCTGGGACTACAGGTGTACACCACCATGCCTGGCTAATTTTTTGTATTTTTTTGTAGAGACGGCATATCTCACCCGTTGTCCAGGCTGGTCTCAAACTCCTGGGTTCAAGCAATCATCCTGCCCCAGCCTCCCAAAGTGCTGGGATTATAGGTGTGAGCCACTGCACCCAGCCTTATTTCTAAACATGGTAATTTTCTAAAGATTAAGCCTCCTTTTGATATTTCTAGGATTACTTTTTCTGAGAAGTCATAATTTCTTAAATACAGCCAATTAAGCCATATATCAGGAAAAAGATTGGTGGTAAGCATCTTATCTGGTTCAACATAAAATGAACAGGAGACAAGTTGTGCAGATATGGTTACTAAACAGACTATAAATGTTATAAACTTTGAGTGAGAAAGTTACTCAACACAAACTGGTAAAGGTGGAAGAAAGTTATATCATTTGTGAGAGTGCCAATGTCTTCATCCCTTATGGTAGAAGGTGATGCTGTCTAAATTTGAAACATGAAGATCTTTTTGTAAAAACACTACAAATTGTAATGTTTTTCACAATTTATTTTCTTACTGTAAAAACCTTATTTAGGAAATACATCAATAATTTTTTGAACTGCACTTTGGTTTTTCACTGAATTCAAACAAAACTACTTTTAACATTTTTATTTAAAACAGCATTTCAGGCCAAGCGCGGTGGCTCATGCCTGTAATCCCAATACTTTGGGAGGTTCAGGTGCAGGATCACTTGAGGCCAGAAGTTCGAGACCAGCCTGGGGCAACATAGTGAGACCCCCATCTCTATTTAAAAATAAAAATGATAAAAATAAAACAGCATTTCAGTAATGAGCACATGAGGAATAATAAGATTATTTTACTTTTCAATATGTTGGACATTTTTCCATTGTAAAACTTAAAAATAACACTCTGAAAATAAAAACTCATTACAATACAGCCTGGATTTTGTAAAAAGCATATTTATCCAGTTTTCCTTCCTTCTTTTTTCTGCCTGTATATCTGCATAGAAATATACCTAAAAATAAAAGTCAGTGTTAATGATGATGATTTTTGGGGTAGTTTAAAAAATTCTTTGCATTTTTGTATTGCTTAATTATTTAAAATGAGCAGGCATTATTTTGCAAAAATCAGAACTTTTCCCTTACCAAACCACAACTTTATAAAAGTACGTTTAAGGAATTCCTGTTGAATGTTAAGCAGTATGGCTCAGACATGTACTGTTTACTAACTTCACATGGTGCTAAGCCTAGGATGGTGGTGAGGGAGGGAGAGGTATTCAAAATACCCCACCCTGAGATATTCTAAAATAACATAATAATGACTAATATTGGCTGGGCGCAGTGGCTTACGCCTGTAATCCCAGCACTTTGGGAGGCCGAGGCAGGCGGATCACCTGAGGTCAGGAGATCAAGACCAGCCTGGCCAACATGGCAAAACCCTGTCTCTACTAAAAATACAAAAAATTAGCCAGGCGTGGTGGCTGGTGCCTGTAGTCCCAGCTACTCAGGAGGCTGAGGCAGGAGAATCACTTGAACCTGGGAGGCAGAGGTTGTAGTGAACTGAGATCGCACCACTGCACTCCAGCCTGGGAGACAGAGCAAGACTCTGTCTCAAAAAAAAAAAAAAAGAAAAAAAGACTAACATTTACTGATACTGAATACATACAATATACCAAACACAATTCTCAGCACTCCATACGTATTAATATCTTGCATCCCAATGACACATCTATACGGTAGCTAAAGAATTTTCCAGATTTTACAGACAAGGTGAAGAAAACTTAAAAATCTATCAGAGGAGAAACTGGATTTAAACCCGAGTCTTCCATGGTCAGTGTTCTTAGTCACTTCACCAGCAGTTCCAATACTTTGCCGTATATGGGAATGACTGCCGGAAATGTTTAGGAAAACCCACCTGGTTCCCACGTGCAAATATTTTGATTTAATTAGTACAAAGTGGGCTCTGGGCAGAAGGATGTAAAACATTCCCCAGAAGATCTAATGTGCAGAGAGACCACTGCACTACACCTTTCTGCCTCTGGGTAGCCGTTGGGTAGTGGTTATCAAGCTTGGATGAACATCTGAATCACCTGATAATTTTTATAACTTCTAGACCGATGCCCAACCTCAGGCTAAAGGGCCTGGGGTTAAGCAGTTTTAAATGCTTCTGAGGTGATTCAAGTCTGCAGCTAGTGCTTAAGAACCATGGCTTAGGGAGAGAGCAGTTGCCTCCCATTTTAACAATGTCCAAAGTAGTGAATGTTTTTAATTAGAGGTTTCTCTTTCTCTCAAATGGGTGCAGCATAAAAAAAAGAGAGAGAGAGAAAAGAAAAGAAAACAAATTGAGAGCCACCGAGCATGGAGCATTGTTTTTTTTTTTTTTTTTTTTTTTTTTTTTCTGAGACAGAGTCTCGCTCTGTTGCCAGGCTGGAGTGCAGCGGTGAGATCTCTGCTCACTGCAAACTCTGCCTCCTGGGCTCAAGTGATTCTCTTGTCTCAGCCTCCCGAGTAGCTGGAACTACAGGCTCAGCCTGGGATTACAGGCACCCACTATGCCCAGCTAATTTTTGTATTTTTAGTAGAGACAGGGTTTTGCCATGTTGGCCAGGATGGTCTCGATCTCTTGACCTCATGATCCACCCGTCTCTGCCTCCCAAAGTGTTGAGATTACAGGCGTGAGCCACTGCGCCAGGCTTGGAGCATGGTTTTAAGTTCACTTACATTCTCATAGGTTCAGAATTATTCTGGGAGTAATACGACTTTCTTCAACTGTCTCTGAGATTGGATTTAGAGCTTTCTTGGATCAGAATGTGACTAATGGGTTTGCTTAGCTTCAGGGTTTATTTTCTTTTGCTCCCTTAGGGCCGTTTCACCTGGCACTGGGCTTCACCTAGGACTAGCACAAGCGAAAAGAAGGTCTACTGATAACTATCTTCTTTAGGCCTCAAACTAATAAAAGTTTCACAGAATAAAATATCCTAAAAAGGTTACACAATGAGAACCAAATAATAAGACTGACAGTAAACCTGAAAATCTTAACAGAGAAATAAAATCCACAAAATTAGGCACAGTCCTTCAGAAATAAACTAAATAACACATTGAATGAGGAGCAAATCTGTGGTTGAAAACAAGAAGCACTTCTTGCCAGGTGTAGTTGCTCACACCTGTAATTCTAGTGCTTTGGGAGGCTAAGGCACGTGGATTACCTGAGGTCAGGAATTTGAGAGTGAAACTCTGTCTCAAAAAAAAAAAACACTTTTTAAAAATTTTTTAGATTTTTCTAGAGATGAAGTCTCACTGTATCTCAATATATTGCCCAGGGTGGTCTCGAACTACTGGACTCAAGCAATCCTCCCACCTCAGCCTCCCAAAGCGCTGAAATTACAGGCATTGGCCACTGCACCTGGCCTTTTATTTATTTATTTATTTGCTTACTTATTTATTTTAAGAGGAAGCACTTAAGGGAATATCAAGTGAAAATTCACAACTGCCAGATTTTGTTTGAGAACCTAAGATCAGAGATTCTAATATGTAATATAAGAATGGCTAATATGTATTGAGTGCTTACAATGTACCAAGCACAATTCTAAACTTTAGATTTAGGAACCTAATATCAGAGATTCTAATATAATAGAATCTTTGGCTCCAGAGCATTCACTAGGAAAGCACATCAATCAATTAGCTTGTCAGCAGTCCTCAACCATTTATTTTTCTGATACAATGGCAAATATGATTCCTACCTCTAGTACTCAGATAACTGAGCGCAAAGTCAAAAAATATTCTCAGTCTGGCTCTAGACAGGTACTAAATTCAGCTAAGAGCTAAACTTGCCAGGTTCAGGATCAAAATCTGTGAAAACTGCATAAAAACCTAATTTTGCTAATGAAAAAGGGATCCATATCTTTAGCAACCAGACATTCAGGTGGCAAAATTAACATCATCTTATGAAGATTAGCTCTGTATTTTTATCCACATTAACATAATCTATAGGCCATGAGTCTAAAAAGGCAGTTACCCCAGTTGTTCCTCACTTCTGATTCTCCAACACTACCAAGTCAGGCACTGTAGGTTTGCCACCAAGACCAGTGCAGAAGCCCTCCCACATTTGCAGAAATTTTCCTCAGGAACAGGTCTGCATTAGTTTCAAGACACAAACAAGAAGCAAACAAAGTAAGAATTAAAACTTTGGGGCTTAGAAGAGAATATCCCAATTTGGAAGGCAAATTATGACTATAATAAAAGAAATTTAGCACGGTTCTTTTTTAAAATTAAGTTCCGGGATACTTGTGCAGGATGTGCAGGTGACATAGATAAATGTGTGCCATGGTGGTTTGCTGCTCCTATCAACCCATCGCCTAGGTATTAAGCACCACATGTATTAGCTATTTTTCCTAAAGCTCTCCCTCTTCCCACCCCACCCCCAACAAACCCTGGTGTGTGCTCTTCCCCTCCCCATGGTCATGTGTTCTCATTGTTCAGCTCACACTTACAAGTGACAATGTGCAGTGTTTGGTTTTCTGTTCCTGCATTAGTTTGCTGAGAATAATGGTTTCTGGCTCCATTCATGTGCCTGCAAAGGACATGATCTCATTCCTTTTTACGGTTGCATAGTATTCCATGGTGTATATGTACCAACCACATTTTCTTTATCCCGTCTATCATTGATGGGCATTTGGGTTGATTCCATGTCTTTGTTACTGTGAATAGTGCTGCAGTGAACATTCATGTGCATGTATCTTTGTAGCAGAATGATTTATATTCCTTTGGGTATATACCCAGCAATGGGATTGCTGGGCCAAATGGTATTTCTGGTACTAGATCTTTGAGGAACCATGATACCATCTTCCACAATGGCTGAACTAATTTACATTTCCACCAACAGTGTAAAAGTGTTCCTATTTCTCCACAATCTCACCAGCATCTGTTGTTTGACTTTTTAATGACTGCCATTCTGACTGGCATGAGATGGTATCTCATTGTGGTTTTGATTTACAGTTCTCTAACGATCAGTGATGTTGAGCTTTTTTTCGAATGTTTGTGGCCGCATAAATGTCTTCTTCTGAGAAGTGTCTGTTCATGTCCTTTGCCCACTTTTTAATGGGGTTGTTTTGTTTAAGTTCCTTGTAGGTTCTGGATATTAGACCTTTGTTGGATAGATTGCGAAAATTCTATGCTACTCTGTAGGTTGCCTGTTTGCTCTGATGATAGTTTTTTTTTTGTTTTGTTTTGGTTTTTTTTTGCTGTAGTATGGTTATTATACAACTTGTGGTTCTAAGCAGAATGGAATGCTGGTGGGTCTGTGAGAATAGACTGGAAGCAAAGAACAGTACAAATGTAGATAATTCAGTCAGTCCTGCTGTTTACCTTAATGCCTTAATGTGGATGAATATCTTCCCAACATACATACTGCACCTCAGGACTAAATGACAACAATTGGACAACTAGTTTAATTGCTTCTCGAGGCCACATCTGAAATTTGATAATAAACTCATCAGCAGAGTCAAGAAAGTGGGTCTTCCTGCTCACCATTAGCAGGGTAGCTCCTCTATCAAGCTATGTAGATGTAAGTTAATAAGGAGAGCGTAAAGCTACTTAAAATGTACTAGTTACAAGAAACTAAATGCAATTTGTGATTCTATATGGGAAAAAAAATCAACAAGACTGGAATATGGACTGTAAGTCAAAGCATTTTATCAATATTATATGAATCTAATAACTGTACTGTGGTCATGTAAAACAAGCCTTGTTCTTAGGAAATAAACAATTACATATTAAGAGGTAAAGGAGCATTATGTATGAAACCTACTCTCAAATGACACAGAAAAAATTAAACAGAATAATGAAGCAAATGTGGCAAAATGTTAATAACTGCTGAATCTAGATAAAGAGGATATGGAGTTCTTTGTACTATTATCACAACTTTTTATAAGTCTGAAATTATTTCAAAATTAAAACTACACAAAATTAAAATGAACTAGCTGGGCCAGGCATGGTGGCTCTTGCCTGTAATCCCAGCACTTTGCGAGGCCGAAGCATGCAGATCACCTGAGGTCGGGAGTTCGAGACCAGACTGACCAAAATGGAGAAACCCCATCTCTACTAAAAATACAAAATTAGCCAGGCGTGGTGGCATATACCTGTAATCCCAGCTACTCAGGAGGCTGAGGCAGGAGAATCGCTTGAACCTGGGAGGTGGAGGTTGTGGTGAGCCGACATTGTGCCATTGCACTCCAGCCTGGGCAACAAGAACAAAACTGCATCTCAAAAAAAAACAGAACCAGCTGAATTTAAGTTTAATGAGCAAAATGAAAAGCAAGTAAGAAAGGAAGACAAATCTACATTCCATCATTATTTCGGAGCCAGACACGTACTGGCCATTTTACAAATTTAACTCTACATATAGAATACAAAGAATTCTGGCTCTGAGGCAAATAGCTAGGTTAGTAGTTCAACTCTAGAATTTTATAGCTGAGTAACCTTAGGTTATTCCTTTCATGTTCCTGAATCTCAGTGTCCTTTTCTGTAAAATAAGGATAATAATACAAATAGCAATGGCATGACTGAAATGATGAAATGAAAATTTCAAGTATTGTAAATTGTATGTGTGTACCACTAAGCACAATATACCACCATGCTTAGTGTTGAGGGACAAATCTTCGTGGGACTCTAATGTTTCTGTGTATGTAAACAAGACACAAATTGCCTTTGTTCTGGACTATCTTTCAAGGATACAGATTTGTAAGATAAAGATGGTTCCTCACTCCAGAGCAAAGGGCAGGCATGCTTACTGCCCATTATAAAAGACTCAAGGTTTCTCTCCTGTAGCACAGTACACAGTTTATAGAGGTATTATCTGACCCTCTTCACATTGTGGTATGGGAAGAAAAAGAACTTGGGAAATTGACACACAAAATAATGTTGATACTGTGGCTACTGCTATTGCTATGAATAGTAAAATCCTTTTCCCTCATTCAGGGGTCTGATGTTTTCTGCTACCATCCATGGAACTGTGGTAGAAACTTAAGAGTGTAAAATCACAGACCCTTTGCAACTCCTGACATTAAGCACTCTGTTATCTTTATCTCACCACATTTTATTAATAGTCCTGTAAAGCAAAGCAAAATACAGCACCGTACAAGTGAGGTATCCCATAAATAGTAGTTATTATAATCTTCAACATCGTTATTAATCCTTGCAGCAATCCTGTAAACTTGCAATCAAAACCATCATCTTACAGCTGACTTGCCAAGAGTTAGTTACACAAATAGTGAAGCTAGAATTCTAATCCTTCCCACCATTATTAAGTGCTCCATGGTAAGCAGGTCTACACAAATCTACCCTCAAAAGACTGAGGAAGCTGAGAGACTGAAGAAAGAGGCTGACAAACCCAGCTTCTCAGAAAGAAACATTTAATATGGATTTATGAACAGAAGTCATATCTCAGGAAGCTAAGAGACAAGATGATGAATCCTTGCGCAGTTATCTACCCCAAGACCCAGGGCTTCTCTATGGTATATACCATAGAGAAGGGGTAACCATGCTTCAGAAGGGATGTCTAAGACAATTGAAGTCAACCCCTTAGAAAAAATCAAGAATGCTATGTCATAGCCTATCATTTGCTTAAGGACAAGAATTATAAATCCTGTCCTTAAGTACTATAAACAGTAGATAAAATAGAAATCCTGCCCTTAAGTACTATAAACAGTAGATAAAATAGAAATCTTACAGGTATTCCTGGAACTGGGGATAATCAAATGTCAACATGGCAGATTAGCATCCAAGATGGAGTTACTTTAGCCACCACACCACGTCATCTCCGTAGCTTTAAAATTATGAACTCATTCAGTGAAGCTGCATATTTTATATGAGATCACAACAGAGATACTCAGGTATTCACTCTTCAAATACATATGAAACACTTATGTTTCGGGCACTTTGCTGGTGCTGAGGAAATAAGAGTGAACAAGACATGTTCTGTCTTCATGAAGCTTATAGAGGAAACAGACACTAAAACAAGGAAAACAAAACAATTACTCTTATTATCGTCATCATAGAAGCAAACAAGGGACTAAGAGAACTAGAGGACATACTTTTCAAATTATAGGTTGCCAGTTAGAAATAAATTCCGTTGCTGGGCGCGGTGGCTCACGCCTGTAATCCCAGCACTTTGGGAGGTCGAGATGGGCGGATCATGAGGTCAGGAGATGGAGACCATCCTGGCTAACACGGTGAAACTCTGTCTCTACTAAAAATACAAAAACATTTAGCCGGGTGTGGTGGCGGGCACCTGTAGTCCCAGCTACTCGGGAGGCTGAGGCAGGAGAATGGCGTGAACCTGGGAGGCGGAGCTTGCAGTGAGCAGAGATGACATCATTGCACTCTAGCCTGGGTGACTGAGCAAGACTCCATCTCAAAATAAATAAATAAAAAAAAATAAAAACAAATTCCATTGAGTCCCAACCACCAGCCTTAAAAAATATGTATAAAACAGAACAGAATACAGTAGAAATAAGTATTGTTTCACGAAACTTTCATTGTGCATAAAGAGTGATGGTATAAAATGCATTTCTTTTAGGCACAAGGAATAATCTATGCAATGGGAACGGAAAGACCCTGCTATGTTAGAAAAACAAATTAACATTGTAGCTAGGTTCCTATAAAAATGATAGAATGGGGCATGAATGGAAGTTGAAGAAGTTAAGGTTCTGGTAGCGACTCGTGCAACAAAGAAAGATAAGTGATATGATTTGATTCACAATTTAGATGTCACTTTTCTTGATAAATGGAGAATGAATTGGAGGGAGGGCAAGAATGGAAACAAAGACCCCATCAGAAGGCTGTTGTAAGCAGCCAATATAGGTGATAATGGGGGCTTGGTGTGGAATAGAGAAAGGAGAGGGGGAGGCAGCAGCAATAGTGTAGATGGATTCAAGATATAAAGATAAAATCAACAGGACTTGCTGAAGGCATTCCAAATATTGTGATTCTATGTACATATCATGCTTTCCAGATGTCTGTGTCTATGCACATCCTCCTCTTGCAATACCTGACCTCTCCCCAAGCTCTCGCTCTATTTACTTGGCACACTCCTACCCATACCCCTTTCAAAACTGAGACCTAACATCACCTTTCTACAAAACTTTGTCTGATCCTTAGGAGCTTTCAAGTTCCCTTGGCACTTTGCACATGCTTCTAATACAGGGATTACAGGCTGCAATGCAATTACCTGTTTACATTTTTTTCCAAGCAAGTCTGAGGCCATTTCAGGGCAGAAACTATTTTCTGTTCACTTTTAGCCTTGGGACTGATGACAGTGCTTAGAAAACTGTTGACTAATTAATCAAAGTTTGCTAAATGCATTTGCCATTGCATGTTACACATTCCTTCATTCCTAAACTATTATAGCAAAACAATGCTCATTCGCAAAGGTATTAAATACAGGCTGAGTATCCTCGGGACCACAGGTGTTTCAACTTTTCAATTTTTTCAGATTTTGGAATATTGGCTTTATACTCACCTGTTGAGCATCCCTAAACTGAAAATCTGTGGGGCTGGTGTTTTGTTTTGTTCTTTTTTCTTTTTTTTTTTTTTGAGACAGGGTCTTGCTTTACCACCCAAGCTGAAGTTCAGTGGCACAATCTTGACTCACTGCAACCTCCACCTCTCAGGTTCAAGTGATCCTCCCACCTCAGCCTCCCAAGTATCTGGGATTACAGGAGGGTGCCACCATGCCCAACTAATTTTCTAATTAGTTTCCCAGGCTGGTCTTGAACTCTTGGGCTCAAGTGATCCACCTGTCTCAGTCTCTCCAAGTGCTGGGGTTATAGGCATGAGCCACCATACCCAGCTCCTAATCTGAAAATCTGGAATTCTCCAATGAACATTTCCTTTGAGTCTCATGTCAGCACTCAAAAAGTTTCAAATTTTGGAGCATTTCAGATTTCCAGCTTAGGGATGCTCAAACTGTACTGAACATGTTTTTTCTTTGCTCTTTTTTCCCCATGTCCTAATGTATTGAAAATATTATTATCCTCAAGTTTCACATCATTCCCCAATGACTCTATATTCAGAGAAATAGATATATATCTGCATAATTTACACTGCTGTATAAATCCATTAGATTCCATTCAATGATTGGATTGTGCTTCTTGCTTTCACAAAGAGCACTGTATATAGGAAATATCTAATTTTAAAGTTAGATTTCTCTTCATAAACCAACTCTACAATGTATTGATGATGTGGCTTTGGGTAAGTTATTTAATCTCTGTGGATCTCAACTGACTCAATTATATAATAAGGTTAATACTTCTATATCATAGGGTTGCCATGAGCTTAAATGTGAATGTGTAGTAATTAGCACAAATATATACTCAATATATTAGTTCTTGTTTCTCCAACTTATCTCTTTTTTTTTTTTTTTTTTGAGACAGGGTCTCACTTTGTACCCCAGCCTGGAGTGCAGTGGTGCAATCAAAGCTCGCTAGTTTCAGCCACCTGGGCCCAAACGATCCTCCCACCTCAGCTTCCCAAGTAGCTGGGACCACAGGTGTGTGCCACTACACCTAACTAAGTTTTGTTTTTTATTTTTTTATAGAGATGGGGGTCTCCATATGTTGCCCAGGCTGGTCTTGAACGTGTCAGTTCAAGGGATCCTCCCACCTCGGCCTCTCAAAGTGCTGGGATTACAAGTGTGAGCCACCATGCTGGCCCAATTTACATTCTTTACAAAGAACACAGCCTTTGCAAAATTAAACACAATTTGTTTCTCATCATGGCATTATCTTGACCTAAGGGCTAAGAATGGAAAACATCCACCCTTACACACAGCTTAGATACTAAGGTCCAAAACTACCTACCCTGATATGGTTTACTGTCTACATTAACATGAATTTATTATTTTTTTGTCTTCATTAGCATAACTTTACTGTTCTAGAAGACTTCTGCCCAAATAACTTAATCATTCATTATAAGAACTTCATGAGAAATCTATTAGCTTTTCACGTTTTTTATTTTTATTTTTGGTTACAGGGTCTCGCTCTGTTGCCCCTCCTGGAGCACAGTGGCACAATCATAGCTCACTGTAGCTTCAAACTCGTGGGTCCGTCCAAGTGATCCTTCAGACTCAGCCTTTCAAGTAGCTAGGACTACAGAGGTGCACCATCATGCCTGGCTACTTTTTAAAAAAAATTTTGTTGAGATGGGGTCTACCTATGTTGTCCACGCTGGTCTTGAACTCCTGGGCTCAAGCCATCCTCCCACCTCGGCCTCCCAAAGTGCTGGGATTATAGGCATGAGCCACATGCCAGGCCTATTAGTTCTAATAGAAAACCTCGACAGTTTATGCCTTAAGGCTTCTTGCACTCTTTGCTTTTCCTACCAATCTTAAATTGCTGTATCAGATCTGTGTCCAACCCTAATCAAGCCATCTTCTTCCAACACCCTCCTACCCTCTCCCTCTGAAAAACCAGCCTTAAGCCATACTCATCAGTAAAATCTGACCTTGCTTTCCCAGTTTAATACACTACCAAAGCTCTAAGTGGTGTTCTTCCTTATCTCAGTAAGCAATAAATTCAGCTGTCTTAACAAAATGTCATGTTGGTGATATCTGGCGAATTATCACTGGACAAGGCAGTACATCTATAAACATAAAGACAAGGCAGAGGGATTTCCCCACAAATGTCTATAAACACTGTAAAAATGAGCTAAGATAAATTATACACCAGGCTAATTACGTCCACGAATACATCCATTAATCAGAAGGAAATGGGTTAGCCAAGACCACAATAGAAAGTTTCCTTGCAAGGGTGGCCAATGAGTCTTAAAAATTCTTTTTGATTAATTCCACATTTATACTGCAATTTTGCCCAGCGCACTGGCTCACGCCTGTAACCCCGGCTCTTAGGGAAGCAGAGGAGGGAGGACAGCTTGAGCCCTGGAGTTTGAGGCCTGCCTGGGCAATACGGCGAGACCCCGTTCTCCACAAAAACGAAAAACAAAACAAAGCAAGCATATTGCAATTTTGTAAGCCCTTCCTCACAACAGTGCTGTTCAAATATGACCCTGAACCAAGAAAAACTGCGTCTCAGATAGCTCTTATATCTTTGGGCGTTACTAAAAATAATTCTAGGGTAGGCTGCCTAATGACTGCAAGAGAAATAAGCAGCTTTAAAATGTCCTTCTGAAGAACAATCCAGATCCATCATCAATGTCACTAAAGTGTAAAGAACACTAACTTCTATGGGGTCTAATCACGGTCTAATGACTTGCCGCCACCCAGGTAAAGCATTCGTAGCTGTGGGGTGGGAAGGAGTGAAGAAACCACTAGGTACCTTTCAAAGTTTACTTTTCACCGGGACAAACTGATCCCAGCCGACCCTCCACAGGACTTCTGAAGCTCCACCAGCTCCAGAGAAGGGGAAGGAGGTGGTAGAAACTAACCGGATTCCGTGGGACCCACCCACCAGCTGACTGAGGACTGGCCCGCAGCGGTGAAAGGCCTTTGGGGTCCCTAGCTCCTCAGGGACTCCTCTGCGCGCTCCGGGATCCGTACCTGGCAAGCAATAGCGCGGCGAAAGCCGCACGCCATGTCCGCCTCTAGGGAAGTGCGCCGCAGTCCCCCAGTCCTGGCCTCGCGCCACCTCCTTATACGTCCCGCCTCCCCGCGCCGGAAACCCGCCCCGGAGGGTGATGCCAGCCAATCAAGGAGCCGCGTGGCTCGCCACTAACCTCTGCCCTGCAGCCGCGAGGGAGCGCGGGAAATCCCGAGTGCATCTGGAATACGCAGAGCCAGGAAGACCATGGCCACGTCCTCGATGTCTAAGGTATGTGGTGGCCGATGCTCACTGTGGCTCTGCCGCTGCCTCATTCCCCTTTGAAGAAGGGATGAAGCGGAGGTTACGTAGGCCTCCGTTCCCTGGCTGGAGGGGAGGGAGGGAGCGGCGTACTGAGCTGAGGCGTCCTTGCTCCAGATCAGTTGAGGCCAGCTTTGCCTGGGGAGCGAGGACGCGGATCTGCCTTGTGGTACGGCTAGGAGGATTTTTAAGTTCTAGTTGGTGGAGGTCGGATGTCCTGATGATGTGGCCCGGTCTCTCATTTTTCCCTCTCACAAATACTGTGCGCCAAGCACTCCGTTAGGTACCGAGATGCAGTGGTAAACAAGACATTCAGTTTCTGCAGTCAAGAAAGTCGGTAAACATAGATAAACTGACGGTCACAAATTTTAAGTGTTAGCAAGGAAAAGAGTTCTAGACAGACAACAGAAGAGTGGGAAGAACCTAATACAGGTTGCCGGGGGTTAGCGGAGGCTTTTTGGAGAAAGTGACCCTTTCGCTGAGACCTGAAAAATGAGTAGAAGTTAGGTTAAGGATTAGGGCGAGGAGGGCAGAGAGAACATGTTTCTTCGGCCCAGAAGATAGAAATAAAATGGCATATTAGAGGAATTTAAAAATCATAATCAGAAAGTAGACAAAGAGTGGGAGCGTCACGAAAAATGAGAATGGAAAAGTAATGTGGATGCGGATGTGTGTGGTGGGGTATCTTATAGACCTCCTCATCTTGGCTACCCAGATGGCCAGAAATTGCAAGACATAGTGTAGTTGGTAAGAAGATAAGCCCTAGAGCTGTATTGTCCAATTTGTTAGTCACTAACCACATGTGACTATTTAAATTTGAGTTAAAATAAAGTAAGATTAAGTAAAAATTCAGTTCCTCCGTTGCACTAGCCACGTTTCAAGTGCTCAATCATCACATGTGGCTGCAGCTACCATTTTAGATAGTGCAGATATATGACATTTCTATTATTACAGAAAGTTCTGTTGGACAGCGCTGTTCTGGACCACGAAAAGTAAGACCTTGAGTTCTATTATAAGTGCACCGGGAAGCCCCTGAAGTTAAGCTGTCTGAGAAAGCTGAAAAATGCAAATGAAGAAGCTACATTCTCCCTATGTTAAAACAATGGATTGATGAAGAAGGCTGTATCATGGATCTGATTTTTTATTTTGATTAAAATGGTTTATGAGAAGCAGTGCTTTTAAAGACTACATCTCAAGGAGAAAGGACAAGCCCTGGGGTTTAAGGTTATGCTAGTAGAGATTTAAAGGTAGTATTTTTATTAGAAATGCTACTGGTTTTATTTTGTCCTGGTTATAATGTTCTGTAGGTTTTGAATGGTCTATCCCTTAATCCTGTTGATTGCATAAGCACCTCTTATTTTTATGTATCTTGCAGAAAGTAAGATTTTTCAGGAAAGCATTTTTGGTATCATAACAGAAATGTCTGTATTGGGATGAGACCTTACATGAATAAGAAGCTTCAAGAACTATTTCATGAATTTATGGAACTGCAAGCTTTTTTTCTTTTTCTTTTCTTTTTTTTCTTGAGATGGAGTCTTGCTCTGTTACCAGGCTAGAGTGCAGTGGAGCGATCTCGGCTCACTACAACCTCCGCCTCCCTGGTTCAAGCTATTCTCCCATCTCAGCCTCCAGAGTAGCTGGGATTACAGACACGCACCACCACACTCAGCTAATTTTGTATTTTTAGAAGAGACAGGGTTTCACCATGTTGGCCAGGCAGGTCTCGAACTCCTGACCTCAAGTGATTCGCCAGCCTCGGCCTCCCAAAGTGCTAGGATTACAGGCGTGAGCCACCACGCCCGGTCCTTAAACGTATCAAAACATTTTAATGTCTCTTTCCTCATGAAATTTTCTGGCTGTTGGCCTTCCTCTATCTCAAACACCATCACTTGACCAGCAGTTCCAAATGGTTAACCATGTTACTACCACTGCCCTATATTAAGATCCTTTCTGATCACTCCTCATATCTTGCTCCTTTGAAGCTCGTTTTTCCTTTACTGAATTGCAGGTGGATTTGGAAAGGAGGCAATGACAGGTTTGTCATGGTATCCCATGATTTTTCTAAATACGTATGTGATTTCACACACTTCTGCTAGTTGCAGATATAAGAATATAAGGCACAGGGCTGTGTGCGGTGGCTCATGCCTGTAATCCCAACACTTCAGGAGGCCGAGGTGGGTGGATCATCTGAGGTCAGGAGTTCGAGACCAACCTGACCAACATGGTGAAACCACATCTCTACTAAAATACAAAATTAGCCTGGCATGTTGGTGGGCGCCTGTAATCCCAGCCTCTCAGGAGGCTGAGGCAGGAGAATCGCCTGAACCTGGGAGGTAGAGGTTACAGTGAGCCGAGATTGTGCAATTGCACTCTAGCCTGGGAAACAGAGGGAGACTGTCTCAACAATAACAAAAAAAAGAATCTAAGGCACAGTTCTTAATTTGGAACATGTAATCCAAACGGCTACTTTATATTTGCACAGCAGTCTTTAACACTATCTTGAGACAACTTTTCCTAGGTATCGTTCTTTCATTCTGTCTTTTATTTTCCATAGAAATTGAAATCTTTAAGAAGTTATCCATCAGGCCGGGTGCGGTGGCTCATGCCTCTAATCCCAGCACTTTGGGAGGCAGAGGCGGGTGGATCACGAAATCAGGAGTTCGAGACCAGCCTGGCCAACATAGTGAAACCTCGTCTCTACTAAAAATACAAAAAATTAGCCAGGCATGGTGGTGGGCACCTGTAATCCCAGCTACTCAGGAGGCTGAGGCGGGAGAATGGCTTGAACCCGGGAGGCAAAGTTTGCAGTGAGCCAAGATCGCACCATTGCACTCCAGCCTGGACGACCGAGCGAGACTCCGTCTCAAAAAAAAAAAAAAAAAAAAAAAAAGGTATCCATCATGTATGACTTTAGAATTGGTAGAATAGACTAGGACCACTAACTTGGGGGTGATCTACCACTAGTCAAATAATAATATGGAACTAAACATAGCTGGGAAATTACCAGGACAATTACTTGGCAAGCATTTATTCATTCCATATACTGATTGCCTAATATGTATGTTAGCACTATTCCAAACATTGGAGAAACAGTTATAAATAAAATACAGTTTGTGCTTGAAGGCACTCACAGTCTACTCAGGGAGACACACCCGTACACAACTATGATATACAATTAAAGTGACTTAAAACAATGCAAAATAAAGATGTTCAAGTACTGAGAGATCTCGGGGAAAGGAGAATTTCTGGCTGGAGAATTGTGAAGGGTTTCCTGAAGGAGATGAGTGTTGAGTCAAACTTTAATGGATAAATGAAGAAAAGTGTGTAAAGTGAAACAGCTGCAATTATCTATTTACTACTAAGGTTGTAGATACTTTGAGTTTAAATAAGTTTTGGGTTGGGAGAACATCACTGTTTTCAACCTTTTTGATCTTCATTTTTATTTATTTATTTTTTGAGACAGAGCTTCGCTCTTTGTTGCCCAGGCTGGAGTGCAATGGCACAATCTCAGCCCACTGCAACCTCCACCTCCAGGGTTCAAGTGATTCTTCTGTCTGAGCCTCCTGAGTAGCTGGGATTACAGGCTCCCACCAACACGCCTGGCTAATTTTTACATTTTAGTAGAGACAGGATTTCACCATGTTGGCCAGGCTGGTCTCGAACTCCTGACCTTGTGATCCACCCGCCTTGGCCTCCCAAAGT
The DNA here is from genome assembly GCF_028878055.3 of Symphalangus syndactylus. Taxonomy (NCBI): domain Eukaryota; kingdom Metazoa; phylum Chordata; class Mammalia; order Primates; family Hylobatidae; genus Symphalangus; species Symphalangus syndactylus. The sequence continues at coordinate 65,384,249 of NC_072424.2, forward strand.
GCTGGGATTACAGGCATGAGCCACCGTGCCCAGCCCATTTTAATGTATAGTATTAATTCCTTTAAGTTTATGAAAATGGAACCTTTCTGGGCTTTAATTTAATCAGCTTTTATTTTCTTTGTCTACCTCTTAGATCAGGTGTCAAAGAGCAAAATCAAAAATGGGCATCTCATGGGAGAGAGGGGAGAGAGTGGATAGTCCCCCTTGTTGTTTTAGAATTTTCTTTCTGTAGCTCAGAGAGAAGTGATGTGATTTCTTAGAACCTGAAAGAAATATGTTCTCTCCCCTACCATCTTTTTTTAAAAAAGTGCTTACCCATAAAATATTTGGTTAATCAGATTTCTCTGCTCCTTGGCTACTTTGACTTTATGCTTTTTGTCTTTCTTTCTTTTTATAGGGCTGCTTTGTTTTTAAGCCACACTCCAAAAAGAGAAAGATCTCTCTGCCAGTAGGTAAGGTGTCTGAATGTTAAATTTTTTATTCCCTACCTTCTTAAACTATTAGGAACTAACCCTAATTGAATTTAGTAATTCTCTTCTCTGAGCTTGGCTTACTTGCCATATTGATGTAGGATTTATGTTCCAAGGCATTGGTCAAAGAGATAAGAGGACACCCCAGGGCTCTAATTGAAAAGAGAATCCAATTACACCTTCCAAAGGTAAGTTGGAAGCAAATTTCCTTCAAAGGATATGCTGCTATTCTTTAAAAGAGATTGTCTTTTTGATTACTTCTCTGCCATTGTTTTTTTATCTACAACTTTAGAAATGAAAGTGAGTTTCTGCTAGAGAAACATTTTGATCCTTGATGAAGTAATCAAAACAATAAAGGCTGACTGGCAACCCAGATTTTTTTTTTTATTATTATTGTATTTTTTTATTATTATACTTTAGGTTTTAGGGTACATGTGCACAATGTGCAGGTTTGTTACATATGTATCCATGTGCCATGTTGTTTTGCTGCACCCATTAACTCGTCATTTAGCATTAGGTATATCTCCTAATGCTGTCCCTCCCCCCTCCCTCCACCCCACAACAGTCCCCGGAGTGTGATGTTTCCCTTCCTGTGTCCATGAGTTCTCATTGTTCAATTCCCATCTATGAGGGAGAACATGCGGTGTTTGGTTTTTTGTCCTTGCGACAGTTTACTGAGAATGATGATTTCCAGTTTCATCCATGTCCCTACAAAGGACATGAACTCATCATTTTTTATGGCTGCATAGTATTCCATGGTGTATATGTGCTACATTTTCTTAATCCAGTCTATCGTGGTTGGACATTTGGGTTGGTTCCAAGTCTTTGCTGTTGTGAATAGTGCCGCGATAAAGATACGTGTGCATGTGTCTTTATAGCAGCATGATTTATAATCCTTTGGGTATATACCCAGTAATGGGATGGCTGGGTCAAATGGTATTTCTAGTTCTAGATCCCTGAGGAATCACCACACTGACTTCCACAATGGTTGAACTAGTTTACAGTCCCACCAACAGTGTAAAAGTGTTCCTATTTCTCCACATCCTCTCCAGCACCTGTTGTTTCCTGACTTTTTAATGATGGCCATTCTAACTGGTGTGAGATGGTATCTCACTGTGGTTTTGATTTGCATTTCTCTGATGGCCAGTGATGATGAGCATTATTTCATGTGTTTTTTGGCTGCATAAATGTCTTCTTTTGAGAAGTGTCTGTTCATGTCCTTTGCCCACTTTTTGATGGGGTTGTTTTTTTCTTGTAAATTTGTTTGAGTTCATTGTAGATTCTGGATATTAGCCCTTTGTCAGATGAGTAGGTTGAGAAAATTTTCTCCCATTTTGTAGGCTGCCTGTTCACTCTGATGGTAGTTTCTTTTGCTGTGCAGAAGCTCTTTAGTTTAATTAGATCCCATTTGTCAAATTTGGCTTTTGTTGCCATTGCTTTTGATGTTTTAGACATAAAGTCCTTGCCCATGCCTATGTCCTGAAAGGTATCGCCTAGGTTTTCTTCTAGGGTTTTTATGGTTTTAGGTCTAACATGTAAGTCTTTAATCCATCTTGAATTAATTTTTGTATAAGGTGTAAGGAAGGGATCCAGTTTCAGCTTTCTACATATGGCTAGCCAGTTTTCCCAGCACCATTTATTAAATAGGGAATCCTTTCCCCATTTCTTGTTTTTGTCACGTTTGTCAAAGATCAGATAGTTGTAGATATGCAGCATTATTTCTGAGGGCTCTGTTCTGTTCCATTGATCTATGTCTCTGTTGTGGTACCAGTACCATGCTGTTATAGTTACTGTAGCCTTGTAGTATAGTTTAAAGTCAGGTAGCGTGATGCCTCCAGCTTTGTTCTTTTGGATTAGGATTGACTTGGTGATGCGGGCTCTTTTTTGGTTCCATATGAACTTTAAAGTAGTTTTATCCAATTCTGTGAAGAAAGTCATTGGTAGCTTGATGGGGATGGCATTGAATCTATAAATTACCTTGGGCAGTATGGCCATTTTCACGATAGTGATTCTTCCAACCATGAGCATGGAATGTTCTTCCATTTGTTTGTATCCTCTTTTATTTCATTGAGCAGTGGTTTGTAGTTCTCCTTGAAGAGGTCCTTCACATCCCTTGTAAGTTGGATTCCTAGGTATTTTATTCTCTTTGAAGCAATTGTGAATGGGAGTTCACTCATGATTTGGCTCTCTGTTTGTCTGTGATTGGTGTACAAGAATGCTTGTGATTTTCGCACATTGATTTTGTATCCTGAGACTTTGCTGAAGTTGCTAATCAGCTTAAGGAGATTTTGGGCTGAGACAATGGGGTTTTCTAGATATACAATCATGTCATCTGCAAACAGGGACAATTTGACTTCCTCTTTTCCTAATTGAATACCCTTTATTTCCTTCTCCTGCCTGATTGCCCTGGCCAGAACTTCCAGCACTATGTTGAATAGGAGTGGTGAGAGAGGGCATCCCTGTCTTGTGCCAGTTTTCAAAGGGAGTGCTTCCAGTTTTTGCCCATTCAGTATGATACTGGCTGTGGGTTTGTCATAGATAGCTCTTATTATTTTGAGATACGTCCCATCAATACCTAATTTATTGAGAGTTTTTAGCATGAAACGTTGTTGAATTTTGTCAAAGGCCTTTTCTGTATCTATTGAGATAATCATGTGGTTTTTGTCTTTGGTTCTGTTTATATGCTGGATTACATTTATTGATTTGCGTATGTTGAACCAGCCTTGCATCCCAGGGATGAAGCCCACTTGATCATGGTGTATAAGCTTTTTGATGTGCTGCTGGATTCCGTTTGGCAACCCAGATTTCTAACGATGGGGGCAATGTTATATAGAAGATAAAATGATAATTGGTAACATAAGGAAAACCTAAGAAAGAATGATTATAAATTTGTATATATTTTCTAATGAAAATTGTATAAAAATTATTTTTGTGTTAAAATACAATATTCATGGGGAGACTTAAATATGCTTAAAATTTTGATGTGATATTCCATTTTATGAATAAACTTGGCAAAGTAAATTAAAGCAATCATCTGTATGGAACATATAGGAACTTAGGGCTTAGTAACTACATGTGTGTTAGAATATTGCGTGTTCTAACTTAGGGATAAATGCTGTGCACATCAATACAAGCTGAGAAAAAAGCCCAAGGTCTTGGATCTCTTACAGTAATTCTACCTGCTAGAGCCCAAAGTTATGGAATCACCTGGACTATAAGTAAAGGAATTTGGAGTGTGATCCTGAGCCTGACCAACTCTATGGCTTTGGCCCTGCTGTTTAACCTTTCCCTAAGTCTCTTCATCTGTAAAATGAGCAACTATACTCACTTATCACTAAGATTTCTCCCTATTCTCATTCTGTCTCTCTAAGAGCTAACATGTAGAGCTTTGTAAGACTATCGTAAATACCATGTGAATAAATTTGTGTTATCATGGATTGTTACCACCTTGGCCTTATAGTTTGTGTTCCAAGACTCCTGTTTCTCACTAGCCTGAGGGAAGGGAAAAAGCTGAGAATGAGTAGCGGAAGACTTTCTACTCTCACAATGGCTACGTATTTCCAAGTGGCCCAGATTTCCTCTCTGTTAGTCTTCACATCCTTTCTACCAGTTTGCACCCTCCATCATCTCTCGGAAGCACAGGGGTCCCACACAGTTCTCAATCACTCTTCATCTCATAAAACTAATTTGTTAAATTACTGGGTTTTAATCACTCATAGACACACATACTTATGTTATTAAGGGAGTGGATTTTTATCACTCACTCAGACATTTGCATACTCACACACTCGTATACCCATGTGGGTAAGAGAGGAAAGACATTTCTTTTGGTTTTGTTTATTCGTTTATTTTAGCGACAGGGTCTCAGTCTGTCACCCAGGCTTCAGTTTGGTGGCCTGATCATAGCTCACTGCAGCCTTGAAAACTCCTGGGCTTAAATGATCCTCCCACCTCAGCCTCCCAAGTACCTGGGACTACAGGCATGCACCACCATGCCTGGCTAATTATTTTTTAAAATTTTTTGTAGAGACAGGGTCTCACTTTGTTGCCCAAGTTGGTCCTGAACTCCAGGGCTCAAGTGATCCTCCCGCCTCAGACCTCAAAGTGCTGGGATTACAGGTGTGAGCCACTGTGCCCAGCCTAATTTGTTTGTTTGTTTGTTTGTTTGTTTTTTGAGATGGAGTCTAGCTCTCAGCGTGATCTCAGCTCACTGCAACCTCCGCCTCCCAGGTTCAAGTGATTCTCCTGCCTCAGTCTCCCAAGTAGCTGGGACTACAGGCATGCACCACAATGCCTGGCTAATTTTTGTATTTTTTAGTAGAGACGGGATTTCACTATGTTGGCCAGGCTGATCTCGAACTCCCGACCTTGTGATCTGCCCACCTCAGCCTTCTAAAGTGCCAGGATTACAGGTGTGAGTCACTGCGCTCGGCTGTTTTTTTTTTTGTAAGGCAAAAACAACACAGATTGTCTTAAAGTCCCAGTGGTTTCCTGGGATGAAGTAGGGGGAATTAGCTGCTAAAAGGCAAGAGGGAACTTTCTAGAGTGATGGAAATGTTCTCTGTTGAAAGAGTGGTTATGTAAGTATATACCTGGGTCAAACTGTTAGAATGGTTGTGTTTAATTATTTGTAAATTATACCTCAATAAAATTCAATTAATAAAAAAAGATACTGTCTTCACTTTTTTCATTTATATCCTGATACCTGTTTAGTGATCAAATTAAGAAGACTTGACTTCTTCAATCAAATCCAGTATTAGTATCAGAAAGTATTTATTGCACTGGTTCTCAATCATAGCTTCACATTAGAATCATTTGGGGAACTTTGAAAAGTCTTATTTTAATATAATTGTAGATGCACATATAATTACATGTAATACTCTTCCACCAGTAAGTACCCTACGACCAGTTATCTCCAGTGGTAGTATCTTACATAACTATAGTACAGTGTCACAATTAAGAAACTGATATTAATACAATCTACTGACCTTATTCAATTCCAACTTGTGAGACTTTGAAAAAATGCAGGGTGAGAGTTCCTTATCCCATATCTTGGGACCAGAAGTGTTTTGGTTATTGGAATTTTTTCAGATTTTGAAATATATGCCTGTATATAATGAGATAATCTTGGGAATGAGACCCAAGTCTAAAAATAAAATTCATTCATGTTTCATATACACCTTAAACACATAGCCTGAAACAAATTTTACATAATATTTTAAATAATATTATGCATGAAACAAAGTTTTGGCTGTGTTTTGACTGCGACCTGTCATTTGAGGTCAGATATGGAATTTTCCACTGTGGCATCATGTTGATACTCAAAAAGTTTCAGATTCTGGAGGATTTCCGATTTTTGGATTAGAGATGCTCAACCTGTGCCAATGCTAAGACCCTAACCCGGATCAATTGAATTGGAATCTCAAGAGTGGGGCCTAAGTGTTAGAATTTTTCAAAAGCTCCCCACGGGGTTATTGAGTATTTACGTTCCATATTCAGCACTGTGAAAATTAATTCCAGTGGAAAAATTATTTTATGGAATTAAGCATACCCATGTACTAGTTTTGAATTGAAAAAAGAAAAAATGAACTATGCCACTGTTTGACTAAGGAAATAAATGGATAACTTGAACATACAGGATTTTTTTTAAGTAATGATACACACACACACACACACATAATTTTTTTTTAAATAGAGATGAGATCTTATTATGTTGCCCAGGCTGGTCCTGAACTCCTGAGTTCAAGTGATCCTCCCACCTTGGCCTCCCAAAGTGCTGGGATTACAGGGGTGAGTCACCATGCCTGACCACACATTTCTTTAATGTTGCGGATTGCTCAACTTACTAGAAATAGGTCAGAGAAAATTCAAGACTTGTTCCCCCATTATCATTAGGGACACATAGCATGCAGTGACATCTAATATCATCACCAATGTAATTATAACTAATACAGTTGTTAATATTTCTTGGGTATTTACAGTGTGCCAGACTGTTTTGTTTTGTTTTTTGAGACAAGATTTCACTTTGTCACCCAGGCTGGAGTGCAGTGGCACAATCATTGCCCACTGCAAACTTGAGCTCCTGGGCTCAGGGAATCCTCCTGCCTTAGCCTCAGCTAGGGCTACAGGCTCATGTCACCTTGCTTGCTAATTTATTTATTATTTTTTTAAGATGACATCTCACTTTGTTGTCCAGGCTGGTCTCAAATCCTGAGCTCAAGCAGTCCACCTGCCTTGGCCTCCGAAAGCGCTGGGATTGTAGACCCAGACTGTTTCAATCATTTTATATGTGTCAATTTGATTAATCCCCTCAGCAAACTACAAGGAATGTATTACTGCCATTGAAATATATAAGGATACTTAGACATATAACTTTCTCAATGTTATAATGTTAGTAAATGGTAGATCTAGGATTTGAACCCAACCTGTCTGATTCCAGAGCTCATGATTTAACCATAGCTTAATATTGCCTCTCATTATATAAGGCCAAGTTTCTACTTAGAACTTTTTGTATTGAATTTAAGCTACAACTTATTAGGACTGGTTTATAGTTTTTAGTACTAGTAAACCTGATGTGTATAATTGTATGATTTGAACTTTGCTTTAGAAGTTTGCTAGGCTTTTTTTTTTCATTATGTAGCTCTAAGACCAACAGATAGTGTTATAATATGAAAATCTTTGAGGAATTGACCCTGATTGTAAGGCAGATGGAGCAGGAATGAGGGAAACATACCCAGACTTTAGCATTTGCCTTCACTGGCTTCAGTTGTTGAAACAGATTGACTGAAGAAGTAGGAAGATGCTCTGCATTTTGCCCACCATCTGTACCCTGACTGAAGACACTTGGGCATGTAATTAAGACTGGTAACTCTCCCTCTCCTCAGTATTCTGTGGATGACTGCATATCCAGCAAAACAACTGGATAGGAACTGGAGAGAGAGAGACTGGCAGCAGCACTGGCACTGTAGGAGATACCCACACTGAAGTATAGCACTGTGAATAGGAGCCAAGGCAGGTAGAAACCTGGCAACAGTGAGAGCTTATATTCTTCAGTGTAGTTTTTAAATTTACCTACCTAATCTGTAACAGACTGAGAGAAGTCATGGTAACAGTTTAAAGTATCCTACTGCTGTGTTTCCCAGTTTCTAAGAGGTTTTTCATGTGTATTTTGATGCAGCATTATTCTGCACATAAAAATTGTGTCTTGATTTGCCACTTTCACGTTATACTATGATTTTACCTATTAATGTAAAGTGACTATTTTTCTTTTTAAAGCTACCTTGTTGTTCTGCTTTGTCTCTTTTTTAAATTATGTATGTATGTATGTATGTATGTACGTATTTATTTTGAGACAAGGTTTTGCTCTGTCGCCCAGGCTGGAGTGTAGTGGTGCAATTTCAGCTCACTGCAACTTCTGCCTCCCAAGTTCAGATGATTCTCCTGCCTCAGCCTCCTGAGTACCTGGGACTACAGGTGTATGCCACCATGCCCGGCTAATTTTTGTATTTTTAGCAGAGACAAGGTTTCACCATGTTGGCCAGGCTGGTCTCCAACACCTGAGCTCATGAACCGCCCACCTTGGCCTCCCAAAGTGCTGGGATTACGGGCATGTGCCACCACACCAGCCTGCTTTGTCTCTTTAATAGTGTCTTCTGGATGGGTGGGGTGATGCATGCCTGTAATACCAGCACTTTGGGAGGCCAAGGCAGGCAGATCACTTGAGGTCAGGTGTTCAAGACCATCCTGGCCAATGTGGTGAAACCCTGTCTCTGCTAAAAATACAATAATTAGCCAGTGTGGTCGCGGGCGCCTGTAGTCCCAGCTACTCGGGAGGCAGAGGCAGGAGAATCACTTGGACCTGGGAGGTGGAGGTTGCAGTCAGCTGAGATCTCACCACTGCACTCCAGCCTGGGCAACAGAGTGAGACCCTATCTCAAGTAATAGTAATAATAATAATAGTGTCTCCTTGCTTTCTTTTTTTGTTGGCATTTTAATTCTATAACCTTGTCTGCCACTTTACCATATGATAACTTCAATGTATTCTCAGGCTTTTGATAAAATTAAAAATCAATAGTTGCTAAAAACTCTGAGTTAACTGTGATTAGGAGAGAAGTTCCTTAACATGAAGTGAATTTCTATTCCAAACTATCAGTTAACATTAAAACTTGGTGGTAGATTATTAGCAGCAGAAATTTAACATGAACACTCCAGTTGTTACAATAAAATACGTAGCAGTAAACAACAAGAAATATGAGGGAAAGTAGAAAACTATAAGGAATCTAAAATATTTGATTAAAAAAAGAGACCTGTGATATTGGGGTTGGGGATTTTTTAACATATTAAAGATGTGATTTTTCCCCAAATCAATCTATGGATTTGATTTTATCTAGTCAAATACCAATACAACTAGTTTTGAGAAGTGACAGGATTACTATAAAATTAATTTGAAGAAATGGCTTAAATTTTTTTGAAAAAGAATAACAATGTTTGGGGGCAGCGGGAGGAAGACCTGAATGTATTTGATAAAATGTACAACATACAAAGCCATAATAATTAAAACAGTTCAGGACTGGTAGGGGAATAGGGTTGGATTCAGTAGAACAAAATAAAAAGTTGAAACATAGTTCAAAGTATATATAAGTATTTAGACTATAAGGGCATGTCAAATCAGTGGGAGAAGGATGGATTGTACAAAAAATGAGGGTTTTTCAAACCAAATGTCATAATTTATGTGTGGAGTTATGAAATCAATTTAGTGGACTATGAGTATATACAAAATAGGAAAGAAAACATTTGCTATTACATAATAAGGGTGAGTGTTGTTTTTTGTGACTTTAGTTTTTGTTCATTGTCTGTGTGTTAGGTTATGATGTAAAGTGTATTCCTTAATGTGGATCATAGTTTGAAAAGTTTGAAAGCCAGTGCAATAAATGGTATTTTCACAAATAGCTAACCGTTTGGAGAAAACATTCAAAAAGGATATAAAAATATACAGACAGAATAAATGAAAGACTGGACTAAACTATGTCAGTGGAAAAATACAAGAATAGTAGTAGTAGGTCATTCCATAGAGGAGAGTTCAAAGCAAATGTATGAAACAAAGTATACAAGGTTGTAGAATAACAGCAAATAATGAAAACATTATTAAATGCATATAACTCAAAAAACCACTTAAAAACTGTTAGAAATTCAAAAGCAAATGATAGAAATACAGTAGAAAGATTGACATTTTTAATCTTAAATATACAATAAATATGGTAAAAATAAAAGATTATAAATAAAATGAAGTACAGAGGATATTAAATGTTATCTGTCCCCAAATATATGTTTTTGATGAATATAAAAAAAATTAAGGCCAGGCGCGGTGGCTCACACTTGTAATCCCAGTACTTTGGGAGGCCAAGGCGGGCAGATCACTTGAGGTCAGGAGTTTGAGACCAGCCTGGCCAACATGGTGAAACCCCATCTCTACTAAAAATACAAAAAAAATTAGCCAGGCGTGTTGGCGGGCGCCTGTAGTCCCAGCTACTCGGGAGGCTGAGGCAGGAGAATGGCGTGAACCCGGGAGGCGGAGCTTGCAGTGAGCCGAGATCGCGCCGCACTCCAGCCTGGGGGACAGAGCAAGACTCCATCTCAAAAAAAAAAAAGATGTATAACTTATACTATTATATGAAAAAAGAAATTGACTTATTTCTTTCTGTTTTTAGAGGACTATTTTAACAAAGGAAAGAATGAGCCTGAGGACAGTAAGCTTCGATTCGAAACTTACCAGTTGATATGGCAGCAGATGAAATCTGAAAATGAGGTGAATACTTTTTTTTAATAACTTTTCTGTAACACCCTAAGTCTCATTTTTGTTGCGTCTCATCTTCCTTTCCACCAGTTTACAAGAGTATTGATGAAATATAGGAAGTATTGGTCAAGCATAGCCTGTGTATCCTTAAAAAAACCATAATCCAGCCTGGGCAACTTGGTGAAACCCTGTCTCTACAAAAGCTACAAAAACTAGCCGGGCATGGTGGTGTGCACTTGTAATTCCAGCTACTCAGGAGGCTAAGTTGGGAGGATCACTTGAGCCTGGGAGGTGGAGGTTGCAGTGAGCTGAGATAGTACCACTGCAGTCCAGCCTGGGCAGCAGAGAGAGACCTTGTCTCAAAAACAAAAACAAAAAGAACTCATATTTCTTGTGAGTGGAACAGATGTTTATGATAGCTGTTAAGGCAAGGAGCTTTCAAATGGTGACACTCTTAAATTATCCTTTCAGGTATACAACTGTGAAATCAAGCTGTTTCTAAACTCCTTCACTTTCTCATCTTTATATTCCAGCTCTGAAACATTTCTTCACTATAGCAAATTGGTAGCTCTAGGGCCAGCATTTTAGGCTGACAACTTTTTGTTGTTGTTGTTGTTGTTGTTGGCTAACACAGTGTTGTAGTTTTTGATTTAATTGCCTTTCGGAAGGTTATATACTTTCCAGTTTATAACTGCCGCCTACCAGTCCTTACTGATTTACACCTAGTGGCTTTGCTCATTCATGTATTCCATGTGATCCTTCAAGGTATTTGAATTTGTGGTTTCCAGTTTAGGCCGTCTTCATTTCTTAATCTGGATTGTTATAATATCCTCCTAACTGGCATCCCTGACACCATTGGCCAAATTAGAAAAGACCCTCTTCAAGGCAACTGCAGCCCAATTCCAGGCAACTCCTCCAGCCCTGTTGCCAGATTAACCCTTCTTAACCCTGATCCAATTATGTCTTTACTTCACATCCCTTCAGTGGTGCTCCCCATAGGACAAAATCCAAACCCTTTAATGTCATATATATGACATTAAATCGTATATATTTATATATATAATTTTTTTTATAGATATAATTTTTTTTTTTTGAGACAAGGTCTTGCTCTGTCACCCAGGCTGGAGTGCAATGGCATGATCATAGCTTACTGCAGCCTTGACCTCCCAGACTCAACTGACCCTCTCACCTCAGCCTCCTGAGTAACTGGGACCACAGACGTGCACCACCACACCCAGCTAATTTGTCTTTTATCTGTAAAGATGAGGTCTCACTATGTTGACCAGGCTTGAGAGGGAATTTTTAATGGGGGATCCCAGAGCACTAATTACTAGAGATTTAAGGAAAAAACATTTTTTAATTAGGTTCATCTTTTGATCATTTTACATCATTGAATCCATGACAATTTTCTTTCCACAACCAGGAAAGACATCAGATTATTATTTCTAATAAGTTTTTGTGTGTTCTTTGTAGCGACTACAAGAGGAATTAAATAAAAACTTGTTTGACAGTCTAACTGAATTTCTGCAAAAATCTCATTGTGGATTCCAGAAGAATTCAAGAGACTTGGGCGGTCAAATAAAACTCAGAGAAATTCCAACTGCTGCTCTTGTTCTTGGTATATATGTGTATGTTTGTTCATGCATGCATCTCTGTGTATTTCGTTTTTAAATTTTTTTTAATTGTTGAGAATAATGGAAGGACCTGTTTTGATGAGCCTGTTTTGTCTCTTTTATTTATACAATTAAACCAACTATAGTTTATTTTACATATTTTCAAAAACCAGTAAAAATTCCTTATCTTTACAGATGATCATATGTTTGTAAATTAAAAGGTATTTATCTAGCTAATGCTCTCCCCAACTTTTGGTCAGAAGGGAAAATATATTTGTTTTACTCTTTCTTTGTAGATACATTACAAGAGTATATGAGATTTGGTAATACAGAAACTACCAGTGTTAGTAGATTTGGTTTTCATACTTTTTTAAGTCATATCGTCAATGGAATTACTCTATGACCTTAATTTTATTTTCCTGTGCATAGTTTTTCCATCTTAGATTGTTTCATTATATTCACATTAATTACCTACAAGGAGGTGTTTGGATGAATTGCACATAAATTGCTTTCAAATTGCAGGTTGTAAATTTCTTAAGTACTTAAATATCCATCATTAATATCTCATCTTTACCAAACATTTGGATTCCAGCACAATGCAAAAAATTTCTTTGGAATACTAGCAAATTTTCTTCGTTCCCTTTGAAAACAAAGTTGAATTTATTTGGGTTCCAAACATGCTCTTAATTTCTCTTTCAATTTATTCAAGATTTGTTATGCTAGTTAGCTCTGAGATAAGGAATTAATTCTCAACTTCAATGTACCCACAAATAACCTCCAGGGATCGTATTAAAATGTAGATTTTGGTTAATGGGTCTGGGGTGGGGCCTGAAATTTTACATTTCTAACAGGGTACCAGCTGATGCCCATAGTCCCAGGACCACACTAATAAGACTCAAGGGAATGATTTTTATTATGCTGTGGACCAGCTTTACAATGCAACATCTGAAAACTCTCCCATTTGATGAAAAACAGGCCCAGTGATGGCCCACTTGTACCAAGCTAATGGAAAGAATGTTTCAAAATCATGGTCTGAGGAGAACATTTTTCTAGTTAAACACATTGTTGATTATCTTGTTTGTGATAGACAAGTTCATTGTTTTATAATATAAATATAACGAATATAATGTTATTAATAAATAGCGTATAGCCAGTCAGTGAAAGACAAGATAAACCAGTGTTTTACTGAACTTCTAAATTTGTTCAGAGATACATTATTATAATCATAGACCATAATGCATGCTAGGAATCATTTTGATATTTTCTATTTTCAATATCCATTTAAAAAATAGTCTGCTAATATTTTTATTCTTTGGCTTTTCTAGGAAAAAAAAATGGTTTATTATTGCTGGCATGGATGATTCTGAAATTTTTCTTTTTCTTCCAAGCAATGAAAATTTTGCGACTGTAACTCTTAAGCAGTTTGAAAGTGGCTGCTGCTGCTATCTGCCTAAGCACCAAATGACTTTCTAGAAATCACAGATGGTTATGTTAGGGAAGATACCAGTTAACAGAATTTTTTTTCCAAAGTAGTGGGAAATTTTTCACTCAAAAATTTGATAACTGTATGCGGTGCCCTGAAAGTGTGATTTGCAGAAATGAAAACCAGGGATTCCATAAATACCAAAAGAACCCATAGTTTTACTTTTTTAAAATTTTCATAGAGACAGGGTCTCACCATGTTTGCCAGGCCAGTCTTGAACTCCTGGCTTCAAGTGATCCTCCCAAAGTGCTGGGATTATGGGCGTGAGCTACTGTACCTGGCCAGTTTTAATTTCCTTAAAGAGCTCATTATGAATTTGACAAAGCAATGAAATTACTTCTAAGATGTTTTCAAGGGTCAGCTGGGCACGGTGGCTCACACCTGTAATCCCAGCACGTTGGGAGGCTGAGGTGGGTGGATCACTTGAGGTCGGGAGTTTGAGACCAGCCTGGCCAACATGGTGAAACCCTGTCTCTACCAAAACTACAAAAAGTAGCCAGTGTGGTGGCACATGCCTGTAATTCCAGCTACTCAGGAGGCTGAGGCAGGAGAATCACCTGAACTTGGGGGGTGAAGGATGCAGTGAGCCGAGATTGAGCTGCTGCACTCCAGCCTGGATGACAGAGCGAGATTCTGTCTCAAAAAAAAAAAAGTTTTCAAGTGTACATCCCAGTAATTTGTTTGAAAGAGGAATTGTGCAAAATATCTTTCGTGACAAATATAGTGTATGCCTTTTGATAGCTATTGTTAATGGATATCTCATTTATATAGCATATTTTCTTGGTTTCTGTTATTAATCATTTTTTAAATGTTTTTACTTGTTTGCTTGATATATTAAATAGCTTTTGTCATTAAATTATTATTAATAAAAATGGTGATATAATATTGATGTATTATTATCTCATAGGTGTGAATGTCACAGATCATGATTTGACATTCAGAAGTCTAACAGAGGCCCTTCAGAATAATGTCACACCATATGTAGTCTCATTGCAAGCTAAAGATTGTCCAGGTAAAATATAAATGCCATAATAACCTTGGTGAGATGTTACAGACTTCTTTCATCCTTTTCTCTCTTTTTCAGGCTTTCTTTATCCCTTTTTTTGGTGGAAAGAACACAGTGCTATGTTTTGGGCAGGGTAAGGTTTGGGGCCTCTCAGAGTAATTGTGACTATTACAGAACTCTGCCTCTTTTTGCTGTCTTTATTCTTGACCCATTTCTGCCCTATCAGCTTAACTGCCGGTAGCAGTCCAGGCATTTTGCGAGATGCGTTCTTTTACCCAGTGAAACGTTTAGTAAGTAGAAAGACTTAGGACAGAAAGCTGAGAATTGGGGAATGAGGAGCTCTTGTTCAGCTCAAAAGAGAGTAGACTACATGGGCTCATTTTTCATCCATAAATCATCTTATTGTCCCACTTTGAAAAGCCACCATGGTGAAAAATAGTCCACTGACAGAGCTAATCCTGAGCATGTGAACCCACGAAATCATAAAGAGTGTTCACACTAATATAGTAAAAAGCTTTTTTTTTTTTTCTTTGGAGACAGGGTCTCACTCTGTTGCCTAGGCTGTACTACAGTAGCATGATCATAGCTCAGTGCAGCTTGAACTCCTGGCCTCAAGCAGTTCTCCCACCTCAGCTTCCCCAGTACCTAGGACTACAGGTGCATGCCATTACGCTCAGCTGCATCAGTTACATTGTGGGGTTTTGTTGTTGTTTTTTGTAGAGATTGGATCTTGCTATGTTGCCCAGACTGGTCTTGAACTCCTGGGCTCAAACAATCCTCCTGTCTCGGCTTCCCAAAGTGCTGGGATTACATCTTGAGTCACCATGCCTGGCCCTAATGTAGTAAAATTTGTTTGGATTTAGATTGATAAAAGAGATTTATGTGCTTATATTGCTTTCATATTCATAAACTGATTGACATTAAGTAAAAGCCCTTAAAAGCATCTTTAAAAATGGCTATATGAAAGATTTATAATCAGCAAAATAATTCGTATGACACTTGATTTTTCTTAGGGACCTTGAAAACTGTTTATTTTCCTGTGTAATTTAAATACATATTCCTAAAATTTATAGTTTGCATATCTACACATTTGCTTCTGTGACCTTTTTATTATAGATAATATACATTAGTGGCCGGGAGCAGTGGTTCATGCCTGTAATCCCAGCACTTTGGGAGGCCGAGGCAGGCAGATCATGAGGTGAGGAGTTCGAGACCAGCCTGGCCAACATGGCGAAACCCTGTCTCTACTAAAAAATACAAAAATTAGCTGGGCATGGTAGCATGCTCCTGTGATCCCAGCTACTGGGGAGGCTTGAGGCAGGAGAATTGCTTGAACCCGGGAGGCAGAGGTTGCATTGAGCCGAGATCCTGCCACTGTACTCCAGCCTGGGCGACAGAGCGAGACTCCATCTCAAAAAAAAAAAAAAGATAATATACATAAGCTTTGGTTTATAGTCTTAGTCTGAATTAATGAAGGTACTAATAAGCATCAATAGTTAATATGTTAAATGTTATATTAGCTATATTGATGGTAAGTATAAAAAAACACATTCTGCCAAAAAAAAGTCATACATTGAGCAAGAAGTTTCAAGAGCTTTGGTTTTATTTTTAGAAGAGGCAGAGATAAGCTTTCTTACTTTTTATATTCCGCAGATATAAAACATTTTTTGCAAAAGTTGGTCTCACAGTTGATGGACTGCTGTGTAGATATAAAATCCAAAGAGGAGGAAAGTGTTCAGGTCACCCAAAGAAAGACACATTATTCAATGGATTCACTTTCCAGTTGGTATATGACTGTCACACAGGTAGATATAAACTGACGATTTTCTCCCAGGAAATTGACATATCATTGATGTGGCTTGGAATTATATTAGACAGTACTGTTTTGATCTAACAAGGATATGTTTCTGGAGCACTAGGTGTTAATTTAAAAGTAGCTATTTATTTTTTCTAATGCTACTCGAATTTTAAAATGTTCTTTTATTAGTATGCAGCCTAATTCCTGGTAAGTGCTTAGGTTTTTACAAGGACATATTATTTGTTGGAGAATGTCCTCTAATGACAAAAACAGAGCATCAGGAATTGCTTCTGTTGCATGTTCCGTCCCTGTGACAGTAACTATAACTTTAATATATTATCTCTTAGGTTCCTCAATGTTTGCTTTGTCCAATAGAACCATGCTGCTAGTATCCACTGTCAACTTAGTTCAATGAAGAATAATCATGTATTTTCTAAAATCTAATTTGTTTTATGTTTAGAGTTCTTAGGGAATCAGTGCTCTTTAAGTAAAGTATGTTTGACAAACAGATAAGTAAAAAGAAATTCCATTCTACCATGACAGTCTGGTGAAAAATAATAATCTAGGTTAACACTAGGTAACTGCATCATAAAACCATAGTCTTAGGTTATGGTGCTTTGTGGCCAGACAGTATGGGAAAAAAAATACTGTGGTTACATTTTCCAATCAACATTTTTGCTGAAATCGTCGTAAGTGAAGTTTCATTTTGCTTTATATAGGGACTAAACTATGTCTAATACTTACCATAATACCTTATTTGCTCCACAATTTTAGACTTTCCAAATCAAATGCTACTTTTGGTTTATGTCAGATATCTTTTTAAAAATTGAGATTGGACCAGATGATACCTAGTATCCATTTCAGGCTTGAAATTTCACAGTGGCAGAGTAGCAAGTACTACTATTCATTATGTTTTTTTCATTAAAAATACTAGTTCTCACTGTAAAGCAAAGCAGAATATAACTTTCTACCAACAGAAAAACCAATTTTGTAGGAAATTTCCTCTTCTGTGTTTTTTTCTGTCATTTCCTTAGCAGAAAATATAAATATTCCATATGAGTTACAGATTTTTACTGAACCTTTTTCTTCTTGGTTATCATTCCCATGTCAGACACAGAAAGATTCTAGTAACCTGAGTTTCTATTTATCATGTGGTAGAAAAAAAATAAACAGTGTTATTGTGAAATTTAAAGAGAGATATGTCAACATGTGGCATTATAACATTGTTTGAGTGGTAAGGCTTACCTTTAACTCTTTCTTTGTTCAATGGCTTAAAAGAAGACAGACCCAAAAATGCAAAGCAAAAAAAGGACTACTTCTAGCCAATGGCAGTCTCCTCCTGTTGTCGTTATCTTGAAGGATATGGAAAGCTTTGCCACAAAAGTACTACAAGACTTCATAATTATCAGCAGGTAGATGGTGTATCACCTGGCTTTTATGAAAAATTCCCTTTTTAAGAAAATATTACTTTTAACTTGAAAAGTATAATCTTCATTTTAATACCAACTGGATAAAAATCAAAGTATTCAAATTCTTTATAATTGAATATTCAAAGGCCTCCTATCAGATTTTCCATTTGCTTTTTGAGCCAAGAATGAGAATCAAAGGCACATTTAGCCAATTTTAAATTGACATGGTAAGATAGTATTAAATATGGTTTATCTCACCAAGATTGACTGTCTCTTACTCACCCATTAAATAGATAAACTACTCCGGTTGAGTTTGTTGTTTTTGTTTTTTTCTTTTTTTTTTTTGAGATGGAGTTTTGCTCTGTTGCCCAGGCTGGAGTGCAGTGGTACGATCTCGGCTCACTGCAGCCTCCGCCTCGTGGGTTCAAGCAATTCTTCTGCCTCAGCCTCCTGAGTAGCTGGGATTACAGATACCCACCACCACACCTGGCTAATTTTTGTATTTTTAGTAGAAACAGAGTTTCACCATGTTGGCCAGGCTGGTCTCGAACTCCTGACCTCAGGTGATCTGCCTGCCTCAGCCTCACAAAGTGCTGGGATTATAGGAGTGAGCCACCACGCCTGGCCAAGTTGAGATTTTTATTAGGTCTTATTTTCTGGTACCCATCCATCCTTAAATGCTTTGAGTTGCATATAGTTTTACTAAGCAAAAGTGTCTTCTAAATAACATTATCTTGCATTTATATAATATTTCTAGTGAGAAACTATTTTCACAATTGCATTGCATCTTCAAAGCAATCATGTGAGACTCAGAATTGAAGTAATGAACTCTTATTTTAAAATCCAGTGACATGCATTTTCCATGGTGTATTTTTTAGGATGGAGTTTATTTTGGCCTCTTCTATATGTCAACTTGTTTTAATAGTTATAGCTACATTTGCCTAAAGCTATATATTGTGTTCAATAATTTACTAGTATACTTTATTTTCATTTTTTTTTTTTGGAGACAGAGTCTTGCTCTATCCCCCAGGCTGGAGTGCAGTGGTGCCTTCTCGACTCCCTGCCACCTCTGCCTCCCGGGTTCAAGCAGTTCTCATGCCTCAGCCTCCCGAGTAGCTGGGATTACAGGTGCCCGCTGCCATGCCTAGCTAATTTTTGTATTTTTAGTAGAGACAGTGTTTCACCATGTTAGCCAGGCTGGTCTCAAACTCCTGACCTCAGGTGATCTGCCTTCCTCAGTGCTCTTTGGGACCTCCCAAAGTGCTAGGATTACAGACATGAGCCACCACACCTGGCTAATTTACTAATATACTTTAAATTTCTACTTTGATAGGATCTTTTTCCCTCATTGATTCTAAGAGTTCTATATCCTAGGACTTTTCTTTTCTTTTCTTTTCTTTTTTTTGAGACAGGGTCTGGCTCTGTCACCCAGGCTAGAGCTCAGTGACATGATCCTGGCTCACTGCACCCTCCACCCCCTGGGCTTAAGCAGTCCTCCCTTCTCAGGTCCCCAAGTAGCTAGGACTATAGGCACATGCCACCATGCCCGGCTAATTTTTGTATTTTTTGTAGAGATGGGGTTTTGCCGTGTCGCCCAGGCTGGTCTCAAACTCCTGGCCTCAAGAGATCTGCCCGCCTCAGTCTCCCAAAGTACTGGGATTACAGACATGAACCATCGCACCCAGCCCAGATCCTAGGCCTTGCATAAACCATTGCACCCAGCCCAGATCCTAGGACTTTTCTTAATGCTGACACTGAACTGCTTAGCATGCTGGGAAAGTACGCAGTACAAAATAGTGACAGAAAAGCTGTACTTTTTTTTGGAGCTTAGACTTAATGACTACCTTAGCCACCAAAAGTGAGGAAGACTATAGATAGGGCTCAAACTTTGAATGAGAGATTAAATGGAATGGTATCTAACATCTCTTCTAACACTTAAGATTGTATAATCTTCGGCCCGGGCACAGTGGCTCACACCTGTAATCCCAGCACTTTGGAAGGCCGAAGTGAGTGGATCACGTTAAGTCAGGAGTTTGAGACCAGCCTGACCAATATGGTGAAAGCCCATCTCCACTAAAATTAAAAAATTAGGCATGGTGGCATGCACCTGTAGTCCCAGCTACTCAGGAGGCTGAGGCAGGAGAATCGCTTGAACCCAGGAGATGGAGGTTGCAGTGAGCTGAGACTGCACCACTGCACTCCAGCCTGGGTGACAGAGCAGGACTACATCTGAAAAACAAAGAAAAAAGAAAAAAGATTGTACAATCTTCGGAAAAACTTTCTGGACTTCTCTGTTCTTATTTATAAAATGAGAGGTTTTATTAAGAGATTGATTTTAGAGCTAGACTGTCTGGAAAGTAATTATTTCTCTGTTTAATAGAAGAAAGTGAAAGACTTAGAAAATTTTAGTATTTGCAGTGATAATCCTTAACAGTGTCTTATAAAGTAAGCATTAAAGTTTGTTTTATCTTGAAATATGATGTATTGAAATATATTTGCTAAATAAATTTCACTTTTGTGTCTTTCTTTCAAAACTAGTCAACATCTCCATGAATTTCCACTAATACTCATTTTTGGAATAGCCACATCTCCTATTATCATCCACCGATTGCTTCCTCATGCAGTATCATCTCTATTGTGCATAGAATTGTTCCAATCTTTGTCTTGTAAGGAGCACCTGACTACGGTACTCGATAAGGTAAAAAGAATAAGTTTTACCAGTGAAATAGGATGAAAAGAAAACTGCCAATAATGGATTGTTAAGATAATTGTTAATGATAAGCCTCTACAACTCTCTGAGTACTGTATTGAACATATTTCTTCACATACTTTAATATTTTTACTTAATAATTTTTGTAGTGTTTTATAGTTTTACAGTGATTTTGTATATTACCTCTTTAGGTAAAATATAAGCTTTATGAAAAGAGTGATCATATCTATGTGCTTAATCTCTTTATATCTTTACTCAGTAGAAAATTATAGGTTTATAATGTAAATTTTTACAGAATTTGTAGACTTTGTAGTAACAATATATTTTGACTCTTACATTTTGGTTTTTCTAATTTTTATTTTTTTGAGAATGAGTCTAGCTCTGTCATCCAGGCTGGAGTGCAGTGACGAAATCTTGGCTCACTGCAACCTCCGCCTCCCAGGTTCAAGTGATTCTCCTGCCTCAGCATCTCGAGTAGCTGGGACTACATGAGGTGCACCACCACGCCTGGCTAATTTGTATTTTTAGTAGACACAGGCTGGTCTGGAACTCCTGACCTCAAGTGATCTACCTGCCTTGGCCTCCCAAAGTGCTGGGATTACAGGCATGAGCCACCACACCCAGCCTGACTCTTACATTTTGTATAAAATGATTTGAAGTTTTTAGTGGACTGTTTCCTAACTGATTTGTCATGCAGCTCTTGACAACAAATAAATACTAACATTTTCCTAGACCTTAGCAACTAAAGTTAATTAACTGTGTTTCTACATAAATGCAAGTATGATTCTTTAATATTGACTGTGTTAATCTGTTCTCATGCTGCTGATAAAGACACACCTGAGACTGGGGAATTTACAAAAGAAAGAGGTTTAATGGACTCATAGTTCCACTTGGCTGGGGAGGCCTCACAATCATGGTGGAAGGCAAGGAGGAGCAAGTCACATCCTACATGGATGGCAGCAGGCAAAGTGAGAGAGCTTGTACAGGGGAACTCCTCTTTATAAAACCATCAGATCTCGTGAGACTTATTCACTATCATGAGAACAGCACAGGAAAGACTTGCTCCCATGATTCGATTACCACCCAATAGGTCCCTCCCACAGCACTTGGGAATTCAAGATGAGATTTGGGTGGGGACCCAGCCAAACCATATCATTCTGCCCCTGGCCCCTCCGAAATCACATGTCCTCACATTTCAAAACCAATCATGCCTTCCCAACAGTCCCCCAAAGTCTTAACTCATTTCAGCATTAACTCAATAGTCCACAGTCCAAAGTCTCATCCGAGACAAGGCAAGTCCCTTCTGCCTATGAGCCTGTAGAATCAAAAGCAAGTTAGTTACTTCCTAGATACAATGGGGGTACAGGCATTGGGTAAATACAGCCATTCCAAATGGGAGAAATTGGCCAAAACAAAGGAGTTACAGGCCTCATGCAAATCTGAAATCCAGCGAGGTAGTCAAATCTTACAGCTCCAGATGATCTCCTTTGACTCATTTCTCACATCCAGGTCATGCTGACACAAGAGGTGGGTTCCCATGGTCTTTGGCAACTTCACCCCTGTGGCTTTGCAGGTTACAGCCTCCCTCCTGGCTGCCTTCATGGGCTGGTGTTAAGTGTCTGCAGCTTTTCCAGGCACACGGTGCAAGCTATCGGCGGATCTACCATTCTGGGGTGTAGAGGATGGTAGCCCTCTTCTCACAGCTCCACTAGGCAGTGCCCCAGTAAGGACTGTGTGTGGGGACTCCGACCCTACATTTCACTTTCGCACTGCCCTAGCAGAGGTTCTCCATCAGGACCCCGCCCCTACAGCAAACTTCTGCCTGGACACCCAGGCTTTTCCATATATCTCCTGAAATCTAGATGGAGGTTCCCAAACCCCAGTTCTTCTGTGCACTCACAGGCTCAACACGATGTGGAAGCTGCCAGGGCTTGGGGCTTGCACACTCTGCAGCCATGGCCCAAACTTTGTGTTGGCCCTTTTCAGCCACAGCTGGAGTGGCTAGGACACAGCACCAACTTCCTAAGCTGCACACAGCACGGGGACTCTGGGCCTAGCCCATGAAATCACTTTTTCCTCCTAGGTCTCCAGGCTTGTGACGGGAGGGGCTGCCATGAAGACCTCTGACATGCCCTGGAGATATTTTCCCCATTGTTTTGGGGATTAACATTTGGCTCTTTGTTACTTAGGAAATTTCTGCAGCTGACTTGAATTTCTCCTCAGAAATGGGATTTTCTTTTCTATCTCATTGTCAGGCTGCAAATTTTCCAAACTTTTATGCCCTGCTTCCCTCATAAAATGGAATGCCTTTAACAGCACTCAAGTCACCTCTTGAATGCTTTGCTGCTTAGACATTTTTTCCTCAAGATACCCAAAATCATCTCCCTCAAGTTCAAAGTTCCACAAATCTCTGGGGCAGGGGCAAAATGCCGCCAGTCTCTTTGCTAAAACATAACAAGAGTCACCTTTGCTCCAGTTTCCAACAAGTTTGTCATCTCCATCTGAGACCCCCTCAGCCTGTTTCATTGTCCATATCATTATCAGCATTTTGGTCAAAAACATTCAATAAGTCTGTAGGTAGTTCCAAACTTTCCCACATTTTCCTGTCTTCTGAGCCCTCTTAACTGTTCCAACCTCTGCCTGTCATCCAGTTCCAAAGTCACTTCTACATTTTTGGGTATCTTTTCAGCAGTGCCCCATTCTACTGGTACCAATTTACTGTAGTAGTCTGTTCTCACACTGCTGATAAAGACGTAGGTGAAACTGGGCAATTTACAAAAGAAAGAGGTTTAATGGACTCACAGTTCCACATGGCTGGGGAGGCCTCACAATCACGGTGGAAGGCAAGGAGGAGCAAGTCACATTTTACATGGATGGTAGCAGGCAAAGAGAGAGAGCTTGTGCAGGGGAACTCCTCTTTATAAAACCATCAGATTTCATAAGACTTATTCACTATCATGAGAACAGCATGGGAAAGACTTTTCCCCATGATTCAGTTACCTCCCACCAGGTCCCTCCCACAGCACTTGGGAATTCAAGATGAGATTTGGGTGGGGACACAGCCAAACCATATCATTGACCTTTCCCAAATTGCTTCTGGACTCACCTCCTTTAAGATGTGCTTTATGCTGCTTATTTAAGGTAAACTAATAACAACCTGCCCACTAGCCACTTACACATGGGTTTTAGTGTTTTTCTTTTTTTCCATAAAGGTGATTTATAGACACTTTAAGGAAAATGTTTTCAAGCTACAATTTTTAAATTTGCTTGGCTAGGCAGGAAAGGGTGGCAAGCACCTATAATCCCTTTTACTTGGTAGGCTGAGGTGGGAGGATCACTTGAGCCCAGAAGTTCAAGGCTACAGTGAGCTATGATGCCACCACTGCACTCCAGCCTGGGCAAAAGAGCAAGACCTTTCCTCTACAAAAAAAAAAAAAAAACTTGGTTATAGCCAAATTCAATTGGCCTTTTACAACTATGTTTCTGTTTAAGAAGCCTTGTGTGACTTTTCATTTTCAGGTATAAAACATCACTATAGACTATTGAAAATTAGCCAAATAATACAAATTCAGCTATTCTATACTTTTGAAATAGACGTCTGTGAAATAGACATTTCTGTTTCTCTTTCAATAATACATAATATGTTACTCTTCACCAATTTGAATCAGCAGGAATGAAAAAAATCTCATCTGGTAATAAGAATTGCCAAAGCCTGCAGCTTCTTCAGTGGTTTCTGGTGAGGAAAATAAAAAGAATCATATAGTTAATAGGTGGTATTTTTTAAAATCAGGAATTTGATGTAAGATGGTATAGATCTTTGGTTCTGAAGATATAGTATAAGTAGCTTCTTTTTGTTTCTCTTGTGTAAATTAACTTAAAATTTTTGTTGACATTTGAGCTTAAAAAACTAGCTATTAATCGCAGCTTTCATAGTTAACCGTGTCATAGTATCATTCTTTGCCTCATTATTAATACTTAGTATTTATGAAGAGTGAAGACTAACAAGGAGTGTGTCCCCCTCCCTTTTAATCTCTTTCAGCTACTTCTTACAACTCAGTTTCCCTTTAAAATAAATGAAAAAGTATTACAGGTTCTGACCAACATTTTTTTGTATCATGATTTCTCAATTCAAAACTTTATAAAAGGACTTCAGGTAAGAACACAGTAATGGGTTTGAAAATTCTCAAGCTGATTCTAAATAATTTGCACATTATTTCAGGCTGTCTAGTGTGACAGGCATTTTAAATGGCAAAATCTAGAATAAGTAAATTCCAGTTATTTTATTCTAGGTTCTACAATTCCTTTGTTACCTTGCAGCAAAATGTAGAGAATACATTCATTAGGATATTAATAATGGGAAAAGACTTCTATTCCAGCAATTCTTAACCATTTTGGGGGTAGGGACAAGGGGACTTTTTTGGTTTGTTTCCGAGACTCTCATGAAAGCTTATGGACTTTTTCTGCCAAGGAAATTCTATATATGAGGGGTCAGCAAATTTCTGTAAAGGGCCAGATATTAAACATTTTTAGCTTTTTTTTTCTCGAGATATAGTCTCACTTTGTTGCCCAGGCTGGAGTGCAGTGGCACAATCTCAGCTCACTGCAACCTTCGCCTCCCGGGTTCAAGCAATTCTTCTACCTCAGCCTCCCATGTAGCTGGGATTACAGGTGCGTGCCACCACGCCTGGCTGATTTTTGTATATTTAATAGAAACAGGGCTTCACCATGTTGGCCAGGCTGGTCTCGAACTCCTGACCTCAGGTGATCCACCCACCTTGGCTCCCAGAGTGCTGGGATTACAGGCATGAGCCACTACGCCCGCCCATTTTTAGCTTTGCATGCTACATGTGGTCACTGCTGTTTCTGTTTCTGTTTCTTCTTTAATAATCCTTTAAAGATATGAAAAACGTTTTTAGTTTCTGGACCGTGCATGTGTGTGTGTGTGTGTGTGTCTCTGTAATTTGTATTCTGATACATTGGGAATGCATTTTCACTAGTTCGTGAATTGCCCGAAGCTAATTCAGGAATTTAGTTTCATGATACATGCTGTAACCTAAAAAAGATCCCCATTCTCCAGTTGTTTAAAAGTTAGTATTATTTCCTTTTCTTGGCAGCTACATTAAGTGTAGTCATTGTGAACACATGCCAGTTGTCTAGTTCATTAAAACCTATATATTATGCCAGGCACGGTGGCTCATGCCTATAATCCCAGCATTTTAGGAAGTCGAGGTGGGAGGATCACTTGAGCTTAGTAGTTTGAGACCAGCCTGAACAACATAATGCAGCCTCATCTCTACTAAAAATAAAAAAATAAGCCAGGCGTGGTGGCTTATTTACAGAGTCCCAGGTCCTCGGGAGGGTGAGGTGGGAGAATCACATGAGCCTGGGAAGTCAAAGCTGCAGTGAGCCGTAATTGTGCCACTGCACTCTAGCCTGGGTGACAGAGCAAGAGACCTGTCTCTATAAAAAACAAACAAAATTATGATTTTAAAAACCTATATATATATTAGTAACCTTTGGTGCAAAAGTTCAATTTGATAGCCAGGCGCAGTGGCTCACGCCTGTAATCCCAGCACTTTGGGAGGCCGAGGCGGGTGGATCACGAGGTCAGGAGATCGAGACCATCGTGGTTAACACGGTGAAACCCTGTCTCTACTAAAAATACAAAAAAATTAGCTGGGCGTGGTGGCGGGCACCTGTAGTCCCAGCTACTCAGGAGGCTGAGGCAGGAGAACCCAGGAGGCGGAGGCTGCAGTGAGCCGAGATAGCGCCGTTGCACTCCAGCCTGGGTGACAGAGTGAGACTCCATTAAAGAAAAAAAAAAAAAAGTTCAATTTGATAATACTTCATTTTGTGTAGTGCCTTGAAGATTATAAATTATTTCTCATGTTTTCTTCCTTCAAAAAAAGATAGCAGTGGTTTCTTTGTCTAATATGTATCTTTTCCTCCCAACTTTGACTTTTTAAAGAGTATTTTAAAAGAATAAAGCATTATTTACCTTAGGAATATGTAGAATTAAATGATATTAAGATTAAACTTTCTAAATTATTTCTTTAATTTCATTTCATTCATTTACTCATAAATATTTGTCAAGAACCTATTGTCAACCAAGCACTATGCTGAACCCTGAAGATACAGATAAAAAAGAAATCTCTGGGCTGGGCACGGTGGCCTACGCCTATAATCCCAGCACTTTGGGAGGCGGAGGCAGGCGGATCATGAGACCAGGAGTTGAGGCCAGCCTGGCCAACATGGTGAAACCCTGTCTCTACTAAAAATACAAAAAATTAGCCAGGCATGGTGGCGCATGCCTCTAATCCCAGCTACTTAGGGGGCTGAGGCAGGAGATCGCCTAAACCTGGGAGGTGGAGGTTGTAGTGGGCGAGTGAGCGAAGATCATGCCACTACACTCCAGCCTGGGCAACAGTGTGACTCCATCTCAAAAAAAAAAAAAAAAAAAGGAAATCTCTGCCTTCAAATTGTTATTTGTTTAATGATGGAGGCAAAACAGTAAACCCACAAGTCTGAGTAGTCAGTGCTATGAAAGAAACATGCCTTGGGGTTCCATAGGAAAACAGAAGTGTATGCCTAAGAAATAGGAGCTAGCCAGGTCAAAATTTCAGGCAAAAGCAACAGTAGGGGAAGAGAGATCTGTTAGAATGCTATTGCAGTAATCTAGACAGGACATGACAAGCACTTAAATAAACTAAGGTAATGGTAGTGGAACTACAGAGGAGGAAACAAATTTGAGGATGAGATCGAATCAAAAAACTTGGTGACTAAGTAGGTGATAGGATGTTCTGTTGTTTTGTTTTGTTTTTTCTTACTTGACTTGAAGCTGAAAGGATGTTTAAGAGAGGAGTAAGATGACACAGGCTGTAGCTTGGCAGATTGGAGGTTAGTACCGTTTATTAACTGTACATGTTAATACATAGCAAAGAGCAAGGTTGTTGTGAGAAAAGGATGAGTTTCTTTTTGTATATGGTTAATTTAGGGGTGTGTTCGATATAAAGATTTTGTGCTCAGGAGAAAGATTTGGACTGGAAATAGATATTTAGGACTTATCCTTAAAAGGTGGCTGTTAAAGTCATGTTATAAGGATGAAATGTCAGCTAGAGGGAGTAAGGAAAGGCTAAGGGCAGCACCTTAAGGCAAACTGACCTGTAAAACTGAGCAGTAGAAAATGAGACTAAAAACAAGGAGAACCAATAGAAAGTGGTGGAGTACCACTGAAGCCAAGAGAAAAAGAGATTCAGGAAATAGAAACTGTACTCTAAATACCTTGAGACAGAAAATAAAGGACATTAACCAAGTTACGTAATCTCTCAGGGTCTCAGTTTTCTCATTTGTAAAATAAGGCAATCAGATTAGATGATTTTATGGTTTCCTGATAATTTATTAAGCACTTTCTTTATGCTTGACACTTTACTAAACTATTTACATGGTTTTTTTGTTTTTGTTTCTTTTTGAGATGGAGTTTCGCTCTGTTGCCCAGGCTGGAGTGCAGTGGCATAATATGAGCTCACTGCAACCTCCGCCTCCCGATTTCAAGTGATCCTCCTGCCTCAGCCTCCTGAGTAGCTAGGATTACAGGCATGCGCCACCACGCCTGGCTAATTTTGTATTTTTAGTAGAGATGGGGTTTCACCATGTTGGTCAGGCTGGTCTCGAACTTCTGACCTCCGGTGATCTGCTCACCTTGGCCTCCCAAAGTCCTGATATTATAGGCGTGAGCCACCATGCCTGGCCTACGTGGTTTTATTCATGTGTATTATCCTCAGTTTTGCACATGAAGAAATTAAGATTTAAGTTAAGTGGCTTTGCCAAGGTCACACCACTAACAAGTGACAGCATCTTTAGACCTCATTTCTCCAGTTTTCCTAGTCCTCAGTGGAAAATATTGGTAAGTCCTGATTTCTACTTGAGACAGAGTCTCACTCTGTTGCCCAGGCTGGTCTCAAACTCCTGAGCTCAAGCGATCTTCCATCTTAGTTTCCTGAGTAACTAGGACTATGTAATTCCTGATTTCCGTAGGATGTACAACGGGACATATTATCATTCTGTGTGTTTTAGCCTTCCCTTCAGTAGGTAGATATGTTAACCAACTTGTTGATTGACCCAGATATTGAAAACACACTTGAACAAAATAGTTAAGTGATAATGGGTTCATATCCTATTTGTAGCTCTACTGTAACTTCTGTGGCTTCCTTCTATTCCTCTTCTGCAGCAAGCCCCTTAGCCTGTTTAGTTTTTATTTTTCTTGTGTCTGAAAAGTAGTGTTAACATTGGGATAAGCATTATCACTTTGACATAATTAGAAAAGATAAGAAACAAAATTATGTTAATATGTGCAAAAGTAATTTAGCACCCACAGTTGCTTTCTATTTTGTACTTGTTTCTAAGTTAGGCAGGCCCTTTGCATTACAGCCTTAGAGAATGGACTATTTTGGAAGATTTCCTCTAGCCTTGGGTGTCTTGTTGTCAGCATTATAAACTCAGAAATTCATTATCAGTTCCCCCAGGAAGGATCAAGCCCAAGATTATTGATTCATCCCAAACAAATACCTTAAGATGGATATGTAACCTAACATGCTAATTTATTAATTTGTGATGAGGAGTGACCAGTATCAGGGTACCCAAAAATACCAAACTGGTCAAGCAAAGTTTGCTTAGAATCAACATAATGAACATTTGCATAGTCTTGCGAGTTATACCAGTTTCTAGGTATAAAACTCAAGACTATCCAAATGTATATAAGATTATCCAAATGTTCATTATGTTGATTCTAAGCAAACTGAATGTTAGAATCTGGAAAATTGTCTTCCCTTCTACCATAGAGCCCACAGCATTCTATTATTAGAATACTTAATACTTACCAGATAGTACACCATGTTTTCCTCCATGGGAAAAAAATTAATTTGAAAAGATAAATTTTCATCATTCACTTTAATCCATAGGCACAGCTCCTACCATTGTAGCATTATTTTTTTGTAACAGACCAGTTTTTACCCTGATTTTAG
This sequence comes from Symphalangus syndactylus, assembly GCF_028878055.3. Classification (NCBI taxonomy): domain Eukaryota; kingdom Metazoa; phylum Chordata; class Mammalia; order Primates; family Hylobatidae; genus Symphalangus; species Symphalangus syndactylus. The sequence goes on from NC_072424.2 coordinate 65,413,551, forward strand.
ATTGGCATTTTCTTATGATTTTTGGGGTATCTATTAGACCCTTAAGTTAAACCTCAGTTTGGTCCACACCACATTTATAATTATTATGTGTTGCTTTTGCAGATAGCTATTCTATCCTTTTATATTAGTTTATCTTAGTTTGTATTTCAAAGATTACCATTTTCTGACCTTCTTCACGGAATTGGAACCTTAAAATATGAGAGTTATATAGCCATTTTTATGTTGTTTGCAGTATTATTGTGACATTATTAAATATATTAGTGCCATAAATACTTTGGCTCTTTAAAAAAAATCCTTAAAATTGAGCAGATGTAGTGCAATAGATTTACTGCCAAAATATAACAAATATGTTTCATCTTCACATGTCTTTCAGCTTTCTCTATTAGAGCATTTCTATTCCCAGCCCTTAAGTGTCCTGTGCTGTAATCTTCCAGAAGCCAAAAGAAGAATAAATTTTTTATCAAATAATCAATGTGAAAACATCCGACGTCTTCCATCTTTTAGGAGGTAAAAAGAGAAGTACATATTTAACACATACTATACTAGAATTTGGTACTAAATAAGAGATCTCAGATCCAGTTATTTCTGAAGTAGGGAAAGGAATAGTAACCTATTCTGTTTTTAATTGTGGGATTTCCTTGTTGGATTTGAAAATTTGGCAAAAAGAAAAGTATTTTTACAAAGGGACATAATTTGCAAGTTCTCCAGAGTTACTTTTTAGAAATAACATTTCCTATTCCTGGGGTTTATGGCCTTTTTTAATGTTTATATCTATAGACTATGAAATCCAGCTGATTTAAGGAGTTTAAAATTGCCATTAAACCATAAATGTCATACTGAATTTATTTTTGTGAAGAAATGAAAAAAATGGCTACCAGTCTAGGTAGTTCTTTTTCCCAATATGCTATTTAAATATGTTGAATGTTTAATTTTCCCTTTTTGTGTTTGGAATGGTAAAAATTCTAGGTACGTGGAAAAGCAAGCTTCAGAAAAGCAAGTTGCGCTCTTGACCAATGAGAGATGTTTGAAGGTAGGAATGTGAATGTGTTTCAATTTCATTCTCTTTTTCCTTTCATAAAGAAGAATATGCACATAACATTTATGGAGTTAATAAAACATATCTGTGCATCTTAATATTTATACAGTGAAGTACTGGGTCTTGATAGTCAACTAGGAATGTGAGTTTTAAAGATGACATAAAACCTTAGCTCTAAAAGATGAGGCTTTTTTTAATCAAGAAAAAATATTAAACACCAAGTTTCTCTTGTGGCCTATTTTGAAAGCACCTTTAGATCTATAGAGATCTGCTATGTGAATCTTTTTCCACCTAGCAGTTTTGGAATCTGCCAGCAATTTCATTGTAATGTTCTTTCTAAAGGCTGTGATAAATAAAAGCATTTAGAAGCCAGGCAACTTAGGCGTCTGCTGCTAAGTGGGTATTGATTTGATTTGAAGAAATATCATTATATATTGATAATATAATGCTAGGAAAGAAGTAATGAGCTTAGAAAATTATCAGTGAGCTGTACAACATAGGGAATATCAAAAGAAGGAAAGCTTTTTTCTTCCTTGAATAAATAATACTTGGATATAGTATATAATTCAAAAGGTAAAGATAATATACAGTGAAAAGCTTCCTTTCACCTCTGTCTTCCAACTACCCATGTCCCTTCCCTGGATACAGCCAGTGTTACTAGTTTCTTATATTTCATTCTAGATATAGTCTCCATACATACAAGTAATTATATTATATTTTGGCCGTTGCTGCCTTCTTACAATATTCTGCACCTTGTTTTATTTTGTACTTAATCTTGGAAATCGTTCCATATTAGTACTGAAGAGTGACATAGTAGTCTATTGAATTAATGTACCTTTTTTAAGAACATGTCTCTTACTGATGAGCATTTAGAAACACATAATGTCACATTTATTTTCATACTCCTCATGCCTTTTTTAGGAAAAAGTTGTTAGAATATTGTAATGATAGTAAGATGAGATTGAAGGTAAGCCATAGTGCTAAAGATGAGTTTTGGTAATACGTATGATTTTCAGATTTTGAGCAAGAGAATGTTAGATCTTATACATGTACAATTGTATATCAATTTAAAAAATTAAACGTGTTTTAAACATACAATTTTAAACATACAATTTAAAAATTGTATATCAATTTAAAAAATTAAAATGTGTTTTAAAAAATGTTAGGTTCTAGAGGGCATGTGTTTACCTCCATTGGTAATTTGTGCCCATTATAAAAGCTCAAAAAATATTCAGAATGGCTTTTATTAAACCTTTTATTAAACATTATTTCTAATGTAGAGTCCACACTGGGCTGTAATATAAAGTCACTTCTAGATTGGGCTCAATAATCATTTTAGTAATCTCTGTAATGCCTTCAGAGCAGTGTAGGAGGTTCTCAGACCTCCATGCAGGTTGTTTTGCTGGGAAGAAATTTAAGAACTAGTGAGAAAGAATGTGTGCATGTTTATTGAGTCTTTGAAGATTAGCTAGATTAGCTCTCTGCTGAGTCAGCTAGTTGCCAAGTCCATTTCCTGCTAGAACTTTCTGTCAGAGTGTATTTCAGAAGCCAGGAGTACCTTTAACCATTGAGATGACAGAGGGAGAGAATGTCTAGGCTAGTGTATTATAGAAATTGCCTGACATTGGTCAGGCACGGTGGCTCACGCCTATCATCACAGCACTCTGTGAGGCCTGGCTTCGTGGATCACTTGAGGTGAGGAGTTCAAGACCAGTCTGGCCAACATAGTGAAACCCCATCTCTACTAAAAATACAAAAATTAGCTGGGCGTGGTGGCGCATGCCTGTAGTCCCAGCTACTCAGGAGGCTGAAGCAGGAGAATTGCTGGAACCTGGGAGGCGGAGGCTGTGGTGAACCAAGATTGCACCACTGCACTCCAGCCTGGGTGACAGAGCAAGACTCTGTCTTTAAAAAAAAAAAAAAAAAAAGAGCCTGACATTGATGTCTGCTTTTCAGTGACTTTTTACATATTTTCTTAGCATTTATTTATACTATCCTTGTTCTTGTTGCACTGTCAGTTTTGCTTGTTATGATCTTTGGTGTATTCATTTTCAAATTACATACTTTGTCATTTAAGCGCATGTTTTCTAGAGACTTATACAGTGAGAAATATGAAGAAGCACAGAGATTTGTACCCTTACCCTGAAAAAGTTACCTGCAGGCTACCTGCTGAAATCAAAAGACAGAAAATGTCTAAGAAAAAATGAATGTTTTAGGCCAGACACAGTGGCTCACTCCTGTAATCCCAGCATTTTGGGAATCTGAGGTGGACGGATCACTTGAAGTCAGGAGTTCAAGACCAGCCTGGCCAATATGGTGAAACCTTGTCTCTACTAAAAATACAAAAATTAGCCGGGCATAGTGGTGCACGCCTATAATCTGAGGTACTCCACAGGCTGAGGCAGGAGAATCACTTGAACCTGGGAGGTGGAGGTTGCAGTGAGCCAAGATCATGCCCTAGCCTGGGCAACAAAGCAAGACTCTGTTTCAAAAAACAAAAACAAAACAAAAGAATGTGTCTATTGATTTTTTAGTTTAGAGTAAAAGTATCTTTGAATATTCTCATAATAATGCTTCTCTTTTTATAGTTTTGTAAAAATACATGACAATCAATAATGTGGTACTACAAAATATAGGAAATTTTGTATTTGAACTGCAGTTACTCATTAGCTATGTATATTTAAGAAAATCACTTACCTTATTTAAGCCGCAATTTTCTTTCTTTCTTTTTTTTATTATACTTTAAGTTCTAGGATACATATGCACAACGTGCAGGTTTGTTACATGGGTATATGTGTGCCATGTTGGTTTGCTGCACCCATCAACTCGTCAACTCGTCATTTACATTAGGTATATCTCCTAATGCTATCCTTCCCCCAGCACCCCCACCCACCAACAGGCCCTGGTGTGTGATGTTCCCCGCCCTGTGTCCATGTGTTCTCATTGTTCAACTCCCACTTTGAGTGAGAACATGCGGTGTTTGGTTTTCTGTCCTTGTGATAATTTGCTGAGAATGATGGTTTCGAGCTTCATCCATGTCCCTGCAAATGACATGAACTCATCCTTTTTTATGGCTGCATAGTATTCCATGGTGTATATGTGCCACATTTTCTTAATCCAGTCTATCATTGATGGACATTTGGGTTGGTTCCAAGTCTTTGCTATTGTGAATAGTGCCACAATAAACATACGTGTGCATGTGTCTTTATAGTTGTATAATTTATAATCCTTTGGGTATATACCCAGTAATGGGATTGCTGGGTCAAATGGTATTTCTAGTTCTAGATCCTTGAGGAATCACCACACTGTCTTCCACAATGGTTGAACTAATTTACATTCCTACCAACAGTGTAAAAGTGTTCCTATTTCTCCACATTCTCTCCAGTATCTGTTGTTCCCTGACTTTTTAATGACCACCATTCTGACTGGTGTGAGATGGTATCTCATTGTGGTTTTGATTTGCATTTCTCTGATAACCAGTGATGATGAGCATTTTTTCATGTGTCTGTTGGCTGCATAAATGTCTTCTTTTGAGAAGTGTCTGTTCATATCCTTTGCCCACTGTTTGAAGGGGTTATTTTTTTCTTGTACATTTGTTTAACTTCTTTGTAGATTCTGGATATTAGCCCTTTGTCAGATGGGTAGATTGCAAAAATTTTCTCCCATTCTGTAGATTGTCTGTTCACTCTAATGACAGTTTATTTTCCTGTGCAGAAGCTCTTTAGTTTAATTAGATCCCATTTGTCGATTTTGGCTTTTGTTGCCATTGCTTTTGGTGTTTCAGTCATGAAGTCTTTGCCCATGCCTATGTCTTGGTATTGCCTAGGTTTTCTTCTAGGGTTTTTATGGTTTTAGGTCTTACATTTAAGTCTTGAATCCATCTTGAATTAATTTTTTATAAGATTAAGGAAGGGATCCAGTTTCAGCTTTCTACATATGGCTAGCCAGTTTTCCCAGCACCATTTATTAAATAGGGAATCCTTTCCCCATTTCTTGTTTTTGTCAGGTTTGTCAAAGATCAGATGGTTGTAGATGTGTGGTGTTATTTCTGAGGCCTCTGTTCTGTTCCATTGGTCCATATCTCTGTTTTGGTACCAGTACCATGCTGTTTTGGTTACTGTAGCCTTGTAGTATAGTTTGAAGTCAGGTAGCGTGATGCCTCCAACTTTGTTCTTTTTGCTTAGGATTGTCTTGACAATGCTGGCTCTTTTTTGGTGCCATATGAACTTTAAAGTAGTTTTTTCCAATTCTGTGAAGAAAGTCATTGGTAGCTTGATGGGGATGACATTGAATCTATAAATTACCTTGAGCAGTATGGCCATTTTCACGGTATTGAGTCTTCCTATCCATGAGCATGGAATGTTCTTCCATTTGTTTGTGTCCTCTTTTATTTCACTGAGCAGTGGTTTGTAATTCTCCTTGAAGAGGTCCTTCACATCCCTTGTAAGTTGGATTCCTAGGTATTTTATTCTCTTTGTAGTAATCGTGAATGGGAGCTATTTAAGCCTCAATTTTCTTATATACAAAGTAGGATAATAGGCTGGGTGTGGTGGCCCATGCCTGTAATCTCAGCACTTTGGGAGGCCGAGGCAGGCAGATCACTTGAGGCCAGGAGTTTGAGACCAGCCTGGACAGCATAGCAAAACCCCTTCTCTACTAAAAATACAAAAAAATTGTCCAAGTGTGGTGGTGTGTGCTTGTTAACCCAGCTACTTGGGAGGCTGAGACACTAGAATCCCTTGAACCAGGGAGGCAGAGGTTATAGTGAGCTGAGATAGCACCACTGCACTCCAGCCTGGGCAACACAGCATGACTCTGTCTCAAAAAAAAAAAAAAAAAAAAGTAGGATAATAATTCCTAGTATGATTTTTTCATAGGGTTAGTAATAATCAAAGTTTGTTCAGCAAATAAAAGTGATTTGAGGCTGGGCACAGTGGCTTACGCCTGTAATCCCAGCACTTTGGGAGGCAGAGGCGGGTGGATCACGAGGTCAGGAGATCGAGACCATCCTGGCTAACACAGGGAAACCCCGTCTCTACTAAAAATACAAAAAATTAGCTGGGCATGGTGGCAGTCGCCTGTAGTCCCAGCTACTCGGAAGGCTGAGGCAGGAGATTGGCATGAACCCGGGAGGCAGAGCTTGCAGTGAGCCAAGATCGTGCCACTGCACTCTAGCCTGCGCGACAGAGTGAGACTTCGTCTCAAAAAAAATAAAAATAAAAATAAAGTGATTTGAAAACAAATATGACAATAAAACTTTTATAAATGAACATAATAGCTTCTTATATATTTTTCACTCATAAAAATTAAGATCAATATGAACACATTTTATTTATTTATTTATTTTTATTTTATTTTATTTTTTTTGAGGTGGAGTTTTGTTCTTGTTGCCCAGGGTGGAGTGTAATGGCGAGATCTTGGCTCACTGCAACCTCCACCTCCCAGGTTCAAGCAATTCTCCTGCCTCAGCCTCCCAAGTAGCTGGGGTTACAGGTGCCTACCACCACATCCGGCTAATTTTTTGTATTTTTAGTAGAGACGGGGTTTCACCATGTTGGCCAGGCTGGTCTCAAACTCCCGACTTCAGATAATCCACCTGCCTCAGCCCCACAAAGTGCTGGGATTACAGGTGTGAGCCACCGCGCCCAGCGATTTTTTTTTTTTCTTTTTTGAGGGGGTCTCGCTCTATCGCCCAGGCTAGAGTGTAGTGGCACGATCTCAGCTCACTGCAACCTCCACCTCCTGGGTTCAAGCCATTCTCCTGCCTCATCCTCCCTCGTAGCTGGGATTAGAGGCATGGGTCACCACACCCGGCTAATTTTTGTATTTTTAGTAGAGACAGGGTTTCACCATTTTAGCCAGGCTGGTCTTGAACTCCTGACCTCAAGTGATCCGCCCGCCTAGGCCTCCCAAAGTGCTGGTATTACAGACGTGAGCCACCGCACCCAGCCAATATGAACACATTTCAATGTGTGTAAAGATGTATATACATTTTTATGTATTATAATATACAATCTATATGTAATATTTATAATACTCTTATGTTATATAGTTGTATAGACATGCCTACCATTAGAGTTTATCATTTTGTGCCCATTTTCTATATTCAAGTATCTAAGAGATGGACCTCACAGAATATTCTAGAGAAATTTACAGTCTGTGTAACTGGAAACCACACTTTAAGAACTACTAAGTTAGACTGCCTCCCTAGGAGGAAGCATTTGTTATTGTTTCCCCCATCACCTTATTTTCTTAAGCTAGAACTAATCTATTAAGTTCCCACCTAAACAAGTGATTGATCTCAGTTATCCTCTGACTAGAATCAAGATGTTAACAAAAACCTTTAACTCCCTCAAAATTATGGATGCACTGCTTCAAAACTATTTGTCAGCTTTGAATTTAATGAACTCAGTAATGGGTTTTTTAAAAAGTGTACTTTTAAATGTAAAAATTTAGCTGACTAAAACTAACACAGGAACAGAAAACCAAGCACCACGTGTTCTCATTTGTGAGTGGGAGCTGAACAATGAGAACACAGGTCGGAGGGAGAGCATCAGGATAAACAGCTAATGCATGCGGGGCTTAATACCTAGGTGATGGGTTGATAGGTGCAGCAAACCATTATGGCACACGTTTACCTAAGTAAGAAACCTGCACGTCCTGCACATGTATCCCAGAACTTAAAATAAAATAAAATTTAAAACTTTACCTGACTAAACAATGTACATTTGTAGGTGATTTGCTAGGAATTTCCTACTAAGGAGGGACATTAGAAGACCTGGTACAGCTGATGAAATACTAAAAATCTTCATACTATGTAGAAAGCTTAGATTCATTCCCTTGCAGGTGACAATTGAAGTTTTATTATTCTTACTTGTTAATGTTTCGTGTCTTTATACCTATTTTCCCAACTCGATTTTAAATCCTTTTAGAGTGGGAAATAAACCTGGAACTCCTTTAGCACCCTCATTTCACAAATGAAGAACTGCAGCCAAGAGAAAGGAAGTGAAATATCTGATGTCACAGAGCAAGTTCGTGGTAGAGTAAGGACTTCTTTTCACCGTTTGGTATGCTTATCATGGTGTCTCATGAACAAAAGGCACAAAATCAGTTCATGAGTTTGATGGAGACCTGCCTTTCACCTTTGCCCCCACCTCTTTCTATTTCTTTTGTCAGACCTACAGGGCAGACAGGGGGAAGAAAATTTCTTAGAAAAAATAATAAATGGAAAAGTAAAGGAAAAAGGAAAACAATCGCAGTCTATCAAATGTGATCAAATGAGCTAGGCATTAGCCTAGTGCGTCAAGAATTAATCATTTAAATTCAAACTCTTTGTCAAGTGCTTGTCTTGATCTACACTGCTGAGGTAGGAATATGGAGAACAAAAGGCAGAGACAGATGAGAAGACTAGCACTCTTGCCACATAAGTGCTAGGAGAAAGCTGTGGTTTGGCATTCTTATTAGATAGCAGTAATACACTAAGTCTGGAAAACACTGCCAGCCAGCATTTTTCTCTAATGAGAGAAATAAGGCTTAGTTATAACAAGATGATAAATGAGAAAGTGCTGTGTTCTTAGACAGCTGGTATCTCTTAATCCTAAAATTCAACAGTCTGTTTTACCAGTTTTTAATGATCAGTGGATTGATTGAAATTACAGAAGTTTATAGTCATTTTTACATACTTTATTTTATAATCTGAGGTCACTGTTCACCCCTATACATACAATTCTAGAGATAAAAGTGGTAAGTACTATGGAAGTAGAAGAGAGGTGAATGCACGGCAAATGTAATTCTGCCTAGCCTTTTTTTCTTTACCTATATAAGTTTTACATATCTATTGACTTCTCCTCCAGAGAAAGCAGCTAGCTCAATAACGATAGGGGCTCTGTCATATAAGTAAACAATGATATATGATTTTTAAAAAATAGATTCAAGGGGTTACAGGTGCAGGTTTGTTACATATTGGATGATGGTGAGGTTTTGGCTTCTAGTGTGACCATCACCTGAACAGTGAACATTGTACCTAATAAATAATTTCTCCAGCCGGATGCGGTGGCTCACGCCTGTAGTCCCAGCACTTTGGGAGGCCGAGGCAGGCAGATCACAAGGTCAGGAGATCAAGACCATCCTGGCTAACATGGTGAAACCCCGTCTCTACTAAAAATACAAAAAATTAACCGGGCGTAGTGGCGGGCGCCTGTATTCCCAGCTACTCGGGAGGCTGAGGCAGGAGAATGGTGTGAACCCAGGAGGCGGAGCTTGCAGTGAGCCAAGATCGTGCCACTGCACTCCAGCCTGGGCGATAGAGCGAGACTCCATCTCAAAAAATAACAATAATAATAATAATTTCACTGCCCTCACCCCTCCCAACCCTACCCCTTTTGGAGTCCACAGTGTCTGTTATTTTCCTCTGTATATACATGTGTACCTATTATTTAGCTCTCACGTATATGTGAGAACATGCGGTATTTGATTTTCTGTTTCTGAGTTCTTTCACTTAGCATACTGGCCTCCTGCTCCATCCATGTTGCTGCAAAAGACATGCTATCAGTGAATGATTTTTGTATGAATAACAGACAGGATTGATGAGGTTGGAGATGACTAATTTAAGAGGGTGTATTGCACATTAAGAGGCAACCCACAGTCTAATGTAAATGTGTTTTTTAAACATACATTTAAAAAAATATGTTAGAACCAATATTTACATATTGAGAAATTTTGCGTTACAAATTCAGACTTTTGAAAAATCAGGAAATCTAGACCACATCCAGCAAGACAAAGTATGGTTGCTCTTGCTTAAAAGAGAGACTGAGGCTGGGCACAGTGGCTCACACCTGTAATCCCAGCACTTCGGGAGGGCGAGGCAAGCAGATCAGCCTGGGCAACATAATGAGACCCCATCTCTAAAAAAATTAGCCAGGTGTGGTGGTGTGCACCCATATATAGTCCCACCTACTTATAAGGCTGAGACAAGAGGATCACTTGACCCTGGGAGGTCAAGGCTGCAGTGAGCTGAGATTGCACCACTGCATTCCAGCCTGGTTGCTAGAGCAAGATCCTGTCTCAAAAATTAAAAATAAATAAAAGAGAGACTGAGTGTTTGGTCTTCATTCATTAATGTACTCTTCATTCAACCAATATTTTTCTAGCGCCTATTATGTGCCAGGTGTTAATCTAGGTTTTGAGAATACAGGAGTGAACCAAACAGTCAAAACATACCGTTTTCATTGTATCAGGGAGACAGACAATAAATAAGATAAATAAGTAAAATATCTGTTAGTGATAAGTGCTGAGGTAAAAACAATGAAGCAGAGAAGAAGGATATAAAGTTCCATGTGCGTGGGAAGTGGAGTCAAAATTTTAGATAAGGACCTGACTGAGAAGGTAAATTTTGAGTAAAGACCTAAAGGAAGTCACAGAGCTTGCCACTCAAGAATCTGGAGGAAGGGAATAGTGAGCAGGTAGAAAGGACCTGAGGTTGGAACATGTCTGCCATATTTGAAGAAGAGCAAGGAGGCTGCTATGTATTGCTTTGCTTTTTTTTTTTCTTTTTGAGACAGTTTCGCTCTGTCACCCAGGCTGGAGTACAGTGGTGCAATCATAGCTTGCTGCAGCCTTGACCCTCTGGGCTCAAGCAGTCTTCCCACCTCAGCCTCCTGAGTAGCTGGGACTACAGGCACATGCCACCATGCCCAGCTAATTTAAATTTTTTTTTTTCTTTTGTAGAGACAGGGTCTCTCACTATGTTGCTCACTATCAAGTTGGTCTTGAACCCCTGGGCTCAAGTGATCCTCCCGCTGTGGCCTTCCAAAGTGCTGGGATTATGGGCGTGAGCCACTATGCCATGCCTGTTTTTCTTATAGCAGAGAAATATTTCTGTTCCTTTGTCAAAAATCAGTAAAGACTAAGAAGTCTTCATGCTTAAAGAACAGAGAAAGCATATCTCTTTAGTAAATAATGCATATTCCTAGACAAAGTGTATCTCTGTAGAAAAGAATCATTCTAAACACAATTATGAAACAAAATGGTGACAGCTATGACTAGTGTGCAGAAAAAATGCCTGAAGAAAAATTTAATGAATGGAAAGTAGGGTTAATATTTCAACAGGCTTTATTTTCACATGTACATGGTATGATACTGCTGTAATGTATTAAATGGAAAATTTTTTTTTGAGATGGAGTCTCACTCTGTCACCCAGGCTGGAGTGCAACGGCGCGATCTTGGCTCACTGCAACCTCTGCCTCCCGGGTTCAAGTGATTCTCCTGCCTCAGCCTCCCAAGTAGCTGGGATTACAGGCGCCCACCACCACACCCAGCTAATTTTTGTATTTTTAGTAGAGACGGGGTTTTGCCAGGTTGGCTAGGCTGGTCTTGAACTCTGACCTCAGGTGATTCACCCGCCTCAGCCTCCCAAAGAGCTGGGATTACAGGCATGAGCCACCCTGCCCGGCCTGAAAATTTTCTCATATATCAAAACCTTTTACAGGTTTGAGTCTGTAAAATAGTGTCCATAAGTACATTAAGAATTATTGTTTTAAGGCCGGGTGCAGTGTCTCACGCAGTGTCTAATCCTAACACTTTGGGAGGCCGAGATGGGCACATCACTTGAGGTCAGAAGTTGAGACTAGCCTGGCCAACACGGTGAAACCCCGTCTCTGCTAAAAATACAAAAAATTAGCTGGGCATTGTGGCGGGCGCTTGAGCCTGGGAGGCGGAGGTTGCAGTGAGCTGAGATCACGCCACTGCACTCCAGCCTGGGCAACAGAGCAAGACTCCATCTCCAAAAACAAACAAACAAAAAAGAATTATTTGAATAAGTAAAGGCAGATACATATGTGCAGGTATCTAAGTAAGATGGAGAACTTAGAGGACATGTTATAAGAAAATGTTAATCATTTGTGATGTTTTTTGTTGCAACTGATAAAAACACATATAAATAACAATGAAATCTTTATTGTGTGGAGATTAGGTTCTAAAGTCAGCACATAAGGTGAAGATCTGGGATGGTCAAAATTACTTTTGAAAAATCCCATAGAAAGGTACGGCAAACCTTCTCTCATTCGTTAAGTCCATCATAGCCAGTCTTTTTCTCCATTGTTGGAACCAACCACCATTTCCTCAGTTGAACACCAGATGATATAGTCTGCCACATATGTTGTGTGGAACAAAACAATACAATACAAAACATTTTTTAGGCCAGTCACAGTGGCTCACACCTGTAATCCCAGCACTTTGGGAGGCTGAGGTGGGCGAATCACTTGAGGTCAGGAGATCAAGACCAGCCTGGCCAACATGGTGAAACCCTATCTCTACTAAAAATACAACATGTTAGCTGGGCATTGTGGCGGGCACCTGTAATCCCAGCTACTCAGGAGGCTGAGGCAGGAGAATCGCTTGAACCTGGGAGGTGGAGGTTGCAGTGAGCAGAGAGTGAGACTTCATCTTAAAATTTTTATTTTTATCTTAAAATAAAGTAATGATTAAAGCAAAACAAAACATTTTTTAAACACTAGAACTCTACTCAGCACAGGAATGCACCACACAGTGAAAAGTATGAAAGAACTGAGACCACCTAGGAGAAAAACATGTTTATATCCCTCATCGAACACTTATTCCAGGGCGGGTATGTTCCTTCAGTATGCAGTATTGCCCTATAGTGAGTAAAGTATTTCTTTTCTCTCCTTATCCAAGTAAATGGAATGAAGATACTCACTTCTACTGCATCACCCAGATACTTGTACACATAGCTATTCCACAAGGCAAAAGAAAATAGGTAGCACAAGTATCATGCAGTATGATTATTCAGTAATTAGTTCATTTTCTTCAAAATATTCCCCCTGTTTAAAAGCTATTTAAGCACACATCAAGGTAATTAATGGCTTTATGCCATCTGTATGTTATGGCTCACAGTAAAGAACTAAAGAACTAAACTAAAGTTTAGAACTAAAGTATACCCTCCCAATGGTGGTTAAAACAATTTTTGATTATGGCTACTTTTGTTATGATAGGAGATTTAGATTTTGTTATGATGGGAGACATAGATTTCGAAATTACCAATCAACTCAAATAATGGGAGGGAAAACATTTAGGTGCTAAAAACTTTTCTTTAATCTGCCCTGTGCTTTCAGGTAATGACCCATAGATCGTTGACCAAGGAATTGATTTCCTAAGTGAGTTGGTGTTTAGGAAGATATGTCATATTTATTGCTTTATAGAGGTTAGATTTGCTTGAATTTATTGATGTCTGAGTTATTTTCTATATGGTTGACCACTAAAAATAATGGGTATCTGCAAGATATTACTGAAATAAAGACATAGCCCAGCAAAGCCTTTATTTGACTTCTTAAAGGAGAAAAATATTGAAGACCATGGCACAGATGATAATCCTCTTAAGAAAATGTTACAGAGTAAGTGGTTATAAAAGGAATTGAGGCCTGAAAATTACTTGATAGGATATAATGTTTTAAAATCATTTCTAAACTATTTCAGGAGGCTCTAGAAAACATCTCTCTCCCGTCAACAAAACCTTTTAAAACTGATTTGTGAGATTAATCATCCATAGGTTGCTTTTTTTTTTTTTGTCTGTATCTAAATCCCTAATATGGAGAGTAGGGCTAGTTTTCAATTGTGGGTTTTTTATTTTTATACAAATGAGGTCTCACTATGTTGCTCACCCAGGTCTTAAACTTCTAAGCTCAAGCTATCCTCCTGCCTCAGCCTTCCAAAGTGCTGGGATTACAGTCGTGAGCCACTACACCTGCATAGATTTCTTAAGACACTATCCCTCATGTCATCATTCTTGCTAGATGCTAAATTATAAAGCTTATTTGCTTCAGATTTATTTATTTATTTATTTATTTATTCTTTTTTTTTTTCTTAATTGGTGAAGCAAATAAAACCAGTATTGGAGATCTCAGCAAGAGGCAGAGACTCATCAGAATCACTTGTGTTTCTGCCATAGTCTTTTCATTTTCCTCTTCAAACACACTAACACACTTGAGCAGTACTTTAGGAAAAGTATACAACATAAGCAGAACTTTAGCAAGTTCATTAGGTTGGTACCATTCCGTCTGGTGATCTCACTCTTCTGATGCTAGCAAGGTGGAGGATAAACCACCTTCCCTCGCTGTGGCACACACCAGGTGATGGGCACAGGCAAGCATCTGGTAAGGTGCTTTCCTGCACACTTGTAATTTTGGGGGCCAAAGTATTGTGGGTATGCTAGAGCTATCAGGAGATTAAAATACAGTATCAATTCTGGCATGTGTAAAGTATCACCAGACTTGATACTAAATCAGAAATGCTCAGCCTGTATTCTGGATTTTATATGTATTTCAAATTTTCATGAATTTGTAGTTTTGAATCTTCTTCAGTTTTCCAGAAATTTTATATAGCCATGAAGTAGATTGTATTATTATGCTCTTTTATTAGCTGACTTATATATTAATAATATATTCTGTGATTTTTAGGAAGAAACACAATTATTACTAGAAAACCTGCATGTTTATCATATGAATTACTTCCTGGTTTTGAGATGTCTTCATAAGTTCACCTCTTCTCTTCCCAAGTATCCACTAGGTCGACAGGTAATCCAAGCCTCCTCATTTGGAATCTATGAAGTAGGAATGTTAGTATTTTCTTGCTTTGGTTTTTGTAGCATTCAGGCATCAGAATGTGAAATGAAGCCAATCCTTACAATGAGAACACAATCTAAATCCATTCCAGCTGTACACATTACTGGTAATTGAAATTATTTTTTGTTCAGATGGCCACAGCTAGAAACAGCCATATGAATCCCAGTGGTGTTGCTTCCCCTACAATGTTTTTGTACTAAGGCATTTGAACTTTCCTTCTTTAACACTTCCTTGTCGCCTGTACTGAGAGAGCTGTTTCTCTTCCCTTAATGGAAGAAGGAATCTGTTTGAGAATGCTTGATGGTTAACCTTGCACTACACCCAGAATAAAAAGAGAAGCAGTACTTCTTCTCCTTGAAAAATTATGCTCAGCTGGCCTTTATGTTATTCCATAAACCTATCAACCATCTGTAGAGTAGCTTTTAGCAGAGGAATTCTATATTCCTAAATCATCTTAGCTCAAAGCTTTGGAGAACAAATACCAGTATGTAAGAATGACTTGTTGGCTGGGTGCAGTGACTCAAGGCAGGTGGTTCACCTGAGGTCAGCAATTCGAGACCAGCCTGGCCAACATGGTGAAACCCTGTCTCTACTAAAAATACAAAAATTAGCCCGGCATGGTGGCACACGCCTGTAGTCCCAGCTATGAGGGAGGCTGAGGCAGGAGGATGGCTTGAACCTGGGAGGCAGAGGTTGCACTGAGCTGAGATCACTGCACTCCAGCCTGGATGACAGAAGGAGACTCCGTCTAAAAAAAAAAGAATGACTTGTTCATGAGGTGATTTTTGCCATTGAGCCTTAAATGAGCCTCTTTTTCTCATTTTTCCTTTATCAGTTTCTTATTTTAAAATGACCACTGATATCAACCAATCTCAGTATAGTCTCATTTTACTTTTATGTAAATCGCATTCTTTTTTTTTTTTTTTTTGAGACAGAGTCTCGCTGTGTCGCCCAGGTTGGAGTGCAGTGGCGTGATCTCCGCTCACTGCAAGCTCCGCCTCCTGGATTCACACCATTCTCCTGCCTCAGCCTCCTGAGTAGCTGGGACTACAGACGCCCGGCTAATTTTTTGTATTTTTAGTAGAGACGGGGTTTCACCGTGTTAGCCAGGTTGGTCTCGATCTCCTGACCTTATGATCCACCTGCTTCCGCTTCCCAAAGTGCTGGGATTACAGGAGGGAGCCACCGCGCCTGGCCGTAAATTGCATTATTGTAAAGCCTGATCCATGAGATATATGCCAAGTCTATTATAATCTAAAGAAAATGACTTAATAACATTTTTTTGTGTGTGTTGACCAGAAATGATTTTGCCAAACTAGTAGTGTGTATACACTTTTGGTTCCTCACAAATGTGTTGTTCACTTACAGGTCAGAGAGTTGTACTGCACATGTTTAGAAAAGAACATATGGGATTCAGAGGAGTATGCATCAGTCTTGCAGCTGCTGAGGTAGTTTCGTTTTTTCTTGTTTTTCTGTTTTTGTCTGCTATAAGCCTGCTAGTAAGTAGCACCTTCCTCTAGAACCCTGCCTGCCAAAAAGTTTCATAAATAGCCGTGTTGTGTCTAAGAATATTTGCATGTATCTTGAATTTATCCATGTAGCCTATGATGTTTTCAATATAGCAACTATCCATTTCTTTGCTGGTTTAACCTTGCATTTGAACTTGTGGTTTTTAAAGGAAAATCCATGATTGTTTAGTCAAATACTGACACTACCCTAAGAGAGCTTAGATATGGATCATTTGAATCCAGCCAACTTTACATCATGGCAGGGAAAGCAAGTCATGAAAAGTGAGGTCACCATGTCCCCAACCTGGTTGAATGGAGGAAGAGCATCATTGGGTGATATGTACCCAGTGGTCACAGCTGACCTTGATTAGGAGCAGCAAGGAGTAGGCAGTGGCCTTGGTGCCTTCCCCCACCTTAACATTGGCTAATTCATAAATTCTTTATGTAATAATATACAAGTAAATAAGATATCTTAGTGTTAAAGTTATTATTTATATTCCTTGGTTTCACTTCTTATATGTATAGTTACTTTTTAGTCTTCCATAAAAAAATGACACTTGGATAGTTATAAGGGGAAATCACATGTGAGCTAAGTTTCGCCAAACAGTTTTATAATTTTCCTCAGAGGTTGTAAGTGCTTATATAAAAATATTTTAAAGAAGTCTGAAAACTGAATATTTATTAAGTCTTGCTTTCCTCTGGGCCCACAAGAAAAGAACAGATGGGCACAGTAGGAAGAAAATTCACACTGAAAGCACTTTAAGTCCAGAGACTTAATAATACAAATATTAGTGATCTAGCAGGTGCAGCTTAAGATAGAAAATGGATTTCATGCTATCTGGAAAAATACCTCCCC
The DNA here is from genome assembly GCF_028878055.3 of Symphalangus syndactylus. Taxonomy (NCBI): domain Eukaryota; kingdom Metazoa; phylum Chordata; class Mammalia; order Primates; family Hylobatidae; genus Symphalangus; species Symphalangus syndactylus. The sequence continues at coordinate 65,430,585 of NC_072424.2, forward strand.
ATGGAAACTAGATCGCCACTGAAAAGCTGTGTTTTATTTCATTTTTTAAAATCCCAATAAGATTTCTTTTTTCTTCTTTTTTTTTTTTTTTACCCATAAGGAAACCAAAAAATCCCAATAAGATTTCTATGTATTTATAAGCTTATGTCAACTATAGTATTTCTGAGACTTATTTTGCTTTCTATTCAAGTAAATATACCTATCTTATATACCCAATTGATTCTTTCAGGGTTTTCTCTTTTAAGCTTTGTCATTAGTAATTGTCTTCCTTCTCCAGTGAGGTGTTCCCAAATTCATAGATTCTTTTGTCAAGAAGGAACTTGTTCTTTCTGTTCTGAACCTCCCAACACCAGTTGTCTTCGGGTGCAGTCAAGAACCAAGAATGCCAGTTCCAAAGTAGGGTAAGGAAACATGAGCAGCAGTAGTAATGGTGATAGCAGTAACCATCACTTATTGAAGGCTTGCTGTGTGCAAGGCACTTTGTTAGGCACTCTCAGTACATTTTCCAATCTAAAACTCTTAATATACCTTTATGGTAGATATTATTAGGCACACTTTACCCCTGAGGAATCTGAAACACACACAGGGATTAAGTGACTTGCCTGAGATCACCTAGCTGCCGAGGGAACCAGGATTCTACTCCAGGTCTGACTTCAAAGCTGTTATACCTTCTGCTATTCTTTGCCAAGATCAAAAATACGGATTTGGAGATCTGAGTACAGCAGAAGCAAAAAATAGAAAGTGAGATTTCATTTTGCTAAGCTGAGGTCAAAAACATGGGCAGTCAAAAGCAAAGCAACGTAAAAAGCACTACGGGTCAAATATAATACCTACAGCAAGGACAGGCAGGAGTCTGGGTTCTATAAAAGAGGAAAGGAATCAGGGAACCTCTGGGCTGGAATCAGCCTTTTCTCCTTTGTACAGATTTGATGTAGACCAGAAGTCAGGGACACTTTTTAGTTAAGGCATTCTCAATAGGCATCACCTGAACTTGAGACCATTCTCATCACCTGTCTTGAAATTTTATTTAACTCATGAGAGAAAAGACTAAAATGATCCCTGAATGATGCTTTGGAAAGAATAACTGGTAAGGTACTATTAGAAACATAATCTAATTAAATTTCTTATTTGAAATTTTTTATAAGAATCAGCTTAAATGATTTTTCAAGAAAAAATACTTTTTACAGATCGAGCATCTCTAACCTGAAAATCTGAAATTCAAAGTCCTCTAAAATTTGAAACACTTCAAATTTCAAAACTTTATGAGCACTTGTGATACCACAAATGGAAAATTCCACACCTGACCACATGAAATGGGTTGCAGCAAAACAGAGGCACACCACAGTTTATTCAGCTTGCCATCGTTTGTTGCTGTTGTTTAACACTGATGTGGGTATTACTTAGTTACACTTAACACATTATTTTTTCACTGTACCAATGGTATGTCCTGTTTTTTAAGTGTTAAGTTCTTACATGTGAATAAGTGTAAGAAAATGGTTGCATATGAATTCAAGAGTCAGTAATGATGGGGATACCAAACAACTACAGATTGATTGTCCATCTAGTTGGCCGAGATAGTGACACCTTTGCTTTCTGATGATTCAGTGTACCTTGTTTCATGCAGAAAATTATTTAAATTATTGTATGAAATTACTTTCAAGCTGTGTGTAGAAGGTGTATTTGAAACATAAAGGAATTTTGTGTTTAGACATGCATCCCATGCTCAAGATAATCTCATTATGCACATATGGCAAATATTCCAAAATCTGAAAAAATCCAAAATGCAGAACACTTCTGGTCCCAAGCATTTCAGATAAGGGATACTCAATCTGTAGGTGGAAGCTGACATGTTTAAATAACCATAGATCAGATGAGATCCAGCCCATTCAGGGTAGTATGGCTGTAGACATCCATCTACCCTTAATTCTTCTGCTTTGTTTGGGAAGAACATGGAAGAAAAGGTGACTTCTGCCTCCGCTGCTCTTACCCCCACCATAGTGGCCTTTGGCGATGCCTCCTACCTTCCCCCAACAACTCTTGTATGTTAGAGAGAAAGGGCCCTCCCAGCACAAAGTTGCATTCCTCTCCCCTAATTTATTCTAATTTATTAATTTAGTCCCACCCCTTCTGAGCCTGCAGCCTTCTCATGCAGCCTGAGGACTGTAGAGTAAGTAGCTGCCCCGGCCCCTCCCAGGCCTGACCCAGCCTGGGGAGTGGGACAAGATGTGGGTGTGGCCCTGTTGGAGGTTGATCTGGCTGTTTTTATTTCTTGCCTTTGTGTTTGTGTTCTGTGATACTTGTTGAGAAAGAAGAGGCCAGGCACAGTGGCTTACACCCGTAATCCCAGCACTTTGGGAGGCCAAGGTGGGCGGATCACTTGAGCTCAGGGGTTTGAGACCAGCCTGAGTAACGTGGTGAAACCCCCTCTCTGCCAAAAATACAAAAAAAAAAAAAAAAAAAATTAGCCTGGCATGGTGGTGCACATCTGTGGTCCCATCCTTGGAGGCTGAGGTGGGAGGATCACTTGAGCCTGGGAGGCAAAGGTTGCCCTGAGCTGAGATCGCACCACTTCACTCCAGCCTGGATGATAGTGAGATTTCGTCTCAAAAATATACATATAAAAGAAAGAGAAAAAAAGAAATGTGAGCAAAGCAGGAGGCAGATTCAAACCCCAGTATGTCACGCCTCATGCCTTTTCTTTAGTGGTGGGAAACGCTGATCTTGTAAAGGCAATGTGTCCCCCCTTCTTCAGCCTCTAGTGTATTTCACAGAAAACAAAACCTCCCAATAAAACTGTTGAAACCTGGAAAATAAAACAAACAATATGTCATCTACTTGAAGAGATATCTGGTGACCATTTAAAACATATTTACAGTGACTTTGTAATAATGTGGGAGAATGTTTATGTCACATATTTATTAGTGGAAAAAGACCTATATAATTTTATATCACAGTTATTTTTTAAATGTATGCAACAGACATTCATGTGTGTGGGGAGCATGCAAATGTGCATTTATAATATGTGCTATAATTTGACATGAGCTCAGTGGTTCTGCATATGTTCTGCCTTTCCTTGCTTAGTCAACTCTTGGAGTATGAAGACCACATCCCTATATGGGATATATATGAGTAGGTTAATTTTTCACTCAACCCTGTGTCGTTATATAAGGATATGTTTCCATTAAAAAGCCATTTGGGATCAGAAAGTAGTAACAAATGATGCTAACCCAGCAGTGAGCTAGGTAAGTACAACTGTTTTTCCTTATCAGATGTGAAAGACTGTAAGAGGAACATTTCACCCCTCTATTGGAGAGAATTTCTGAACACCCATCTAGAAATCAAATGCTAGACCAGTAATTTTTCATATTTTTAAAATTCACAGAACCTTGCATAAATAAGGTTTTAGGGGTTATTGTAAATCACAGCCAGCTGGGTGTGGTGGCTCACGCCTGTAATCCCAGCGCTTTGGGAGGCCAAGGGGGGGGCAGATCACGAGATCAGGAGATCAGGAGTTCGAGACCAGCCTGACCAACATGGTGAAACCCCGTCTCTACTAAAAATACAAAAAATTAGCCAGGCTTGGTGGCAAGCACCTCTAATCCCAGCTACTTGGTAGGCTGAGGCAGGAGAATCACTTGAAGCTGGAAGGCAGAGGTTGCAGTGAGCCGAGACCTTGCCATTGCTCTCCAGCCTGGGCAACCAAGCGAGACTCCATCTCCGAAAAAAAAAAAAAAAAATCAGAGCCTCAACTTAAAGGAGCGTGTTGGATCAGCCAGACCTGAAGAGTACTACACTCTCATACCAGTAGCAGTGGATTCTTGGATTGGGGATAATGAAAAGTGCACCCCACTTTTTAGGGGAATTTATGTCCCCTACCTCATCAATTGAGAATTACTCATCTACAGTTATTCCATTTTCTTTCAAATAAGGAAACCAAGGCCAGAAACATTGACTTTTCTACAGTTGACAGAGCTGAAACTCTTTCAACCCTATTCCAGTTACTTAGAGGTGGTAATAAAAGGAAATTTATGGTTTTGTGGCCAGTAGTCCATGTTCAGAGTGTATCCAAAATTTTAAACTAGCAGAGCAAGCTTCTGTGGACTCAGATACCCCCCTCCCCCATCCTGACACTAGCCATATTGGCACAGGACACAGACATAAATGAAAGGAGCCACAGTGTCTAGTCTGCTTATCCTAAGTGTAACCTTATGAGCTTGCAAAGAAACAGACTTACAAATCAAAGGTGATTGATAGCTGGAGGAATTTACCTTAGGCTAAAGGAATTATTCTAATTTTTGAGTAAGGCTTTTGACTTAAACAGTAATATATTAGCAGGTCATCTCAGCTTTCATTGAGTTAAAAAATAAAATAAAAACATGACCTGAATAATGATATTAACATTTGATCACTTCAGCTTAGTTCAAAGAGACTAGAAATTTGGACTCTAAGTAATGCATTATTTCCTGACTTTGCAGATCAACTTTAGGTGATATTTAAAGATCTACTAGGAAAAATGACACAGCTCCACAATCTCTAATAAGCTTCCTAATAATCTAATTTATGATGATGTAGATTTATCCATCCAAGAGCTTTATGAAACTGCATCATTAAAATACAATTTCTGGCAGGGCACGGTGGCTCACACCTATGATTTAGAGCACTTGGGAGGCCAAGGCAGGCAGATCACTTGAGCCCAGGAGTTAAAGACTGGCCTAGGCAACATGGAGAAACCCCATCTCTACAAAAAATACAAAAAGTATATGAGCATGTTGGTGCATGCCTATAGTCCAAGCTACTTGGAGGCTGAGGCAGGAAGATCACTTCACCCCAGGAGGTTGAGGCTGCAGTGAGCTGTGATTGTACCACTGCACTCCAGCTTGGGCAACAGAGTGAAACCCTGTCTCAAAAAAAATAATAAATAGGCCGAGCATAGTGGCTGAAGCCTGTAATCCAAACTCTTTGGGCGGCCGAGGTGGGTGGATCACCTGAGGTCAGGAGTTCAAGACCAGCCTGGCCAACATGGTGAAACCCCGTCTCTACTAAAAATACTAAAATTAGTGTATGGTGGCGCATGCCTGTAATCCCAGCTACTCAGGAGGCTGAGGCAGGAGAATCAATTGAATACGGGAGGCAGAGGTTGCAGTGAACCAAGATCACGCCACTGCACTCCAGCATGGACAACAGAGCGAGACTCCGACCCAAAAATAAATAAATAAAATGAAAAATAAAGAAATAAATGGCCGGGCGCGGTGGCTCATGCCTGTAATCCCAGCACTTTGGGAGTCCGAGGCGGGCGGATCACGAGGTCAGGAGATCGAGACCATCCTGGCTAACACAGTGAAAACTCGTCTCTACTAAAAATACAAAAAATTAGCCGGGCGTGGTGGCGGATGCCTGTAGTCCCAGCTACTCAGGAGGCTGAGGCAAGAGAATGGCATGAACCCGGGTGGCGGAGATTGCAGTGAGCTGAGATCACGCCACTGCACTCCAGCCTGGGCGACAGAGCGAAACTGTCTCAAAAAAAATAAATAAAAAATAAAAATAAAATAAAAAATAAAAAAATAGAAATAAATAAAATAATATGATATAATTTCTTTATTTTAGAAAAGGAATTGCCAATCCTAAATTTGCATCACATCAGGGCCTTCGCAATTACCTGTAGGCTTACAGATGATGAAATCAGGCTTGGGGCAGAATTGTTAAAGCTCTCTTTAAAACAAAAGATATTGGGAGTCACTGTTTTTTGTGTAATGGTTTCCAGGCTTCAACATGCATAAGAATTAGCTGAGATATGGCCTAGTGAGGTGGCTCACGCCTGTAATCCCAGCACTTTGGGAGGCAGGCCGATCAGGAGGTCAAAGAATTAGCTGAGATATTAATTATTTCAGCTCTTTCCCCAGAGCTTCTGTTGGGAACGCTGGTATGGTGTTTCAGCAGGAATTAGCATTTAACAAGCACTCTGGCACATTCAGACAGATGGCCCAGGAACTATACTTTGAGAAATACTTCTAGAAAATAAAGGGAGAAGTAAAAAAAAAGGCGGGCGGAGGGGGGGGACTTTTGAGGAAAACAATGAAGCCATCAAAGGAAAAGTCTTTATTTGTGGAGAAGCTGAATGGCTGTAGGCAACTGATCTCAAATTGGCTCGAAAACTGGATTGAGGTATTCCACTAATAGTGAGCTAATGGTTTTTATCACAGTAAACAGAAAAAAAGATCTGAATTTGTATTTTGTTTTTCTTTATTAAACATTTAGTGCCTACTGTCACTTTTCTGCTAGCAAAATGAACAGATAACTAAGAAATATTAATTTTAAAAACTCAGAAATAACTCATCAAACTTTGACAGCTCTTTTCTTTCTTTCTTGTGAACTCAGGGTTATACAGTCATCCATCACTGTCTGTGGGGGATTGGTTTTAAGAGGACACCATAAGTTCCATATATGAAATGGTATATAGTGTTTGCATATAACCTGTGCACATCCTCCCATATATGTTAAATCATCTCTACTTTACTTGTAATACCTAATACAATATAAATGCTATGTAAATAGTTGTTACATTGTGTTGTTTAGAAAATAATGACAAGAAAAAAGTCTGTACATGTTCTATACAGTCTCTGCTCCTACCCCCCAAAATATTTTCAATCCAAGATTGATTGAATCCACCAATGTGGGACCCACAGATACAGATGGCTGACTGTACTTTTAAAAATTACGTCAATAGGCCAGGCATGGTGGCTTACGCCTGTAATCCCAGCACTTTGGGAGGCCGAGGCAGGAGGATCACCTGAGTTCAGGAGACCAGCCTGGCCAACATAGTGAAACCCTGTCTCTACTAAAAATACAAAAATTAGCTGGGCATGGTGGCACATGCCTGTAGTCGTAGCTACAAGGGAGGCTGAGGTGGAGGTGCAGGAGTTAGCCAGCCTGGCTAACATGGCGAAACCCCGTCTCTACTAAAAATACAAAAATTAGCCTCGTGTGGTGGCGTGTGCCTATAATTCCAGCTACTCTGGAGACTGAGGTGGGAGAATCACTTGAACCTGGGAGGTGGAGGTTGCAGTGAGCTGAGATTGTGCCACTGCACCCTAGGCTGGGTGACAAAGCGAGACTGCATCCAAAAGAAAAAAGAATTGCATCAATAAAGTATGTGTATATTTGAACTTACTCAAGTTGCTTCTAACCATGTAATGAATTAAATTTATTCTTTTTGATGTATTCCACAAAAAAGCATGGCATCCCACAAAGGGCATCATGATTTCCAGGTGCTTCCCGGGATGAACCAGTTTGAGAACTGTTCCCTTTAGAAAAAGTATTCTTCACTAAGGCATTAGGTTAGGAAATTATTAATTACTGCATGGTTATTGCTTTGCCCATCCATAAAAAAAAAGTGTTTTTTAAATGCTTCATTTTTGAAACCACTGATCGGATGACAGAGATAACCCTGGGCCTTACCAATACAGAATTTTGGTCAAATCATTGACGTGAACAGTAGAGAGCTACAATACAGAGTAGTAAGAGCTGTGATGGGTTAGGGCTAGGGTGCTGAGGAACCAGTAGACTGGACAGTTAACCTCCTTTTGTGGGGTTGGACAGCTTCTCTAGGAAGTTCACCTAATACGAAATATCAAGGCTTAGGAGGAGATACACATACTTTTGGTTTCTGTTTCATTGTTATCATCCTACATAATTGCTTTGTTGTGTTAGTCTTCGAATAAGACAATTTCTTTTTTTTTTTTTTTTTTTTTTTTTTTGAGACGGAGTCTCGCTCTTTCACCCAGGCTGGAGTGCAGTGGCGCGTTCTCGGCTCACTGCAGGCTCTGCCCCCCGGGGTTCACGCCATTCTCCTGCCTCAGCCTCCCGAGTAGCTGGGACTACAGGCGCCCGCCACCTCGCCCGGCTAATTTTTTGTATTTTTAGTAGAGACGGGGTTTCACCGTGTTAGCCAGGATGGTCTCGATCTCCTGACCTTGTGATCCGCCCGCCTCGGCCTCCCAAAGTGCTGGGATTACAGGCGTGAGCCACCGCGCCTGGCCCGAATAAGACAATTTCTTATTTTTACATGCTTTTTAATTTTTTTGCATGCTTTTTATTATTTTTGCATGCTTTTTTGTTTTGTTTCCTTAACTTCCAGTCTTCATTGATATATATACATTTGCAAGTTTGAGTTCTGAGTATTTTTCAAAACTGGCTGGTAATGGTAATGTCTGTTTAGAATTTGGAAACTCGTCAGGCAAAAGGTGTTTTCATTAGCCATGGATTGGCCAGTTTTTCCTTGTAGCCTGTTCTTATAATCAGACATTTATATAATTAGTACTTAACCAGAAATTATTGGCTTTCTGTATGATGAAGCAGAATACTCCATTGCCCTGCAGGATGATTGCTTTTAATGATTGCTTAATGATTCTCTTTCTGTCTTAGTTAAGAAAACTTTTTTTAAAAATGACAATCTATAAAGCCTTTATTGTTTTTCTCAACTCCTGTGACAGATTACCTATAAAGCTTTTAATACATTGGGTGTCACAGGCATTTTTTGGACCATTTACCTGATAGTGAAATAATTATTTCTTTTCTTTTCTTTTTTTTTTTTTTTTTTTTTTTTTTGAGGCGGAGTCTTGCTCTGTTGCCCAGGCTGGAGTGCAGTGACGTGATCTCAGCTCACTGCACGCTACGCCTCCCAGGTTCACGCCATTCTCCTGCCTTAGCCTCCTGAGTAGCTGGGACTACAGGCGCCTGCCACCAAGCCCAGCTAATTTTTTGTATTTTTAGTAGAGATGGGGTTTCACTGTGTCAGCCAGGCTGGTCTCGATCTCCTGACCTCGTGAATCAACCGCCTCAGCCTCCCAAAGTGCTGGGATTACAAGCGTGAGCCACCGTGCCCAGCCAGTTGCGAAGCAATTATTTCTTAATTAAGTTGGATAAAGATAAATCGCTCTTTTGTGGCATTAATGTGACCTATCTTAGACATTTTTTGTTATTTCTCTTTAATCTCACATGGTGGCTTTCAAATTTTTTAGTTCTGCTATTTTCTTTACAATTTTATTCTCTTTATTTTAAAACAAAATGTTAGTTGGAATGTACCAAAATTGGAAAGCATTGTCTCACTGTCTCTAATCTCACATGGTGGCTTTCAAATTTTTTAGTTCTGCTATTTTCTTTACAATTTTATTCTCTTTATTTTAAAACAAAATGTTAGTTGGAATGTACCAAAATTGGAAAGCATTGTCTCACTGTCTCTAATTCTTCTCCCATTCTCTCTTTAACTGATTACAATTAGGTTTTCGCTCCAGATCACAACCAGTTTGATCAAAGTCACCAGTGACCTCCATGTTCCTAAATCTAGCATTAACCTGTTAGCAGCATTTGACAACAGTTCATCACTCCTTTCTTAATGGACTTCTAGGACTTTCTTGGTTTTTCTCTTACCTCAGTGCATGCTCCTTCACATTCTCCTTTAGTGCTTTCTCTTCTCTCTGACATCTTAACATTACAGTGCCCCAGGGCTTAATCATAAGCCTGTACCTCTCTCCGAGTGCCAGGCTGTTATGTCCATTTATGTCCTATTTAATACCTCCACTTAGATATCCAATACACACCTCAAAGTTAACATACCCAAAACTGAACTCTTGATCTTCCCCTGAAATCTATCATTTTCCTACTGTCTCTTTATCATTCTGATTTTTCAAACCAAAAGCCTGGGCTCTGCCTTCATAATTTATCCGGAATCAGACCTCTTCTTGCCACCTTCCTTCGCTTGTACCACCATAGTCCAAGTCATCGTCATTGCTCACCTGGATTATTGCAGTAGCCTCCTTTCTGGTTTTTCTGCTCCCCTACAGGTTCTTCTCAAAGTAGCAGTCAGAATAGTCCTTTTAAAATATTTCAGATAATGTTACTCCTTTGCTCAAAACCCTGCATTAACTCCCCATTTCACTCAGAGTAAAAGCCGTATACAGTGACACTACGTGACTGCCCCCCTCCTCTCCCCACATGGCCTCTCTCTGATTACTGCTCATTTTCTCTCTCCATTTCAGACATCTTGGCCTCCTTGTTTTCTTGAATATTCCAGATATGCCCACTATGGAACCTTTGCACCCGTTGTTCTGTCTGCCAGGAAAAGCTCTTCTGGATATTTGTATGGCTAACTTCCTTTCCTCCTTTACGTACTTGGTCAAATGTCATCTTTTCAATGAGGCCCTAACCATTTAAAAATTGAAAGCTTCCGCCTCCCATGGCTCTCCGCTTATTCTGTTCAATATTTTTCCATAATATTTATCAATTTTTAATGCATATATCGTATATATGATATAGATACATAGTGTTTAGTGTCTGTGCTTCTCCCAGCTCTCCCACTAGAATGTAAGTTCCATGACGACAGTGATTTTTCATTCAATAAGGTGTACCTCAAATGCCCAGAACAGTGCCTAGTATGTAGTGTGCATTCAATAAATATCTCTTGAATGATTGGTTCATGACTGACAAAGGAGTTGAAACCCAGTTTGAAAAATGCTTGTCTGATAGCTAGACTCAATCCTTAATTTTTTATTCGAGGTGCTATCTATAAACACACTTTTTTGGAATAAGCTAAATATTTTGTAGTTGTTTTCAAGTCATCTTCTTCAGTTAGGTTTGGTTTATCCAAAGTGCTTTGACAGCCGCAGTGGCTCACGCCTGTAATCCCATCACTTTAGGAGGCCGAGGCAGGCAGATCACTTGAGGCCAGGAGTTCAAGACTAGCCTGGCCAATATGGTGAAACCCCCTCTCTATTAAAAATACAAAAAATTAGCCAGGCATGGTGGCGTGCGCCTGTAGTCCCAGCTACTCGGGAAGCTAAAGGACGAGAATTGCCTGAACCCGGGAGGCAGAGGTTGTAGTGAGCAGAGACTGCCCCACTGCACTCCGGCCTGGCAACAGAGCAATACTCCGCCTCAAAAACCAAACCAAACCAAACCAAAAAAAAAGTGTTTGCTGTAGTCATTCTAATAATCTAAGTGAAAAAATAAGTATTTTTCTGATACTACCCCTTGTATTATATAACTTCGAAAACCAGTCATCCACTGTTAGTTAGCTATTTGCACTTCAGATTTTTTTCCACACACAAACGTATATTAAATAATACTATATATGGTGTTCCACACTTGCATTTTTTGTTTTTTTGTGTTTGTTTTGTTTTTGTTGTGGTGGTTATTTTGGTTTGTGCCTAATATTCTACCACAGATGCCATGTTTTGAGATGCAATATAGCATGCTCGGTAAGAGCATGGATGTCAAGCTAAACTGTCTAGGCTCAAATCCCAGCTTTGCCAATTACCAGCTATTGTATTCTGGACAAGTTTACTTAAGTTCTCTGTGCCTTTGTTTTCTCATCTCTAACATGGGAATAATAATAATAGTATTTACATTGTATTGTATCAAACCACACTTGATACACATGTGGATATAAATGTTAGCTGTCGTCATTAGTATTACCTATTGCCCTACCTCATTGTTTCTCATCACTATATAATATCATGTTTTTAAAGTGCTTTTTATTTAATCAGACCCTTTTTTGATATATATTTAGATTGTTTCTAATTCTTCACTATTACAAACAATAATCATGAGCAGTGGAAAGTCTGTATATTTGTATAACTATTTCCACAAAACAAAGGTAGCTGTAAACATATTGAGTCTAAAATACAAACATTGTTGTACAGTGTACACTCACATCAACCACTCACCAGTGTATATTTCCCTATACTCTTGCTGCTGCTGGATATTATCAGGCTTAAATATCTTTCTTGGTTTTCTTCTAGTATTTTATGGTTGATGAGCTAGTTCTTTTTCCCTGCTCCCAGACCGTACTTAAATTTTTATTCTATCTGAAATGCATTTTTGTGTTTAAGGCGAGATAGTGACCTGTTTTTTTAAAATAGTTAATTCTGATACCCAATATCTTTTCCCCCACTGATTTGAAATGCTATCCCTGTGACATAACAAACACCCATGTACACCTAGATCTCTTTCTGAACTCATTGCCTTCTGTTGACCTGTCTATTCCCAAGTACCATCAATTTTAATCACTGTAGCTTAACACTGTTTAATATATTTACAGCCCTACCATACACACTCAAGTGTACACACGTTGTTCCTGTTTTTTAGAACAATTATTCCAGATACATTTTAGAATAATTTTATTAGTTTTTAAAATTTATGGCCAGGCGCCGTGGCTCACACCTGTAATCCCAGCACTTTGAGAGGCCGAGGCAGGCAGATCACCTGAGGTTAGGAGTTCGAGACCAGCCTGACGAGCATGGAGAAACCCTGTCTCTACTAAAAATACAAAATTATCCGGGTGTGGTGATGCATGCCTGTAATCACAGCTACTCGGGAGGCTGAGACAAGAGAATCGTTTGAACCCAGGAGGCAGAGCTTGCAGTGAGCCAAGATCACACCATTGCACTGCAGCCTGGGCAACAAGAGCAAAACCCCATCTCAAAAACAAATAAAAATAACGCTTGTAATCCCAGCACTTTGGGAGGCCGAGGCGGTGGATCACGAGGTCAGGAGATCGAGACCACAATGAAACCCCGTCTCTACTAAAAATACAAAAAATTAGCCGGGCGTGGTGGCGGGCGCCTGTACTCCCAGCTACTCGGAGAGGCTGAGGCAGGAGAATGGCGTGAACCCGGGAGGCGGAGCTTGCAGTAAGCCGAGATTGCGCCACTGCACTCCAGCCTGGGCGACAGAGCGAGACTCTGTCTCAAAAAAAATAAATAAATAAAAATAAAATTTACCCTGTGTAATTTTGTTTCAAACTGTTAAGAATATAGATTAATTTGGAAAGATCTGTATCTTTACAATAGTGAGTGTTAAAATGTCTTATTCATTTATTCAGGGCTTTCTTTTTTAATATAGGTCGTACACATGTATTATAATGTATATTGTGTATTCAGTAGGTTTTGTTACCATTTTGAACGTGGGCTTTTTTTTCATTATGTAGTTTAATATAAGGTATTGATTACATTATGTGGATATGTATATATGAATGCATATATATCTTTCATTCACTCACTTTTTTACATTCTCTCTTTTTTTTTTTTTTTTTTTTTTTTGAGAGAGGGTCTCTGTTACCCATGCTGGAGTGCAATGGCATGATCACGGCTCACTGCAGCCTTGACCTCCCAGGCTCAAGCAGTCTTCCTACTTCAGCCTCCTGAGTAGCTGGGACTACAAGCGTGCACCACCAGGCTGAGCTAATTTTTTCTATTTTTTGTGGAAATGAGGGTCTCACTTTGTTGTCCAGGCTGGTCTCAAACATCTGGGCTCAAGTGATCTTCCCATCGGCCTCCCAAAGTGCTGGGATTACAGACATGAGCCACCACGCCCAGCTCTTTTACACTCTCTATTTTATTTACAGTTCTTAGATTTTCTAACTTTACAGTCACATCATATGAAATGATTAATTTCATCCTCCTTCTTAACATTTATACCATTTCTTTTTCTTAATTTATTGTAGCATCTAGACTCCAGAATGATGCTGAATAATAGTGATGATAGCAGGCAGCATTGATTCTGTGTGTGTATAATTTTACTGGAAAAAAAATTTTAAATAATGACTTTATTGGGGTTGGTTATTATTTCTAATCAGCCTTACCTCAAGTCTTGTCATTTTACATTAAACGAGAGAATACTTGAGAAAGTGTAAGATCTTTCTGCTCTGGGAGCAAAACATAATCTTTGGCTAAGAATAAGAGGACTAGACCGGCGCGGTGGCTCACACCTATAATCCCAGCACTTTGGGAGGCCGAGGTGGGCGGATCACCTGAGGTCAGGAGTTCGAGACTAGCCTGACCAACATGGTGAAACCCTGCCTCTACTAAAACTACAAAATTAGCTGGGCATGGTGGTGCATGCCCGTAATCACAGCTACTCGGGAGGTTGAGGCAGGAGAATCACTTGAACTTGGGAGGCAGAGGTTGCGGTGAGCCGAGATCACGCCATTGCACTGTAACCTGAGCAACAAGAGCAAAACTCCATCTCAAAAAAAAAAAAAAAAAAACAAATAAGAGGACTAATAACTATTTGAATCCCTGGCAGTTTACATCTGAGTGCCTTCTCCAATCAAATGACACATTAAGAGTTATGACTAACGAAGTTTGCTTCCAAAGTTATATGAAATAATGCCCTCTTTTTTGGTCTCCTGGATAATAGGCTAGGTTTGGCCTTCCTTGATATTCAGTTATTTGGAGCTCAAAGTGGACAAGAGCTGTTGCTGCCCCTATCCTGGGAAGCTAATCCTTCACGTGCTGCTAACTTGGGTTAGATCTTCTGCCAGCAGTACCTCACCCGTCTTTCCCCTCCAAGCAAGTCAGTGCCGGTGATTCCTTGGACACCGGAAATGCTAATCTTGTCTGCTTGAATAGGCCTAAAGGTCAGGTTTAACAGATTGTTCAAGTGTATCTGACTTTTGTTTTAATTTTATTATTATTATACTTTAAGTTTTACGGTACATGTGCACAACGTGCGGGTTTGTTACATATCTATACATGTGCCATGTTGGTGTGCTGCACCCATTAACTCGTCATTTAGCATTAGGTATATCTCCTAATGCTATCCCTCCCCCCTCCCCCACCCCACAACAGTCCCCGGAGTGTGATGTTCCCCTTCCTGTGTCCATGTGTTCTCATTGTTCAATTCCCACCTATGAGTGAGAACATACGGTGTTTGGTTTTTTATCCTTGCGATAGTTTGCTGAGAATGATGGTTTCCAGTTTCATCCATGTCCCTACAAAGGACATGAACTCATCATTTTTTATGGCTGCATAGTATTCCATGATGTATATGTGCCACATTTTCTTAATCCAGTCTACCATTGTTGGACATTTGGGTTGGTTCCAAGTCTTTGCTATTGTGAATAGTGCCACAATAAACATACGTGTGCATGTGTCTTTACAGCAGCATGATTTATAATCCTTTGGGTATATACCCAGTAATGGGATGGCTGGGTCAAATGGTATTTCTAATTCTAGATCCCTGAGGAATCGCCACACTGACTTCCACAATGGTTGAACTAGTTTACAGTCCCACCAACAGTGTAAAAGTGTTCGTATTTCTCCACATCCTCTCCAGCACCTGTTGTTTCTTGACTTTTTAATGATGGCCATTCTAACTGGTGTAAGATGGTATCTCATTGTGGTTTTGATTTGCATTTCTCTGATGGCCAGTGATGATGAGCATTTTTTCATATGTTTTTTGGCTACATAAATGTCTTCTTTTGAGAAGTGTCTGTTCATATCCTTTGCCCACTTTTTGATGGGGTTGTTTGTTTTTTTCTTGTAAATTTGTTTGAATTCATTGTAGATTCTGGATATTAGCCCTTTGTCAGATGAGTAGGTTGCAAAATTTTTCTCCCATTCTGTAGGATGCCTATTCACTCTGATGGTAGTTTCTTTTGCTGTGCAGAAGCTCTTTAGTTTAATTAGATCCTATTTGTCAATTTTGGCTTTTGTTGCCATTGCTTTTGGTGTTTTAGACATGAAGTCCTTGCCTGTGCCTATGTCCTGAATGGTATTGCCTAGGTTTTCTTCTAGGGTTTTTATGGTTTCAGGTCTAACATGTAAGTCTTTATTCCATCTTGAATTAGTTTTTGTATAAGGTGTAAGGAAGGGATCCAGTTTCAGCTTTCTACATATGGCTAGCCAGTTTTCCCAGCACCATTTATTAAATAGGGAATCCTTTCCCCATTTCTTGTTTTTGTCAGGTTTGTCAAAGATCACATAGTTGTAGATATGCGGCATTATTTCTGAGGGCTCTGTTCTGTTCCATTGATCTATATCTCTGTTGTGGTACCAGTACCATGCTGTTTGGTTACTGTAGCCTTGTAGTATAGTTTGAAGTCAGGTAGCATGATGCCTCTAGCTTTGTTCTTTTGGCTTAGGATTGACTTGGTGATGCGGGCTCTTTTTTGGTTCCATATGAACTTTAAAGTACTTTTTTCCAATTCTGTGAAGAAAGTCATTGGTAGCTTGATGGGGATGGCATTGAATCTATAAATTACCTTGGGCAGTATGGCCATTTTCACGATATTGATTCTTCCTACCCATGAGCATGGAATGTTCTTCCATTTGTTTGTATCCTCTTTTATTTCATTGAGCAGTGGTTTGTAGTTCTCCTTGAAGAGGTCCTTCACATCCCTTGTAAGTTGGATTCCTAGGTTTTTTATTCTCTTTGAAGCAATTGTAAATGGGAGTTCACTCATGATTTGGCTCTCTGCTTGTCTGTTATTGGTGTATAAGAATCCTTGTGATTTTTGTACATTGATTTTGTATCCTGAGACTTTGCTGAAGTTGCTTATCAGCTTAAGGAGATTTTGGGCTGAGACGATGGGGTTTTCTAGATATACAATCATGTCATCTGCAAACAGGGACAATTTGACTTTCTCTTTTCCTAATTGAATACCTTTTATTTCCTTCTCCTGCCTGATTGCCCTGGCCAGAACTTCCAACACTATGTTGAATAGGAGTGGTGAGAGAGGGCATCTCTGTCTTGTGCCAGTTTTCAAAGGGAATGCTTCCAGTTTTTGCCCATTCAGTATGATAGTGGCTGTGGGTTTATCATAGATAGCTCCTATTATTTCGAGATACATCCCATCAATACCTAATTTAGTGAGAGTTTTTAGCATGAAGCGTTGTTGAATTTTTTCAAAGGCCTTTTCTGCATCTATTGAGATAATCATGTGGTTTTTGTCTTTGGTTCTGTTTATATGCTGGATTACATTTATTGATTTGCGTATGTTGAACCAGCCTTGCATCCCAGGGATGAAGCCCACTTGATCATGGTGGATAAGCTTTTTGATGTGCTGCTGGATTCGGTTTGCCAGTATTTTATTGAGGATTTTTGCATCTATGTTCATCAAGGATATTGGTCTAAAATTCTCTTTTTTTGTTGTGTCTCTGCCTGGCTTTGGTATCAGGATGATACTGGCCTCATAAAATCAGTTAGGGAGGATTCCCTCTTTTTCTGTTGATTGGAATAGTTTCAGAAGGAATGGTACCAGCTCCTCCTTGTACCTCTGGTAGAATTCGGCTGTGAATCCGTCTGGTCCTGGGCTTTTTTTGGTTGGTAAGCTATTGATTATTGCCTCAATTTCAGAGTTTGAGTTAACTTTCTTCTCATAACTCTATCTGGGCAATAGAAAGCCACAAATTTTAAATCTCAAATGTAATCAAGTATGAAATGTCTTGGCTTATTTTTCCTTGACCAGTTAGCTGCCTTTCACAGATAAAGATTGTATCTTAGATAATTATTGTAGAAAGAGGAAGATAAAGTTTTATACTTTTACAAAAACTCTGTGGAAATTTGCTATTTGGTCTACCCTTAACAATTTCCATATTTAGTGGTTGTCTACTTTTTGTTGTTGTTGTTGGGGTTTAAATTTTAGTTCAAGTAACCGGTTCAATTTCTCAGTAATCATAGTCTATTTAGCTTTGTTTTTTTCTCCCAAGTGAGCAATATTAGTATTTCTTCTCATTTTTTTATTATGAAAGATGTCAAACATAAGTGAATTAGTTGTATTGCAAAATGCCCACATTCTGGATTTGTCTGTTACTTCATGGTTAATATTAGAACTTTTTTTTTTTTTGAGACTGAGTCTCACTCTGTCGCCCAGGCTGGAGTACAGTGGCGTGATCTCAGCTCACTGCAACCTCTGACCCCCCAGTTCCAGCGATTCTCCTGCCTCAGCCTCTCAAGTAGCTGGGACTGCAGGTGCCCGCCACTACGCCCGGCTAATTTTTTGTAATTTTAGTAGAGACGAGGTTTCACCATGTTAGCCAGAATGGTCTTGATCTCCTGACCTTGTGATCTGCCCGCCTCGGCCTCCCAAAGTGCTGGGATTACAGGTGTGAGCCACCGCACCTGGAAATATTAGAACTTTTAATCATCGTAGTTTTAATGACTTAGATGCATTTGCTGAGAATAATTTGAATATTTGTGTAATGCCACTGCTTAAAAATTCCTAATATTGGTCTGATTCCTTTTGATGCCGTTACTGAGTATGATCTTAGTGGAGAAGTCCTGTAAACTCCAAGAACAAGATCCTAACTTCAGAATATCTGTATTTTCTCTCCATTTCTAACAAAGATTTCTTCTGTAGCTGTGAATGAGCTACTCAGCCACTCTGCCTGTGCTATAAATAACAATTAGAATTGCCTACTTCATTTAAAGTTCAGTGGGTTTACTGACTGATGTTTATAAAGCCCAGAGGAGATGTAAAAATAGTTTAAATGGTGATAATTAGAGAAATGAGTGTAATATTTTGGTTCTTTCAAACAAGTTTACATTTAGCACGTCATATCTTCTGTAGACATTTCTTATTTCATATGTACGTTTAGATCAAAAGAAAAGAAAGCTATCATTAAATGGCTACTGTGTGGTAAGCACTGTGCTGGAGTCTTCCAGTGCTTCTTGTCATTTAATTTTTAAGTCTCCATCTAACCTGTGAAATAAGCAAGTTATTATTTCCATTTTACAGACAACGAACCGAGGATCAGAGATGTATAGTAACCTTGTTCTATACTACAAACATAGTGTTAGAGCCACACTATGAATCCAGACCTTTGTAAATTTTCTAAGCTAAACTTTATCATGAGAACCCTTCAAGAATTCTTCTGAATGTCACATATATGGAGGAAAATCTCTCCAAAAAATGTTGATAGCTACTAATGAAGAATTTCTTTTATCTTCTGAGCAGAAACATTTAATATGTATATTAAATAAAATTTTTTTAAGTGTTAATTTTCTAGTTATATTACATTTCCTGTCACTGACTCTGTTCTGTTCTAGGATGTTGGCAAAGGATGAACTCATGACCATCCTTGAGAAATGTTTCAAGGTTTTTAAGTCTTACTGTGAAAACCACCTTGGCAGCACAGCTAAGAGAATAGAGGAGTTCCTGGCCCAGTTTCAGAGCCTCGATGGTAAGAGTGTAATATCCTCCCAATTCTATTAGCCATGACAGTCATTAAACTAAAATGGCATGGAAAACCCCACCTTCTGATGTGCTTAGAGATAAAGAGTTAAAGTAGTTCATGATCAGTCAGTATGCCAAGCCTCATAGTATCACATTTTAACAATCACAAATAGGCCAAATGTTTCTCTTCTAGATTTGGTTTAAACAATGAAGAGCATCAAATGGGCAGAAAAAGAAATTCTTTCTCCAGATTGACAATTTAGGGGACTTGTCTTTAAAAAGTCAACAGAAAGAAATCGAAAAGATTGGAAAGAGTAGCAGGGTGTCATAATTAAGAACTCTTTTTAGAGGTTTTTTCTTAAGCATTTCATCAAGTTCTTTATAGATTTCCAAAGCACTGCATAAATCATTTGTAAGCTTGAATAATTAATAGCTATGAAATGCTTTCACAGCATTGAGGCTCATTGGTATGTTGATTACCAAAATCTGCATGAGGCTTACTTTAATCGGATTTACAAAAGCTGGAATCTTTCAGTCCTAAATTAACTGAGGCAGCCTGGCACTCTTGATTGTTGGAGGGTTACAGTTTCTCTCTTTTGCTTGACCTCCACGTGATCATTTATATATCCTGAATGCTTAGGGTGTCTGATTGTATATAGGTAGCCATGTTCTGTTCCCTAAATACTAGCTTTTCATGGGCTCTTCTCGCTCTGTTTCTAGCACCAAAGTATGGTATTCTTTTAGTAGAACAATAACAACAATAAAAAATATTGGTGTGTACCTTTTACTTTTCCCAAATTTAGGGCAATTTTTTAATGGAGTTTTGGGGGAAAAGGTGGTTTTTTCATATATAATCACATAGACTTGGACATGACATGTTGAAAATATCTTATTTAAAATGTCTGTTTTAATCCTTTTTTTATGTTTGGCAAGTGCTTGTCTTAAAAATCTTTTGGCTTTAGGAAACTGCATTTGCAAAAATCTTCCCATATCTCTCCATAGCTGCAATGTGAGGCACCTGATGAGTGCTCAGTCATGGAAGATGAAAGAGAATGTTTGCCTGACTAGAGTGGCCTGAGCAGCCAGAGTGAGGAAGTCATCAACAGGCACTAAGGGATTTTCTTTCATGTTATGTGTGGGCATTGCTCTTGCCACTGCAGCATGAGCTCAACTACTTTTCAGAACACACAAACTTTTAAGGGCTGGATGTTGGTATTATTAAGATCATTGAGTTCAGCTATATAACCAGAAACTAAAGTCTAGGAAAAGATGGCAGCTTGTTTCAGATCACACAGCTAGCTAGTGGTAGCACTCAGACCAGAGCCCATCTCTCTTAACCACTAGTTCATTGTTTTTCTGTCGCTGACCCACAATATAAATGCCCTAGTAGTGATCACTGGATCAGTAAGGGGCCACCCTTAAGGACATAAATAGGGTAAAAGGCTTAGAAAAATAGAAGGTAAATACCGTGTAAATTTCAATCTTTTACAAACTGGGACTTATGGAGATTGCTGTAAAAATAAACTGCACATATAATTTTTTCTTCTTTTTTTTGCTGGACACCATTAACTAGAGGTAATCTAGATACATTTTTAATTAGAGTTAATATAATATGAACTAGTAAACAAATTCTGTGATATGCTAGAACTAAATAAAGGAATGCAGCTTTTGAAATGGGAAGGTTGAAGATTAAGATGATTAGTAGCCTAAAGAATAAAGAATTTTACAAATTAAAGCAAAACCACTGTCTTGAAGAAATGTCTGTTATTTCCTGATTTTCAAAAGTGACTCGTTATTAATAATAAACAAATTAAAACTCCCCACGTTGGATGAGTAGAAATATTTGGCTATATGCTATCTCTGTTCCTCAACATTTATTACATATTACAGTTTGGGTTTAAAATTACAGTTGGGAAGAGTTAAGTAGGACAGAGTGTCATATCAGATTTTTTTTGAGACAGTATCTTGCTGTGTTGTCCAGACTTAAGTGCAGTTGTGCAGTCATAGCTCACAGTTACCTCAGAACTCCTGGGCTCAAGTAATACTCCTGCCTCCACCTCCTGAGTAGCTAGGACTACAGAAAAGGGCCACAGCATCCAGCTGAATTTTTTTTTTTTTTTTTTGAGACAGTTTCCCTCTGTTGTCCAGGCTGGAGTGCAGTAGCATGATGGGCTCACTGCAGCCTCTACCTCCCAGGCTCAAGTGATCCTCCCATCTTAGCCTCCCAAGTAGCTGGGACTACAGGCATGTCCCACCACACTTGGCTAATTTTTTTGTATTTTTGTAGGGATGGGGTTTTGCCATGTTGGTCAGGCTGGTCTCAAACTCCTGGGTTCAAGCAATCTGCCTGCCTCAGCCTCCCAAAGTGTTGAGATTACAGGCATAAGCCCCGTCATCAGCCTAATTAATTTTTTTTTTTTTTTTTTTAGTAGAGACAGTGTCTCACTATGTTTCCCAGCCTGGTCTCAAACTCCTTGTCTCAAGTAATCCTCACACCGTGGCCTCCCAAAGTGCTGGGATTATAGGAATGAAGCACTTCATTCAGCCCATATTAGATGTATTTCAGAGGCACATTAGGTTTATTAACATGTAGCAGACTACATGTTAATGACATGGGACAAAGAATCTAGTAGACATTTTAACCTTTAGTAATGTCTTTTTTGAACCAGAAATTACTTATAGCTAAAAAGCAGTTCATTCTTTAAGCCAGTGCGTATTCTCCAGCTGCATCCTCCTGTCATAGTTTCCGGCCAAACACACCATGTGTGTGGAGTTCACAAAACCCAACCTGCACTTGAAGAAGAATATGAGAGCCTTATGCTCTCTAGAAGGAGCACAGCTGTACATTTAAGCAGTTATGGTTTTCTTTCCCTTTGCCAAAGAACCATGATGCACTTTATGTTTTAGTGGATTATTTCAAAACTTTTATACACTACCCTCTTCATACTCAAATTTTGTTGTTTACAATCTTGACATAATCAAAGGAAAACAGTTTTAAGTTTTTACGATTTTTTAAAAAAGCTATGTGTAACATCAAAAATATTCGAGACTGGCTGGGCGTGGTGGCTCGCGCCTGCAATCCTAGCACTTTGGGAGGCCAAGGCGGGTGGATCACCTGAGATCAGCAGTTTGAGACCAGCCTGGCCAACGTGGCGAAACCCCTTCTCTACTAAAAATACAAAAATTAGCCAGGCATGGTGGCCGGCGCCTGTAATCCCAGCTACTCCGGAGGCTGAGGTAGGAGAAGCGCTTGAACTGGGAGGAGGAGGTTGCAGTGAGCCAAGATGGCGCCACTGCACTCCAGCCTGGGCAACAGAGCAAGACTCTGTCTGAAAAAAAAAAAAAAATGTTTTTGAGACTTTTTGCTGTTGGTTTGAGGGAGTTTTGTTAGGTTGTATTTTGTTTTGTTTTCATTGTGGTAACACTTTTAAAATTCAGTAGCTGATTTTTTGAAGACATCACTACAGCACAAGTTATGTATTATTGGCCTTCAGCTTCTGTAAGAAATCATTTATCAGATGGAATCTTGATCCCTTGCCACATTAAAAAAATATATATAGGTGAAACTTTTACTTCCTTTGGAGTAGTAGAAATGTTTGTTCTCTTGACTTGGATTTACCCTCATTGATGTCTATTGGTTTTGTATTAAAAGCAGAAACCAAAGAGGAAGAAGATGCTTCTGGGTCACAGCCAAAGGGGCTTCAGAAGACAGACCTCTATCATCTTCAGAAGGTCAGGTTACTTTCCTCCCTTCCAGCTGCATCCTGTGACACTCCCTTTTTTCAGTTTGTCCTCTAGATTAGCTCTGCCTGGATGTTTTTGTTTTCATTTTTAAACCAC
The DNA here is from genome assembly GCF_028878055.3 of Symphalangus syndactylus. Lineage (NCBI taxonomy): Eukaryota > Metazoa > Chordata > Mammalia > Primates > Hylobatidae > Symphalangus > Symphalangus syndactylus. The sequence continues at coordinate 65,453,377 of NC_072424.2, forward strand.
AACCAGGAACAAAGCAGACTTTTAACTCACTTCTAAGTTGAACATCCTGTTAGTCCCATTGCCATCATTACTCTACATACACACATTCTGGAACCTACTAGCTAACATAGGTGGAAACCATTCCTGTGGGCTCAGCAAGAGAAAGAGAATTAGCTAGCAATAAGAGAAAATGGGAACATGGCTGCACAAATCGGATTATTTATCTGATGTATTTTTCTGTTTGATCAAACTGAGAGATTTAAAAGAGCCTAACTCATTCGTTTTAGTTACTTTTCTTGATTTTTTAAAATGCATATTCAAGTATAGAGCGGAAATTGAGCCACAGTATGTCCAATATATTCTTTTTCAGATAGTTCTAACTTTAGGATCTTGATTGTCAAAATGAAGAACCTTCTTTGTACTGTGATACCAAATTATGATAAATGTATAGTAAAATTTCAGTCTAAGTAAAATAAAACACATGGAATCTATTCTGTTAGTATGGCAAAAAGGAAAGATTTTTTTCTTTATCCTGTTAAGTCCTTTTCTTAAATGAATTAATGGACTGAATAGTGAGCACTCTGCCATGTAATTTAGTAGTAAAGTGAACTGCCCTTTTCCTCTTTCCCCAAAAATTTACTTGTATATTATAAAGCAAAACACCTTTGAGGCGAGATTCTTGCCAGACCTTAAAAATAAAAAGAATAAACAAAACCCATTTTGATCTTTCTGTGTACATCCTGTCTTATGGAAAGGGCGTCAGCTGCTTCTATAGAACTTACCAACAGAGCTCCCTCTGAGGGGTTTTCTGTCTCAGGATCACCAGAAAAGCTATGTTCTTTTATCCATAGTCCTTATTGGAAATGAAGGAGTTAAGAAGAAGTAAGAAGCAAACCAAATTTGAAGTACTCAGAGAAAATGTTGTGAACTTCATTGACTGTCTAGTGAGGTAAGTCTAAATTTAGCTCTTAAGAGCTAAAAATCATGCTGTTTTTCCGAATAACACTGGTGTCTTAGCTGTCTATAGCCAATCCAGAACATTATTCTCCTAGGTTAGGCTTTATGCTTTTCAGGTCTCTCCATCTAGCTTAGAATTGTAATTTTTAGGCCGGGCACAGTGGCTCACGCCCATAATCCCAGCACTTTGGGAGGCCGAGGCAGGCGGATCACGAGGTCAGGAGATCGAGACCATCCTGGCTAACAAGGTGAAACCCCGTCTCTACTGAAAGTACAAAAAATTAGCCGGCTGTGGTGGCGGGCACCTGTAGTCCCAGCTACCTGGGAGGCTGATGCAGGAGAATGGCGTGAACCCAGGAGGCGGAGCTTGCAGTGAGCCAAGATCCTGCCACTGCACTCCAGCCTGGGCAATGGTGCAAGACTCCGTCTCAAAAAAAAAAAAAAATTTGTAATTTTTATTCTTTTTCCATCATTACCAAGATGTCTAATCAAATGACTTAGTTCATTCTTTTACTCTCAGTTCAAGAATACAGGCTTAAATTTGATCTACTTCATTAGGCCAGGTGGGGAGAGATGAGATAGAAAGTGAGTGTTTCTCTTCCTAATAATAAAGTATTTGTATTACACTTTATCTTTGCTAGGAGTAAATGCTGGATCTGAGCCAAGCCCAGAAAACAGAGCAGACTAGCCATGCTGCTCTATTTTATCCTGAAGAAAGAACATTTAATTCTAAACAATGCCAGTGTACCTCATTATCAGCACTAAATTTATGTTGAGACATGTGCTTGGTAAATTTAGAAGTCTACCAATCCAGCCTGTATTTTAAGATGTTTCCTTTTTAGGAAACCCAGATCATTCTGATTCATGGATTTCCCAAAAGTCAGCTTTATGTAGCCGTGTAAAATCTAAGTTTGGTGGAAGTTGGGCATGCTACAGAAAAAAATGAGAAGTGTGCAAAGGAAAATGATTTAATACCTAAAAAGTGGGGCGGGGGGAACCTGTTATTGTTTATTGTAATTTTTAATGGCAGTTTAAACCCAGCAGCAGGCTAGGCACTGATAAAGTACTGAGAAAATAGCAGCACAATTATTAAAGAGAAAGAGTGCTTTTCTGACAAATTACATGTCTTTTCTGAAAGTGAAAAGTTTAGTTTTCCAGAATAATGTGGGGACAGAGTCATTGTTCCTAGTCGTTGTTCCTAGTCATTGGGGAGAAATTGCTAATGCTATGAAAAGGTCCAAAACGATCAACCAAGGCCAGGTACGTTGGCTCACGCCAATAATCCCAGCACCTTGGGAGGCCAAGGTGGGCAGATCACTTGAGGTCAGGAGTTTGAGACCAGCCTGGCCATCATGGTGAAACCCTGACTCTACTAAAAATACAAAAAATAGCTGGGCATGGTGGGGCACACCTGTAATCCCAGCTACTCGGGAGGCTGAGGCAGGAGAATGGCTTGAACCCGGGAGGCAGAGGTTGCAGTGAGCCGAGATCGCGCCACTGCACTCCAGCCTGGGCAACAGAGCAAGACTCCATCTCGAGAAAAAAAAAAAAAGTGATGAACTGCAATATTGGCCAAATACTGGTCAAAAATTACATTTTAGAACTCATAGAGTTAACCTTGCCCTACTGGGCTTTCCTTTTCTTGTAGAGTCTAGCCCCAAACTCTTGACTCTTCCCTTTTACCAGGTAGTGAACATGGTCGTCACTAAAAATAATTTTGCAATGTGATTTGCCAATTTTAGGCCAAATGTCAGGTTCCAGAGTTCTTACAAATTCCACATTGTAGGCTCTGAAATCACATCAGCCGTTTCCGTCATGATCCTTCACCTAATATGTCTGACTTTTTACCTTTCTGAGCAGTTGTTGAAATAATGCTCAGTATGATTAAATGTGTTTTGTTGTAAAATCACAAAATCTTCCATACTAGGATTTAGTGTCTTTACCAAGATTGTCCCAGGAGAGAAGAGATTAGAATTGTAGCATGTTAAAGCTAAAAGAGACCTGAAGAGTCAGCCCTGTGGCAGCTAAAGGCCAGAGAGAGGCTGTGACTCATGCAAGGTCACACAGTCTCGTTCTCCTGACACCTGCCAAAAGGCCCTCTCCATTTCTCTACACTGCCCTCAACAGCCACACCACAGATGTCTGGGCAGAGCTTGGAGTTTTGAAGAAAGGATGTCCTTTAAAGACAAATATAAGCAGGAGACTTCAGGAGGCAGAGTTCACAGTATACCATGAGCAGCTCTTGGCAAAAATACTGACAGGCAAGAATAAATTGCCAGATCTTGAGAGCTGAGAATAAATTGCCACTTTCTAAGTTACTGTTTTTGCCAATAGCAAGCTTCAACTTTGTAGCCCTTGTTGATACTAATTCCACCAGTTCCTTCAGAACCACCTCTTTCAGGGAAGGCCTATCGTTTGTCTGGTCTGAATCCAAAATGAGCATAATGCAGTGCTTTAGTGCCAGACTCATTGCTTATTTCTTCTCACATAAATAAGTCACAGAAATATATTTCCATGCCAATTTCCAAGTCTGCAGTCAGATAAAAATTCTAATGTATAATGTATTTTGTTACTGTTGTTGTTCAACTAATGTAGCCAGTGGAAACAAAATTAAGGCAGATATTTTATTTTTGCTCTGATGGTTCTTTGAGGATATCTAGAGAGGTCTTTTGCCTTGGGAAATGCCTGAATTTCTATATATCACATGTAAAAATGTTAAAATATGAGGCAACAGTTTGAGTTTCTGAAGCTGACTCTATCTGATTGCCTTGTTAGATATCCAATCCTTATTACATAGCAGGAACTGCAACAAGATCTTTTAATGACAGCCATGTATAATGATTGGGAAATAACTGCATGAGGTTAGTGTAGGAAGAGTTTATGGTCAGAAATTACAAATTAGTAGCTAGCCATCACAGAAACTATTTCCTGAAGCTACAGCTAAGTTAACTTAACCTTGAGTAATTAAGATGTTAATAGTATCTGAGGTATAGAATACTGTTCCTTAGTGAGGATCAAGTCAAAATCATACAAGTAAGTTTTGTTCCAGTTGACTCTGGAGAAGGAGCAGCACCTAGAATTAGAATGAGCAAGGGGTCATTAGCTCTTGAGATGGGGGAGGAAAGGAGGATGGTGAAGAGTGATGTCCATGTTGAATACCCTTTCCACTTCCTCTCCAGAGCTCCTGGCCACATCAGGACAAAGTAAGTGTAGGGGATTTCTAGGAAGTGGTATCCTCTCCAGAAGAAGAGAAAGGATACTTGGAAGAAGGGGAATAATGTCCCCAGTGACTGGGCTGAGGTAGCTGCTTTGCTGTGCTTGTACTGGTGGGAAAAGGAGCTGACACAAGCTGTCATGTGGCCAAAATACTTTAGGCTCAGGACTGGACTAAGCCCCAGGAATCTTCTTTATGAAGTCATGTGAGTTAACTATATACTTTAATCCAGTTAGTGACATTACTTTGTCTATGGGTTATGTGTGCCAAAGCTTCTCCCCTCCAATTTGCCACCCTCCAGGTATCCAGGATGATATCATTGTCATGGCACAGACCACCTGATGGGCTCATTATACATGCAAAGCAAATTTTTAATGCCATATTTTTTAGTTCTGAATTTATTAAAATTGTTTTATCATCTAGCTCATAGGTGAAAAAAATCCCAAATTATGGTAGATTTTTTATAAGTGAAATTTTATTAATGATTTTTCAATACTCTGAAACTAAGATTTAGTCTTTTCTGCCTTCTAACGTAATAAGTAATTCCAATATATGAAAAACTTTTGGGCCAGGCACGGTGGCTCCCACCTGTAATCCCAGCACTTTGGGAGGCCAAGGTGGGTGGATCACCTGAGGTCAAGAGTTCAAGACCAGCCTGGTCAACATGGTGAAACCTCATCTCTATTAAAAATACAAAAATTAGCTGGGCGTGTTGGCGGGCACCTGTAATCCCAGCCTCTTGGGAGGCTGAGGGCTGAGGCAGGAGACTCACTTGAACCTGGGAGGCAGAGTTTGCAGTGAGCCAAGATTGCACCATTGCACTCCAGTCTGGGCGACAAGAGCGAAACTCTGTCTCAAAAAAAACCAAAACAAAACAAAAAAAAACCAAAAACAACTTTTGAGGTGTCATTTTCATGAAAGATACCAACTAAAAATTTTCTGTGATCCAAGAAGAATTTCCTGAACTCTTAATTCCAGGCCTGTGTTTAATATTGCCAAAGGTTAAATGTTAGCTGTGCTAGAAAATGTAGATATCTGTTTTCTCATTTACTTTAAGAAATGCTATCTTGAAGATTTCTAAGCAGAAATATAGTATATATACATTTGTTCCTAAAGGTTTAACTCAGAACTGAAATATACAGCTTCTTATAAACAGTCTAGAGGTAGTTTTAAAAACTATTATATGGAAGAGATGCAGTTCTGAGTGAAACTGTATTAGAGCTGATATTTGGGTTTGTTTCGTTTGTTTTTGGTTGTTAATTTTGCTTTTAGCAAATGGTTCAGTCCTCTACAGAGAGAGGATTGACAAAAATGTTATAGTGAAAACTGAAGTCCAACAGAGCTTAAAGGAAACAATATATATATTATATATAAAGAAAATAAACCTGTGCTTATCTAAACATGGATGCCTGACTGGCTGTTTCAGAGAATACCTTCTGCCTCCTGAGACACAGCCTCTCCATGAGGTAGTGTACTTCAGTGCTGCCCATGCCCTTCGTGAACATTTAAATGCTGCTCCGCGAATTGCCCTCCATACTGCACTCAACAATCCTTACTATTATCTCAAGGTAAGATGAACATTTAGTTTTCTGATAGTTTAGCTCAGACTCTGGGCGTCATTGTCATAAAAATATACGAAATTTGCAGTTATGTTTTAATGAGCAGAGAGTCGGCAACTCAGGGTTGCACCTCTCATATATTTTTTAAAATTCTTTAGACTGTAGAAAAAAATTTCTAACCCCATAAAGACACCAATTAGTAGTCAGCTGTTGCTGCCAGTTTTTGACCATGTGTAATCTTTGCCCTTCACATGCTAAAGTCAGATCATAGGCACAAAGACTTGAGAGTATAATGTTACCACTCTTGTGAAAATAAAGGAAATGTTTCCTGTAAACATAACAGCAGATAGGGATTAAACAATATGGCCTAATAAATTACTGAAATACCGAAATGGTTGTTTCTATTGGGAAAGAGAAATATTTTGGAACTTCATCTTGGATTTTAAAACAAAGAAAGATCTATTCTGAGATCATCTGCAGAGCTGAGTGTAGAGGATAACCAGCAGTCTGCCACTAAAACTCCTGGGGCAGCACACTTCAGCAGTGCCGTTAAAGTCCAGACACAGTTATCAACTCCTGGAAGCTCTTTAAACAATAGCTCAAGACAGCCCACAATTTTAGAAACTAGCTTTCTTATGACTGGGCAAAATGATCACTTTAAACATTCAATAAGCTGTATATACATGAAAGAGTTGTAAGTTAAGTACCCAGAAATCTTGCCACAATAAATACTTAAGAAGCAACTCCATAAGACCTATGAAGAGCATTCCAGTGTTTTGGCTTCTCATTGCAAAATGGCACACAAACATGCAGAGTATTACAAGAATGTTGAGTAGGACGATATAAGTCAATGGTTTTCAGTGATGGTGAAAACCACTGAATAATTTCATACTTAACCAAAAAATCAGTTAATTTTAATATATAAACCATAAATTAAAACTTACAAAATCTATCTTCTTGGCTAGTGGGTCACAGAAGAGAACTGGTATGATTTCAGTTGTCTTTGGGTGGGATATATTATAATATACCCCTGATATTATAATATCAGAGCAGGGTGTGTATGTAGGACTTTGTGTTTCTCAATAAAAGCCATGGATTTCAAATAGGTTGAAGAAACACTGATGGTTTCTATAGGGCTTAAGATCTGCAGTGTTGACAATGTAGTCTTTTCTTTAAAAGAAATTTATACCCCTGGTAAGTGGTATTAGTATTTACTAATACAGTATAGTAATTGTTAGAATTCAGCTAATTATAAGTGTTGGAAGTACCATTTTATTAAATATTCCTAAAGATTTCCATAAACTTTTTACATTAAGTGCATTCAGATCTCAGAAATTAGTAATTTATGGATTGAAATGAAAAATATGCTTATCTTCTAATCCTGAGAATATTCTTCTAGTGACTAAGAACTAGAGGGGTTATGACCAAGACATAAACCTAAACAAGAACTAGCTAACTGTTGGATAGACTCACTCACTGAATAAGGGGAACAAAGATTCCGTTTACTGATTTACTCAGTGTAGGTTGGGGCCTCATTAATGTCTGATTTTATTCCTAATAATTTCTAAAAGTGAGTCATCTTAGTTTACTGTTATTTGTTAGAATGAAGCACTGAAAAGCGAAGAAGGCTGCATTCCGAATATCGCCCCAGACATCTGCATAGCATACAAACTGCACCTAGAGTGTAGCAGGCTCATCAACCTCGTGGACTGGTCAGAGGTAGGTTGTAGGGAAAAGAACAAGCTAGATATTTTTCTAACCATCCATGATGACTTTCTCAGAATAGTTTTATACTTTAGTGCTTTGGAATTTATCTTGTGTTTAATGCCTTGTCTTTTATTTGGAAAGCATAAATCACTTCAAATTTTAAAAGTTCCTTAGGAAGTGGTAGCTCAACAGTCCCCACTCCCAATCCCCTGCCCTCTGATCGTGAATTCCTTAACTAAGCCAATTCTGTGTTCATGCCAGGTCAAAATAAGTATGTGATCTAACCCAATAGTTAGCATTAAGCAAAAACTAAACAATTTAGGTCAGTTCTGTTATTTCACAAAATAAAGTATATTATTAACTAGCATTTCTCTTCTTGCGTAAAAGAAAAAAATAGAAATAACTACACATTTAGCAATCAGGAAGTACAAGGAATACTTGGCAAGGCAATAAACAACTGTTGTTATTCTTTAAAATAAACAACTATTCTTTCTGTCTTCAGAATAGTATTACAAAGATCTTAACTCTATTAAAGGCCTTACAGATGTCTTGTCGCCATTCAAAAATATCCATAGTTGGCTGCTTCCAAGAAAAATAGATATTTTCCTGGAGTAAGATTAGTAGAGGAAACAGGGCTTTCTTTTTCTTTTAACTTTGACTAGCTTTGTTTCTTGTTTTTCTCTACGTACTGTTAGTTCTCTGAAACAAGATTATTCAGGAACCATTACTTTATCTTTTAATATATAAGTGGTTTAAAGTGATCATCAGTGTAGTTTTGACAATCTTAAATTTGACATAATGAAGAATATGTGCCAGCTATCAACAGCCATTAAAAGAAGTATAGTAAAAGATGTTTGGCAACTGTAGATATTTTTATTTTCTTCTGTCTTGTCTATTCAAAAGGCTTTTGCAACAGTTGTGACAGCTGCTGAAAAAGTGGATACAAATTCTGCAACCTCAGAAGAAATGAATGAAATTATCCAGTATCCTTTTAAAACCATTTCTACAATGTCCAAATACACATAAAATATAACTTTATAATTTCTCCAGATCTACACTAGATATTATAAAGGCATACTCCAAACAACCATATTACTTGTTAATATTAACCATATGGTGCCAGAATAACTGAAATTTCTGAATCTTTATTTTGAATTTAATCCAAAATGAGACCAAACCTAAAACTTTTGGTATCAAATTTATGTCAAGATTACATTTTAAAATTTACCAAAAATGAAACTGCCATTATTGAAGTCTCTTTTTTTGTTTTTTGTTGTTTTTTTTTTTTTTTTTTGAGATGGAGTCTCGCTCTATCACCCAGGCTGGAGTGCAGTAGTGCGATCTTGGCTCACTGCAACGTCCACCTCCTGGGTTCAAGCAATTCTCCTGCCTCAGCCTCCCAAGTAGCTGGGATTACAGGCGCCCGCCACCGCGCCCAGCTAATTTTTGTATTTTTAGTAGAGACGGGGTTTCACCATGTTGGCCAGGCTGGTCTCGAACTCCTGACCTTGTGATCCGCCCGCCTTGGCCTCCCAAAGTGCTAGGATTATAGGTGTGAGCCACCTCACCCGGCCTAATTCTTTTTTTTTTTTTCTTTTTTGAGACAGAGTTTCGCTATTGTTGCCCAAGCTGGAGTGCAGTGGCACGATCTCGGCTCACCGCAACCTCCACCTCCCGGGTTCAAGCGATTCTCCTGCCTCAGCTTCCCACGTAGCTGGGATTACAGGTGCCTGCCACCATGCCTGGCTAATTTTTGTATTTTTAGGAGAGATGGGATTTCACCATGTTGGCCAGGCTGGTCTCGAACTCCTGACCTTAGGTGATCTGCCTGCCTTGGCCTCCCAAAGTGCTGGGATTACAGGCATGAGCCACTGACCTGGTCTGAGTTCTCTATTTTTCTAATGTACGTTTAGAAGTGGGGGCGGGGAGCAATTTCCATACTATGTAGAACATTAGATTTAGGAAGCATTAAGTACTTTTCCATTTATGTTTTATTGATAGTGGATTCTAATTAATGTTTTCCAGTAACAGTTATAGTTTAGGAGTTTATATCTGAACTGTCTACTTCATTTTACCAACTAGTATTTTAACATTGAGATTTTAATCCCTTTTTGTCAAAAATACAGCATGGCCAGTTTCCTTAATTAAAGCCTCCAGTGCTCGGTTTATTAGAGCTGTTTCTGAACTAGAACTTTTAGGATTTATAAAACCTACCAAACAGAAGACTGACCATGTGGCAAGACTAACATGGGGAGGCTGCTAGAAAGCAAATAAGCGAAGCCAGAACTATCACATTTAGCTTAAGAGAAAAAGGTGACCAGTCATATTTACATACACTAGAGGAGCCTGTTTTGTTGAGAAGATAAATGTGTAATCTCCATTGATGTTTAACCAGAAAAGTACATTGCTAACCCCAAACAGGCATGTATCAAAACACCTGTGGAGTACTTTAGAATCCAACAAATAATATGTAACTAAAACTGCTCACACATTTTACTGTACTTTCCACAAAGTCATTACTAAATTGTGAGTAAATCATTCTTGAACTTAAAGTACATAAATGTAATAAATCCCGTTGTCCAGTAGTATAAATTATTTGCAGTTGCTTTAGCAATCCTCATTCCTCGTCTCCCAATGTCCTGCATCGGCATTCCTCACTTTAGTGTAGTAGGCAATAAGTAACATGAATATCTTACAGGTTGTTTCTCCTGGTGACTACATAGGTTCCAAAACTGTCTCTGCCTCTCCGTCTCCTGTAGTCTTACAACTTTAAAGAAAAAAAAAAAGGCCAGGCGCAGTGGCTCACACCTGTAATCCCAGCAATTTGAGAGGCCAGGGCGGATGGATCACGAGGGCAGGAGATCAAGACCATCCTGGCCAACAAGGTGAAACCCCTTCTCTCCTAAAAAATACAAAAAATCAGCCAGGTGGTAGCACATGCCTGTAGTCCCAGCTACTCGGGAGGCTGAGGCAGGGGAATTGCTCGAACCTGGGAGGCAGAGGTTGCAGTGAGCTGAGATTGGCCACTGCACTCCAGCCTGGGTGACAGAGTGAGACTCTGTGTCAAAAAAAAAAGTCCCAAACTGTTTGGCTTTATTTGGGCAGTAAATATTCTACTTCGGGATGACCCGTCATGGAGCCAGTAAGGCCTCTACAAATCACATCCCAAACAAATACAGCTCAGATGAGGAAAGTAAGGCCCAGATGAAATGACATCTCGATCTCTTCTATGGCAGAAACTCAGCAAGACATAATAAAACAAACATAGCTAAAGTTCATTATTTAATGCTCTACTCCCAAGAGAATTCTGGGACTTTAAGACTACTCACTAACATACAAAATTACCATGCAGATATGGGGGAAAAGTCCATGTCCAGAAAAAACTTGGTTTGCAAACCTTAGAACTATGTCATTGCAGGATTATGTGTGTGTGCCCGTGTGTGTGCTCACAGGCTTTGAAGAGTTTTATGAGTATCCGTTATCCAAAATGCTTGGAAACAGAAGTGTTTTGGATTTTAGATTTTGGAATATTTGCACTATACTTAACAAGTTCAGTTCAGCATCCAAAACCCAAAATGCTCCAGTGAGCATTTCCTTTGAGCATGTCAGTATGCAAAAAGTTTCAGATTTTGGAGCACTTCAGATTTAGGATTTGGGATATTCAACCTGCATAATCACACCTCCTTCATTCAGGAATGTAAAGGGAGGTATTAATATGAGCTTAGAATAAAGAACACCTTAGACCTCTGGCAGCGTGGTGGGCTGAGATGACATTAATGGGTAGCTGCTCATCCTCCCCACCTCACTCCCTGCTTCAAGCACATAAAAATGCTAGATGAGCTGGGTGCAGCAGCTCGCGCCTGTAATCCCAGCACTTTGGGAGGCTGAGGCGGGCGGGTCACGTGAGGTCAGGAGTTTGAGACCAGCCTGGCCAACCTGGTGAAACCCCATCTCTACTAAAAATACAAAATTTAGCTGGGCATGTTGGTGGGCGCCTGTAATCCCAGCTACTTGGGTGGCTGAGGCAGGAGAATCACTTGAACCTGGGAGGCGGAGGTTGCAGTGAGCTGAGACTGCACCATTGCATTCCAGCCTGGGCGACAGAGCGAGACTCTGTGTCAAAAAAATAAAATACAAAATTAGCCGGACGCGGTAGCACACGCCTGTAATCCCAGCTACTTGGGCAGCTGAGGCAGGAGAATCACTTGAACCTGGGAGGCGGAGGTTGCAGTGAGCTGAGACTGCACCATTGCATTCCAGCCTGGGCGACAGAGCGAGACTCTGTGTCAAAAAAATAAAATAAAAATACAAAATTAGCCGGGCGCGGTAGCACACGCCTGTAATCCCAGCTACACGGAAGGCTGAGGCAGGAGAATCGCTTAAACCCAGAAGGTGGAGGTTGTAGTGAGCCGAGATTGCACCATTGCACTCCAGCCTGGGCAAAAAGAGCGAAACTCCGTCTCAAAAACAAAACAAAACAAAAGCTAGATGAAATATATCTCAAAAAAAAAAAAAAATGTCAAAATGTTGCCAAGGCTAAAAAGAAGGGGAAACCCCAAGGTACCATAAATAATCAACTGCAAGTCAGAGCAGAAAGCACCTAGCCCTGCAGAGCTTTGGGAAAGACAATGACCAGTGTAGGTAGTTAAGTTAGATTAGGTATCTTTTCATCTTCATTTAAAAGGTGCCAGGATTTCTTATTCAACAGAATGTAAACACCTGTACATATGTACACAGGACTGTCAGCTTGAATGTTAAGGAATTTATTATATGCAAACACAAGTACCACCACTACCATAGAAAGCAGCTGGACAAATAGAACCCTTGACACCTTGGAATCCATGTATTAAAGACAGAGCCTCTATCATTCTAAGGGTCTTTGAGTGAGGGTGTGGAACACAGCCCACCAAATGAATATGATCAAAGAATAAATTTATCATGTCAAGTTACTGAGATTCCATTATTTACCTTCATAACAATTAGCTCAATATTTTTTCTCAATATTCTAGTCATTCTTCTAGTCTTGCCTCCAACCATGTGTTTCATTTTTTAAACGATGGTTGGTACAAATCTAGGGAAAGAGGTGATGTTAATGATTTTTCCATCTATTTAAGGTAAGGAAGTTGGCAACAGGGGAGGTCTTCCAATACAAGGACACCATCACTATGTACAGTGTGGTTTCAAATGATGCATGTGAGCACCAGATAGAATTGTCAGTGTTTAGAAACCATTACTTTGAACAACACTCATACAGCAAGATGCCTTTTACACTATAAGGTACAGAGGAACTGGCCTCACACAGACCAGCAGATTCATATATAAGGCACAGATTCACTGAGTAGAGTAAGTAGCCATGCCTTACTTTTCATTTGCTGGGCACTAAGTTGAATTTATCCAACATAAACGCACGTCATGCACTGAACCACTTTGACCTTCCTCACTAAAGATTATGTAAGAAAGTAGCAGGATGGCAACTGCCCTATTTTCTTTTTCTTTTTTGAGACAGAGTCTCGCTCTGTCACCCAGACTGGAGTGCAGTGACACGATTTGGGCTCACTGCAACCTCTGCCTCCTGGGTTCAAGCCATTCTCCTGCCTCAGCCTCCCAAGTAGCTGGGACCACAGGTGTGTGCCACCACACCCAGCTAATTTTTGTATTTTTAGTAGAGATGGGGTTTTGCCATGTTGGCCAGGCTGGTCTTGAACTCCTGGGCTCAAGCAGTCCACCCATCTAGGCTTCCAAAAGTGCTGGGATTACAGGCATGAACCACCATGCCCAGTCGAAAACGGCCCTATTTTCACAATGAATACACAAAAGAGCTACAAAATTAAAACATGAAGTTCCTTTGTGGTAATCATTAATGGAGCACAAAACCCTCAAGACAGCCTATGAAATGCTAGTTCGATTTCATGTCCATTCTGTAATTCAGGAAACCTCTACCAAAATATCTTCCAAAGGAAGTATTCTGCTTTACTAAATTTTTCATTTAATGAAATACTGATCTGAAAACCCTGAATTGAAGTAGCGTGAAATTCATTCAAAAAGTACCAAGCATGTGCCATGTGCCAGGCACTGTATGCCAGTGAGCAAAGATCCCTGCCTTCACTGTGTTTAGCAGAGGAAGTAAAACAAAGAAACGGCAGGGCAGAGCACCAGGATGTCAGGCTGCAATTTTAAAAAGAGTGGTCAGAACAGGTTTCATTGAGATGACATTTGTGCAAAAAGTCAAAAGTGGTGAAAAAATTTTCCATGAAGTGCTGTGGGAGAAGAGCATGCTAGGCAGACACTACCAGTAACAAAAATCCTAGCCTGGAAAAACAGCAAAAGTGGCCAATGTGGACAAGGTAAAGTGAGCAGGAGGAATTCAATAGGTTGAATGAGGTGGGGTGGAGTGCAGGTAATTTAGGGCTCCACAGACCTTTGTGAAGTTTATTTTACTTAGGAAGCCATCTAAACAAGACTTAGACTTTTAAAGGATCAGTCTGGTTGCTATCAGAGTAGAATAGGATGGGGTGAGAAGACACAAAATGAGGCAAAACAAAGACCAGTTAGGAAACCACAGAAATAATCCAAGCAAGCTATGATAGTGTCTTGGATTAGGGTAATAGCAGTAGAGATGTTAATATTTTAGGTGGAACTAAGATTAGATGAAGGATGTGAGGAGTCCAAGACCGTTTCTGCCTGGAAACAAAGAATGGAGTGGCCATTAAGTGCTTGAGGATGACTGAGAGGAAAAATTTCAGAGGCAAAAATAAGTTTTAGACGTAAATTTCGAGGTGTCTACTAGATACCTAACTGAAGATGTCACATGGAGAGGTTACTATAATCTGATGTCCTTATGATGAATTCACCAAGATGAGTACTGAGAGGAGGCAAGCAGCCCAAGGTCGAGCTCGGGGGCACACCTATCTTTTAGCAAAATTCAGGGAAATGAAGATTGGGCCAGCAGCAAAAGACAGAGGAGGAGCAGCCAATAAAGGAGAAACGTCAAGCAAGTGTAGTATTTTGCAAGCCAACTGAAGAGTGCTTCAAGGTCAAATGCTGGCTGCTGATTAGATTTAACAATGTGGAAATCTTTGCTGCGTTTTTACTAAGAGTGACGGGGTGGAAACGAACTCTAATCACCTATCAATCAGATGACCTAACCAAGTGTCCAAACTTAACAGCCTGGAAAAGCCGTAACTGTGTGATGCAATATGGAGACCATAGCATCACCTTGCACTCTTCCACAAGTTTAACCTGAAACTTACAAAAACTTTAGACCTTCCAGTTTACAGGAAGTTCAAAGGGATATCAGAAGTTAAAATTAATGACATTACAAAGAAAAACTCAACAAGACAACAGGCCTAATATTTTCAGAAAGTAAGAATCTTAATTGAATCCTGTTTGGGGGATGAGGGTAGCTATTTAAAAAAGAGACACATGGAAAAATCTGAAATAAGGACTTGATGTTAAATTAGGGAAGTATTTTAAGTGGGAAAGTCTTTCAACTTTTCTGTTTGAATTTCTTTTCCTAATAAAACAAGTTGGTGAAAAAAAGGAGGGGGTAATAAACTGGAGGAAGTTCAGAAAATGAGTTTTGCTTTTATAAAGGGGAGCAGTAAAATAATCACTAGCAAGGGATATAGGATCAAAAGATTTTTTAATAACATGCTCATTATGCTTTTGGAAATGATTTAGTAGAGAAAGAATAGATGCAGTAGAGAGAGGAGAGGACTGCTGGAGCTGTATCTTTGCCTGAGACATGGGTTTGCATCCCGTGCTCCTTACCTAGGGCAAATGCAGGAGCAAGAGAATTGTGGGAGCCGTATATCCATGAGTAGACACAGTCGGACTATTCGGGTGCTTTTGTAGAATATTCATTTAATACCAATTACTGTAAGAGTTTGAAGGGGGTAAAGAGAACCCAAACAGGGCAAAAACAAGTCATTTCCAACCCTAGCTGCTTGAATCACCTAGGCAGCATATTAAACAGATTCCAAAAGTTTTCCCCTCCCACCAATTGTCTAAAGCAGTCTCTGGGGATAGGTAGAGCCTGAGAATCTTCTACCATTTTCTTTAGGGTCGTGTCAAGTTCTTGCCATAGGCCAAAGACAGCTTTAGTAGCTTAAATCTCCAATATTTATTTTTCTCAGATTGCCTGTTTTTCCAAAAATACAAAGGATTATACCTATGTGCACTTGTTAAAGATTTACTAAACGCATCATAGTATGGTACTGTATCAGTACTGCCTTTTACTAAAAGAATAAGATGACTTAACACAATTCCGTAGATACTACTGGACCCATCTAAAGTCAGAGTAGCCCATAAGCTAGGACTTTTGGGTAAGTGATAATGCAGAAATCTGGCTGTGGAAGAAAAAAAAAATTTTTTATTTTTTAATTTTTTTTGAGACGGAGTCTCGCTCTGTCACCCAGGCTGGAGTGCAGTGGCACGATCTCAGCTCACTGCAACCTCTGCCTCCTGAGTTCAAGCGATTCTCATGCCTCAGCCTCCCAAGTAGCTGGGACTACAGGCTATCCTGCTAACCAGTGGTTCTTAGCTGGGAACCGTTTTGTCCCTCAGGGACATTTGGCAATGTCTGCAAACACTTTGGTTATCACAACTGTGGGAGGGGGTTTAACTGGCCTCTAGTGGTAGAGGCCAGAGATATGGCTAAATATCCTATAATGCCCAGCAATAGCCACCACAACAAAGAATGATCTGGCCCAAACTGCCAGTAGTGCTGAAGTTGAGAATCTGTTCTAGACCATTAAAAGGGGGTAGAATTGACCGGGTGCAGTGGCTCACACCTGTAATCACAGCATTTTGGGAGGCCGAGGTGGGCAGATCATGAGGTCAAGAGATCGAGACCATCCTGGCCAACATGGTGAAACCCCATCTCTACCAAAAATACAAAAATTAGCTAGGTGCAGTGGTGCGCACCTGTAGTCCCAGCTACTCGGGAGGCTGAGGCAGAAGAATCACTTGAACCCAGGAGGTGGAATGCTTGCAGTGAGCCGAGATGGCGGCACTGCACTCCAGCCTGGCAACAGAGCAAGACTCCATCTCAAAAAAAAAAAAGTGGGGCAGGGGGTGGGAGAACTATGCACCTTATTGCCACCCTGTGCTATACCAATGTTTCTCAATCACTAATTGGCATATAAATTGCCTGGGCACCTTGTGAAACCACTTTCTAGGCTTGTTTTAAACAGAGAATTGGTGAAATGTAATTACCAAAGATAAAAATAAAAAAAAAGATCTGGCTGGGCACAGTGGCTCACGCCTGTAATCCCAGCATTTTGGAAGGCCGAGGTGGGCGGATCACCTGAGGTCAGGAGTTCGAGACTAGCCTGGCCAAAATGGTGAAACCCTGTCTCTACTAAAAATAAGAAAAATTAGCCGGGCGTGGTGGCACATTCCTGTAATCCCAGCAACTCAGGTGGCTGAGGCAGGAGAATCGCTTGAACCTGGGAGGCAGAGGTTGCAGTGAGCCGAGTTTGCGCCACTGCACTCCAGCTTGGGCAACAAGAGCAAAACTCTGTCTCAAAAAAAAAAAAAATTCCTTTTTCTTCTACTAACTTGGTCAGTTATAAATGTGTATTTAAGATTGTCTTAAATTTTGGAAATATGCTACTAGAATTCAACAAATGAATTCACTTAAGCATGTTTTTGCTTCATTATAAGAAAGCTATGTATGGAAAGGGAGTGAAATTTGCTGAATCATGCTTTTGCATATCAAGTTCTTAAAAGAAAAAACTGGATTCTACTGATCTCTGAGGTAATTCTATAGCAGTTAAAATACCTGTAACATTCTATCAGGCAGTAAGTTACAGAAGATAGAATCAGAACTCAGTTTTTTGAAATAGCACTCAAATCTTACAAAATTAACTTCACTGATTCCTGGAAAATGCTTACGTTTTAAAACACCGACTTTATTCAAATACTACCCCCATCCGTACATTAAGAAACAAGCAGAATAGAAGTAAATGTTTTATTCTTCCAACTAAATTCCAGTACTACAAGGGCAGTAAAACAATGATACACTGGGGAAAAAAAAAAAAAATGCAGCAATAAACATTTGTTAAAAAGACTGATAGAATAAATAAAACTACCAAAAAAAAAAAATCATATAAACCCATTCTGAAACCCCAAGAAGTCCTGGAATACAGAAATGCCCTCCTCCTTCACTATTTCACAGGAAGCACTGCAGGCTATTTGCTTAATATTGTCCTGGGATTACATTCTAAAATTAGTAACTGGTTACAGCTCGGTTGTAGTGCACAATTAAAATCACACTAACTTCATCTGAAGTGTCATTCTACAGTTTTATTTACACAACCAGTGAAGGGCATGTTCTAGAATACCAGCTTTAATCCTTTTCAAACATTAATATAAGAAGCCAAATTGTAATGATACAGCAAAATGAGGCCACTGGTATTAATACAGGTAGCAAAGGTCCACATCCAGGTGGTACTGACATCAGGGAAATTTCCAAAACCAGTTGCTGCTGCCTAAGAGTGGCTGCCACTGACGAAAGCTTGAAATAACCTGTATTCACAGAAGGGGTATTGGCATTGCTGCATGTCATAATTGGGACCTCTTGCAACAACTCAACAAGGAACAGGGCAGCCCACAAATGCAGGATACGTGATTCATGAAACATCTAAAAGGTGAGAAAAAGAAAATTAGTGCAAAATACAGGTCAAAATCCAAAGGAATACTAGATCTTGATTCCCAAATTTGCCCCTAGGTATTTAAGTAACCAAAAGACTTGCAAAGTTATGCTGCCTATTTCCTCCATACATTCTCAGCAATTTTGTTAAATTCTCTTTTTGAGTATGAAAATAATTATAATTATAAATAATTAAAAGACAGTCTTATTTTCAGTTTATAACTTCAAAGGTGAAATACTTACAACTAGCAGGCTGTTCTCCATATCGTCGCATTATTTGATCATGCGTAAACTTCACAAACGCATCATATTGTTCTATAAATAAAGGTACATGTCAATTACATGATTTGTAAAATGCCTTAATATTAGAGCCAGATAAACTGAAAATACAAAATATACAGTAAAACAATTCTAAGTTGACAATCACATAACCTCAGTAGTACTAATAGTGTATCAAATAAAAATAGAATGCAGCTTATTAGTTCCTCAGTAGTACTAACAGTGTATCAAATAAAAACAGCATGCAGCTTATTAGTCAGGAAACCTAGGTTTTAGTCCAATTACATGACCTGACATAAAGGCTAGGTGAGATTTATTTATTTCTTAACAATTAAAAACAAGGCTGGGACCAGGTGCGGTGGCTCACGCCTGTAATCCAAGCACTTTGGGAGGCCGAGGCGGGTGGATCACACGGTCAGAAGATCAAGACCATCCTGGCTAACACGGTGAAACCCCATCTCTACTAAAAATACAAAAAAATTAGCCGGGCATGGTGGCAGGCGCCTGTGGTCCCAGCTACTCTGGAGGCTGAGGCAGGAGAATGGCGTAAACCCAGGAGGTGGAGCTTGCAGTGAGCCAAGATGGTGCCACTGCACTCCAGCCTGGGAGACAAAAAAAAAAACAAGGCCAGGCGTGGTGGCTCACACCTGTAATGCCAGCACTTTGAGACACCAAGGTGGGCAGATCACGAGGTCAGGAGATCAAAGCCATCCTGGCTAACACGGTAAAACCCCATCTCTACTAAAAATACAAAAAAAAAAAAAAAAAATAGCCGGGCATGGTGGCACACACCTGTAGTCCCAGCTACTTGGGAGGCTAAGGCAGGAGAATTGCTTGAGCCCTGGAGGCAGAGGTTGCAGTGAGCCAAGATCGTGCCATTGCACTCTAGCCTGGGCGACAGAGTGAGACTCCGTCTTAAAAAAAAAAAAAAGAAAAGAAAGAAAACAATTGGCAGGGTACGGTGGCTTACGCCTGTAATCCCAGCACTTTGGGAGGCCCAGGCGGGCAGATCACGAGGTCAGGAGACCGAGACCATCCTGGCTAACACGGTGAAACCCTGTCTCTACTAAAAATACAAGAAAATTAGCCAGGCATGATGGCGGGTGCCTGTAGTCCCAGCTACACAGGAGGCTGAGGCAGGAGAATGGCGTGAACCCGGAAGGCAGAGCTTGCAGTGAGCCAAGACGGCGCCACTGCACTCCAGCCTGGGTGACAAAGTGAGACTCCGTCTCAGAAAAAAAATAAAAATAAAAAAATAAAAACAAAGGACTTTCAATAAAAAGACCTTTCTACTCTGAAAGTTATTGTATGTGGTCTATGAATGGCAACTGACTGCAATGAGAGTAGGATAACAAAAGCTAACAACAAAATAATATCTAAAACCTGATCAAGTATCACAGAAAAAGTTGTTATATATCTAAGCAAATTACTTCTCTACATTAACGCCTCCATATTAATTCCTTAAGAATCAAAAAGCTTACATATCTATATAAACAGTAAATCTGTGGCTAAACATTCTATTTGTTACCATACATAATAAATTTTATTTACTTAAATTATCAAATTTTACTGAACTTTTTTGATAATTAAAACAGGACTGCAGTTTGATACTCAAATGACTTACACAGTGACAGCCAATTAGATATTTTAAATGTCTAGATTGATGGCAAAGTTATGAAAAATATAAAGTCAAAAAATTCACAACCAAATTGAGGTAAACTACTAACATCAGTTTTTAGTACAGGGTACATACTAATATTACTGCTGATCTACATGGCTAGCCAATACTCTTTTTCCTGAGGTTACCAAGGCGGGCCATGAGCTATAAGAAGGTTAATTTCCTTTCCTGAACTGAATTTTCTCATTCTCAGAGAATATACCACACTAGTGTATACAAAGTGAAATTAAAGTACACGTGGAAAATGCATTTCGCACAACTGAGTTCCTCGGAAACTCTAATAAACACACCTCATACCTGCAAGTTTTGTGTTCAATATTTCTTCATATTCTTCTCGAACTTTCTCTTCACGTTCTTTCAACAAACGTTCACAGATCATCCCAACCTGCCGTAGAGTAAATAAGGGCTGTTCTTTTTTTAATGGTGAGGATGCTGCAGATGAAGTCCCTATGTACAATGAGGACAAAAAATAGCACCTGGTTTAGAGCCATGACATAAAGCAGTTTCTAAATGAAGAGGTTTCATTTGGATCTCTTCAATCTTGATATAAAAGCATTTTAAAATCAGATTTTAAGCACAGCATTTCACAAGTCTTAAAACAACCAAAATAATAATTCCATTGGCTGGTGACGCTGGAAAAACACGGCAAGATGTAATTAAGATAAGAAAAGACTGAAGGTGAGTAGAAAAAAACTTTAAGACATAGGAAAGGCTGGGCGTGGTACTCATGCCTGTAATCCCAACACTTTGGGAGGCCGAGGCGGGCGGATCACCTGAGGTCAGGAGTTCAAAACCAGCCTGGCCATCATGGTGAAAGCCTGTCTCTACTAAAAATACAAAAAAAAAAAAATTAGCCAGGCATGGTGGCGGGCACCTGTAATCCTAGCTACTCAGGAGGCTGAGGCAGGAGAATCACTTGAACCCGGGAGGCGGAGGTTGCAGTGAGCCAAGATCGCGCCACTGCACTCCAGCCTGGGCAAAAAGAGCAAAACTCCGTCTCAAAAAAATAAAAACAAAAAATTAAAAATTAAATTTAAAAAAGACATAAACAAAACTTAAACATTACAATGATGGGTCCCATTACAAAACATCTTATCTCCTTTCTGGAAAATACCATACCATGAAGTATTTTAGTGACTAAATTACTTTCCTACACTAGGAATGAAGAACACCTCAGGTCTAAACTTAATTTTATTTAGTGCCAGAATAACAAATCATACCTGTAAAAAGACACTTAGTCTTCAAAGCCATACCATTAATATCTTAATAGCCTACACACAATGAACTGGTAATTATTCTACCATCATTTCACACCTTTAGAAAGGGGTTTTCCTTTATTGAAAAAGAAAATACGCCAGGCATGGTGGCTTACGCCTGTAATACCAGCACTTTGGGAGGCCGAGGCGGGCGGATCACCTGAGGTCAGAAGTTCAAGACCAGCCTGACCAACATGGAGAAACTTCGTCTCTACTAAAAATACAAAATTAGCCAGGCGTAGTGGCACATGCCTGTAATCCCAGCTACTTAGGAGGCTGAGGCAGGAGAATTGCTTGAACCCAGGAGGCGGAGGTTGCAGTGAGCTGAGATCATGCCATTGCACTCCAGCCTAGGCAACAAGAGCGAAACTCCATCTCAGAAAAAAAAAAAAAAAATTTCATGTTGGCACAATAAAACTTTTATGTTTAAAAAAAGAAGTTACAGCATGAATCCTTTTATAAAAAGATTAAAAAACATTCTGGAATCTAGCTTGTGTGGTGGCTCATACGTGTAATCCCAGCACTTTTTGGGAGGCCGAAGCAGGTGGAATCCTTGAGCTAAAGGCCAGCCTGCGCAACATGGCAAACCATGTCTCTAGTGAAAATACAAAGATTGGCTGGGAGTGGTGGCACGTGCCTGTAGTTCTAGCTACAGGCTAGGCTGAGGTGGAGGTTGCAGTGAGCCAAGATCTCACCACTGTACTCCAGCCTGGGCAACGGAGTGAGACCCTGTCTCAAAAACAAAACAAAACAAAAAAGACATTCTGAAATCTACTTTGCTGGAGAAGCATAAATGATTCTAAAGGTTTTTGAACACATTGACCACTAATTCCCATTAAGTTAACAACAATTCGCATGGAAAAATAAGCTCAAGCGTTGAGCTGATAATGCTATGCTCAAAACTCTATACCATAGAACTACACTGTCATCACACTAAGAATCCCAAAGCAGCTGCAACATCAGCATCTGTCAGTTTCAAATATTCCTTCAGCATTTTTATGCCTATTAGGATTTTTTTTATAAAAGAGAAAATATTTTGTAGTAATAACATCTACTGCAATACTGCTAAAAGTATTTTATACATATTCAAGTGCACCATTCGTTATCAATTGTTTCTTCATCTCGCTCTGTGAATTTGCCCTGGTACCACCAATATTACTTACTCTCTTAACTTGCTCCTTATAACCTGCATGGCAGGAGCTAGTTAACTATGCTTATTAGAACTGTGCATACCACAATAACAAAGCACACCAGCTTTATTCCATAATTATCCAAGGCCATCTTAATTTACTTTCACATTCCCAGTTTTGTTACTTAAGACTGCCAGTTAACTGATCTTCTAAGTGAAGTGAGTAAGGAAATAATGATCTTGGTTTCCTGCTAATATAGTCTAGTCCCCAATCCTCACCTCTATGTTTCAACCACTAATACCTGGCCCCCACAATGGGCATGGCAGTATTTAGTTTTGAACAAGTTCATGTTTCCTAATCTAATTTTATTTGACTATGTTATGGTCTTTGATTTTTTTTTTTTTTTCTGAGATGGAGTCTTGTTCTGTCACCCAGGCTGGAGTGCAATGGCACGATCTCTGCTCACTGCAAGCTCTGCCTCCCGGGTTCATGCCATTCTCCTACCTCAGTAGCTGAGACTACAGGCGCCTGCCACCATGCCCAGCTAATTTTTTGGATTTTAGTAGAGACGGGGTTTCACTGTGTTAGCCAGGATGTTCTCGATATCCTGACCTCGTGATAAGCCCGCCTCGGCCTCCCAAAGTGCTGGGATCACAGGCATGAGCCACCGCGCCTGGCTGCAAATTTTTTTACTCTGCCAGGTCTTCCTTCCCTTGCTAGGGAGAGGAGAGAAAGCGTTGAACAATGGCAACTGTTGTCACAAGAAAAGCTATTTTGCTGAGAACTTTACTAAAGGTAAGAGCCACTATTGATGGCTCTCTTTCAGCAAAACCTTCAACTTTCTC
Source organism: Symphalangus syndactylus (assembly GCF_028878055.3). Lineage (NCBI taxonomy): Eukaryota > Metazoa > Chordata > Mammalia > Primates > Hylobatidae > Symphalangus > Symphalangus syndactylus. The sequence goes on from NC_072424.2 coordinate 65,476,635, forward strand.
TTTGCTTCAAGTAGCCCTTATTCCCCGCCTCCCCTTTTTTTTTAAAAAAAGGAAGGTTATTTGCAAACATTCCCCCCAACAAAAGGTAGGTAAAGACAGATACAGGATCAAATAATAATAATAATAATCCACCTTTAGAAATCTATCCCAATAAGACAAGTGTGTAAGGGAGGGTATGTATACAGGGATATTTCTTAAAATACTATACCAGCAAAACTTCTAAGCTGAATTATCTATCATTAAGTGTTCAGTCATGACAAGGTACATCTATACCTAACAAAGGAGCATATAGTATTGTTATTTTTTTTTTTTTTCTGGGACAAAGTCTCACTCTGTCGCCCAAGCTGGAGTGCAGTGGCACAATCTCAGCTCACTGCAACCTCCGCCTCCCGGGTTCAAGTCATTCTCATGCCTCAGGGTCCCGAGGGGCTGGGACTACAGGCACGTGCCACCATGCCCAGCTAATTTTTCTATTTCCAGTAGAGACAGAGTTTTGCCATGTTGGCCAGGCTAGTCTTAAACTCCTGACCTCAAGTGACCTGTCTACCTCGCTCGGCCTCCCCAAGTGCTGAGATTACAGGCATGAGCCACTGTGCCTGGCCTATTGTTAATTTTTTTTAATAAAGGCTACAAATCATAGTACTTACAGGATGTCCACTTTGGGGATATTATATGCAGGTGGTTGTCTCTGGTTCGTGGGAATCCAGGTGGTAATTCCTTATTTTGTACTATATTATTTTTTAAGATGTCATGCATTACTTGTATAAATGTTTTTTTCAAACTCAGAGGAGATATAATAGCTTAAATGACTAAAGACAACTTGGATTAGACTTTTCCCACTCTAAATAATAAACTTTGTAAATGACAAGAAATGTTATTACCTGGTGAAGCTGGTCCACTGAGGAGAAATGCATGTGGCTGTGCATCAGAAGTACAACACGGATCTGTCTGTTGGAAACTCGTTTCTAAATGTCTTCTCTTCTGCATTCGTTTATACTCTTGTTTTATGTTGTACAGAATTTGTTCTAAAATAAAAGTTAAAATTTGGCAAGATAAAAACTTTCATATTAAAAAAGAGGTTGGCTTTCCAACATTATTTAGTGGACCAATCTACCCAAAATATTCCTTTCAAATAATATCCAGAAAACTGACATTCTGGTAGGAACTCATTTCAGCATAAATGGGGACATTCACTTAGCACATACACACCAAGTGGAATTCAGCTGTTCAACAATATTCTTGCTGAGCACTGACTAGCAAAAATAAAGTTTTTCGATCAAAATAATGGTCAAGGAGTCTGTGAACCAAAACACCTATTTTACTCAGATTCTTAAGAGTTCCAAACTCAACGCTCATTTATTCATCACATAGAACTATTACACTAACAGGCTTTTCCAACTGCCTTTATGCCTTTTCCAAGCCCATAAATAAGAAGCGGCTTGGGGGATTATGTATATTCAAGCACACAACAGTCTGAAGTGATAATAGGTCAACAAAATGACAAAGTAGATGGAAACTAAAAAAGTCATCATACATTAAACAGCCATGGCCAATTATTTTAAGCTCAATAAAACCGAAGAATACTACAGCATTCTGAATCTTGGAGCTGGAGGGTGGGGTGAGGGGGAGACCATGTAAAGTGATTGGTACATGACAGGTCCTCAATAAATAAGAACCACTATACCACAGTGCAATTACCTTGAACCACAATCACACAAATGAGTAAAATTATATCTGGCACATCCTTTAGGCCAGTATGATTCATTACAGAAAGATTTCTAACTCAAAATAATTACCATCTGGCCCCTCCAGAAAACCCCTGCCTAGGGGTTTCCACTCCCCTTCCAGACTTCCTCACTACACCTCCATACTCCATAGCTCCCAAGTTAACAGGTTATCAGCGTGAAACTACACCCCTAGAAGTTTACTAATCAAAATCCAAAGCAAGATTAAACAAAAATGAAATGTTTAGGTGGCAATAAAAAGACTGATAGAGTGGGGTGTAGCCTTAACATTCAATTTGATAATGATGCATTAATTTAAGAACTGTTAGATATTGGTCAAGTGTGATGGCTCAACACCTGTAACCTTGGCACTTTGGGAGGTCGAGGTGGGAGGATCACTAGAGGCCAAGAGTTCGAGACCAGCCTGGGCAACATACAGGGACCCTGTCTTTATGACACACAAAAAAGAAAGCTAAAGATTTACATACAATAATTCTTTTTAAAATTTAATACTGGTGGTTTTCGTAGATAACCACCATATCTACAAAATCTTGTCACTTATCTCTTTTCTCACTTTATTTCCCTAGGAGAAGAACTTTTAGAATTTTTGAGAGACTCTGGGAGGACAAATAAGTTCCTTAAACATTTTAGATACTGCCTCTTTCATTATCTAAAACTGAAAAAAAAGTTGCAAGACATATCCAGTTAAAGATACCATTTACGTAAATTTTGTTGTATAAAAAGGCCTGTTTATATATACATGAATGTGCGGTTTAAGTACAAAATCACCCATTCATGTGCACATAAATAGGTCTATAATGATTAATTTCAGGATAGTTATGTCAGGGTGCTTTAGCTGTATTTAACATTTTTCATTTGTTAACATTTGTTTAATACGGGTTATGGTCATTTTCAGTTCTTTTCCATTTATTTGAACTACTTTGTAATTTGAAAACAAAGTTATTCCAATCAAGTGACAGTGGTTAAATTGTTAAATTATCAGTGTTGGCATGAAACAGTTGTCTACTGAATGGTAAGCATACCTTGATATAAATGGGTTTCCTAATATTCACCAGAGGTACCCAATAAAACTAATGTAACATCCAGCATCAACCAGGATAAACACAAATATCCTTATTTTTTAGTAACAGACCTCTTTTCAGTAACAACAATCTAAAGGGTTTTTCTTTTCTTTTTTGAGACGGAGTCTCACTCTGTCACCCAGGCTGGAGTGCAGTGGTGTGATCTCGGCTCACTACAACCTCCGTCTCCCAGGTTCAAGCAATTCTCCTGCGTCAGCCTCCCGAGTAGCTGGGACTATAGGCGCGAGCCACCATGCCCAGCCAAATTGCATTTTTGGTAGAGACAGGGTTTCACCACGTTGGTCAGGCCGGTCTCGAACTCTTGACCTCAGGTGCTCCACCCTCCTCGGTCTCCCAAAGTGCTAGGATTATAAGTGTGAGCCACCGTGCCCAGCCATTATATTTTGCTCTCTGAGAGAGAGTAAGCTTCACTCACATTCATCACTTTCTGTCCAAAGCTACCATTATCCTGATCAAAAGTGCCATTCAAAACATCATAAAATTTATTTATAACCAGAGATTTTAGGAGGTACTAGTTTGGAGTAACTTGACCTTAATATTTATCTTTTGTGTGACTTATATACGTTCTTTCATCACCACATAGCTGTTCTCAGATTTAGTCTTACTTCTGCTTCACAAGTCAACCAAAGCACAACTAAAATGTACCAAAAGAATGCTTGTATAGTAACAACCTCAATTTGTTCATTTGATAACCTCAAATGAAAGCTAACCCAGAATTAAGAAACAGTAAAACTTTAAAAAATTTATCTTTGTAAAACTCCATACCATCAGATACTTAGGGACATCACTAACAATTTCAAGGTATAATTTACAAATGACGAAATTCACCAATTTAAATGTACAATTCATTTGAATTCTGACAAGTACATACATACAGTTTTGGAACTAACATAACTATGATAACTTTTTATCACTCCAAAAACTTCTCTTGGGCTCCTCTGCAGTTAATTCACTACCATTATCATCACTCCCCCATACAGTCCACCAACACTCATCTGCTATTACTACATAGTTTTGCCTTCTCTAGAATTTCACATAAATGGAATCATAAAGAGTATAGACTTTTATGTCTGAACTACTTTCACTCAGCAAAATGCTTTTGAGATTCATGTACGTTGCATGAATCAGAAATTCCTTTTTATTGGTGAGTATTCCATTGTATGTATGTATATATATACACACACAGCTAGCCTTTCTCCTGTTAATGGACATTTAGACTGTTTCCAATTTGAGACTATTACGAATATTCAAGTACCAGTCTTTGGTGGACATGTTTTCATTTCTCTTGGATAAATACCTAGGAGTGGGAATGGGCTGCCTAATCATATGGCAAATGAAGGGTTTATTTTGTTCTTACAAAATAAAATCACTAAACTAATTTGTCATTTTGCATTCCTACCATAAAAGTATTACAGCTCCAGCTGTTCCACATCCTTGCCAACACTTGATATTGTCAGCTAAAGAGCTTTAGAATTTTTAATACTCTTACCTGCATTGCTTTTTACATCTAATATGATGCAACTATGTCACCTAAGCCACACTGTGCCCTCAAATGCTCTAATACTGGTAACATGTGATCAACAATGTTATGCAGTGAAGGGTCTAATTTAACTTGGCCGAGATCTCAACCACACAAGTAGCAAACAGCTAACTGCAACGGCAAGCCTCAAGCTCAATTTATTTCAGTTCAGGGATATAAACAGTCTTGAAGCTGATAACGCAAGAAATTTCCTCAGATTCAATATTCTACAACTACATTGCTAAGCTCAATCTAGATACTTGGCTAACCTGAGTTGCTTTCATACCAGGTAGATAAAGGCCTTCCATATATCAGTCAAGTACTTGTCTACTTAGTCTTAAGCTACTTAGATCTGGGCATCTCTTATCAAACCAGCAAGTTACTATTTTATCCAAGGTACATGTAATATCTGACATTGTCTTGCCAACACAATTTACAGTTCATTAAAGAAAAACGAAGTCCAAGCTTCACTTGTATTATCAGTTGCATATTCCAGTATTATCAGTTGCATATTCCAGTTTTAATCATATGCCTTCCTATTTGGCTTATGAGGCACAGACTGAATTTGCAGCAACCATTTAGAGCAAAATATCTACAGTTATCTTCAAGACAAGCTACAGCACACAAATGGCTATATATTCTTTTTCTAAATCCTAAAAACTACCTTACTCTTTTACCATAAAATACTGCTAAGTGGAAGTCATTATTACCAAGTTCTACAACTCATAGCATTTTCATTCTCAAACCTAGTACATGACACTAAAATTGCTAATAAAATTCTCCTTAGCAGGTAGGCAGTATTAACAGGTCAGCACCTATTCTTTTGGAATATTTTTAATGACAAATTAGGAGGCCGGAAACAGTGGCTCACATCTTTAATCCCAGCACTCTGGGAGGCCGAGGCAGGAGGATCCCTTGAGGTCAGGAGTTTGAGACCAGTCTGGCCAACACAGTGAAACCCCATCTCTACTAAAAATATAAAAATTAGCTGAGTGTGGTGGCGGGCCTCTGTAATCCCAGCTACTTGGGAGGCAGAGGCAGGAGAATTGCTTGAACCCAGGAGGAAGAGGTTGCAGTGAGCTGAGATCATGCCACTGCACTGCAGCTTGGGCAACAAGAATGAAAACTCCATCTCAAAAAAATAAATAAATAAATAAGGTAAATGTGGAAAGAAAAGGCCTCTTTTTAGTTGCCACTGATTACTTAGGAAATGCTGGACACCACGAATAAGGTCAACAATATAAACAGGAGAAAGTAGTTATGGGATAAAAAGCATGATGGAATTGATGGGGGCAGGATAAACAGCATCAAGATAAGACTGAGCAAAGGGAAGAACATGGAATTAGAAGCAACTAAAAATAAGTTTAAGGAGAACCACAAAGGAAGGGAGGTGGGGTGTCAAAATATCTTTCTAGGGTCCATAAATTTAAGTTCTAAAACTCTGACATGTGAAACTAGAAACTTCTGCTCGAGACCCATAAAGCTTTACTATTTTCCTCCAGACATCATTACTAGATCAAACATTAAGGTTTCGCGAACAGTTTTAAGATTAGGTGTATGGGGCCCCTCTGTATCATTTTATAGATCAATACCATTTATTTCTCCATGGAATATCTTTGGAAAACACAAAATGAAAGTGGACCTAGAAAGACAATTCAAACAACAGAATTAAAAAAGAAATCTTGGGGTTGGGCGCGGTAGTTTATGCCTGTAATCCTAGCACTTTGGAAGGCCAAGGCAGGAGGATCACCTGAGGTCAGGAGTTCGAGATTAGGCTGGCCAACATGATGCAACCCTGTCTCTACTAATTGGTGGTGGGCGCCTGTAATCCCAGCTACTCGGGAGGCTGAAGCAGGAGAATTGTTTGAACATGGGAGGCGGAGGGTGCAGTAAACCGAGACTGCACCACTGCACTCCAGCCAGGCAACAGAGCAAGACTTAGTCTCAAAAAAAAAAAAAAAAAGAGATCTTGAAAGTCTGCCAGTTCTAGTCAGGAACACAAATGATATGGAAACCTGTACATAATTAAGTAAAGAAAACTTGCAGTAGTCATTAAGACTTAAAACTAAGACACTCTGTTCCAAAATAACAGAGCAATGTACAGTTCTGAACTACATACTAGATACCGTCATGACTACTTTCTAAATTAAAACACACAACTTGGGCAGGGCATGGTAGCTCACACCTGTAATCCCAGCACTTTGGGTGGCTAAGGTGGGTGGATCACTTGAGGTTGGGAGTTCGAGACCAGACTGACCAACATGGAGAAACCCTGTCTCTATTAAAAATACAAAATTAGCCATTGCACTCCAGCCTGGGCAACAAGAGCAAAATTCCGTTTCAAAAAAAAACACACAACTTGGAGTTGCTATGGAGACCCATCTTTATTAATTGGCTATTTTCCCAGGATCATCTCTTCAGAAACTAAAACAGTTATGTTCTCCTTGATGGAATCTTAAGGACAATATTCTTATCCAACAAAGAGCTATTAGACTATAAAGAATGAGCTGATACCATTTTAAATTCACCTTAAAATACTATTATTTCACGGTACATATAGCCAATGATTACTTATTTGAAAGAAACGACTCAGTTAAAACTCTGCAGGTAAATGTAAGTTTTACACCTCCAGCTTATATTACACTAAGGGGATACATTAACCTTGTTGCTATTGTTATGTAGCTCTTAACTACTTTTAAGTATTTTCTCAAATAACTTACAAGCTACCAAAATAGAGTAATAACAAAGAAAGCATGGCTGCATGCGGTGGCTCATGCAAGGCCGAGGCAGGAGGATCACTTGAGGCCCAGAGTTGGAGACGAGCCTGAGCAACAAAGCGAAAACTCTCTCTCTACAAAACACAAAAAAATAAAATTAGCCAGGTGTGGTGGCTTGCCCCCGTAGTCCCCAGCTACTGGCAAAATGAGGTAGAAAGAGAGTTTGATCCCAGGAGTGCCAGGCTACAGTGAGCTACAATGGCGCCACTGCACTCCAGCCTCGGCAAGAGTGAGACCTTGAGTTTTATTTTCTTGTTTTTTTTTGGGGGGGGGACAGAGGCTCGCTCTGTCGCCCAGGCTGTAGTGCAATGGTGTGATCTCAGCTCACTGTAACCTCTGCCTCCTGGGTTCAAGCGATTCTTCTGCCTCACCCTCCAGAGTAGCTGGGATTACAGGTGCCCGCCACCACGCCCAGCTAATTTTTGTATTTTTAGTAGAGACAGAGTTTCACCAGGTTGGCCAGGCTCGTCTCGAATTCCTGACCTCAGGTGATCCTCCCGCCTCAGCCTCCCAAAATGCTGGGATTACAGGCATGATCCACCATGCCTGGCAAGACTGTGCCTTTAAAAAAAAAAAAAAAAATGCCAGGCACAGTGGCTCATGCCTGTAATCCCAGCACTTTGGGAGGCCAAGGCAGGCGGATCACCTGAGGTAGGGAGTTCAAGATCAGCCTGACCAACATGGAGAAACCCCGTCTCTACGAAAAATACAAAAAAAATTAGCCAAGCATGCTGGCATGTGCCTGTAATCCTAGCTACCCGGGAGGCTGAGGTAGGCGAATCACTTGAACCCCGGGGGAGGTGGAGGTTGCAGCAAGCCGAGATTAAGCCACTGCACTCCAGCCTGGGCAACAAGAGCGAAACTCCGTCTCCAAAATAAAAAAAAAAAAAAACACGCAATAAATGGAGAAGGGGAAATCGAACTGCCCCAAATCCAAAACCCAAAATGTGCATGCTACAGAAACATTTGGTTCCAAGGCAAAAGGTTCAGCTTCTATTCCAATTAACCACAACCACAGGGGCAATGTAATGTGTATTTACCTGCAGGGTTTTAACAAATTGAGTAATTTACTTCAAATAAGTAGCACTAGCTATACAGTACCAATGAAATGAAAGAATTTGACCTTGTAGTGATTCTAGTTGTTCCTCCTCCTGTAGGGAAGATAAATGAATGCCTTTTATACAGTTAATTATTATATAAGTATAAATGTAGAACCTAAGCCAGCTTGCAGAGACTGAGAAGGCAGACTCTTTGAGGACTCCAGTACAGCACAATCAAGCTGAAGAACAAACCCATCTCCTGTAACAACTTGTTCAGGCACCCCCCAAAAAATTAGCATATCTGGGCCAGGCGCGGTGGCTCATGCCTATAATCGCAGCACTTTGGGAAGCCGAGGCGGGTGGATCACCTGAGGTCAAGGGTTCGAGACCTGCCTGGCCAACATGGCGAAATCCCATCTCTACTAAAAATACAAAAAAAATAGCCAGGCAAGGTGGTGCATGCCTGTAATCCCAGTCGCTTAAACCTGGGAGGCGGAGGTTGCAGTGAGCTGAGATAGTGCCACTGCACTCCAGCCTGGGCAACAGAGTGAGACTCGGTCTCAAACAAAAAAAGTATACCTGGAACCAGGATTTGCCAAACTGATGACTAACAGGCCAAACTCAGCCCCATGGACATGATTTTTTTAAAAACATGTTAATTTGTGGACATTTAAAAACTGGGTGGTTTTACATATAAAGTCAGATTTCTGACTACTCTTGGGAAAACCAGATAACACGGCAAAACTCAGCTGAAGATTCAAAGTGACTGCTACCTTTTGGGCCTAAGTTCTCAAGTGCTTCTACAATTTTAATGCACACACAGATTACCTCCAGATCTTGTTAAAATGTAGACTCTGAAGGGTGGAGCTTAAGATTCTACATTCCTTATGAGGTGATGCTGCTGGTCAGGACTGGAATTCACTAGCTCCCTCCTAGTTTATATACGTCTGGAACTATGTGTATTTAAAGTTTCTAGCCCCTGCTTAAAATAACAACTCTCTTGGCCACAGGCGGTGGCTTACGCCTGTAATCCCAGCACTTTGGGAGGCCAAGGCAGGTGGTCACTTGAGGTCGGGAGTTGGAGACCAGCCTGGCCAACATGGTGAAACCCTGTCTCTACTAAAACTACAAAAAAATTAGCTGAGCATGGTGGCGGGCGCCTGTAATCCCAGCTACTTGGGAGGCTGAGAATCGCTTGAGCTTGGGAGGCAGAGGCTTCAGTGAGCTGAGATCATGCCATTGAACTCCAGCCTGGGCAATAATAGCGAAACTCCATCTCAAAACAAACAAACAAACAAACAAAAAACAAAAAAAAACAACTCTTAATTGAACATTTTTTAAAAAGTGGTTGGTTTACTATTGGACATACTAGGGAGTGGAGAGAAAGGAAAGGAAGACATTAGCAGCAAGGTTATTACAAGTAGGAAAATACCTAAGCTAACTTAAAATCATTTTGCCACCCTCACCTGGTTTTTGTAGTTGTAAGTTCATTGCTTCTCAGCCTTTTGGCTAAGATCAAGTGTAATTCCAAGTTAGACATACCCCTCTCGTAGGAGGAAAATATTCTGCAAATTAATTTAACTTGATTGGACCTACTTAGGAAAACTCATTACATGACATTAACCTATATATAATGATTATTTCATCTCTCCTAATACACTTTAAAAAACGAAATTCATATTCGTCATTATGTGACTGATGATGAAGCAATTCATTTACTTTACCAACATGACCACTTTTTAAAAAGAGGAATTAAGACCACCTCTCAGGCCAGGCACGGTCACTCATGCCAGTAATCCCAGCACTTTGGGAGGCCAAGGTGGGCAGATGGCTTGAGGTCAGGAGTTCAAGACCAGTCTGGCCAACATGGTGAAACCCCACCTCTACTAAAAATACAAAAGTTAGCTGGGCATAATGGCAGGCACCTGTAATCCCAGCTACTAGGGAAGCTGAGGCAGGATAATCACTTGAACCCAGGAGACGGAGGTTGCAGTGAGCGGAGACTGCACCACTACACTCCAGCCTGGGCAACAGAGTGAGACAGTTTCAACAACAACAAAAAGACCACCTCTCACACCATAAGACGCTGATTAGAAGTCCACATACATCTCTTATTTATCCCATGTATTTTGTAAATTAGTTGTGAACATTTAAAAGTCAATAGATTTCACAAAAATTCTGACTTCTAGTGGTGGAGGGAAGGCGCTACCAAGATCTGACGATAAAAAGGTCCAAATTAGGCTGGGCGTGGTGGCTCACACCTGTAATCCCGGCACTTTGGAGGCCAAGGTGGGCGGATCACTTGAGGCTAGGAGTTCAAGACCAGCCTGGCCAACATGGTGAAACCGTCTCTACTAAAAATACAAAAATTAGCTGGGCATGGTGATACACATCTGTAATCCCAGCTACTTGGGTGGCTGAGGCAGGAGAATTGCTTGAACCCAGGAGGCAGAGGTTGCAGTGAGCCGAGATCGCACCACTGCACTCCAGCCTGGGAAACAGGGCAAAACCTCATCTTCAAAAAAAAAAAAAAAAAAGTCTAAATTTCCCATGGCTGGAACTAAAGAGGAATTGTCTGAACCAACTGAAGATACAAATTAAAGAGACATCTGTAAATGGAAACTGAAGTCAGGGGCAGGCATGTGACTGCTTAGGGAGCTATTAAGTGAGATAAGCATGAAGCTAAAGCTAGAACTAAAGAACTGCAAGGTTTAATGCCCAGGTAAAGACAAGAAGAACAGCTAGGGAGTAGAGGGAAATTGTAGTCAAAGAAGGAGAAAAAGGCATTTCAAAAAGAAAGGAGTGTGCCAGCAGGCAGAATGCTGAAAGAAAGGTCAAATAAGAGGAGTACTGATTGAGTGTCATGGAAGTCACTGATTACCTGACAGGAGCTGCTTGAGGCATGTCAGGAATTGAGAACTGAAGAAATGGAAGCAAACAGACTATTTGAAAGCTCTTTGAATTTGATTTTGAAGTGGAGGAAATCTGGAAGATAGCTGGAGGAAAATGAGTATGTTTTGTTCTTTTACTTTCTCATGGAAGGCCTGGGAATATATAAAGCCAAAAGCAAAGATCCAATTGAGAGAAGAAATAGAGAATAATCAAAAGGAAAGTTACTTTGGAGAAAAGTGGAATCTTTCCCTCACTATATACACTGCTTTAATAATTGTTTAATCCTCAATGATACTAAAACAGGACAGGCTCAAATGTCAGTAGTGCTGGTACTAAAAACAATGAAAAAACTGTGATTTGATGGCAACTCTTGTAGAAGGCAGGCTTATTCACTGAAAGGCAAACTTGATGGTCAGTAAAAAGTCCCATCTGAGGTTGCCTTCTTGAGACCATTTTCATCACTTGGCCAGTAAAGGCTCTTAATTCTCACAACAACCCTAAGACGCATATGCTACTATCATCATGTGCACATTTCCTGAGATGAGAAAAATGAGGCTCTGCTTCAATGTCTTCTGAAATGTCACATGGCTTGAACATAGCAGAGCCAGGTTTGACCTCAGGGCCCAAGTTCTTAACATCTACTACCCTCTCCAGTAGTATATTACTACACTTAATCAAAATCCTATTAGCATCTAATGTTAAATCACAATGGGCTGGGTGAGGTGGCTCACGCCTGTAATCCCAACACTTTGGGAGACAGAGGTGGGCAGATCACCTGAGGTCAGGAGTTCAAGACCAGCTAGGCCAACATGGCAAAACCCTGTCTCTACTAAAAATACAAAAATTAGCTGGGTGTGGCGGTGTACGCCTATAATCCCTGCTACTCAGAAGGCTAAGGCAGGAGAATCGCTTGAACCCAGGAGGCAGATTGCAGTGAGCCGAGATCGTGCCACTGCACTCCAGCCTGGGCGACAGAGTAACACTCTGTCTCAAAAATAAATAATCACAATGAGGAAAGTTAATTTTTAGAAAACAGGAGTTAGAATAGAGACATCACTACTATGCATAATTTATACTTTCATACACTGAAACTTCAAAAAATGGGATTGTCAAGAAGGCAATAACCGGCCGGGTGCGGTGGCTCACGCCTGTAATCCCAGCACTTTGGGAGGCTGTGGCGGTAGGATCAACGAGGTCAGGAGATCGAGACAATCTTGGCTAACACGGTGAAACCTCATCTCTACTAAAAATATAAAAAAGTAGCCGGGTATGATGGTGGGCGCCTGTGGTCCCAGCTACTCGGGAGGCTGAGGCAGGAGAATCACTTGAACCCAGAAGGCGGAGGTTGCAGTGAGCCAAGATTGCGCCACTGCACTCCAACCTGGGCGACAGAGTGAGACTCCATCTCAAAAAAAAAAAAAAAAAAAGAAAAAGGCAATAACCAAAATGAAGCATAACTCTCATCTAATGAGACCCCTGAAACAGCAATCACTAGCTATAAAAAAAAATTGTAATACCTCTTCATGTTACATCCAGAAATGTACATAAGGGATGCTTCAAGAGTCTAAAATGCCTCCTCTCAGGACAGGTATTTATATCTAACCAGAATGTTTTATTGGCGTTTTAAAAGTTAAGAAATGGCCGGGCGCGGTGGCTCATGCCTGTAATCCCAGCACTTTGGCAGGCCCAGGTGGGTGGATCACGAGGTCAGGAGTTCAAGATCAGCCTGACCAACATGGTGAAACCCCATCTCTACTAAAAATACAATTAGCCAGGCGTGGCAGCGCGCACCTGTAATCCCAGCTACTCAGGAGGCTAAGGCAGGAGAATCACTTGAACCCGGGAGGCAGAGGTTGCAGTGAGCCGAGATTGTGCCACTGCACTCCAGCCTGGGTGACAGACCGTGACTCTGTCTCAACAAAAAACAACGACAACAACAAAAAACAAAACAAAACAAAAAAAAAAACAGTGAAGAATTATTCCAAGTTGATAGGTCAGTATTTCCACACATGTACAACTAATTACAAAGCCAGGCTCTGATAATGCACTATTTTACCTTTGGCTATGAAAGATTGTCACAGTGAGCATCAGGTCCCCCTCTCTATCATAGCAACTAAAATCTTCTATACTTTAAATCAAGTATACCACTTAAAAAAGTTCTTCTAGATAATCATATTTTAGTAGGAGGAACAAGGCAATCTCCTATCATAATTAAAAGGCACAGTTCAGGGGCACAGTAATGTTTGAAAAATTGGCTTTCTTCAAACTTCACTGTACATTCTACTCTTCATTTACTAATCAGTTCAACAAAAAGAAACAAAGAAAAATCCAAGTCCCTCTCTCCAACCATTCCATCTAGTTTGATTTTTTTGAGGGAGTTTTATAAGAATTAACATTAACAGAAATGCAAATGAATGCTAACCAAAGTGAGAATACACATCATATACTGACACAATTTCAGAAACTTAGTAAACAAGCCTTAACACTTTAAGGAAAAAAACTGTTTCAAAAGTGATTTAATCAGTAAACCAATTTCAATACTTAGGCTATCAAAGGGGAAATGAATACTAATGTGGAAAAATGTTAATAAGAAATGAAAATAGGTATACTGATAAAGCATAAAGTGCTAGCTAATAAAGTATCAACAGTGGCTGCTCTATCATCAGTCTCTCAAGAGAGACTCTTACTTTTCTTTACCTAGCCAGTGCAGTATCTGGAACTCAAATGAGGTTCATAAGGGTTTGAACAAGTGACTTCTAGAAGAAGAATTTAAATGTTTTAATAATGTTAAGAAATCCGGTACATCAAAAGACCTAAAAAGTCGAATCCAGAAGTTGTATTTAATGGAAAGATTACAATGTTAATAAAATCACAATAGCCACTAGTACATCTCAAGATGATCTGCCTATGACACTTCTGACAGATAAAAACTAAAGGGAAAAAAAGCTACACCCCAAGACAAACTAAAAGTATATTATTATGAGCCGCTTTCTTAGTGCTAGAAAGTTTACCACCCAACAAAGCCTACCATCACAAGAAATATTACAAAAATTGTTATACTGTAAAATCCTGGTCACCAGAAATATTACAAAATCTATTATACTGTAAAATTCTGATCAATAGGCCCAAAATAAATATCAAAGCTGAAAAACTAACATCCACTAGAATTTTAAATTACCTGCAAGGATTCCCTACTTAATATAGCTACAGTATCATCTCATGTGAGAAACTTGCTATAACAAATAATTCAATTTCTTTGGAAATAAATCAGAACTTCATATTAAAAAGTATTTTCTTCTAAAAATCCTGTGAAACCCTTTAAAATGTTTCTTCCAATGAGCAAATATCTGATAATAGAAAAATTTTTATACATGGGCTTACTTAAAATGTTGTAATTCATGTAATCCATGTTTCTCATCATTATCCAGAAAAATGAAGAGAGAAATATACTTAAAGTGCCTCAGAAAAGTATTATTCAAAGTCTTAAACTAATTGCAGTATTTATTACGACTCGTTTGAGTCACATTTTTTGTCAAAAATGTTACACATTATGACAATGTCATAGAACAGTCTAAAAAGAAAATTTGGTACAGAATTACAGGGTAAAACTGAAATTACATTTTTTTTCAACCATAGCAACTCTAAGAACCTTGGGAAATGTCAAGACTTAAGATGCCTGATTGTTTTGTATAGGCTTAAATAAATATTTTCTCTCATACCTTTTTAAAAGCAGGCGGTTCTCTCAAAGGCAAGAAATTCCCTGTAGTTTCACATATATAGAGAACATTCTGTGAATCAACAGTGCTAGGCATAGGATTAACACAAGGACTACAGGGACTACAAATTGCTGGTTAACTAATTCAGTGACAGGTACTTGAAAATACCTACTCCCACTCCTAATACCATTATCTAGTTTCATGGACCAACTATTCAAGAGGCCCAAACTTAACCCATGCTATTCCTTCACATTCTTCTTTAATAAAGAGAAAAATCTCTTTTCAAATAGGAAAGATACTCACAACTGGGCACTTCCACTGAAGCTTTTATGCTCAATCTTACTTCCACTGAAGCTTTTATTCTCAGTCTTTCAAAACGAAAGCTTTCTATCACTGTGTCCTTCTAGGTCTATCAAAACACTTAGCAGAAAAAACCTGCCGGGCACAGTGGCTCAAATCTGTAATCCCAGCACTTTGGGAGGCTGAAGCGGGCAGATTGCTTGAGCCCCAGGAGTTTGAAACCAGCCTGGGCAAACATGGTGAAACCCCATCTCAACAAAAAAATACAAAAATTAGCTGGGGATGGTGGCACATGCCTGTAGCCCCAGGTACTTGAGAGGCTGAGGCAGGGGGATCATTTGAGCCTAGGAGGCAGAGATTGCAGTGAGCCGAGATTGTGCTGTTGCACTCCAGCCTGGGACAGAGCAAGAGTGTCTCAGAAAACAAAAACAAAACAAAGACCCAATTAATATGTACTACTTTTTTTTCCAATAAAGCCATTAAAAAACTGAAGAAATTTATATTATTCTCCTTTACATCTCAGGTTATGTCTCCATGGCAACCATAGTGACTAGTACCTTCCACACCTAAAGAGGGGCTAAACTCTAATCTAGCCACGTTTAGCGTATGTGTTGCTGTGCTCAAGTTAGGCTTTATTTTTCTACCTTAATAAAAAAGCCGGGGGCTGGGCACAGTGGCTCACGCCTGTAATCCCAGCACTTTGGGAGGCTGAGGCGAGCAGATCACGAGGCCAGGAGATCGAGACCATCCTGGCTAATACGGTGAAACCCCGTCTCTACTAAAAATACAAAAAATTAGCTGGGCATGGTGGCGGGCACCTGTAGTCCCAACTACTTGGGAGGCTGAGGCAGGAGAATGGCGTGAACCCGGGAGGCAGAGCTTGCAGTCAGCCAAGATTGCGCCACTGCACTCCAGCCTGGGGGACAGAGAGACTCCACCAAAAAAAAAAAAAAAAAGCCGGGGAGGCTGGGCGCGGTGGCTCATGCCTGTAATCCCAGCTCTTTGGGAGGCTGAGGCAGGTAGATCATAAGGTGAGGAGTTCAAGACCAACCTGACCAACATGGTGAAACCCCATCTCTACTAAAAATACAAAAATTAGCCAGGCGTGGTGGTGTGCGCCTGTAATCTCAGCTACTCAGGAGGCTGAGGCAGGCGAATCTCTTGAAACTGGGAGGCGGAGGTTGCAGTGAGCTGAGATTGCGCCACTGCACTCTAGCCTAGGTGACAGAGACTCTGTCTCAAAAACAAACGAACAAAAAAAAAGCCGGGGGCACAGGCTCACACCTATAATCCCAGCACTTTGTAAGGCCAAGGCAGTTGGACCACCTGAAGTCAGGAGTTCAAGACCAGCCACGCCAACATGGTGAAACCCCATCTCTATTAAAAATACAAAAAAAAATCAGCCAGGTGTGGTGGTGCATGCCTGTAATCCCAGCTACTCCAGAGGCTGAGGCGTGAGAATCACTTGAACCCAGGAGATGGAGGTTGCAATGAGTTGAGATAATGCCACTGCACTCCAGCCTGGGTAAAACTTTGTCTCAAAAAAAAAAAAAAAAAAGCTCTGTATCAGTAATGAATACAACTGCAGTTTTTAATGGCCATAAACTTACAGGATTCTTAAATGCATAAATCATAGAAATATGCAGTAACTGCAGCTACATACACAGTCCTAAATAGAATATCAGGTTTAAGATTCAAAGTACAAAGACCATTAAAAACATTTATTTGCCAAATCCAGTGAGAAACTAGGAGCAACTTAACAGCTGTCTAAATAACCACAAAATATTAAAAAATACTTCTGGCTCAATATAAATGACATCTGAAGAGAGACGCTGCCTCCTCCAACAGACGTCTCATTTGTTTGCCTAGAACAATTTATATTTCATTTAAGACAGCTGGTGTCTCCGTTTGCAGGCATGCATCAATGTCTGGTGAACAATCTATGTTCCTATAAACCCTTCCCCATTCACAAGCTGTAGTTTCCATTTTTAATGGCAAGTTTCCAGCAAGTACAATGAGTTCTTACAAAGGAACTTAACTCTTCACAGAATTCAATTCCTAAGGCAGATTAATGGTACCAAGCCATAAACAATGTGAATTAATGTGCCTAACAAACTCACAAATACGTTAACATTCACAGAAGGGTATCTTCAGACCATTCATTCACTACATAATAATGAAAACAATGTGCTGGACTTGACTGACGGTCTCTTACAATGTTGCAATATTTTGGTTTTATTAAAATAATTTCTTTCTTGGGAATGTCATGATAATCTTTTGGCTAAATGGTAGTATTATGAGATATTTCAAAAACCAATAGTAAAGCATATTTTGGTTTTCAACTAACTTACCAGGGTAAGTATTGATGCAGCTACTAGAGGCATTCATTTCACCAACGATATTCAATGCTTCTGCTCCCCCTCTCCTTACTTCCACTGATCACTTTTCCTTTCCCATACCCAGGGGTATTATAAACCTCACTGCTGACACCCCACAGGAGGGTAAGCAAACTTTTTCTGTAAACACCAGAGAGCAAATATGGAGTTTTGGGGGCAATACACTCTCTGTGACAACTATTAAACTCTGCCATCGTCACCTGCAATGAACAATACTTAAAAAAAAAAAAAAAAGAATGAGCACAGTTGTGTTCCAATACAATTTTATTTATGGACACTGAAATTTGAATTTCACATAATTCTCACGTGTCACAAAATAATTCTTTTGATTCTTTTCCAACCATTTAAAAAATGTAAAGAACATTCTTAGCTCTCAGGCTACACAAAAATATGGCTGTACTTTGTCAACCATCCCTAGACCCTGGACAGCATTTCTGAATTAGTAACACTTAGGTGTCCTAAAAAACAGGTTTGGGATAGCTGTGTGTTAAGGAGCCCCTAAAAAATTCATAACGCCAATTAGCATATAAAGGCTCCAAGCCTTGCGGTTAAGAAAGCAAGCTTAACTTCCGTCAGCTCAGCTAGTCCCTTCCTTTTTCCTAGTACTAAGTTGCAACAGTTTAAGAATAGTCAAGTCAAACTTCCTGGGATGACTAAAATGATAGCTAAGGTTTAAAACAGACATCCAAGTTCCTGAAACTAATAAAGCCACAACATGACTTCGGCTATGCCACCAGAAACTGAAAGTATCTAGAGGAGAACAATGATAAAATAAATTGTATACGTGCTCTGAAAAAAATTCACTTTAGTACTCTAGTTCTACATTATTTGTATTATACTTGAACTCACAGATGTGAAAGGAAAACAAAGAGTTCCCACAAGTTTGCCAATCTCAATTTGGTAAGCCACTGTCTACTTCCAATCCTAACTACTCATTTTAGTTAATGACAGATGGGTATTTACTCCCATAAAGTTTAAGAATAATCGGTGTTAAAATAGGAAGCTAAAAATCAGGTGCATGAGAAAATTATTTCCAAGTTTAGTAACATGAAAACTGGGAAGCTCTTTGATACCTGCACAACACTGCAGCTCCCATTATGACATTACAAAAAACATACAAGACCATACCCCAAATTGGCCATATAAACACAAAGTCAAACTAAATTACATTTAGAATGTCATTCAAAACTACAGTTTAAAAAATGTAATTTTAGCAAGTCAAAACTTCAATTTCAACTTGTTTTCTCAAGTAAACTTTTTACGATAATATTCAAATTAGTTGAAATAACTTTTAGCAGACTCAGAATCAATAAGGATGTGATTTTAGGTTTCAGGATATAATCAAACTTCCAAAGTAGATGTCAAAAAAAACACCTTGAAGAAGTGAATGTGAATCTCAATCAGCTGGCTTAAACAATTCCAATAATTCCAGTCGTTTTACTACAATAGTCCAATTAATTTAAACTTGAGATAATGTGGAGCCAATTGTATTAACCAATGCTACAGATATGCCAATGAAAAGTCAAGTTTACAAAGGATCACAATTCTTTCTGAATAAGTGTGCTTTAAAGGGGAGGAACATGTTATAGCCCCCAGTTTGTTTACATACATGCCCAAGATTATTTTGACATTGAGATATAGTACTTTAATTCCCAAACCTAGCACTGTGTTAATTCACTCCCTCTACTGAAACTTATTGCTGGTTAGCTACTTAATGACGTTATTTTGAAATGGCTTTATTAGTTAAGTACAGAATCCATTTCAATTTCCAATGATACCATTTCACTAAAAAACAAATTCCAAAAATGTCAACCACCAGTAGCTCATTCTTGACATTGGCTGTTTCCTTTTTTTTTTTTTTTTCCAAAGTAAAGCCTAACAATTAATCAACAAATCCCTTTTCAATCTAATTAAAAGACAGTTTAGTAAGGTCATTAAATTATCTACGAATTTCCGTGAAAACTCACTACAACTCTAAAACAGTATGTCCTTAAATTAGACCAAATATTTAATAACAAAAATGGTAGCTTGCATATTCGAGGGTCACTCCATGGATTTAGAAAATATTCTAAAATGTGACAAAAAAAAACCACTAAAGTCAGTTTCAAATGGAAGTCACCAAATATGGAGGTATATACTTCACTTTTTTAAGCTAATGATAATGAGACATTTAAATCAAGCTATGGAAAGGCTTTGTCTAAAGGGTGATATTATTACTAAAGGCTCACACAGAAATCTTTGCATGCTACACACAAAGGAAACATTTACACTTCTAGTCCACAAAAGCCTATCCTAGGACTGTGCCAGGAGCACACAAGGATTTCAAAGTACAGAAAAAACTGGGCATACACATGCTCTACAAAGCAGCCAAAGACATTCCCCATAGTCTCTCTCAGGAAATGTTTCAAGATGAAAAGCAAAAGTCTGAAGTCCCTTGGAATCTTGGGTTGATTTCTTCATTATTCTCAAGGCTAGGTTGTTTTTCCCCAACATACTTTATTGGGCAAAAATAAAGCATTTCCAAATAAAAGCAACTCCTCAGCCCCAATTTTCAATGCAATGTGCTTATTAAAAGTTCAAGATTTCTCAAGGTCTAGACGTATATTACAGTACTCGGGAAGAGCATTTTCTTTGTTGTTGACCCTGCTAGGGAAACAGGTCTTGACTCAGCCAAAGTGGCGTTCTTGTGGGTGATTAATGACAGGCCTAGCTCGCCCCAGTGACATCCATCCCTACCCCCCACCCCCACTATACTAAAATCAGCCATGTCTGAACTGGAGGAGGGGCTGTAGCCTCGCCTCAAACCACCCAGTCCCAGAGTTAATAGCTGCAACCAATCGATTACGGCAGGCACACATCCAGATTGGGGTGAAATGTGACCCTTTCGCCTAAATCTACGAATAATATCGCCCTCTCTGATCATTTCCGCTGGGGCTCCAGCGACTACGGAAACAATTCCAATCATTCGGCCCAAAGAAAAAGCTGTCCCTGTTCTACCCAATACCGGCAAGGCAAAGCTCCTACCCACCTCCAAACACTATCCCCTTGACATCAGCCCATTTCTATTGTGTCTTATTAGGTCCTCGGGCTACGAGGACCTAGTAAAAAATGTGGCTGCCCTACTACTTTGCTAAGAACAAGAACCACACAGTCCGGCACCCCCACCCCAGGGGCCACATCCCACGCCCCAGGACCCCTATTCCCAGTTCTCTCGACTACCCCGGCGGCCGCGGGGCCGGGTCCCACCTGTGGTGAGGCGGGAGGAGACGTCGCCGAAGGGGGATGGCTCCATTCGGAGATACTTCTGCGGCGAGGCGGCCGCAGCGGAGAAGGAGGCGGCGGTGGCCGCGGCCGCCGACAACGGGGAGGCAGCGGCCGAGGTGGGCGCCGACAATGGCGCACATCGCCTTCGCTTCGGGGACGCCGGGCTCAACAGTGGGTCGAAATCCAGAGTCCTTTTCAGAGTGGCTCCGCACGCCATGGCCGAGGGCAGCTGAGGCGCGGGGCTCGGGTGGGGTCGGGGAGGGGTGACGAAAGAAGAGGGCGAGGGAAGGGGTGAAGAGCGGGAACTCGAGGAGAGCCTACCCGACGAGCTCAGGAGCCAAGCGGGTCGCGGAGCGCCGGCTGTGGAAAGGAGAGCCGCTGCCGCCGCTGCCTCCGCGGCAGGGGCAGTGGCCAGAGACGGCCCGGGTGAGAGCGGGTGGGGCGGTGGCGGGCAGAAGCACACACCAGTCGCGTCAGGGGGGTTCTTCCGCCTCCTCAGGCGCGGCTCCCCCGGGAGAGGCTCCGGCCGCCCCCGCCGTCCGCTCGAGCTTTACGCCGCGCCTGAGGCGCTTCTGTGCGGAGACTAGATCCTTTCTGAAATCGAAAACAGCACCGTGGGGTGTGAGGCTGGAACGCGGCTCCTAACACGCCCGAGTACAGTCAGTAGCTTGCGAGCGGCGATCGATGCAGAGAGATCGCGAGGTGGCTGCGGCAGCAGGAGCGCGAGCGAACACGTCCAACGGCTTCCCCCTCCCCCGTAGAACTCTCCCACCCGCCGCCGGCCCCAATATGGCGTCAATAACAACGCCGCCGATTCAAATCCGGCGGCCTCAGAGCGCGTGCGCACGGGGGCGGGCCAAACCGAGGATGCATTTTGGGAGTTGTAGTTTTTAGCTACCGGGAGGAATCGGCTTGAAAGGCGGGAAGGGAGGAGTCACAGAAACTACGACTTCCGTCATGCAAGGCGCGTGATTCCGAGTTCCGGGTTGGAATTTAAATCCCCCTGCACAGCTTGAGTGTAAGAGGAACTAAGCAAAAGAGAAAAAAAAGAGAAGGTGCTGAGACAGTGGGAGATGGGAAAGCGAACGTGTGGCAAAAGCAGGATAAGCGACGTAGAAATCTTTTAAGATTCTTCGCATAGTTGCTCCCACAGTGATTTCAGATCTGGGAAATATAATAAGCCAATCTCTAGTCAAAGTTAGATTAATTTCGGTATCGACAGTACCCAAAACAAGACCTTTCACTTGGAGAGGATAGGAGATAATGAGATTATGAAACCTATTTAGGACTGGCAGACAGAACAACAGTAATAGTATCAGGTTACAGGATCCTTGATTCAACTCGATGTTTTGCCCTTCGCAGGTGGCTGCTTCATCCACTAATGAAATTCTGTAAAGCTAGATTTGCTTCTGTAAATGAATAGGATTTGAACGACTTACAGAATCAAATTGTTTTGCGTTGGGTAAAAAGCAAGTGGTATCAGACATTGCATAATTTCTCTTGAATATTGGTGCATATATTGTGAACTTTGGTACAAAACTAATCAAGACAGTGAAATGTTTAGGTAATAGATACTGGGTGGATCCATTTTGTAAGCGGAGGGGGAAAAAAGTGTTTCTAAAAGTTGAACTTTTAATCACATACCTAAAATAAGAATCAAATACAGCGCTAATTTAGAAAGTGATCTATGTAGCCGGGCATGGTGGCTCACGCCTGTTAATCCCAGCACTTTGGGAGGCCGAGGCAGGCGGATCTTCCTGAGGTCAGGAGTTCGAGACCAGCCTGGTCAACATGGTGAAACCCCGTCTCTACTAAAAATACAAAAATTAGCCGAGCGTGGTGGCGCGCGCCTGTAATCCCAGCTACTCGGGAGGCTGAGACAGGAGAATCATTTGAACCCGGGAGGCGAAGGTTGCAGTGAGCCGAGATGTTGCCGCTGCACTCCAGCCTGGTTGATAGAGCGAGACTCTGTCTCAAAAAAAATGAAAAGAAAAGAAAATGATGCCGGGCGCGGTGGCTAATGCCTGTAATCCCAGCACTGGGAGGCCAAGGCAGGCGGATCACGAGGTCAGGAGTTCAAGACCAGCCTGGTCAACATGGTGAAACCCTGTCTCTACTAAAAATACAAAAAATTAGCCGGGCGTGGTGGCGCACACCTATAGTCCCAGCTACTCAGGAGGCTGAGGCAGAAGAATTGCTTGAACCCGGGAGGCGGAGGTTGCAGTGAGCCAAGATCAAGCTACTGCACTCCAGCCTGGGTGACAGAGCTGGACTTCGTCTCAAAAAAAAAAAAAAAAAGTGATATATGTAGAAACTATCACCAGTGCAATACGAAACAATTTTGTGAATGCCAACTGTCAAATGATTATAAATACTGATTTCCAATGCTCATTTATTCTTGTTTATTCAGTAACAGATGTTTTATAGCCATTTTGTCTATTATTTTAAACCATATTTAGAAGTAGTTCAGTATATTCTTTTTTATAGACAATTTTATAGAATTGTCCAGTGCTTCAGAGATCACACTGTATCAACAAGTAAGCCCTTCTAGTTTTAATTTAGGATATTTGAAAATATCCTACATTTCCTACATTTGGAAAATCTTTTGAAAAAGATAAGCATTTAATGAAACAGCAGCTTAACTAAGACACCTACTAGGTAAACTTCTACTAAATTCTAAACACTAAATTCTAAACACATGGTAATATTTTCTGAAATTAAGATTTGCCCATAAGTTATAAAATCTACATTTGAAATGTGATGTTGTGAGTTAAATTCCTATGTTTGAGGGAATTCAAGGACTTCAAAATTCATATGAAGTCCTAACCTCCAGTACCTTAGAATATGACTTTACTTAGGAATAGGATTATTTCAAACGTAATTAGCTAAATGTAGTAGGATGGGCCCCTAATCCAATATAACTGGTATTCTTATAAAAAAAAAAAAAAAAAGGAAATTTGGGCCAGGTGCAGTGGCTCACACCTGTAATCCCAGCACTTTGGGAGGCCGAGGTGGGAGGATCACTTGAGGCCAGGAGTTTGAGGCTAGCCTGGGCAATGATAAGAAACCTCATCTCTACAAAAATTAAAAAAAAATTAACTAGGCATGGTGGTGGACACCTGTGGTCCCAGCTACTCGGGGCAGCTGAGGTGACAGGATTGCATGAGCCCAGAAGGTCGAGGCTGCAGTAAGCTATAATCACACCACCACACTCCAGCCTGGGTGACACAGCCAGACCCTGTCTCAAAAAAAAAAAAAAAGGCCAGGGTGAAGGGGAGACTGGGTGGGGGTGGGAATTTGGACCCAGGCATGGGGCCAAGGGAATTTTGACCCACATGAACATGAACATGAAAATAGAGATTAGGGTGATGCTTCTACAAGCCAAGGAATGCCAAAGATGGCCAGCAAAACACCAGAAGCTAGGAGAGAAGTTGTTCTCCCTCACAGTCCTCAGAAGGAACCAACCCTGAAAACACCTTCTCAGAGTTGTATTCTCTAGACCGTGAGACAATAAATTTCTGTAGTTTAAGCCATCCAGTTTGTGGTACTTTGTTATGGCAGCTGTAAGAAACTAATGTGGTTATCAGGCTATCCTTTGAAATACACCAGAATGCCTAGAAAATGAGGAAAGTATTCTTTTGTTTAATTGTGGAGACAGAGGTCTAAGTTGCCGAGGATGGTCTCAAACTCCTGGCCTCAAGTGATCCTCCCACTAGCATTACAGGCTAGCATTACAGCATTAAGTGCTAGCATTACAGGCCGAGCCACTGCACCCAGCCAGCAAAGTGTTGTTGTACTTAAAGGTGGTGGCGGATATCTGGTAAACTTGATAGTTTAGTCATAATAGTTGCCTGTGTGGTCACTGCTACACAGCATATTTGCAAAAGGCTGTCAAGATTAAACAGTGACAGGGCTGGGGTGCCTCCCCTTCTACCAATGACTCAGGAAGCTACTTCAGAAACTAAAAAGACAAGGAAGACCCTTCCCTATTCACCTATGTCTTTGCTCAGGCTCTCTGCTCCACACTTTTTGCCTGACTACTTATATTTTAAGACTCAAGCCAGGCATTAACTCCTCCAGGAAGCCTTCCCCAGTGTTTCAAAGCCAAGTTAGTTTTATAGCCTCACAGAGAAAGAGACACCTATCTGCATATTTTCCTCATTATCCTCACCACATTGCAATAAAATTCTGTTCATGAATCTGCCTCTCCTGTCATTGTTAGCTCCTCACCAATAGTATAATACCTTGCACGCTTCAGTAAATGTCCACTGAATATTTCTTAAACATTTTTTATCACACTATCCCCAGTAGCCCACATTATCCTTGTTCCTTTATAGATCTGCTAAAATACTATAGCAACCCTTTTAGAGTAGAAGGAAGCTGTTGAAAAAAAAACCTACAAAAGTATTTATTAGGCTAAACTTGAAAATAAAGATAATACTTAAAAGCCGTAAGTCATGACATAGTATATTTTACTTTTATTTTTTAGAGACAGGGACTTGGTCTGTCACCCAGGCTGGTGTGCAGTGACACAATCAAGGCGCACTGCTGCCTCGACTTCCTGGACTCAAGTGATCCTCCTGCCTCAGCCTCCCAAGTAGCTAGGACTACAAACTTGCACTACCATACCCAGCTAATTTTTAAATTTTTTGTAGAGACAGGGTCTCAGTACATTGCCCAGGTTGGTCTTGAACTCCAGGCCTGAGGCTATCCTCCCGCCTCAGTTTACCAAAGTGCTGGGATTATAAGTGTAAGCCACCACAATATATTTGAGAAATGAATTTATTTTGTTGATCAAGAAGAAAAAGACAGCAGACCTTAAGATGGGAGGTGGGGGGAAGGAAGTACTAAAAAGGAAAAAGAGCTGAGGGCAGTGACTCATACCTGCAGTCCCAGCAGTTTGGGAGGCCAAGGCAGGGAGGAGGTCAGGAGTTTGGAACCAGCCTGGGCAACATAGCAAGACCCCCATATCTACAAAAAAAATGTTTAAAAAAATAAAAAGAAAAAAGGAAAGAAAAAATAAGAAAAAGAAAACTATATTTAACACATTAATAAGTTGAATCAGGTCACATGAATCTAAATATACAGTACAGCTAATGGCTCCAGTGACCTACACAGACCAGAATTGCTCCTGTTGTAACTAAAAAGCCTGTAACAAGTTTTAAAGGTTTAACATATTTAGAATAGTTTTACCATGACCTAGCAAGTATTTTCTGATTTGTACAATCTCAGAAGCCTCTGAAGAAAATTAAACTATTTTACCAAGATACTGGTCTTGCTTGGTATTAGACTTTCCTAACACCTCCCAAAATATTCTCCAGGAACGGATTCTGATGAGTCATTCTTTGACTAAAGCCAATAAAAGTAGACATAGCTGGGTAACATAAGACCTCATCATCCTGAGACTGAAGATCGTCTGCTTATGTTAAATCATTTTCAAACAATTTTTTTCTGATGTCAAATAAAGATAAATGCAAATATATAAGGTGTGGGGAGGTGTTTGCTGACTTTTCATGCTGAGTTTGAATAATCATAGGCTCAGCATTAGGAACGGCAGTTCTAATTCAGGAGCCACTTCAAATCTATATTCAGAACAAGGATTGTCTAGGGCAGAAAAATTGTTTAATCGTTGTGTAAATGAGTGCAGTTAGGGAAGAATAGACATTGTAATTCCTTCTGCATAAGATTTTGCAAGCTGGCCCAAATCTCTTCTAAGCACCATATTTGGAATACACAGTACTTTCTGTTGTAGATATGATGCCGACTAATTTTTCAGTTTTCATAATTTTGGATGTGGTCATTATTTTGAGTCGATTGGGTAGATCACAGAGTAAGCAGAACCATATATCTGCCAGTGATTTCAAGAGGTCACCTAGTGCGATTCAGTCTCAAGGCAAGATTACCTGTTAACTACTCAAGCCAGACCAGTTTCTGACTCTTCCTAAAGATTGTCAAGAATATTCAGAATCCCGTTCAAGTGTAAAAAACACAATTACAAATTCTTTTATCGATTCGGTTGGCGCAAAAGTAATTACAGTTTTTGCCGTTACTTTTAATTACTCTTGCACCAACCTAATATAGCTTTCATCTCTTCATCAGCGACTGAGTTCTCCTTATACAATGCCCTATGCACTCCAGGAAATAAACCATGATTCACTTAGCCTGAGGAACGTTGAAAAGAAATTACAGGATAATCTCTGGCTGTCATATTAAGATATCATGAAGTCCTTATTTTTAAATTTGCATACTTTTCTTAAGTATGTGCCCTCAAGTACCTGCACCCTTCTTCAAAAACTATCTACTCTTAACTTGACAGAAAATTCAAATGTGCTTGGGGATCTTATTTTCTGGTCCAAACCAACTGGAAGAATATACTAGGAGAGAGAAAAGAGAATTAAAGGTGCTATACACTGGCTACAACAAGCAGTACAATCATTGGATAGCAATAAAAGAGACTGTCAAAAATAACTACAGAATTGAAAAAGCACAACAATGTTGAGACACCTCCCTGTCAGGACAATTAGCCCTACCACAGCTCGACTGCAGCTGAGGTTCCCTTGTATTATTACAACATCATGTATAACAGTGGTAGGGTTGCCAGATTTAACAAAAATATAAGATGCCCAAATTCAAATTCAGTTTGAATTTCAGATTAACAAGGAATTATTTGTTAGTATAAATATGTCACAGGCTGGAATGCAGTGGCCCATGCCCGTGACCCCAAAGCTTTGGGAGACTGAGGCGAGAGTATTGCTTGCGCCAGGAGTTGGAGACCAACCTGGGCAATATAGTGAGACCCTATCTCTATTTTTTAAAAAAGTCACAAATATTGCATATATTTAGCTGAAACCCAGATTTTACTGGGTGCCCTGTATTTTGTCTGGCAACCCTAAGTAAGGAGCACAAGACAGTGACCATGCATCATCAAGAAAAGCACAAACTATGTTTAGTATGCAGTTCAAAAAATGTGTAACAAACATGATATTAGAAAATATCCTGCCCAGCCATCAGAGAAATGCAAATCAAAACCACAATGAGATACCATCTCACACCAGTTAGAATGGTGATCATTAAAAAGTCAGGAAACAACAGGTGCTGGAGAGGATGTGGAGAAATAGGAACACTTTTACACTGTTGGTGGGACTGTAAACTAGTTCAACCATTGTGGAAGTCAGTGTGGCGATTCCTCAGGGATCTAGAACTAGAAATACCATTTGACCCAGCCATCCCATTACTGGGTATATACCCAAAGGACTATAAATCATGCTGCTATAAAGACACATGCACACGTATGTTTATTGCGGCACTATTCACAATAGCAAAGTCTTGGAAGCAACCCAAATGTCCAACAATGATAGACTGGATTAAGAAAATGCGGCACATATACACCATGGAATACTATGCAGCCATAAAAAGGATGAGTTCATGTCCTTTGTAGGGACATGGATGAAGCTGGAAACCATCATTCTCAGCAGACTATCACAAGGACAAAAATACCAAACACTGTATGTTCTCACTCATAGGTGGGAACTGAACAGTGAAAACACTGGGACACAGGAAGGGGAACATCACACACCCGGGCCTGTTGTGGGGTGGGGGGAGGGTGAACGGATAGCATTAGGAGATATACGTAATGTAAATGACGAGTTAATGAGTGCAGCACACCAATATGGCACATGTATACATATGTAACAAACCTGCACGTTGTGCACATGTACCCTAAAACTTAAAGTATAATTAAAAAAAAATATATCCCGGCTGGGTGCGGTAGCTCACACCTGTAATCCCAGCACTTTGGGAGGCTGAGGCGGGCAGATCACCTGAGGTCGGGAGTTCGAGACCAGCCTGACCAATAAGGAGAAACCCTGTCTCTACTAAAAACACAAAATTAGCCAATCGTGGTGGCGCATGCCTGTAATCCCAGCTATTCAGGAGGCTGAGGCAGGAGAATCACTTGAACCCGGGAGGCAGAGGTTGTGGTGAGCAGAGATCGTGCCATTGCACTCCAGCCTAGGCAACAAGAGCTAAACTCTATCTCAAAAAAAAAAAAAGAAAGGAAGAAAAGAAACAGAAAATATCCCATAGAAGGTATTTAAGATTCAGATAATTTAAAGTTTCAGTTGTTTGGAAAGTTAAATACATGAAATACTTTGGACCATGCATGTTCTAGTCACTGCAGAGTGCCAGCTATAAACTAAACAGTAAACATTTGATGAATAATGAAAAGCTTCACACACTATCTCCCCATTGGTGGGGGACCTCAAGCCCCGATGGTTGTCTCCAGCCCCACCTCGTCATTTAGTTTTGGAATTCCCTCACACCTACTGCAGCTGTCTGTTCCGTTGTCTTGCTTACGTCCAAGCCTGACTCAGAATTGGT
Organism: Symphalangus syndactylus; assembly: GCF_028878055.3. Classification (NCBI taxonomy): domain Eukaryota; kingdom Metazoa; phylum Chordata; class Mammalia; order Primates; family Hylobatidae; genus Symphalangus; species Symphalangus syndactylus. The sequence continues at coordinate 65,505,745 of NC_072424.2, forward strand.
GTCACTGTCTGTGTCAGGCTCTCGTTCCCTCTTGTGCCTTTTGTCCTGTGGTTCCATGATGCCACCACAAAGCTTCTCTGATGAGGCTTTTTGAGAGAATGAGATGATGCCTGCACTTCCCCAATATTTTGGGCTTCCTCTGCAAGCCCATTGTTATAAGGGTTAGCCAGGTGCATGGTGTGAAGGAAATGAAAAAAGAGGCTCAATTCTTAGCCCAGGAGCAGCTTTCCTAACCCCACCCACTGATAACAAGCATCACCTTGGGACTGATTATTGGTGCCTTGCAGTCCTCAGGGCTTGTGTTAAAGTTAGGACTTTATAGAGTACTCAAAAAATTGCTAGATTTTATCTGAAACTTGTGTCCCACAGTTTGTTATATATTGTGGCCAGATGAGTACAAGGAATTGTCCCCATCTTGTACTTAAAGGAGACAGTTCACACTCCTGGTATGGTTTGCCTCTGAGTAGTGGGGTCACGGAGTGGGTTCGTGGGAATAAGACGTTCCTACCTTCAAAGCTTACTTTCTATTTTACAAGCTTGTCTGAAAATTCTTTTTCAAAAGTCCCATTTATCATAATAATTTGGAAAAATAAAATCTAATTTTTTTCTGGAGAAAAAAAGTCATCCCAGTTACCATCAGTCTGGAGACTAAAAGCCAGTACATCACACAATACTGTCTAGTGCATAATAAACCCTTAGTTAGCCATGTCTATTATTATCATGCTAAGGAAAACTCCAAAATCTCTCCAAGCCTTTTTGTCTATTAGATTCCCCACAGTCCAGTTACGGCTGCTGAGGTCCAGTTTCTGAGCCAAATGCCTCCACCACATACACGCCCAAGCAGAATGCTGCCAATGACTTTTATTCAATTTTGCCTTACTCCTGGGTAGTGAGTTTAATTCTCACCTCTGACTGCCTTTCTAGGATGTTCCTTATTATCTTCTATTGTGTTTCAAAGACTTCTTACATGTCTTCCCAAGGAAGAGTGGGAGTTCAGACTCAAAACTGTCAAACTAATATTCCAAACCATTCTCCAGCTGACATTCCAATTCTAATGGAGTCTCATCTTTTAATGTTTTGGTCATGCACAATTGTCAATTTAAAAATTCACAACCCTTCTGAAAGAAAGGCTATGAGTATTCATTGAGAAGAGAATCAGCCAGCCCAATTGAATGTTCTCTGATAAGCATGCAGTACAGGAGTAGTGACTGTCAGGATTATGGCCTAATTTCCAACCTCTAAAACCTACTGTGCCTTTTAGGTTACAACAGAAGATAATAGTGATTGGGTTCATTAAACCTGTGTGTTGGCAGTTTATTTTGGAATATGAAAAGTGACATGAAAGATGAGATTGGGGTGCACACAAAAATTATTTTGAACACCTAGTCTTCCTTGTTTAAACAACCATGTACTGAGAGTCTGCTATGTCTAAGACACTGTTTGACAACACGGAGGCTAGCAAGATGAAGAAGACACTGCCCCTCCCTTACGCTTATAGTCTAGTGGAGGAGAAATGTACACAAATATCACTAGAGAGAGTGCAAAAGAGGGAACTCAGATAACATCTGAAGTTCCCAATCAGTGCAGTTGGGTTTTAGGGTGTGTGTCACTTTAATCCTGCCTAGATAGGTGAGTTACAGCCTAGGTTGGCAATATGTGGGGGGAATATGGCAAAACCTGCAATTACTTTTGCACCAATCCTAATAAAAATCCTACATGGTCATAGTGTTAATCCCATTTTACTATTGAATTTGTGGCTCATGCCTAAGGTCACACAGTCTAAAATGGAGCAGAGTAGAGACTATTACTTTCTATCACGGGGTCATGTCTTAGTTATTAGTTATCTTAGTATCTCGGTGGCCTCACGGAGGGCTTGCCACACACCTGAGGACCGTGGCATAGCGTCATTGACACATCTGCCAAGAAGTTAAGTGAACTAGAGCAGAGCTTCTCAAATTTAAGATGCATGTGAGTCACCTGGGGGATCTTGTTATAATGCAGATTTGGATTCTACCAGGTGATGCCAATGGTGTCCTACCAGGTGATGCCATTGCTTCCCCTGGTCTATGGTTCACATTTTGAGTGTCAAGGAACCAAGAGGAATGAAAGGAACCTGAACTTCTATCTATTTAGGTGAAGTAAAAGGTGTGGTTAATATAATTTGGGAATGATTTTTAGTGATCTGTAGGTAAGTGCTAGCTGTTTTAGAGAAAAGATGAAAGACATTACTTAGAAAAGGCAAATAAGTCATGTGGGCCATGTAATTTCACAATACTCTTGGAGAACTCAATCACTTAAAACAGAAACGTGATACTGCAATAATCAATCATCTTTTAAAGCTTGGTACTCAAGCGTCAGGTTCCATGGAGAAACAAAACAGTGAGGGTGTGTGTGGTGGCTCATGCCTGTAATCCCAGCACTTTGGGAGGCTCAAGGTGGGCGGATCACTTGAAGTCAGGAGTTCAAGATCAGCCTGGCCAAAATGGTGAAACCCTGTCTCTACTGAAAATACAAAAATTAGCTGGGTGTGGTGGCAGGTGCCTGTAATCCCAGCTACTCAGGAGGCTGAGGCAGGAGAATCACTTGAACTTGGGAGGCAGAGGCTGCAATAAGCCAAGATCGTGCCACTGCACTCTAGCCTGGATGACAGAGCAAGACTCCACCACAAAAAAAAAAAAAAAAAAAAAAAAAAATGAGGCTTTTGTAGGAGACATGTTTTGTGCCCTCTGGAACATAGTGAGACTCTTCTTAAAAAATTTTTTTAGGCCGGGTGCAGTAGCTCATGCCTGTAATCCCAGCACTTTGCGAGGCTGGGGCGGGCGGGTCATCTGAAGTTAGGAGTTTGAGACCAACCTGGCTAAAATGGTGAAAACCCGACTCTGCTAAAAATACAAAAATTAGCCAGGCATGGTGGTATGTGCCTGTAATCCCAGCTACTCAGAAGGCTGATATAGGAGAATCGCTTGAACCGAGGAGGCAAATGTTGCAATGAGCCGAGATTGCACCATTGCACTCCAGCCTGGGTGACAGAGCAAGACTCTGTATTAAAAAAAAAAAAGAAGGAAAATTTTAGTTAACCGCTTCTACTTATTTCCATTATGATGCTCTTTAAAATTTAATCCATCTCCTTCCTTCAGAGTTTCTTTGCCACCCAAGTCAACAGTGTGAAACATGCCTTTAGGATCGTATTAGGTTGGTGCAAAGGTAAATGTGGTTTTTGCCATGAAAAAATTTAAATAATAGTATACAAGGTGTTTGTTTCAAGTGTACGTATCAGCACTTAACATAGAGAATTGCTATTTCCTTCATGACTTTTTGTTTCATCACAAATAAGGAATAACAAGAATAGTGAAGCAAGACTCTATTAATTGTGTATACCTAGGCTTTCAATTAACAATATGTACATTTTTTGTAATTTATCTTTTCTTGTTTTTCCTCGGGTTTTTGTTTTTTTTTTGTCTCACTCTGTCACCCTCTGGAGTTCAGTGGTCCCATTTTGGCTCACTGCAGTCTCAACCTCCTGGGCTCAAGCAATTCTCTTACCTCATACATGCCGCCACACCCAGCTTATTTATTTATTTATTTATTTATTTATTTATTTTATTTTTTTAGAGAGAGACGGGGTTTTGTCATGTTGGCCAGGCTGGTCTTGAACTGCTGAGGTCAAGCAATCTGCCTACCTCGGCCTCCCAAAGTGCTGGGATTATAGGCATGAGCCACTGTACCCGGCCTGCCTCTGATTATATTTATTAAAATATATGTCTGTTGAATCAAATAATAAAAAATATGGGCTTATATTTCATATTTTCTCCTTTTTATTTCTTTTTTCTAGTAATTAATTTTGTTCTATTTACAAAATTATTGGTCAACATGAATTGGGGAAAAAAGCTGTTCCTTCAGATAGTTTGAGAAAAATTTCTCTATAGTAGTGTAGCTGCCTGTTAATGATTACCACCATCAAAGCCAGCATGGTGAAAAAGAACACTATTAGCTAATATATACAGAGTGTTGACTGTGTGCCAGGCACTGTTCTGAGTGCTTTATGTGTATTAACTCATTTACTCTTATAAATTAGCTGCTATTGTATCATTCTTTTACTGATGAGAAAACTGAGACAGAGAGAGGTTGAGTCCCTTGTCCAAGGTCACACAACACTAAAGTGGCAAAGCCCAGTTCTAGAGTCCATGCCCTTACCCACAAGGGAATATAAGACACACATTATAGTCATAGTTCACCTAACAGCTGCAGGCTTAGGTGACTCATTTAACCCCTGTGGGAAAAGAAAAGAAAGAATTAGAAAACATTACAAAAGCTACATGGCAGAGTCCTTACGTTGTGCCAGGCATTGAGCTTAGCGCTTACATGCACGATCTCACTGTCTCCTAAGTGTGGGGTGATACAGGAAATGGCTTCAGGTAGCTGATGGCTTAGTGGTACATGGGCTAGGCAGAAATCAAATTGCATCACATATTGAGAAAGCTGTTCCTTCTTCAAGCCTCTGACTCCTAATTACACTTAGCAGAGAGTCTCCCTTTGGTGCAGGTCTTGAATGACTTTCTAACATCAACTTATTCCTTTTGTTATAAAAGAAGAGTAGGCCTTAGGCTTAACACTTTCTCAGGCAACAAGTTCTTTAATTTTCATTGCACCTTCAATTTAGGGCTAGTAGTGTTGCATTTATAACAGTGATATAAAATTTCGTTTTAAAACGTTTATTGAAGTTTAAAAAGTGAGCAACAGAAAAACACCAAGAGGATAATAGTATAGGTCTTACATGGACTTAGCAAATGTTATGACTAAGGAAGTTTGGAAAATACTACATTATCTTTCAAAAACTCAGTAAGGTAAGTACTATTCTCTATTTCTAGGTAGGAGATCTGGAATTTAGGAAAGTTCAGTAACCTTCCCAAGGCCACTCTGTAGGAAGTTGAGGAGCTGAGCTTCAAACCTGGAAGTGTCTGCTTCCAAAATCAGTGCACTTGACCATGTATTGCTTCCTTAAGATGATGACTGTGTATGTTTCCTACCAGGACTAGCACTCTAGACTGCGTAGACGTCATGATTTGAAAGAACAGTTATCAAACAGTTATTAAAGTGTGGTCCTTTCAGGCGGTCCTCTGGGTAAAGGTATTTTCACCAAATACTAAGATGTGTCTTTCACTCGTTTGCTCACCAGTGTATGGGGGAGTTTTCCAGAAGCTATGTGACATGTGATATATCACAACACATTGAGTACAGAACCACAGATGTGAATCCAACTGTCTTCTCTTATGCTGTACATTAAAAAGACTTGCAGAAACACGTGATGCCATTCTCAGTAAATCTTTTTTGTTTGTTCGTTTGTTTTGGAAAACACAGTTTTTTTTTAAGTCATTTTTGTTAACATGTCATGGTTTTATTGTTATTTTTAAATGAATTAGTAAATACTTGAAACATTTATCCATCTTAATTTCTAAAACAATAAACATCAATACGATATAGCCCACATAAACAAGTTTTTGGGGGTTGTCAAGAACATAAAGGGGACCAGGTGTGGTGACTCACCCCTATAATGCTAGTGCTTTGGGAGGCCAAGGCAGCAGGATAGCTTGAGCCCAGGAATTTAAGACCACCCTGGGCAATATGGCGAAATCCTGTTTCTACCCAAAGTACAAAAATTAGCTCTGCATGGTAGCACACGCCTGTGGTCCCAGCTACTTGGGAGGATGAGGTGGGAGGATCACTGGAGCCCAGGATGTTGAGGCTGAGTGAGCTGTGATCACATCACTGCACTCCAGCATGAGTGACAGGGCAAGACCCTGTCTCAAACAAATAAATAAATAAGTAAATAAAAAGAATGTGGCTGGGCGCGATGGCTCATGCCTGTATTCCCAGCACTTTGGGAGGCCGAGATGGGTGGATCATTTGAGGCCAGGAGTTCGAGACTAGCCTGGCCAAGATGGTGAAACCCTGTCTCTACTAAAATTACAAAAATTAGCCAGTCATGTTGGCAGGCACCTGTAATCCCAGCTACTCAGGAAGCTGAGGCAGGAGAATTGCTTGAACCCAGGAAGTGGAGGTGGCAGTGAGCCGAGATCGCACCACTGTACTCCAGACGGGGCAACAGAGTGATACTCCATCTCAAAAAAAAAAAAAAAAAAAGGTGGGTGCGGTAGTTCACGCCTGTAATCCCAGCATTTTGGGAGGCCGAGGCAGGTGGATCACCTGAGGTCAGGAGTTCAAGACCAGACTGACCAACATGGAGAAACCCTGTCTCTACTAAAAATACAAAATTAGCCATGTGTGGTGGTGCATGCCTGTAATCCCAGCTACTCAGGAGGCTGAGGCAGGAGAATCGCTTGAAGCTGGGAAGCTGAGGTTGCAGTGAGCCAAGATCATGCCATTGCACTCCAGCCTGGGCAACAAGAGCGAAACTCCATCTCAAAAAAAAAAAAAAAAAAGAATGTAAAGGGGTCTTGGGTACAAAGTTTCAGTTAGGAGAAATAAATGAAAATAAATGATAAGTATTTAAGGTGACAGATATGTTAATTAGCTTAATTCAGTCATTCCACATTATATACATATATCATAACATCACTGTGTACCCCATCATTATATACAATTATAATTTGCCAAATAAAATTATTTTATAATTTAAAATAAAAGAAAAAACTGTAAAATGTCTTAAGATGAATACGTGATAGAATAACATTTTTAATAATTAATGGTAACTTTTTTCTCCCATATTTCCACCCTTCTTTTTCTCTCCCACTCCGTTCCATTCAAGCAGGTATTCCTTGCATCACATTCGAGCATGTGATTCATTGCTTCAGAAGAGGAACATTACCAAGTGGAAAGCAGGAATGGTTTCTAGCTTTTGTGTTTCCAAAAAGCCTAAACCTATTAAGCAAATTATGCCAAGTGCTTTGAGGCAGTAATAACAAAATGGAGCAAGTGCCACTGAGAAAAAACAGCAGCAGTATTGAGAGAGGGCAGCTTTCCCAGGACTAGAAAAATATTTCTAACTTCCTGAGAGTGGATGTAGGGAAGAACAAAGACAAGAGGGAGATTAGGGGATCAAAAAAGAGAGGGCTGGACTGAAGAGGCCAGGAAGAGAGAAACCAGGCACATCTCACCTACAGTGGGCTATCTTCCAGAGTCCAGGAGCCACCTGGGAGCTGGGAACTGCCATTGCCTAAATCCAGAGTCTCTGAGAGCCAGCTATCCCCTCTCCACGTTCATGACTGTCTGCAGGAGTAACACCATTTGACTCACGCAACCTGAACAACTGCACCTTCAAAACATCCTTAGCCCATCAGAAGCCCAAGCAAGAGTAGCTGGGGCCCTGGATACCCAGAGGTTTGGTGAAAGTCAAGTGGGAATCAGCTCTAGAGTTCGTATGGGGAGATTCTGCCTGGAATAAGCTGTAGGTCCCCCCGAGCTGGGAGAGAAGTTCAACATACCAGAATATTAGGATCACCAGACAGATCTGCTGGGAGTCTATAGCAAATAAGGGCCTACGCTGTGTTCTAACAGAAGTGCCAACTGATTGTATAATACTTGATTGAGGTCAGCTTACAAGTGAGTTTTCTTGGTCCAGTACAGGAGATTTGCTTTGGTTGGTTATTCTCATCAGAGTGCTTTTGGGAAGAAAAAACTCTGCAGGCCCACTGTCTTCCTTCACATCTAGCCCCTTCGCTCATTAACATTCCTGCCTGGCCCCTGAGAACATCTAAATTTTCTGAGCCCTCCTATGCAAAGTGCTCGACCTACAATAGGGGGATTCCTTGAGATGAAACCCTGACACTACACAAAATCACAAACGTGTGCATTTTTCTGAAGAGCAAGTCTTAGCTTTCATCAACTACTCAAAGGAGTGTCTGATACTTGGGTTGGAATCCTGGCTGCTGTTTACTAGCTGTGTGACCTTGAGCATGTCACTTAACCTGTCTATGCTTCCATTTCCTTATCTTTGAAATAGGGATGGTTATTTATTTATGTATTTACTTATTCATTCAGAAACAGAGTCTCACTCTGTCATCCATATAATCCAGGCTGGAGTGCAGTGGCACAATCATAACTCACTGCAGCCTCAAACTCCTGAGCTCAGGTGATCCTCCAGTCTCGGCCTCCCAAGTAACTGGAACTACAGGCACATGCCACCATGCCAAGCTAGTCTTTTAATTTTTTGTAAAAACAGGGTCTCACTATATCGCCCAGGTGGGATTCAAACTCCTAACCTCAAGCAATCATCCTGCCTTGGCCTCCCAAACAGTGATGTTAATAGTATCTAACTCTAAGGGCTGATATGAGGAGCAAATTAGCTAGTATATGTAGAGGGCTTTGAATGACCAACTCTATGTAACTGTTAGCTATCATTATTATAGAGGACATAGACCACAGGGCAGATGGGAAGCCTGTGTCTAAGGGAAGACAGAGTAGAGAGGAGAGTGAGTACACCTTTGTTAAACCCAGCCCATCTTCAGGACGTAGCCTGCACAACCTTCAGAGCTTGCTTATTCAACAAAGGGTCCTGGCATAAACCTCACACTGGAAATGGGCAGCGAGGCTGCGCTGCCTGTGGCCAGAAATGTGCTAGCTGCTAGGTTATTAGTGTGCCTCCTGTTCTAAGAAAGACAAGGATCTGAAGGTGGCAGTAAGAGGGGGCCTGAAGTCATAATCTTGGAGACCTCAATTCTGCCCTAGAAGCCAATGTCCCCTAAGTTCTGGGCTGTAGTCGCCAAGCTGGCCTGGAGCAGGAGGTATATAGCAGCAAGAATCAGACAGCAGCAACTGGAAACCTGCTCCTCCACTTTCTAGCTGAGTGTTCTTGGGCAACTTACTAAACCTCCCTAAGCCATCATTTCCTTTTCTGTCAAATTGAGCAATAATGTACACACTATGGTCAAATAATTAATGTATGCAAAGCACTCAGCAAGTACATAGTGAGTGCTCAATAAACAGAGCCAATACTATGGTAACGCTGTAGTACTGAGATCAGGCTGACAGGGAGCTGAGTGGCAACTGATCAGATGGGGAATCCTAGAAGAACAACTTGAAGGACTAATACAGTGATGACACATGTGGTCCATTGTGCAATTTTTTGCTTCGGCTTTCCTCAAAGCTTGGGATCACAGATATCTTAGGGTCTCTTTGAGCTTCTTAGGAACCAGGAGGGAGGAAAATAAAGATCAGAATATTCTTTCAAAACCATTTCCTCCCTCCCCACCCTAACATTCCTATGAAGAGAACTTGTGATACTGCTTATCTTAACAGAAATCCAATCAAACTAGCTTAAGGACACAGAACTTTCTCACAGGCCTGGAGAAAGGATGTGATCAAGGCCACAAGCCCTCATCTTTTCTGCTTCCAAGGTATCCCTGTTTCTTTTCTTTCTGCAGACCTACTTTCTCTTCCTTATGATGTACATGATAAAAAATTGTTGACCCAGACAGCACTGCATGATTTCCTGGCTTAAATACAGCAGACTACAGGTGCCCTATTCTCCAACCCAAATTCCTAGAAGAGGGAATTTATTGGCCCAGCTTCTATTACATACCTGCCCCTGACACTCTCGATCACATGTACGTATACATGGGATGGGGGGATTAAACAGATTGAGTAGTGCAGACACAGAATTTCAAGCAATTTGTAGAAGAAGAGAACCAAATGGCTAACAAACACTTGAAAGACACTCATCTTCACTAATATTCAAAGAAATGCAGATTAGGACAACAATGTGAGGTACTAATTTTTTTTTTTGGACTGTCAGATTGGCAACAATGAAAAATAAAGATAACTCAAGGAAACTTGCTAAGAGAGGAAGGTGATATGATTTTTCTAGTGTACTATTGGGCATTATGTTTTAATATTTTAAATGTGCATAAGCTTTAACCCAGTTATTTTACTTACACGAATTTATCCTAAGGAAATAATCAGAACATGCAAAAGCATATATCTACGTATATGTTTATTGCAGTATTTCAGTATTTAAGAAAAACTTAGAATATCATACATGCCCTTCAGCAGAGGGTAGAGATTATGGTACAAAAGAATACTGAGAGACCATTATAAAAATTATAAAGAATGAGATGGATCGGTATGTAAAATGTATATGACAAATTGTAGAGAAAAAAAAAAAGCCAGGCATGGTGATTCATGCCTGTAATCCCAGCACTTTGGGAAACACAGGCAAGTGGATCACTTGAGGTCAGGAGTTTAAGACCAGCCTGGGTAACATGGTGAAACCCTGTCTCTACTAAAAATACAAAAATTAGCCAGGCGTGGTGGCACACACTTGTAGTCCCAGCTACTTGGGAGGCTGAGGCACGAGAATCATTTGAACCCAAGAGGCAGAGGTTGCAGTGAGCCAAGATCATGCTACTGCACTCCAGCCTGAGTGACAGAGCAAGACTCTGTCTCAGAAAAATAAAAAAAGCAAGGCACAGATAAGAGTGGATAATATGACCCCATTTTTGTTAACATATAGAGTATATATTATGTACTGTACATAGTATATTTGGGGTACATACATATATGTATACACATACATATATATATATTTGCGTGTGTGTGTGTGTAATATGTATCTGAAAGAGTACATATTAGATCCTTTTGTAGTTCATGAGCAAGATGATTGGGTGATCACGCACATGTGTGAGATGTGCCACCCTGGAACCTTGTTAAAACATTGGCATATTACCCATCTGATAGGAAAAAACATATGAAACTAATAATTGTGGCCTCTGGGAATGGAATTATGGGAAGTTTTCACTTTCCACTTTATCACTTTTCATATTGTTGAATTTTTTTAAGCATGAATTACTTTTATAATCAGAAGAAAAAGCAGTAAGATATTCAATTTTTGGGGGAAAAAAGAGTACAGATTTCATATGTGAAAGGAAAACATCTACTATTTTAAAATTAAAGAAGGAAAACAAAAAATCCAATATTCTCCCAGTAACAATCAGGCATAGCAGGTGGCAATAAAGTCTGCCCCTGCCCAGGGCCTGGGGTTATTAGGAGGAGCTATCTAGGTTAGACAAGAGAAAAGTCAGCTTCTCCTAGCACCACAGAGTACATAGGGCTATCCTTTATTTTTTTTTTCTCACTCTATTACCCAGGCTAGAGTGCAGTGGCATGATCATAGCTCACTGCAACCTTAAATTCCTGGGCTGAAGCAATCCTCCTGCTTCAGCTTTCCAAGTAGTTGGAACTAGGATGCATTCCACCATGCCCAGCTAATTTTTAAAACTTTTTTGTAGAGGTGGGGGAGTGTCTTACTACCTTGCTCAGGCTGGTCTTTAAATCCTGGCCTGAAGTGATCCTCCTGCCTCAGCCTCCCAGTGTGCTGAGAGTACAGGCATGAGCCACCACACCTGGCCTAAGGACCATCCTATTTGAAGAATTTGGCTTACCTACAACCCAAGGGCCTTTCTCTTCTGCTATAAATGCATTAATGAACTTAATTAAATTGAATTTAACTCTTCAGCTCAAGGCCAAAAATAATATATTTTTACATTTATATATGAAAAGAAGAGGCAGGTAAATGATGAGAAATGAAGTATGCAACCAAGTGAGGGCTTGGATATAGGAAGACCTAGGGGCCCAACTGGGAAACTGGAGGTGGCCTGGGGTAATTCCAGAGACATATTTACTTGCTATCAAACATGGATTTGTATGGGTGCTCAGATATTTTTTCTTTATTTCTTTTTTTTTTTTTGTGATGGAGTCTCGCTGTGTCGCTCAGGCTGGAGTGCAGTGGCGCCATCTTGGCTTATTGCAGCCTCTGCCTCCTGGGTTCCAGCAATTCTCCTGCCTCAGCCTCCTGGGTAGCTGGGACTACAGGCACATGCCACCACACCTGGTTAATTTTTGTATTTTTAGTAGAGACAACGTTTCACCATGTTGGCCAGGCTGGTCTTGAACTCCTGACCTTGTGATCCGCCCCCCTCCCACTCCCCCCTCCCCCCACCCCCCCGCGCCGCCAAAGTGCTCGGATTATAGACGTGAGCCACCACACCCAGCCGGCTGCTCAGATTTTTAAAAGAAACTTGAGTAGGTTGAGAAATTAAGATCGTCGCCAGGATAATTGTTATTTTGCTAAGTGTTTCCCTTTGGATCCTTCCTTTCGTCATAGGAACATACTAAACATTCAATGCCACAAAGGATTTCAATGGGGAAAAATTAATCTTGCTTTGTAGACAACTTTACAGGAATGCCTCAGTTTCATACACTGCAGGATAGCTGTATTAATTTGGCATAGATAGAAATTTCAATTAACATAGTCTTTTTTCTTTATTTGCAGCAGTTCACCAGTAATGCATTTTAGAGCATTGCTCACCCTCAGCATTAGAACTAAGTGAATCTTCTGTTGAAATAGAGGCATCTATTCACCACATTACTTTTTCAAGCCTCTAACACCTTAACAGGCAAACCTCAGAGGAAGGTCTGCTTTCCTCTTCCTTTAGAATTGCCCCCTAAGCAAGAAACATTTGCTGAATGCCTAGCTGGGGACTTCAACATTGTTAGCACATGTGAGCAGCCTTCCAAAAATGTTTACAGTAATGGTAATGTTGGTAATAATACACCATTGGACTTACTGCAAAGACAATTTTTTCAATGTTTGTTCATGTAAAACCTGCCAAATTGTTGATATTGGAGTTGGTCTTTCCTTACATTATGAGATTCCTAAAATGAAAATAGCAGTAATAGATCCTGAGAGCTGTGAGGTCATTTTGTTCAGGTTACATATTAAGGACATGAGTCTTTGGAAGATTAGGAAAGTTGTCTATAGTTTCATGACTACGAAATGGCAGATTTTCTTTTTTCTCCAAACCCCATGCATTTTTTTTTTTTTTTTTAAATCACAACCATGCATGCCTCTCTCAGCCCCATATCTGCCCCAGAGATGTCAAACATTCCCTCCTCCCTACCCATATGCTGCCTTGGAGACTCTGCCCCACTCCTAACTTGGAAGGGAGAGTACTACCTGCCATGTGACTGTGCCCCATCAGTCTCAGTTACTGACCCAGGAGTAGACTTCTGACTCAAGCTGGGTTGATCGAATTCTCTCCCAGGAATTTGGAATAGGGACAAAGAGGCTGAGTCATTTAGCTGTGTGGAGCCAAGCTGCAAGGTCATGCCCAGCTGGCCTGCCACAGCAGGCGGAAACCTCATGCTAGCCACAGTGAAGGGAAGCTGAGAAACCATGAGTCAGCAGAAAAAGCTCATCTGCAAACAAAAGAGCACAAAGATGGGGCAGAACGATACCCAGAGTCAAATAGAGAGGCCATGTACCTCAAAAGGCAGAGGAGAGAGAGAGAGAGAGAGAGAAATAAAATCTGCATAATCCCCTTCTTGGCCCTATAATGCCCAGCAGCTGTATCTCCAGCACTGGCTTATTGTGACCCCCATAATAACCTCTGCCTTTCAATCAACCCTCTTTTTATTTGAGTTAGTGGAATTCTGTTCCTTGCATGCAAATTCTTCCTAAGACACTTCACAATTCATACTGAATATATTTTGGGGTAGAAAGACTATTCTGCTCTTTATGACGATTATGGAAATTGAGGTTTTATCTCAAAACCCACAACAGGCTGAGCAGCTTTCTGCATTCTCGCCACTAATTATCCAGACCCCGGAGACTGAGCTTTCAAGGTGAGTGGTTTTCAGAACTTCAAGTGGGAGCCAGCCCCATTCTGGGTCTCTTTCCCCTAGGATATCTTAGAGATATTCAGTTCGGGAAGAGAGGTCTTATTGTAGTATGTAGTTGCCACCTTGGGAACATATGTCAGGACTTCCTAAAGTCTTTCTGCTTCAAGTTTCCAAGAAAGTATGGAGCCTGATTTCTCATAAAGCCACTTTTCCTTTAAAGGTACTTGCGGAATCTCTGTAGGCCCAAGGTTGACATGACCATATCCGTAAAAAGCTCAGGTACTATTTCTGTGCTAATCTCTTTAGAATAACAGAAATAATTTATTTTAAAAATTCTACTTATCTTTCTCAAATTATTAGAGCTTATCCTAGTATAAAATAATGGAGAAATGTTGAGGAAATTAGAGTGCATCAGCTGGTGGAATACTATGTAGATGTTAAAAGGGATAATTAACAAGATTAAACAACATGAAAAGATGTTTTTGATTCAATGAATGAGGAAAAAGGCAGAATACGAAATTCTAAGTATCAACCTTCTAAGTATCAACCACGTGAAAATGGGTTTACATAAGGACATTTTTCTTGGTAGTCTTTTTTTATTTTTTTTTTTTATTTTTATTTTTTTGAGACAGAATTTCGCTCTTGTTGCCCAGGCTGGAGGCTGGAGTGCAATGGCGTGATCTCCGCTCACCGCAACCTCCACCTCCTGGGTTCAAGTGATTTTCCTACTTCAGCCTCCTGAGTAGCTGGGATTACAGGCATGCACCACCACGCCCAGCTATTTTGTATTTTTAGTAGAGATGGGGATTCTCCATTATGTCAGGCTGGTCTCAAACTCCCAACCTCAGGTGATCTGCCCGCCTCGGCGTCCCAAAGTGCTGGGATTACAGGCGTGAGCCACCGCACCCAGCCTCTTGGTAGTCTTTAACAAGGTAACTGAGGTTGCCACAACCATAGATCTTGGTACATAAGATAAAATCTATTGAGCGTTTCTGCCGTAGAGGATTTTGGCTAAGGTAATGTCACTGTCCTAGTTCAGTTCCAGAATTTGTTCCTATATTGTCCGGATTCTGTGCCTTGTGCTGATCTACTTCTGTACTGGTCCACAGCACTCTCAACTGATGGGACCCACTGATTATAGAGTTCTCAGTCTCTCTGTCTGCAGTTACTTAAAGTCTGGTATGGAGATCTTTTGCTTTGCAACACACAAATGTTAAGAACTACGTTTAAATTGCTTTCATTTTTTTTCTGCCTACTCTTTTCCAAATCTGTGTCAAGGTGGAGATATGACTGTCCTCCAGTGTGCTAATAATGTCTGCAAAGTTTCTGGGAATACCTGCCAAAGCCAAGCTGTGAGGGAGAGACCTTGAATCTCTCCTTGCATTTGGTGGGAAAAAAACAATTTATAGATTGAATGCCTCCTGCAAGACTTTTTTTTTGTTACAGAAAAATCCTTTTATGGCTGTTTTCTGTTCCAATCATGAACAGAAGTCTCCTTGCAAACACTGGCCTCCTGCTGCTTTTCAAGGGTTTGGTGGCCTAATCATTTTGTGCCTGCCCTAGTAGACACTTTTTATGTTTGTGGCTTCTTATCATCTCTTAAAAGCCCTTCCCATATCAAGGGAATTTCTACATTTTGAGTTCTGTTTTTCAAGGTAAAACTAGAACTCTCTATTCTAGTCTTACTTGCGGCCAAGGTGCAAGCATGTGACCTAGTTTCTGCAATCAGATGTAGCCATGCAACACTGAATGCAGAAGAAAAAACCATGAGAAAGCAGGTGTCGTGCAGCATCTCTTTTCTGGTGAAGGTATGGAGCTTGCCAGTGGCACAGAAATGGCCCAGCACCAGTGTTGGTATCCCCAGCAGAGAGTTAGTGCAGCCACAGTGCCAACGCCAGTGGTGTTCTCTTCTATAACAGTCCAGCAGTGTGATTTGGGTATAACTGCCTGCCAAGTAGCCTAGAACATGATTCTCTGGCCCTTCCAGACAGTCTATGTACTATCTAATACCCTTTAATACTTTCATTTTATTTTATTTTCCTTCTTTTTTTTTTTTTTTTTTGAGACAGAGTCTCACTCTGTCACCCAGGTTGGAGTACAGTGGCGTGATGCCAGCTCACTGCAACCTCTGCCTCTCTGGTTCAAGTGATTCTTCTGCCTCGGGCTCCTGAGTAGCTAGGACTACAGGCACAAGCCACCACGCCCAGCTAATTTTTTGTATTTGTAGTAGAGATGGGGTTTTGCCATGTTGACCAGCCTGGTTTCGAATTCCTGACCTCAGGTGATCCACCCACCTCGGCCTCCCAAAGTGCTGGGATTACAGGCATGAGCCACCACGCCCGGTTCATTTTATTTTTAAACTAGCAAGAGTGGATTCTGTTGTTTGCAACCAAAAATCTTGAACAATATACCTACATTCATGATTTTACATTAGGCTGAAAGACTTAAAAGTGGGCCAGGCACAGTGACTCACGCCTGTAATCTCAGCACTTTGGGAGGCTGAGGTGGGAGAATCACCTGAGGTCAGGAGTTCAAGACCAGCCTGGCCAACATGGTGAAATCCCCATTTCCACAAAAATACCAAAAAATTAGCCAGGCATGATGGCGGGTGCCTGTAATCCCAACTATTCAGGAGGCTGAGGTGGGAGAATTGCTTGAACCCAGGAGGCGGAGGTTGCAGTGAGCCAAGATCATGCCATTGCACTCCAGCCTGGGTGACAGAGTGAGACTCCATCTCAAAAAAAGAAAAAGTCTTAAAAGTGATTTATTAGCCAGGTATGGTGGCTCACGCCTGTAATCCCAGCACTTTGGGAGGCTGACGGGCAGACTACGAGGTCAGGAGTTTGCAACCAGCCTGGCCAACATGGTGAAACCTCATCTCTACTAGAAATACAAAAATTAGCTGGGTGTGCTGGCTGGCACCTGTAATCCCAGCTACTCGGGAGGCTGAGGCAGGAGGATCACTTGAACTCGGGAAGTGGAGGTTACAGTGAGTCAATATCACACCATTGCACTCCAGCCTGGGAGACAGAGCAAGACTCCATCTAGAGAAAAAAAAAAGTGATTTATTTTTCTTGTTCATCATGTTTCCCTAGCCTGTAGATATAAATTTGGTCACTTTTTTTTTTTTTTTTTTTTTTTTGAGGTGGAGTTTTGCTCTTGTTGCCTAGGCTGGAGTGCAGTGGCATGATCTCAGCTCACTGCAACCTCCACCTCCCGGGGTCAAGTGATTCTCCTGCCTTAGCCTTCTGAGTAGCTGGGATTACAGGTGCCCATCACCAGGCTCAGCTAATTTTTTGTATTTTTAGTAGAGACAGGTTTCACCATGTTAGCCAGGCTGGTCTCGAACTCCTGACCTCAGGAGATCCACCCGCCTCAACCTCCCAAAGTGCTGGGATTACAGGTGTGAGCCACCGTGCCCAGCCAATTTGGTCACATTAATGACAAATCCTAAATTTTACTGGCTCTTGTTTCAACCTACATAATGCAGGTTTTCCAGCCTCACCCGATGTCTCTCCCAGAATCCCCAAGGATGATCTCGTATGTGCTCACAAACAGGTCTCTCATATTCCTCTCTTTTGCCTCCTATTTTGTTGGCTATGGCCCAAGAAGCCATCTGCAGGTCCATACCTATGTCAGTGCCAAGCATGACAAGATTGTTGCCCGTGATAAATGTGTGCTGCCTCCTAATGCTTTCACTCCATGTCACCCCTCCACCCAGCACCACAAAGTAGGCCCATTTGCCTTACAGATGTCTCTCATAAAAATGCTTCCTTTAAGAACTGTATGAAGCCCTTTTGTCTCTAGGGCTCAGAAGTGTGTACTGGAAATGAGCTGAGGAATCAAACAGGGTGCTTGCTTGCCTTCTCTCTCTTCTTTCTTTCCTTTCTTTCTTTCTTTCTTTTCTTTCTTTCTTCTCTCTCTTTCTTTCTTTCTCTTTCTTCCCCTCTCTCTCTCTTTCTTTCTTTTTTTTTTGAGACAGAGTCTCGCTCTGTCGCCTAGGCTGGAGTGCAGTGGCTCCATCTCTGCTCACTGCAAGCTCTGCCTCCCGGGTTCACGCCATTCTCCTGCCTCAGCCTCCCAAGTAGCTGGGACTACAGGTGCCCGCCACCACGCCCGGCTAATTTTTGTTTTTATATTTTTAGTGAAGACAGGGTTTCACTGTGTTAGTAAGGATGGTCTCGATCTCCTGACCTCGTGATCCACCCGCCTCGGCCTCCCAAAGTGCTGGGGATTACAGGCGTGAGCCACTGCACCTGGCTCTTTTTTGTTTCTTTATTCTTTTTCCAAATCACAGGCTCCTCTCTCCTTTCCCCTCATGCAAATCAAGTCACACAAATTGACATCTGCAAATAGATATCACTGGCTGTACCTAGTCATCATTCAAGCCAGTCAGAACAGTTTAGGATCAAGCTGGTGGACTTCTGAAGCATTATTTTTATTTTTCAATGTTTCATAGTTGTTGTTATAATGGTATTTTTCAACAACTAGAAAAGTATGGCCTAAAACAGTCAACTTGTCCTATAAAATTTATGCTGACACAGTGTGCCTTTGCCAGAATACTTTCTTACACATGTCTTCTTCTCCTACACCCCAGTGTATTTGTCTGTTAACAGAATACAGGAACTTCTTTGGCACATAAATTCAGAATGTCAGCACAAGCACTGAGTCTTAGGAAAATTGAACAAATTAAGGAATTTCTCAGCAGTACCACTGCCAGCTTTCTCCGGGCACTTGTACCAGTGTTTATTTTAATGACTTCAATCAGGATATGTTCCTCACCTTAATGCAGAAGCATAAGCATCTCTAAAATGCAGATTTTAGAGATCAGCAGAGGATTCAATGTATTTTAGTCTTGCTTTGCAGAAATTATTGGGTGGAGTTTTTCTGTGAGGAAATGGAGCAGTAAAAATCCCTTTTTGCCACCACTGTCCACCCCAGCTTTCATTTGGCATCTGTCCACCTGAATTTATTTTTAACAGTTCCAGCTTATGGTTCATAAAAGATCACAAAGCAATATTATGTCCACAGATTGAGTTCTGCATATAGCATTTAAACATCTCTTCTCTAGAAAAATTACAAAAAATGCCTTAGAATTATGTAGGTACAAGATTTTCATTGTTTTCTTGTTTTTTGGTTTGGTTTTATGATGTCTTTTGGAAACATGGTTTGCCCCTTGTATAGTGAACCCTTGTACATTTTTCAAAATTCATCAAAGGACAAAGAAAGGAAAAACTGGTGAATGTGACAGAGGCACCCAGCAATGTTCTGAAGGACAGATTTCACAAGCTGCCCAAGTGGCCCAAAAGAATTTACAGGGAAGGCAGGTAAGCCCTTTAAGTTTGATTCCAAGTTAAAGATGCATTCTGGGGAGCTTTGACAGTGGAAAAGGTATCTGAGGGCCTCAGTTTACTCTTCGTATCTCTAGCTGAACCTTAGATGAGAAAAGAGACAAATCTTGAGGATGTGGTAGGCAGACAAGCTACATGAGGAGGAATAGCAGGAGATGTGGAGGAGAAACGTGACTCAGGATGTACTTGGAAGATAGCTGGCTTTCAGGGAGATGGTTCCTTCATCACTGCCTGTTTCCATCACTGTCATGCAGTGTCTACGCTCTCTTAAATTTTCTCACAACCAGTTTTACAAAACATCCAGAGGGAACTGACACAGCGTGTCTTTGCCAGAATACCTTCTTACACATGTCTTCTTCCCCTACGTCCCAGAGTTTCATATACATAGAAACATGGAACTAAGCACCGTGTTTTATGCATATGAAATCGATTGTCAGATCATTTAGCAGTGGTTATATTGAAAGTGGAGAGTGAAAAAAAGGTAGCGAGGGAAAAAGATATTGAATCTATTCAATCATCTTTGTAGGATATAAGAAGTCTCATGGTACAGGTATAGTCAATGTGAAACCTTAACAATGCATTAATTATAAAGCTCAAGCAGTTCTGAGATAAGATGATTTTGGTTTATGGGGATAAAATAAATTTGAGTCTGCAGCATATGAAAGAATTTTCCCAGATACTGCACTTTCTTTTTCGTTTTTCTCATTT
The DNA here is from genome assembly GCF_028878055.3 of Symphalangus syndactylus. Taxonomy (NCBI): domain Eukaryota; kingdom Metazoa; phylum Chordata; class Mammalia; order Primates; family Hylobatidae; genus Symphalangus; species Symphalangus syndactylus. The sequence goes on from NC_072424.2 coordinate 65,525,439, forward strand.
TAATCAATAGAATGTAAGGATAAAGTACAAAATGTATGGAAAGAATAAAACTTTCCTGCGTCCTCCTGACTATAAAAAGGTGAGTGAATCATCTACTTAAACACCAACCCAGTCATTTTATCTCCTGCGTCCTTGAATAAGAAGCTGGGCTGGGCACCCCTCCAGCTGGTAAGAGGATCTTCGAGTCGCATGATAGAAGGGAGAAGTCTGAACCTGCAGCTCTCTCTTTCTCTTCCCTCTGGTCTCTGGCAGGCTTTCTGCGCAGAGACCATCCTCTGTCATGATTCTGCACACACATTTCCAGTGCAGGTCCCCTTTGCCCCATTACTGTTCTGATCAGAACCCTGAGCCTGTGTGGAGATGCCTGTAAGGACAGGCAGGTCTGGCTCATTACAAAGAAACAGGATTTTAGGCTTCCTGGGAATGTTTCACACAGTTGGGTGGGCTCTGAGATCAAGGTGTCTGCATGATTCCTGGAAAGAGATTCAGAGTAGGCATCCCTAACCTGGGCCAGGTGCCTCAAATCATAAGATTTTAGGACAGGAACTGTGTGCTCTGGTTCTTGAGAAGAGCCAGGAGAGTGAGGAAGGATGCAGTGATGCACACCAACACCTCCACAAGGGAAACACATGAATGTGCCTGTCCTTAGGACAGGGCTTAGCTGGGCCACCTGCACAAAAGAAGCTCAGCAGCATGGGTAGTGGAAATCAGACAAGCAGCCCTGCCCTGCATGACAGACAGCCCAGGCTCTCCATCAGAAGCTGCAAAAGTCCTAATCACTTTCCCCGCAAAGTGGACGTGGAAGTCTTTCTTCTGTTTGTTTTTTTTTTTTACTTTTTCTTTTTCATATTATTCTTTCTTTTTTGAGACAGGGTCACACTCTGTGGCCCAGGCTGGAGTGCAGTGGTGCAATCATGGTTCACTGTAGCCTTGACCTCCTGGACTCAGGTGATCCTCCTACCTCAGCCTCCTGAGTGGCTGGGACTACAGGTGTGCATCACCATGCCCAGCTAATTTTTTTGTATTTTTTAGTAGAAATGAGGTTTCACCATGTTGCCCAAGCTGGTCTCAAATTTATGGGCTCAAGTAATCCACCCACTTCATCCTCCCAAACTACTGCTGGGATTACAGGTGTGAGACACCATGCCTTTTCTTTTTTGTCTTTTTTTTTTTGAGATAGGATCTCACTCTGTCACCCAGGCTACAGTGCAGTGGCATGATTTCAGCTCACTGCAGCCTCAACCTCCTGGGTCTAAGTGATCCTCCCACCTCAGCGGCCTGGTATCTAGGACCATAGGTGTGTGTCACCATGCCCAGGTAATATTTTTTATTTTTTTGTAGCGACAGGGATCTCCTTGTGTTGCCCAGGTTGGTCTCACACTCCTCAGCTCAAGCAATCATCTCACTTTGGCCTCCCAAAGTGCTAGGATTTCAGGGATGAGCCCACTGCACCTGGCCGAAGTCCTTTCTACTTCAGATTTCCATCATGGGTAACTGTGAAATCAGAAAGGAATTGAAACGAAGAAAACTGTGGCTTCCTTGGTGAAGTAAACCAGTTTGGGCTAGAGAGAGGTGAGCAGCCAATGTCACAGTAGGAATAATACTTCCTGTATCCTCTTCTGAATCATTGTGTAATAGGCTTCTTACATGTAGAAAGCCCTGAAGAAACATAGCAGGGAAGGAAGTGAATGAGCCAACTGCATTGGCTCAGTGCCCGAGGAACACCCTGCTTCAAGGATAAAATTGCACCTCTTGTGCCAACAGTTCAGGCAAGGGAACCTAGACAAATAACGCTTGGAATTCAACAGAAGAACAAGCCAAAAGAGGTCTAGGCATTTTAAAAAATGACTTCTAAGATTGCTCTTTTGCTTGGCTTGTTCGCTTGCTTGCTTTAGTTCAGGTGATGAGAATAGAGAGTAAATAACCCACCTCCTTATTCTAAGTAGCATCTGTTTAAATGACACAGGGGGATGTCATCCAGGTAAAAGGGTGTGGAGCCCTGCTACCTCATACTTCCCTCCTGGCAAAATGAAAAGCCAAGGGCTGCTATAAAAAGTAATTTGTGTCCAACTCTTCGGGGAGGGAAGTATTCTCATACTGAAAATGTCATACACCAAATTTTAACCTAGTGCTCTTGCTCATAAAGTGATTCACATGACTTTTAGTAGCTTTAGCTTCTTCATAATGGAGGAACAAGCAACCAGTGATCACCTGATGGAATTACACGACATGGTTTATTTTGGAGAAAAGAGAAGTCAGAGTGAGGATCATTTATTTCATCAGCTTCATAATCACAAAAGTTACCCAGGCTAAAAATGATCTTTAGTCACTCTGCCTTTTATACATCCCCCTCTGGCTTCCAAAGTCTCATACTTACATTTTTTTTTTTTTGAAAGCTACTTTTAACTTAAAAATTCAGGCTGGGTGCTGTGGCTCACGCCTGTAATCCCAGCACTTTGGGAGGCCAAGGCATGCGGATCACCTGAGGTTGGGAGTTCGAGACCAGCCTGACCAACATGGAGAATCCCTGTCTCTACTAAAAATACAAAATTAGCCAGGCGTGGTGGCACATGCCTGTAATCCCAGCTACGTGGGAGGCTGAGGCAGGAGAATTGCTTGAACCCGGGAGGCGGAGGTTGCGGTGAGCTGAGATCATGCCAGGCAGTCCAGCCTGGGCAACAAGAGCGAATCTCTGTCTCAAAAAAAAAAAAAAAAAAAAAAATCAGCTAGGCACAGTGGCTCACACTTGTAATCCCAACACTTTGAGAGGCTGAGGCAGGAGGATCACTTGTGGCCAGGAGTTCAAGACCAGCCTGGGCAACATAGCAAGACCCCATCTCCACAAAAAATTTAAAAACAGCTCTATAAGAAATTTTAAAAATTAGCTGGGTGTGGTGGTGTGAGTCTGTAGCCCTAGCTACTTGGGAGGCTGAGGTGTGAGGAGCCTAGAAGTTCAAGGCTATAGTGACCTACAAACGTGCCACTGTACTTCAGCCTGGGTGACAGAGCAGGAACTTATCTCCAAAATAAAAATAAAAATAAATAGGGCCAGGCATGGTGGCTCACACCTGTAATCCCAGCACTTTGGGAGGCCGAGGCAGGTGGATCACTTGAGGCCAAGAGTTCAAGACCGGCCTGGCCAACATGGTGAAACCCCATCTCTACTAAAAATACAAAACTTATCGGGGTGTGGTGGCACGTGCCTGTAATCCCAGCTACTCAGGAGGCCGAGGCAGGAGAATAGCTTGAACCCGGGAGGCAGAGGTTGCAGTGAGCCAAGATTGTGCTGCTGCACTCCAGCCTGGGTGACAGAGCAAGATTCGGTCTCAAAAAATAAAATAAAATAAATAAAAATTATTTCTTCTGCCCTTACTTCTGTGTCACTTTTCTCCTCACTTAATTCTTTCCATTATTCAGTAATAGAAATAGGATAGAACAAGGAGTTGAGGGGGTCTCCTGAATCAGTCAAAATATGGGAGTGAGAGGGAAATGGAAGACCCTCTTACCCGTTTTTTGGCTGTAATCAAGAAACCAGCATGAATCCAAATTTAATCAGTCTGGTTGTACATTACAGCCAGACTGAGGTAATGATGAACACTAGTGTGGTGGTTTGACAAAGGAGATCAAAGATCAAGAATTTCAGGATCTGACAGGAGGAGACTTGATCTGGCAAGATAGCTAATACTTAGGAGCTTACTGTGTGGGCACTGCTCTAATCACTTTACACATGGCAACTTATTTAACCTTCACAACAATGCAATCAGGCATTTACCATTATTATCGCCATTTTGCAGATAAGGAAACCCAGGCACAAACTGGCACTTTCGTTAGACACAGAGATGCACTGTCCAGATCCTCACTGTTCAGATCCTCCTTCAAAGGCTTTATAACCAGTTTCCTCAACGAGGGTGACCACTGTCCCAGTTTACTCAGTAGCCTCCCGATTTTAGCACTGAACATTCCTTGCCCCAGTAAACCCTCAGCTGCATACAAACCAGGATGGTTGATTGCTTCAGCCCAATCCTGCTTCCTTCCCCTGCCTTCCACAGGTGTTGATCCCTAATAAACATCTTGTACCCCAGTTATGGTTGACGGGCATTCCAGCATCAGACTATGTGTTGTTTTTGTTTTTGAGATGGGTCTCACTCTGTCACCCAGGCTGGAGTGCAGTGGTGCAATCAATGCTCACTGCAACCTCTGCCTCCTGGGCTCAGGTGATCCTTCTACCTCAGCTTCCCAAGCAGCTGGGACTACAGGCACTTGCCATCACACCCAGCTAATTTTTGTATTATTATTATTATTATTTTATTATTTTTGAGACAGAGTCTTGCTCTGTCTCCCAGGCTGGAGTGCAGTGGCACGATCTTGGCTCACTACAACCTCCACCTCCCGGGTTCAAGCAATTCTCCTGTCTCAGCTTCCTGAGTAGCTGGGATTACAGGCACACACCACCACGCCTGGCTAATTTTTGTATTTTTAGTAGAGACAGGGTTTTACCATGTTGGTCAGGCTGGTCTTGAACTCCTGACCTTGTGATCCACCCGCCTCGGTCTCCCAAAGTGCTGGATTACAGGCGCGAGGCCTAATTTTTGTATTTTTTGTAGAGATGTGGTTGCACCATGTTGCCCAGGCTAGTCTCAAACCCCTGAGCTCAAGCGTTTCACCCCTTACGGTCTCCCAAAGTAGTGGTATTACAGGCATGAGCCACTGTGCCTGGCCCCAGACTGTGTTCTTAATCTCAAAGCCTCACTCTCCCTTTACATAAGTGTTCTGGGCACTGGAAAGGGGTACTCAACAGAAGTCCAGACAGGTTCTCCAGGCTCTGTATAGCCCAGATGAAATATTCCCAATAGTAATGAAAGTAGCTCACGTTTACTCAGTGTGCTAGGAGATGAGCTAAGTGCTTTGCCTGTGAAGGAGGTTCTATCAATATTCTTATTTTACAAATGAGAAGGCTGAGGCTTAGAGAGTTTACTAGTCCAAGAACAAGTCTCAGGATTTTAATCTATGCCCTCTGCCCCTAGACTCCAAATTAGAGATACAGATAAAGCTGAATAGCTTAGTATTACAAAATGGAAAGAGGTGTTTTTTGGAGTAGAGTTGTAGACAGGTTCCAGGCAGTCAGTGAAGATGTAAAAAGAGCCCAGCAAAACGTCAAGAGGCTACAGTCCAAGTTGTCAAAAAGAAACTAAGAGAGTTTAAGAACAGGACATTAAATATTCAATTGTAGGTTGTTCATATTGCAATAAACCTCTATTCCCTCCATCTTCTCAAATCTTCTCAAGCCTTGAGTAAAGTCTGACGCAGCAGGGCCTTACATTTAGTGTGTGAATGTAAACCACAAAGAGACTGCCTGGGCAGAGTATAGGAATCAGCAGAGGCAAGAAATCAGTTAAAGGTGCCTTATGACAGCCCTCTTCAAATTCCCCTCACTCTCCCACCTGCCCCTAGCCTGGAAGAATTTACAGAGATGTTTAGGAGATTATTGGACTTTCCACAGCCTTGGAAAGAGATTTGAGCCAAATTTATCTGCGTCTTTAGAGATAGGGAGATTCCACATGATAGGTGAAAAGTACATGCATGAGAAGGAGTTTATTAAGATAAATAAAAAATGATAATGGTAGCTCTCTCTAAGAGAGGGAAGTAGGAAAATGGTTAATTTGCATTTGCCTTTTAGTGCTTTTCCTAGGTTTTCAAAATTTGTACAACAAATATGTTACCTTTGTAGCCCAAGAAAAGAACAATAAATTATCAAAAAATTATCAAAGTGATCAATGTCTATTTCTCTTTTGTTCCTAACTATATAGACTCTTCTGTCTCTTGGATGTGTCTAGTCACTAAAAAGAAACAGACAAAATAAACACACATGTAAACCATGCCATTGATTCATTTATGTATAGATATTTCATATAGTTATAGAGAAAATGGTCTACGTATCAAGTGAGAACTCATTACCTTAGTGATAAAGTACGCAAAATATTTTGGGTCAATATCATGAGACTAGGAAGAACAAAGGGTCTTTAAGATATAAAGTCAGTCCTTCAGACTTTGATCAGGCCAAGGCTGAGACTGATAAGACCTAGCTTTAGTTTTGACTTGCTTCTTGACTCATGTACTTTCGAGTGTGCAGGCAATTTCCTGTCTTCAGCTTTCCTATTTTCAAAGTGACCAATATTACTTGCAAACAGATTCTTATAAAGATTTTTGTGGTCTCAGGATTAAAGTGTCTATATAAAAGGAGAGTTATGATTATGACATATTTCAGTGTTACTGATCAAACAAGCGACCACCAACGTTCAGACCAAAAAACAGAAACAAGGCCGAGCACGGTGGCTCACGCCTGTAATCCCACACTTTGGGAGGCCGAGGTGGGTGGATCACCTGAGGTCAGGAGTTTGAGAGCAGCCTGGCCAACATGGTAAAACCTCGTCTCTACTGAAAACACAAAAATTAGCTGGGTGTGATGGCACATGCCTGTAATCCCAGCTACTGGGGAGGCCGAGGCAGGAGAATCGCTTGAACCTGGGAGGCGGAGGTTGCAGTGAGCTGAGATGGTGCCACTGCACTCCAGCCTGGGTGACAGAGTGAGCCTCCATCTCAAAAAAGAAAAAAAGAAGAAAAAAACAGAAACAAAAAATTATGAACAAATTTTCTTGCTTCATTTGAATAACACAGGTCCTAGTACTTAATGAAAAGGCTAATTTAAAACATGAATGTTTCCCTCCTATTCATCAGAAATATTTGATAAGAAATAAAGTTGTAGTTTATTGTCTTTGCATAGCTCAAATACTTTGCGGGTACAAAGGGATGAAAGATACATGATTTCATATCTTGGAAATATCACTTTGACTTGTTAATTTCCACACCTGGTCAGGGTGTGATGTGAAAATGAATACTCTTTGTTCTTTTAGTAAATGACATTCTTTTAGTAATGACATATGCTAAAGTATTTATGGGTGGGATATTACTATGTCTCCAATTTGTGATGGCAAAAGATCACTCCTTAGATGGCTTAGCAGTCAGTCTCAAGGGGAAAAACACAACTTTACAGGGTGAAATCTGGGAGTTACCACCTAAGCCCAGTGTCACCAAAAGAGAGACACTAAATTATGTACCTCTTGATATACATATATACATATATACATATGATACATGGGAGTTACTTACATATATATGTATGTATGAAGTACAGCCTTGTGTCTGTATTTGTATCAGCCTTGTATCTGTACAGCCTTGTATCTGAAGTATTGCTGCCAAGGTGTTTAATCTACATTTTTTTTTTTTTTGAGACAGGGTCTTGCTCTGTGCCCAGGCTGGAGTGCAGTGGCACAATCTCGGCTCAATGCAACTCCACCTCCCGGGTTCAAGCGATTCTCCTGTCTCAGCCTCCCAAGTAGCTGGGATTACAGGCACCTCCCACCACTCTTGGCTAATTTTTATATTTTTAGTAGAGATGGGGTTTTGCTATGTTGGCCAGGCTGGTCTCGAACTCCTGACCTCAGGTGATCTGCCCACCTCAGCCTCCCAAAATGCTGGGATTACAGGCGTGAGCCACTGCGCCTGGCCGACAAATAGTCTTAAAATGGGAATACCTGGCCAGGCACGATGGCTCACACCATCTGAAAAAACAAAACAAAACAAACTAGAATACCTAATATAAAGGTTTTACTACACAGGAGGAAGGGGAAGATAGCTACAATCAATGTTCTGTGAGCACTTACCACACGCTAGGTACCATACCACGTGTTGGAGATACTGCAATCAGCAAGTGGCCCCTGCATAGTGGAATGTACTGTCTGGAGTGAAAGACAGACAAAAACATGCAAACAGACAAATAACATAAATAACATGACTTTGGAGAGTAATTCCTCTGATGGAAGAAACAAACAAGCACTACGGAGAAGAACAACAGTTGTGACAGTCAGAAAAGGGATCTCTTTGAAGGCACATGCAGGCTGTGTCTTATAAGAGAAGCAGGGGTCAGCCAGAGGGAAGGTAAAGAGAAGAGCTATCTAAGCAGAAGTAGCTGTGTGCACAGAACTCCTAGTAGGGGAAATGGAATAAGGAAAGCCAATGTGATTCAGGTGTAGTGAGCAAGGAGGACTGTGACGCAGTGTGAACTAGAGAAGTAGCTTTTAGGTCACGGCAAAAAATTTAATTTTTTTCCCCCAAAGCGCAGTGAGTAGCCATATTCCACAGTATTCTTTTTTTTTTTTTTCTTTTCTTTTGTAGACATGGGGTGTCACTATGTTTCCCAGGCCTGTTTTGAATTCCTGGCCTCAAATGATCCTCCTGCCTTGGCCTCACAAAGTGCTGGAATTACAGGCATGAGCCACTGCACCTGGCCAACGATATTCATTAATTCAAGGAAATTCCACTTTTAAGAATACTTAGGGCATTTGCTAATACACTAAAAGCTTAAGAGTCACAACTACATGTCTTATACTCCAGCCGTACTCAACCACTCACTGGGACCCTTTCAGTTCTTCTATTTGGATGCCTCCCACCTGCCAACAGAGCAAACTGATACTCATCTGGGGTATTAGGAATCTATTGCTGTATAACAAATTATCCCAAAAGGTAGTGATCTAAACCAATGATAAACATTTATTACCTCACGGTTTCTGGGGTCGGGAATTCTGAGTGGCTTAGCTGTACGGTTCTAGTTCACGGTCTCACATGCAGTTGCAGTCAAGATGTTGGCTGAGGCTGCAGTCATCCAAAGACCTGACTGGGACTGGAGGAGCCACTTCCAAGATGGCTCACCCACGTGGCTGTTGTGGGCAGGAGGCCTTACTTTCTTGCCATGTAGTCGTCTTCATAGATCTGCTTGAGTGTCCTCATGACATGGCAGCTGACTTCCTTCACAGTGAATGATCCAAGGAAGAGAGTAAACAGGAAACCATAATGCTGGTGATAACCTCATCTTTGAAGTACACTTCTGCCATTCTCTATTAGTGTCACTAGTAGACAGCACAAAGAAGTTGACACCGAGTGCCGTGGCTCATGTCTATAATCCCAGCACTTTGGTAGGCCAAGGAGGGCAAGATCATCTGAGGTCAGGAGTTCGAGACCAGCCTGGCCAACATAGTGACACCCCGTCTCTACTAAAAATACAAAAACTAGCTGAACATGGTGGTGGGTGCCTGTAATCCCAGCTACCTGGGAGGCTGAGTGTCACTAAGTCCATTCCACACTCAAAGGCAGAGGAGTTAAGTTCCACCTCTTGAAAGGAGAAGTATCTAAAAATTTGTGAACATATTTTAAAACTACCACATTTGGTGACCCAGCTCAAATGTCATCTTCTATGTGAAGCCTTTCTTGATTTTCCTGAGCAGACCTAGTCATTCTCTTCTCTCAGTTTTCACAGCATGTCATTTCTATTCCTTATAACTCTTGTCTTGTTAACTGTAATCAATTGATTTATATGCTTGTCCTTCAACTAGCCTGGAAGATCCTTCAGGCCAAGATAATGTGTTTTATTAATCATTTGTATCCTCAATCTGCTCATTAGTGAAATCCTAGGAACACTACGAAATACTACCTTCCACCACTCCTAAGACAAGTTTTTAAAAGACCCCTTCACACTTAATGCTTTTCTTGCTTTTTCATATTCTTGGTTTATTCTCCCTCTCCCTTCTGAACTAGAAGACAACTTCAAAAATAAGACTGTAGTAGTTATCATTTTTTAAAATTCTTTATAATGACAAAGACAATGCTCTGCATTACAGTAATAAATAGATTTTTAAAAGAATTAAATAAGAGAGGCCCCTTTAGAGTTAAAAAAATATTTCTAACTTCTTTAATAATCAGAATATCTGATGGCTATCTTGGTTCTATGTAAACCCTAACGAGAAAAAGATAACCTCAGTTCATAACGCATAAAACATGCAGCACTGAGAAAAAAGACCTCTGAAGTACAGGGGTCTTCTATTCTGGTTTGTTTGCTTCCTTATTGTTTGGGAGAGGAGACAGCTAACAATGAAGCTTTCTTTAGCATTCGGTGGAAAGAACGTCAAGAAATCTTGTTTTTATTTTCTCTTGAAAAATGAGAAGCCACATTCCCTCCCATAGTTACAAAGTATCATCCTGTCCTTGAGCTCAGTTTCTAGAATGTTCTCAATTCAGATGGTTTTTATCTAGATTCAGTTGGAGGCCTGGATGGCCTTGGTTCTGATGACTAGAAATCTTGTGACATTCTCAGAAGTCTTCTGGGGCAGATTTCTTTGGTTTTGGGACAAGATTTGACCAGCCCTGAACCTGTGACAGGCCTGGGAGGGGCAGGGGAAGAAATGAGCAGAACTTGGAACAAGGTCTACACCTCTGCCCCCTTACAACTCGACTAGGAAGTTCTTTCTGATGGTCCCTCATTAAAGAGTCAAGATTACTGCACATTAAAATTTTAAAAAGACAATGGAAGAGCTCCCAGCAAAATAGCCTATATGGCAGTTTAGAGGGTCACTTTCTTCTCAAAAAGAGGAAGTGGATGTAAACCAACTCTTCTCCTTTCTTTCTCTGACCTGTAAAGGCAGAACTGCCTGGACAGGACAAAAATGCCTGATTTTACTGAACAATCCTATTTCTTTCTTTTCTTTTCCTTCCTTTCTTTCTTTCTCTTTCTTTCTTTCTTTTTTTTTCTTTCTCTCTCTCTCTCTTTCTTTTTTTTTTTCGAGACGGAGTTTCGCTCTTGTTGCCCAGGCTGGAGTGCAATGGCACGATCTTGGCTCACTGCAAACTCCATCTCCCGGGTTCAAGCGATTCTTCTGCCTCAGCCTCCCAAATAGCTGGGATCACAGGCGTGCAGCACCACGCCCAGCTAAGTTGTATTTTTAGTAGAGACAGGGTTTCTCCATGTTAGTCAGGCTGGTCTTGAACTTCCAACCTCAGGTGATCCACCCACTTCGGCCTCCTAAAGTGCTGCGATTACAGGCATGAGCCACTGCGCCCGGCCATGGACGATCCTATTTCTTTTTTTATTTTTTTATTATTTTATTTTATTTTTTGAGACAGAGAATTGCTCTGTCACCCAGGCTGGAGTACAGTGGTGCGATCTCAGCTCAAACTGCAGCCTCTGCCTCTTGGGTTCAAGTGATTCTCGTGCCTCAGCCTCCTGAGTAGGTGGGATTACAGGCACCTGCCACCATGCTAGGCTAATTTTTGTATTTTTAGTAGAGATGGGGTTTCACCAAATCGACCAAGCTGGTCTTGAACTCCTGGCCTCAAGTGATCCACCTGCCTCGGCCTCCCAAAGTGCTGGGGTTACAGGTGTGAGCCACTACCCTCAGCCTGGATAATCCTATTTCTTTCCTTTTTTTTTTTTTTTTTTTGAGACAGAGTCTTGCTCTGTTTCCCAGGCTGGAGTGCAGTGGCGTGATCTCGGCTCACTGCAACCTCCGCCTCCTGGGTTCAAGCGATTCTCCTGCCTCAGCCTCCTGAGTAGCTGGGATTACAGGCGCATGCCTCCACGCCTGGCTAATTTTTGTATTTTTAGTAGAGACTGGGTTTCACCATGTTGGTCAGTCAGGCTGATCTCGAACACCTGACCTCGTGATCCACCTGCCTCAGCCTCCCAAAGTGCTGGGATTACAGGCGTAAGCCACCACATCCTGGCTGACAGTCCTAATTCTAAGAAGGTGATCCACTCATGCTGAATCAGATAACACAGTAAGCTCACAGTGGCCCTCAAACAATGGTCATTGCTCTGATAGTTATAATGCTAATGTTGGTTAGGTTCTCTGATACTGGGACAACCAGGCTGTGATCAAATCCTGGGGGACCTCTTCAGCAGGAGAGCAAATAGGTTCTGAAGGAAGAGTCAGAGAATCTGGATTTCATGGCATTTATTTGTCCTGAATGCATTCAATTTTTTTTAATTTTCTTTTGAGACAGGTTCTCAATCTTTTACACAGGCTGGAGTACATTGACATGATCATGGCTCACTGCAGCCTCTACCTCCTGGCTCAGGTGATTCTCCCACCTCAGCCTCCCTGGTAGGTGGGACTACAGGCACGTGCCACCATGCTCGCCTAATTTTTTATTTTTTGTAGGGCTGAGGTTTTGCCATGTTGCCCAGGCTGGTCTCAAACTCCTGGGCTCAAATGATCCTCCCACGTCAGCCTCTCAAAGTGTTGGGATTATAGGCAAAAGCTATTGCACCCAACTCACATTCACATTTTACATGTCTCAATTAAACAGCCTACCAAACTTGGAAGGAAGAACTAGGCTTTCAAAGATGTTTGAAAGAGGTACATCCTGGGAAACCTCCCCTTCCTCTCAGTATGGAGGAGGCTTCTAAGGGAGGAGGTCACCTCCATCCTTCCTAGAGAGAACAGAAGACACAAGGGTGTTTGTTTCACCTAGGAGATGACAGCACAAATTACTGTTTTCTCTGTTAACAAATTTCTGAAACATGTTAGTGCTTTGTCTGTTGCCTGAAAGGGTGGAGGGCAGAGAATAAAACTGCAAATTGCTAGTTAGGTATCCAGGATTCCAGTTTTAAGAAATCTGGAATTCATGATTATGTTACGTGTAATTTCAAATTTAATGTTAAATCTGGAAAATCTAAAATCTTTGTGACAACAAATTAAATGACAAATGAACTTGAAAATAAATGCAGAAAGATCAAGAGTTAAAAAAAATTCAGTTAATCCACTGTCTGTTTACCTTGTGGCTCTCTTTTCTAAGTTAACGGGAAAATATTTAATCACATGCCTTTAATTAAAGCTCTGTACCCGTGGAGAAGCACAAGTAGGGTTTGTTTCACTTAGGCAAGAATGTCCAATGGTTCAGTTGCTAGAAAATTGATATTTAATAACATCTAGCGATGTTAACATTCTAGAAGAGATTCCCATTTTGTTAAAAGTTGTGGAGAAAAAAACTGAACCTTACTGAGGGGGAAACAGCCTTCAATATCTTTTCTTCTTCTTCTCCTCCTCCTCCTCCTCCTCCTCCTCCTCCTCCTCCTCCTCCTCCTCTTCCTCCTCCTCCTTCTCCTCCTCCTCTTCCTCCTTCTCCTCCTCCTCCTCCTCCTTCTCCTCCTCCTCCTCTTCCTCCCTCTTCTCCTCCCTCTCCTCCTCCTCCTTCTCCCTCTCCTCCTCCTCCTCCTTTTCCTCCTTTAGGTTTCTTCTCTTTCACAGTAGTTATTACTGGTGTATTAACTTAGCCTGAGCATATTCAACATAATTGTCTGAGTGGGATGGACACTCTGAGATCCATTTGTGAGAAACACAGACTAATTTCATTAACTACCCCAAACCAACCTGCAGATGTCATATGATAAACAGACCAGAGGCAAGGTCCTGTGTCATGGGGGAAGGCACCACATTGGGCTGGCAACCAGGGATCCTGCTTCTAGCCCAATTTTCCTGGGAACAATCTATATAATCCAGGTAAGGTCATTCATTTCTCTGGGCCTCAGTGTGCCTCTCTAGAACTTCAGTGGGTTAACTAGATGGCTGATAATATGTAGCTAATATTTGGTGAGTCTTGCAGCTCTGCACATGGCCAGATACCCTGACGTCCAATGTGGTATACAGCACAGGCTCCAGGGCAAGACTGGGTTCACTCAGACTGACTCTTAGGTGAGTGTGCTCACTGCCTCATTCTTCAGCCTTCACATCTATAAAATGGGGATGATCATAGACCCTACATTATAGGACTGCTACAGGTCTAAATGTGATATTATAACTAAATCCCTTAGAATACAGCCTAGCATAAATGTTTGCTGACATTTGATTTAAAAAAAAATGCCTTTCTGGCTGGGCGCTGTGGTTCACGCCTGTAATCCCAGCACTTTAAGAGGCTGAGGTGGGCAGATCACTTGAGGTCAGGAGTTTGAGACCAACCTGGCCAACATGATGAAACCCTCTCTCTACTAAAAATACAAAAATTAGCCAGGCATGGTGGCAGGCGCCTGTAATCCCAGCTACTTGGGAGGCTGAAATAGGAGAATCATTTGAACCCAGGAGGCAGAAGTTGCAGTGAACTGAGATCATGCCACTGCACTCCAGCCTGGGTGACAGAGTGAGACTCTGTCTCTAATAATAATAATAATAATAACAATAATAATAATTTTAAAAATGCCTGTCTTTCCAGATGGATTTTTCTGAGTTTAATACTTTTGCCTGGTCACCAACACCACCTGTCTGGAGGGTCCATATGTGCCCTGTGAATATTTTGTGACTTTTATCATCCCGTGGAAGTGTTTGATGAATGTTCTGCATGGCTATTAGAGTTCTAATTTTCAAACTGTGAAAAAAGAGAAATTTGGTAGGAAAAAAGCCCTAGGCTTTAAATACCTCTAACAGTTTTTGGTTTTAATTTCATGCAGAGTGGCTGCTGTTCAATCACATTAAGTTCAAGATCTGAAGATTGAGTAGCAGGATCTGAGGGGAGATATTAGAAATGCTGATAGCCCCCATGGTCTTACAAGTCATTAGATCTTTCCCAGACCCCAGCTCAAAGGCATTTACTCATCCACTTATCTATTCTTTCACCCACAAGCTTATATTGAGCACTTGCTATGTGTTAGTCACTGTACAAAGTAAATAATACATGGTTCCTCCTTTTGAAGAGCTCAGAGCTTATGAGGAAGACAGATGAACAAATGTGTGAATTACCAAAGTGGTAACTGTTGCTACAAAGACATAAAACCAAGCAATTAATTGTGCCTGGGGGAGCCAGGACGTGACAACTGAAGTGGGCTGTGAATGGCAAGTGAAACCTATGTGTGTGTGATTGTCTGTCTTTGTCTGTCTGAGTATTATGGGCAGGGGGAAGAGCAAAGGCCTTGTGAAAGGCATTGAGGCCTGTTGGGAGGCACAATCTACATGCTTTGGAAATAAGAAGCTTTTTTTAACTAGCAGGAAAAAGAAGGGAAACCACCCCATCTAACTTCCCACCTTCCTTCAGGGAAGAGAGAATTTATATTAGATGTACTGATGATAAAGGGAATATACCCATAAGGTATTTAAATGTTAAGTCTTAAACTTAAAAGTAGGAGCATAGGCCGGGCATGGTGGCTCATGCCTGTAATCCCAGCACTTTGGGAGGCTGAGGCAGGTAGATCACTTGAGGCCAGGAGTTCAAGACCAGCCTGGTCAATGCGATGAAACCCTGTCTCTAATAAAAAAATTAGCTGGCTGTTGTGGCACACACCTGTAGTCCCAGCTACTCCAGAGGCTGAAACACAAGAATCGCTTAAACCCAGGAGGTGGAGGTTGGAGCGAGCTGAGATTGCACCGCTGCACTCTAGCCTGGGTGACAGAGTAAGACTCAAAAAAAAAAAGAAAAAAAAATGTAAGAGGCAGAGGTTGCAGTGAGCTGAGATTGAACCACTGCATTCCAGCCTGGGTGACAGAGTGAGTCTCAAAAAAAGAAAAAAGGCCAGGTGCGGTGGCTCAAGCCTGTAATCCCAGCACTTTGGGAGGCTGAGGCGGGCAGATCATGAGGTCAGGAGATTGAGACCATCTTGGCCAACATGGTGAAACCCCGTCTCTGCTAAAAATACAAAAATTAGCTGGGCGTGGTGGCATGTGCCTATAATCTCAGCTACTAGGGAGGCTGAGGCAGGAAAATCACTTGAACCCAGGAGGTGGAGGTTGCAGTGAGCCGAGATTGTGCCACCGCACTCCAGCCTGGCGACAGAATGAGACTCCATCTCAAAAAAAGAAAAAAAAAAAAGAGAAAAGAAAAAAAAGTAGGAGCATAATGATTTTGAGTCCCTCCAAAAGAAACTGGTATAGGCACAAAGCAGCTAAATTCTTCCCAAAATGTATGCAGTACAGGATGACATCTACAATTCTCAAAAAGTCTCTTTTGGCCGGACACAGTGGCTCACGCCTGTAATCCTAGCACTTTGGGAGGGCAAGTCGGGCGGATCACCTGAAGTCAGGAGTTCAAGACCAGCCTGGCTAACATGGTGAAATCCCGTCTCTACTAAAATTACAAAAATTAGTCGGGAGTGGTTATGCGTGCCTGTAATCTCAGCTACCCAGGAGACTGAGGCGGGAGAATCACTGGAACCCAGCAAAAAAATTTTGAGACAGAGTCTCGCTCTGTCGCCCAGGCTGGAGTGCAGTGGTACGATCTCGGCTCACTGCAAGCTCCGCCTCCAGGTTCATGCCATGCTCCCGCCTCAGCCTCCTGAGTAGCTGGGACCACAGGCGCCCGCCACCAGGCCCAGCTAATTTTTTTGTATTTTTAGTAGAGACAGAGTTTCACCGTGTTAGCCAAGATAGTCTCTATCTCCTGACCTCGTGATCCGCCGCCTCGGCCTCCCAAAGTGCTGGGATTACAGGCGTGAGCCACCGCGCCTGGCCAAAAAAAAAAAAAAAAAAAAGGCCTTTTAAAGGCAGGCTTGTGAGAAGGTAAAGAGAAATAATGTGAAAATATGGAAGATAAACTCACTCTAGGAGTTTAGAAGCCTGCAAAATCAGTATAATGAGCACTCATATCCCTAGCACCAGGATTCAGCAATCATTACATTTTTCCATTTCACCATATTTGATTCACATATATGTATATGTGTATATATACATTTTCAGAACATTTTAAAGAAAATTACAGATATTTTATACCGCAATACTTTAACACACATGCACACATTTCCAAAAATTAAAGATGCTCTCCTTCATACCCAGACAGCAGTATCACATCTAAGACAATAAAAAATAATTCCCAGGCTGGGCGTGGTGGCTCATGCCTATAATCCCAGCACTTTGGGAAGCCAAGGCGGGCGGATCACCTGAGGTCGGGAGTTTGAGCCAGCCTGACCAACATGGAAAAACCCCATCTCTACTAAAAATACAAAATTAGCTGGCGTGGTAGAGGATGCCTGTAATCCCAGCTACTCAGGAGGCTGAGGCAGGAGAATCGCTTGAACGCAGAGGCAGAGGTTGCGGTGAGCCGAGATCACGCTCTTTAGCCTGGGCAACAAGAGCAAAACTACGTCTCAAAAAAAAAAAAAAAAATCCCTAATTTCCAATGTGGGGTCCATATTTATGTTTCTGTATCGTCCCCAAACTATCTTTTATAGCTCTTTTTTGACAAGACATTTATGTATTTTTAATGGGTGGCATGTTTTGGGCACATTTTGGGCACGGACAAGTCTAATTTCTACTTCGAACTGTGTTTTGCACCCTACCAGATTTCTTTGAATCCTGAAATATCACTTGGGCTTGTCTAAGTACAGCTCAATGGCTGCAAATTTGTGTATTCACATAAATACACAAGTGAAATAGGATTAATCTGCTAAGTAAAGCTAAAGAAAAGGAGAGCTGGGGTTTAGAAACAGTGACAGTCTAAGAACTAGGTCGGTCTGCCTTTTTTCTAATAGATTGCCCTAGGGAGATTAAATTGATTGTAAAACAAAAACGCTAACAGATGATACTCAACTTTTCCTCTTGACACTCCACAGTGGACTTGGGTATTTTAATCAGATGTTAGGAAATAAAAAAAGTGGGCACAGTGGCTCATGCCTGTAATCCCAGCACTTTGGGAGGCCAAGGCAGGTGGATAGCTTGAGGCCAGGAGTTTGAGACCAGCCTGGCTAATATGATGAAACCCCATCTCTACTAAAAATACAAAAGTTGGCCGGGCGCGGTGGCTCAAGCCTGTAATCCCAGCACTTTGGGAGGCCGAGGCGGGCGGATCACGAGGTCAGGAGATCGAGACCATCCTGGCTAACATGGTGAAACCCTGTCTCTACTAAAAATACAAAATATTAGCCGGGTGTGTTGGCGGGCGCCTGTAGTCCCAGCTACTCGGGAGGCTGAGGCAGGAGAATGGCGTGCACCCGGGAGGCGGAGCTTGCAGTGAGCCGAGATCGCGCCACTGCACTCCAGCCTGGGCGACAGAGCAAGACTCCGTCTCAAAAAAAAAAAAAAAAAAAAAATACAAAAGTTAGCTGGGTGTGGTGGCGCGTGCCTGTAATCCCACCTACTCCAGAGGCTGAGGCAGGAGAAACGCTTCAACCCGGGAAGCAGAGGTTGCAGTGAGCCGAGATTGCGCCATTGCACTCCAGCCTGGGAGTCCCAGTGAGACGCTGCTTCGAAAGGAAAAAAAAGAAAAAAAAGTGAAGCAAGAACATTCTGACTGCCTTTGAAAACCATTTTATCCCACCTCTCCTCACCATCTCCCACCGCCCAGGATTCAATCAGTGCTGTGGTTACTCCTGCCAGACTTTGCACCCCTGGCTCTGGCCATCCTCTGATTAAGTTGCCTGGCCTGAAGGTGCTCTGATTCTGGAAAACATGAGAAATATCCATTTCTACTAGGAGAACTGAATCAATGGTTAAATGGAGAAGACTTACTGATAGTATAAGAAAAGGATTTTGGATCTAATGATATATATTTAAAAATGTTTGAAATAATCTCCAATTTACAAAAAAGTTATACAATAGAATTCTTTTTCCAGAACCATGACAATAATTTGCCAGTCCAACCTGATTCCTCATAATACCTCAATACTTTATTTTCCTATATAACCACAATACAACCACCAAAATTAGGAAATTAACACTGATACATTACTACCATCTAATTCTCAGATCAAATTCAAGTTTTGCCAAATTCCTTTAGAGCAAAAAGATTCAGTTCAGAATCACATGTGGCCTTCAGCTGTCATGTCTGTTTAATCTTCTCCAGTCTGGAGGAATTCCTCAGTCATTACTTGGCTTTATGGCCTTAAAACTTTTGACAAATATGGACCAGTTGTTTTGTTTAATGCCCCTCAGTTCAGTTTTGTCAGATGTTTCCTCGTGATTAAGTTCAGGTTGTGTATCTTTGGCAGGAATATCACAGAGGGGATGCTGTGTTTTCCTCATCGCATCGTATCAGATGGCATCCTATTTTCATTTGTTCCATTACTGATAATATTCACTCTGATCACCTGACAAAAATGTTATCTGCCAATTTGTTTTGCTATAAAGCTATTCTTTCCTTTTGTAAAATAATTAATTAGTATTTTGTGGAGTGATGCTTTGAAACTAGCTAAATGTCCCATTCTTTTTTTTTTTTTTTTTTTTTTGACACAAGGTCTTGCTCTGTCGCCCAGGCTGGAGTGCAGTGGTGCTCCTTGCAACCTTGACCTCCCAGACTCAAACAATTCTCCCACCTCAACCTCCCAAGTAGCTGGGACTACTGGCACACGCCACCATACCCAGCTAATTTTTGTATTTTTGGTAGAGACGGGGTTTCACCATGTTGCTCAGGCTGGTCTCAAGCTCCTGGGCTCCAGCAATCTGCCTACTTTGGCCTCCCAAAGCTCTGGGATTACAGGTGTGAGCCACTGGCATGGCCTTAAATGTCCCTTTTTTTTTTCTTTTAATTTTTCCATAAGATATTCCAGTACAGGTGGTATTTGGTTGCATGTGTTAAGTTCTTCAGTGGTGCTTTGTGAGATTTTGGTGCACCCATCATCTGAAAATGTCCCATTCTTAAACAAACATTTAATTTTTACTTGTTAATTTATATCATTAGGGACTCATGTCTCTATTTTATTCAATGGTTTATAATGTATTACTCTTATTATTTATTTTGATGCAAGTTGTCTCTGATTTGTCTAATGCCAGCCTCTTCAAGCTGACTCCTGTGTCCTTTTGACAAGCCCTCACCATGCTGAGAACTTCTTGCTTTCTGACATGAAAATATATTCCAGGTGGCCGGGCACAGTAGCTCACACTTGTAATCCCAGCACTTTGTGAGTCCAAGGCGGCACATCATCTGAGGTCAGGAGTTCAAGACCAGCCTAACCAACATGGAGAAACCCCATCTCTACTACAAATAAAAAATCAGCTAGACCTAGTGGCGCATGCCTGTAATCCCAGCTACTCAGGAGGCTGAGGCAAGAGATTGCTTGAACCTGGGAGGTGGAGGTTGCGGTGAGCTGAGATGGTGCCATTGCACTCCAGCCTGGGCGACAAGAGTGAAACTCTGTCTAAACAAAAAAAAAAAAAGAAAAAGAAAAAATAAAATATATTCCAGGCTTGTCTTGTATTTCTCCTGTCTCAGCCCTGAATCAGCCATTCCTCTGAAGAGCCACGGTTCCTTTTAATGGAGAAAGGTATTTATCAGCTAGGTGTGCTCATTGCTATTGGGGTATTGCATCTCCCAAGAGATCTCACTGGACAGAACTAGCCAATATAACAGCATGTGTATTACAAACTTAATGGCTTAAAGCAACACAAATTCATCATCTTCTAGTTCTGAAGGTTAGAAGCCCTAAAATCAAGGTGTCAGCATGGCTGTTCTTTCTGGAGACTCCAGGAGGGCATCCCTTTTCTTCCATTTTCCAGCTTCTAGAAGCCGCCTACCTTCCTTAGCTTGTGGCCCCTTCCTCCATTTGCAGAGCTAACAGCATAGAATTCTCAAATTAACATCTGTCTCTTTCACTTCTGCTTCTGTTGTCGAATCTCCTTCTCTGACGCTGACCCCCCTCCCTCCCTCTTTTTTTTTTTTTTTTTTTTTTTTGAGACAGAGTATCACTCCCATTGCCCAGGTTGGAGTGCAGTGCTGTAATCACAGCTCATTGCAGCCTTTTCATCCCAGGCTCAGGTGATCCTCCCAGCTCAGCTTCCCTAGTAGCTGGGACTACAAGCATGTGCCACCATGCAAGTCTAATTTTTGTATTTTTAGTAGAGATGGGGTTTCACCACATTATCCAGGATGGTCTCAAATTCCTAGGCTCAAGCGATTCCCCCATCTCGGCCTCCCAAAGTGCTGGGATCATAGGCGTAAGCCACAGTGCCCGCCCTCTGCCTCCCTCTTATAAGGACTCTTGTTATTATATTGGACCTACCCAGATAATCCAGGATAACTTTATCTCAAGTTTCTTGACTTAATCTTACCTGAAAAGTCTCTTTTGCCGTGTAACGTAACATGTTCACAGGTTTTGGAAATTAGGACACAGGCATCTTTGGGGGTCTATTATTCTACCTTCTACAATATGTATGTATGTATGCATGCACACATTTCTATATTTATTTCTATATCTATATAAATATATTGAAGACCATAACATCATTTAGATACTTCCAATTTCAACTGGACAACTACAGGGTTCATTCCAGATTTCTGTTTCAATATTTGTGACTCCCTCCTCCAACAATGGGAAACCTGGCTTTCATTATCCTTAATAAGTTACTTATTTGACTAAACTCTATGTAACTAGTGTCCTATTCCCCTTCTGTTCTCTTACCCTGGGAATGTCCTCCCACTCTGCCTGGACTCTGAAACTTTATACCCAGCCACCCTTCCATGGGGACACCCTCTTCACTCCACTGGGATTCTGCCACCCCAAGCCAGGCTGCCCCTGCAGGAACACTGTCCTATCCTGTTCAGTCTCTGACACCACACAGCAACCAGCCCTCCTGTGCAGACACTTTTCTCACCCTGCTGGGGCTCCAATACCCAGCTCTGGACCACGGTGGCTTCCTTCATTAGTCACAGATGTTATCCTGCTCTGCCCCACCTAAAGGCTTTAGCACCAAATTGCTGAGAGGGAAGGGAAGGGAAGGGAAGAAAATTCCAAATGACATATTTTTGGGAGTGAGAAAGGGGGCACTGAACCTTGATCCAAACAAGGATGGGAAATGTGGAATGCTGAGCAGGGAGAAGCAGGGAGATGAAGTGGAAGTTAGTACACAATAGAGGGCTTGGGGCTTGAATAAATATCGGCTATTGGAGTGGGTCCCTGTTCTTGGGCCTGTTTGCGTGTTTGAGGACTCGACTCATATTTTTCTGGGCTGAGAATGCTGCCACCAGCCTGGAGCCTCATCAAACCACTTTTTATTAAAAAACCACCCGTTGGCTCCTGTTGTTTTTTATGCTGATTAAGAACACCGACTTGGCTAAATGAACAAGGGGGCTGATTGTTGCTCTGTCTCTTGAAGCAGGAGAGGCTTTTGATCTAGTTGAGTGGGAGTTTATGTTTGAGGTACTTTAAAAAATGAAATTTGGAGATAAGCTTATGAACTGAATTTGAACTTTATTTTAAGCTCATTGAACAGAAATGTTTTAGATCCCTTTAATCTGAAAAAGGCCCATTGCAATTGCCCTTTTAATCTCTTATTTTTCTTTAAGATAAAGCTTCTTCTCAAATTGCTTACTATTTATCTACGTACTGAGAAGGGAAAAATAAACTTAAATTTAAAGACGTTTGGATATTTTTCTTTCTCCGAGGATAGGAAACATGGCTCGGGTGCCTTCTCTCTCCACCCTGGCACCCAGAGCAAGGATGTTGCTCATTAGTGACTAAGTAGGACCAGTGTCTCAGGTGGCAATCTGGGAGCAAGCTCAGCTTCACAATGGGGGATTGTGGGTTGGTTGCACAGAAAGCAGAAGCTTGTGGGTTCTAATCTCAGTTCCTCCATTGGCTTCTGGGTGGCTTTAGGTGAGTCATTTAATTTCCACATGTTTGGTTTGCCACATCTGCCACATGGAGCTAATGATACTCCTCATCCACTTGTTTCACAGGGATGTTGTAAGGGCTGATTAATGTACAGGGTGGCCAAACACTGCATATGTATGATGAGCTAAGAAAAGTAAGATAATGAGCCCAGAAACCTTTTCAAATTAGGGGTGATCTTTTCCTTTAGGAATGAGCTATGCTTATGATGCTGATTTTTTTTTTTTTTTTTTTTTCCTGAGTCGGAGTTTCACTCTTGTTGCCCAGGCTGGAGTGCAGTGGTGTGATCTCAGCTCACTGCAACCTCTGCCTCCTGGGTTCAAGTGATTCTCCTGCCTCAGCCTTCTGAGTAGCTGGGATTACAGGCGTGTGTCACCATGCCCCAGCTAATTTTTGTATTGTAAATAGAGACGGAGTTTTCCCATGTTGGCCAGGCTGGTCTCAAACTCCTGACCTCCGATGATCCGCCAGCCTCTGCCTCCCAAAGTGCTGGGATTATACGCATGAGCCACACGTCCAGGCTTTTTTGTTTTTGTTTTTGTGTTGCACTCTCTGGCCGGAGCTGGAGTGGGGTGGTGTGATCTCGGCTCACTGCAACCGCTGCTTCCCACGTTCAAATGATTCTCCTGCCTCAGCTTCCCTAGTAGTTGGGATTACAGTCGTGCGCTACTGTACCTGGCTAATTTTTGTATTTTTAGTAGAGATGGGGTTTTGCCATATTGGCCAGGCTGGTCTCAAACTCTCGGCCTTAAGTGACCCGCCCGTCTCAGGCCTCCCAAAGTGCTGGGATTACAGGTGAGCCACTGTGACCAGCCATAGCATTTTTTTTTTAACCATTTCTCTGTCTTATTAATTTAACTCATGCTATTATTAATTATGTACATAATAATATGTTTGGCTTAACATGGATGACATCATTCACTTCAATATATTTTTGTTTGCTTCCTATGTGCCTGACACTCTCTGTATTAGAATTAAAAACCTAAGTGAAAGCCAAATTATAGGAAGGTCAGGAAATGGGAAATATTTATGAGCAAATTCATGCTTATATTTCTTTTGTTAACTCTGAAGATTTATTTGTTTGAACATACACTTCTGCCTGGTGGCTCACACCCGTAATCCTAGCACTTTGGGAGTCCGAGGCAGGCGGGTCACCTGAAGTCAGGAGTTTGAAACCAGCCTGGCCAACATGGTGAAACCCCGTCTCTACTAAAAATACAAAAAAATAAGCTGGGCATGGTGGCACATGCCTGTAATCCCAGCTACTTCGGAGGCTGAGGCCGGAGAATTGCTTGAATTTGGGAGGCAGAGACTGCAGTGAGCCGAGATCGTGCTACTGCACTCCAGCCTGCGCGACAGAGCGAGACTCTGTCTCAAAAAAAAAAAAAAAAAAAAAAAAAAAAGCCGGGTGCAGTGGTTCACACCTGTAATCCCAGCACTTTGGGAGGCTGACACGGGTAGATAATCTGAGGTTCGAGACCAGCATGGCCAACATGGTGAAACCTGTCTCCACTAAAAATGCAAAAATTAGCCAGGTGTGGTGATGGGCGGACTCCCAAAGTGCTAGGATTACAGGCGTGAGCCACCGGGCTGAAGTGTAATCCCAGCTACTTGGGAGGCTGAGGCAGGAGAATTGCTTGAACCCAGGAGGCAGAGGTTGCAGTGAGTGGAGATCACACCACTGCACTCCAGCCTGGGTGACAGAGCAAGACTCCATCTCAAAAAATAAAATAAAATAAAATAAAATAAAATAAAATAAAATAAAATAATTAAACATATCTGAGAAAAGCTGAGCTGTGGTTTCCTGAGTATTGATAAAGGATAAACCTTAGTTTTTGAAAGGAAGGGCTCCCCAGTAGCCAACTTCTAGAATGACAGTCCTCCTAAAGACATCATCTTCCACTTAATGAATTTCCATATAGCAGTTCCTTGCTAAAAAGGACATTAACCTAAATTAGCTTGCCCTTTTACTGTGTCAAGCACATATTAAAAATGAACATAATCGGCCAGGCGCGGTGGCTCACGCCTGTAATCCCAGCATTTTGGGAGGCCGAGGCGGGCGGATCATGAGGTCAAGAGATCGAGACCATCCTGGCCAACATGCTGAAACCCTGTCTCTACTAAAAATACAAAAATTAGCCAGGCGTGGT
The DNA here is from genome assembly GCF_028878055.3 of Symphalangus syndactylus. NCBI lineage: Eukaryota > Metazoa > Chordata > Mammalia > Primates > Hylobatidae > Symphalangus > Symphalangus syndactylus. The sequence continues at coordinate 65,549,994 of NC_072424.2, forward strand.
GGCAGGCGCCTGTAGTCCCAGCTACTCGGGAGGCTGAGGCAGGAGAATCGCTTGAACCTGGGAGGTGGAGCTTGCAGTGAGCCGAGATTGTGCCACTGCACTCCAGCCTCGCAACAGAGCAAGACTCCGTCTCCAAAAAAAAAGAAAAGAAAAAAAATTAACGTAATCAGTATATCCTCAAAATAGGGAAGTTAAACCAGATTGCACATGAACTGAAAACTAAACTGAAAATGATTATTTCATACTCCTGAAAAACCCTTATTTACATGCATGTGGAAATAACTGGTCTTCATGGCATCCTCCTACCCCATGCAGATGGTCACTGTGTTCAATGGCACTGTCTTTGAACATGCTGTAGCAGGAAAGCTTCATGCTTTTATATCAACCAGGGCTGACATCTAAGTTCAAAATGCCAAGGGAAAAGTAAAAAACACAAAATAATACAAAACAGAGAGGGAAATAAGGTTTTGGCATCTTTGTTTCCAGTTGTTGGCTTTGGCTCTGAGTAGGGCTTCTGGTTGGCGGCTGTAGGGAAACTTTTGGACTATTTTCCACAGACTGAACAGGCCACATGAAATTTCTATTATTACTTCAATCTTGGCTGACTCTAGCAAAACTGACTGCCTTATATCCCTTGTCCTGGAAGCATGTCATTTCTAAGGGTAGCTGTAGTTCATGAGAACACCCCAGAGCCTGTTTTAGGACTATTACCTTTTAGAGATGAAGCCACCTCTATAAGGTCTTCACATTTTTCTGTAGCTGCTGTTTCAGGGCAATCAAGACCAGCCTGATCTTCCTATTCGAAAACGAAAACTGTCATAACTATCGCAGACACCAATAAGCCCTTAAGTCAGAAACTAGATACAGTTTTATAGAATTGTAACATGCAGGAGTAGCACCTCAACATTTTTTTTTTGTTTTTTTTTTGAGACAGAGTCTCGCTCTGTTGCCCAGGCTGGAGTGCAATGGCGCAATCTCGGCTCACTGTAACCTCCACCTCCTGGGTTCAAGCGATTCTCCTGCCTCAGCCTCCCAACTAGATGGGATTACAAGCACCTGCCACCACGCCTGGCTAATTTTTGTAGTTTTTAATAGAGACAGGGTTTCACTAGGTTGGCCAGGCTGCTCTCGAACTTCTGACCTCAGGTGATCTGTCTGCCTTGGCCTCCTAAAGTGCTGGGATTACAGGCATGAGTCACCGCACCTGGCCACACCTCAACATTTCTTTCTTTTTTTTTTTTTTTTTTTGAGACGGAGTTTTGCTCTTACTGCCCAGGCTAGAGTGCAATGGCGCAATCTTGGCTCACGGCAATCTCCATCTCCCAGGTTCAAGGGATTCTCCTGCCTCAGCCTCCCAAGTAGCTGGTATTACAGGCATGTACCACCATGCCTGGCTAATTTTGTATTTTTAGTAGAGACAGGGTTTCTCCATGTTGGTCAGGCTGGTCTCGAACTCCCAACCTCAGGTGATCCGCCCACCTCGGCCTGGGTGTCAGTTCTGTAGGCAATTCCCATGTGGAGAGCTTGATTTTGCTTCCCAAATCCTATTTTCTTCTCTAGTTAAGGTGGAAGGATGAGGCAGGATAAATGATCACCTTGGGATTTAAATAGAACCCATGAAGCTTCAAGTGTTTAAAGGTGATTTAAAAAAAAAAAATGTTATATGTGTCTTTACATGTTATAACCTTAGGCACTGAAAAAGCTTGAGAGGCCTGTGGTCTCATCCATTGATGTTCATGTTCCCTGACCTCCTAAGCAAGAGGAAGGACTTGTCTGTTTCTCTAGACTTTAGACCATGTGAAGTTCACTCTATGGTGTGCCAGAGGTTGAAGTTGATTGAGTTCTGTTTTTCGTAGGAATCCTGAGCTTCAGGAAAATAGCATTTTATTCAGGGGGCAACTTTGCTTTTGAAATTGATTTTTGTTTCTTCCAGCAGAAGTCTTATAGCCTTGAGATCTATTAAAAATGGAATAATGAGGCCAGGCGCGGTGGCTCACACCTGTAATCCCAGCACTTTGGGAGGCCGAGGTGGGTGGATCACCTGAGGTCAGGAGTTCGAGACCAGCCTGATCAACATGGAGAAACCGCGTTTCTACTAAAAATGCAAAATTAGTCGGGCATGGTGGCACATGCCTGTAATCCCAGCTACTCAGGAGGCTGAGGCAGGAGAATCACTTGAACCCGGGAGGTGGAGGTTGCGGTGAGCCGAGATTGCGCCATTGCACTCCAGCCTGGGCAACAAGAGTGAAACTCTGTCTCAAAAAAAAAAAAAAAAAAAAGAAATAATGATAATGACAGAGAAAATGTCTTTATATAAATTGGTGGGTAGAAAATTGGGCCAAGAAAGATCCAGGATTCCAGAGTGTTCTGACTTTGCTACTGGTTCATTCATTCAGTGACCTCAGGCAATTCTGGTTATTATTTCACAACTCAGTTTCCCTGTCTGTAAAGTAAGAATCCTGACATTTATTATGCAGGTAGTGTGGCAAGTTGGCTGAGAGCATGGGCTGTGAAAGCAGATTGCCTGGTTTGACTTCTGACTCTCCCACTTCTAACTGTGATTCTGGGCAAGCCACTTATCTCTATGCTTTGGTTTTCTCATCTGTCAAATTATTATTCTCATAATAATAGTGCCTACTTCATAGGATTATTGTGGGGAATACATGTGATGATATAAGTAAAATGCCTGACACGTTGCACCTAGTCAGCATTAGTGCTAGTATTATTTTACTTATCTAGAGTTCGTATTGATATTATTATCATAACCTAATCAAGGATACTGAGATTCAAAGAAGTAGAAAACTAAGGACAAATAGAAGTTTGTCTTGAATTTACTTAAAAAAAAATTAAGCCCAAGCCACTTTATATAGGAGCCAAGATTTCAAGAACGTTTGCAAACGTAGAATCACTGGAAATACTTTACACCTATCTCCACATGACATAAGCAAACATTCAAGGAACAAGCGGAGTGCAGCAAGGCCAGGGAGCAGAGTGGGAGGTCCCTGCCTCGGTCAGCAGGTCCAGGGCTAAGCCAAGGCATTTGCAAAATCTCCAGCAACATCCTCATAACAATTATTTTAGGTGGCATCTGGATTTTACAAACATTAATTAGTTACTTGGATAAAGTGTGGGCTACACCACTCCCTGCGCTGGGTTAATTGAAGTACAGATACATGCCTAGAGATGATGAATCCCGAAGTGTTCACTTACAGAGAAAGGAAGACTCAAGGCCATGGAGATAAGGCCAGAAGTCAGAGGAAACCTGGGCTTCATTTTAGTCTCATCTTCTGTGAACTGGCCTTTCTCCATCTTTTCAGGCATATTTTCTGCTTTTCCTCAACAGGCTCCTTCAGCTCTGCTTCTGCTCTGCCTCTCCAGCGTCCCACGGTTGTCCCATGCTCAGGCTTCTACTCATGTTGGCCCTATTGGAAAGCTTCCTTTCGTCATCCTGTTATTATATTTTAACCATTCTTTAAGGCCTTGCACACCAACTTCTCTCTCCATACATTTCTCCTTACTCTGCTGCTGTCATGGTTTATCTTGGCATCTACAGGAATTATATAGTCAAAATATGTTGTTCGTTTCTTTCTTTTTTTTTTTTTTGAGACAGAGTCTTGCTCTGTCACCCAGGCTGGAGTGCAGTGGCACAATCTTGGCTCACTGCAACCTCTGCCTCCCGGGTTCAAGTGATTCTCCTGCCTCACCATCCTGAGTAGCTGGGATTACAGGTGCACCCCACCATGCCCGGCTAATTTTTGCATTTTTTTTAGTAGAGACAGGGTTTCACCATGCTGGCCAGGCTGGTCTCGAAATCCTGACCTTGTGATCTGCCCACCTCAGCCAATATGATGTTCATTTCTTTGCTATAGCCATAGCACCACATCCCTGCAAATGATGAATACATTCTTTCTTTTTGTCCTTTGTTGCACATTTTAAAAATGTCTACAATGTGGCATATCTGTGCTAGCAGACAAACATTGTGGAATATTATTCCCACTTCCTAGATATTTGTTAAAAAGTGAAACTTTAAGATACTAAGTTATTTTGCTCAAGGCCCCAAAGCTACTAGGTGACAGGAATGGGATTTAGATCTAGATCTGTCCTTTACCCAATTTTCTCTGTAGAATATCATGTTTTGAATACAAACAAGGTATTCAAACAAGGTATTCAAAACATGAATAGGTGAGTAGGTAGGAAGGATGGGTGAGTAGGTAGGAGAGATGGGAAGGATTTAGAAGGTCTTGGAGATAAGCTTGACTGAGGAATTAAAATTGGTTACCAGAGGGCTGGGCACAGTGGCTCATGCCTGTAATCCTAGCACTTTGGGAGGCTGAGGCGGGTGGATCACCTGAGGTCAGGAGGTCGAGATCAACCTGGCCAAAATGGAGAAACCTGTCTCTACTAAAAATACAAAAATTAGCCAGATGTGGTGGTGCGCGCCTGTAATTCCAGCTACTTGGGAGGCTGAGGCACGAGAATCTCTTGAACCTGAGTGACAGAGGTTGCAGTGAGCTGAGATCACACCACTGCACTCCAGCCTGGATGACAGAGCAAGACTCTGTCTCAAAAAATAAAAAAGAGAATTTGTTACCAGATTTAGTGGGTGGTTGGATGGGGTGGGTTGGGGAGGCAGCATGTTCAGTACTGAGGAAACAAAGGAATGAAAGGCTAAATGGGATCTCATGGAAACCAGAGGGAAATGGGGCTTCAGGGTGGCGAAATCTGTCTGACATCCTCTCTTGTGGGAGACATGTTTAAACTTGGCCTGAGTGCTCACCAGAGGCCTGGTGCCAGGGTGGGAGTTTCCCCAAACAGTCAAGTAGAGAGATCTAAAGGATAAATGTAAGCTTTGCCCTTAGGAAGAAAGAAGGCCAGAGTGGGCTGTTCCTTCACTCATTGAACCCAAGTGTTGAGAGTGAGACTAGAACCGGGAGACAAAGCTGAGTGTTGGAAGCGAGGTGGATGCTAGAATGGAGTGGAGAGTCAAGAGTAAGTGTCGAGGCAGAGCTTGGGTTCAAGGCACTTTTGATGAACAGAGCTGGTGGGCTGTGGCTAGTTTGAAATGACTTCAAGGAGCAAGGGCAGACCCATGTGGCTTACAGGCACAGAGTTTGGAAATAGAAGAAAATGGGCCAGGCGCGGTGGCTCATGTCTGTAATCCCAGCACTTTGGGAGGCCGAGGCAGGTGGATCATGAGGTCAGGAGTTCGAGACCAGCCTGACCAACATGGTGAAACCCCGTCTGTACTAAAAATACAAAAATTAGCAGGGCGTGGTGGTGCGTGCCTGTAATCCCAGCTACTCGGGAGGCTGAGGCAGGAGAATCGCTTGAATCCCAGAGGTGGAGGTTGCAGTGAGCTGAGATCGTGCCACTGCACTCCAGCCTTGGCAACAAGAGCAAGACGTCGTCTCAAAACAAACAAACAAACAAACAAGAAATAGAAGAAAATGAAAGGCCTTAAATGATCAAATTAAGGGGGCAGAGTTTTTAATAAACTTTCATTCCTCTGACATCAGCGTGAATTGGCCAGGTGGAAAGAGGGGAGGCAGGGAGCAGGACTGTTGGAGGCAGAGTCAGTTAAGGGTGTTTATAGAGTTAATTCATTGGGAGCAGGGGAGATATGGATAAAATGCCCTATCTCCAAAAAGCCTCAGTGTAAAGTGCAATACGTCTAGGAAAAGCTACATTAGATGGGAAGTTTTATGGTTGCCCATTGGAGGGCTTCTGCAGGGAGGCTGAGGGATGTTTTGGGGGCTGTGACATTTGAGGGCTAGATAATTAGTCAAATAAACAGATGAATATTTGTGTCCTTCCTTCCATAAATATTCATCTGTTTATTTGACTAATTATCTATTGAGCACATACCATTGTGCTAGCTACTGTTGGGCACCAGAAACAGTGGGTCCTAAGACATCAGTATCTCCGTGTACATGGACATAGATTTATTATAGTGGGGGAGACAAAGATGGAACAAATAAACATACAATTTAAGTTATGAATTTGGAAAGTGAGTGCTATGAGAGAGATGACAGAAGGGTATAATTTAGATTGGGGTGAGTGGGGAGGCCTCTCTGAAGAATTCATATCTAAGCTGAGGTCTCACGGGTGAGCAGGGGTTAATTACAGGCAAAGCATAGGGAATGAGTATTCCAGGTTGAGGCTGAGCGTTGGGGTTGAGGTTGAGGTGGCTCATGCCTGTAATTCCAGCACTTTGGGAGGCCAAGGTGGGCAGACCACTTGAGGTCAGGAGTTCAAGACCAGCCTGGCCAACATGGTGAAACTCCATCTCTAATAAAAATACAAAAATTAGCTGGGCATGGTGGTGGGCACCAGTTGTCCCAGCTACTCAGGAGGCTGAGGCAGGAGAATTGCTTGAACTTAGGAGGCGGAGGTTGCAGTGAGCCGAGATTTTGCCACTATACTCCAGCTTGGGCAACAGAATGAGACTCTGTCACAAAATAAATAAATAAATAAATAAATAAATAAATAAATAAATAATAAGAATTCTAAGTTTTATCTTTATTCCAAAAAAGCCATTAAAGAGCCATGAAATAGGGAAATGATATAAAGAATTTATGTTTTAGCCTGGGCTGCTGCACGGAGAGAGGATTGGAGAGGTGAACCTAGGAAGATTGATTAAGAGGCTCCTAGAGAAGTCCCAGCAAGATAAGACCATGTCCAGATGGACCAGTGGCAGTAAAGCTGGAAAAGTAACAGTTCATCTGGATTATACAATATTTTCAAGGTAGAATACAAGACTTGACAATATACTCTAAGCTCTGAAAGTGAAACAACTCTTCATAATTATGTGGAATGTAGAGCTACAACTGTACAATTTGTTTTGATGCCAAAGTTTCAACGAAAATGCTGAATTATTCTTAACATTTACAAAGAAAGAAAGCAAATCATGTATTTTTTCTTGATGATCCCAGCAAGTTGGTGCATTAGATTATGAGCAGTGAAATCTGATGTTGTGTGCTTCAGAATTTTGAACTCATGTTCTCTTAGTTGCAGTCATTAATCTCTTGTCTTCTCCAGTTATATTTGTTTATTTAAGACTGCAGGCTGGACTGATTTTACTAGATATGGGTCTCCTCGGTGAGAGGGTCATGAAGGGACAGTGGGGATGTTATGTGAGCTGAAATCATGACATACAAACAGCAAAGAGCAGAGGTTGGGCCCCATCAGAGTTGCTGGATGTTGTATGAGTCCATTCGTGTTTTGAGACGAGCATCTCCTTAGAAAAATGCTTTCTGGCAAAGTAGTTTACAGGCATTTATTTCCAAATTTGGGGTAATAAAAACATAATAATACAAATATATAGATGGTCTTAAACTTTACTTTTTTAAAAATTAAATTAAATTTGTTTTGAGATGGAGTTTTGCTCTCGTCGCCCAGGCTGGAGTGCAATGGCACGATCTCGGCTCACTGCAACCTCCGCCTCCCGGGTTCAAGCAATTCTCCTGCCCCAGACTCCCAAGTAGCTGGGACTATAGGTGTGCACCACCACGCCCAGCTAATTTTTTTTTTTTTTTTTTTTTTGTGAGACAGTGTCTCGCTTTGTTGCCAGGCTGGAATACATTGGTGCAGTCTCAGCTCACTGCAACCTCCACCTCCCGGGTTCAAGTGATTCTCCTGCCTCAGCCTTCCGAGTAGCTAGGATTACAGGCACCCACCACCACACCCGGCTAATTTTTGTATTTTTAGTAGAGATGGGGTTTCACCATGTTGGCTAGGATGGTCTTGATCTCTTGACCTCCTGATCCTCCCGCCTTGGTCTCCCAAAGTGCTGGGATTACAGGCGTGAGCCACTGTGCCCGGCCTAATTTTTGTATTTTTAGTAGAGACAGGGATTCATCAAATTGGCCAGGCTGATCTTGAACTCCTAACCTCAAGTGATCTGCCCGCTTCTGCCTCCCAAAGTGCTGGTATTACAGGCATGAGCCACTGAGCCCAGCCAGACTTTAAAGAGTCTACAAGAGAGTATATAAAAGAGACTTATAAAGAATTCTAACTTATTAAATATGGACAGAGAAGTCTCGTGGATGGAATCTGATGTTGAGGCTGTATGTGTTGAGCCTATATTTTTGAGACTAGGACAAAGCAACAAAAACGGAAATACCTTTTGTTCCCCCTCCAGCCACTTTTCCCCCACCCTAGCTAAAATCTAGGAAAACATTTCTAAAGGAGGAGCTGGAGGGCAATCCTATCTTATCTTTCTCTTCCCAATGTCTTCCCCCTTCATTCAAAGGGTCTGTGTCTTCAAAAGTAAAACCTTCTAGAAGAGAAGTTCTATGGGAGTCTCTGATTTTCTCAGGATGTGCGATATGTGACAACATTTCACACTTCCCTAATTCAGAGCGTTGGGAAGGCAGTAGCGGGGAGCAGGAAGAATTCTAAAAGACTGTGAAAGATGGCCGGGCATGGTGGCTCATGCCTATAATCCCAGCACTTGGGGAGGCTGAGGCGGGCGGATCATGAGGTCAGGAGTTCGAGACCAGCTGACCAACACGGTGAAATCCCGTCTGTACTAAAAATACAAAAATTAGCCAGGCGTGATGGTGCACACCTGTAATACCAGCTACTTGGGAGGCTGAGGCAGGAGAATTGCTTGAACCCGGGAGGTGGAGGTTGCAGTGAGCCAAGATCACACCACTGCACTCCAGCCTGGGTGACAGAGTGAGACACCATCTCAAAAAAAAAAAAAAAAAAAAAAAAGACTGGGAAGGATAAATATCTTTGTCTTGTCCTCTTGAGACTGCAGTCAAAGATCTGGAAATAGGACACCAAGGCAAACATGCGTGAGTGGGGAGCAGGGCCCCAAGGAATCTTTAATGTTGCTATAGTACAGACAGACCTGGGTTTGGATGTCTCCTTTCTGAAGGCTCCATGCAGAAATAAAGACAACAGACCAAAGAAGGAGAAGGAGAGATGAAGCCAAGAAGTAAGCAGCAGCAATTCACAGCTGGGATGTAGTATTGATTTATCTCAGACTCAAAGGATCTGAATGGTTCTAACGACTTAACAAAGGGGGTAAACTAGCCTCTTATTGGATATCTTTTCTATAGTGTTAACTAGAGTGAGAAATCAAGGTATATGTTGTAATTACCAGTAAATAATAGAGAACTTAGTCGAACCAACCTTAGAATGTAATTCATTGTTAGTGAACTATTCAGGGGCTCTCTCTCTCTCTCTCTGTGTGTGTGTGTATATATATACACACACACACACATATATATATTTTTTTTTTTTTTTTTTTTTTTTTTTTGAGATGGAGTCTCTCTCTATCACCCAGGGTGGAGTGCAGTGGCGCGATCTCAGCTCACTGCAACCTCCACCTCCCGGGTTCAAGCAATTCTTCTGCCTCAGCCAAATGAGTAGCTGGGATTAGAGGCATGCACCACCACGCCCAGCTAATTTTGTATTTTTAGTAGAGACGAGGTTTCTCCATGTTGGTCAGGCTTGTCTCGAACTTCTGACCTCAGGTGATCTGCCCGCCTCGGCCTCCCAAATTGCTGTGATTACAGGAGTGAGCCACCGTGACTGGCTAATTATTAAGAAAAAAATAACACTTTCTTGTTCAGTGTGGTACAATAGATGGAGAAAAGCTAGTCTTTCTAGTAATCTTGGTTTCAGTTTATTAGCTTTTTGAACTCGAACAAACTCCTGCATGTGCCATGGATTCAGGTTCACTGATGAACCACCACGTAGTAGGTACTTATCGGTAAGATCAAGTTAAATGAATGAAGCCATTTATAGTTTCCTGAGCTTTGATTTTTCTCTTATTATTGTTATTATCCTGAGACAGGGTCTTGCTGTCTTGCCCAGGTTAGAGTGCATGGTGTGATCTTGGCTCACTGTAACCTCTGGCTTCCAGGTTCAAGCAATTCACATGCCTCAGCCTCCCGAGTAGCTGGGATTACAGGTGTTTGCTACCATGCCCAGCTAATTTTTGTATTTTTAGTAGAGAAGAGGTTTTGCCATGTTGGCCAGGCTGGTCGTGAACTACCGGCCTCAAGTGATCTGCCTGCCTTGTCCTCCCAAAGTGTAGAATTACAGGCGTGAGGCACCACTCCTGGCCTGATTTTCTCATATTAAAGAGGGACATGTAATACTTCAAAGGGTTGTCATGAAAATGATAGATAGCGTGTTTGTTATAAAATACCTGACCAGGGAAGACAATCTGGTTACACAGAACTTTGGAATAACTTCAGTTGTATTGTTGCCCCCAGGCATGCTTTCTTCTCATCTCTCTTTCCCTCTTTCAAGTTTTTTTTTTGAGACGGAATTTTGCTCTTATTGCCTAGGCTGGAGTGCAATGGCATGATCTCAGCTCACCGCAACCTCTGCCTCCTGGGTTCAAGCAATTCTTCTGCCTCAGCCTCCCGAGTAGCTGGGACTACAGGCGTGCGCCACCATGCCCAGCTGATTTTTGTACTTTTAGTATAGACGGGGTTTCACCATGTTGGCCAGGATCATCTCGATCTCTTGACCTCGTCATCTGCCCGCCTCAGCCTCCCAAAGCGCTGGGATTACAGGAGTGAGACACCGTGCCTGCCCTCCCTTTAGATAGATTTTAGCTTTACTGAGGAATGCAAGCAATTCCTTAGAAACTGCCAGTCAGAAAGCAGACGCATGTGCTGCCATTGGGCGACCTCTTAATGATGTGCTCAAAGAGTATTTACGTATATGATAAATATGGTGTGTTGTTCTTTGGGGACTTTTAGCCATCTAAACAAATGCTTTTAAACAAACGGGATCTTCCAGCTGTATCCTTTTGTCTCCTTTCTGCCTTTCCCTGTCAGTTTTTGTTTTCTGGCCACCCTAAGCTGCTCTCAGTTCTTGAACAAACCACAGCTTTCTGCATCTCTAGCCTTCACTACCTGGACTTCCATCACCTTGCCCTATGCTTTAGGTCTCATTTTAATACCACATCTCAAAGATGCCTTTTTCAGTCTTTCAGGGTAGCTCTGGTCTCTTGTCATATGATGCCATAATTCTCTGTGCTTCCTCTTTCATAATAGTAATCACACCACTTGCTACTTCATGACTATCTTCTCCACTACACTCTGAGCTTCATGATGGCAGAACCTGCCTTGTTCACCATCACATCCTCAGTGTCTGGCACAAAGTAAACACTCAGAGACATTTTTGTTGAATTCAAAGTGGGCTGGGCAGTGTGGCAAGTAATCCTAGCACTTTGGGAGGCCGAGGTGGGATGATCGCTTGAGGCCAGGAGTTCGAGATCAGTATGGGTAATATAGCAAGACCCCGTCTCTATTTAAAAATAATAAAAAAAAGAAAGTGAACAGATTAAACAAATGTCTCAAAAAGATTTCAGCACCAGAGGAGATCTTAAAGGTATAGTGATCGTATTTGCTCAAACAAAAGGCAGAAATTATTGCCTGGTAAAGGATTTTGTTTTTGATTTGTAAAATTGCTTATATGAAAATTCTTTTTTTTTTTTTTTTTTTTAGATGGAGTCTTGCCGTGTTGCCCAGGCTGGAGTGCATTGGCACAATCTCAGCTAACTGCAACCTCCGTCTCCTAGGTGCAAGTGATTCTCCTGCCTCAGCCTCCTGAGTAGCTGGGACTACAGGCACACGGCAACATGCCCAGCTAATTTTTGTTTTTTTAGTAGAGACAGGATTTCACCATGTTGGTCAGGCTGGTCTTGAACTCCTGACCTCAGGTGATCCACCCGTCTCGGCCTCCCAAAGTGCTGGGACTACAGGCGTAAACCACTGCGCCTGGCCAAAAATTATAATAAAACTGGAATTTCAAGAATTTTTGGTTATATATTTAATACTTTGCTTTTGTCAAAGATATGACAATTATTTGGCATTATGATAATCAGGAAGCATCTGGCATAAATGCTCTTACACTTAAAATAATCTAGAGTTCAATAAAATAAAAATCTATGTAGTGGGTTAATGTTTTTAAAATATTAACAGGTATTTTTCATTTTGGTAACTCCTAATATCATGTTACCTCACAGTTCTTGATTCTAGAGCCAGACAGCCTGGGCTCAAATTCTGTCTCCGCCACTTAGTTCTTATTGATTTTTCTTTTTTTGAGATGGAGTCTTGCTCCGTCACCCAGGCTGGAGTGCAGTGGTGTGATCTCAGGTCACTGCAACCTCTGCCTCCCAGGTTCAAGGGATTCTCCTGCCTCGGCCTCCCAAGTAGCTGGGACTACAGGTGCCCACCACCATGCCCGGCTATTTATTTATTTATTTTTTATATTTTTAGTAGAAACGGGGTTTCACCATGTTAGCCAGGATGGTCTTGATCTCCTGACCTCATGATCCACCCGCCTCGGCCTCCCAGAGTGCTGGGATTACAGGCATGAGCCATCGCGCGCAGCCGGTTCTTATTGATCTTAAGGAAGTTTCTTAAACTCTGCCACATTTTCACTATTTGTAAGCCGGTATAAAGTAGTATCTGTTGGTCAGGCTTGGTGGCTCACATCTGTAATTCCAACACCTTGGGAGGCTGAGGTGGGAGGATCACTTGAGCCCAGGAGTTCAAGACCAGCCTGGGCAATATAGTGCAACCTTGTCTCTACGAAAAATTTAAAAATTGGCCAGGTGTGGTGAGCTGTGCCTGTAGTCCCAGCTACTGAGGAGCTGAGGAGGGAGGATCAGTTGAGCCTGGGAGGTCAAGGCTGCAGTGAGTGGTGATCGTGCCACCGCATTTCAGCCTGGGCAACAGAGTGACACCTTGTCTCAAAAAAAAAAAAAAAAGTATCTATGTAATAGAGTTACTTTGAAGGTGGACTGAGATAATACAGGTAAAATTACTAGAATGGTGCTTGGCACGTGGCTATCAATATATATTATTTTATTATTACTGTTATTATCCTGAGAGCAGTCACACCTGAAAACAAATAGTCATTGCTTAGCTTTGCATTTTAAAATGGTTTTAAAAGTCTGTATTTAAAAACCTAATAAGTCAAAAGTCTGTAACAGGGAAACATCAGAGAAAATGGTGAAGTAAGCGCTTATGAAAATTCTTTCCTCTGTGAAGGCAGCAAGAAAACTAAAAAAGATTGTCAGAATAAATTTTTCTCAAACTCTGAAAATTAATCAAAGGTTTTCAGCTATCCAGGGACATTTATTCAGGTAAATAATGGAGAACTTACTAGAAGTTTCTTACTAGAAAACAGCTAAATCTCAATTAGAAAAGTGAGCTTTGGGGCATTTTAACTTGTTCTATTCCCATCCTCTACTCTCCAGCCCATGCCAGCCTGAACGCCAAGAGCTCACAATCACAGTGATAACCAGCAGTGTGGTAGCCATTGGAGTGGGCAGAACAGGGTTGTAGCGCCTTTAATGCCTTATTCAAAGAAAATTGTCATTATCTGATCCATCTGATGGTTCTCTGGAAGACCTGTTTACAAGACTGTCTTTATTTAACCTAACTTGGGGCTGATCCAGTGTCACTGCAGAAGACCTTTTCCCCCTGAGATGCGGTTTTGTTGAAAATATTTAAACGTGATTGTTTAGCTAGTTGCCTGAGGTAATGGATAACAGCTGGGGCAAACAATAGGTTAAACAAAAAGCTTAAAAGGAAAAACTGAGGAGTGAGATGTTTACAGGGATTTTGAAAAGCCCTGGCACATTTCCGGGGAATTTAGAAGGTCATGTGCATGTGTAGGGCTCTGTGCATGCTAAAGAGTTTTAGAGTAAGTAGCTAGGCAGACATGAGCAGGGCAGGAGTGGGCCTCCCACCCCACCAGGAATGTCAGGCAACCATCAGGTGATGGTCAGGTAGTTGTTGAACTGTCTGTCTAAAATAATAATTGGTTGCAGCCAGTGCCAGGGAAAGGCCGGCTCCCAATAGACACAAAACACCTGAAACTGGTGATCAGCAGCTTCCTGATAAGATCTCAGGAGCTAGGCGAGTAGGCTCAAGCATGCGCACTAAGGGGCAAAATGATGAAGTTTAGCTGGTATATGACCTTCCTTTAGGAACACTCGACTGGTAAGGGAAAAATGCTTCAAATAAGCATGTGCACAACTTTAGTAAAGACACTGTGCGTGTGGCCCCTCCCAAGTGCTGGCAGGCCACTGCACATGCAGACAGCCCACACTAAGGGAAAAATCAAGGGAGAAGAGATGCAAAACCCCAGAAGCATGCCAACGTACAACCCCCAAGTCAAAGGTCGAACAGTGCACTTGGATCTCTGAAGTCTCCTGCTTGTCCTCCTTTTTGTTCCTGCTCTAAAACTTTTAAATAAACTTTCATTCTCGCTCCTGCTCTAAAACTTGCCTTTGTCTGCCTTATATCCATCAGGCGAATTATTTCGTCTGAGGAGGCAAGAATTGAGGTGCTGCAGATTCGTATGGATTTGCTGCTGCTAACAAGAGCTGTGTGTATGCTCGGGAAAGACCTGAGAAAACCTTAAGCTGTCACCTCTGGCTGACCTTGAGGCTCTACAGAAAGTGAAGCTTAAGGCAAAGTTGTCAACTGCCTGGCTAAATATTGAAGGCAGCCCCAATATGCACACAGAGCCCCTCAGCAAAGACTGGGAGAAGTATCCATTCCAAAAGTGTAAGAAAATCTCTGTCCAATCACTAGAGGAACACTAAGCTAACTGAGCAGAGACTTACCAGCCATACATAAAAAAGAATACAAATTTTATTTTATTTTGTTTTTTTGAGACAGAGTCTCACCCTTTCGCCCAGGCTGGAGTGCATGGCATGATCTTGGCTCACTGCAACCTCTGCCTCCCAGGTTCAAGTGATTCTCCTGCCTCAGCCGCCCGAGTAGCTAGGACTACAGGTGCCAGCCACCACACCTGGCTAATTTTTTATACTTTTAGTGGAGACAGGGTTTCATCATGTTGGCCAGGCTGGTCTCAAACTCCTGACCTCAGATGATCCACCCGCCTTGGCCTCCCAAAGTGCTGGGATTACAGGTGTGAGGCATCGCGCCTGGCCTCAAGAATACAAATATTAAAAAATTAGTTCTTAAAAGTCACTAAACAACAGCAAATAGAAACCAGCAACAACAAATCCTGAGCAGGGCAAAGAATCTAATTTCCAGAGTTACCACATTTTAAATTTATATTTTATATTATTTGTGTTTTATATGTCTAGTTTAGTGGTTAACAAATATTTCTAGACTTTCAAATAAAAAGTATGGCCCAAACACAGGAAAAAAAAAGTAATCAACAGAAATGTTCCCTGAAGAAGCTCAGGCACAGGACTTACTAAAGACTTTAAATCAAATTTTTTTTTTTTTTGCATCCCTGGGTGGGCATGATCTAAACCACCTACTTTAAAATACGTTCTCCTTCCTTCCTTCCTTCCTTCCTGCCTTCCTTCCTTCCTTCCTTCCGTCCTTCCTTCCTTCCGTCCTTCCTTTCTCTGTGGCCCAGGCTGCAATCTACTCGGCTCCCTGCTGCCCGCGCCGCGGACTACCTGGGACTGCCGGCGCGTGCCACCGCTGCCTGCTTTTTCTCCTTTGGCTGCGCAGCACGCGTTCGCCATCTTCGCCACGCTGGTCGCCAGCTCCTGACGCCGAGTGCTCTGTCCGCCTCAGCCTCCCGAGGTGCTGGGACTGCAGACGGAGTCTCGCTCACCCGGTGCTCGGTGTTGCCCGGGCTGGAGTGCGGTGGCGTGGTCTGGCCTCGCGGCAGCCTCCGCCTCCCAGCCGCCTGCCTTGGCCTACCAGGGTGCTGGGATTGCAGCCCCTGCCCGGCCGCCGCCCCGTCTGGGAGGTGGGGAGCGTCTCTGCCCGGCCACCCATCGTCTGGGAAGTGAGGAGCGCCTCTGCCCGGCCACCCCGTCTGGGAAGTGAGGAGCGCCTCTGCCCGGCCGCCCCGTCTGGGAAGTGAGGAGCGCCTCTGCCCGGCCACCCATCGTCTGGGAAGTGAGGAGCGCCTCTGCCCGGCCGCCCCGTCTCGGAAGCGAGGAGCGCCTCTGCCCGGCCGCCCCGTCCGGGAGGAAGCGAGGAGCGCCTCTGCCCGGCCACCCATCGTCTGGGAGGTGAGGAGCGCCTCTGCCCGGCCACCCATCGTCTGGGAGGTGAGGAGCGCCTCTGCCCGGCCAGCCGCCCGGTCTGGGAAGTGAGGAGCGCCTCTGCCCGGCCGGCCACCCACCGTCTGGGAAGTGAGGAGCGCCTCTGCCCGACCACCCATCGTCTGGGAAGTGAGGAGCACCTCTGCCCAGCCACCTATCGTCTGGGAAGAAGTGAGGAGCGTCTCTGCCTGGCCGCCCCGTCTGGGAGGTCTACCACGGAGGCCAGAAGCAATGTGGGGGCTGGACGTGGTGGCTCACGCCTGTGGTCCCGGCACTCTGGGGGGCGAGGTGGGTTGATTACTTCGGGCTAGGAGTTCGAGACCAGTCTGGCCAACTTGGCGAAACATGAAAAATACATCAGACAAACCAACCAACCAACTCAGTGACAACAAAACAGGTCTACCCTGGAGTCATACTCTAATTTTTTCTATTTTCCTCCCTTTCTGATCCTTTATCCCACTTTCTTTTTCTTCCTCTTCCTTCTCCCTCTTCTTTGTCAAATAGAGGATTGAGTTATTATCGCTGATCCGTATAAAGTCCCTCTCTCATTTATTTTAACTCCCACCCCCCATTTCTATTCCCCGACTTCCCATGTGCAACCTTCCTAATATGTTTGATACGCATCTTTTTGTATGTATTTTTAGAAAATGTTTATTGTTTTTGTGTGCAAAAAAAATTAAAAAAAAAAATAAAAAAAATAAAATAAAATATGTTCAAAGAACTATAGTAAAGTATGATAATGATGTCTCACCAAGTATAGAATATCAATAAAGAGATAGAGATTATTTAGAAAAAGAATAAAATCGAAATTTTGGATGTTAGAAATATAACTGAAATGAAACATTAATTAGAAGAGCTCAACAGAAGATTTGAGTAGGTAGAAGAAAGAATCAGCAAATGTGACGATCAACTGAAATTTTTCTGTCTGATGAACAGAAAGAAAAAGGAATAAAGAAAATGAGCAGAGCCTTAGAAACCTGTGGGACACAATCAAGCATGCCAACATATGCATACTGGGAGTTCCAAAAGGAGAGAAGAGAGAGAACTATGCAAAAGAATACTTGATAAAATACTGTCTGAAAACTTCCCAAATTTGATGAAGAGTCTGTAGCAGATACAATGACCTAGGAGCCTAAGAGTTTTTATTTATTTTATTTATTTATTTTTTTGAGATAGTGTCTCACTCTGTTGCCAGACTGGACTGCAGTGGCTCACTGCAACCTCTGCCTCCCAGGTTCAAGCAATTTTCCCACCTCAACCTCCTGAGTAGCTGGGACTACAGGCACACACCACCACACCTGGCTAATTTTTGTATGTTAGTAGAGTTGGGGTTCCACAAGTTGGCCAAGTAATACACCTACCTTGGCCCCCACAAAGTGCTGAAATTACAGGTATGAGCCACCGTGCCTGGCCATCAAAAAGCTTTTAGTTTGCAAGAGCCAGGGTTTGGAAGGAGAGACGTGCCCCCTCCATCATTTCTTTCCTTTTTTTTTTTTTCTTGAGACGAAGTCTTCTCTGTCACTCAGGCTGGAGTGAAATGGCACAATCTTGGTTTGCTGCAACCGCCGCCTCCTAGGTTCAAGCAATTCTCCTGTCTGAGCCTCCTGAGTAGCTGGGACTACAGGCACCCACCACCATGCCTGGCTGATTTTTGTATTTTTAGTAGAGACGTGGTTTCACCATGTTGGCCAGGCTGGTCTCAAACTCCTGACCTTAGGTGACCCACCCACCTCGGCCTCCCAAACTGCTGGGATTACAGGTGAGAGCCACTGTGCCCGGCCCCTTCATCATGTCAATTTAAGACATACCATTTACACATGGTATGAAGAAGCATGTCTGACGATGCCAAACGCTTCCAGCCTGACAGAAAAGGTATAAGACTTCTTTCTGGACTAGTTTGAAGGGCTCAGAGATAAATGGAGGAGCTAGTTGAAGAGAAAAATTAGAGTTGAGATCGAGACCACGGTGAAACCCCGTCTCTACTAAAAAAGACAAAAAATTAGCCGGGCGTGGTGGCGGGCGCCTGTAGTCCCAGCTACTCGGAGAGGCCGAGGCAGGAGAATGGCGTGAACCCGGGAGGCGGAGCTTGCAGTGAGCCGAGATTGCACCACTGCACTCCAGCCTGGGCGACAGAGCGAGACTCTGTCTCAAAAAAAAAAAAAAAAAAAAAAAAAAATTAGAGTTGAGATGTTACAATGGGACTTTGCACTCTACAACCCTTCTCTCAAGATAAAAATTCTCATTACATATGGATAGAAGACAGAAAACTCAGAGGCATGAGGATTCCTCAATCCATCTGGAGCTCTGGGAAGAATGCCCTCGGCCATTCTGGGTGGGGGTGGGAGGGTGGTCACAATAGAGACGAAGGGAAAGTGCAGTGTGTTTGGGTGAAGAGGATATGACAGAGGTGGCTTGCTCACTCATGCCCCACCACCCTCACCCCCCTCCACCAAATGTATTCCTCCATCCATGGGGCTGGAATATGTCTAAAAGTTATTTTCCATGTCTTAGCGGGACCCAGAATGAGTACATAACTGAGGATGGGTGTGTCCATCAGAGGGTCACCATGGTGTGAAATAATGAGACCTCAGAGTAGAGGTCATGGTAGAATAGTTTAGCAATGGATAGGATAAGAGATGTGGCTGAATGGTGGAGAATCAACATTGTGAGACAAAGAGAGAAAGACCACCCTGTCTCCAAGCAGTCCTGGAGCACCAAGCAGCAAAGAGGACAGATTATCTAAACTTGACCTTGACCACAGGGTCTGTACAAGCCACACCTCAGGAAAGCTGGTGAAGAGGGAGATAACACATGGAACAATGCTCCCCTGATGCTAGGATGATCTGTAACCCCCCTGGAATTTAGATTCGTTTGGGAAGAAAAGGAGGTAAAAAAAAGTGAAAGAAAAATAATCTTTTTTTTTTGTTGTTTGTTTGTTTGGTTTTTTTTTGAGACAGAGACTTGCTTTGTTGCCCAGGCCCGGAGTGCAGTGGCATGATCTCGGCTCACTGCAACCTCCACTTCCCAGGTTCAAGCGATCCTCCTGCCTCAGCCTCCTGAGTAGCTGGGATTACAGGCATGTGCCACTACTCCTGGCTAATTTTTGTAATTTTTTTTTTTTTTTTTAAGTAGAGACTGGGTTTCGCCATATCGGCCAGGCTGATCTCAAACTCCTGACCTCAAGTCATCCTCCCACCTCAGCCTCCCAAAGTGTTGGGATTACATGCGTGAGCCACCATTCCCAGCCAGGAAGAGAATCTTAAAAGATGACATCTTTAAGATGGAAGTGACTTGAGTCCCTGAAATGGATACGAGTAAGTTTTCTGCTATCAGAGACCATGGGATCTTGAGAGCTGAATTTAATTTTAGCCATAGACAAGGAAAATTGTATCTTTGCACATCTAGACTGTTGTACTGTGAAAATGTATTTCTACTGTACCTGTTTAGGTTATCTCTCATTTCATTCAAAATTGCACTTATTTTGTATCATATATGCATTTAATTGTGTACCTTAGATATTCCACAAAAAGAAAGAGAAATATTCTTTGAATAGTATGGGAGAGCCTACCCACTATTCCTTCCAGGAAGCACGTGAATAAGCCATTCCTTAGCTCGGCTCAGTACCCGAGGGCTTCTCATAGAGCGAAAATCTCACCAAACTGAGCACAATTCTATTTCTAAAGACACTTAATTTTTACAACCCCAACTGCATGTCAGTTATTTCATTCAGTGCTCCACTCAAGAGACAACAGTCTGTTCCAACAATGGAGCAACACCTGTCCCTGTAGAATTTCCTGAGAGAGTCTTCCTGAGGATTGTCAAAGAGAATTGGACTGTGTGCTTTTCTCTGTAAGTGCTAACATTTAAATCTAACCCTAAGGTAAGATAAGACTTCAAATTTTTGGCTGAGTATCTAGAGAACAGCTTGAGACATACCGCCTTTAAAGAGCTGGCAGTGGCTTTATGTTTGTGGGTTAGTTTTTCTTTAATAACTTCACAGATCAAGTTAAATTAATGTTTACTTTTCTCAAAATGTTGGGATGGTCTCCCCAAATTAAGTACAAAGGTGGTAGTTTAATGTATTCTTTCAACAAAGTACTAACGTTTGAGGAAAAAACATGGCCTTGTGAATTTAGTTTCATATATACTGGGGTCTCTCAAAGATGAACAAACATTTGGAGCCAACTGGAACTGGATGCTGAGTTAAAGCATTCAGCCAGCTACACACAGTTGCCAAGGCCTTGGGCAATGATCCTGAAATGGGAGCCATGGCAGGTGGGGCCCTGTTTCTAAGTCTCAACAGACTCTAGAGTATATCTGGGCATTTTTCCCTCTTATTGGTCAGAGTCAAAAAGGGGAATTCGGTAGTATTGACATGCTTTTATTATTATTATTATTATTATTATTTAGGAACTGCCTTTGTTTAAAACTGAATTTTTATTTTTTACAAAGTAAGCACATGTATATAGTTTTATTTTATTTATTTATCTATTTTATTTTATTTTTTATTTTATTATTTTGGTTTTGAGATGGAGTCTCGCTGTGTTGCCCAGGCTGGAGCACAGTGGTGCCATCTTGGCTCACTGCAACCTCCGCCTCCCGGGTTTAAGCGATTGTCCTGCCTCAGCCTCCCAAGTAGCTGGGATTACAGGTGCCCGGCACCACGCCCGGCTATTTTTTTTTGTATTTTTAGCAGAGACGGGGTTTCGCCATGTTGGCCAGGCTGATCTCGAACGCCTGACCTCAAGTGATCCGCCTGCCTTGGCCTCCCAAAGTGCTGGGATTACAGGCATGAGCCACCGTGCCTGGCCTTTTTTATTTTTTAAATTGAGACAGGGTCTCACTCTGTCACCCAGGCTGGACTGCAGTGGCGCCATCACAGCTTACTGTACCCTCGACTTCCTGGGCTCAGGTGATCCTCCCACCTCAGCCTCCTGAATAGCTGGGACTAGGCGTGTGCCACTAGACTCGGCTATACATAGTTTTAAAACTACAATAATATACTGGACTTGATCATCTCATAATTCTTGCTTCTATGAGGTAAAAACATTCAACATTTTCAAATGTTTTCAAAAATAGTGAAAAGTAGCTAGTGATTTTTCTGGTATTTTTCTTTCTCTTTTCTTTTTTTTGGGGGGGGGCGGTGGTGGTGGTGATGGAGTCTCACTCTGTCACCCAGGCTGTAGAGCAGTGGCACCGTCTCGGCTAACTGCAACATTTGCCTCCCGGGTTCAAGCGATTCTCCTTCCTCAGCCTCCTGAGTAGCGGGGACTGCAGGCATGCACCAACACAGCTGGCTAATTTTTGTATTTTTAGTACAGATGGGGTTTCACCATGCTGGCCAGGCTGGTCTTGAACTCCTGACCTTGTGATCCGCCTGCCTTGGCCTCCCAAAGTGCTGGGATTACAGGCGTGAGCCACTGTGCCTGGCTAGGATTCAGCATTGTTATACACACAAGTTTTTTTTTTTTTTTTTCTTTCCTTTTCTTTTTTTTTGAGACAAGGTCTCATTCTGTCACCAAGGCTAGAGTGTAATCGGGTGATCACAACTCACTGCAGCCTCGACGTCCTGGACTCAAGCAATCCTCCAACCACAGCTTCCTGAATAGCTGGGACTATAGGCGCATGCCACCATACCTGGCTATTTTTCTTTTTTTTTGGTAGAAACGGAGTCTCACTATATTGTCTAGGCTGGTCTTGAATTCTTGAATTCAAGCAATCCTCCCACTAGGCCTCCCAAAGTGCTGGGATTACAGGTGTGAGCCACCATGCCCAGCCCCACACATAAGTATTTTTGGTCTGAATCACCTTGGCTTGAATTCATCAAATATAAGTTTTGAACACTTCTTGTGTGCATCTTACATCCTTTTGGCCCCACCTCTTACTCTAGGCACTGCTTTGGTAATTAGTTCTCATAGGTTTAGACTAGCTGCGTGCAGTCTTATTCTGATAGTGCCTTATCTTAGCCTCCGGTTCCTGTCCTAGAGCTTCTCTAACACTGAGTGGTGGTATCCACAGAATTTCTGGACACTCATGCAGGGCAAACAAGAAGTTTAAGGGAGTTAATATTCACGAGGTCATCTCTGACCAGTTGGGGATGGGAGCCAATGAACAAATGCTTCCATCTTTTGTACCTGGCAAACAGTTCTGAGATGCATCTCAGGAGGTTTCACCCGCTTGCTCCTCAATCCTGCTCATTGGGACCACTTCCCAAATAACTACCTGCACCCAGACTTTGTTTTGGGTCCAAGTCTCAGGCAAACCAGGGGTGAGACAGTATCAGAAATGACACTAGAAAGCAAGCTGTCATCATGGAATTTAGAGCTGGGTCACTCACTGGTCAGATGGCAATAAAAATCCCATTGCAGGTAGTATGTGGATGGTGATAAATCCTGGCACGTGATTGCATAAAAATTACTAAAACTCATTTATGGTAAATTGGGATGAGATATCAGTGGAAGGAGAAGCACTAAGTTACATGGTTGTTACTCACTTGAAGGTACAGGAACAGTGAGAATTATAAAGACTGTGAAGTTGTGTGGCTTTTATGGATTGCTTTGGAGACCTTCAGAAAAGGATAACACAGGTGTGGGATAGAAGGCCTCCATGGTAGAATTTAAGGAGACCAATCTTCTGTAGTTTCAGGGAAGACTGCTGAATATTAGGACTAGGATTTAACTGTAAGGGAGGCAGAATTGTAACTTTGGCAATTCTGCCATCAGCTTTGGCAGGTCTCTCATGTCAAAGTCGGGATTCTGATAGGCAATGAGTGCAACCCTGAGATCTAGGATAGGAATATTTGGGTGCCCAAGCCTGAAAATCTTGAATCTTTCAAATCCTCTTAAACTTTTGGGATGGCAAAAAAAAAAAAAAAAAAAAAATCTTTCTCATTGCTAAGGAGAAGAGCCTCCACTTGCTTGGAGACTATGTTTTGAGCTTGCCTGAGGCAGGTGCCTCTATTCTCAAGAGCCACCCCTGCTACTTCTCATTGCCTGTGGGTCAGTAACAAAGGTCAGGTGTCAGCACAGCTCAAACAGAGATGCAGAGTTCTTGCTCCAGGAGAAAAATATGCACTGGAGGAATCGCTCGATCTGATTAATATGTATGAGCAGGGACTAGGGGAATATGAGGGAGTAAATCTTGAGGGAATTGGGCCATGGAGAGCAGAATATAAGTCTGGATAGGGTAGGGTTTACCAGGAACTTATAAACTTGGGGATTCAATGTTATATGAAGGACATGTAAGGTCATCTTTTTTTTTTTTTTTTTTTTTTTGAGACGGAGCCTCTCTCTGTTGCCCAGGCTGGAGTGCAGTGGTACAATCTCAGCTCATGCAAACTCCCCTCCTAGGTTCAAGTGATTATCCTGCCTCAGCCTCCCAAGTAGCTGGGAGTACAGGCACATGCCACCATGCCTGACTAACTTTTGTGTTTTTTAGTGAAGACTGGGTTTCACCATGTTGGCCAGGCTGGTATTGAACTTCTGACCTCAGGCTGGTATTGAACTCCTGCCCACTTCAGCCTCCCAAAGTGCTGGGATTACAGCCGTGAGCCACCGGGCCTGGCAAAGGACATGTAAGGCCATCTAAATAATCCGTTTGATTCCCTGAACCAAAGCTGGATATAATAATGAACTGAAGGACCAATGAAGATTTGGTGAAGACACCGAACTGCCTTGGCATGACACTGAGTGGATCTTCAGAAGATTAGGGAAAAAGCTGAACATTCATCCTCTGATTATGTTGCCCTGAGGGCTCTGAGAAGATTCCCTTCATTAAGACAGTAAGGAATTCATCAGTTACAGGAGACCTGTCTTTGAGAAACTCAATGGTGGTCCTCTTCTGTAGACCATATTGCCATGGAATTGTATCTTATAATATCAATGGGGATGATGGTATTCCAGAATGGTAGAGGTCAGATGTTGGTACTTAGCTATCAGGAGGAAAAAGAGAACTTAACCATCAAAAGAAAGCCAGACTAGAGTGGCAAACAGGTCACCATAGCTTTCAGATTTCTCTAGTGATAGCCTAATAAATCATAGTTTTCTTAGGAATTAGAAAGATAGCTAATTAGGATGTAACTCATGTGCTAATCTAAACAAAGAATTGAAAGCTGTTAAGTAGAAGGCTAATTTTAGGCACTGCAGAAGAAAACTATGGTCCATCACCCTGTTGCTAGATTTAAGTAATTCAGAGATCCAGATCCCTTTGTTTGAAGGGGAGAACAAGTCTTTCTGTGGAAGGACTTTATAACACAAGTGGATAGGTAAATATTTCCCTTTCTCCTTTTGTGGAGAGACCTGTAGACATTTTTCAGAGTAACTACACTGGGAAAAAGAGAAGACTCAGATTCAAAGATTTTTAGATAAGAGATTTAGGTGGACACTGATACCAGGAAACCCCAAACTCTGTCATGTACCTGCAGATAGTGTGTGTGCTTTTAGGGACCATGTGTTAAATGGACTTCTGGCCCAAATCTATCTCATAGTGGGTCCAATGGGTCTGTGAACCAATCTTGTTATTTCTCAGTTCCTGAGGGCATTAGAGATATACTTAGCACTAGAAGAATCCTCATAGTTGTTCCCTAATCAGTAGAGTTTGCGGCATTAGAACTTTAAAAAGGCCAAGTGGAAGCTTCTGAAACTATTCCTCCCCACTGTTCTGCCCCATCAGACAAGATTATAAATCAGAAGCATAGTACATGGCAGAAGGAATTGCAGAGATTGACACCATTATGAAAGACCTAAAAGATACAGTTGTTATGGTTACCATCATTTCCTGCTTTCATTTTACCTGCATGGTTCCTGCAAAATCTGGATGGATCATGGCAGAGTGTAGACTTCCATAGACTTAACTGGGTATTAATCCCAACTATACCTGCTCTCTTGTATATGGTATCTTTACTGACTCAGATCAACCCAACCTCTAGCACTTGATAAGCAGCTATTGATCTAGTGAATTCATACTTCTCAATCTCCTTAAAAGGAAAGATCAAAAGTAATTCATCTTCATGGGAAGAACAGCAGCACACATTCATGTCCTTGCCCCAGGACTATGTAAATGCTTCTGCTTTCTACTATAGGGGCTTCAGTCATGTTGACAATCATCCGATCACCATATGGCATCTTGCTAAATGGACCTGATGAACAAAGAGTGGCAAATACCAATGCCCTAGTAGAATCATGTGTGCCAGAGAGTGGGAGATAAATCTCATGAATATTCAGGGACTTGCTACATTGATGAAGTTTGTAGGGATCCAGTGGTCTGGGACATGCCAGGTCATCCCTTCCAAGATAAAAAATGAGATGTTGCACCTCACACCTGCTGCCACTAAGAATGAGGCACAGTGCTTGTCTCCCTAGCAGCTTTGCCCTTTGGTGACAGGAGATATATGTATTTTTAAAATTATCTCAGTGGCCCTCTGGCTTTCAAAGCAAGCTTTGCATTGGTAGTAGTTTGTCCTGAGTCTATCATTTTCTTTTTTCAAGGCTTTTGATTCTCTTAATAGCAGTAAGGCCATTCCACAATTTTCAGTCATAACTGCTCCCATACTTTTTAAGTACCACAGCCATTGCATATCCCATTGCCTCACCTTCTAGCTCCACCTAATATCAATTAATTTCAGGTGAAAGACAGTACTTCTGCTATCATTGCATGTCAGGAACTTCCACCCCACTTACCACTAATACTGGAAACCCTATTGCTTTCAGATCTCTGAGTAATCTAGCACCAAAATCTCATCCTAAGGGTCTTCTCTCAAGGGTCACCCCTTGATACCAACTGTCTGATAGGCAGGATTCTAAGATGATCCCCAATGACTCTTGCTTTTTTATAATACTCTTCCCTCCAAGTGTGAGGGTGAATGTTACATTATATGGCCAAAGGGATTTTGCTAAGATGATTAAAATTCCAAGTCAGTGGAGCTTAAGTTAGGGTGATTATCCAGGTTGTCCTGAACTGATCACGTGAGTCATTTAAATCTGGGTCTAGGGGTCAGACGCCGAGAGGTAAGGAAGATTTTTTTTTTTTTTTTGAGACAGAGTTTTGCTCTTGTTGCCCAGACTGGAGTGCAATGGTGCAATCTCTGCTCACTGCAACCTCTGCCTCCTAGGTTCAAGTGATCCTCCTGCCTCAGTCTCCTGGGTAGCTGGGATTACAGGCATCTGCCACCATGCATGGCTAATTTTTTGTATTTCTTTTTGGTAGAGACAGAGTTTCACCATGTTGGCCAGACTGGTCTCGAACTCCTGACCTCAGTTGATCCACCCACTTTGGCCTCCCAAAGTGCGGGATTACAGGCATGAGCCACCATGCCTGGCCGGGGTAAGAGAGATTTGAAGCATAAGAATGATTCAATGTGCCATTGCTGGCTGTGAAGATGGAGGAGGTCATGTGATAAAGAATGCAGGTAGCCTCTGGGAGCTGAGAACAGGCCCCAGCTGACAGCCAGCAAGGAAATGGGAACCTCTACCCTACAACTGCAAGGAATTGAATTCTGCCCAAACCAGGTGAGCTCGGAAGAGGATTCTGAACTCCTGATGAGAACACAACTCAGCCTACACCTTGGTTACAGTCTTATGTGAACCTGAGCTATAAACCCAACTGTACTGGGGTAGACTGACCTACAGAATTGTGACCTAATAAACAGGGATTGTTTTCTGCAACAAAGTTTGTGGTAATTTGTTACACAGCAATAAGAAAACGAATACATTCTGAGCTTTTGTTGCTTAGAAAGCAGTGCCTGAGGCCAAGGCTTATGTGCTACAACTTTATTAGGGAGTGCAATTCCCTAGTAGGGATCAGGAATAAGGGAAAAAGTAGAGTGAGGCAGGGAAGGAGGGAAATGCAATTGGAGGATAGCTATTAAGAACAACTGATCCCTTGATCTTGGGGAACTGTTATTGAAAGGGATATATATGATTGCTTCTCAGGACAGTCCTCTGATGTGTTAAAGGGAGAATTATCTGTTGGCTCCTGTTTCCCTTTGGCCAAAGAATCTTTCTAGCGGGTGTTAATCCTCCTGCACTCCCTGAATGTACATATGCAGACATACCCAGCATCAACAGGAAAGCTGCAGAACAGGACGTCAGAGGTGTGCATGAAGTGAGGTGCTATTGGCACACACTGAGTGAAGTTGGTTGAAATTTACACAGAGTTGGCTGCCACAACATGGGCTGAGCTGGAACAAGAGGTCAGAGGCCACAGAGAAAGGTAAGGCTGAGAGGATCTGAAGTGGCAAATAATAGGTGACTCTTATGTTGGAATGGTCTCTTGCTGTTCCTTTTTCCTGTGGAGAAAGCTGAAGAAGTGGTTAAAATTTTATTATATTTTGCCTTGACCTAATACTTTGACAGAGATCATCAACTGCAGTTGCAAAATCCATCATGATATTTGCTGTAAACAGGATATCTAATTCAGCTGGAGCATCTCCATAATGATTGTTCTAGGCCTCTCTGGGGATCTTCAATGTCCCAGGGCAAACTCTTCACTGTCAACTCTTTTCTGAGTGAGTGTGATAGTTTTCTTTTGGAATTTTTATTTTTTCCAAACCTGGTTTCATGATTTTTAAATTTTCTGTAGTGTTTGATTTGGAGTGTCTAAAGAGTTAGATACAACCTTTGATCTACAAGGCATTCTCCAAGAGTAAACATAGATTTGTAATAACCCTTTTGAAGTTCAAATTATGTGGTTTTTGCCTGTGCTTTCTTTGAAGAGTCTCCATTTCCCCCTTAATCTCTGTGCCCAGCAAAGGGATAAACTTTCTTCTTGTGGTTGTTATTATCATAGAGAATAAATTTTCCAGATGTTGCTCTGCAGATTTCCCCTCGTTTTCTTGGCTAGAACAGTATCACCTTTTTACTCTTAGCTGCAAGAGAGGCTGTGAATGGCAGTATCTAACATTTTCACAGCCTCTTATGGGAGGCAGATTTGGTGAAGAAGAGGAAAGGAATGGTTTTAGGAAAGGAATGGTTGTAGGAAGGCAACCCAGCAATTTCCCTTCCTGCCTCGTTAATTTCAATCAGTCCCGTCTCCCTGAGACTTTACCCTAGTTACCTTGACTAAGACTAGAGAGAGTGGGTCTTCTCAACCATACATTTACAGACCAATTACAGGACAGGTGATTTCTATTCGTGGTACATCTCATCTGTTATGTGTTGATTCCTACTAGGGTCACTCTCAGAGGGTGATGTTACTGTCAAGTTCAGGGAGTACCTTTTTCTCCCCTAAACATTGATTAAGATAGGGGTCAAAAGGCTGGGCACAGTTGCTCATGCCTGTAATCCCAGCACTTTGGGAGGCCGAGGCAGGCGGATCACCTGAGGTCAGTAGTTCGAGACCAGCCTGGCTAACATGGTGAAATCCCGTTTGTACTAAAAACACAAAAAATTAGCCAGGCGTAGTGGCATGCGCCTGTAATCCCAGCTACTTGGGAGGCTGAGGCAGGAGAATCGCTTGAACCCGAGAGGTGGAGGTTGCAGTGAGCCAAATCACGCCATTGCACTCCAGCTTGGGTAACAAGAGCGAAACTCCATCTCAAAAAAAAAAAAAAAAAAAAAAGGGTGGGCGCGGTGGCTCACGCTTGTAATCCCAGCACTTTGGGAGGCTGAGGCAGGCAGATCACAAGGTCAGGAGATCGAGACCACGGTGAAACCCCATCTCTACTAAAAATACAAAAAAATTAGCTGGGCGTGGTGGCGGGCTCCTGTAGTCCCAGCTACTCAGAGAGGCTGAGGCAGGAGAATGGCGTGAACCCGGGAGGCGGAGCTTGCAGTGAGCCGAGATTGTGCCACTGCACTCCAGCCTGGGCGACAGAGCGAGACTCCGTCTCAAAAAAAAAAAAAAAAAAAAAGATAGGGGTCACAAATCTGACCTCGACAATTTTAAAACAGCTCTGAGTTTGAGTTTTTATTGTGTTTTGAGTTTGAACCCCCTACAGCCACTTTACATATTTGTTACTTGTTTGACTCAAGAAGCATGTGAACTTGCAACTTCTGGGAAAGAAATCAGCTGCAAATTTACTGGGTAAATTGCATATAAGGGAATACAGATTAATATTCCAGTATAGAGAAATTTACTCCTTAAAGCACCAAACATTTCTAATTTTAATTTTCTTGAAAACATATCTTTCCCCTTTTGTTTCTCCTCTGCATGGTAAGGTTTTACAAGAATATTTAAGTCAGACATTTCCATTGTGGTTTTTTGCTTCTTCCTTCTGTCCTTGCATCTATAGTTTCTTCTTTCAATTTGCTGCATCATCCGCTTTGGCTTTAGAAAAAGGATCACTGAGCTTGAAGGAATTTTGTCTAAAATAAAAGTAAGTGGTATCTGACTTGTGGATTCCTTTGTTTCCCAACAGTGTCTGCCTAGGACACCTGCTAAGTGACCTATGTTTGTATTTGATCTCACCACTATCTAGAAGAGACTCTCTTTGGAAAGACCCAAGGAAGAGGGAAAGCTTTGAGAACTTTGAATCAGCAGCCTCTATTTCTGATTTTAATACCTTATTTGATGAAGGCCTAGAGAAACTTTGTCACACAGGCAGTTAGTGGAGAGGTGGGAGGGAACTCAGGTCTTTGGTTTATTCCATGCAGGTGAAGATAAACCTCTTTGGATAGCCTTCCCTGTTTCTCCCACATCAAGTGCAAGACCCATGGGAAAAAGGCAGGATTTTGTCTTGTTCACAGCCATATTCACAGTACCCTAAATTCACATATCAGGTACTCAAGAATTTGTATTTTCCAGGTTCCTGTCTTTTTGGTGTATTCTTACTCTCACTATGTTCTTCTAAATTGGGTTTTGTTGTGAGGGCATACTTGTGAGGAGCAAAGGACTATGAAAATTAAAGGCTTTGCAAGTGAATATCTTTGTATGTTATTACTGCATCAGGACAGAATTCAAGGAGCAGAATATGGGAGTGTTGATCTGAACCTGAACAAACCTGGAGAATCATACTATGGAGGAGAAGAAGGGACAAGAAAAGGAGAACACTAGGGCACGATGATGTCTTGGTGGGACAGGGGCGTCAAGGCATTTTTTGTAGAGCAACCCCAATAAGAAAATACTTTCTCGTTGGGGATGGGGTAGGGTGAGAACATTCTCTCTACTCTTTATCTTTCCCTGTGGAAGAACTTCAGTTAGAGTTATACTCTTGGCCTCTCTGCATCCCTGGAAGGAAAAACTGAGCATGCTCTATACAGCCTCTTCTTTTCTCTCTTAAGGACCCTCTTGCCTATTCTGCTCTCTGTTGTGTTTTAAGGGGCCTGCCCTTGAGGAACAGGCATGTGGTGGGCTTTGTCTTAAGTCAGAGGTAAAGCCATACAAGCCTGCTGTGGCCATTCATCAAAGCCATGTTCTACTATGCATGCTCTTACTGGTAACCAAATTGATGTTCTGATCTCCATCTGTCTGATTTCTATGTCTGTTTCTCAGGTGGTTCCAAACTTGCCAACCAACTTAGAAGTTTTTCTTTTTTTGAGATGGAATCTCATTCTGTCATCCAGGCTGGAGTGCAGTGGCACAATCTCAGCTCACTGCAACCTCCGCCTCCTGGGTTCAAGCCATTCTCCTGCCTCAGCCTCCAGAGTAGCTGGGACTACAGGCGCCTGCCACCACACCTGGCTGATATTTGTATTTTTAGTAGAGATGGGTTTTCACCATGTTGGCCAGGCTGGTCTCGAACTCCTGACCTCAGGTGATCTGCATGCCTGGGCCTCCCAAAGTGCTGGGATTACAGAAGTGAGCCACCGTGCCCGGCAGAATTTCTTAAAATCCCTTAAAACCTTTCAGTGTATGTTTTGGCTATCCTCCTTGTTGTTTTCTGAGACGCTGGAATTTCTTGTTAAGACAGAATTATGGTAATTATTATCATTTATTGAGAACAGGTCAGGGACCATGCTAAACATTTTATGAATATTATGTTGTTGAATCATTTCAGCAATCCTAAGAAGTAGATACTATTATCATCCCATTTTATAGATAAAGAAGCAATTTTAGAAGGTTAAGAATTTTTCCACATTCAGCATGGTTAGTAAGCGGTGGAACCAGGTTTTGAGCCCACTGTTTTCTGATTCTTCTGTTCTTAGCTACCAGCCTATAATGTCTCCCATAGCTATTCAAGTAAAGAACTGTGAAAAGAGAAAAATGTTTTGGAAGAAGGAAAGAAAGCTCTGCAAAAGACAATGTGGGCTAAGATAGAGTATTCTCAGGCAAGAAAGATTGTCTTCTAGAACCCACTGGTCCAATTTGGTCCATTTGTATGAATGTACTCTTTGCACTTATTTCAAGGATGAGTATTCTGTGAAAGAAAACTTTGGGCTCATGTTCACTCCAGGGAATGGTTTAGGTTTCAGGGTGGTTTCTTTTGTGTTTCCATGTATCGTGTATCCCCCTGACCCTCTTTTTTTCCTCTTTCCATTTTTTTGCCCCCATAATCTTTTGTCTGGTGTTGGCCCTCAATAAGCAACCCTGGCTAATTCATGCTAGTTCTCTGTGCCTTTGGACACTTTGTAAAACCTTACTGTGGCAAAGTTTCTCCATTTGAAAAATGCAGGAGGATTGTTAATACTGATTTCCTTATCTTAGCATGAATTAAGATTAATTATATACATTTTGCAGCATACTTTGAAAGTATGTGATTAGGTGCCAAAATTTGTGTTTGTACAGATTAAAGTATTTTTGTAGCACATACCCATTTAAATTTAAGGGGTATTTTTATTTTTCTAATGGCTTCTTTAAAATATTTTAAAATCAGTTGCATAATTCTGACAAGGGGGATCTTCTGAATGAATCTCAATTCTAATTTCCCTTTCCCATGATTGTAAAATGTGAGACATTTGTAATAATCTTTGCTGAGTCAGTTTTCTTGGGAGAGGGATTTGTTTCATCATTTCAAACCATCCTAACAAAACTCCAGCCCATTCACATGCAGTAACTTGCAAACTAGGGTCGTTGCCCAGGGAGCGGGGAGGGATCACAGACACAGGCAGGAAGAGAAGGGTTATGGTGTTGGAAAATGCTACCTGGAGGTTGCCAAAGATGGACCAGGTGGGAAAACTGCACAGCAATTCACATAGCTTGAGCAAATCCAGCAGGCAGTAGAAACAATAAAAAAGGAGGAATCCTCTCCAGGGACAGGATAAAGGATGGGTAAAAGCAAAGCTGGGAGGATTGGTTAATAAAGATGCAAACTTCCATCTGGATTCACGTTTTCCTGCTTTGTTCAATAAAGTAAGTATTAAGCCTCTGATGAGTGTGGAGAGGTGGAGAGGCTCAACAGAAAGCAATGAGTCACTCCTGGGAGCTGTGGGGAAGGTCATCTTTGAGACAGTAGGAACCTGGGAGGGGCAATCTCATGATCCTGTAGAGAATTGCAACAAGTTTTGCCACTGCCCTGCATCTCCCCAACCCTTGGGTTTCTATGGTATTGCTCTGTATTCCAGCTAGTGTCACCAAATGATTAGCCTGGTTCTTTGTTAGCCTTTATCCTAACCTTCAAGTCTGCTAAAGTGAAGATTTGTTTAAGGCTAGAAGCAAAGACACAAAATTTCTCTAGACTTCCCAAATACCATTTAACTTTTCTAAAATATTTGAATGTGACTGAGTAGTTGCACAGCAACTAAAAGCTTCCCATCACAACCCCCACCTCGTCTCCCTTCCATTCTCCCTATATCCAGTAATTTAACTCCCTGGGTAAGAACTTACTGAGATTTATTTTCACAAAGTCATAGCATTTAGCCGGTAATTAGTTCTAGCTTTTTGAGCATCTGCTAATATGTGGTGGGAGATCTTAAATTGAACAGACTCAGTTTTAATGAATGTCAAATAGGAACTAATCTGTCATGATTACATTATTTATTTTCTAGGAGGGACAGCAATTTGTCATGTAGAGTAAGTACATCCCTCTCTATCAAGAGAGGGAAATAGATGAGCAGGCTTTTTTTTTTTACATTCTCAATAAACAAAGTGACGTTGGGCTTTGGATCTTTTCTTTTCCCTCTTCTATTTTTTTTTTTTTTGTCATCTCAATTTGCCTAAATTTAACTAAGTTGCCCTTCAAAATTATTTTTTTAATCAAAACGTAAGTAGGAATTTAAAAATTAATGAGAAAACAAATTGTGTGGTTCTGAATAAAAATGAGAAAGAGCTGAATGTGGAGGGGTTAGCAGGGCTGTTTAATTGACCCCCGTAGGCAAGTGCTGTTGATAGAAATACAACATGAGACACATATAGAATTTTAAATTATATAGTAGCTGCGTTAAAGAAGTAAATGAAATAGGTGAACTTGACTTGAATAATATATTTTATTTAACTCAATATATCTAAAATATTATTTCAACATGTGATCAATATAAAATTATTAATAAGGTATTTTACATTGCTTTTGTACTGTCTTCGAAATTTGATGTGTATCTTCCATGTACAATGTAATCTTAATTCATGCTAGCTACATTTCAGATCTCAACATTCACAAGTTGCTCGTGATCCCCATATTGGATCCCTAATTCTGGGAAACTATCAAATTCCCTTTATGGTGGTATTTCACTGGATTTGCTTTGGAACTCAGAGCCTGGATCTCTTATGAAAAGCCAGGCTTTGCTTGTGTATTTTAAAAGCAAACTGTTGGTTTCCTTCTTAACTTTAATCTTCATTTCCTCTTGGCTCAGCACACTTGAAATAATATTCTAGAAACCCATACTGGGTGAAAGGGGTTAGGGGAAACTGGATTGTGTCAGGGAAAGGTTCAAAGCCAGGCTCCCTAAGTGGATGCCTCTTTGTTTAGACTGGACATTTCTTTCTCATGTGGGAGGTCCTCCAGCTGGTCTACTGTAGAAAAAAAATGTTTATAATG
Source organism: Symphalangus syndactylus (assembly GCF_028878055.3). Taxonomy (NCBI): domain Eukaryota; kingdom Metazoa; phylum Chordata; class Mammalia; order Primates; family Hylobatidae; genus Symphalangus; species Symphalangus syndactylus. Next base: position 65,583,866 of record NC_072424.2, read on the forward strand.
TAACAAAGTCTAAGCTTTAGTTCCTAGTCTGAGCACAATAATTCACATTACATAGTTAATAGAAAAATAACACTTTCACACTTGATTCTTCAAGAGCAGTATTCTTTTCTCACATGAAGTTGCACTTTACTGGTAGTGACGATGGTATGGAATGAAGGCTCCTCGTCCCGTGAGAGTTGGTGGAGTGACCTAACACGAGTTAGACCACAGGGTCTTCACTGCACCCAGTTTTCCAGAATTCAGGAAAGTGGGGGAATCCTTGACTCTCTGGCTCCATTCCCTTTTCTGAACTTTAACTTCTAGGCAGAGAGCCCTAAATCTTTCTTCCTTTACCCCCACCCTCATCAGGTACAGGATGCTTGTTCCAAATTCTTGAGCACCTGTTGATCACCTAGAGTGTAATTTCCGCAGCTTGGCACACAGCTGTGCTGTAGGTGAGTGAGTCCTTTGCTTAAAGTCCAAAGATCTAATTTCTGTTTTTTTTTTTTTTTGAGACAGAGTTTCACTCTTGTTGACCAGGCTGGAGTGCAATGGCACGGTCTCAGCTCACTGCAACCTCTGCCTCCCAGGTTCAAGCGATTTTCCTGCCTCAGCCTCCTGAGTAGCTGGGATTATAATTATGGGTGCCCGCCACCACACCCGGCTAATTTTTTTTTTTTTGTATTTTTAGTAGAGACGGGGTTTCACCATGTTGGCCAGGCTGGTCTCGAACTCCTGACCTCAGGTGATCTGCCCGCCTCGGCCTCCCAAAGTGCTGGGTGGCAAAGTGAACCATCCGAGCCCGGCCTAAGCTTTTGTTTCTATATTTGCAGAGTGGTAGGAATGCTTATCTCACAGGGCTGTTGGAAGGATTAAATGAGGTGATGCGTGTGAAAGCATTTTAGAATCTGTAAAACTATACACACTTCAGTTGTTAATAGTGTTGTGGCAAGGTTCCAAGATACATTCCTGCTGAATTCCCTGGCCATTCCAACTCTTTTTTAAGCTCGTGGAGGTGCTTAACCCCACCCTATCCTGAATCTCAGCTCTGCCAGATTTGTTCACTCCTTTTCCAATTGTCTGGTCCCATAATCCTTATTAAGTGGACAGTGGGCCACGTGATCACACACCTGTCCACACTGAGGGCCGGGGCAGACACTTAACCCAAGCTGGGCCATGTAAATTTTTCCTATCTAGGTATGGAAATTGGGACCAAAGGAGTTTATTAATCACTTAAGTTGTCCAGTTTGGGCAACATAGTGAGACCGCGTCTCTATAAAAATAAAAAATTAGCCAGATATGGTGTTTTAAGGGGCCTGCCCTTTGCAAGTGAATATCTTTGTATGTTATTACTGCATCAGGACAGAATTCAAGGAGCAGAATATGGGAGTGTTGATCTGAACCTGAACAAACCTGGAGAATCATACTATGGAGGAGAAGAAGGGACAAGAAAAGGAGAACACTAGGGCACGAAGAAGCACAGGGCACGCCTGTAGTTCCAGCTACTCAGGAGGCTGAGGTGAAAGGATTGCTTGAGCCCAGAAGGTCGAGGCTGCAGTGAGGATTGTGCCACTGTACTCCAGCCTGGACAACAGAGCAAGGCCCTGTCTCAAATAAAACAAAAACAAAAACAGAAACTTGAATTTGAATGGTTTAGAATTTCAGTTCTCAAAATGTAGTCCATGGGCCCCTGGGGACCCCGAGACTCTTTCATGGGGTCCAAGAAGTTAAAACCATTTTGATAACAATGCTAAGAGGATATTTGCCTTTTTTTTTTTTTTTAAAGATGGAGGCTCACTCTGTCACTCTGTCATCGTGGCTCACTGCAACCTCTGACTTCTGGGTTCAAGCAATTCTCCTGTCTCAGCCTCCCAAGTAGCTGGGATTACAGGCACATGCCACCACGCCTGGCTAATTTTTGTATTTTTAGTAGAGACAGGGTTACACCATGTTGGCCAGGCTGGTCTCGAATGCCTGACCTTGTGATCCACCCACCTTGGCCTCCCAAAGTGCTGGGATTACAGGTGTGAGTCATTGCGCCTGGCTGCCTTTTTTTTTTTTAAGTGTGGTTTTTCACATATGGAATAACAGCAGTGATGGGGAATACTGCTGGCATCTTAGCATGAATCAAGGCAATAGCACTTACTGTGGTTGTTACATTCCTCACTACCATGCACTCACAGTAAGAAAAAATAAGGAAAAAATAAAAGCAAAAGCCAGTGTTACTTAATAATGTCCTTGATGAAACAGTAAAAATAATTAATTTCATTAAAACTTGACTTTTGGGTACATGTCTTTTTCACATTCTGTGTGATGAAATGGAAAAAATGCATACATCATATCTACTGCATGCTGAAGTAGGCAATTGTCTGGGAAAACCACTTAAGTGATTGCTTGAGTTGTCAGCTAAAACTAATGGCTTTTTTTTCCAAGGAGTACCATTACTACTTGACTGCACAAACTATTGAGAGGTGACAGCGTGCTGTCCTCACAGCCCTCGCTCGCTCTCAGCGCCTCCTCTGCCTGGGCTCCCGCTTTGGTGGCACTTGAGGAGCCCTTCAGCCCACCGCTGCACTGTGGGAGCCCCTTTCTGGGCTGGCCAAGGCGGGAGCCGGCCCCCTCAGCTTGCAGGGAGGTGCGGAGGGAGAGGCGCCAGCGGGAACCGGCGCTGCGCGCGGTTCTTGCGGGCCGGCTGGAGTTCCGGGTGGGCGTGGGCTTGGCGGGCCCCTCATTCAGAGCAGCCTGCCGGCCCTGCCGGCCCCGGGCAATGAGGGACTTAGCACCCAGGCCAGCGGCTGCGGAGGGTGTACTGGGTCCCCCAGCAGTGCCAGCCCACCGGCGCTGTGCTCGATTTCTCACCGGGCCTTAGCTGCCTTCCCATGCGGCAGGGCTCGGGACCTGCAGCCCGCCATGCCTGAGCCTCCCACCCCCTCCATGGGCTCCTGTGCTGCTCCAGCCTCCAAGGCGAGCGCCACCCCCTGCTCCATGGCGCCCAGTCCTATCAACCACCCAAGGGCTGAGGAGTGCGAGCGCACGGCGAGGGACTGGCAGGCAGCTCCACCTGCAGCCCTGCTGCAGGATCCACTGGGTGAAGCCAGCTGGGCTCCTGAGTCTGGTGGAAATGTGGAGAACCATTATGTCTAGCTCAGGGATTATAAATACACCAGTCAGCACCCTGTGTCTAGCTCAGGGTCTGTGAGTGCACCAATCGACACTCTGTATCTAGCTGCTCTGGTGGGGCCTTGGAGAACCTTTGTGTCCATACTCTGTATCTAACTGATCTGATGGGGACGTGGATAACTTTTATGTCTAGCTCAGGGATGGTAAACGCACCAATCAGCGCCCTGTCAGAACAGACCACTGGGCTCTACCAATCAGCAGGACGTGGGTGGGGCCAGATAAGAGAATAAAAGCCGGCTGCGGAGCCAGCAGCTGCAACCCGCTCGGGTCCCCTTCCACACTGTGGAAGCTGTGTTCTTTCGCTCTTTGCATTAAAGCTTGCTACTGCTCACTCTTCGGGTCCACACTGCTTTTATGAGCTGTAACACTCACCGCGAAGGTCTGCAGCTTCACTCCTGAGCCAGCGAGACCACGAACCCACCAGAAGGAAGAAACTCCAGACGCGCCACCTTAAGAGCTGTAACACTCACCGCGAGGGTCCACGGCTTCATTCTTGAAGTCAGTGAGACCAAGAACCCACCAATTCCGGACACACTATGATTTCTCAAACCCAGGTATTTGGCAGGCATTTTCTTGAAAATGAATCAATATTATCCTGTCACTTCAAGAAAAACAACCAACAACATTTTTTTCTGTGCCAATGTTAGAATTTGTGTTTCCAAATGAAAACTAGAATTTTGTAAAACTTGTATCTGTCACTATGAGCTTGATAGCTTTTCAATACTTAAAGACCTTTCTGAAGGGATCAGTGGTGATGTCAACAAATGAGATTTAAGAAATACATTTGTATAAAATGTGTCAGCATTAGGAAGATGAGATGTATAACTCAGTGAACCAAGATCTAATCAAAGTGCAAGACAGACTAGTGGATTTTAATGTTATGGTAAAAAAGACATTTTCTTTTATATGAATTCAGATTCCACATTGCAATTAAACTTTAAGAAACTACTAAATGTGGAGTTTGGGTGTATTATCAAAAATTATCCATAAATACTTTACTCTTTTTAAGCTATATGTCTCTGTGAGACTGAATTTTCTTTATATACTTCAACCAAAATAATATATCACAACAGACTGAATGTAGAAGCAGATGTAGGGATTCAGTTGTCATTTATTAAGCAAGCCACTAAAGGGATCTGCAAAAATGTCAAAAAAATTTCATTGTTGTCACTATAATTTTTTGTTTGTTTTGGAAAAACAAATCAGATGTGGGCATCTATATTTGGCTTATGCATGTGCAAATGAAGAGAGGATGCTAGTATTTCGAGAGTGACAGAGAAGAGAAAGAAGTGCAGGCAGAAGGAGAGATGAAAGAACATGTGGAGAGAGAGAGAACAAAAATAAGCTTTGGTTCCTAATATCTGTACCTGATTCTTGTCTCTCTTGAGGCCTGGCTGTGTTGCCCAATTTAGAGTTCTAGGAAATTTCCATGTATTTTTCCAATAAACTCTCTTTCCATTTAAACTTATTTAAAAGGGATATATATATTTAATTTAATTTTTTTTTGAGATGGAGTCTCGTTCTGTCACCCATGCTGGAGTGCAGTGCTCGGTCTCAGCTCACTGCAACCTCCGCCTCCTGGGTTCAAGCGATTCTCCTGCCTCAGCCTCCTGAGTAGCTGGGATTACAGGCACATGCCACCACACCCGGGTAATTTTTGTACTTTTAGTAGAGATGGGGTTTCACCATGTTGGCCAGGCTGGTCTCGAACTTCTGACCTCAAGTGATCCACCTACATCAGCCTCTCAAAGTGCTGGGATTACAGGTGTGAGCCACTGCAGCTGGCCTCTTTTCTTCCCTGTTTGGCTTGCTGTTCCTGAAGGGTAGAGACTTTTGATTACTTTAGACCCACAATATGTAGTCCCTACTCAGTCTGCAGTAGCTGAAGAATGAGTGAGTAGCTCTGCCTGAGGGAGCTGAGGAAGGCATCCTGAAGGATGATCAGGCATTTGTCAGGCAGATGACGGGGAAGACATTCTAAGGAAAAAGCTTGGGTGAGGTCAGGAGTCTGCTTCACCCTTATGGGTGTGGTCATGCTTAAGGACAGAGGAGGCATGATTAATGCAGTGGCATTCACTTTTGCCCTGGAGGTTATCTGAGCAGAGAGAATATCTCACAAACTAATGCCAAGGACACTTCTCTATTGTCTTTGGGTTAATGCCAGCCCTATTAGGGACTATCCGGTGAATTCAAAAAGCCCTGCCAACCCCAGGCGAGGGTTGGGAAGCAGTGTTAGTAGCACCTGGGGGTCTGGGGATGACTCATCGCACAGGTATCATTAACCCCCATTCATTCCCTCGTTAATAGAGACATAAGAGCAGGAATTTTGCAGAGGGACAGTTCTAGATTCAAGTCCATCTCTCACTCTAACTGGCTCACTGATCTTAAGCAGGCATCTAACTTTTTTGAGCCTCCATTTCTTTACCATTTCTATAAAATGGTGATAATAACACTTACCCTGGAGGCTGGTTTTACGAGTTAAATATGATCATATACATTAAGCGTATGTATAGTAACTGGTACAGCTTAGAGATTAATGCATGCTAATTCCCTTTCTTCTTTTCTACAAACATTTAGAGGAGCTACTGACTACAAGGCATTATGCCAGGCAGGGAGGAAACAAAGGTGAATCCGTTGTACACAGATGATGTCTTCTGGGAGCCTGCAGCCCAGTAATGGAGGAGATAAAGTCAATGGTAAGTGCACAAACAGTTACAACACAAGACAGAGAGTGTGAGGTGCCATGAGAGAGGTGGAACCAAGATTGCAACGGGAAGGCCATGTCTATGCCCTATGTGTCTGTGTGTGAACTGACCTTCTTCATGGTTGGCAGTGCCCCTTACTGGATTAAAGCATGTTCTGTTTTGCTTGTTACTACATGTTGGTGTCTTTAATTTGGATGTTAAAAGAAAAAAATAACAGAAGGGAGTTTTTGCTTCTATGAGGAAGGGGCACTTTATCAAAATTACTCAACACCATCCCTGACCTATGGGTGAGGACACACCTGGCTCCCCCAATCTTTGCTGGAGAGCCGAAGCCTCTTCGGGTCCCATTGGGTCCAGGTGCAGCAGAACCTGGCTCTTTGGATCAGCGACATTAATCTGCTTTGTTTTATCTGCGGTGTCACAAAGTTTAGTTGAATGATCTGATAGAAAGTACAAACCGGCCGGGTGCGGTGGCTCACACCTGTAATCCTAGCACTTTGGGAGGCCGAGGTGGGCGGATTGCCTGAGCTCAGGGGTTTGAGACCAGCCTGAGCAACATGGTGAAACCCCGTCTCTACTAAAAGACAAAAGAAACTAGCCGGGCATGGCGACGTGCGCCTGTAGTCCCAGCTACTCAGGAGGCTGAGGCAGGAGAATTACTTGAAACCGAGAGGCGGAGGTTGCAGTGAGCCGAGATTGCACCACTGCACCACTCCAGCCTGGGCAACAGAGCGAGACTCCGTCTCTAAAAAAAGAGAAAGTACAAACCACAGCCTGACTCTGAGAATAACTGGGAGGAATCCCCTGCTGTAAACACACTAGCAATCAGAGCAGCACATCCTGCCCTTGCAGGGCCCTGAGGCTCTAAAAGCAACATGTTCCAATTGGAAGCACATATTCTGCAAGGGTTTGTCTTCAGGCAGCGCTACAGCCTCCTCTTCTGGCACCATAGAGACTGTTGCTTCTGTCAGGATTTCTGGCACCATCAAAGGTGAAAGGGAACAGGACCAACTATGCTTCCCTGAGCAAGGTGGATCTTCTGGGCCGCACCTTGGTGAGAATACACACCACTGAGCAGCCTAGACTGGTGCTGATTAGGTGAAGGGTGGGTGGCCAGAAGGACAGATTTTCATGTGTGTGTGTGTATGTGTGTGTGTGTGTGTGTGTGTGAAACATAACTCAATGCTTCATCTCCCCTGCCTACATTACGTTCACGCTTCGTGAATCTGACAGCCTGTGGGTTTGGGCTGTATTTGCAGCTTTATTAGGCATTGCAGCAACTGAACAGGCTTTTCTTCTTCTTCCTTTTTTTTTTTTTAAACTACAGTTTCCCCTAGCTTGTGTTAAAATTCTCAGACTTTTCTTTTTTTAACCCCCCCCCTTTTTAAAAGTTGTGAAATATGGTAGAGTGACTGAAAAGGTTAGAGAATAAATGTACAGCAGAATGAAGGGAACACCCTGGTGACCATCATTCTGATCAAGAATAGAGCATCTCTAGCTCCCAGAACACATCCCTCCTCCATACACCCCTTCCCTGTCACACCCCCACTCTGCCCCGATTTTACTTTTTCTTCCATTTAAAGATGTGTATGTATGTATTTATTTACTTATATTTATTATTTTTTTTTCAGTGGAGATTCGCTCTTTTTGCCCAGGCTGGAGTGCAATGGCATGATCTCGACTCACTGCAACCTCTGCCTCTCGGGTCCAAATGATTCTCCTGCCTCAGCCTCCCGAGTAGCTGGGTTTACAGGCACGCACCACCATGTCTGGCTAATTTTGTATTTTTGGTAGAGATGGTGTTTTACCATGTTGGCCAGGCTGGTCTCAAAATCCTGACCTCAGGTGATCCGCCTCCCTCCCCCCAGCCTCCCAAAGTGCTGGGATTACAGGCATGAGCCACTGTGCCCGGCCTTGAATTTTTTAGACAGTTAAAATGCATGTCCATTTTTGGGAAAAAATACATAAAATACAGACTATTGATGAAAAATATATCACCCATGATTTTTCCTTGCCCAGAGTCATGTTAACATTTTGTGAAATATCCTACAACACATTTAAATATATATTTATGCTTTCTATAATTAAAAATGGACCACATGAGAAACTTTTTCAATAATATTTGGTGAAAATATTTGCATCTCCATATAGCTCTGCTGCAAGGTATTTGGTAAGATCCAAATATCTGGGTGTGCTACTGGAAACCATTTTTATAAATAATGTTGAAATAAACAGGTTTGTGTATAGATCTTGAAGTACCCGGCTGATAACTTCCTTGAGATCAAAAGGAAATTCCTGGGTCAACCAGCGTGCATTTTTATAAGACATTTAATTCACATTGCCAACTTGCTGTATGAGCCCATTTATATAAGTTTCAAAACACTCAAGGCTAAATTACAGTGTTTCTAGGTGAATAGTTAGGTTGCAAAAGTAATGGAAATGATGTACCAATTCACCCTCCCACTAGAATTGTACAAGAATGCCTCTTTTCCTACATCTTTGCTAACACTGGGTATTATTAATTTTTTTTCATGGAAAGTCTTTTAGTTTCTTCTGAAGGAGTGAAGCCCTTGTCCTCCCTGATTTTAATGTAATTGTTTCTTTGCTTCTTTTATGCTTTTGCTGCCTAACTATTCACCCTAGAAACATTATAATTTAGTCTTGTGTGTTTTGAAATTTATATAAATGAGATTATGTAGCATTTATTATTTTACTTCTGGCTTCTTTCATCCATTATTATGCCTGTTAAATACATCCATGTGGTCACATGGAGCTGTATCATGTCCATTTTCATGGATATATATTATTCTATTGTTAGAACACCCAGCAATGTATTCATTCTATTGTGGCTGGACGTTTTAGCTGTTTCTAGCTTTTGACTCCTATCAAGAATGCTGCTGAGAACCTTCTTATACAGGTCTCCTGTGCACAAGCTCTTTTTAAAAGGAAAGCTGTGATTCCACTTTATGTCACTGGGAACTGGAGCCTTTTGGTAACAATGGGATGCAGGGATCTAACTGTGTATTCAGGATTCTGCTCTAGCCCATTTCCTGCTTGCCACGGGGTATGTGGATGGGGCTGGAGGTCATTCTTATTAAAATTCTCCCTAAAAATCAAGGCAGAAAGAAGCAAGAACTTTCCGGGCAAGATAAAGGGGACAACTTGAAAGGGTGCTGAACTGGAGATCAAAGAGCCCTTCATGCTGCTGGCTTTTGATGTTAGCATTAACTGCACACACTGTGGTCATTAATTAACTTGTGTTCAGAGCTTGCTGCATTCCCCCACCTACTGTCTCCTAATCAGCAACCCTGCATTCAAGGCCAACATCATCATTATCAAGTTCTGGGACTTGGAGTGAGGGTGCCTTTGGCTGCTGTGGGCACTTGGTGCTGCTGGAACAGCCCTGGGGAAGAGCTTTGAAGCACACTTACAGAGGCTGTAAAATCCGAGAAAGTTGGGACTAGAAGTCCTGCCTACTGGATCATGATAGGCAGACTCCATGGCTGTTTACAGGCTTGTTGGAGAAAGTGGAGTTTCAATGAAACATAAGTGGTGCTTGTTTTCATTCCATGTAGCTGGTAACCAGGGCATGTTCAGGGGAGAATCCCGTTCTTCTACTCATACTCCCTTTTGTCTTCCTCGGCTCCATGCCTCTTGTTTTAGAAATTAATTTATCTATGTAGCTCTGAGGAATAGATATACATATCCCTCTAATGAGCCTTTGACAGAGGTGCAAATACAGCCCTAAAGGTAACAAGGGAAAACAGGACTGAGAAGTGGGTAAAGGAAACATGGAAAAAATGGGTGTCTACAGGTAACACTAATCTATGGTGATAGAGGTGAGATGAGTGGCATCAAATGGGAAGGGACACAAGGGAACGTTTTGGGGGAGTCAGAATATTTTAAATCTTGATCTCAGTGGTGGTTATACGCATGAATTCATCAAGTGTGCACTTAGATCTTTGCACTTTACTAAATGTAAGTTATACATAAAAAATGAAGCCTGCTAGGGAGTTTCGCTTTCACTGGCCATCTGTGCTTTTACCATCAACTTCCTCCTTTATACTACAGGTGTTATGTATATTCCATACACACATGATTTAAACCCCTCAATTATGACGCTATAATTTTTACTTTCAACAGTGATACGTATTTTAGGGAAAATAAATAATAAATATTGTTTTTTATATTTACCCATCTAGTTACCATTTGTAAAGAACGTTTTGGGAAATCCAAATTTCCATCTGCTATCATTTCCTGTTAGCCTGAAAAACTTTCTTAAGCATTTCTCGTGGTGCACACAACAAACATTGTTAGTTTTCATTTATAAGAAAACATCTTTATTCTGCCTTCAGTCTTGAAGGATATTTTTACTAGATATAGAATCCTAGTTTTAGGTTTTACAATTTTTCCTTTTGCACCTTAAAAATATTTTACTCAAAAAAAAAAAAAAAAAAAAAAAAATTTTACTCTTGGCCCGGCGCAGTGGCTCACCCCTGTAATCCTAGCACTTTGGGAGGCAGAGGCAGGCAGATCATCTGAGGTCAGGTGTTTGAGACCAGCCTGGCCAACATAGTGAAACCCTGTCTCTACTAAAAATACAAAATTGGCTGGGCGTGGTGGTGTGTGCCTGTAATCCCAGCTACTTGGGAGGCTGAGGCAGGAGAATCACTTGAACCTGGGAGGTGGAGGGTGCAGTGAGCCGAGATCAAGCCATTGCACTCCAGGCTGGGCGACAAGGGTGAAACTCTGTCTCAAAAAAAAAAAAAATTTTTTTTTTACCTCTTCTGGCTTCTTTTTTTTTTTTTTTTTCCTAATAAGAAATCAGCTATCATCTGTATCATTTTCCTGTATATAATGAGTGCTTTACTCTGATGCTTCCAAGATTTTCTTTTTATCTTTGAGTTTCAACAGTTTGGCTAAGATGTACATAGGTATAGTTTTCTTTGTATTTATCCTGCTTGGGGTTTACTGAATCTCTAAATATATGTCCTTTACCAAATTTGGTAATTTTCCTCTCATTATTTCTTCAGAAATTTTTTATGCCCCATTCCTTCTCTTTTCTCTTCCTCTGGGACTATAATTATGTGTATGTTATACCTGCTATTCTTTGCTTTCTCGCAAGCCCTGGAGGCTCTCCTCTTTTTCAATTTTTTTCTGTTTTTATTTATATTTTTAATTTATTTCTTAGACAGAGTTTCACTCTTGTTGCCCAGGCTGGAGTGTAGTGGCGCAGTGTCAGCTCACTGCAACCTCCGCCTCCCAGGTTCAAGCGATTCTCCTGTCTCAGTCTCCAGAGTAGCTGGAATTACAGGCACTCACCACCATGCCTGGCTAATTTTGTATTTTTAGCAGAGACGGGGTTTCACCATGTTGGCCAGGCTGGTCTTGAACTCCTGACCACAGGTGATCTGCCCACCTTGGCCTCCCAAAGTGTTGGGATTACAGGCATGAGCCACCACCCCCAGACTTTTCTGTTTTTAGATTGGGTGATTCTTTTGATCTATCTTCACATTTACTGACCCTTTCGTTTGTCATTTCCAATTCATCGTTAAGCCCATCAGTGAGTTTTCAAAATTGCAGATATTATATTTTGTAATTCTCGTATTTTCATTTGGTTCTTTTATATTCTATTTCTCTGTTGTGATTTTCTTTCTGCTCATTTGTTATGAGTATATTTCCTTTATATATTTGAGCATAATTATAATGGCTGCTTTAAAACCTTTGTTTCTTAATTCCAACATATAAATCATCTTAGAAGTCTCCATTGATTGTCATTTTTCTTGTATAAGAGTCATATTTTCCCATGTAATTTTGGATCGTGTTGTGCATATTGCGAATGATATATTACAGAGACTCTGGATTCTCTTATGTTACTCTAAAGAGTATTGATTTTGTGTTTTAGCAGGCAATTAACCTAGTTGATTTCAGTTTCTAAATTCCTTTCCTCTGTGGTGTGTGGCAACTGAAATCTGTTTAGTTCTTTTAGCTGGAGCTAGATTTATTGGTATCTATCCAACATATGTATATTTTAGAGGCTGGCCAGAGATTTGGGCAGAGTTTTTATGTAGAATTTGAGTCTCCCTTCTGTGGCTCTTTCCTTTCCACTATTTCTCCTTTTACTTTTCTGCTGTTATTGCTTTGAATTTTGTCTTCTGATTTCTTAGCTAGTAAGGTTTCTGTGCAAGTTTTAGCCACCTTTTTGTGGGACCAATTGGGAGTACTCTCAGACAAAGGAATAGAAAAAATTGGCATCTATCCAGTGGGTTTTTTTTTTTTTTTTTTTTTTTTGAGACAAGAGTCTCACTCTGTTGCCCAGGCTGGAAGCACAGTGGCATGATCATAGCTCTCTGTAATCTTCAACTCCTGGGCTCAAGTGATCCTCCTGCCTCAGCCTCCCAAGTAGCTAGGACAACAGGTACACGCCACCACACTTGGATAATATTTTTATTTTTATATATTTTTTGGAGAGATGGGGTCTTTCTACGTTTCCCAGGCTGGTCTCAAAATTCTGACCTCAAGCCATCCTCGTGACTTGGCCTTCCAACACACTGGGGTTATAAGCACATTGAGCCTGGCCATCCTCCTCTAAATATTGACCACCTCTGGTTTTGCCTGCTTTTAGACACTCTCAAATGGCTTCAGATTTGTGTGTGTTTGTGTGTTTTCCAGGGTTTATAATTGTTACTTTGGGAGGATTGGTGTAATATGAGCTACTCTGCCATTTCTAGAAATGGAAACTTATCATCTAATCTTGTCCAGTGATCTTATGGCTTGCTTTTAAAATTTGTTTTGTTAAAATAATATGGTAAAGCCACTGAGAAATACATCAGGAGTACTTCCAGTGTTCAAAAAATAGTTCATAGTAATAATAACATAATTATTTTAAAATCATGATTGTAAGAAATGTGTTCTAGTTACAAGGATCTATGGATAATGTTTCTTTGAAAATTGGATAGTTTCTACAGACAAGAAGTTTAAAAATAACTAAAATATTTTAATAAACTTTTTCTAGTTATTTTTTCTATTTCCACAGAAAAATGAAAACTCTTCTTATTTTGCCCATTTCTAAACTTCATCCTCCAGAATCCTCCTTATATTAATTTGTTCAAAGTGTGGGTGCTGAAGTAGATTATAAAGTTTGTAGAAACTGTGGCAAAAGAGTAGAGTTGAGTGGAAAAAATAGAGAATTTTCATTACTTTATGACATGATCTTGGAAGGATTCTCCTTGTCTTTATTTTTGGTGCAGACCGGAAATAAAATGTTTAAGAATTTTTTAAAAATCCCATTCTTGCTTTCTCCACATTATACAACACTATCCTGTAGAAACTGTAATGTTTCTTTTGGTCAATTTATCATTCCATTTGATTGATTAGTATTTAGGTCCTCATGGAACATTAGGGTTAGTCTATCGTTGGGAAGCAGGGAAAGAAGATGCTGAAATACTTCATGGCTCTGCTCAGTAATGAATCCTGATGTGCTAAGGGTCCCCAACTTTTTCTGTATTTTAAAATATACAAAATGAGCAGAGTCCTCGTATTTTAACTGTAGCTAAACTTGCTTGGGTGACAAAGATTTGTGGCCAACTCTAGACCTATATCCTGCCAAATCACTGACCCAGGAGAAGCTACAAGTTGTGGACTTCCGATTATGAAAATCATATAACAAAAAATGTGAATCTTTTGCCTTTATGAAAAAGATAAAAATCATAAATAAATATTTTATTATTTGAGCTACACATGAACGTTTTAATTGGCTTATCAGTGTGTACTTTGTTAGGCTGCTGATTACAATTTTTTTCAAAATGTTTTTCTGATTTATATAATTTTGGATTGATGTTTTGTTGCATTCTCTCAGTAAAGTTAAGCAAAGGTACTGGATTTTAGTTGTTTATTTTAAATATTTTAGAGTCGTGAGGAATTTAAATATTTCCTATGAAGCTTATGGGAAAGAGCTTTAGAGTGAGAAATAACTGAAGAAAAAAATAGTCTTCAAATTGAGTAATCACAACTTGCCAAACACCTGGGTTATTTCCTGGCCCTTTATCATGGCTTGTTAGGACTCAGACCCTTGATCAAGCTTTGGCAGGATATAGAGGCAGTAGGATCTGTGTAAAACTTACTGTGGCCACATAAAATGATGTCTTCTCTTTCCGCCTTCTCACTTATGCAAACATATTGCCTCTTATAAAAGACTTGTTATATGTGGCCATCCAGCATGTGCTTTAAGGAAATGCTTTTTGGTTTCATTTTATAAGAAAATACTGGCATTGGATAAAGAAAATTAAATAGCTTATGTATTTTGTATTCTCAGCAAAATATATGAAATGAGGGTAAAGATAGTCATAGGTAAGCCAGAGAGCAGTGGTCAGGGTTCCATTTTCTCAAATAGTTCTTATTTTATGTGAGAATTGAAGGGACCTCCAGGGCTACACAAGGAATTTTAATCCATGTCTTGGTGATTTTCTCATTTTCTGTCAATTTGGAACAGACAAAGATGAAATTTAATAGCATAGAACTGGATTTATTAATAACCAATTAGAAAGCTTTTTTTTTTTTTTAACCAAAAGGGAAATTTCACTTAAGGCTTCAAGAAACAAATCTTTATGTTAAGGAACAAAATAAAAGTTTGGGAATGGGCCGGGTGTGATGGCTCATGCCTGTAATCCCAGCACTTTGGGGGGCCAAGACGGGTGGACCACCTGAGGTCAGGAGTTCGAGGCCAGCCTTGCCAACATATAGTGAAACCCCATCTCTACTAAAAAATACAAAAACAGCTGGGCATGGTGGCTCACACCTGTAGTCCCAGCTACTTGGGAAACTGAGGCAGGAGAATCACCTGAACCTGGGAGGTGGAGGTTGCAGTGAGCTGAGATTGCGCCAGACTCTAGTCTGAGTGACAGAGCAAGACTCTGTCTCTCAAAAAAAAAAAAAAAAAAAAAAGTTTGGGAATAGATCTAATATTATTATAATTAGGTCCAAATATATTTTAATTTTTCCAGCCAGACACATTTAAAGGCATTCTCCATAACCTCTCAGTGAGACCAATCACTTTCTAAACCACCACATGGACTGAGGGTAACCTGAGATTTCCTTCTCAAGCTGCACCCAGAACACTTGTGTGCCCAGTAACTGTCTTAGTGGGATAGTTACTTAGCACATTTTCCTGTGGGGTAGGGACACCTAGGATACAAAACATAAGTCATTACTTGTAGGACTAATTCTTCAAGCGTAAGAAAAGATTCATCTTTAGTGGCTGTGAGCACAGATACGCTAAGTAACAAAAAATAATAAAAACAGCTAACATTTTGAACACTCACTGTATCAGGCATTATGTTAAGCATTTTATTATAGTGTTCCATGAAACCCTCATACCCCGTGAGTATCATTATTATGCCTATTTAAAAATGGGGACACTGACACTGATGCTTAAAGGACTTGCCTGAGGTCATGTAGCTAATTTGTGGAGGACCCAAGTATTCATTTCAGATCTATCCTTCTGCAAAGCTTTTCAATAACTACAATATACTATTTATCAATCCAATTTATCAAATTCAATTGATTCGTAGATTAATCAGATTAATCAAAATAATATGATTAATGTAGCAAGCTAAACTGGTTGAGTTAGTTAATATGGAGGCAGAAAGAAGCTCCTCCTATAAAATCAAGATGCTTTGTTTAAGTATCTTCTTACATGCTGATGGTAGGCAATCTTTAATGTAACAGTTCTCAAAATGTGGTCTAGAGACCCTTGGAGGAAAACTCTTTTAGGTTCATGTGTGGACAAACCTATTTTCTTCTTCTTCTTCTTCTTCTTCTTCTTCTTCTTCTTCTTCTTCTTCTTCGTCTTCGTCTTCGTCTTCTTCTTCTTCGTCTCTGTCTTCTTCGTCTCCTTCTTCTTCGTCTTCTCCTCCCTTCTTCTTCTTCGTCTTCTCCTCCCTTCTTCTTCTTCGTCTTCTCCTCCCTTCTTCTTCTTCGTCTTCTCCTCCCTTCTTCTCCCTTCTTCTTCTCCCTTCTTCTTCTCCCTTCTTTTCTTCTTCTTCTTCTTTTTTTTTTTTTTGAGACAGAGTCTCGCTCTGCTGCTCAGGCTGGAGTGCAGAGGTGCGATCTCAGCTCGTTGCAATCTTCGCCTTCTGGGTTCAAGTGATTCTCCTGCCTCAGCCTCCCTGGGATCACAGGCATGCGCCACCACACCTGACTAATTTTTGTATTTTTAGTAGAGATGGGGTTTCACCATGTTGCTCAGGCTGGTCTGGAACTCCTGACCTCAGGTGATCCGCCTGCCTTGAACTCCCAAAGTGCTGGAATTACAGGTGTGAGCCACTGCCCGGCCCATAACTTCATTTTGAAAGATACATTTCTCAGGGGGAGGTAGCTGTGGAATCTCTGTACACATTTTCCTGGTATGGGAGACACATTTTGGATGACAATGCTTCTCATAGTGACAGACCTTGGTGGACATGTTTGGCCCTGTCAGCGTTGGTTGGAGCCGAGTAAACCCAAAGTGAGCCAATTAGATTCTCACGCCCAGGAATTTGATGCTAGGATTCAGTGATGGCTAGTAGCTCTTTACAGCTGGAACTGAAATGGTGAAAACCCAAGCAGTGGGAGAGCATTCACAGAAAGATGGTGTGAAAAGAGAAGAAAGAAGCAGATGCACTGAGAGAAACAAGGAAGAACAGAGAGGGAACACTGTCTGGGTTCCCAGGGGCTTTCCAGGTCATTTTCTCAAGCTTGGCTGCCTTCATGGGTTTTGTAAATTACCACTGTGATCTTAGAATAAGTTCCTCCTTCCAAATAAGCTAGCTCAAGTTGATTTTTATTGTCAACCAAACAGATATTAACTGAGACACTCAGTTTCTGAAAAGCTGAAATTCTTGTGGAGGCTGGGCATGTTTCTCTTGTTCAAAGGTGCAATTGAAAATATCTTAGAAAAAAATTGAAAATAATTTGTTAAAAGAGAAGGAACAGGGACATTAATAAAGAGATAGATCAAGTCATCCCTATTTGAAATTTTAACATTGCTTAGAGATATCACTGGGTTCAGAAGGATAAGCAAAACCTGGTAGGTGGGCAATCTGCCAATGGAACATAGGAGAGTCTGTCTTTTATTGCCTTATCTAATTCGTAGAGTCACTGCTTTGTTGCATTGGAGTGTGGGTGTGTGAATGCACATCATGTGCAGATCTTCTGGCCTAACCACTTCATTTTAGTATCACAATTTTAGTTTTTACTGAACTCTACACGGCCGTCCACAACCATCATGTTCACAGCTGTATCCCCAAGGACTTCGAGCAATGCCTGGAACAGTGTGAACACTCAGTAAATATTTGCTGAACAAATAAATGATTGTTTTAAATAATCGTGGAAGAGGTTCACTAGATCAAATATTGTGTGAGTTAAAATCTTATTAAAGTTTTATTTTGATTTGTATTTATAAAGTTCAAATTTGAAATACAATTTTCACTGAGATAAAACAATTTTTTTCTCTCATCGGCAGCTCTTTCCTAGCAAGTTTGCCTCTCTCCTCCTCCCTCTTACCCACCATCTGAAGTCTTGTTGCTGGAAGCAGTATCACCTCCTTCCTTGTCTCAGACTAATTCTTACAGAGTTTTCTTCTTTTTTTAATTCCTGGGTTCCATGTAGTTTCCTAGTGATAAGATGCCATCATTGCTTACATGTGGAGTAGCAGAAAATTAAGACAGAAAGGACGATTGAAACCAGATCACGGAGAAATTTCAGGTCCTTGTTGAACAGTTTGGGCTTTATCTGGTGAACATTAGAATGCCCAGAAGAGTATTATAAGTTCTTCCTCTCTATGAGCTCTTCTTATCTGGAGAAATGCAGCTTTCGGGAAGATTAATAAGGTTTCAGTGTGCAGAATGGATTGGAAACCAAGAACCAGTGGCCAAGGAGGTGGAGCGATACAGACACTGAATAGTTTCTTCTGACTATGACTGTTGTAAAAGGTTGCTGGCGATTCTTCATGTATCTTTAGAGTACAGAAAAAGAGGAAGTATTATGCTTCTCTCAAGACCCCGTGGGCTGAGCATAGTGTAGGCAAGAAACGTAAGTGGGACTTAGGAGCTGATGTAATTATAGAGTTTCTGTGTTGGTGAGGGCTTCATGCCTCCATGCTGTCATTGCTGTTATTCCATCAAGCTGGAATGCCTTCATCCTCATTCTCCTCCACCTGAAATCCTCCTTATTCTTCAGGTTCTTTTCCTCATAGTCACCTTCCCTAATATGCTAATTCAAATTAAGGTCCTCATCCTCTGGCCTGCCACAGAAATCGTTTCTCCAATAGGCCCTTACTCTGCTATGCCTTACATTATGTCTATCTCCCACTAGAAAGTGGGTTCCAAAAGAAAAGGAACCATGGTGGACCCAACTTTGTGTGCCCCACAGTGCCCCACAGATCCATGGCTTTGCCCTTAGATGAGAATGAATTTTGTATAGCATGTGCTATGAGACATGTTTCTGAAATGAAGGCAGAGTTTTGCCTGTGTTCTTGGTAGCTGAGAAACCATTAGATGAGGTATTTCATTTATGCACAGTGGTTACAACATTGCAAAAATGTAAATTATTGCAGTTAAAGGTGTGAAAATCATATACTCTGTGTTCAACACCTACCAGTTTCCAACCTACTGGGCAGCCTTCAATGACGTGCATGGCTATTCTCTTTTCTGAATGTTAACTAAACACCAATATTATAGGGTAAACGTTTAAGTGAGTGCTTCAGAGCCGTATCCCACCTATTCAAGCTCCCTGCTTCTTGGGAGATAAAATGACATGTAATTTCATTGTGTGGGACTAGCATGGTTTACAGTAAATGGTGTGCATGATTTGGAAAGGTTCGTTAGTCAGACCTAACGACTTGACTACACCCTTCAAAGCATGACTGATTAAGACTCATTCAGGGAAATGAATTGGTACACAGAAGTGGGTTCATGACTCAGATGGTATAAATGCCTTTTACAGGTTTTTAGCAGAGGAAAGGGAGCAACAGAGGTAATGACTCTGGACTTGGGTTTACATAGTCTTTCATGTAAGTATTGTGCCTTAAAGCACTTTGCTCCTCCAACACAATCACCTGCCACTTAAATACACCTGCCCCTTCTGGGTGGAGTGGAAATGAATGTAGACTCTAATATGAGGTTGGCTACACAGCAGAAGCCTGTTACTATACTCATTTTCCTCTTGGATTCAGAGATCCCAACTCTTTCTTTTTTTTGATGGGAGTTTCACTCTTGTTGCCCAGGCTGGAGTGCAATGGCGTGATCTCAGCTCACCGCAACCTCCGCTTCCCGGGTTCAAGCGATTCTCCTGCATCAGCCTTCTAAGTAGCTGAGATTACAGGTACACACCACCATGCCTGGCTAATTTTTGTATTTTGTATTTTTAGTAGAGACGGGTTTCACCATGTTGGCCAGGCTGGTCTGGAACTCCTGACCTCAGGTGATTCACCCTCCTCAGCCTCCAAAAGTGCTGGGATTGCAAGCGTGAGCTACCGCACCCAGCCTGATCCTAACTCTTTTATATAAGGTGAGGAAAATGGCATTGTGCAACACTATACAACTGTTTTTGAACTTGTTTCCCGGGGCTTGACAAATCTAAAACAGAAAAGACTCTTGAATTGCAAGGCTAAGACTGTGGAACACCCTGATGATTGGAGGCAGAGACTAGAGTTCAAAATTTCCTCCTATCTCAAGGGAAGGGAGAGGAGGGGGCAGTCTACTTTCTGTTTCTCCTGCCTGTTGTGGGAGGACTGGGCCTCTTCCTTTGTTCTCAAATCTGGGTTGTTTGGGGAAGCAGGCTATATATGAGCCCAGAAAATCCCACTGTGGACTGTTTTTTGGAAGCAGTTAATGTCTGGTGCTCTCAACTATCTCACTATCATAAACAACGATGGTTGTGGGCAGTTAGGTCATCTGTGGGAACAGAATAGGAGGTTGAGGGAACAGGTGTTGACCCTATGTCTGCAACTTGGCAAAGGTGGTGGTGCCTTATAGTGAGAAGACCCTCGACATTCACTTCGTTCATTTCAGCCTAAACACCATTTTGTCCTCAGTTTAACAGAACAAATGGAACAACTGCTACTGCTTTTAGAGAGCCATTACTGCCGGGATCCTGATTTAAAGTATATGCAAATGATTTTTCCCCTCCAGCTTCGTAAAGGTAAAATTTACAAATAAAAATTGTATGTTTAAGGTGTACAATGTGATGATTTGATATACACATACATCGTGAAACGATCACCACAATCAAGCTAATTAACAACACCTCACACAATTGCTGTTTTGTTGTGTGTGAAGAGAATACTTAAGGTCTACTCTCAGAAAATTTTAAGTATACCATACAGTATTATTAACTCTAGTCATCATGTCTTACATTAAATCTACATAACTTATTCATCTTATAAATGAAAGTTTGTAGTCTTTGATATGTTCAAATTATTTATTCCAGAGTGCTGTAAATAATTTATGGAAGATATGAACAAATATGGTTATTATCATATTCTAAGCATTATTAGTTCATCTATTCATGGATGTATTCATTCAAGAAGTATTTTTTAAGGACCTACTGTGTGCCCAACACTCTTCTAGGTGCTGGGGATACAGTAGAGAACACATAAGGACTTAGCCCATATGAACTTGAAGTGTACAGATTAGAAATTAAAGGCAGATGAATGGTAGTCTAGTCTGACTTCTTATTTTACAAATGGGGAATCTGAGCTCTCTCTTCCTTTGGGAACTGTAATCGTGGATAAGAAACAGTAAGGTAGGCAGCACGTAGGTGGCTTGGGGAACCCAGTCAGTAACAAAGTACAAGAAGGAGTCAAACTGAAGAATCTTTTCCTTTAGACTGAGTCAAGTTTAGAGTAAATAGGAAGCATCTCCTCTTACCTGTATTGCCACCAAGTCCTTTTTCACAGCAGAAAGTCCTTCTTCACAGCAGAAAGGAGAAAATTGTATGTTGATGTTAATACTAATGCTCAAATTATATATGTGTGTATATATATATACACACACACATATATATATATGGTTTGTTTGTTTTTGAGCCCAGGCTGTAGTGCAGTGGTGTGATCTTGGCTCACTGCAACCTCTGCCTCCCAGGTTCAAGCGATTGTCCTGCCTCAGCCTCCCAAGTAGCTGGGATTACAGGCACATGCCCCCATGCCCAGCTAATTTTTGTATTTTTAGTAGAGATGGGGTTTCACCATGTTGGCTAAGCTGGTCTAGAACTCCTGACCTCAGGTGATCTGCCCACCTTGGCCTTCAAAAGTGCTTGGATTACAGGCTTGGGCCACCATGCCTGGCCTCAAATGATATTTGAGTAGTGTCTATTAAGTTGTTATTAGAAATATAGCTAAGTGCTTTTATCTATATTATTTTATTTAATCTTCAACCATCCTTTGGAATTATAATCCTCATTTTACAGATGGGGCACTGAGTCTGAGACTTTTTAAATAATCTGGCAAATAAAATTATGAAGTCATGCCTTGGAGGCAGGGTTTCCAATGCCAAGCCCTGTGCTGTTGGCATCCTCTGGTACAGTACTCCTACCACCCAGGCATTGATCAATTCATTGTCTTGACAGTTTTTCAGGGCATGGCACTTTGATAGGTATAACAACACAGATCTCAAAAAACAGAACTTGCCTTCCAATAACCTAAGAATTGCAATAGAGTGTGATAAATGCCATGGCGTAGGTATGCCCAGGGTGTACGGGGCTCAGAGGAGGCTCATTACCTTGATTCGGAGGTAGTCAGAGAAAACTTCCTGGAGGAAGTGATGCCTGAAGCAGTTGAGACAGAACAGGGACCCCTCTTGGGGGCCTGTGGGCCTGTAAGCATGGAAATAGGGGAAAATCTTGAGTTCCTTCAAGGAAAATTTCAGGCACCTAGCTAGTCCTAAGAAGTAAATGAACAACTTGATAACCAGGAAGGTAATGGTAGCTTAAAACAATAGACAAGAAAGTTAGAATAACAGTTGTTTTGTTCCTTATAGAAACTGAAGATAACATCTTAATATATGTCCCTGAGTTGTTTTTCAGAAACCCAGATCCCCACCCAAAGGATCCACTGGCATGGAGACCTCAGATAAGAGAGGACTGAGGACTCAACCCTGACTGCTGTTAGTTCTTTGTTCTAAATTTCTTCTTGAGGTACCTGGAGGAGATCATGCCTCCCAGCCAGAACTAATATTCCTTCCTACTGATCCCAGATTTTCTGACAAACCTTCATCTCCTGAACCAACTGCAAAAGTGAAAACCTTTGAATCCACATTATGACCTGTGCGCTGCCCCACTTCAAGGTAACCTGCCATTTTAGGTCAAACCAAAGTATAGCCTCCATATATTGATTTATGACTTTGCTTGTCACTTCTACCTCTCTGCCTTTAAAAATCCTTACTTGTATGCCATCGGGGAATTGAGGTCTTAAAGCATTAGCTGCTTGATTCTCCTTGCTTGATGCCCTGCAGTAAATGCCTCATTTTCTCTCATTGCAACCCTGATGTCAGTATCTGGCTTTGCCGCACCGGGCAAGTGGACCCCAGTTTGGTTCCATAACACAGTTGCCAAGTAAGCAGTAGCCAGGTAAAGAAAGGGGGGTGCAGGATGACACAGGCAGAGAGACTAGTGTGGGCAAAGGCATAGGGTTTTCAGTAAGTACAGTGCAGTTAGGGAACTGTGAGTAGCACAGAGAGTGGGAAGCCCAGGGCATGAAGAAGATTGATGCAGAATCGATTTTCAGTGAATGGACTGTTGGAAACCATGCTTTCAAATTAGTTTGATGACCAAAAAGATTTTCTTTTACAGAAAGATTTTTTTTCATGGCAACACAGCTGCCCTCAAGTCAGAGTTTAGGATTGCTCATTTTTTGGCTCCTCTGAAGAATGTGTCTGAGAGTGTATGGTTATAAGATTCCCCAGTAGGACCAGATTCATCAACAATCAATGGTTGCCAGAGCCTCAATATCTTTTGGGGGCTTTTCTGATCTTCTTTTGGAAAGTTTTGCTTTGGAGTTGCAAGAAAGAAAACTGAACCCTCTGTGAAGTGGCAGCAAGCTGATTTCTAACAGAAAGTTTATGATCAATGACTTGTTGACACGTATGTCTTGAAAGCAACAATTGTTTGTTTGATGTTTTCTATTATTCATCATGGCCTATTCCTTTAGGACTCACGATGTCCAAAATGTATTCTAAAATATGCTTGATTGAGCTTTTCAAACCTTCTAAAGCAGTAGGGGATGCTGAATCTTTGCATCCACCCAGGTGAATAAACCAGACTGTAGAAGCTGACTTTGCTGCATCTGAAAAATGCATTCATACTTAACTCTAGCAGTGGAAGCTCACTGTAACCTCAAACTCCTGGGCTCAAGCAATCCTCCTGCCACCCGAGTAGCACTTCCAGAGCTTCTCAGGAAGGTGGAAGGAAGACTAAAATGACTTCAGGGTCATCCACTCATTTCCTTTTATGACCATAGAGCCACTTGCCCGATAAGTCTTCATAGAAAATAGCCTATCGAACAGGTGCCAGGAGGTAAATCATCTTAACTGGTCCTAGTCATATAGGAGGGGAGTAGCTGTTTTTGTTATGGCTTTCTTCTTATATTTTTGATACTTGCATTGGGTGACTATGGGGACTACATATATAGGCAAATGTACTCTGCATTTTGGTTATGTTTCTGCCACATAGTTGCATAATTCTAGAAGTATTCCTTTAAACACTTATTGCCTGGATTATCTCAACTGAAAGATGAGGATAATATAATGGAATCATTTTACAGGATTAATTTTAAAAGGTCAAACAAAAGTCATTCTTTAGGTGAGGACATTGTTGGGTTGGAGCAGCTTTGCTGTTAGTTCTGCACTCTTTTATTACTAAGATGCTGTTTCCTTTATCTTCTTGTCCTTAAAACATTTATTCAATATATCAGCGAGGATTAAGTGAGCCTGCATATGACATAAAACCTCCAAATGACAGAAGATTAAATAAGACAGGATTTAATTTATCTGTCATGTAAGTGAAGTGTCAAAGTAGGCTTTGAGGCTCCACAGGCATCTGGAACACAGGCGTCTTCTATCTTTCTATCCCACTCTTCTAGTCCATGATTTTCATTCTCAAGATCACCTTAGAATCTAAGATGGCTGCTGGGGGACCGGGCATCACATCTGTGATGCAGGCCAGAAACAAGAGGAAAGACAGAAGGGCAAAAAAGGATTCTACCCTACTGAGACAATTCCCACAAAGCAGGATTCCCAGAAGTCCCAAATGATTCTTCCACTTTGTTTCATAGGGCAGAACTTAGACATGTGACCGTGCTCAGCAGCTGGAGATCCTGGGAATGTGGCTTTTAGCTGTCTGTTTTGCCATCCCAAAAATAATACTAAGGAGGGAGGGGAAAAAATGTGTGCAGGGATGGGGAACTAGCATTCTTTACTGTAGTCTATTCCTTTGATACCCAGACACTCATGTACACCATTTTTCCTACATACTCACTCTAGACAAACCTACAAGGAAATGGGAAATTTAGAATTGAATACATACTGGGTTAGATTCTGAGGGCAATAACAATTATTATTACTATTATTATTATTTTTTGAGACAGAATTTTGCTCTTTTTGCCCAGGCTGGAGTGCAGTGGCACGATCTTGGCTCACTGCAACCTCTGCCTCCCAGGTTCAAGTGATTTTCCTGCCTCAGCTTCCTGAGTAGCTGGGATTACAGGTGCCCACCACCACACCTGGCTAATTTTTGCATTTTTAGTAGAGATGGGGTTTCACCATGTGGGTCAGGCTGGTCTTGAACTCCTGACCTCAGGTGATCTGCCTGCCTTGTCAGTTATTATTAAAATATGAGATATTGATAGTTCTTGTTACCTGTGGTAAAAGAGTTACTTAAATTATCACCTATGTAAATCTTTGTGAGTAAGTGGCTATTTATTGCAAGAAATAATTATGGAGGGAACATGATGAATATAAGACCTGTGGGTTTGGCTTACTTCTTCAACGTGCCCTGGAGAATGTAAGGAAAGAAAGTAACAGGCCAGGCGTGGTGGCTCACGCCTGTAATCCCAGCACTTTAGGTGGAGGCCAAGGCAGGTGGATCACGAGGTCAGGAGATCGAGACCATCCTGGCTAACATGGTGAAACCCCATCTCTACTAAAAATACAAAAAATTAGTCATGTGTGGTGGTGAGCGCCTGTAGTCCCAGCTACTCGGGAGGCTGAGGCAGGAGAATGGTGTGAACCCGGGAGGTGGAGCTTGCAGTGAGCTGAGATCACGCTGCTGCACTCCAGCCTGGACAACAAAGCGAGACTCCATCTCAAAAAAAAAAAAAAAAAGAAAGAAAGTAACAGGCTCAAGCTTTAAATTCTCAGCTCAGTAGATGACAACAATACGAAGAAATTTCTAATATTATCCTAAAAGAATTTTAAAAATCTTTTACAGTAAAGGATTTATGTAGCTGAAAATCATATCCAAAGTCTAATCCTGTGAGTTGCTGAATTGCAATATAGGTTGAATTCAGTCTTGCCAGGTCTCTCAAGTAAAGATAAGGGCACTGATAGGGAAGAGTAGGACCCTTAGGATTGGAATGTGGACAATGGGATGAGCTGATGACTGAGAACCCCAAACTCATAAACTTTACTTTTAGTACCAATTACTGTATTGTTCAAAATTCTTAGTTGTAGGCAACAGAATACACATTGGCTAATAGAGCATGGCCTGGAAGTTGCACTACTTATGCTCACATCCCATTTGCCATAACCTAGTCACATGATCACACCTAGTTGCTAGGGATTGTGGGAAACGTGGTCTTTAACTAGATAGCTGTGTACACAGATAAAACTTTTATTACTGTAGAAAGAGTGAATGAATACTGGGGAGACAATCAATGGTGTTTCTGTTAACTAAGATGAGGAATGCAAGAAGAGGAATGAGTTAAGTTGGGAGGCTGTGAGGAGGAAGAAAATAAGTTTGGCTTGGGAAGTGTTAAGTTAAAATGCTTATGGGACATCTAGTATGAGATGTTCAGTAAGATGGTTAGGGAAAAGGAATCTTGCCTAGAGAGAGTTTAGAATAAGCAAAGAAGGCCAATGTTTGAGACTGAAGTGGAGGAAGAGGAGTCTCTGGAAGAAACCAGGAAAGAGCAGACAGAGAAGTTGGAGGAGACTTAGGAGAAGGCAGTGTCTCAGAAGTCTCTTGACTTTTTAGTGAAGCTTAACTAAGTATAGACTGTTATTAATTACTTAATTAGTTTATTTTTTTGAGATGGAGTTTCACTCTTGTTGACCAGGCTGGAGTACAATGGTGCAATCTTGGCTCACTGCAACCCCTGCCTCCTGGGTTCAAGTGATTCTCCTGCCTCAGCCTCCTGAATAGCTGGGGTTACAGGCATGTGCTACAATGCCTGGCTAATTTTGTATTTTTAATAGAGACGGGATTTCACCACGTTGGTCAGGCTGGTCTTGAACTCCCGACCTCAGGTGATCCGCCCACCTTGGCCTCCCAAAGTGCTGGGATTATATGCGTGAGCCACCATGCCAGCCTGATACTGTTATAAAGAATGACATGCTGTTAAGAGGACAAGTGGGAGACTGAGAAAAGGTCATTTGATTTGTCCATTGTTTATTCAGTGGAGTGGTGGGGAGCTAAAGACAAATTATACTGTGCCTAGTTGTGGATAGGAGGTGAAGTGGGGGTGTGAAGGGTAGAGAGCCAGCCAAAATAGGGCAGCAGGTCAGTTGAAAGAAAGCTTATTTTGGGTACAGAAACTCTTGATCATGTCTGTAGGCAGATGGCATAGATCTAAGGTAGGAGAGATTAAAATTCAGAGAAGAGGGGAAACTATTGATGTGATATTTGTGGTGCGGATGGGGTGATATAAAGACACAGTGGGATGGGTCATTGAGAGGAGTAGGGCTGCCTCTTTGGGACAAGAAGGAAGATAACAATTGGTAAAGGAGATGAAGATATGTTAAAAACTTGCAAAGAAATTCGACAAGTCTTTTCAAGTAACTTCTACTATGATTTGAATTGTGGAGCTTGGTGCTATGCATTTTCAGTGTTTATTAGGCACTCAGATATACACGGAGACCTGAATTTAAGCAGCTCAATTCCCCAGCACAAGCTCCAGCTTTGAGCTAAGGATGATCTTCTGTTCTGAAGCTCTGAAAGCAGGATATTTATAAAAGGAGAAGCGAGGGACATCTCAGAACAAATTCCAGTATGTACAAAAGGGCAGAAGCAGCAGCAATGAATGTTTTTCAGGAGGCATCTTGGTTTATCATACCGTAGCAGCTGGCCCTCAAAGGGCTTTGAGTGCCAGGGACTCACTGACCCTGAGGCTTCTCGTGGAGACACAGTAAGGAAAAAATTGAGACCCTCCCAACAAATAATCTCAGCAATAGATTAAATTTGTAAAATGGAACTTAAAAATTTTATGGTGTGGATGGTAAAATAATTACTGGAGGCCATCAGAGAGTTTCTATGACTCACTGTTTAATGATTTCCAGTAGGATTACAAAGGATTTAAAAGTAAGCTTGAAGCTATTGAGAACAAATAGTGTGCCAAGAATATCAGAGTGGTTTGGGTTTTGGACTCTATGAAAACTGTATTGTTAATTTAGAAAAAAATAAACCCACACTGGATTCCTAAGGCTCTGGAAGTCTGTTATTTTCCTAATGTTGTTTGTCTTGTCTCAGCAAGATATTTGACATTCAGAAAAATGCTAAGCAGAGAGAGAGAGCTGTCTAAAATCTTGTTGATCAGATCATTTCAGAAGAGTTTTGCAGAGTTGAGAAGCAAAAACTTGAGGAGATTTGGGTGAGTTGCTGAGTAGACAGAGGGGAGAAAAGCAGAGTAAGGTGTAAGGAAAGGAACAGGAATGGCGGCCCTTTCCCCAAACCCCTGATGCCTAGTTTTTTTTTTGTTTTTTTTTTTTTCAAAAAGTGCCATAATTATTTCCTTCTCTAAATCCATGACCCTTTCCAATGTAGCTGCAGCTACTCCCATGCAAAGATGATGTCTATTTCCTTGACCCCTGAATTTGGCTGAACTTGTGACATGCATTGGCCAATAGAATGCTAGGGAAGTGAACTAAGCCACTTTTGAGCTTAGTCTTCAAGAGGCCTTATGTACTTCTGCTCTTCCTCTTGGAACCATGCGAGGCATTCAGGAAGAAGTCTAGGCTAGCCTGCAGGATGATGATGGGTCAGATATCCCTGTAGCCTCTGTTGACCACCTTAGCCTCAGAAATAGAGCCACCTAGCTAGGAAGCAGCATGACTGTAACACAGTGGAGTCCAACCCAAATTGCTGACCAATCCACAGAACTATGAACTAAATAAATGGCTGTTGTTTTAAGCCACTAGGATCTGGAGTGGTGATTACATATTGAAAGCTAATTAATACACAACTTTGAGCTTGGTAATGTGATGAAGTAGGGGAAGAGTACGGAAGATGAGAGATGGAACTTGGGAAAACATGCCATCATGAATTGTGCTCTGATATAAACATGGAAGCAAAATTAAAATTGACTGCAGCACTGCAGAGCAATTCCTGTAACTGTGTGTCTCCAGGCTTTTCCCTCCTCCACCTTCTAGTATCAGTACCCTGTCTTCCTCCAGCACACGTAATGAACTGTATATTCAATCAATCTATCTTTTCAGATGTGCCCCTGTTTGGGTTTGTCTCAGAGATAGTAAAAAAGAAACAAAGAAAAGAAAGAAAGACAAAAGGCTTCTGTTTCAAGCATTCTTTTTTTCTGGATGGCTTTTTGAAGTTTGTGGTCAAATTATAACTCAGTAAGAAGCTGGTGGCTTAGCAGCCTAGGTGGTGGTAGGTACTTTTAATTATTCATCAGTATTTATTTGGGAAATTTTGTTTCTTTTTTTCTAGTCTTTTATCAGAGACTCAATTTATGCCACTCAATTTATGCCACTCAAATCATTCCAAGGCAATTCATGATTCTTTGAAAGAAACAGGCTTTCTCTTACCTGTTTTTCTGCTTAGCATGTTTTATAAAAGTTATTGAGACACTTTTGTTAGCTTAAGGTCCATCTCCCACCCTTTATTAACCAGGAGCTTTGCAGGAGACAGTGCTAATGTGAAGTGCTTTTCCACTACCCCATCAACCAAGGGTTCTGAAGGCTCCTCCCAAGAATGGGGCTCCCTGCTCCTCTTGATATCCTTATGAGAGGCCATTGTGGGAAACAGAAGCTCTGTGGAGACTTTCATCTCATGAGTTAAGATGGGAGGCTGTGAGGAGGAAGAAAACAGGTTTGGCTTGGGAAGTGTTAAGTTAAAATGCTTGTGGGACATCTAGTATGACATGTTCGGTAAGATGGATAGGGAAAAGGAATCTTACCTAGGGAGAGTTTAGAATAAGCAAAGAAGGCCAACGTTTGAGGATGAAGTTGGGGAAGAGGAGGCCTCAAAGCCCCAAGAAAGCTCAGGCAGTCAGAGTGCAGCATTGGCATTTTCAAAGCACTCCGCCATCATTAATTGGTAAAGTTATAACAGGGCTTTGGGAATTAGATATGTCTTTGCTCCACTTTTTCTCATTTGAAGATGTTTGTTGAGACAGATGGAGGGGGAATATCTGCCTCTCAGAAAGAGCTTTTGTGGGCGAGATGGCAAGCTATGGGTTTCCCAGTCGGACAGCCTGAGGTGGAGTCCTGGCTGCTCCTCATTGGGGATTTAACACTGGGCAAGTTACTCAGCCTCTCTGAGATGCAGATTTCTGATGTGTAAGTGGGGACTTACGCACTTTAGAGAGTTGTGTGAGATTTTAAAAATGAGATTATATGTGTATGTAAAGATGCCTGGTACATGATATACTGTATACATAACTAATGGCAACTACTGTCATTGTGAAGAGTAGTGCAAGGGGCTTGGATCTTCTGTTAAGATACATCATAGTTTTCTGTACTACTTAGGCAAAACCAATTTGAGCCGTAGTCCTGGAGAGCTCACATTGCTGCCCCTCTTCCTGTCTCCCAATCCCATCCACAGTTCTGACGGGATGATTATTTTACCATCCACACCAGAAAAATTTTAAGTTCCATTTAACAAATTTAATCATCCCCTCCCATTTCTGACTTCTTTGCTTCGGGTAGGGGGTTTCTTTTCTCTCACTCTTGCCAAGGAACCCTTTCTCCATTCCTGATTCAGGTAATCCATTATCATGGCCTCCATTGGTTTTCTTGGTTTCCACTTCACTGTGGACAGGCCTAACTTGTTGAACTCAAAAAGTGAAGAAATCCTCTCTTTCTGGCCACTTTTTTTTCTTTTTCTTTTTCTTTGAGACAGGGTTTCACTGTCACCCAGGCTGGAGCAGTGGAGGGATCTTGGCTTACTGCAACCTCCGCCTCCCATGCTCAAGGGAACTTCTCACTTCAGCCTCCTGAGTAGTTGGGATTACAGGCAAATGCTTCCATGTACGGCTAACTTTTGTATTTTTTGTAGAGGTAGGGTTTCATCATATAACCCAGGCTGCTTGAACTCCTTAAGCTATCCACCAGCCTCGGCCTCCCAAAGTGCTGGGATTAGAGGCGTGAGCCACTGCTTGTGGCCCTGAAAATCACTCTTACTGCTATGAGCACATAACTTGTCTCACTGACATTGACAAGTTGTGCAAGCCTTCCCAATCTTTCCTACAGTGTGGCATGCCAAGAAAATGATAACATTTGCAGACAAACTTGGGTAACAGATGAGGTTACTTACAGATAGCACTCTGTCCAGCTGCCCTGAGGACTGAACATTGTCCGGGGCACGTTTCTAAGGTGGGCTGGGTGTTGTTGACCATGAGTAGCTTCATTCAATAGATTTTTATTCATCACTGTGCTAGCCCTAGTTACATAATGGTGGATAGAACTCATTTCCTGCCCCCCAGGAGCTGTATTCCCTTAGTACACATGTTAACAGAAATGTCGAGGTGGCAAAATATAGTAGAAAGAAATTGGTCTTTGTGGAATCTGTCAGTCTTGGGTTCAATTCTGGTTCACCCATTTGCTAGCTAATGTGAACTCGAGCAAATTACTGAACTTCTTTGATTTTTAGTTTCTTTTCTTTTCTTTCATTCTTTCTTTTTTTTTTTTTTTTGAGACAGAGTCTTGCTCTGTCGCCCAGGCTGGAGTGCAGTGGCTCGGTCTTAGTTCACTGCAACCTCCGCCTCCCGTATTCAAGCAATTCTCCTGCCTCAGCGTCCCAAGTAGCTGGGACTACAGACGCAAGCCACCATGCCCGGCTAATTTTTGTTTTTTTAGTAGAGACGGGGTTTCGCCATATTAGCCAGGCTGGTCTTGAACTCCTGACCTTAAGTGATCTGCCCGCCTTGGCCTCCCAAAGTGCTGGGATTACAGGCGTGAGCTACCGTGCTCGGCCAAATTTCTTATTTAGTAAAATGGAGGCTATAAATCTTCCTGCAGGCTTGAAGGTAGGGAAGAGGAGGAGTTTAATGAGAAATGTTAATTTTCATCCCTATTTATAAATAGGAGCATTTATCTGCAAATGACCAGTTGAGTTCTCTCCAAAAATTCCTGAACACATTCTGAAGGCCTAGGACAATTTTCATCTTGACTGTATTAGAATATAAATGGTATATCACCCCTGACTCCAGAGAAATATTTCTGATTACCTACGAGAATTATAGATTTCCTCATTCACTTATTAATACAAATAATTACTGCATCCTCATTATATGTCAAGATGATGTGCTCAGCTTTGAGAATGTCATAGTTTGTCTTATAGTAGGGTCTCCACAGACCAGCTCATTAGCTGGACAACCAAGAACTGGAACTCAGCTGTTCAATTTTCTTACCTTGTGCTTTCTCCAAGTCATGCTGTGATGCTATTCATTACAGGAGATAAAAGGATAAATAAGGTACACTCCTGCGCTTCTGCAAACTGAGAATGTTAGGTAACATGGGGTACCTTAAAACGGCGCCGTACCTTAAGATGGGGCCGGTTCCAGGTTCTTCTCCCCTCCTTGACCGGGCACTGTCTGAACCCGCCAAAGGAGGGCCAATCAGAAAGAAGCATCTCCTGCCTTCCCTTGGGCCCGCCCCAGGCCAATCCACAAAGGCCCAAGGGATATAAAACCCAGCACACCAGCAGCCCTCTCTCTCTTCTCTTCCTTCTCCTTGCGTGGTGCCGCTCGATACCTCCAATAAAGATCTCTTGACCGCGACCGGTGTAGTTTGGTCTCCGCCCGGCCCCTTTCAGAGAACCTGACTAAATTAAGGTATTTAAGCAACTTTACTTTGATGAATTAAGGCAGCAGCACTAACTTCTCTAGTATTAGAGAGGGGTTTTTTTTTTTTTGTACATATCTCAAGTTAAAATTAATAATATTATGAATTTAGAATTACCCTAAATATTTCCCTGAATTTTAAAATAAATCATCTGACTTCCAGTTGCAAATGGCCAGATTATCTCTCCCAGGGCTTGGTATTCTTACTGTCCATCTGTTTCTCTATCTGTCTGCACACACAGACAGAAACACAGACACACACGAGCTAGTGCTAAAGGTTATATCCAAAACATTTGCAGTGAGAAGAGGAAAAATAGATGAAATACATGTATTTTGTTTTTTTAGCCTACTATCCTGAAGGCCAGTTCTTTAAGAGAAGTCCACTAACTTGCTTAGTCAGAGAATTCTTAAAGTTTTGTAGTTTGTCAAGATCTATGTTAAACAAATCCTCTTTCTGTTCTGTTCAAGGCAGAGATTTTATTTACAATAACAATTTGCCTGAAGTCTGATAGAACTAATAGAAGCATAAGCCTTTAACTTGCAAACTGTTCTTTTCTTTTACAGATAGTAATTGGCATTTGGCCTTTATATATGAAAATTTAGGACTTTCTCTATATTTTCATACTCAAACAAATAAACTGAATATATAATATCTTCCCCAAGAGAAAATAAACTGATTTTGGGTTTCCTATGGTTTCAGATGAAGTATAATAGCATGACACCAAAAGCTGTAGATCTTATCTTTTCTACGAATTGATGAAGACTCAAGTGAGATAATTCTTAATTTATATGAGGGCAACTAAAGTTTACATAGAAAATAATGTCTTGGTTTTCTCTTCTTTAAAATGTGGACAAGCTAATTAAAGGTTCTGTGTAAGACATTTAAAACAATGTTTGACAGATAATAAGTATTCAATAAATGTTAACTATTTATTATGAGAAAATATTTTCTTTTCTTTTCTTTTTTTTTTTTTGAGACGGAGTTTCTCTCTTGTTGCCCAGGCTAGAGTGCAATCGCGCAATCTTGGCTCACTGCAACCTCCACCTCCCAGATTCAAGCGATTCTCCTGCCTCAGCCTCCCAAGTAGCTGGGATTACAGGCATGCGTTACCACACCCGGCTAATTTTGTATTTTCAGTAGAGACGGGGTTTCTCCGTGTTGGTCAGGCTGGTCTCGAACTCCTGACCTCAGGTGATCCCCCCTACTGCCTTGACCTCCCAAAGTGCTGGGATTACAGGCGTGAGCCACCGCGCCAGGCCCAAAAGTACAAATCTTTATACAAATAAAATATACTGTTTTATGGATAACTGCTATTGAGGAAAGGTTTTATACATTTTATGATGTTTTATATGATACATCTTCCAGTGATTAATGAAGTGAAACTACAGTCATTCTGGCTGCATTTGCAACAGAGATACTAGTTTCTCAGTTGGCTTCTAAGAACCAACATTAAGTTTTTGAACATATGATAAGAAATACGTTTGGAACAAACAGCTGATGGTGTTACCAGTGGTATGTCACCTCAAAAGCACAGGTGTGGCAGGGTGTGGTGGCTCACGCCTGTAATCCCAGCACTTTGGGAGGCTGAGGCGGGCAGATCACCTGAGGTCAGGAGTTCGAGACCAGCATGACCAACATAGTGAAACCCCTTCTCTACTAAAAATACAAAAATTAACCGGCCGTGGTGGCGCATGCCTGTAATCCCAGCTACTCAGGAGGCTGAGGCAGGAGAATCACTTGAACCTGGGAGGTGGAGGTTGCAGTGAGCCATGATCATGCCACTGCACTCCAGCCTGGGCAACAGAGTGAGACTCCATCTCAAAAAAACAAAACAAAACAAACGAAAGCACAGGTGTAGAAAAACAAAATAATTCAAAGTCAGCTTGGTTTCTAAGGCTTCTCTTTCTTTTGTCTTATCTTCCGGTGTGTCCCCCTGCTTTAGCCCAAGGCCA
This sequence comes from Symphalangus syndactylus, assembly GCF_028878055.3. Taxonomy (NCBI): domain Eukaryota; kingdom Metazoa; phylum Chordata; class Mammalia; order Primates; family Hylobatidae; genus Symphalangus; species Symphalangus syndactylus. The sequence continues at coordinate 65,617,946 of NC_072424.2, forward strand.
AGCGTGCTGATAAAGGGAAGCAGGTTTATTGCCCCAAATTCAGATATGGGGCCATAAAGGAAAAACATCCAGTGTAGAGAAATTTTAATTATATTTTAAGTGCATGAGTGTTTTATTATGTCATGCAACATAATACTTGGATTTAAAAAAATTCCAGAAGGTTGAGGCAGAATTGTATTCTGTGGTGTTTGTGTGCATTTAATGGTGGAGTGGGTGGGTGACAGAGAGTACAGAGACTCATGGATTTCAGACAACATGTGAACAGGACTGCTTTCCCAGGGCTGATGGACATTTGACAGATTGGTAAATATCACTGTACTAAAATACATTGAATCCAAGCATTTGTGAAAAGGAAAATGCAGTAATTCCAGCAAATAAAAGAGGAGTATATATTTAATGTTTGGGAGCTTCTAATTAACTTCAAGTAGTCTAAGGGATTTCTTAGGGAAAAAAAATAATTAGATAACTACAGTTTGTCATAGCTGTGTAAAATAACATTGAAGCCAGGTGTGGTGGCTCAAGCCTGCAATCCCAGCTGTTTGGGCGGCCAAAGCGGATGAATCACTTGAGGTCAGGAGTTCGAGACCAGCCTGACTAACATGGTGAAACCGTGTCTCTACTAAAAATACAAAAATTAGCTGGGCCTGGTGGTGGGTGCTTGTAATCCCAGCTACTTGGGAGGCTGAGGCAGGAGAATCGCTTGAACCTGGGAGGCAGAGGTGGCAGTGAGCTGAGATTGCATCACTGCACTCCAGCCTTGGAGACAAAACTAGACTCCGTCTCAAACAAAAACAAAAACAAACCAAAACTGAGTTTCAGCAATGGAAAGACAAATTGGTACAAAATTATTTTCACCACTACCATCACCATCACCATCACCATCATCATCACCATCATCAACATCAACAACTGTGTTATCACATCAAGGGTCAGGTTCTTCTCTAGGTTGTTTCTTGGCTGTTTCCAGTTCCTTCCCTTATTTTTTCTCTCCTTTAGAGGACATCTCTTTGGATGTCACAAAGTCACAATGAGAGGAAACTGGAGAGAGAAGAGGAAGAGAGAAAGAGTGAGCTAAACAGTTTCTACAGCCTTGAGAAAAGCTTTGGGAGCATGTTTCTGCCAGCCTTAATGTACTCTTGAGAGTTGAACAAGTTTTGTGATTATGTCTGTTACTGTGAGTTCTGAACTACACTTAACCTCTGTTGTCTCCTCAGACACAGTGAGCTCTGCATAGATATTTTTTAGTGCATTAAGCAAGGAATCACAATTGTTTGAATTCATAGTGTGAATAAAAATGAAACTTTGGCAATTTAGGGCAAGGTGAACTTGAACGACCTGAAGAAGTTATGTCACTCTAAGATTTGATGAGTCTTTAGATTCCGGCCATCAGACAGCACTCCCTGAATTCTGTTTCCTGTGTTAGGAGTCAGAAAATGACTTCAAGTCCCGGTTTAGCCATGAAGTGGCCTTGTTACCTTGGCAAGTCTCTGCTTTCTCCCTGTAAAACGAGGAGTGTAGATTAGGTTGATGCTCTTCCAGCTCTCATATTCTGTGTGATTGTATGAAGAATGAGTTCCACCACCCTTGCCTGATGGAGAGAGAGCCATGGAAATAGACACCTCTTCACTGATATTCAAAGGCATTCATGAAAGTGTGTCGCTCCCTAGCTTGGATTGGACTATAAATACTAAAAATAGAGAGTAGATTTTTCTTTCTGCTATATGTACTTTGGTCCCTGACCCTTGGGACAACCTCATTAATGTCTTCTTTATTATTTAAGAGCTTTGAATATCCCTCAGTGTATGTTACCAGTCTCTTGTTCTCATGTTTTAAACGTAGTACTGTGCACTTTGTGAGAATAACAAATAGGGGAAATATATGCAGTATATGGATAGGAAGTGGTTTCCTTAGCAACGGTTGCAGTAAACAAAATATATCACAGAATGTAGATTTTTCCCTACTTTGATTACTCCCAAATTTAGTCCCTAGCCTATATACTTCATCTTTTCTTCTATACTGTAAGACAATACAGAATCATGCACTCTCTCTTTTTTCTTTTTTTTTTTTTGAGACGGAGTCTTGCTCTGTCGCCCAGGCTGGAGTGCAGTGGCGCGATCTCGGCTCACTGCAAGCTCCGCCTCCCGGGTTCACGCCATTCTCCTGCCTCAGCCTCCCGAGTAGCTGGGACTACAGGCGCCCGCCAACACGCCCGGCTAATTTTTTGTATTTTTTAGTAGAGACGGGGTTTCACCGTGTTAGCCAGGATGGTCTCGATCTCCTGACCTCGTGATCCGCCCGCCTCGGCCTCCCAAAGTGCTGGGATTACAGGCTTGAGCCACCGCGCCCGGCCTTTTTTCTTTTTTTTAAGACTAGTCACATGCAGTAGTGAGATGGGAGGAAAGAGTAGAACAAGGAGTTTGATCTGTAACTGACTGTGAACAGCCAATTGAGATAACTCACTACCTTTGGACCAACCTCTCTTAAGAATCTATCGTAATTTGGAGGGTGAACTGGGATTCTACATATGTGGCTCACATAGTGGGGCCTTCACTGCTGTTTGGGTGCTGTATTAAATCACATGTTTTTACCTGGCTTATTTCTTCCTTGAAACTGTTCAGAAATCTGAATGACCTGTAAAAGTTGTTTTCCTTTACCTTTCCTGGACTTCCATGCCCTTATGCCTATTCCTTCTTAATGTCATTTTGAAATACAAACATCCAAAACCATAGAAACCACAGTGTGTAATGTTGAGGGAAATCAGATGTTTACTTGGAGCCATAAGGACTGGGAGAGAATGTGAGTCTACTGTCATTGTATAAAGTAATTGCTAACCCCTGGCTGCCCCCTTTGATCTCTTTTTCAAGCCAAGCTTCTGCAATATGAGGTAACTATTTTAATTTTTTATTTTTTTCTGGAATGGAGAGGAGACTTAGCACAACTTGCTAGAATTAGTTTGCAATATAGGCCGGGTGTGGTGGCTCATGCCTGTAATCCCAACACTTTGGGAGGCCCAGGTGGGTCAATCACCTGAGGTCAGGAGTTTGAGGCCAGCCTGACCAATATGGTGAAACCCTGTCTCTACTAACAATACAAAAATTAGCTGGGCGTGGTGGCGTATGCCTGTAATTCCAGCTACTTGGGAGGCTGAGGAAGGAGAATTGCTTGAACCCGGGAGGTGGAGGTTGCAGTGAGCTCAGATCATGCCATTGCACTCCAGCCTGGGCGACAGTCTAAAAAAAAAAAAAAATCCAATAACATAATGTTCTGGTATGACTTGGCATTGCCTAAGCTTGCCCTTCTTCAAATTAATTTAGTAAGAAACTAGAAGAGTTCCCAAGAACATTCTGGTTGAAGTTTGAACATTCTGGTTGAAGTTAGAACATTCTGATTGAAGATTCTAGGGATAGTCTCTCCTGCCTAATTGCTTCAGGAATGGGAGCACAGTAGACTGAGAAAAGCAATATTGCTGGTATATTCTGGGCAGTTATCCACCAAATAATATTAATCCTGATCCTTTTCTTAATTTTTCCCTTCTAAACTGCATAAGAGACAGAAGTCACGAAACAATTTTTTGTTTGTTTGTTTGTTTTTTTAGTAGAGATGGGGTTTCACCACATTGGCCAGGCTGATCTCCAACTCCTGACCTCAGGTGATCTCCAACTCCTGACCTCAGGTGATCTGCACATCTCGGCCTCCCAAAGTGCTGGGATTATAGGCGTGAGCCACCGCACCCGGCCTATGAAACAATTTTAATGGCATTTCCTTAACCATTATTTTCTCTTAAGACGTCATTACTAATGAACTGCACATCACCTCCTTCCTTCTGGAGGAGGAAGCTTCCTGTCACCATCCCATGCTTCTCTGCAGGAGAAGGAAAACACACTGGACCTCCATTGACTATGCATGCATGTGCTTGTTTGGTCCAGGGAACTGAGATGTGCAACTTGCTTCCCCACTCCTATAGAGTGCTCTGAATTTTTGCTTGCTGTTTTGTTTTTTTGAGATAGTGTCTCTCTCTGTCATCTAGGCTGGAGTTCAGTGACATGAACACAGCCCACTGCAGCCTCCCAGGTTCAAGTGATTCTCCCACCTCAGCCTCTTGAGTAGCTGGGACTACAGGCATGCACCACCGTGCCTGGCTAAGTTTTAAATTTTTTCTAGAGACAGGATTTTGGCATGTTGCTCAGGCTGGTCTCAAACTCCTGGGCTCAAGCAATCCTGCCACGGCCTTCCAAAGTGCTGGGATTATGGTGGCTGAAATTTTTAATAACAGTGAAACAGTTGGTGGCCATAAAGCAAAAAAAGAGAAACAAATTGGAGCCTGAAGGGTGATGTCTTTGAGTTTCTGGAGTGATAGAGAAACAGTCAGGTGAAACAGCAGCTCAACACCAGATGGAAACCAAGTAAAGAGAGGCTTCCAGTTTTGGGTCTCAGGCGCACCCACAGCTGGGGCCCCTGGTGAGAGGAGACTGGGGTTGTGAAGGATGGCATTGCCTGGTGATAGAGGCCAGGGTAGAAATGACAAGTGTGATCATAAGACCAATTAGGGGGTTCTGGCATCACCCCCACTTGACCATCATTTACTGGTGGTATCTTCGAGAGCCTCTAAGATCCATGGAGTTAGCACAAACAACATTGTCAGTGAAGCCCAGTAGTCTTCAATATCATATAATTACTGGGCATTACATTGCATAAACTGCAATGTGAATTGAACAAAAACCCATTACAGGAGTGTGAAAAAGCAAGTAATCATGCCCTGTTTCCTCATTAACTGCCTGCCTCACCTTTAATGTGCTCCTCCCTTCCCTTGTTCCCCAGTCCTTGGCCTATGGTCTGAAGTAGAAATGTTTTCCATATTTATTCTGTCTGGTACTGTTTCCTCTGAGATTGACAGATAGTTCAAATTTCGTTTTGAGGTATGCCTAAAGGATAAAAAGTCCACCTCTACTTCTTTCCTTTCATATTTATATCTTCTTTTTTCCTCTTTTTTCCCCTCTCCTTCTCTCTTCCTTGTGTCTTTCTACATTTGCTAAGTCGAATTTCCCCTTCCCTACTTATTTTATCCTGTGTCTCAGTTTGCTTTTACTTCATTATCTATTCTGTGGGGAAGATGATTTACTTTGTGCAATGGTATATAACTCAATTTCTGACATCCAAGAATCCCTTTCCTTGCCCAATTTGACTTTAAAAGGGTTCAAAGAGGATGATTTTGGATAAAAAGCTGAGTCAATTTAACTATCAAAAGAAAAGCCTCCCAGATACTTTGCGTCAATTACTAGTTCTTTTCTGTCTTGCGTATTTGCACAGAGAAAGAATTCTGTTGGCCCATATGGTGGGTTAGTGCCAGAATAAGATGGGCTTCTGTCCCTGTCACTCCATTGAAGGGGCTATTGTCAAGGTTACGTGTGACCTCTGTATTGCCGGCTTTGATGTCTTCTGTGTCCTCCTCTCGCCGACCTCTCTCCAGGGTTGCCTCACTTGTCTTCTGCTCTCCTTTCTGTTGCTGGCCACTTCTGCTTCCCAGCTCACCCTTCCTCCCTTCTCTGTTTCAATTGCCTGTGCCCTAGGGTCAGACCCAGGCCTCTTCTTTATCCAAATTCTCTCCTTGAGGATCTCATCTTTAAATATCACTTATATCTTGAAGACTTTCTCCTCTTCCTCCTCCTCCTTTTCTTCTCCTCTTCCTCCTCCTCCTCCTTCTTCTCCTTCTCGTTTTTCATCTTCTTCTTCCTCCTCCTCCTCCACCTTCTCCCTCTCCTGTTCCTCCTTCTCCTCCCCCTTCTCCTCCTCTTCTTTCCTCCTTCTCCTCCCCCTTCTCCTCCTCCTCCCTCCTCCTTCTCCTCTCCCTTCTCCTCCTCTCCCTTCTCCTCCTTTTCCTCCTCCTCCTCCTTCTTCCTCCTCTTCCTTCTTCCTCCTCATTCCTCCTCCTTCTTCTTCCTCCTCCTCCTCCTCTTCCTCTTCTTTTGAGACAGGATCTCGCTCTGTCACCCAGGCTAGAGTGCAGTGATGTGATCACAGCTCACTGCAGCCTCAAACTCCAGGGCTCAGGTGATCTTCCCACTTTGGCCTCCCAAAGTGCTGAGATTACAGGCCTGATTCACTGTACCTGGCCTTGAAGACTTCTAAGTATAAATCAATAGCCCTAACCTCTCCCCGAATCTCCAGATTTCTAACAAGAAGAGATCTTGTTTGTGCAGACATCTCCTGACATCTTCTCCTGAATGGACATAGCAAACTGAGCCATGAGCAACACAAACAGAAATTATTCTCACTGCCACCCCCTCCCAGCATGCCTTCCTCACAGCCTTTCTAATTCTGGTAAGTGGTATTGCCATCCACTTAGTAGCTCAGTCAAACGTCACACTCCACCCCCACCTCTAATCTGTTACTTCTAAATCTAATACTTCTAAAATAAATTGGAAATTCATTCCATTATTTATTTATTTATTTATTTATTTATTTATTTATTTATTTATTTTTGAGACAGAGTTTCACTCCCATCACCCAGGCTGGTGTGCAGTGGCAAGATCTTGGCTCCCTGCAACCTCCACCTCCTGGGCCCAAGCAATTCTCCTGCCTCAGCCTCCTGAGTATCTGGGACTACAGGGGCCCGCCACCATGCCTGGATAATTTTTTTGTGTTTTGTTGAGATGAGGTTTCTCTCTGTTGCCCAGGCTGGTCTTGAACTCCTGGGCTCAAGTGATCCGCCTGCTTCAGCCTCCCAAACTGCTGAGACTACAAGCTTGAGCTGCCGCACCTGGCCCCATTCCCTTTTTACAATACTACTGTTATCATCCTTGTCCATGCAACTATATTTTATTGCCTGTAAGACTGCAGTCATTTCCAAAGAAGTTTCCCTGTTTCTGCTGTTGTGCTTGTTATGGTACTTTCTCCACACAGCAGCCAGAATAATTTTCAAAAATGTAAATCAGATTGCATCACTCCCTTTCTTAATAACCTTTTGCACTGCCCCATGTCTGCCTCCCCGAGCCCATAAAACCCTCTTCTTTGCATTCTTTAGTGCATTATTTCCACTGTAATATTGACCTCCTGAAAAGCTCAAGCCTCTTTTATGCTATCTGGTTTCTTTCCCACAGATAAAGTAAGAATGAAAATATTTATGGATCTGAAAATTCCTTAAAGTATTTATTACTGTGCAGGAGGTAGAAAACTTCCTAGGTAACCTCTTCTTTTTTTTTTGAAACAAAGACTGGAACTTCAGGGATCAGTGATGTTGTCAGTTTTCTACTATCTGAGGAAGGATACTGAAGAGAGTGAAAAAATAGTATAGACTTGGGGAGAAAGGAATGGATTTGTGGGAGAATAAAATGGGAAAGTAAAACAGTGGGGAAGGGGGAGCTAAAAAGAGAAGCATCCAGGATAAATCTTTTCCTTGCTTTATAATTCATATCATAGTAAAATTTTATAAATTTAGTTGCTGTAGAAAAAGGAACAATAAAATGATATTAATTAGGATCATATTCATAATTATACTGTTTCTCTCTGAATTCATATAATCTTTCTGCAAAGAGCTAAAAATGGCTTAAAAAGCTGTAATGATATTATATTATTGAGCAATGTGTCTGTAATAGACATTAATGATACAGTATTAAACCAATCCATAGAGCTTTCTAAAGGTACAGTAGGCTAATATAACACCAGAAACCTAATTGCTACTCTCAGAATTTATAATTGAAATTAGCTTAATGATATAAAATTTTTTAATAGGAAAAGCTATCCACAAATAGTTGCTATCATGTAGTTTTTCAGTGTAAGGAAAATTAAAAAAATCAATAAAAACAAAATGATTACTCAGACCTTGTTACATAGATATCACTGTTAGATGTCCTCCTTTTCTAAGATAACCTATTGTGTGGTTTTCAGAGCCTTTTATAAGTCAGCCACTAGAGAGCAAACTTCTTCTTTTTATCAGGCTGTAGTTTTATTTTTTTAAAAAATACACACCACATATATATTGGGAGTCTCACAATGACACACTATCTCAGACTGTAAAATCTGATAACATAGCTTCTAGATGCCTGGGGCAGTGGGCGTAGGGGATGAAGTGGGAAATTTTAAGGCCGTTTATATTAAAAACACAAGAACAAGATAAGATGTTGTAATGTTGAACTTCCTTCCTGGAGTGAAAATGAAACCTTCTGCTAATGGAGCATGAAGTCTTACGTTTCATGCCATGTAATAAAATATGATAGGCATTGTTTGGTCTGACAGGTATCTTGGGCCTTTTTCCAGACTAGGGTCTCCAGGGAACTCAAAGACATGATACTGTTTCCAGGTGAAATGTAGATAAATTACATTGTCAGCTACCTCTGCTGCCTCCAGTTCCAGAGGCTCCAGTCACACAAAAGAAAGCTGCCAGTTCCAGAACACTCTCATCTATTGGACTAACCCCCAACTATTGACATCCTTTCCAAAGGTCAGGATGGCACCCAAAACATCAATATACAGGCAGATCAATCTGCTAAAGGGTGCCAGGGAACAGAAGGATTTACTGCACATAGAAATTCCAATTTTTCAGGCCCCAGAGTGTCTCAGCCTGCTTTTTGGCCAAGAATGGGAGATACTCAGCTAGGTAAACCACTTTCTCTTCTGGTGGCCTGTTGGCAATTGGCCCTGTTCTCATGACCCTAGGGTCTCATGGCTCACCAAAGTTGTCAGAATCAAGTTTCATCTCTGTTATTTGGGCTTTGGGATATTTGAGGGTTTATAGTTTAAAATTTGAACTTTTTGGGTATTTCAAAAAAAAAGTATTGGGTTGGTGCAAAAGTAATTGCGGGTTTTGCCATTACTTTATACCAACCTAATATTAAGAGCTGTAGGAAGATTATAAAAGATATCCAAGAAGGGAGATTTCAAAACCTTCCAAGGGAACACTTTCCAGGGTTTTTTGGCTATTCCAGTTAGGTTATTTTTCTTTTCTTTTCTTTTTGTTGAGACAGAGTCTCATTCTGTCACCTAGGCTGGAGTGCAGTGGCATGATCTCAGCTCACTGCACCCTCTGCCTCCCAGGTTCAAGTGATTCTCCTACCTCAGACTCCTGAGTAGCTGGGATTACAGGTCCCTACCACCACACCTGGCTACTTTTTGTATTTTTAGTAGAGACAGGGTTTCTCCATGTTGGTCAGGCTGGTCTCAAACTCCTGACCTCAGGTGATCCTCCCGCCTTGGCCTCCCAAAGTCCTGGGATTACAGACCTGAGCCACCGTGCCCTGCCAGGTTATTTTTCTTATGTTGAATTGGCTCGTGTGAAATTGTCAATATTTGAACAATTTGGCTTATAAAAATGGCCATTTTACAGAGTTCAACCTAATACTTTATGCTACAGGGCCTTCTGTGAAGAGGTCTTTTTACAGGCATTGTTCACCACTTCATAATCAATCAACAATCATTGCCTGCCCACTAAGCGCTCAGCACAATGTCAATGCAACTCAATAAAGATATATTATTGACTCTCTGCAAGGTGCTTCGCTGAGTACTGCAGCAAACATTAAGGTCAGCTAGATGAGGTCCTGTATTTACAGAGCTTATGTTCCAATGAGAGAAGGTGAAATGAATGACTTGGACAGTGTTATGTTTTCTACAGTTAAAATGCTGTGGGAGTATGAAAGAGGATGAGATTCAATCCTGACTGGGGGACTCCAGGAAGGTTCATTGCTGGGATGGCAATTGCATGGAAGGGCTGACACTTAACATGGAAGAGGTGCTAATTTAATTGGGACTTGAAGGAGGCATAAGATTATTCTTATAATTTCCCATCAAATATCTGTAGCTGTGGTTGTTGTTATCAGTAGATGGTAAAATTTCTGAGGGCAGTGGTCTCTCTGTAGTCACATGGTGCCTGGCACAGAGTTAGAGGCTCCACTCTATGCTGCCAAGTCAGTGCAGTATAGTAGATGAGAACACTTGTCCTGAATCCAGGCTGCTACTTCACTAGCTGTGTGACCTTGAGCAACTTATTCAACTTCTCTGTGCCACAGTGTCTTCATCTATAAAATGTGGGTACATAATAGCACCTATCTATGTTCTCCTGTGGAAATCAGACATGACTGGGCATTTCCACAGTTCTGTAGGGCAGCCCAACCAAATTCGTTTCACAGACACACCAAGGAGCCCCCAAGGAAAGAAGTCGAGCTAAACTTAAGGAAGACAGAGTCAGGCTGGCACATCTGGCTCTGCTCTGAAGCCCCAGGGAAGAAGCAGAGGCAAGACACAGCATCTGTCACTTTGGAACAGTTCTGTGTCCTGATTCCTGCAGTGGGGTTTGTGTGTGTGTGTGTGTGTTACAGATATTTCACCTAAATATCTATAAAACCCCAAGGTCTCAGCAGAATTGCTTTTATAGCCCCTAGATAGATTGTCGCCCAGGATGGGTGTAGGGGTGAGATTTTGGAGGATTGACAGCTCCAGAGGCCACAGGTCAATACTGTCATCTCCAGGTCCCCAGGGCTTCTGCTGGGTGGCAGAGGTCCCTGGCAGACACTCCAGAGAGGATTGTTCATGAGGACGTTGGAGGCAGCCTCTAAGAACACCCAGAAATTTTGGGTGGGTGGGGCTTCTCTGCAGAAGAGGAGTCCTACTATAGCAGGCAGGGTGAAAAATCAGCATAAGGAAGGTTTCGACCTAATGCTACCCAATTTGTATCCTTCAGGTTGCTGTGATCTGGGGCACATCAGAATCCTGACTTCAATTTGGCAATTTCCATTGTAATTGAAGGTCTGAAAAGTTCTTAAAAAGTTCACTTCTTGCCTAAGAAAGTAATATATGTTATCGTGGGTAGTTAAAAAAATAGAAAAACATAAAAAATTAAAGTAGCCATTAGTTTATCATACAATGAGATTTACTTTTGATGTATTTTTAAAAGGTATTTTGATGTATTTCCATCTGATTTTTTTTGTTTGTTTTTTGAGAAAGAGTCTTGCTTTGTTGCCCAGGATGGAGTACAACGACGAGACCTTGGCTTGCTGCAACCTCTGCCTTCCTGGTTCAAGCGATTCTCCTGCCTAAGCCTCCCGAGTAGCTAGGACTACAGGCACATGCCACCGTGTCTGGCTAATTTTGATATTTTTAGTAGAGATAGGGTTTTGCCGTGTTAGCCAGCGTGGTCTCGAACTCCCGGCCTCAAGTGATCTGCCTGTCTCAGCCTCCCAAAGTGTTGGGATTACAGGTGTTAAAGACACCATGCCCGGTTAGATTTTTTTTTGTGTGTTTTTTTTTGAGATGGAGTCTCGCTCTGTCACTCAGGCTGGAGTGCAGTGGCATAATCTCGGCTCACTGCAACCTTTGCCTCCTGGGTTCAAGTGATTCTCATGTCTCAGCCTCCCAAGTAGCTGGGGTCACAGGCATGCACCACCACGCCCTGCTAATTTTTTTGTATTTTTAGTAGAGACAGGGTTTCACCATCTTGGCCAGGCTGGTCTTGAATTCCTGACCTCAGATAATCCTCCCACCTTGGTCTCCCAAATTGCTGGGATTACAGGCATGAGCCACCACGCCCTGCCACTGGTTAGATTTTAAACTAACAAGAGAGATGCATATTTGGAATTTGCTAAATTTATCTAAATACCTATATTTGCTATAAAAATTTTACCCATTTTTATTCTCCCTGTTTCACTTAACACCCTATTTTGAATATTTTCCTATATTATTAACTATTATTGAAAATACTATTTAATATACATATTCCATATGGGTTACTCTAATTTTTAAAGTAATTTTTATTAAGGTGTACTATGCAAATATTGCATGCAAATATTCTACAAATGAAATAGTACTAAATAGCATAAAAACAGAATGAATGATGCTTTCTCTACTCACCCTCACCTGCTTTGTCCTTGTCAAGAGGAGCTAGTTTCAGTTTTCACTAGCAGCTTATTTTGAAATTTGCCTCCATATTTAAAAACATGATTAATATCCTATTTCTTCATTTCCCAAGTTTAGTACATATAGTGAGGACTTCTGCTCATTTTTACCCTCTTTTCTTTCTCGAATCTTCCTGATGTAATTATATTTTAATTTTTACCTAAGTACATATTCAGTATGTCTATGATTATTACTTTGTGAATATTGTTGACTGTCAACCTCTAAGTAATATACTGTGATTATATTTTCTTGTGCATTTTTAATTTTTTCTTGGAGTTAATAATTGTCATTTTTGCTTGCTTAAATTTCTTGACACAAAATGTCTCCCTACTTTCTAATAGCTCTGTAAAATGACTCTATATCATTTTCTACACAGTCAAATCTGTCATTTAATTTATCAGTTCTATTTTATTGTGTAAAATTCCTTCTGAAGCCCTCTGACCTCCTGCTCCCTTACGGACTTGTTCTCCCTAGGCCAGGTGTCTCTAGATTTATATTTTACTTTATTATTATTATTATTATTTTGAGACAGAGTCTTGCTCTGTCATCCAGGCTGCAGTGCAATGGCGTGATCTTGGCTCACTGCAAACCTCCACCCCCTGGGTTGAAGCGATTTTTCTGTCTCAGCCTCCCGAGTAGCTGGGATTACAGGCATGCACCACCATGCCCGGCTAATTTTTTGTATTTTTGGTAGAGATAGGGTTTCGCCATGTTGGGCAGGCTGATCTTGAACTGCTGACTTCAGGTGATCCACCCACCTCGGCCTCCCAAAGTGCTGAGATTACAGGCGTGAGCCACCACACCTGGTTAGATTTTTAAATAATAGACTGTTATCAATTATTTTAAAAAGCACATTCCTCCAATATTTGTATTATTAATGTTTATAAAATATATCCTTTTTCTATAATAAAGTAGAATGCACATTGTGAAACATGAACAAAATTAGAAATTTTAAAAGGCTAACATAAAAATAAAATTTAAAAGGTATTATTTCCTTCTTCTGCCCTAGTGATTGTCTTTCACTCACTGGGGTGGGAGACCAATGCTCTAGGCTTACTCACAATGATTGTCTTGGGATTTTCCTTTGCCATCAACCTAGAAATTACTTTAGCCTATTTTTTGTATTATTTATTGGATTTAATGTTTCCTTCTTAGTTCTCACCCTCATTTTGATGGAGCACACTTTCTAGTAGCTTCCTAAGAAAAAGCTTAAGGGAGGCAAATTTCTGAGGTATTGCCTGTCTAAAACATCTTTATTTTTAGAATAATAAAAAATAAAAGTAATGGACTGGGAGAAAATATTTACAAAACACGTATCTGATGAAGGACTTATATTCAGAATATACAAAAACTCTTAAAACTCAACAATAAAAAACCCAAACAACCCAATTTAAAAATGGGCAAAATATCTGAACAGACATCTCACCAAAGAAGATATTGTATCATATGAAGCTTGACATTGCATGTCCTCAGGGAATTGCAGATTAAAACAAGAATGAAGCTGGACGCAGTGACTCACACCTGTAATCCCAGCACTTTGAGAGGCTGAGGTGGGCAGATCACTTGAGCCCAGGAGTTTTAGGCCACCCTGGGCAACATGACAAAACCCTGTCACTACAAAACACAAAAAAATTTAGCCAGGCATGGTGGAGCGCCCCTGCAGTCCCAGCTACTTGGGAGACTGAGGTGGGAGGATCACTTGAGCCTGGGAGGCAGAGGCTGCAGTGAGCTTACATTGTGCCACTGCACTGCAGCCTGGGTGACAGAGCGAGATTCTGTCTCAAACAAAAACAAAAACAAGAAAAACAAAAAACAATAATGAGATATCACTACACACCTATTAGAACCTGAAAATTTGAAACACTGACACCACCAAATGCTGTTGATGAAATGGAGCAACAGGAACTCTGATTCATTGCTGGTTGGAATGCAAAACAGTACAGCCACTTTGGAGAACAGTTTGGTAATTTCTTACAAAAGTAAATATAGTATTACTACACAATTCAGCAATCATGCTCAGTATTTACTCAAATGAGTTGAAGATTTATATTCAACCAAAAAAACTGCATATGAATATTTATAGCAGCTTTATTCATAATTGCCAAAACTTGGAAGCAACCAAGATGTCCTTCAATAGCTGAATGAATAAACATACTATGGAACATCTATACAATCAAATATTATTTAGCAATAAAAAGGGGTAAGCTATCAAGCCAAGAAAAGCCATGGAGGAAATGTAGATGCATATTGCTCAGTGAAAAAAGCTAGTCTGAAAAGACAATGTACGGTGTGCTTCCATCTACATGATATTCTGGAAAAGGCAAAACTATAGAGACAGTAAAAGGATCAGTGATTATCAGGGGTTCAAGAGGAAGGGAGAGAGGGCTGAAGACATGGAACATGGGATTTTTAGGCAGTGAAACTACTCTGTATGATACTATGATAGTGGATCCATTTGATTATACATTTGTCAAAACCCATGGGAGTATACAACACAGAGTGAACCCTAATATAAATTATGAACTTTAGTAAATAATAGTAATGTATCAATATTCATTCGTCAGTTGTAACTAATGTATCATACCCATGTGAGATGTCAATAACAGAAAAAAACTGTGGCAGAAGGTGGGGGAAAAGGGTAGGGAAAGGGAGGTATGGGTGCTCCTTAATTTCTGTTCAATTTTTCTATAAACCTAACAGTGCTCTAAAAATAATATCTATTAATTTTATCTTCATGTTGCATGAATAATTTGATTGGGTAGGGAATTAGAGACTGAAATAAATTTTATGCAGAATTTTTGAGACATTGCTCCATTGCCTTCTAAATTTCTGTGTTGCTGATAGAAATCTTGTGCCATTTTAAGTTGTGATTCGTAGTATAACCTGTTCTCTCCTGCATCCATCCCCTAGACCTTTTCAAAATCTTTTCTATTTTTAGTGTTTTGAACTTTTGTAGTGACGCAACTCTTTCTTTCATTAATTGGCTTTTTAATTTGAAGACTCATGACTAGTAGTCCTAGAAAGTATATGATTTCTTTGATAATTTCCCTCCATTGTTTTCTACCTTCTCTCCTATTAATTTAGATCTTGAATTTATTTTCTAATTATCTTTTTTAATGCCAATCTCTTTGTGTATTTGTTTGTTTTGTTTGCTTTTTTGTTGTTGTTGAATTCTTTGTCCTTTCCTAGACCTTATTTCCCAGTCCCCCAATTGAGTCTGTCCTTTTTGCTACCATCATTTCTTCTCTGAAGCTATGAATGGTAGTATGTTTGAAATTTTCTTCTGCCCTCAGCATTGCTTCACTTTCCTATGTACCATTCCCCTCATCCCCCATTGTTTATTTTTTTCTCTCATGTTGGAGGCTTTCCTCAAATTCCTGGTACAAGAGAGTCTATCTATTTATTTATAGTTAGGAATGGAGCACTAAAAAGCTGATTGGAAGCTGTGTGTGCATGTGTGGGGCTGGTTGCTGTGGAATAAGTGATGAGCAGAGAGCTTTTGAATTGAACTCCTTATATGTTAGCATATATTGGTGTCTTCAGGTTCATTGTCTTCAGAGAAGGATACTAACCATCTCCTGCCTGGGATGTAAGATTGGCTGCTTGTGCTCTAGAATTGACAGTGAAAAATCCAGGATGCAGATTTTCATTTGATCCCTCTGTTCTCAGCATAGTACTGCATCTCTACCCTCCTTTTTGCCCAGTTTCTTCAGTCTGAAGACTTTCTGGTTTGATTTCTCCAGATACTATAGGGTAAAGAGGGGGTAGCTACCTGACCACACAGAATAAAAATGAGAACCTAATTTAGGAGTGGCTTAATTGCTCTTTATATATTTTTATCAACGAATCCTCATCTTCAGCTTATTGGTTCACACCTGTCCTCAAAGGTCTCTAGTTCTCCTATTTTCTGAGCTCTTCCAAGGTTCTGTGCACCAAATCACTATTCAGTTAATGTTAGTTATTATTACTATAGTATTGTTGTTGTAATTTATTGCCATACACTGTGTAGATATTTTGGTTTGACCTTCTTTTCTCCCTGCATGGTCATTTATCATGCTCCTGTTTTTAATCTTCATATATAAGGGGCTGAGATCTAGTTGTTGTGGTAGTGAGAAAAATGATCCCCCAAAAGATATCTAGGTCACAATCCTAGAATATGTGAATATTATATTTTTTGGGAAAGAAGACTTTGCAGATGTGAGTAAATTAGGGATTTTGAGATTAGGAGATTACCTTGGATTATCTAGGTGGGCCCTAAATGCCACCACAAGTGTCCTTATACAAGAGGCACACAGAGTAGAAGACAGATAGGAAGAGAAGGAGGCAATGCGTCTACAGAGGTAGGGATTGGAATGATGCAACCACAAATCAAGGCAGGGCTGAAGCCACTAGATACTAGAAGAGGCAAAGAGTGGTTATCGCCTAGAGTCTACAGATGGAGGGCAGTCCTGCCAACACCTTGTTTTAGACTTCTGGCTTCCAGAGTTGTGGCAGAATACTTTTTTTTTTTTCCTGAGACGGAGTCTTGCTCTGTCGCCAGGCTGGAGTGCTGTGACATGATCTCGGCTCACTGCAACCTGCACCTCCTGGGTTCAGGTGATTCTCCTGCCTCAGCTTCCCAAGTAGCTGGGACTACAGACACATGTCACCATGCCCCAGCTATTTTTTTTTTTTTTCTGTATTTTTAGTAGAGACAGGGTTTCACCATATTGGCCAAGATGGTCTCAATCTCTTGACCTCATGATCTGCCTGCCTTGGCCTCCCAAAGTGCTGGGATTACAGGCGTGAGTGACCGCACCCGGCCACATTTTTTTTTTTTTTTTTTTTTTTGAGATGGAGTCTCGCTCTGTCATCCAGGCTGGAGCGCAGTGGCGTGATCTCAGCTCACTGCAACATCTGCCCCCTGGGTTCAAGCAATTCTCCCACTTCAGCCTCCTGAGTAGCTGGGATTACAAGCATGAGCCACCATGCCTGGCTAATTTTTGTATTTTTAGTAGAGACAAGGTTTCCCCATATTGGTCAGGCTGGTCTTGAACTCCTGGCCTGAAGTGATCTGCCCACCTTGGCCTCCCAAAGTGCTGAGATTACTGGCGTGAGCCACTGCACTCAGCCCCATTTCTTTTTTAAGCCACTTAGTTTTGGTAATTTGTTACAGAACCCTAAGAAATGAATACAAATCACCATCTAGTTTTATCAAAGATGGGATTTATGTTTCAGTTTTGTGTTCTTTTGGTGGTGATGAAAGGGGAGCACTTAATGTCTATCTTGAAACTAGAAGTAATATATCATACTTTTTCTCCAATTTTTGAACATTTTGGTTGCTTCTAGTCTTCACTGTGATGACTCACAGAGAACATTCCGGTGATGGAGAACTTAGAAAAATACTAGTTATTTGTATTTATTACTCAATAGGTCTTTTTTTTTTTTTTTTGAGATGGAGTCTCACTCTTGTTGCCCAGGCTGGAGTGCAATGGCACAATCTTGGCTCACTGCAACCTCCACCTCTGGGGTTGAAGCAATTCTCCTGTCTCAGCCTCCTGAGTAGCTGGGATTACCGGCATGCACCACCATGCCCAGCTAATTATTGTATTTTTAGTAGAGACAGGGTTTCACCATGTTGACCAGGCTGGTCTCGAACTCCTGACCTCAAGTGATCTGACTGCCTCAGCACTCCTTATATCCTTTAAGTTTCTGATTATTTCCTTTAAATGATTCATAGAAGGTACACAATAAATTTACATATCAAAGGGTCCTAATCTTAGTTTTGATGTCTATTGATAAAAAGCTTGCCTGAAAGTTTTGTTGTTGTTGTTGTTGTTGCTTTAATGGGAGATTCTTATTATTACTCAAATCAGTCTCCAAAAATATGGAAGCCTAGGGTTTTTCAAGGACAGTTTAGCAGGTAGGAGGCCAAGGACTGGGGAGTGCTGATTGTTTGGGCTGGAGATGAAATCATAGGGAGTCGAAGCTGTCCACTTGTGCTGCGTTGGTTCCTGGGTAGGGGCCACAGGACTGGTTGGTGGGCCTAGGTGGAGCCATTCAGTCATGAGAAATACAAAAACCTGAAAAGACTATGAAAGTGATGTTATTTGCGGGAATAATTGGGGACAAATGTATTTATATACCCACTAGAGGTATGTCAATGCCAGTTTAACCCAGATTCACCAACAATGAAAATTATTGAAATAACTGCTTATTAGCAGTTATAATACATAAGAAGAGCATCTTATTTTAATTTGTATTTTTTAATTTGTATTTTTTAATAGTTATGTTGAGTATTTGTACCTATGGTTATTGTTTGTATTTATTTGTCTAAATATAGCTTGCTTGTGTCCTTTGTCCATTATTTGGCCAAGGTTTTAATATCTTCCTTGTTAATTTATAATCAAGGACATCAACATTTTGTCATATTAGTCTCAAGATATTTCATAGTTTATTTGCCTTGGAATTTTTTTGGTGACACTTTAGGACATGTAGAAATTTAATATTTTTACTTAGTCTAATCTATTAATATTTCCCTTTGTGATTTCTTCCATTGTTTTATCCTTAGAAAGTTTTGCTTTAGGCTGGGCGCGGTGGCTCACGCTTGTAATCCCAGCACTTTGGGAGGCCGAGGCGGGCGGATCACGAGGTCAGGAGATCGAGACCACGGTGAAACCCTGTCTCTACTAAAAATACAAAAAAATTAGCCGGGCGTGGTGGCGGGCGCCTGTAGTCCCAGCTACTCAGAGAGGCTGAGGCAGGAGAATGGTGTGAACCCGGGAGGCGGAGCTTGCAGTGAGCCGAGATTGAGCCACTGCACTCCAGCCTGGGCGACAGAGCAAGACTCCATCTCAAAAAAAAAAAAAAAAAAAAGAAAGTTTTGCTTTAAACAGTATAGAATTTTGTTTTAATGATCTAAATTATTACATTTATCTCTGGAATTTATTTTGGTATATGATACAAGTTGTCAATCTAACTCTCTCCCCATTGTAGTAACCAATTGCCCTTGCCCTAAACCATTTATGGAGTAAATCTTTCTTATTCCCAACGATTTGTGCTGTTATTATATATTGGATTATATAACATACACTGATGTCAACTTGTAAAGGAACAAAAGATAATGTAGCAAATATAATTTTACTTACTATCCAACACTAAAAGCTGTAACATCTTATACAACTTATATTTAAAGATCTGAAAAAAATTACTAGTAAGGTTTAGGACATATATACTTTTCTGTCCCCCAGAAGCCATGAGTTATATATATTTTATTGGTAGCCAATCCATGTTTTACACTTTTGCTTATTGTGACTAGATGTATTTGTAAAGAACTGTGTTTTTCAAAATAACCTACCTTACTGTTATTATAATTTTAGGAATATAACACAACTATTGACTAGCTAATCCTTTCCCCCATTAATTTTGACCACTTGTACTAAGTTCCCATATATACATAGGTCTCTTTCTGTACTTTTTTTTTTTTTTTTTTTTTTTTTGAGACGGAGTCTTGCTCTGTCCCCCAGGCTGGAGTGCAGTGGCGCGATCTCGGCTCACTGCAAGCTCCGCCTCCCGGGGTTCACGCCATTCTCCTGCCTCAGCCTCCCGAGTAGCTGGGACTACAGGCGCCCGTCAACACGCCCTGCTGATTTTTTGTATTTTTAGTAGAGACGGGGTTTCACCGTGTTAGCCAGGATGGTCTCGATCTCCTGACCTCGTGATCCGCCCACCTCGGCCTCCCAAAGTGCTGGGATTACAGGCTTGAGCCACCACGCCCGGCCTCTTTCTGTACTTTCTATTCCGTTTCCTTAACCTATTTATCCGTCTTTGTGCCAATATCCCACTGTCTTAGTTACTATAGCTTTATAATAAATCTTGTTACCTAGCAGGGAAGAGCTCTTTGCTCAGAATTATCTTAGCTTTTCTTAGACCTCTAATTTTCTATATAAATTAAAGATTTACCTTGTCACATGAAAAATCTTGCTGGGATTTTGACTGGACTTGAATTATGTTTGTAGATTAATTTGGAGGATAATTATCTTTTCAGTACTGACTCTTTTCATCATATATCTACCCATCTAGTTTTTTTACACATGTGGTTTTTAAATATTATTTTCTTTTTAAAAGTGAATTAAAGCTAATTAATTTTAAAGTAGCTATATTGTAGAACTAAAATAAAATTTACTAACACTATATCCTTGCAATTTTGTTAACAAATAAAAATAAAACTTGTTAATTAAGAACAAAACTGAAAACAGAAAAAAATTTTATAAAAAATATAGATACAGGCAATAACAGCTAAACAGAATTTTTTTGAATTTTTATCTTACTGAACTTGCTGAATACTTATGAAATTAATTAAAATTTGGAATCACTGGCTAGAAATATACACAATATACACAGGAGTCACTGGAGCCTTCATATCATCAATGTCCATAAGGGTTCATATTTCTAATTGTCTTTTTCTTTTGGATTTGGATCCACATAAGTACACATATTATCATTATTATTATTATTATTATTTTTTTTTGAGACGGAGTCTCATTCTGTCACCCAGGCTGGAGTGCAGTGGTGCGAACTTGGCTCACTGCAAGCTCGGCCTCCCTGGGTTCATGCCATTCTCCTGCCTCAGCCTCCCAAGTAGCTGGGACTACAGGCGCTCGCCACCACACCCGGCTAATCTGTATTTTTAGTAGAGACGGGGTTTCACCGTGTTAGCCAGGATGGTCTTGATTTCCTGACCTCATGATCCGCCCACTTCGGCCTCCCAAAGTGCTGGGATTACAGATGTGAGCCACCGTGCCTGGCCTCATACACATATTATTGGCTGAAATATCTCTTACTTTTTTTTTTTTTTAATCTATAGGTTTCCTGTCCAGCTTTTCTTTTTTTCTTTATAATTTATTTGTTAAAGAAACCAGGTTGTTGGCCGGGCATGGTGGCTCACGCCTGTAATCCCAGCACTTTGGGAGGCCAAGGTGGGTGGATCACAAGGTCAGGAGATCGAGATCATCCTGACTAACACGGTGAAACCCCATCTCTACTGAAAATACAAAAACAAAATTAGCTGGGCATGGTGGCGGGCGCCTGTAGTCCCAGCTACTTGAGAGGCTGAGGGGGCAGAATGGTGTGAACCCGGGAGGCGGAGGTTGCAGTGACCCAAGATTGCACCACCGCACTCCAGCCTGGGAGACAGAGCGAGACTCCGTCTCAAAAAAAAAAAAAAAAAAAAAGAAACCAGGTTGTTTGTCCCGTATAGTTTTCAGCCTGGATTTTGCTGATTGCATCCCAAACATGTTATTTACCATGTGCATCTGTCCCCTGTACATCCTGTTAGTTAGTAGTTAAATCAGGAGATTTGACACAATTCACCTTCAGGTATTTGGGCAAGGCGAGTTTGTAGGTGGCATTGTGTTAGGAGTCCTATAATATCTGCTGTGTCTCTTTGTGACATTATTATTTGTTGTTATAAAATGTCTAGCTCCATTAATTCATTAGGGATTGGAGAATGCTGATATTCTGATTCTGTCATTTTTGTTTATTAGCTAGAATATTTTGTTTGTTCGTTTGATTGTTAGCTAGAATACTTTCATAAAGAGAGATTCATTGTCATCTACTTTTGGTTACCCATCGATACAACTCATATAGGAAAGGGAATACATACTTGATTTTTTTCCCTTTATTGACCAATTCTCTAAATAAAATTTGGTTCCTTAGCATCCTCCAATAGTGGCAATTTGTTTTCTTCTCTTTTTTCTTCCCCACAATATGTTAGTAAGCTCATGGATTTAAGAATTTTTAATGTTTCAATGTGTTGCCATTATTATCCTCACTGATACTCAAATTTTCCCTTCTTTGGCCAGTGGGAGCCTCTTCAGGTATATTCCTGGGTCCTTTTGACACTCCAATAGTCTTTGATAACATTATTGCTATCTGTGTTGACAAGATGTTTCAGGACCAATTTCTATCTTTCTTGTCCCAGACCTGGAATCAAACATTTATCCAAAGAGCCTTGGTTCACTTTAGTGTAAAATTATATTTGGAGATAAAAATACGGTGTTAGGATACTCATTGCTACTGAAGTCATCATTATTTTGGGCATTTTCAGTGGGCAGAGCTAGGAAATATAGAAAGCAAGCTGGGCATGGTGGCACATGCTTGTAGTCTCAGCTATTCAGGAGGCTGAGGCAGGCAGATCCCTTGAGCCCAGGAGTTCTGGGCGTAATGTGCTATGCCAATTGGGGGTCCACACTAAATACGGCATTAATATGGTGACCTCCCGGGAGCAGGGGACCACCAGCTTGCTTAAGGAGGGACGAACTGGCCTGGGTTGGAAACGGAGCAGGTTAAAACTCTGGTGCTGTCAGTAGTGAGATCGCGCCTGTGAAGAGCCACTGCATTCCACCCTGGGCAACATACCAAGAACCCATCTCTAGAAAAAAAAAAAGGAAGACAGAAAGAGATCAGATTTGAGAGAGAGAAAATTATGAGCTCATAATGATATTTCCAATTCAAAATCAGGAAACAGACCTGATCCAACATCTACACTATAAATATACATCTATAGTGAAATATCTTTACTACATTTTTATATTAACCCCTCCTTTTCCATTCCATTGGCATCACAACAACCAGGCCCTTGACATCCTATGCTTGAATAATAAGACAGTTTTCTAACTGGTTTTCTTCTATCTTGACCTCCCTGCCTCCAAGCCATTCTACATTTCACAACTAGATAGACGATCTTAGAATACCTATGTGACCTTGTTGTTTCCCAATTCATAAAAAACCTTTAGTATTTCTTACTGTCCAAATGATAAAATCCATATTTCTCATCCTGTTCAATGACCCCTACCTACCACTTTGGTCTTATCACTATCCTTCTGACTCTTGTATGCAAACTTGTAGCTTCAATTAACCTACCCTGTAAACACAATTTTCATATTTTTCCTTCATATCTTTGCATAAGCAATTTCACTCCCTAAAATGTCCTTTTCTTTTTGCATCTAAATTATATCAATTTTCAAGACTATTATAAAAACAGAACTGGCTGGATCCATTACCCAATATTTGGTTCCCATCCAAAATTTGGTTTGAATGTCAACATTGATGATGCCACATACTCACCAAGAGGACAGAAAAGGTTCATTACTCACATAATGAGGCTTTGCATGGAAAGCAAGCAAGACTCCCAAGCTAGTCCAAAAATGCATTGAGAGAGCAGGGAAAGTAGACTGGCGTGGATTTTATTGTGATTAGGGAGTGGGGTTCGGTTTAAAGTTCCCACATAGGCTGGGGCTTGTGTGGTTTGAATTTACTGCCAATAGCAAAGGAGGGGTTTCTCTGGGCAAGCCAAGTTTCTTATTGGCTTGTCCAGATGTGGGGCAGGAGGCATATAACTATAATGGGGCTGAAAGCTCTCAGCAGTCAAACATTAACAATAGAGTCAGACTACTTATTATTGAGACCCAGTCCAAATCCCACTGACTTTCTTGGTCCTCGGTCGTCATTCTTTTTTCTGAATTCCCAGCATTCGGCATTTGCTGCTTCATCCTATGGAAATAAATTTAATTACTTTAGAGTCATACCTCCAAGGGGTGAATCCAAGTTTTATAGGTCCTGAGGCTTAAACATTTTGGAGTGTGGCGTAAACACTCCACATTTTCATAAAGTCTCTCTTTATGACAAAGAATATAAAATAGGTACCAGGCTTTGAAAGGAGATGTGCTTGTGAGAGCCCTGAAGCTTTAGCTTCGTTAGCTTTATGGGAAATCTGCTTCTGCTTTCCTCTTATGCACTGAAAATTAATTTTTTTATAGCAGTAAAGTTGACTTTTATTGGTTACAGTTCTATGAGTTTTTGCACGTGCATACATAGGTTCTTGAAACCACTATGACTGACAGGGTACAGAGCACGGTTCAAGACACCAAAGAACCCCTTGTATTTCCACTCAGTATCCAGACTCTCCCAATACCCTCTTGTATATTTTGACTCCTCCACTAGATTGTATTAGGTTGGTGCAAAAGTAATTGTGGTTTTTGCCATTACTTTTAAATTGCAAAAACTGCAATTGCTTTTGCACCAACCTAAATAACACTGTGAAAGTAGCAGCTTTATGATACTGTATTTCTCTAGCACAGTGCCCTGTAGGCAGTAGGCACCTTGTAAAAGTTGATTGTTATTGATGATAACGAGGACAAAGATGGCATTTTGTTTTACAGTAAGATAAATATCTTGTAATGAATAAAGATGTTAAGTATATTCTCTGATAAAGATTAAATAAGAAGCCTTCAATTAAACGAAGTCAGAATTCACAAAATTAAAAATATTATCATGTTTTGTTTGAGACCCTCAGTGATGAAGTTTGTGAAATTCAACTGATTTTAGATGCCTCCTTTTGCTTGACATTTGGCTTAATTGTCACAGCATAATATCTTGAACATGTAAATGTTCAATAAATATTTGGTAATTTAAATTAGTCAACTACTATAATTGGCTCAATCAGAAGTTACTAAGGCTAAACTCCAAGTAGCATTAAAAAAAAATACGTTTTCAAATGAAGCAAGTTGAGAAGGTAGAAGTAAAAGTCTTTTGCTGAAATATCAATTGAGATATTAAATAACTCCTGGATAGCCTCAATGTCCCAGTTCCAAAACGATTTTGTAGAGTTCAGATTGGATTAATTTTCACCAAGCTCATCTGCAGTAGATGCATACCTGACTTACTGTTTTGACTACTACTAGACCTTAAATCACCACTACTAGACCTTAAATTTTCACTTAATCTGAAATTGAAAATGATTTTCCAAACAAGGAAAGGAGGAATTGAAATGCTCTTCTCATTTCCTTAATGCCTAATGATGAATTGTTTTCAAATATCACTGTATACCTGACCTTCACAGGAAATAATTGTACTGTGGCTGGCTCATTGCAGAGCAAGGAAAGGGTCATACAACTGAGCATTCCAGATAAAAGTCCAATTAAGCTCAAAATAGTTCCTCACAGAGTAAAGAGAAAAGGTTAAGAAGGCATAGGCTTTAGCTCCCGATTGCATCTTCTTTCTCTGTGATTAATTGTATTAACCAAAAAGTGTTAATGTAGCCTGAGACCAAGGTCAGGAGTTCTGGTTCCTTCTGTCTTCCTGCCACTCACCTGGAAGTCTTACCATCAGAGTCTAGTCAATAACCAGGTGGTTTGCTTGTTTAATAGGAAAACAAACCAAAGTGCTGGTGAAACTTTCAAGAAAAACCAGTCTTAGCAGCAGCTGGGGGCCAGCCAACATAGAGTTCTCTGGAGAATCAAAGACATTTTTATCCCCATCTATAGGCCTAGGGATTTGAAACAGTGTGATCATTCCCGGAAGGGGAGAACAGGTTTACAAAATGCTGTCTTTAGTAATAGTGCCATATAATGTCTTTTAAAGCTGGTTAACGGTTGCTTTATTCACCTTTATGTGAAAGATTTATCTGCATAGACCAGACTTTCAGCTATGGATTATTTCCCATTGTGTCTAAAAATGATAAGACTACTTATTTCTTACGTTCAACCCTTTTGAGGAATGAGCTGGCCATTTGTTTGCATCTTTGGTTTTACTCTCCTTAATTCCCAGGCATTTACAATCATCCAAATTGGGTTTGATTAGCATAAGCTAGATTTCCCACAAGAGTTTCCTAATACATTTCTTCTGCAATCAAGTCCCAGTAGGACACAGTAAGCTCCTCTTGTTCATCCAGTGTGTCATTCAAATAGATACCAAAGAGAGATGCATAAGATCATTGGCACTTGATGATGACAAAGGAGTGAGGTTGCAGCATGAGGCTCAGAAACCAATGCAGTAACAGTAAAGATAAAGATAAGTCAAGGCAGCAGAGCTCTGCTACTGCTGCTGTTAAGATCCATGCTCTCAGCCACTGTTTAGAAACAAAAATTGATAACAAAGGAGTTGTGACTTATTTTTAAGAACAAAATTTCTGTAAAATTTATCAAATAAGGGAAGACTTTATTGCATCATTAAAATGAATCTCATGGCTGTCCAAGGACAGGGACTGCAGGGTGAAGAAGATTCTTTTTCAAGCGTTACATGGGTTTTTTTCTCTCATGGTGTCTCTTTGTGGGTTTTTCTTTTTTATGATTTTTGCCTGAGAGCTGCTTATTCTTTTGGAACTTTATCTGTGGAATCCTTTGAGACCTAGATTGAAGTTGAGACTACCAACCCAGGCACTCTAGGAATTATATTCTGTGCTTAAGGTATTTTAGACTACACAGATAGCATTTGGATTGCAAGCCATGTGAGGACTAGCTTGTGGTTCTGAATACACACAGGAGATGGTTTAATCCTTCGCTCAGCACTGAGATCAAGAGAGACGTAATTCCTTGCCGCTACCTTCTGTAGATCAGGATCTCTTTCTCATTCACTTAAACACTAGAGGTGTAGACCTCTGGGTTCCAATATTATGCGGGAGGTCACCATTTAGATTACCCATCTTGGGTGGGCCCCTACATCTCTGTGCAACCCCTCAAAGCAGAAGCTCAGATCCTCCAGGGATTGGCAGAAACTTTCAGGATGAAAGCCAGCTTTGATGTTCACTTACCAGCCAGGGTTCCTGATCTGATCACATTTTGGCAACTATAGAGTCCTTTATTTTATGCCAGCTCATTGATGCATTTAAATCATTTTTTAAAGTATTAGCTAATATTTTATTGCCTCATTTGGGGAGTTTGGAAGCTTCAGAATTAATCTTCCAGTGTCTCTACTTCAATATAAACATCTCTCTGTGCTTCTTCTCTACTAGGGCAGCCGATCCTGTTTAGTCAAAGTTCCCAGCCTTCCAGAATTCCAGCTTACTGTGGCTTTCCATGACTAAGGCCTCTTTGATTCTGACCCCACTTCAGTTTCTACTGTCACTCTCATTTTTCCCTGTCACTCCAACTCCAATTAACAGAGGAATCGAATTTTCAAGTCAAGCCGTTCAGGTTCGTAGGTCCTTGATTACTGCTGTTGTGTCAGCGTCTACACTAGGTTCAGTCAAGTGTGGTCAGTGGGTGTATGTATGTTTTGGGGTGGGGGAATGGTAGGGCCATGTGCTAGAAACATGGCCACCATTCCTTAACAGGGCTGTGAGCAGGTTGTTTCTCATAGAAGAGGGTATGGGAAGGAACCAGAAAACATTTCTAGTACAAAAATCTGTAAGAACAGTACTCCTTCTCCCCTCCCTTAAAAAACACACAAACACACCAAAAATAATTGGATGAGATCCAAGGTAGAGAGGGTTTCTATCAAATTCTTCCCCATGGTGAGATGAATGGTTATTGTGAGGTGATAACATGATAGCCAGAGGAGAATCCTGCATTAGGACTTAGTATCAGTGGCTATGGCCCTTAAGCTCATTTCTCTGCTTATGCAGTGTTAAAGACCATGACATTATTGCAGCTACTACATGAAAATCGCAATAGACTCACCAAAACCAGCTTAGGAACGACACTAGCAACTTTTATTAAAAACTCAATTTTAAATGTTACCAAAATGCCCAAGAGATCATCTAAAATACACATTTGTATTTCCCCAGTGCAATAATTGAGTAAAATTAGGTACAGCATTGACCATTCCTTTTCCTCCAGCTACGGTTGCTTTACAGCTAACCTTGAAAACACTGTCCATAAGCACTGCCTCCACTTTTCTACCTCCTATTTTCTCCTTAATTTACTCTAACTTGTACCACAACCATTAACACTACACAGAAACTTCATGGGAAGAGAGAGCTTGTCTGTTTTATTCACTATAGTAGCTCTAGCATCAAAGAGAGTGTCTAATACATAATAGGTTTTCAATAAATATTTGTTAAATAAATAAATGCAATGGAATGCTAACCACCTATTAAAATGGTAATATTGATGGAGTTTTTAATAATATGGAGAAATATTTAGGATAAAATGCTAAACAGGAAGAAGGATAGAAAAGTATATATATCATATGATCTCAATTATTAAAATGCATGGAAAAAAGACTAGAAGGAAATATGCTAAAATGTTAATAGTGGTTTTCTGGAGTGGGATTGGAAATGATGATCTTTTCTTTTTGTGTACTTTTTACCTTCCACCAAACTTTAATATGGGTAGCTTTTATAATTAAGCAAAAAGCATAACCAAGCACCAACATAAAGGACATGGCATTATATTTCAAAGTACCTTACTTTAAAGCTCAAAGGACAAATATTGTTGTACTTACTAAAGATAATGTACCATATGAGATCACATTTGATAAGTGTAGATTGTTCAGATGATAATAGATGTTGTTACCTATCATGTAATTGTTTCAGTCTCATCTCTCCAATCATATAACAACCACCTTGCCACAAAAGCCACAAGAGCAAACCATTTATTGGGTGGCTACTATGTGAGGCACATGCATTGTTTCATTAAACCATCACACTAATCCTCTGAGGGAAGTATGATTATTATTACAGTATGATTATTATTACAGTATTACCAATTTTTTATGAGACATACAGTGTGCATGGAATTTGCCTAGGATGACGCTGCTAGCAAATGGACCATATCAAGGGCACTTCTTAATCGGGGATCTGGGAACCTTTGACTTTTATTGATTAACACTTTTCAGAGTGGTTTATCCTGTGCCAGAAGCAAGATGCTAGAAACACAGTCTACAGATGTTAGCTAGGAACCTGCCATTGCAGCAATTTTCAGCGACTGCTGCACACATTGGTGTAGATGTGTTATTTTCCCACTGTGGTTGGCAGAAGTAAAGCAAGAATTCATGGCTGGTTTGCATCAGGGTGGATACTGGGCTAAAAGGAAAAGCGCCTAGTGAAAATAATTTGGAGATGTGTTGCCATTGTTGAAAAATGTATAAAAGCAAAGTATGTTCCATCAAAAAAATATGCTTTAGAAAATCTGTACTTCACATAGTTAAATGGAAGCCATGTGGGCTGAACTGGGCCAGGATACCGCATACTGGCTGCTGAGGTCCAGGTGTGTGGGAGGACAGGTTGCATAGCAGCAGTATCCATGGCTCCTGGCCTCAACAGTCTCTGGGTATGCCATTAGAAAATAAAAGAACTTTCCTTTTTTCTTTTTTTTTTTAATTGAGAAAGTTACATGCACATGGTAAAAAATGTACAAAAGGAGAATACAGTGAAAAGCCATCTCCCACCCACAACCCTCATTTTCTCTCCCCAGAGACAACCACTGTTACCAGCTTCTTGAGTGTTCTTCCAGAAATATTTTAAAGATAAAAGTATATATTTAATATTTTTGTGTATGGTCTTTGAAACACACACGTGGTATCAAATTATACCCACCTCCCTTCTTCCCCTTTAATAGGTCTTAGCAGAGTTGTCATATGTAGTTGTGCAGAGGCACTTGGTTGAGGGGAGAATGGAAGCTGAAATTCAGTAAACTGTGTTCTCTGGCAGGGCCTGGGCCTACCTGGAAGAGGGCACCTTTTCTCAATTTGCACAAAGGTACCATCTTAGGCTCTGAAATATGTCCTTATCAGCATATCGAGACCTATTCCACTCTTTTTCATCATTGCAGAATATTTTGTTGTAATGGATAGGCAATATGTTAGCTAGTTTCCTATTGGTGCACATTTGGATTCTTTCTAATCTTTTCCTCTTAGAAAAAAAAATGTCCTTGTCTAAACATTTTTGTGCACCTGTGTGAGCCCGTCTGAGGAATAAGTTTGGGGGCACCATTTTTAAGATTCTGAAACAGGTGGTTTCAAATGAGAAACAAAATACATTGATTTTTAAAAGATTTGAACTGCAGAGTTATTAATTTTTGTAAACACTGTTTTATTTGTTTGTTTGTTTATTTATCTGAGACGGAGTCTCGCACTGTGTTGCCCAGGCTGGAGTGCAGTGGCGAGATCTCAGCTCATTGCAACCTCTGCCTCCTCGGTTCAAGCGATTCTCCTGCCTCAGCCTCCTGAGTAGCTGGGATTACAGGTGCTTGTCACCAAGTCTAGCTCATTTTTTTTTTTTTTTTTTTTTGTATTTTTAGTAGAGACGGGGTTTCTCCTTGCTGTCCAGGCTGGTCTAGAACTCCCGATCTCAGGTGATCCACCCACCTCAGCCTCCCAAAGTGTTGGGATTACAAGTGTGAGCCACTGTGCCTGGCCTAAACACTATTTTATTTATTTATTTATTTATTTGAGACGGAGTTTTTGCCCTGTTGCCTAGGCTGGAGTGCAATGGCACAATCTCGGCTCACTGCAACCTCTGCCTCTTGGGTTTGAGCGGTTCTCCTGCCTCAGCCTCCAGAGTAGCTGGGATTACAGGCGCCCGCCACCATGCCTGGCTAATTTTTGCATTTTTAGTAGAGACGGGGTTTCACCATGTTGGCCAGGCTGGTCTCGAACCTTTGACCTCAGGTGATCCACTGCCTCGGCCACCCAGAGTCCTAGGATTACAGGCATGAGCCACCATGCTGGCAATGACTAGGGCCCAGGAGAAGAAAGCAAACACTTCCCATAGCAGCTGGAGGTCAACTGTCAAGGCTACCAATCCATTTCTTCTCCTGGGCCCTAGTCATTCACGATGATGCCATTCCTCTTTGAGCTGTTCTCCCTACTCCCAGAATTGTCTCCATCAGCAGGGCCTAGATTTGAGCAATGCTCTCCCTTATTCTTGGGGAGGTTCTTGTTCAATGAAATTCAGAAGACTAAGAATTTCTCACTTGATTTCCAGGAGAGTGTGGTTCATTGTCACACCTCTGAAGGCCTTGGCTTTGCTGCTATTAAATGTCAATAAATCTCTGACTCTCCAAAATACAGAGAGTATAATGCTAAAGCGAAGGGATTTACATGAAAGAATTTTTATTCTTAGAGGCAATAGAGTATCATAAACAGGGCAGGGCCTATAGAATCAACAAAATAGGGACTAGAATGCTCGATCAGCCATGCTTGATTATGTGTGAAAAGCGATTTGCACATAGCAGGCAATCAACTGAAATTGATAAAGATGATGATGATGATGATCATGATAGTGAGGCACTCAATGTGAATAAATAAGGAAATACATACATTGTGGAAATCATGCTGGGTGTTCCATAGATGTTAACTGATGTTCGCCCCAAATGGTAAGTATCATATCTCCATTTTAAAGACAATGCCATAGAAGTGAAAAAACCTGTTCAAGGATTTGCAGCTACTAGAAGAGGGGCTGGTATATAATCCACGCTCCTCCACGTGCCAGTTGATGTTCCTTTCCTAGATATACATACTAAATTTTTAAAAGGGAAGTAAGCAATGTTTTAATGGGTTCTAAAGAGTGAGTTATATAGGTTCATTCTTTCTGCTTTCTGAAGACCATTTTTTTCCAGCAATTTTTTTTCTTTTTTTTTTTGAGACAGAGTTTCACTCTGTCACCCAGGCTGAAGTGCAGTGGCACCATCTTGGTTCACTGCAACCTCAGCCTCCTGGGCTCAAGTTATCCTCCCGCCTCAGCCTCTTGAGTAGTTGGGACTACAGGCATGCACCACCGAGCCCGACCAATTTTTGTATTTTTTATAGAGTTGGGACTTCATCATCTTACCCAGGCTAGTCTTGAACTCCTTGGCTTAAGCGATCTGTCTTCCTCAACCTCCCAAAGTGCTGGGAATACAGGTGTGAGCCACTATGCCCAGCTAACTTATATAAAACATTTGGATTTTAAGAGTAGCTTTTGCTCAGTAACAATACAAAAGATGGATTGTTAGAACAACAGATTTACTAACAAGAAGGCTCAGGTATCTGAAAAATTAGTAAAGTCCTCATGAAGAAACCTTTGATCCACAATTCTATAAAAATGTATTTTTGGCAGTGGAGCCAAGATGGCCGAATAGGAACAGCTCGGGTCTCCAGCTCCCAGCCCCAGCGACACAGAAGACGGATGATTTCTGCATTTCTGCTTGAGGTACCGGTTTCATCTCACTAGGGAGTGCCTAACAGTGGGTACAGGACAGTCGGTGAAGCGCACTGTGCGCGAGCCGAAGCAGGGCGAGGCATTGCCTCACTCGGGAAGCGCAAGGGGTCAGGGAGTTCCCTTTCCTAGTCAAAGAAAGGGGAAACAGACGGCACCTGGAATATCCGGTCAGTCCCATCCTAATACTGCGCTTTTCCAACGGGCCTGGAAAATGGCACACTAGGAGATTGTGTCCCGCACCTGGCTCGGAGGGTCCTATGCCCACGGAGTCTCGCTGATTGCTAGCACAGCAGTCTGAGATCAAGCTGCAAGGAGGCAGTGAGGCTGGGGGAGGGGCGCCCGCCATTGCCCAGGCTTGCTTAGGTAAACAAAGCAGCCAGGAAGCTCGAACTGGGTGGAGCCCACCACAGCTCAAGGAGGCCTGCCTGCCTCTGTAGGCTCCACCTCTGGGGGCAGGGCCCAGACAACCAAAAACTCAGCGAGAACCTCCACAGCCTTAAATGTCCCTGTCTGACTGACAGCTTTGAAGAGAGTAGTGGTTCTCCCAGCACACAGCTGGAGATCTGAGAACGGACAGACTGCCTCCTAAAGTGGGTCCCTCACCCCTGAGCAGTCTAACTGGGAGGCACCCCCCCCGTAGGGACAGACTGACACCTCATTCAGCCGGGTACTCCTCTGAGACAAAACTTTCAGAGGAACTATCAGACAGCTGAATTTGTGGTCTCATGAAAATCCGCTGTTCTGCAGCCACTGGTGCTGACACCCAGCCAAACAGGGTCTGGAGTGGACCTCTAGTAAACTCCAACAGACCTGCAGCTAAGGGTCCTGTCTGGTAGAAGGAAAACTAACAAACAGAAAGGACATCCACACCAAAAACCCATCTGTACATCACCATCATCAAAGACAAAAAGTAGATAAAACCACAAAGATGGGGAAAAAACAGAGCACAAAAACTGGAAACTCTAAAAAACAGAGCACCTCTCCTCCTCCAAAGGAATGCAGTTCCTCACCAGCAACGGAACAAAGCTGGATGGAGGATGACTTTGACAAGTTGAGAGAAGAAGGCTTCAGACGATCAGACTACTCTGAGCTACGGGAGGAAATTCAAAACAATAGCAAAGAAGTTAAAAACTTTGAAAAAAAATTAGAAGAATGGATAACTAGAATAACCAATGGAGAGAAGGGCTTAAAGGAGCTGATGGAGCTGAAAGCCAAGTTTCGAGAACTACGCAAAGATTGCAGAAGCCTCAGTAGCAGATGCAATCAACTGGAAGAAAGGGTATCACTGATGGAAGATGAAATGAATGAAATGAAGAGAGAAGAGAAGTTTAGAGAAAAAATAAAAAGAAATGAACAAAGCCTCCAAGAAATTTGGGACTATGTGAAAAGACCAAACCTACGTCTGATTGGTGTACCTGAAAATGATGGGGAGAATGGAACCAAGTTGGAAAACACTCTGCAAGATATTATCCAGGAGAACTTCCCCAATCTAGCAAAGCAGGCCAGCATTCAGATTCAGGAAATACAGAGAACGCCACAAAGATACTCCTCGAGAAGAGCAACTCCAAGACACATAATTGTCAGATTCACCAAAGTTGAAATGAAGGAAAAAATGTTAAGGGCAGCCAGAGAGAAAGGTCGGGTTACCCACAAAGGGAAGCCCATCAGACTAACAGCTGATCTCTCAGCAGAAACTCTACAAGCCAGAAGAGAGTGGGGGCCGATAGTCAACATTCTTAAAGAAAAGAATTTTCAACCCAGAATTTCCTATCCCGCCAAACTAAGCTTCATAAGTGAAGGAGAAATAAAATACTTTACAGACAAGCAAACGCTGAGTGATTTTGTCACCACCAGGCCTGCCCTAAAAGAGCTCCTGAAGGAAGCACTAAACATGGAAAGGAACAACCGGTACCAGCCACTGCAAAAACACGCCAAATTGTAAAGACCATCGAGGCTAGGAAGAAACTATAGCAACTAACAAGCAAAATAACCAACTAACATCATAATGACAGGATCAGATTCACACATAACAATATTAACGTTTAATGTAAATGGGCTAAATGCTCCAATCAAAAGACACAGACTGGCAAACTGGATAAGGAGTCAGGACCCATCAGTGTGCTGTATTCAGGAAACCCATCTCATGTGCAGAGACACACATAGACTCAAAATAAAGGGATGGAGGAAGATCTATCAAGCAACTGGAAAACAAAAAAAGGCAGGGGTTGCAATCCTAGTCTCTGATAAAATAGACTTTAAACCAAGAAAGATCAAAAGAGACAAAGAAGGCCATTACATAATGGTAAAGGGATCAATTCAACAAGAAGAGCTAACTATCCTAAATATATATGCACCCAACACAGGAGCACCCAGATTCATAAAGCAAGTCCTCAGTGACCTACAAAGGGACTTAAACTCCCACACAATAATAATGGGAGATTTTAACACCCCACTGTCAACATTAGACAGATCAACGAGACAGAAAGTTAACAAGGATATCCAGGAATTGAACTCAGCTCTACATAAAGTGGACCTAATAGACATCTACAGAACTCTCCACCCCAAGTCAACAGAATATACATTTTTTTCAGCACCACACCACACCTATTCCAAAATTGACCACATAGTTGGAAGTAAAGCTCTCCTCAGCAAATGTAAAAGAACAGAAATCATAACAAACTGTCTCTCAGACCACAGTACAATCAAACTAGAACTCAGGATTAAGAAACTCAGTCAAAACCGCTCAACTACATGGAAACTGAACAACCTGCTCCTGAATGACTATTGGGTACATAATGAAATGAAGGCAGAAATAAAGATGTTCTTTGAAACCAACGAGAACAAAGACACAACATACCAGAATCTCTGGGACACGTTCAAAGCAGTGTGTAGAGGGAAATGTATAGCACTAAATGCCCACAAGAGAAAGCAGGAAAGATCCAAAATTGACACCCTAACATCACAATTAAAAGAACCAGAAAAGCAAGAGCAAACACATTCAAAAGCTAGCAGAAGGCTAGAAATAACTAAAATCAGAGCAGAACTGAAGGAAATAGAGACACAAAAAACCCTTCAAAAAATTAATGAATCCAGGAGCTGGTTTTTTGAAAAGATCAACAAAATTGATGGACCGCTAGCAAGACTAATAAAGAAGAAAAGAGAGAAGAATCAAATAGATGCAATAAAAAACGAAAAAGGGGATATCACGACCGATCCCACAGAAATACAGTCTACCATCAGAGAATACTACAAACACCTCTATGCAAATAAACTAGAAAATCTAGAAGAAATGGATAAATTCCTCAACAAATACACCCTCCCAAGACTAAACCAGGAAGAAGTTGAATCTCTGAATAGACCAATAACAGGTTCTGAAATTGTGGCAACAATCAATAGCTTACCAACCAAAAAGAGTCCAGGACCTGATGGATTCACAGCTGAATTCTACCAGAGATACAAGGAGGAACTGGTACCATTCCTTCTGAAACTATTCCAATCGATAGAAAAAGAGGGAATCCTCCCTAACACATTTTACGAAGCCAGCATCGTCCTGATACCAAAGCCTGGCAGAGACATAACCAAAAAAGAGAATTTCAGACCAATATCCTTGATGAACATTGATGCAAAAATCCTCAATAAAATACTGGCAAACCGAATCCAGCAGCACATCAAAAAGCTTATCCACCATAATCAAGTGGGCTTCATCCCTGGGATGCAAGGCTGGTTCAACATACGCAAATCAATAAATGTAATCCAGCATATAAACAGAACCAAAGACAAAAACCACATGATTATCTCAATAGATGCAGAAAAGGCCTTTGACAAAATTCAACAACCCTTCATGCTAAAAACTCTCAATAAATTAGGTATTGATGGGACGTATCTCAAAATAATAAGAGCTATCTACGACAAACCCACAGCCAATATCATACTGAATGGGCAAAAACTGGAAGCATTCCCTCTGAAAACTGGCACAAGACAGGGATGCCCTCTCTCACCGCTCCTATTCAACATAGTGCTGGAAGTTCTGGCCAGAGCAATCAGGCAGGAGAAGGAAATAAAGGGTATTCAATTAGGAAAAGAGGAAGTCAAATTGTCCCTGTTTGCAGATGACATGATTGTATATCTAGAAAACCCCATTGTCTCAGCCCAAAACCTCCTTAAGCTGATTAGCAACTTCAGCAAAGTCTCAGGATACAAAATTAATGTACAAAAATCACAAGCATTCTTGTACACCAATAACAGACAGAGAGCCAAATCATGAGTGAACTCCCATTCACAATTGCTTCAAAGAGATTAAAATACCTAGGAATCCAACTTACAAGGGATGTGAAGGACCTCTTCAAGGAGAACTACAAACCACTGCTCAATGAAATAAAAGAGGATACAAACAAATGGAAGAACATTCCATGCTCATGGGTTGGAAGAATCAATATGGTGAAAATGGCCATACTGCCCAAGGTAATTTATAGATTCAATGCCATCCCCATCAAGCTACCAATGACTTTCTTCACAGAATTGGAAAAAACTACTTTAAAGTTCATATGGAACCAAAAAAGAGCACGCATCGCCAAGTCAATCCTAAGCCAAAAGAACAAAGCTGGAGGCATCACGCTACCTGACTTTAAACTATACTACAAGGCTACAGTAACCAAAACAGCATGGTACTGGTACCACAACAGAGACATAGATCAATGGAACAGAACAGAGCCCTCAGAAATGATGCCGCATATCTACAACTATCTGATCTTTGACAAACCTGACAAAAACAAGAAATGGGGAAAGGATTCCCTATTTAATAAATGGTGCTGGGAAAACTGGCTAGCCA
Source organism: Symphalangus syndactylus (assembly GCF_028878055.3). Taxonomy (NCBI): domain Eukaryota; kingdom Metazoa; phylum Chordata; class Mammalia; order Primates; family Hylobatidae; genus Symphalangus; species Symphalangus syndactylus. Next base: position 65,654,554 of record NC_072424.2, read on the forward strand.
TATGTAGAAAGCTGAAACTGGATCCCTTCCTTACACCTTATACAAAAATTAATTAAAGATGGATTAAAGACTTATATGTTAGACCTAAAACCATTAAAATCCTACAAGAAAACCTAGGCAGTACCATTCAGGACATAGGCGTGGGCAAGGACTTCATGTCTAAAACACCAGAAGCAATGGCAACAAAGGGCAAAATTGACAAATGGGATCTCATTAAACTAAAGAGCTTCCGCACAGCAAAAGAAACTACCATCAGAGTGAACAGGCAACCTACAGAATGGGAGAAAATTTTTGCAACCTACTCATCTGACAAAGGGCTAATATCCAGAATCTACAATGAACTCAAACAAATTTACAAGAAAAAAACAAACAACCCCATCAAAAAGTGGGCAAAGGACATGAACAGTCACTTCTCAAAAGAAGACATTTATGCAGCCAAAAAACACATGAAGAAATGCTCATCATCACTGGCCATCAGAGAAATTCAAATCAAAACCACAGTGAGATACCATCTCACACCAGTTAGAATGGCCATCATTAAAAAATCAGGAAACAACAGGTGCTGGAGAGGATGTGGAGAAATAGGAACACTTTTACACTGTTGGTGGGACTGTAAACTAGTTCAACCGTTGTGGAAGTCAGTGTGGCGATTCCTCAGGGATCTAGAACTAGAAATACCATTTGACCCAGCCATCCCATTACTGGGTATATACCCAAAGGACTATAAATCATGCTGCTATAAAGACACATGCACACGTATGTTTATTGCGGCACTATTCACAATAGCAAAGAGTTGGAACCAACCCAAATGTCCAACAACGATAGACTGGATTAAGAAAATGTGGCACATATACACCATGGAATACTATGCAGCCATAAAAAATGATGAGTTCGTGTCCTTTGTAGGGACATGGATGAAACTGGAAAACATCATTCTCAGTAAACTGTCGCAAGGACAAAAAACCAAACACTGCATGTTCTCACTCATAGGTGGGAATTGAACAATGAGAACTCATGGACACAGGAAGGGGAACATCACACTCCGGGGACTGTTGTGGGGTGGGGGGAGGGGGGAGGGACAGCATTAGGAGATACACCTAATGCTAAATGACGAGTTAATGGGTGCAGGATCAACATGGCACATGGATACATATGTAACAAACCTGCACATTGTGCACATGTACCCTAAAACCCTAAAGTATAATAAAAAAAAATAAATAAAAAAATAAAAAAAAAATGTATTTTCACAATGAAGAGGTATTTGCTGATCTCTATAGCCTTGAATATTTTGCTTTGTATTATGTATTTTTATTGTGTAGTTCAGCTTTAAAGAAACTTTTCTATATTCTTTATCCTCCGTATTCATCTTTCCACTTATGAAATATATCAGGTTCTTAATTCCTTTCTCCACTGCTAAACCAGAATCTAGACAGCTTATTTCTCTTATCTTGTTCCAACTCTATGGTGGCAGATTTTCCTGTTTCTTATTTTCCTTTTTTTTTTTTTTTTTTTGAGAAGTATGACTTGTATCAACAAACGACATTTGGGGATAGGAGGAAGGAAGATAAGATAGCCCTGCGGGAAATGAGGCCATGAAGCTTTGTCTGTTTGGAAAGCTACAAGTGTAGGTTGCATGCCTGACAGTGGTTGCCCTGTGACCTGGACCGTTGGTTCTACATATCCTTACAATGTGAGTTGAAGGAATCAGTTGATGAATGCTGCTGTTCAAAATGGGCAAATGTTCTCATTCACTCTTTTTTTTTTTTGAGACAGAGTCTCTGTTGCCAGGCTAGAGTGCAGTGGTGTGATCTTGGCTCACTGCAGCCTCTGCCTCCTGGGTTCAAGTGATTCTCCTGCCTCAGCCTCCCAAGTAGCTGACATTACAGGAGCGTGCCACTGCACCTGGCTAATTTTTGTATTTTTTATAGAGACAGGGTTTCACCATGTTGCCCAGGATGGTCTAGAACTCCTGACATCAAGTGACCCACCCACCTTGGCCTCCCAAAGTGCTGGGATTACAGGCATGAGCCACCATGCCTGGCCCCTCATTTACTCTTTGTAAATAACATCATCCTTCCTTTTAGCTGGATCTACTCATGCTAAAAGTCAGGCCAAACGAACATTTAATATTTTTGTGCTTTCTATTGTGAAAATTTAACTTTCAGTGCAACTTGATGCCATTTAAACTCTGAATGAAAGTTATTTATAGGCTGGGTGTGGTGGCTCACGCCTGTAATCCCAGCACTTTGGGAGGCTGAGGTGGGTGGATCACCTGAGGTCAGGAGTTCGAGACCAGTCTGGCCAACATGGTGAAACCCCATCTCTACTAAAAATACAATAATTAGCTGGGCGTGGTGGTATGTGTCTGTAATCCCAGCTACTTGAGAGGCTGAGGCAGGAGAATCATTTGAACCCAGGAAGGCAGAGGTTGCATTGAGCCAATATCGCACCATTGCACTCTAGCCTGGGTGATAAGAGTGAAACTCAGTCTCGGAAAAAAAAAGAAAGTTATTTACATACATCCAAGATAATCATTTCTGAGGTGCTCACAAGACATGGCATAAGGTGGGTGTGGCAGGTAAAGGAATGATCCCGGTCTATTGTGGATAGGGTTGCCAGCTAAAATATAGGACAACTGATAAAATACAGGATAAAATTTGAATTTCAGATAAACAATGAATATTTTTAAAAAGTGTAAGTATGTCCCATGCAATATTCAGGTTATACTTGTACTAATAAGTTATTCATTATTGATCTGAAATATAAATTAAACTGATATCTTGTATTTTAATTTGCTAATTCTGGCAACTCTAATTATGGGAGACTGACATATGAATAAATCATCACATGACAGTGGGTAAATGCTGTGATAGGGGCACACGAAAACATTCCTGCAGTTATTTCTGTGGTGTTCACAGACAGGAAACTCTGGTCGGGTTGGTATGCAACAAGATTAAAAAAACAAAACAACAACAACAACCAAACTCTGGTAGGGGATGAAGGGGCAGCCTGACCAAAGGACACATCTCCGGGCTGACAGTTCAGAGAACTAGGATCCTCACGGTTCCCTGGTCTTTGATCCATGGGGAAAATCAAGCAGGGATTTATGAAAATGCTATATAATTCCATATGTAGATTAATTAAAATCCTTCCCACTCCAGCTCCCACTTCCAAAGATAGTCACCCTCAAGAAAACCATTGATGTTGACATTTTAGGTGCCTACTGGATCAAGTATTTATTTGGGCAGTTTAGTTTCCATGTCCTTTTATCTCTAGCTATCAAAAAAATGGCAAACATTTATTTGCCAATTTATTTAACTGTAAATAGATGGCAAATTAACTGTAAATAAATTTGCCATTTATTTACAGTTATTTGTTCAATAACTATAGTGCAAAAAAACAGTATTCTTGCTCACCTAGGAAGGATAGAGGGAAATGCAAGGAACAAATGCTGCAAAATAATCAAAGAGACTGCTGCCCTGGATCAACCTGTTGTGTGTATGTGTGTGTTTGAATGTGTGTGGGGCGTCGGGGTCGGGGGGTAGGTAGCAGTGGAAATACAGGCTGGGGCTAGGAGAACCAAGAACCAAATGCTCACATAAAAGTTGCTTTATTTCAGGCAATGTTAAAAAGAACCAAAGTCTAGCACAGCCAAATACCTGGAATTTACTTTCACAGGATTTGACCTTGATTTTTATGTGTTAAGAGAGTGGAGTGAAGGCTGAGCACAGTGGCTCACACCTGTAATCCCAGCACTTTGGGAAGCCAAAGAGGGCAGATTACTTGAGCCTAGGAGTTTAAGACCAGCCTGGTAATCATGGCGAAACGCCATCTCTACAAAAAATACAACAATTAGCCAGGCTTGGTGGTGTGTGACTGTCATCCCAGCTACTCAGGAGGCTGAGGTGGGAGGATCACTTGAGCCCGGGGAGGTCGAGGCCACAGTGAGTCATGATTGTGCCACTGCACTCCAGCCTGGGCAACAGAGTGACACTCTGTCTCAAAGAGAGAAAGAGAAAGACACACACACACACACACACACACACACACAGAGAGAGAGAGAGAGAAGAGTAGGTTTCATCTAGCAAAGTTACCTGGAGAAGGTGTGTTTGAGTTCTGTCTTGAAGGCCTAGAATTTGAGTGGGCACAGAGGAGGAAACAGGGCATTGCCCACAGGGAAAGGCACCTATTCAAAGGCATATTTTAGTGTGTCATGTGTGCATATGTGTGCAGCAGGATTGATGGGGCTGGTCAGCATGAAGGCAAGAGGGTGAGGAGATCCAAGAGGACTTAGACTCTGCAGTGGAAAGGCTGTTAAGTGATTAAATTTCAGACTCAATGATAAAACCAAAGGAATTTATCTCACTGAATAGAAAAATGGATACATAGAAATTTCTGGGGCATGTCTGTAAAAGTAGGGCAGAGCAGTGGTTTGAGATAACATCTTGGATAACTCAAGTGCTGTCCCACTTTTGACTGAATTACTCAGGAATTCAGAAAATTGCTTCACAGTTGTGTTCTTGCAATCATATTCTGCCACAGGCTTCCAGCAGGTGGTACATTAGGAAAAATATTTACATAAAAGAAGATAAAGAGTCATTTTATTTTCATCCTAATCCATGTTCTACCTTAATTGCCTTATGGAAAAATCCTGTTTACTTGGCCCTCTTTCTTGTACAGAAATATAGATCATGACCATTGGAAAATGGAACTGCAGTCTTCTGTCACAGCAGGAAAATACATTATTGTTGGGTTGGGTGTTTCATTAAAGGTTTCTGCAGAGGCTAAATATCTTTATCTAAAATTCACAAAAATGCCTCAGGCCAAGATCCTAAAAAAATGAGAATTATTTACCTGGAATCTCCTTGGTTCTCTCTCTGTTGCTCGTTTTCTTTCTCTTTTCTTATCTTGCTGATTATTTTACTGTGGCTCTGTACAGCCATAAGATTCTCTACTAATTTATTACTTTTAACCACTCTCGATTCAGTATCAGAGTGATAAATTGTTTGTTTTTTTTTCTCTTGTGGAGATCAGGAAGGGTAGGAGATTTATACCTAAATATTCTTTTTCCTGATTTAAGAAGGAACAATAGTCTCGAATTCCTAGGAAAAGATAATTTGGAGAATCCAGACCAGAACAAGTGTTCCAATGGAGACGTTTTCTTTGCATGCTGACTTCTTTCTTGTAGGTTTTCTCTTTATTGCAGAACCACAGAAGTTGGAGGGGTCTCCAGAGGATGTCTAAGATGAATCACTGCCTCAGTCAGACACAGACCAAAGAGTGGTGTGAAGTTAGATTCTGGGCCCAAACAACCATTCCAGAAATAGCTCTATAAACTTTCATTATTAATAAATAAAAATATTCTGAGATGCTCTGCTAAGATTTATGGTCAATATTTATAGCTAGTTACTAAATTACCACTAAAAGCTTATTACAGGTCCATTTCTAAAGATGCATATTATCTAACAGGGTGGTCGTTCTTAATCACATTCCATTTTCACACTAACCGGGTGGTTGTTCTTAATCACATTCCATTTTCACACTAACAGGGTGGTTGTTCTTAATCACATTCCATTTTCACACTTGAAATAGATAAAAACACATATCCATGTTCCCAAAGGTTTGCATCTCTAATAGAGTTAAAATTGCACTTATGCATTTTTCTATAACTTTGTTAGTCTTAGCCTTGAATACCAAACTTGTCTTTACACAGGCAAAACACAGCTGAAGTTGTAAGCACTGTCTGGCCATTAAAACTGTAAGCACTTCACTTAAGAGACCCAAATAATCAAGGAGAAAGGACTTGGGGGAACTTATATTGCCTCTTTCAGTTCTCTTTTTGTAAGGAAATAGTTTCCTGTGTCCAATTTCATTATAGGAAGAAAATGATGAAGTTGGCCTCACACATGCCTAGCTTCCTCCTTTTGCCAGGCTCTTACAAAATACCCTAGACTATGTGGCTTAAACAACAGACATTTATTTCTCATAGCTCTGGAGGCTGGGAAGTCCAAAATCAAGGTGCTGGCATATTTGGTTCCAGTGAGCACCTGCTTCCTAGACTGCAGACAGTCACCTTTTTGCTGTGTCCTCACATGGCAGAAAGAGACCAAGCTCCCTGGTGTCTCTTATTATAAGGACACTAATCATATCATGAGAGCCCCATTCTTATGACCTCATCTAAACCCATTTATCTCCCAAAAGTCCTGGCTCCAAATACCATCATATTGGGGATTAGGGCTTCAACATATAATTTTGTGGGGACAAAATTCAGCCGTATCATATAGAATACAATACTAGTATAAGTATACAAATTATAAGTAGACAGCTCAATAAATTTTTGCAAAGTGGGCCAGGCATGGTGGCACACCTGTAATCCTAGCACTTTGGGAGGCCAAGGTGGGCAGATCATGAGGTCAGGATATCGAGACCTTCCTGGCTAACACGGTGAAACCCTGTCTCTACTAAAAATACAAAAAAAAATTAGTTGGGCGTGGTGGTGGGTGCCTGTAGTTCCAGCTACACGGGAGGCTGAGGTGGAAGAATGGCATGAACCCAGGAGGTGGAGCTTTCAGTGAGCCAAAATTGCGCCACTGCACTCCAGCCTGGGCAACAAAGCGAGACTCTGTCTCAAAAAAAAAAAAAATTTTTTTCTGCGAAGTGAGCAGACCTGTGTAACCAATGTCTAGATCAAAAAACAGAATATTACCAGCAGCCTTCCCTCCCTGCCCCAATAGTATCACTATTCTGACTTCTTGACACCATCGATTGGTTTTGCCTGTTTTTGAACTTTTGAATATTCTGTGAAGAATATTTGTAGCAGCACTCTTTACAATAGCCTAAAGGTGGAAGTGATTTGGTGAACATGCGTACCCATTTCTGTTGGGTATAGACCTAGAGATGGGATCGTGGAGTCATCAGTTATGTGTATGCTCAGCTTTACTAGATATTGCCAAACAGTTTTCCAAACTGGTTGGGCCAATTTAAACCCCCATGAGTTTGAGAGTGCTTATTGCTCCACACCTTCACCAACATTTTGTATCGTCAGTCTTTTTCATTTTAGCCATTCTAGTGGTATGTAATTGTATCACATGTGCTTTAATTTGTGCTTCCTTGATGACTAATGAAGTTGAGCATCTTTTCCTATTTTTAAAATTACAGGTGCTTTTAATTAGGATACCATGACTTCTAAACAGCTCCACCCTACTTTGTGTCATCTGAAGGACTAAGCTGTGCATTGTAATTCAAGCCTTCATTTTAATGATACTCCAGGTGCTTGGACTGACACCGAGCCACTGATAATTATGCTTTGGTCTGGCCTTTGACTATTTAGGTGTTAAGCCATATTTTGATAAGTAATTAATGAGAATATCATGTAGACTAGACTTGAATCTCTTGAGCAAATTAGCTCTAATTCTGCCTCCCTTATCTACATAACATGTAGATCAACCCTGTAGTAGAAGAACTACCTCCCAGGCTGGTTCTTTGTGGATCCATGCAAGGTTATTTGAACCTAGTGCTTCTCTGAGTCGTGTGAAATAGATAGTTTGATGATTTGTCCTTGTGTATCCACAGGAATTCATGTTAAAGGATGAGTTATAATTGTTAGTCTCATGTGTCTTCCTCCTTTCCCTGAAACTGTCAAGGCAGTGGGACTCTATACTGGCAGGAGGTTGGAATGGTAGTTGCTTTAACATCACCATTTCCAAGGTTCTCTATCTCAGACAATCCTTTCTCCTTTTAGTTGTGTCTGTTTAAAAATACCAAGCTTTTCAGATGGCCAAAATCCTCTTGATGCTAGTTTTCATGTGCATCCGTGTGAAGAGACCACCAAACAGGCTTTGTGTGAGCAATAAAGCCTTCAATCACCTGGGTGCAGGCGGGCTGAGTCCGAAAAGAGAGTCAGCGAAGGGAGATGGGGTGGGGCCGTTTTATAAGATTTGGGTAGGTAAAGGAAAATTTCAGTCAAAGGGGGTTTGTTCTGTGGCGGGCAGGAGTGGGTGTAGAAAGGTGCTCAGTGGGGGAGGTTTTTGAGCCAGGATGAGCCAGGAAAAGGACTTTCACAAGGTAATGTCATCACTTAAGGCAAGGACCAGCCATTTTCACTTCTTTTGTGGTGGAATGTCATCAGTTAAGGCAGGGCAGGGCATTTTCACTTCTTTTGTGATTCTTCAGTTACTTCAGGCCATCTGGGCATATATATGCAAGTCGCAGGGGATGCGATGGCTTGGTTTGGGCTCAGAGGCCTCACACTAGTCAGTTCACTGTGGTCCACCAATGGAGTTGATTATGAAATTCAAGGTAAGGATGCTGACTTTTGGAAGGTGTCCCCAGGTATCTGCTTGGTAATCTTATGGAATGATATATTATAATTTCTCCCAAAAGGGAGCCACTCTAATAATACATTGTTCAGGGAACTTTGAGTTTATTTAAAAATGATGCATTAGAACCACTGTGAACTTTAGAAACTACATGTTCTGGAAACTATCTGTAGAGTTTCCTTAAGAAGTATGTTATTTGCTATGCTTTTTAGTTGGTATATCTTTTCTTAAGAATATTGGTCCTAATATATTTATAAAACTTGCAGATTTAGACTTATCTTTGACTTTTGTACTTAGATTTGCTATCACACCGTCCTTGGTTTTAACATTCAGGAGAAAAGCACATTGAACAACCCAATCTCCTTCTACCAGGTAATTTTTTGGACATCTGGGATTTGAAAAGGTGCTTCACTTTGATTAGAAGTGTGTTCTGTTATTCTCTATTAACCAAGCACCAGATAATTATTAGGAATCTTCTAGGGGTGGGTGAGCCTTTCACAGGTGGCTGATTCATTTTGGGATCCCTGCCCAGACGGTCATTAAGAAGTGTCAGCCAGTGAAGAGCTGGGCGCCTGCTCTGCTTGACATGAATCAAGACAACTTTATTTCTCTTGAGCCAAACAAACAAATGAACACTCCCCCCAACCTTCAACAAAACAAAAACAATGAAGAGAGGAGTTTGCCTGCCAGGCAATCTAGGCTTGAACCAACTGCTGCTCAATAAACATCATTCCCTGGAGGCCGTCTCTGCCCACCCTCTGATTCTCTTGACCCATCTTGTTCCATAGTGGACAACAGGTTTACTATTGGAGCTCTGTTTGATCTTCTGTCACTAACTTATACCTGTGGTTAATTTTGATTGTCCTGCTGGTTGAGGTACTTGTGTTCAGCTGTGGCTGTCACATGCTTGTTAGAGGTATGGAAAAACACAGCATTCAGTGATGTTTATCAGTGTCTATCCAGAGATCTGAGACTTTTTAGGTAAAAAACTGAAGCAACAGTCAACTTTTGTGAGATGAATAAATGTGGTAATTTAGACATTTATGAGCTACTGTAAATCTTTCCTGCATGATGCTTTGAAAAATTGTTTTCAGATTTTCTTTCTTTCCGTAACTCCTAAATACTTGGACATGATTGATTTTCAGTGATTACACATAGCTTCTCTAACTTATATAGAGTGTCATCTCAATCACATTTTCCAATTTTAAAGAAACAAAATGAAATTCACATTTTGAAGTAATTTGTCATTGGCTAAGACAAATCTGGTTGGTTTTCTTTTTTGTTTTGTTTTGTTTTGTTTTTTCCTTTATAGATCATATTGGAAGTTTTCACTTGGACATTCATATGTTATTTTCTCTCAGAGGACTTTGTCAGTAGGCAGAAGATAAGAAGGCAAGTTAGTTTACCTTGAGAGTATCTCTCAGTTACTACAATGCAGGAAAGGAACGTGTTGGCTAACCCATGGCCCCTTGCTAGTCATTCTCAAACTTTAGTGTGCATCAGAGATAACTGGGGATCTTGTCATAGAATATAATTCTTGGGTCCACTTCTGGAGATCTTGATTTAGTAGGACTGAAATCTATTTTTGTTATTGGTGATCTATAGATTTTTTTTAGCAAGCATTCCAATACCTGTGATGTGCATACCACAGAAGCACATTGTATGAAATACAGACCCAGGGCTTCTTATTATACCACAAGGAACGGTTGCTGAAGCAGGTAAGAAGACTGGTCATGGCGAACTCTGTTTATACCATAACTAAGAGAAAAGATGTCTCTTTAGATCTAAAGTTCTAACTATATGTCCTAGGCTGGGTTCCCTAGGAGCAGAGCCTAAGACAGGCAACAAATTGTATGTGATTTATTGGAGGGGTCTTAGGAGAAAGGAAGTAATGGAAGTGGGCGAGGGCAAGACCAAGGAGCTAAGCAAGGCTGTGGTCTCAGTTGGAGGCTGGCTTTAGCCTGATTCCATGGGGAGCACTGGGGCATGAATTCCACCATATAGAACTTGAGGAAAGTCAATCAGACTTTTGTATCCCATGTCAGTCACTGTTTACAGGCTGCCCTGGGCTGGATGGGTGATGTAACCTCATGGAGGAGGCCATCCCTATTCTACACAGGGTAGCTCCCCTGGGAGGAAGCCTCTGGAGCCACTAGCAATCCACACTCATGACAGCCGGGGGATAGGTGCACCAGCCAGGTAGAGGGGATCTACGAGGGGCACCATCAGTATTCATTACACTATGACAACATGGAGTCATGTGTGAGGCTTTTCACAATGTGGCTCCTGTTCTTGGTCTCTCTGATTGCTCTTGCTGTAGTAATTTACTTAGTAAGCTTGCTGTTATTATGATTCTTTTTATAATTGCAAGGGAAAATATGGACAGCACATATACTTGGCTTTTTTCTTTGTCATATTTTTCTTCCTGTGCTTTTTAGTAAGGATTGTCATCCTGCAGCAAAGTGTAGAAAACATGGCAGCCTCCTTTGTCAATTTTGTTTCCTAGTCTCAATGAGAGGAACCATGACTTCAAATATTGAATTGTGGATCCTCAGGCTGTAGTGAAATCTTAATGTGTTTTACTCAAAACTTCATTTGCAGATGATTCTGTTTCATGCTTCTTGTAATGATATTGCTTGCGGAGGAGTTCCCTTGTTTAGGACCTTCAATGAGAAATATGATGTTCTGGAAACGATTGAACTGGTTGTCATTGGTTACTTGGCTTTATTAAATAAAGCCGACTGTTTTAAATTGTGTTCTGTGGAACATTAGTGTCTTTTGCACTGTATTCTACAAAAAAAGTTCTATGCTCGAATATTTTTGGTGGCATTCTGTGTATGATATTCCCCTATTGGAGATTCACAAAGCACTTTGGCCCATGAAAGACTAAATATTCTGCAGGAAAGAAAACTTCTTACCTTTGTTTAACTGATTGTTTTTCAAATCTATTTGCTCGGGGAAGAGCCTTCTGTCATGGCTGCCTCCTTTGTTGTTTTTTTTTTTTTTCTCAGAATATATGTTACTGTCTCACAGAACAGTTTGGAGAATACAGTTATAAAACATCATTCCTCATCATGTGTTATCAGAGCACTGGTAAGCAACAAAGAACTAGTTCCACCCTTTTACCTCGTAAACCCAGCCCTTGACATCTTATTTACACGCGAGGCAAGTGCAAAGCAGGTTTGGGGACAGGGCAGTCTCTGGAGGACAAGGACAAGTTATTTGTTTTCTATGCTGAAGGGGCCATAAAAACAGTAACATATTTAATGAGGCCTCACTGTAGCTATTTTAGCCTCCATAAAACATCTTACTCAGCCTAACCTACAATTACTTAATGGACAGACTTTTACAAACAGCTAGTCTTCAGCCTCAAATGTTTATTAAGTGCCTGTTCCTTTTGGAGCGACTTTACTAAGGAGAGTCATGCAAGATTAAAAAGATAGAATATTAAAAATTCAGCCAAGACACACCAGGGCTATCCTGATGATAACAACTGTGGTGTAATGTTTTCGAATTCATGTGGATTCCCATGTTCTCAGTAAAAGATAGCCTGCCATTTCCCAACATTCTTTCATTAAAAAAGTTATTTGGACCATCGTGAGCATTTGGCATTTCTTTTTTGTGTAAGACAGATCCTCTGTGAGTTGTATTTTTCTAAGAAATGTTGAGTTGTAAAAGATAAAGGTGAATGAACATTTATTTATTTTATACAGTACTTTGAAGTTTGCAGAAAACTCCCCCTCCGACTATCATTTTTGTTAAATGATAGTCTTGACTCCGACTATCATTTTGTTAAAAAATCCCATGAGAATGGCAGTATTACAACACCAAAAAAGTGACACGTGTGCTTCATCCGGCAATGTAAAACCAGATACCTACAGCAAGGTTTGCAGTAATAAAAAGAAAGGCTTTTATTGCAGGGTGCCAAGCAAGGAGATCTAGGCAGCTGAATGCTCAAATCCTGACCTCCCTGATGGCTTGCAGGCAAGGATTTTTTTTTTTTTTTTGAGATGGAGTTTCCCTCTTTTTGCCCAGGCTGCAGTGCAATGGCACGATCTCGGCCCACCACAACCTCCACCTCCCGGATTCAAGCAATTCTCCTGCTTCAGCCTTCTGAGTAGCTGGGATTACAGGCATGCGTCACCACCCCAGCTAATTTTGTATTTTTAGTAGACACAGGGTTTCCCCCTGTTGGTCAGGCTGTCTTGAACTCCCGACCGCAGGTGATCCACCCGCCTCAGCCTCCCAAAGTGCTGGGATTACAGGCCTGAGCCACCGCGCCCGGCCGACCGCAGACAAGGATGTTTAAAAGCAGGAGTAAATTACAAGAAAGCAGAAGGTACAGGCAAAATTATTAATCAATACATGGAGGTTACATATTGGCTTAGACCTGAAAGGGCAGGATATACAGGTCATAGGTAGATTCAGAGACTTTCTGATTTGTGATTGGTTGGGGAAGAAAAGCTTTGTTTTAAAATTTGAGGTCAATGAAAGAATGTTAACTGGCTACAGGGAGTGACCTTTTCCAAGCCCCTCAGGAAGAAACTTAGAATAAAGGATGATGGTTAAAGTTTAGTATTTATTTCCCCCGTATCTGAGGTCGGTGTGCCAGGGGATCCTTCGGTGGGAGTCCCTTGTGGAGGTCTGAGTTTCTGAAAGACAACTCAGGGATATATGCTAAAATGTTATCTTTGGGTTCTATAGGGAAAGCAAGTATTTCCAGGACTCTTAATTTTTTCGCTGTTGTTTTGGACTACTATTCCCCTCTTGTTTAACGAGTTACTTATTTACTTTTGGGACTAGCTAGGTACCCGGTATATTTTTTGAAGAAATTCAGGATTTTTCTTGATTTCCATGGTTTGGGTCCACAGGCCTCTAAAAAAAGGAGTCCCTGTCCCATCTCACAAGGACTCCTGGAAGGCTGGCCAGAGCAGCCTCACAGATTTCAGAAGCTTCATTTTTATTCACCTTGATCATTATCCTAAGTGACTTTATCCTTAAAGTGACTTTATCTTTTTGACTCTCCCTGCCCTACCCCACCAACTCATTTCTCTCCCCACTCTTCTCTTCCCAGGTAATAGCACTACAGTCCACCCAAATTAGGAACTGCACAGATATCTCTAGTTACTGTGTCTCTCTTTCCATCCAGACAGGCTTTCCTGGGTTTTTCTTTTTGCATCATAAGAAAATTCTAGAAGCAAATCACAAGACTTTCCCTTCCTTGCTCTTATTTCCCTCCTGCTTACTTATGCTCTACTAACTTAGCATCCAGACCCAACCACAGCCTCCTTTTCTGCTACGTGATCCATTGCTTAGCAATAGTTACCTCTTGAGTCATGGGAGGGTGGTAAGTCTCGTGTGTGTGCATGAGTGTGTACACATGTAAGAGTTGATGGGGAGTGAAGTAGTCAGAGGCCATATTTAGACAGAGTCCTGCATTCTCTGCTGAGGAATATGGATTTTCTCTATTAGGAAGCCTAAGTAATCTAGGACCACGGATCCTTTGGATAGTGTAGAAGATAGTCTGAAAACGCAGAAAGCTGTTTCATGAACATGGCAGACAGATAGTGAGGTCTGGAAAATGGGCATAGCTGAGGTAATAGGAAGGACAAGGCCAAATTTGAATGAGATTTCTGAGGTAGAATAGACTGGGCTGGCTGGAAAGAGAGACACAGGAACTAGAGATATCTGTGTGGTTTCTAATTTGGGTGGACTCTAGTGCTATTACCTGGGAAGAGAAGAGTGGGGAGAGAAATGAGTTGGTGGGGTAGGGCAGGGAGAGTCAAAAAGATAAGTCACTTTAAGGACATGCGAAGTTTGAAGTGAGATATTTAGAAAGCAGCTTAAAATATTAGTCTCTTTCTTAACAGAGAAAGAGAACAAAACCTGAGATTTAGATCTGGCACTAAACAGTATATAAAGACCTGGGCATGGATGGGTGCTTCCAGGAAGAGTGTGGTGCCAGAATAAGTCACCCACACAACTCAGGTGTGCTGGAAATGTCACATGTCTTTATGGCTTGTAAGTCAACTTCACTTCATGCTGAGCACCCCTTTTTTTAGTCTGGGGAAAACCTAATTTCACTGATTTGAGTTTATCCTTTTATGCGGTGTGGAGTCTTCAGAGTGCAGATTGGTGGTCTGGTCTTTGGTCATCCATCTATAGAGATTACTGCTAAAGCTGCCACCATCCTCCTGGATTCCTTCTTCTCTGCCATAGCTATGCCACATGAGGCTGCCTGTGGTTTTGTCTGCCTGGCGTGCACTCTACCCAGCTTTTCCACCTGGGGTTTTGCTGTCAACACTGTAGACTAAAAAGTAGCATAGGCTTCTCTGCAACCCTTTGGCATGTCTCTTCCCCTTCCTCCCTCCTCTTGCCCAGGGACATCTCTTGTTAGTCTGGAAAAGGGAAAGAGGGAAGAAAGGATGAAGCCCCCACTGTATTACTTCTCACATTAGCTCCCATTTTCTCCCCAAACCACCAACTCTTCTTGAGGGCTAAACATTGTTTTTCAGGGAAATAAAAGCCGGATGGACTTGCTGGCTGTTGCTGGTTTTGACCCTGATGGATGCTTTCCTGAGGTTATGGAGTATCAAGACTGCCACCAGCTTGAACTGGGGGAAGGAAATAAATACAGAGAGGAAAAAAGGCTAATATCTTAAAATACTATCTAGCCATAGTATTAAAGTAAGAAGAGAAGCCGAGCAAGCCTGTGGGCTACAGAGTGTGGATCCAAGAAAGAGCAGAAAGGTAGCATCCAAGGAAGAAGCCAGAAAGCTCCTAGAGGGCAACAAAATCGCCACTCTGAGGACACCAAGACACAAGGCAGGGTCCCACATGTGATGCAACAGGATGGGAACTGAACGTGGCGGAAGTGAGCAGGTGGGTTGAGAGCCCGCTGTCTTTAAAGTATGCCTATGGCCTAGTCTGTGGTTGAGAGGTCAGACTGGGTTCATATGGAGCCACCTCTGTCTTACGGGTGATTATGTCATGACACAAAGTGTTTTCCTGATCTTATCTCTCTTATCTGTTTCTCTAATATCTCCCACCCTGGACTACAAATCCCTTGGGGGCAGAACAATGCCCTTTACATTCTTATACCCTCAGCCCCTAGCACAATGTCTGATGCTTAGTGGATTCGTAATTTAGGTTTAATGACTGACTATAGGCCAAGGTTTTCCAAGAAGGTCAACATTTTCTCTGCCCAGATATAGGGCTGAAGTTATCCAAGATCTCAGAGGAATTTCCCTTTAGTTCTGTGCGGCAAGAGCTCTGAGGCCTTTGAACTTAGGCCTAGTAATCTGGTTTCCAGTGATAAGGGTGGATAGCACCACTGATAGTTGGGTGAAAGATCAGGTTTGGACATTTGCTTGTTTTCTCCCTTCATTTGTACCCTAATGCCAACATTGTGGTCATATTATTTTGGAAATATTTTAACTCATGGGTGCAATTCAGAAATAAATCAATTTAGACTGGGCATGGTGATTCAGGCCTGTAATCCCAGTACTTTGGGAGGCTGAGGTGGGCGGATCACTTGAGGTCAGGAGTTCAAGACCAGCCTGGCCAACATGGCAAAACTCTGTCTCTATTAAAAATACAAAGAATTAGCTGGGTGTGGTGGCACCCACCTGTAATCCCAATTACTCGGGAGGCTGACGCATGAGGATCACTTGAACCTGGGAAGTGGAGGTTGCAGTGAGTGGAGATCGTGCCACTGCACTCCAGCCTGGGTGACAGAGGGAGACCCTGTCTCAAAAACAAAAACAATTTATCAAAGATCTGCACACTGCGCAAGGCACTATGAGAAATATTGGTGTACAAAGAGAAGTGATACAGATGCAAGGCCTTATTTTTTTAAAAAAAAAACTCCTGGTTAGGAAGTTAAGAAAGTTAGTAAATAGCTATAATTCATAGAAAAATAAAAGCGCAAGTGTTGACAAAAATAAAGGAATGGGAGAGGGAGGGTTTCTACTTGATTAAAACTATAGATTATTTAGAATTTCCCATTTATTAGTTATCCCAATTAAAAGTTGTTTCACTGAATCTTGCCAAGCAGAAAGGCACTTAATTTATATATTATATTTATCTTTTGCAAAAAATCTTGAAAGAACAAAATAAGAAAATCTTGGGTGGGGTCTAGGTTATGGCAATGACTTATTTCCCAACAAAAAAGGTTTAAGAAGGAGAGAGAAGATTTTTGAAAAAGAGCCAGATTCACTGTTTCCATTTATGGAGAAGTATATAATTTTTGCCAAGGAATTACACATGGCAGACTGAATCCTTTTTTAGCTTCTAAATCAAAGTTGGAGAGATACACAGTTTGGAATTATTTCAGCTGTGTTTGAAATTGCTCAGGGATCCTTAGGTGAAAGGTGGTGTGTAAATCTGAATAAATATTCTTGTTATTTCATTATTCTTGTGATGAGTTATGCTGTCAGGAACGCAGACTGCTGGAATCAGACTGGGAGAACGAAGTGGAATGCGTGTCACCTAAAGATTGTATTTCACAGCTGTAAACATCCAAAAGAACTTCTGGCAGAGAATCATCAGCTGTAAATTTACAACCTGCACAGGCATCCAAGCTTTGTTGGGAGAAAAACAATCTCCTGAAAATACGTTATTCTAAATGTTTGGCTTCTAAGAGAATCTTACTTACGTATTTTTAGTAAGCATGGGGGTAGAAAGGGGTTGAAAAGGAAGGAGGGGTTCTCCAAAGCACTTTGAAGAACCTGTCGATTTTTCTTTGTTTTCCTCCTCCCCTCCAACATGACATTTTCAGCTTCCTTATAAAGCCAGCTCTTCGGATTGAAATAGCTAGTGAAGTGAAGTCATATTTATTGAGTACTAGATGGGTACTTGGGCTAGGGCTGGTTCTTTGGGGACTTTAGATGTTTAAGGTTTGGTCCTTGCCATTTTGGAATGTTGAGCTAAGAGGGAAAGACCAACCTATGGAAAAGCATAAGGGACCTTCCTTAGAAGAGGATCTGTAGATCTGTCATTAAATGATAGACATGTGGTTTGGAGTATCTGGGCTGGAGAGGTCAGGGCAGTGGCACAAATGAGGGCTCCCTGGTGTCTTAGAGACTGAAATGACCTTTAAGGGGAAAATTCCCCTTGTCCATTGTGACAACAGAACAGCCAGAGGAGAGTAAGAGGCCCAGAAATGCTGCTCTGCCCTCCAGGAAGTGATAGGAGCTTCTTCTTTGGTACCCAGGCACCAAGAGCACACCTTGGCTGCTCAAGGTGAGGATGTGCCTAGTGGCCCAAGGTGGATGACATGGCCATAGGGAAAAGCAGGCACCAAAGCCCGGAACTAATTTCCCCAGGATCTTTTGTTCGTCCTAAGCTGTGAAGCTCAGACCACGTTCCTAGAGCTGACAGCCATGACCTAGCCTGCTGCTCGCAGCCCCTTTCTCAGACTTGATGGAACAATGTGACGTGGGAATTTCTGGGGGGCCTGGGCAGTTGCTCAGCATTCTGTTTTTCCTGATTGGATCTGGGAAGGCTGCCTGTGGCAAGAGAATTCCTAGGTGAGCCTCTCTTCCCAAGCCAGGTGCGTGATCCGGCACATTTGAACCCCATTCGGGGAGGTTTGCTCCTCTAGATCCCTAGCCCAAGATAGCAATGGGGTCACACACACAGAAAGACACTGAGCTTGCCTGTGTCACCCCATCTGCTCACACAGGTTATCCATGGCTGCAGAGTGCCTTGCAGCGATTTGGGAGTTGCAGGGTATGCCTGGCCTGTGCTTATGAGCAAGCTCAGTCGGCAATAAGCGCGTCCGTTTAGACGCATGCCCTGCTCTGTGCAGTCTCTGAAGGCATGTCCACTTGCAGCACTTAGTCTCCCTCTGGACAGTGCCCTAATGTGCTGGAGACCTCGATGTGCCCAGCTGGGAAAGGGTCTATACACAAGGAAGCAGTTCCCCACTTGAGGGCATACAATGTTAGAGGGATTCCAAGGTAGGGCTGTCTTTGGTCTGAGCACCCTACAGAGTTCTTAGTGAATTCGCTCTTGTGATTTTTGCTTGTACCTTCCCTTCCATAGACTGTAAGGAGGAGTTCAGTGGGGAGGCTGGGATGAGAACAGTTCTAAGGGATGCCTGTGTGTGATGAAAGCGGTGGCTCTCCTTACCCATATTTATTTTGCCTAAATATAGGCATTAGGGCTTTAAATGAAAAACTACATTATTCTGTCCCATCCCACCCAACCCCAAATCTGAACCCGAGAGGTAACCACCATGAATCTAGCTGTTTCTTTTGGCCTTTACAGTTACATTTCTTTTTTTAAAAATTTTTTTAAATTTTTTTAAGACACAAGGTCTCACTCTGTTGCCTAGGCTGGTGTGCAGCGTCACAATCATAGCTTCAACTCCTGGGCCCAAGCAATCCTTCTGCCTCAGCCTCCTGAGTAGCTGGGACTATGGATATGTGCCAACCTGCCCTGCTAATATAGTTGTATTTCTAACTAATATGTTTATACCACAAAGTTTTGGTTTGTTGGTTTGGACATCACCTGTTAATTTATTATCATAGTAAATGAAGACCTACTCTTGCATAAACATCCCCATTTCATAGTCCTCAGACTCCTCAAATAGTAACACCACAAATTTTGATTAAATTAATAATCAGTGCTAGAATATTATGACTGCAGAAGTATTGCCAACTGCTGAGTCCGGTAATACACTACAGCCATGGCTCTTTCCTTGTACATTTTTGGAGCTGATACTTTTCCCTTGTTTTCATTTGTTTCATTTTTGTGTAACTATTGCCATTTTCCCACAAATGCCTCCAATGTTTCTGTCAGACGTACATATTAATATTTGCCATATATGCAAACAAATCAACTCTGCCGTTTCCCCTTAAAAATGTTTCTCCTAGAGCTCTTTGCTGTTTCCCCCAATCCATGTGCATTGCTCTATTTTTGAACCCCACATGCAGCTCTTTGGGGATAGATCCCTTGTTTTGTGTGTGTGTGTGTGCGTATGTGTGTGTGTTTGTGGTTCCAATGTCTTCTTTTCATGGTTTGCTAGAATAGTTTACTCTTCAGCAGTCTCCTAAAAAGTTATATAAAGAAGGTAAAGTTTCTGAGATCTTAACATCTGAAAATGTCTTTATTGTATACTCAAACTTTACTGATAGGTTGGTATAGAATTTCATTTGGAAAATCATTTTTCCTCGGAATTATGAAGTCATTTTCTTCTAATTTGCATAATTGCTGTTGAGAAGTCTGATGCTATTCTGATTCATAATTTCTTGTGTGTGTCCTATTTTTCCCCTCTGGAAGTTTAAAATATTTTTCTCTTTATTCTTGATATTTTCAAATTTCACAACAATGCGCTGCAGGGGCAGAAAGGTGTGATACCTGTTCGTCACCCATCCTAGGAGTTATGACCAACATTCCTATAACAAAAGATGGGTTAACAAGCAAAAAGCCTAACAAATTTATTTAATCAAAGTTTTATGTGACAGAGGAACTTTCAGAAATGAAGACCGAAAGACCCAGGGAAAACTGTTTTTATGCTTAGGTTCAATCAAGAATAGACAGCTGTGTAGAAATGGGATTGGACAAAAGTGTAAGATCTAACGGTAACAGACTGAGCGGGGAAGCCCAGCAAAGCCTGTCTGCTCAGATGCTTCTTGGTTCTCTGGGTAACATTCCTTCCTCCTGGGTATGGCGTGGGAACCCCTCTGGAATGAGGGTCTTCAAGGGAGAGGAGGGAGGGAGAATGAGCTTTCTAGGTTTTATGGCTTGCTTTGGGGGAGGGAAGGTCTAGTTTCTACGAACTGCCTTGGGGAAGAGGAATTGTGGTTTATTTCAGGAGGGAAATATTTCTGTGATTTATTTCAGGAGAGAAAGGTGGGAGGAAGGCAGAAGGGCAGGAGGAGGGCAGAGCAAACTTGTTTCTGAGCCCTTCCCACCTCCTTCAGTTCAAAGTACTCAGCAGGCTGAGGTGCCATACTTTGGGGTATGGAATGAGTTCCAATGGTGCCTTGGTATTGGTCTTTTAATTTTTATTATGATCAACTATTTTAAATTTAGAGACTCGTGTTCTCTAGTTCTGGAAATTTTGTTATGAGAAAATTATGTCATTCATAATTTCCTCCTTACTGTTTTTTTCTGTTCTGTTCTTCTAGAGCTCCTATTTAGGTCCCTTGGATTGATTTTTTAAATTTTCTTAACTTTCTCTCCATTTGTCCATCTCTTTATCAGTTTGCTCTTTTTCCCCTCTGATTTCTTCACTTCATTTCCCAACTCATTCGTTCTTGCTATTATGTTTTCAGTTTCTAAGAATTCTTTATATTGTTCTGATTCCCCTCCCCAGGCCCACCCCAACATACACCCTTTAACTCTTTGCAACATACTGGTCTTGTTTCAAGGATTGCATAACTTTGCCTGTCTCTGAGGATATTTATTATTTGTGGTTTCTGTACAGATTATCATGCTTTCCTATATTCTGTTTGTCTATTTTGGTCCCTCTCCTATTGGAGACCTTCCTCAAACGTCTGGTCACCCTAGGCCGGGCACAGTGGCTCAATCCTGTAATCCTAGCACTTTGGGAGGTCAAGGTGGGCGGATCACGAGGTCAGGAGATCGAGATCATCCTGGCCAACATGGTGAAATCCCGTCTCTACTAAAATACAAAAAAATCAGCTGGGCATGGTGGTGCGTGCCTGTGGTCCCAGCTATTCGGGAGGCTGATGCAGGGGAATCGCTTCAATCTCCCGGGAGGCGGAGATTGCAGTGAGCTGAGATCACGCCACCGCACTCCAGCCTGGCGACAGAACAAGACCCTGTCTCAAAAAAAAAAAAAAGTCTGGTTACTCTAGGCTGTCCATTCAGATTTAGAGTGACACTTTCAAATGTGGATAAGGGCTCGGTGTGTACTGGGTTGTGTGTGTGGAGGAGGACAGAGGTTGCGGACTCTTGGGCCTTCCTGTGTAGATTCTGGTGGCTAGAAAGTCAGGCTTGATGCTGAAGACCTAATTATTCCCCCCACCAGTATCTGAGGAGTTTTTTGTTCTTATTTGCTTTTGCTGTTGCCATTTTTTGGGTTTGTTATGTTTCCAGCTATTCCGTTTCTCTAGAGAAGGATCATTGCATTTTTTGCCTGAGCAGTTAAGCCTGGAGGGTGGTTTATTGGAATCAGAATTGGGAAAAGAGACTGGGGAGTCCCACCCTTCACAAGTTAATCTCCCCATTTTTACTCATGTCTACCTTCCTCCTCTGACACAGAATGTGGTGACCACTGAGACTTGGGATCAATTTCCTCAGAAAAGAGTCCTCTGGTTTGTGTGCAGAGGGTAGGTAGGGAGTAGTGTAGGGAAGGTATAGTTGGCTGGTTGCAAGGAGTGGGAGAATGGTGGAAGATTCTAATCAGGTTGTATGTGGGCTTGGCACCATGCATGGTTGTCTGCTCTGAGATGCCCTCCTGCCTCTTCTGCTTGCGCCGCTATGTCATGGATTTGCTGTGATTTTGTGCAGCAAGTGGTCTCATTTCTTTTTAGTATTCTCCCCCACTTTTTTTTTTTTTTTTTAGCAACCTGTATGTTTCTCCTCCTTGCTGAATCAAAACCATACTTCCATTCCTTTGCCATTTTTCAAATGTTTGTTGAAATCTCTGCTCTGCTAATATCTCCCCAACTGGTCATTTCTCTTGTGGGCTAAAATCTTTTAAATTCCTTTCCTGTCAGTTGATGGAGTTTAGGACACAGTCATGTATGCGTCAATCTGGAGTGTTTAACCTGTTTTATTACTGCATGTTGAAGACCTTGCCTGACTCATGTTCTGTGACAGTCCAAGCTCCTGCTCATTTCTAAACCAGCTGTGTGACCTTGAGTAAGGCACTCAAATGCACTGGGCTTCAGTTTCTCACTTGTAAAGGCAGCAGTAAAAATCTGTATACAGCAAAGCAAGTGTCTGTCTTGCCAATCTCATGTTGCTATGTGGCTGAAATAAGATTAGACATGTGAGAATGCTCTGGAAAAAACAAAGGTGGGATGAAAATGGAAGGCATCATGAGTAAAGCTAAAAAACAGAATCTTTTTACAAATGGCAAAGAGCCCCCTTCTCCCTGATATCCTGGCTTCCTCTACGTTGGTGTGTGCAGCATATGGATGAGGGGGTTCAGCTCAAAACTTTCTACTTGTTTTGATCCAAATTCCTTTTCTTTCACATCAGTGCAGCTCACCTTAGCATGACTTTTGGGTTCATCCCTTCCATCACCCTTGGACACTTCAAGGAAAGTATCATCTGTGTCTAATGTTTTTTTTTGGTCTCAGTTTGAGACCTCTCAAAATTTTTCTATTTAATTGCAGATTTATGTTCTAATGCTGCAAATCCACATCCTCCTACATTGTCTGTTGGGTTATATTACTTGTATAAATCCAGAAAAACAGCAGAGAGAAATAAAAATGAAATTTTAAGCACAGTCATAATTTTGTAACATAAATTGCAACTTGCCGAAATCTGTGGCATTATTGGACTATACCCTCACAATAGATTATTGTAAGCATGAAATGGGCAATATGAGGAAGTGCTTTGTAAACCATAAAGTCTACATCAAATACGAGGAATTGCTGCCATCATTGTTCATCTCTCTGCACCTCAGTTTACTCATCATGAAGTGAGTTGTTGAGAATTTCAGCTCTGCTATGGTGGCATAAGCTTTCTATGTCCCATCCCTCCCACTGATTGCAACTAAATCTTCAGGATAAAATTAAACAACAACAACAACAGCTACTCAAGGGCTCTGAAAAGCATTATATGTAGTTGAAGGAGGCAATCAACCACATAGTATATTGAGGAGGGACCCCCAAATGCAGCCTACTGACCAAAATCTCCAGGCTTTCTGTCCAGTGCCTGAACACCTGACTCAGAGGTTAACTTTCATGTGAGAGTGTTAAATATAAGAAAACAAAATAGAAATACTCTCTGGTATGTTAATATCCTTGAATTCCCCTATTAATATTTCATCACGTGTTAGTTCAACAGAAGGGACTTGAATCCTGTGAACCAACACAGATATGGGCTCCACTTTATCTGTTTTGTGGAACAAACACCAAATAGGATCCTGTTTTATGCAGCTAGCTGGGATATGCAACAAGATTTAAAAGTCTTAGAAGTAATATTCTTCAATCACAAGTTAGTGATGTAGCTCCATCAAAGTGAGCCATTTCCTGCTGAAAATAAAAAAAACATTTTCTGTGGGTTTTTAAAGAAAAATACCACTTTACACTCTTGATATTCCAGCCTAAGAAGTTAGAGGTTTTCTCCATAAAACGAGAGAATGTAAAGAATCCTGGAGCTTCCATACTGCACATAAGAATTAAAATATTCCTTATGTCTAGCAATATTATTTTATGTTATGTTTTTATAAATCCAAATGGTTTTATGCCTTCTCCACATTAAAACAACAATAACATCAATAAATGTTTTCAATCTTTATCTCATGTCAGAAAATGTTGAGGTGGGTTTTATTACTTATTATGCTCATTGAATAGAATTTTGTTTTTCTATTGATGTTTAAAAAGCAATTAAGGGCTGCTCCAGCTTTCTGTTTTTTTTTTTTTTTTGGAGATGGAGTCTCACTGTCACCCAGGCTGGAGTGCAGTGGCGCAATCTCAGCTCACTGCAAACTCCGCCTCCCGTGTTCATGCCATTCTCCTGCCTCAGCCTTTCCGAGTAGCTGGGACTACAGGCGCCCACCACCATGCCCGGCTAAGTTTTTGTATTTTTAGTAGAGACGGGGTTTCACCATGGTCTCGATCTCCTGACCTCGTGATCCGCCCGCCTCGGCCTCCCAAAGTGCTGTGATTACAAGCGTAAGCCACCGTGCCCGGCCGGGCTGCTCCAACTTTCAAAAGTCATCGTAATTCACCACATCAATAAGCTGAAGAAGAAAAATTGTATAATCATATCAGTTAGCATGGAAAAAGCATTTGACAAAATTCAACACCCATTCATGATTTTTTAAAAACACTCTCAGCAAATTAGTAATAGAGGGAAACTTCTTCAATTAAAGAACATGTACAAAAAACCTACAGCATAGGACAGTGTGGCTGGGTGGGCAGCACTGTTTTGCCAGGGACATAGTGAGCTGGCATCCTGGGGGTGAGGGGTGAGGTGAGGGGTAGAAAAACCACTGATTGTTACTGGAGGAGACACTGAAAATGGAAAGCAGAACACTGAAATGGTGATTGTGTTTGGTCAAAGTCACAACCGATTCACAATTTTGCCTAGAGCCAGCTGGACATAGCATTGTTGTGATATTGGTGTTGCCTTCTGTTCTAGACATAACTATACCTAGACATGGAAAATTATGTCGATAAGCCCATGAAATAGAAGGGCCAGTCTCGTAGGTCTATCCAACTGGCTTTTCAGGATCGATTTGACCCAAGAAGATCGATCTGACCCAAGAATTCTGCCTGTATTGTCCGTATTTATGTGTTAACTTAAAGACAGTGAAGATTACATATGCAATGTGTAAGACTGCTCCCAGCAGAGATTGATCTGACAGTGTTCAATTATGATATGTCTGATACAGTTAAGTTCTTTCTCCTCTATGTTTTCTCTTACAGACACTGTTGCATATTTTCCCTGAATGTCTCTCTTGGTCTATCTTTCCAAAACCTCATCCTCATTGGACAAGAGATGTGTTTTCAACTGAGAAGTTCTACTTATTAGGAACTACATCCTACATGAGAATAAACTTCAAACTTTATTTCTCTTCTTTGATGTGGTTCATATACTGACTCCAAAATACTGCTGCGTGATGACCAAAGGATGCTTCATAAAAATCAATTATAATATGTGTTACAGAAGGGTAGACTCCTTTAATATATCTTGTTTGTAGTATTGCTTCAAATACACAAGGAATGTTGACATTACTAGATTTTTAGATCTGTCAAAATAGAAGCATTAAAACCATAGGTGGGGCAAAAATTTCCTTTTCTATTATAGAAATCAGTTATGTTGCAAGAGGAAAGAATAAATGAGTTTTTCTTGCCTTCTACAAATCCAAGAAAACAGAGTCCCAACTCTATGTATTCCTTGGGAATTCTCAGTATGTCAAATTTCAAGGCTTTTATTTGTGCTCCACCATCACTATCAAAATTTTGTCCTCAATATTCCTGAGTATGAGATCGGCTGCAATAAGTTGGAGCTGGGTTGTCTGGCTGCTCATGTTCTCAAAATGGAAAGCAATTTTGCTTTCTTCTTTGCTGTTATTTTACTTAAGGCAACCTTTAAAAGTATATGTTTATCTTACTTTAGGCATTAGATACAGAGACCAGAAACTAAACTTACTACTAAAGGGCTTATTTAACCAGAAGGACTGTGGCTATCACTGATTTAAATCTGATACTCTCTCACAAACACACCAGATGTTTTATATACCAAATCATCCATTGGTGTTGAAATCTAGATCTTACCGACATCCAAATATTGCTATTGCAAGTGTTGAAATACTCCCAAGTTTAACATGTGTAAGGAAACCAAACCTTTTCTCCAGATAAAACTTAGCAATCTCAAACTATCCAAAGAGGTGTGATTTATTTCAGGATTGCAAATGTGTGGTAAGGCATTAAAAAAACACCGTATGACATGAGGTGTTTAGGTTATACTTAACATGTTTATTTTTAGAGGTTCAAACATCATTAATCCATGACAGGTGTGGGGTCTGTGATTTGAAACAATTATATTTCAAGCTATTCATATCACTTCTTAAGTGATGACTTCATTCTTCCCAGTTACCATATGTCCTAACCATGCAAATGAGAAGGAAAAGAACATCTGGTCGACCATTGTTGTCTCGCCTGTCATGCAGGACATGTGGTATTGCATGTGCCTCTCATCAGGTTCCTTCAGGACGTCAGCATAGTGGATGGTTTCATATTTTACACAGCTGGTGCTTTTAGGACATACCATCAATCTTAGCTCAGTAGCATCCTTACACCTTTGGGTTTTTATTGGGCTTTTGGTGATGAATTCCTTTTTTGGATTATGCAAACATCTCTCCTGGAGCTTCAAGTGAGAGTAGCATATTTTTGTAACAGCATTCTGTATAATTTGACTTCAAATTATACAGAATGTATAGTTTTCGGGTAAAAATGTGGCCTAGGAAGAGACACTTTCCTGGAAATTTTCCGTTAGGATAGCTACATCTCAGTGTTAATATTGACTTTATTTTAGCAGTGTTGGGAAGAATTCACTAAGCTTTCTATATCTTTATTTATTGTAAAATAGCCACCAAATAATCATCCTGGCTTTGTGTTAATCATTGATGGAGGCTATAATACCCAAGCATGATATTATTTATATGTAAATCACCCCCTTTTAGGCTCTGTGTTTTAGTGATAGTTTATTTTAAAATGCGTAATTTGAGAATTACAGCATAAATTTGGTAACATTTATTTACTGCGATACCTCCCATTTGGCCAATTTGGTCCTAGTCTTACTTGCCCAGGGGTCTGACAACAAATCTGGGTATCAAGAAATGGTTATATTTTCTTGGGTTCAGTGACCCATTCTTTGCTACTGCTAAATCCATCTTGTGAAGAAGTGTTTATTCAGGTGAAGGAAGCCTTAGTCCTACTCTAAGTAAAGCACCCAGGGCACCAGGACACAATCAATATCCCTGGACTTACATATTTTTTATTCTTCTTAACTCAGGACAATTTTACTGTGCATTTTCTTCCAAGCCTGTGTGTTTCCTAAACAGTGCTCAAGTAAAATTGTTTTTACAATGTGAGGAATAAGTACAGTGGCAACTTTCATCTTAGATGCAGGTTCAAATACAGATAGGGATGCGTATAAGTAGATGGAAACCAAAAAATTAAAAGTGAGCAACAATCCAGATTTTCAGAACATGTAAATAATGGCTAATATACATACAGAATGCATTTTTTTCCATTATTTTTTCCCCCATTGGTATTCACACGATGGAACAAAAAGAGTTCTTTTCTTCTTTTTTTTCCGTTGCATAATCAATTCTTTAAGAAGCTGTGAGAGCTGAATTGTATTTTCTTTAGCCTCTGAATGCCAACTGGCACACTGGGGACAGTTTAATAATAAATAATAACAAATACTGGGTTTATTGACTCATGAACCCTGGAATCAATCAATTAATCATGATATTATGGCAAGATCAAAGGGATAAAATTCTAAAACTGACTGAAAGATGCAAATAGATAAATCTCCCAGCAGGAATAATTGCAAACCATTTTGATCAAATAAAAAATGATGATCAATTATGCTCTTTAGGGTCCAATAACTTAGGTTTATTTAAATGCTCTAAAGCACATCCCTCCAGGATCTAATGTGCTCCTAAATATCACTTGTTAGGATAAAACATCATAGTCCAATCATTCTAATGACTGAAGCCACAGATTCAGAGTGGTGAGTACCACTTTATCACAATTTCCCTTAAAAATGTCCCTTTATAATATACTATTTGGATATTTCAATAAGTGTTAACAATCAGGCCAGTTTCTCCTGTTTGCCTTGAAATTAACTCTCCTTTTCCCAGCCCCCAATTATTGGTTAGGTACTAAAGTAAGAAACCTTATGTGAACATTTTGATCAATCTACAAAGAAGCAATGTAGTTGGTACTAAGAAAAAGAGTGAGTCACCGGACACAGAAAAATCACCATGTCAGAGCTTGCAATATACGGTAATAACACCAGTTATAATAACGTGCACAATGATCTCCCACATGGCCACAGGGCTCCAGAAGAATAACTGCTGGAGATTATGCTGGCTGTAACGAATTTGTTTTCTGGGTTTACTTGTTTACTTTTTGAGGAGTGTAACAGATGTACAGTCAATACCCAGGGGAGACTTTCTCAAGTCCTGAGAGGCTGATGTCCAGAGAACTCTGGTGAATTTTGCCAAAGGATGTAGTCTTTCCAATAGGCTGCTTAGAACACAAGCAGCAACCATAGCAAGATAGTTTCTCTAGGATGATTGAGATGCTGCCTTCAGAAAACCTATTGTCCCTATGATTCTGGAATCGCCTGATTGTAAATCAGGACATCTTCAAGGCCTCAGGAAGTCGGTATTCAGAGTTGAGATCTGGACACTGTTTTCTGAATACAAGTAAGGACTAGATTGAATTCATTCATTCATTCATACAACAAATATTTGCTGAACATCTACTAGGTGCTAGTTACTATAGATTTAAAAAGGAATAGAATCTGATCATTGCGCTTAAGAATTCATAGGACTGTCACCAAAACACCAGGGGTCTGGTCCTGTTGCTCACTGCACAGAAAGCCAATCACTGAGACAATGAGTATTGCCAGGGAAGAAGGCTTGAATCAGGTGCTGTAGCAGAGATAGAAGATGAGTCTCAAATCCATCTCCCTGACTGATTAAAATTAGGGGCTTATATAGCAGGGGAGAAATGTGTGGGAAAACAGGAATTAGGGAGGGGTAAGGAAGAGAACTTGGTCAACAGGAAGCAGATGGTCAGTTAGGCAATCATGATTGGTGAGAAATATGGTGTCTCGTTGTCCAGATACAGTGATCTAGTAAGTTTCAGCTCCTTGATACTATCTGGGAGTCCTGATGGTTGGTTTTCCGAGAAAGGAACTCATGGAAGACATATATAACTTTCTCAAATTTTAAGACTGGGAGGATCAATTTGTACGTTTATTCAAAGAAACCATAAACATCAGTTCTCTGGGACAATTGGGCTGGTTTCAGAAGCATTTCTTAGAGTTGAGTGATATTTTCACATCCATTATCTCCTTAATCAATTGACCATCCTGTGAAAGACGTATGGTATTTTAAGATAAGCACAGTATGGTTTGGAGGGATGAAGTGGTTTGCCTAAGGTCCTTTAGTTAGCATCAGAACATGGACTTAGCAGAGTCCTCCTCCTTCTCCATCTGGTGTTCTTTTTTCTAAATCATAGCATATATGGCCCCTCTGAGTTTCTTCTATAAATTAAGGCAGAGAGACTACAGTATTTTGTCAAATTCTTTTCTCTCTCTCTAAAAAAAAGTCTGTTTTTTAAACACAGCTGGAGTTTGGATTCAAATAATTAGATAGGACTTTAATTTTAGTGATTCATCAACACCTTGAGACTTTGGTAAACCCATTGGCAAAATGCCTTCCCAATCCCGGGACCCTCAATTCTGGTGGCAATTTTATCCTTCAGGGCTTGCTGGTGTTAGTCTTCCACAACCTGCCGAAACAGCCATTAGGAGGTGGGTCTCGTCCTAAAGACCCTTCGTCCCCTCCTTTTATAGTTTGTCCTTTCCAGTGTCTGCTTTCTAAAGGCCCTTGCACAGGGTCACAGTGACTTAGTGGTGCATTGATAGCGCTTGCTAGGAATCTCCTAGCCCTTCTCTTCCTGAGCCATCAGTATCACAGCTCCTGTCCTTGTGGATTCCTCACAAATTGTCCCAAGATGCTGGGAGAACAGAATCTTCTGGAATGGACACCACCTAACCCCTTGGTAGGTTGAATCATATCCCCTTAAAACTTCATGTGTTGAAGCCCTAACCCCCAATACCTCGGAATATGACCTTATTTGGAAATAGAGTCATTACAATTGTAACTAGATATGTTAGGATGAAGTCATACCACAGTAGGATGTGCCTTTAATCCAATATGACTAGTGTCCTTATAAAAAGGAAAAATCTGGACTCACATACTCACCCAGAGAGAATGCCATGTGAAGATGAAGGCAGAGCTTAGGGTGCGGCAGCAGAAGCCAATGAGACTGCCAGCAAATCCAGAAACTAGGAGACAGGTGTGGAACCCATTCTTCCTTATAGCCTCAGAGTGAACCAACCCTACTGACATCTTGATTTTGGACGTTCAGCTTCTAGAACTGTGAGACAATACATTTCCGTTGTTTAAGCTACCCAGTCTGTGGTACCACAATGGCAATGCTAGCAAACGAATACACCCCTGATACAATATGACTGGCTGGAAAGAAAGGCACCTCTTGAGCTCAGGATGACATCCCTCTTAATTCTCACTCTTAATAGAATGCACACTCATTCCTTTCTACACAGCGCTATGAGTCTTCAAGTGACTGAATAGTTCTACTAGTTGTCCAAAACCTTATGTAAATGACCTGGACATTGGCCATTACTTCCTCTCATAAGTGTTCCTAAGGGCCTGCACATAGTGTTCACTGGGGCCTTTCTCTTATACTCTTTGACCCCACAGGCTTTTGGCTACTTGAGTTTCTAATGGTGATTGTGTAAGTCTCAGTGCCCTTCTCATTATAGGCAAAAAAAAGGCATGCTTTGATTTGCAAACTCTGCTACTCATTGAGATGCTACTTTCCTTCCTACTGAAAAATACCAGTGAGTGTCCTTCATCTCCCTTCCAAACTAAGCCCATGCTGCTTCCCTCCATACCTGCTCATTCATTCATTCTTTCATTCATCCATCAACCATTTATCAAAGACCAACTACATGTTGTCAACATAAAGAAGTAAACTATTGACCTGTCCCTGAAGAGCTCAAAGTCTAGTGGGAGAGACACTCAAACTCTAGTGGAAGAGTAAGATATGGAGGGAACTGTTTTGTAACAAGCCCATGGTAGGGTGTTTACCAGATGAGGCCAGAGCCAAAAGCATGAGTGTTCTCAAGATAAAGCTTTTGGAAGTCTTCATAGAGGAAGTGACTTTTGAAGAATGAGAAAGGATGGCTGGCATTTGGAGAAAAGGCAGGATGAAGGCTCAGGATGGGGAAGGGATTCTAGGTGGAGGTGACAAGTGGAAGCCTCCATGTTTTTTTTTTTTAAAACCTGGCTCTCTTTGGCTAGAGTGCATATAGAATGCACATAAGAATTTGGCAAGAGTTAGGGCTCAAAAGCAAGGTTGGGAATTGAGAGTGGATGCTTTTCTATACTTTGGAGTTTGGCATACTAAGAAGCCACTGAAAGTATTTATGTTTTGAAGCGATAGAGTTAGATTTGTTATTTAAAACGATTGCTCTGGTGGCAGAGTGACATGATTTAGAGGGGACAGAGAGGACTAGAAGCCACAGACGAGTGGGGAGGTTGTATTTCTTGAATCAAAAATTAGAACAAGTTCAACAAGTACTAATGTGGTTAGAGACACAACAGAACAGAGCATTTAGAATTGAGGTCATTTAGAAACATTTACAGAAGCTCTAGCTCAGGGCTATGCAGGAAAGAGAGAATGACAATGTAAACCAGGGCAGTGACAATTAGAATGGAGAGAAAAGGAGGCACTTATGAATTTAAAAGGACAGAGTAGGTGACATATATAATAGGGGAGTGAAGAAGAAACAGATATTTTATTTGTCCATGAAGATAATGGCAGGTGGAGATACTAAGATAAGGAAAAAGACAGTAATACATTTCCCAAGAATGCTAAAGTGTTCAGTGTTGGAAATACTGAGTTTGATGTATTCATAAGGGTTGTCTGGGGAAAGATATTTAAAGGCAGTTGAAAGTATTGGCTAGGAGTTCAGAAGGGATATTTAAATATAATAATTATAGCAATAACAACAAAATATCAACAATTTATTGAACTCTTATGACATGCCAGACACATGTTCACGCATTATTTCATTTAGTTCCTTCAACAATCCTGTGAAGTGTTCATTTTATAGATGGCAAAACAAGCAGTCACACAGCCAGTAGGTGATTTGGGAGTCCAGTGGAGTCTGCCCAGCCTCAAAGCCTATGTTCTCACCCCCTCCCTTCTTTGCCACCACTGCATGCATGTCTATGAAGATATCAGCTAGACAAGGCCATGCAGTGCCTGTACAAGGGAGGAAATCTATAAATGTCTGCTAAATAACTGAATGAGGCTCTGTATACCACCCAGGTTTGCTAGCCATAATGAAAAGGTTGGACAGTTGATTCAAAGATAGCCACAAATAACGGACACCACTAATACAGGAAAAGGATACAACTTGGAACCCAGTCAGCTGCTACTACATGAAGTGGGAGACATAGCACCCTTCTCCCTACTGGAAGGACGAATTTCCCTGGCCCTCATGCCCCACAGAGGCCCCCATTGAAGATGGTTCCACCTAACTGGGGTGAGGATTCCTTAGGGCATCAAGTTCTCTGAGGCTTCCATTGCAATTCTCATGACGTGGTGTGCATTCTTTTGACCATGCCTCAGCTGTCCAGAAGATGGGCCACAGCCTGCCTGCCTCCAGGAAAGCAGTGGTTAATGACCCCTGCACTTTTCTGGAGAATGGGAAGATTGAAAATTGGTTTTCTGGATCACTTTTCCTGGTGAGGGGGTAATCCTGGTGTAATCCCCCTAGAAGGCCCAAGATTTACACCTCCCTCACATCTAATACTATTAGGTATTCCCCTGCCCATCTGGGCCAAAGGAATTAAACACACAATACCAAGTCCCTTGAAAAGGGCCTATTTATCAAGGATGCAATCGACAACAAAAAAGAAGAAAATACTGGCACTAATTTTTGCCATTCCTCCGATCTCCCACCTGTGACATGAACTCACTCCCTGAACATCTTTGATCCTCAGGGGTATAGGTGGTAATATACATGATGGGAAATTCTTCCATTGCTTGCTCAAGGGAATAGTGAAGGGTGCAAGTTAGTCTCCATGTGTTGTTATCTGAATAGGCAGACTTAGATGCGTATTGTGGTAACTCTCTCTTGGGACTCAGAGTCGACCTTTTAAGGATCTTTCCTCTGACTCCCATTTTCCAGATATGGGTCATGGAAGGTGCTCTATTAGAAAAGAATGCTTTCTTCTTACAAACTTATTTACTCTCAAGGTCCATTTGTTAGATTGGACACCCCTGCTTTATATAGTCTAGACGCCTACTACTCAAAGCGGGCCCCCAGGCAGAAGCATCACCATTACCTAGGAACTTGTTAGAAATGCAGAATTCTGAGATCTACTTCAGACCTACTGAATCAGAAACTGCCTTTTAAAAAGATCTCAGAGGATTAGCTTGCACATTAATATGTGACAAGCTATAGGTTTAGAGGATCCAAGTTCAGTAATATGAGAAATTAGAACGTCCTGGTCATCAAGAGTGACCAAAACAGCTCATTAACTTTTGTTTCTTTACTAGATTTCCTGTCGAGGAAACATATAAATATGTTTCCCCATCCTCACCTTTCAAGACAAAATAAACACAATCAGAAGTTTCTGAAGCCCTCTGTGCAAGTAAATAACCAGAAATTAGGTTTGCAGTTTGAGGATGTGAATTGGATATCCAGATTTATTTTGTCTGATTCAAATATATCAAATGTATGTGTCTAAAATCCTTCTGAGGTTACCAAGAGGTTTTTAAAAAACCATGGCAGCTTCTCTCGAAAAGAAAAAGAACATGTTCTTGGTTAAACAACTAAAATCAATGAAATGACTGAAAACAAATAAACATGATCTTTTTGGCTCCAGAGATAGGGTTTGAGATGTGGGTCATCAACTGCTGAAAAGCCAAGATCAACCAATTAAAATATGAGTGAATAAACAAAGAAAATAAGTAGGCACCAGGCTGAGTGCCACTACAAAATAAAGGAGGTAGGAGGGTGAACACTACAAGATGCAAAGTGTCAAACACCGAGTGGATTGACAAGAAAAGTGGGTTCCATGTGGGTTGATTTTCCAAGTGGGTTTAAGGCTGAGATCTTGCTATATTGACAAAGAATCAAGGTGACTAAAATTCTAAAGAAACTGGGAGCAAGCATTAGAATCTTAAAGTCTGTGCTTTCCACAACTTACTCTAGATTTACATACCAGGAAGACTTGGAAGAGTTTGGAGTTTCATTCTGATACTGAGGTACTGATACTGAATAAGTTGCTGTGTTGCCACCAGAAGAAAACCTTCCCTTTTAAAAGTCATTTTTCTCACACAGAATAATGTCAAACCTAAAGACATTCACATAAATGTCAGTGTTGTCAAGAACATTTCTTAAAAGATGGGAATACCTTTGTGATTTTTGCGTTTTGATGAATGTGTTGTTAAGAATGTGCCTTAAAATGGCCAGATGCAGTGGCTCACACCTGTAATCCCAGCACTTTGGGAGGCTGAGGTGGGTGAATTGTTTGAGATCAGGAGGTCGAAACCAGCCTGGGCAACATAGTGAAACCCCCATCTTTATCAAAAATATAGAAATTTAGCCAGACATGATGGCATGTGCCATTAGTCCCAGCTACTCAGAAGGCTGGAGAGAATTGCTTGGGCCTGGGACATGGAGGTTGCAATGAGCCGAGATCGCACCACTGCACTCCAGCCTGGGTGACAGAATAAGGTCCTGTCTCAAAAAAAAAGGTGCCTTAAAGAATATAAAAATCTTTCAAAATTCTGGATCGAGAATGATTTTTACAATCTATTCACTTTTGGGAGAAAGGAATTGAGGCCTCATAAAAATTTAGGTTTGTATAGCTAAAGTTAGCTTCGAAATAAAAGCTGACGTTTGGGAGTTTTGTGACCTATAGCTTTGATGTGCAATTACCACTTTCTCTTCTGGACCTTCTACTGATCTTTTATAAGAAAGGTACTCACTGAAGCAGTAGAAACCGAAGCACTGAGAGGTCACTTTATTGAATAGGTGTTTTTATTTTAATTCAATAAGTAAATTAAGATCAGAATTTTTGCTGTGAGCAATGTTTATCTTACTACAATGGGGTGCAATACGTTATGTGTGAGATCTCCTGCTTCTTTTAAAAAAGGATATTTCATTGCAAAGCCCCATTAAAAATATTTTTTCTTTTCCTGACCTTTGTACTCATTCCATGGCTAAAATAGAATTCCATAACTGAATAATTATAACACATTTCAAACAACTTTGAACTATAATTATTAATATTATCCCTTAGTTCCACAGATGATTAATCTTGCTTTGAATCATGGTGACCTGGGATTTTTTTTTCTTCAATTAAATTAACTAAATGTTTCATAGGCTTTACAATCAGAAAAACACTAGCATACAAGTACAGATTACATATATTGCCCTAAAAGTGCACAACATTTGCCTGTATGTCAAAATTTCTTTGAGGAAATAGTTACTTGAGCCTAGAAGTTTCTGGTATTTATGATTCTCAACCTTTGAGGAACAGGTATTTATAGCCATTGGAGTCATTCATTTACTCTTGGTGAAAATAACTGGAAACTCTAGGATAATTTTGTGATCTAGGGTCATGGTCCTCAAATTTCAGTGTGTGTATCAGTCAGGGTCCAAGTTGGAGACAGAATCAACACAGTAATTAGAACATAGAAAGTTTAATATAAAGGATTATTAACTACTGATGGGCCATCATTACAAACAGTTAAAAAGAATTCAAAAGAAAACAATATAGGAAACAGCCACTCTTGCTAGGGTTGAGGTAGAGTAGAGTACACAGGGAGTGAGCAATTTGAAAGATACTCCCTTCCCCACTATCACCATAGCTGAGGCCTCTTTGGAGAGGACATAATTGAGGTCTGCTGGACGGTGGAGACGGTCACTGAGGTGCCACAGCCGAGGGAGTGGGCTGAGTGTTTTAGGCAAGAGCATCTGCAAAGACCTTGAGGCAGCTTAAGAACTTACATTCATATAAGCATTAGAGAACACTTAGACTGCTTCACTGACATCTAGTTTTTAAGGGGAGCTTTTATAGATGTTGCAATAATAGGAAAAATGTCTTTCATTTGTGTAAAACTTTACACAGAAGGTTTCGTATGTTTTCTCATTCGAAACTGACAGGCCTAGATACTTTGATATGCTCTCTCCCATCATGTCCTAGGGATTAAGGCCAAATTTCTCAGAATGACTTATACGCTTTCAGAGCATGGATCCAACATATTTCTCTGGAATCATTTCTCATCCATTCTTACGCTCTAGTTTCTAAAAGCTATAAGAGACACTCTTCCTTGATCTCCATTTAACTCCCTTATTAGATTTAAGAGATTCCCCATTCTTTCTGTAAAACTTACTAACGGATGTCTACAGCCTGCAAAATACACTCAGCTAGCAGGACACTCTCCAGTATGCCCTAAACTTCTGCTTACACCAGTTGGAGTTATATGCTTAAAAGAATGAGGGGTGTGAGTGTGTGTGTGTTTCCAAATCTGTTTATTTTTGTTAAACCTATTATAATTCCATAATTTAATTAAAGGAAATATAAAGCACTAAAATATTTGTGCAAAAAGAGACTATTATATGAGATAAAACAGAATTTCTGGTTCCAGCAAACTCACAAAACAATCAGAAAATTCTCCTTCTTATAGCTTTTATATATACCAGATGAAACACAGTAAAAATTTTTAGAAATGTATAACTGTTTAGGAGAAAATGGAAACCTCCAGTTCCTGGGGATAAAGAGGAAACTATAAATCAAAGAAGTATGAATCTGAGCTGATGCTAAGCCTTCCCTGGAGACTGGGACAGGAGAGCTTTAATGTTTGCAAGGGAGAAGAAAGGAGGACTGGTCCTATATAGGCAGTGGGTTTGAAATAAAACCCTTGTATAATGCCTGGATTTTGAAAGACAGCACCTTCTGTGTAAAGGTGGACTAAAAAACAGTCCACACACTCACACAGGAGATGATGCGAAAGCTTATCCGTCTGTGGGTGAAGAAAAAAGAAAATAAAAATTTCTGAGAACCTGAAACCCAAGGTTTGAAATTACAATATCCAGATAGTCTGGCACCGTTAAGCCAGGAAGTTCAATAAAAATTGTGAGCTGATGATGTCCCTAGGATACTGTACAGAAGCAAATGTAAAATCACTTTGGAGGACCATATCTTCACCCCTGCAGCAGAGGATTTCAACAGAATAAAACTTGCTAAAGATGAGCTCACAATCCACGATTACAATACAAATGAGGAAACAACATATCACAATTGAGAGCCACCTAGCATAATAGAGTTAATTTCCCAAACTTTCAGATAATACAAAGCTACAATGGAAATAATAAAATAACTATATACATTTAAAACAATAACAAGTGCTATAAAAAAGCATTAAAATGGCCAGGTGCAGTGGCTCACGCCTGTAATCCCAGCACTTTGGGAGGCTGAGGCAGGTTAGGAGTTCAAGATCAGCCAGGCCAACATGGCGAAAACCCATCTTCACTAAAAAATACAAAAATTAGCTGGGTGTGGTGGTGCACACCTGTAATCCCAGCTACTCGGGAGGCTGAGGCAGAGAGAATGGCTTAAACCCCGGAGGTGGAGGTTGCAGTGAGCTGAGATGGCACCACTGTACTCCAGCCTGGGTGACAGAGCGAGACTCCATCTCAAAAAAAAATGAATAAATAAAATAAAATAATAAAAAGTAAGATACAATGAAAAGATCAGACATTTGCAAATGAATCAAGTAGAAATGGCCACTATAATCATTGTTAAAAAAGCAAAAACAAAGCCAATGGTTGAGTTCCTGGGTTATCTATAGCTGTGTCAGATATCAAACCCCTAAGAGGCAACTTCTGCTTTTTTTTTTTGACATTTTTATGTGCTTTATATGGTATGACTGACTACAACAGCAGTGTAAAGATTATTCCAAATATAATATGCTATTGAGGTTTGAAAAGCTTAGTTCCATAGCTGCTAAGAGCCACACATCACAGGGTGTGTGCTAGCTGCGGAAGAGAGAAATACCTTCCCTCTCATGGAGTGCAGTAGCGTTGGAAAAACTGAAATGATTCATGATCACACAGGTTGTACCACGACTAGTATCACTGTGATACTAAGACTTTAATTGATAAAGACATAGTAGAGACCCAAGACTATTGGTTTGCCTACAATGAGATAATGACAGTGGAGAGTTTGACCTGTGCTATGTCCAAACTAGCTCTGCAATTTGAAACATGATTGAAGCTCCAAGTGCTAAATCTCATCCTGTTGTAGTATTGTTGTTTGGAGAAGTTTTTGAGAAAGAACCCCAGCTGTTTTACATGGAGACTTTAGGGATTCTGGTACAATGCAACGTTCAAGCATTTCCTTAGAACATACACAGAATTTTTTTAAAAGTTGACTGTAAGTTTATAGCACTGAATGAAGTGTCACATATTTACTTGCCATTCTCAAAGAACACTGGCCAAGAAGTTAAATGTAAATTACATAAGTTAGCTGTGGTGCTGAGGCAAGAAATTTCAAATAAAAATATAAATGAGAAATTTAGAAATATTGAAGATAAAATTAGAAGGTCTAAGGTAGATCTAGTAAGAGTTCCAGAAAGAGAAAAAAGGGAGAATAATGAAGAGACAATCCTTAAAGATATAATGACTGAGGATTTTCCAAAATTTACATCAATTTGTCCTGTTTCTTATATGAAGAACATGAATTGGAAGCACAATGAATACAAGACAGAATGAATAATATAGAAATAAATCCACAAGCAGACACATTATAATGAAACTAAACAACAAAGAAAACAAGGAGATTTTATAAGCAACCAAAGAGAAAAGTCAGCTTACAGAAGGAATAGACCATCAAATGAATGACAGACTTTTCAATATAAACTACTGAAGCCTGAAGCCAGTAGAATGATATACGAAATAATGAAAGAAAACATTTGTGATCTAGAATTACAAGGCTAAATTATCATTCAAGAGTGAGGACACAGACATTTTTAGAAAAACAAGGTGGGGTTAGTCTACCATTCACAGAGCTTCCCCACAGGAACTTACAAAGAATTACACTTCAGCAAGTGGGAAACTCAACTCAAAGGAAGAAGCGGGAAATAAAAAAAAATTGGTGACCCAATAAATTACTAAAATATGAATAGATGTAAACAAACAGACAGTATAAAACAATAATGGTGTTGAAGATAAAATGTGGAGGGAGTTTAAAAGCAAGATAGAATTTGAATGCTGGACAAAAACATGTAAGACTGAAGAAGATATGAGAGTTAAACTGTTTCAAGTTAGGCCAGGTGCAGTGGCCCATGTCTGTAATCCTAGCACTTTGGGAGGCTGAGGCAGGCAAATCACTTGAGCCCAGGAGTTTGAGACCAGCCTGGGCAAGCTGGCAAAACTCCATCTCTACAAAAAATACAAAAATTAGTCAGGCATGGTGGCATGCACCTGTAGTCCTAGCTACTCAGGAAGCTGAAGTGGGAGGATCACCTGAGCCTGGGAGGTGGAGGCTGTGGTGAGCCATGATTGTGCTACTGCACTCCAGCCTGGGTGAGAGATTGAGATCCTGTCTAAAATAAAAAAAAAAAAAAATAGCTGGGCACGCTGGCTCACACCTATAATCCCAGCACTTTGGGAGGCTGAGGTGGGAGGATCACTTGAATCTGGGACCAGCTCAGCCAACATGGTGAAACCCGATCTCTACTAAAAATACAAAAATTAGCTGGGCATGGTTGTGCATGCCTGTAGTCCCAACTATTTAGGAGGCTGAGGCAGGGGAATCTCTTGAATCCGGGAGGTGGAGGCTGCAGTGAGCTGAGATCGCACCAGTGCACTCCAGCCTGGGCAACAGAGCTAGCCTCTGTCTCAAAAAAATAAAATAAAATAAATAAATAAATTTAAAAAATTAAAAATAAAAAAAATTCCAAGTTGCTTGTTATGTTTGGGAAAAGTTAAGAAATATTGATTAATTTTATAATTTGTTAAGTCCAATATATGTTGAGGAATTTAAATGTAATCATTAAAAATAGCAACAGATGGTATAGTTTCCAAACCAATACAAAGAATAAAACAAGTAACTAATTTGACAGAAATTAGGAAAGGGAAAATGAGGAAGTTTTTTTGCAAATATCAAGGCACTAAATGGTTGTTCTCCCTTAATATTGTAGTAATTTTTATATATTAAATATTCCTGTGAGATAATCATATTTGATCATTGTTATATATTTTATACTCATCTCTATTCAAAAGTGAGAATAACCTATTTCTTTATTCACATACTCCTCTAATTTTGCTATCAAAATTTTATTAATCTCAAAAAACAGTTGGAGAGCTTACCCCTCTTTTTATGATGTTGGGTATATACAACAAATCAAATTGAATCAAATTGAATTGAATTGGTAAAGTCTCTTAGCAAATTTTTGAATAGAATAAAACTCTTTAATCTGATAAAAGTATTTAACAAAAATATATAGTGAATATTATACCTATCAGAAGAATTCTGGGTAAGAACAAGACAAAAACATTTTCTATTCTTGCTCATATTAAGCATTGTATTAGAAGTCTTAGTGCAATAAGAGAAAAAAAGATTGATTTTATGTGTCATCATTAGCAAATTATGAGTGTCTATACAGAAAATACAAGACTTGACAAACCATTAGAATTTATCAACAAGGCAAGCAATACTGCTTGCTTTGTCAACAGTATCAAAACATCCAAAGTGGTCCCTTTAGCCCAGCAGGGAATAATTAGAAAATATAATTTAAAAAATATTTATAATAGCAAGAAACATTCTAAGTTACCTAAGAATAAATCCAACAAAAGTTGTGTGTAAAACTTTTAGGAAGAAAATAATAAATTTCATTAAAAGACAGAAAAGGGACACAAATGCATGGAGAACCATATGTTTCTGGATGAGTAGATTTGGTATCATAAATTATTATCTAATTAATATTTGTATTCAACATGAATAAAGTCAAAATTTAAGCAGGATTTTTCAGGGAACTTGATAATCTGACTCAGAAACTTACACAGACAGCAAATGGACAAAGACAGTCAAGATAATTTTGAAGAAGAATAAGTAGGGGGAGTGATCTTATCTGCTAGCAATATTTATTATAAAGCTCTAGTAATGGAAGGAGTGGTATTGATGTACTGATAGACAAATTAGACCATTAGACCTAGAAACAGAATCAAGTACATATGAGAGTTTGATCATTAACACCAGCAGCATTACAAATAAGTAAGAAAATATTAATTTTGAAACAATGGTGCTGAGACAACTGAATGTCTACATGAAAAAAATTTTATATACCACATACATGCACACACACTTATGCACACACATGCATGTACACACACATGGATTAAAGACCGAAATGAGAAAAGCAAATATTAAACACATCAAGAAAAACATGTAGAAAGGGAGCTTAATAATTTTGGTGTAGAATAGAGTTTCTTGAATAAGACACAAAAAATACAAGCCAAAAAAGAAAAGATAGTTAAAATTGGTTACATCAAAATGTTTAAAAAAAAGAGAGAGAGAGAAGTCAACATACTGTCTAGGAGAATGTATTTGCAATACACATAAAGATTAAGAACTCTTGTAACTCAATAAGTAGAAGACAGAAATAATTATGAGAAACATGGAGGAAAGATATAAACACATCATTCACAGCAAGTGAAACCTCACTGACCAATAAACACATAAGAAATGTCCAACCTTCCTAATTATCTGAGAAATTTAAGTTAAAACAACAACAAGATACCATTCTGTTACTACAAAGATTATCAAATTTAAAAAGTTGAATAACTCCAAGTGTTAGTGAGGTTGTGGGAACGTTGCTGGTGGGACCATAAAAAGCATGGCTACTTTGAAGAACTGTTTGGACTTGTGCAGACCCTAT
Source organism: Symphalangus syndactylus (assembly GCF_028878055.3). Taxonomy (NCBI): domain Eukaryota; kingdom Metazoa; phylum Chordata; class Mammalia; order Primates; family Hylobatidae; genus Symphalangus; species Symphalangus syndactylus. Next base: position 65,696,324 of record NC_072424.2, read on the forward strand.
GATCCAGCGATTCCACTTGTACATGCTTACTTGAGTCACTGCATTGCACAAACCTTGGAACTGTGCAATGAACAGCCATTTGTATCCTAAAGAAACTCTCGTCAATGTGCACAAAGAGACCATTCTAAAAAACCGGAGGACAAACTTGGGATTTGGGGTTCATATTAATTCGAGATTGTCTTTCTGGCCCCACTCTAGTTTCAAGAAGCTGAAACTGGAAATTGTAGACATATTTTGATATTTATGTAAGAAATACATTGTATGACTGCTATCAGAAGACATATGCTGAGGAAAAAAATTTTTTTGCCCTATATTGAAAAATTGAAGCATAAATATACATTGTTATATTTATGAAATAATGTAATGTTCTGAACAAACCAAAATGCAATTTTCCCTTATTTTACAAAGTAGTTGCATTCCTGGAAAATTCAAAAATATTCCTCGGTATTAGAATTGTGCTAAAAACATAAGAAAACATAACATATTCTTTGTGGTTTTTATGTAAAACCGAATTAGCCTCTAGGCTCAGATAATTATAAACAGATTTCTTACCTCCTAAATGCCTGGCATGACACTTGACATTTAAGAGTCATGTGGAAAACAGGACAACTCTTTGTGTGGGGCACTGACCCTGGGTGAGGATGGTTAGCTGCCTTGACCTCTACCCACTAAATGCCATTTGTGCCCCAGTCACTGAGATAACAGTGAAAGTCCCGTATTTGTCAGGGTTTCCTAGAGGGATAGAACTAATAGGAGATATATATATATATATAAAATATGGGGTTTATTACAATATATATATGGGGGTTATGTTATATATATATATATATATATATATATGGGGGTTTATTAAGTATTAACTTAAATGATCACAAGGTCCCACAATAGGCTGTCTGCAAGCTGGAGGAGCAAGGAGAGCCAGTCCGAGTCTCAAAACTGAAGAACTTGGGGTTTGACGGCAGGAAGCATCCAGCATGGGAGAAAGATGTAGGCTGGGAGGCTAGGCCAGTCTCACCTTTTCACGTTTTTCTGCCTGCTTTATATTTGCTGGCAGCTGATTAGATGGTGCCCACCAGATTAAGGGTAGGTGGGCCTTCCCCAGCCCACTGACTCCAATGTTAATCTCCTTTGGCAACACCCTCACAGACACACCCAGGATCAATACTTTGTATCCTTCAATCCAATCAAGTTGACATTCAGTATTAACCATCACAAGCCCCTTAGGGGATGAAAACCATTGCTCAATCTCTACCCAACTCAGACATGTTCTCCTTCCTGAAGAGCTCTTTATTATTGGCCATATCCTTTCGCACCCCGAAATGCACGTGACCACTGTAGCTTCTATCCCATTGTGTAGCAATGAACATTTTACATATCTGTTCTCTCCTCCAAACTACGTCCTCTCAGAAGACTAGAGCCTTAGGCTATTTTTTATACCAAGGGCCTGGAAGTGCTCAATGTTTGGTGTATGAAACATAATTTAATGTGAGCCAGCCTTTTAGGTTTGAGTTTCTAGCATATTACTGGACTGCGTACTGCTTGTCTTCCCCTGCCACTTCCCAATGAAAGCTTTTATCTATAAAAAGCTGAAAAAAAAGGGGAGGCCCTTTAGCAGAAATCATCTTCAGTTTTCAAAAGTCTGTGATATACTGCTGGCAGCTCAGATAAGTCTCTATTTACTGAGTATCTTCATCTACAGAGAAATTAGGGTAAAGAGGGCTGTAACTCCTGTTAGGAAAATATGTAAATGTATCCTGCCAACATTTAAGAAGGCCTGAATTTTGCATGCAAGACCTGAATTTTGCATACGTTCTTTACTTGTCTGTAAGGCAGGGACTTTAAATTACCCTCCTTCTTTTGGCTCCCTCTTTGTCAAGCAACTCCGTTTTGGCCAATTCTGGTCCAATATTCATGATAAAGATACACCTTGTGGGTCTAGATGAGACTTCGCATCCTAAGGTACATGGATTGATGGGGTGGCCTTGTGAACTGAAATAAGATTTTTCACAATTTGTAAATCATAAGTGGCATTAATTGAACTCAAAAAAGAAATCAAGGGCATTCATGAGTAGATTTATAAATTTTCTTCTTTCTGCATTTAAATTATACTGGCATTTTAATTGCATTGTAATTGCACTTTAATTGCATGTATTTGTATAAATTAAAAAATAATTAGAGCTCTGCAGCGCTATGGAAAACTAATTTATGCATATAGACCTTTAAAGATGTACACTTGGAGACTGGTTTTATAGTTCTCACTATGTTAGGCACTTTAAAATTGTCCTCATGAAAAGGTGTATAGCTATCTAGATCGCTGTGCCTTCCCACTCCTTTTTGGGACTGAGAAAGCAAGACAGGCAGAGCTGGAGCTTGAATGGAGAGCATTGCTTGGTATGCATAGGACTCCTGGCTTGCACTGTCTTTTAAATATTAATTTTTTTATATCTGTACATAATTTCTAGCTTAGCCCTAGGAAGTTTCTTGGCTCTAATTGCATGTGGGTGGGAAGGATAGAGGATGAGTCACTGCATTAGGGCAACCGATGAATTTTGAAGAGTATTTCTGACACAGGTTATCATGGCAAAGTGTATGTGCATGTAGGGGCCATTCCTTCAACAAACATTTATTGAATGCCTGCTGGGTGTCTGGCACCTCTGAGATATGGCCCCACCCTCTTTCATAGGTCATTTGTCCAAAAGCTATTTGAATTTTCCAGCCTTCATTGTTAAATGTTTAAATTTTTTTTAGAGACAGGATCTTGCTATGTTGCCCAGGCTGGTCTTAAATTCCTGGCCTCAAGCAATCCTCCTGCCTCAGCCTCCCATAGCTCTGGGATGACAGGCATGAGTCACCAGACTCGGCCCAGCCTTCATCTCTGTCTCCTCACTCAATATCTTCTTAGCTTTCACTGGTAACTTGAGCATCATATAATGTTGGCAAATTGTGGATTGGGCTCACTTATATCCTGATTCTCTACTTCCTCAGAATGTGCTCTTCCCTTCATCTACACATTATTCCAGACAGTGCTTAGTGGCAGGTTTGCTGCTTAAAAATTGCATTTTTATCTTTTTGGAAGGAAAAAGTTAAGAAGCTTTGTTACTAAGAGTGTACTACTCCCTTGCCTTGAGATTATGGCACTAAATGCTTTTGCAAGCAAGAGGATCCTGTGTAAGTTTTCTGTCTTCTCCTGTCCCAGGGCCTGTGCTGGAGCTATTACCTCTGCCTGCTGTTCTGGGTACTCCTTCTACACACATGGCATTCACTGTATACTCCCCATCCCAGAAAACTTCCCGGGTGCCCCATGTGGAATTACCCTTTCCCTCTCTCTTGCTCCTATAGCACATTCTTCATCCTTCTCTTTTGTAACACTAAGAGTTATATTCTGTGCATTCCTGATGATTGGGGACCATGTCTTATTTATTTTTGAACCACCTGAATGCCCCAAATGTGAGACTTTGTCTCTTTTTTTTGGGGGGGTAGGGGTGGGACGGAGTCTCACTGTGTTGCCTGATCTTGGCTCACTGCAGCCTCCACCTCTCAGGCTCGAGCAATTCTCTTGCCTCAGCCTCCCAAGTAGCTGGGATTACAGGTGCCTGCCACTATGCCTGGCTAATTTTTGTATTATTAGAAGAGACAGGGTTTCACTATGTTGGCCAGGCCGGTCTTGAACTCCTGACCTCAGGTGATTCGCCAAACTTGGCCTCCCAAAGTGCTGGGATTACAGACGTGAGCCACTGCGTCTCTTATAGATATAACCCAAGTCTGGGATTCAAAGGGCAAATATTTTCATGTGTGTGTGTGCACATGGACGTGTGTTTGTATGCTGATAAGTTATAATTTTCTGTTAAGATCCTCAAGAGTTGTTTTTATTGCATGAAAACACAAGTCACTCAGCATTCTCAGGGGAATCTGTAGGCTCTGCTCTGGGTTGTGGCTGGATTCTCTGGACTTACTCTTTTATAAAGATGCTTTTTGCAAAAGGAAGTTCATCAGGTCTTAGACCATTTTGCAATCAGGTAGTGTTCCAGGCTTTGGAAACCCTCTCTAAGAGGCATATGATGGAGAAAGAAATGGAGAGAACATATATCTCCTCTGGGCATTATCTTTAGTGTGTCCTGGAGAGATGAACATCCAAGAAGGAATACTTTTCATTCAAGCCAAGCAAAATTTATACAAGAGTCTTCTTTCCATTGCAAACACCTAGTCAGAGTAGGGTGGTTCTAGGCTTCTGCCAATTAGACCTTGGACTGGGCTTTATTTAGACACAGTTCCTGAGTTCCAGTAATATAGCACTTACCTTTGGCATAGCCAAATACGTGAGTTAGAGTAGTGGTAGCTGTTGTTACAAATATCAATATATCCCACAATGTATACCATCTCAAATGCAACAGAAGTTTGTTTATTGCTAAGGTAGCAGTCCAAAGCAGAGGTTCCTTGTTGTTGGGTGTCTCTTCATGAAATGATTCTGGCTCAGGCTTCCCCCATCCTGTGGCTCTGTCAACAGCTAGGGGTTGGAATCTTCTGCACCCAACCGGTGGATGGGAAAGAGGGAGTGATAGTACAAGAATTGCTTAAAAGCCTTTGACTGGAAATGACACACATCATTTCTGTTCATATTATATTGTCTCTAGATGCAAGAGGTTTAGGAAAGTAGTCCTTGATTGGGCAGCTGCTTCCTAGCTGCCAGAGACAACTCACAACTCTGTACCATAAAACAGGGATTCTGAATTTTGAGTTTGGTTAGCCACCAAGGTTGCTTTGCCACTTTTCTTGCATCATTCGTCATGCGATGGCCTAGATGCACATCTTGCATCAAATGGTTTTCTGCTGCTCACTGCACACCACTCATCTCAGTGCTGTTGAACTAACTAAAGCAACCTTTGCTTCCCATTAGGTAATTGGTAGGCACCCATAGCATGCTCCTGAAACAGGAGAGTTACCTAACTTCCCTAACAGGGTGTGGCTCATCTGTTCAGCTGCCATGTGCTCAAACCCTTTATGGGAGGGGGAGCACACAGGCGGGCAGGTGCAGGAGCCAGGGCGAGTGGTTTTGGGCTCCAGCCCCATGGTAGTGTCTAGGGGTGGATGCCTGTGACTCCCAAAGCCCCAGTGGGCGTGTTACAGTACTGTTTTAGCTCTGCCATCCACAGATGGCTTAAGTGTTAACCAGCTCAGTGCCCACTCAGTACCCAAGTTCTCGTCTGGTGTCCAGGAAGAATCAGGTCACAGTGACAAATTGAAGGATGGTAAATGCAGGGGGTTTTATTGCTGGTTGGAGGTGGCCCTCAGTGGGATGGATGTGAAGCTGGAAAAAGGATGGAGTGGGAAGATGATCTTCCCCTGGAGTTTGGCCACCCCATGGCCTATCTCCTCTCTGACCATCCCTAGCCAAACTCCTCTTGATGTTCAGATGCTCCTTCTCTTCTCTCCTTCTCTGCCATACCACGCTGCCACTCTCTGTTCTCCTGCTTGTAGAGCATGAGGTTTGGGGTTTATATGGGTACAAGATAGAGGGGGCATGGTGGGCCAAAAGGCAACATTTGGGCACAAAAACAGGAATGCCTGTTCCCATTTAAGGCTGTGGGTTTCCAGGCTTGAGGGTGGGACCTTTGCTGGGTAACTGCTCTCTTCTACCCAGTATCTCCCTACCTCCTTCCATGTCACTTCCGGCTGTCTCTGCCTGTCTGAGGCAGGAGCAGGGCAAGCTGACCTCTCCAACAGGTACTTAACAGCAGAGTGTGGGGAGCCCTGGCTGTGGACCTGATGGTGCAGTTCTCACTCTCACACCAGGCATAGCTCATCCCACTCCTTCCCACAGAGGGCATAGCACATGCTGTGTCTTTGGTTCTCTTTGTCTCAGATGGTGAGGTGGGACACTTTCCAGTGAATTCTCGGTAAGCTCGTGGTGCTTCATATAAAACAATTGCCTTGGCAGAAGGCCTCTGTGTCTCCTCCACTGATAGCTCTCAGCCGTAGGCCTCTTGGTCCTGGGGTTTTCTTAAGCAAACTGCCTTACCCCTGAGCATATGTGAAAATGGTCCTGGTGTAACCGCCCAACAGGTTCTCCTTGCCCACTGCCCAGACAGAGCTGATTTCTTTAGACAGGTGAATTGCAATAGAGAGAGTTTAATTCACACAGAGCTGGCTGTATGGGAGGCTGGAGTTTTATTATTATTCAAATCAGTCTCCCCTAAAACTTGGGGGTTGAGGTTTTTAAGGATAATTTGGTGAGGAAGGGGGTCTGAAAGTGAGGAGTGCTGATTGGTCAGGTGCGAAATGAAATCATAGGGAGTCGAGGCTGTGCTCTAGTGCTGCGTCTGTTGCTGGATGGGGGCCACAAGACCAGATGAGCCAGTTTATTGATCTGGGTGGTGGCAGCTGATCCATCAAGTATAGAGTCTGCAAAATATCTCAAGCACTGATCTTAGGTTTTACAATAGTAATGTTATCCCCAGGAGCAATTTGGGGCGGTTCATAATCTTGCAGCCTTCAGCTGCTTGACTCCTAAAGTGTAATTTCTAATCTTGTGGCTAATTTGTTAGTCCTGCAAAGGCAGTCTAGTTCCCTGGCTAGAAGGGGGTTTATTTCAGAAAAGGCTGTTGTCTTTGTTTCAAAGTTATGGCTGGGTGCAGTGGCTCACGTCTATAGTCCCAGCACTTTGGGAGGCCGAGGTGGGCAGATCACGAGGTCAGGAGTTCAAGATCAGCCTGGCCAACGTGGTGAAACCCTGTCTCTACTAAAAATACAAAAATTAGCCGGGCGTGGTGGTGTGTGCCTGTAATCCCAGCTACTCGGGAGGCTAGGAATAAACAAGGACAGTTTGGAGGTTAAAAGCAAGATGGAGTCGGTTAGGTCAGATCTCTTTCACTGTCATAATTGTCTCAGTTATAATTTTGGCAAAGGTGGTTGCAGTTGGACCTCTGATCCTGATCTCTCTCTCCTTGGTCTCTTCAGGCATCATCCTCTTTTACAATTGTTGGAAATCACAGCTTATAGCCTACCTTGGAGTTAAAAATATGTTTAATTTGATTAAATTTCAAGGTTTTGTTGCAAAAGGGAAGTGTTACATGTTACAGAAAACAAAACGTTTCATAAGAATTTTACTGAGCAAGTACCATGTACTGTGTACCATGAAAGGGACTTTGAGAAACAGGAAGGGACATACATTATGGTCTCTGCTTAGCAAGAACTGCTAATCATCCAGGAAACAAAAAATAGTACAGTGAGTAACAAGGCACTAATTCTAGGATATAAACCAGAAATTAGCTGAATTGAGGGTAGATATCTTTGTTAAGTGTCCTTCCTGACACTCTTCTTTGCCAGCTTTCATTTGATAAAATCCAAAACTAAGGCTGCATTTTGCTTAACCTTTCCAAGTTGGGTTATTTGATTTAAAAAAAAAAAAAGGAGAAAATTTTAAACTGTTGTTATCACTTTATCCTTTAACTTTAAAAAGAGTGTCCATTTTTTTTCAAATCTGAGAAATTGTACCCACATTTAATTTGCACTTAAAATCTTTTTTAGGATTAGAAATATTTATATAATTCTTGCTCATTGTAAAAACGTTAACAACATTAACATATTTACAGTGAAAGCAAGTTTTTCTTCTATGTACCTCAGACCTCCTTGAAGGCAACCACCGTTATCAGTGACTCCTCCACTTCCAGAGGTATTCTGTGAGCCTACATGCTGGGCATTTCATTATTTTTCTTCCAACTTCTTCCTCTCCATTTGTTAGACCAGTAGTTCTCAAGTGCTATCGTACAAACACTAGGGGAATTTCTTAGAAATGCATGGATACATATGTAACAAACCTGCACATTGTGCACATGTACCCTAAAACCCTAAAGTATAATAAAAAATAAAAAAAAAAAAAAAATAAAAAAAAAAAGAAATGCAGATTTCCTAGTCCTTTACCCAGAAATTCTGATTTTGTGGGCCTGGGTGAGTTCAAGGAATCTGTATGAATAACTGACCAGGTGATTCTGAAGCACGTACCCTACTCGGAGACACTGTTTTAGAAAATAATTAGGGTCTCACTGCCCTGGGGATGAATCTGGTTGAGGTGTAGGAATCTCTCATAATGCCATGTCTACTTTTCAAGTCTTTGACCTTTACCGGGGCCACCTTCCCTTTGGTTTCCATGGTGACGCACAGAGGTCTTCCACACGTAATTAGTCTGAGGATCTTGATTTGTTCCATCGCCTCTCACTGACCGTTCCAGGGCTGCGCTGCAGTGTTATTAGCAAGGCTGAGAAAACTCAATTTGTTTTCTTTCTTCCTCCACTTGTGTGATTATAGTTAACATCAGTTTTCTTATATCTCTGAGGAATAAGTAACAGTCGCAAAACTGCAGAGTTTTGAGAGATGACAGTAACTTAGACATTGTTTCAGCCAGTCTTTAGATGGGAAAACTGAGGCCCAGAGAAATTAAGAAACTTGTCCAAGATCACAAAATAAATTAATGGCAGAGCTGACTAGAAACTTGGTTTACTAACTCTACATCTGGTGCTTTTTTTCTCATTTTGGTAGCAGCTAAAATCTCAGAGTCTCTGAAAATTATTTAAACAGTTCTTGTTTCCCAGTCTACCTGCCCCCTTGAAATACATCCTTGGTTCCCTGTCTCCCTAGACCTTTCCTGGGCCACACCAGCCCTGGTTGGTTGTCTTGCTCAGTGCAGTGACAGGGTGAATTATTTCTGCATTCTTGAATGTAGCAAAACTTATCTACTTGAACCTCAGGTCACCAAATATAAAGCAATTTTGAACTGAAGGGGCTGTGGATACTTTAAGTCTCTGTGGGAATACAGGAGCTCACAATTCTTATTCTCAGCTTCCTCAAACAAAGGCCCAAGGAACAGTCCTCATTACTTTTCAGAGGTTGGGGGAGGGTTAAGGTCAGGAAGACGTTGCTGAGTTTACAGTCTCATCCTGTCTCCCTCCTCCTATTGACAAGTCATCAGGATGGTTTATAGATTACTGCCTTACTTTAAGACCTGTTTGTTGATGTTTGGAGACATTTATCCAATCTCAAGAAACTCAAGGGACCTGATTTCAACTTTAAATTATATATTATCCATGTTTGGGATGAAATGGACGATTTTAATGGAGAAACCCTATCAATCAGGCCAGGGAATAAATAGGAGGGCTTTGATTTATATACTGTGTTGAAATCATCTATATTGATTTAAAAATTTTAAAGTTTCTATGAATGTAATATTTTAACCTGAATATGATTCTTAACAATCCCACCTCCTCAAATTGTATTCTTCTATTTTTTTTTAACCTTTGGTGAAATACTAACTTACTGTACCATGCATTGATACTGTCCCCAGAGGTTAGCCAGGAGAAATATCAGCATGTCCTTGGAGAGCTTGTCTATCCTGATGAGAACAAAAATTCTAGGACAAAAAGGCTCAGTTCCTGAAATAATTACAGTAACTTCAGAAAGGAAATTAAGTATCTATTGAAAGATACACTTAGTAGAATAGTGACTTTTCCTACACATTTAGAATTTAGATACTATATTCAGGAAAAGGGAATTTACCAGGGTTTTTGGATACAAATGATGAGAAATTAGTTAGTATTTGCAAGCCTGTAAGTACAATATAGTTTTGTACTTATGTAATTAGAGCTGTTTGTGAATCACTCTAATGTCACATCTGATAGCTATAGTCCTTCAAAGGGGTATTTACATTAAGCCTGATGATAGGTACAGGCATGGAGACAATGAAATTCATTTTATCTATTGTAACATGCAGCCAGTAAATTAGCTTCCCTTTAACTTATGCTATGAAATGATGCTATTTAGTTTATGTGCATTATTCTTGGACTTCTGCATTCCTGAGAAAAGGTTGTCAAAGGTTGTATTAGCTGTGCAGTGAGGCAGCACAGCATGTCCAGGCACATACTCAGATTAAAACCCTGCTGTACACATCTGCTGTCATTACCCTTTGCATCTTTGCTGATAATTTTTAAGAACCAAAACTGTATGTTGCTATTTTTAGTCCACTTACTTTCTGTTGAGGGTGGTGGTCATTATTCTGACATTTCCTGACATATATGTCCACCCCCTGCTCCCCTGCATCAAAATAGATGTTTTCATACCTACCACACAATCCAGCTGGGCTCAATTTGCATTTAGTTCTCTGGGGAGAGTTAATAATTTTATTTTCAAAAGGTCACTAGTTGACACACAACCTATAAAATAGTTAGCTACCCAAGATTCTTTTCACTCATTCCTCAAATACTCGGTTTAGTTTGGTCTTTTTAACTCACTACTGAAAATCCATTGCCTCTAGGAATTTCAATATTGCATTACAGCATAACAAACTATCCAATATCAGTAATGGCCTATTTAGGAATGAAATGCTTTTTTTTTTCTGGTTTTAAGCAATTTCTAATTTTGAAGGGGATCAGGCACCATCTACAAGGATAGAGTTAATAGCTCCCTGAAGGGACACATCACTAGCCAGGTCATAAAAATCATGCATGCTTTGCTCTTTCAGCCATAAGGCAAGAGGAAAACAAATACGCCTATTTTCCCTCTGCATTACCTTTGTGGTCTGAGGATGTTTGAAAAATTACAGTCATTATGTTATTATTATTATTGCTATTTTTTACAATGTTTCTTAAATATGCATTTTTATTCATGTTTATCTATTTATATCTGGTATTTATCTATTTATGTCCTTTCCTCAAGAATTTACTCTCTAAGATATCTTCTTTCAAAATCATATCCAAAACAGAACACAAGTGCTGGGATGAATATAATATATACCATTTGAAAATTTGCCAGGCATAACTATTAACTGGAAGATTCAAGCAAAAGAACTAGTTAATAAGGGAAGAAATTACTCAACATATTTGTTTTGGCTGCTCACATCGATCAGATTTGTGAGATAATAGCTTTAATTCCTTGTGATGAAACACACCAATCCTTTTCTGTATTACAAATGTACCCCAGTTTGACTAAGACAAAAATCAATCTAAATGCAGTGCATTTGCTTTGTCATTGTAAATGGTGCTTAGGTAATGAGCACCTCAGGGATGGATGGGAGAGAACAGAGCAGTAGAGGAGGAAACAGGCGTCGGTGGGCTAAGGGCAAGGTTTATGATCCAACCTAGAAATCAGAAGGAGAGAAGACATTGGGAAAACATTTCAGTATTCGAAGAGAGGGCCAGACAGTGAGGTGAAGAAGACCCAACAGAACTGGACTTAAGGTGGGGAGGGGGAAAGATGTCATAAAGGTGTTTAGGATGCTCTCCCTATGGGGCTGCAGGCACAGGGAGAGGTGTGTATCATTAGGTGGCTGCAGGGAAGCACCTTGGATTCAAATCCAAGGTCTTCACCTGAAACCTAAGCAGATTTGGAAAGAACTTAATTGTTCTTAAGAGGAAAGGAGCTAGTGTTTTTTGAGCTCTTCTAAATGGGCCTGGCCTTCCACAGATGTCTTCGCATTTAATTCCGCACAGCATCCCTATGAAGTAAATTACAATAATAATAGCTAACATCCTTTATATGCTTAGTATGTGCCTGGCACAGCACACTAAGTGCTCATTTTGCATTGCCTCTTCCTAACAGCCCTTTCTAATTGAGGAAACAGATTTGAAGATGGGGGTAATTTACTCAAGGAATTTAAATCCAAATATGTTTGGATCCAGGAGCTGGAATTGACATCCAAATGTGTTTGATCCAAAGCCTAGACTTTCTGGTATACCATGATGCTTCCTTAGTGAGTGTAAAAACCAATGGAGATGGATAGAGAGCCAGGTTACGTGTCAGTTTGTGACAAGTTGTAGCTGGTGGGTAAGCTGAGTACCTGCCCTTTACTTGGATAGGCTGTGCCTTTTTCTAAATCCCTCGCAATGAAGTCAAGGTTATGGTCAAAAGAAGTTTTTAAGGTGAGTACTTCCATGACTTATGCAAGAGCAAGAACAAAGAGTGGAAATACAGCCAGGCCCCATCCCTATGTTACCATCTAATGGTAAATAACCAAACACACAAAAACAAATCACTCCAGACCCCTAAGTCTTTGAGCAGTAGTGAAAGGAATCTCAGGAGAATATGGGAAGGCTTGATCGGATGATACTTTGGAAACTGTTATTTCATTCAGCATCCCACACTGCCTCTGGGCTTCACGACGGCCACTTAAAGAGGAGACAATTCTGCTTTGTAACTGTCGCCAAATGTGAGGAGAGGAGGGCTTCCCGAAGAATGTCTTTCTCTTGACCTCGAAGGTGGATCTGCTCTCCCCACAGCCTCCACAGGCGACTGCAGCAGTATTTCCTCCCCCAAGGGGAGGAAAGGTCAAAGAAGCAAAAAACGGGGGGATCAGTAGCTATAGCAACACAGTCCTCTTCCCCACACCATAGATGCCTGTGGGATTAAGAAAAACTTTCATCACTGGATTTTCTTGGCTTCTGATGATCCAGGATGTGGTCGTGGTGTGTCTGAGTGTGATTATTTTGAAATTTGAGGTTTAGAACCAGTTACCACCAAGAATGCTCAGTGGGTGGCATTGCCTGTGCTCTTTCAGACATAAATGGGAGATGTGAGCTCAGAAAGAAGCTTTTGTATCTAAAATGTATTTTTATGATTAAATTATAATTTTTATAAATGAACCTTAGTATCGTTAAGCTATATTATCTCATGGCTTTCAGCTAGAATTTTGTGATGTGCTATTTAAAAAAAAAAAACCCATACATAAAGTCTATAAAATGAACTTGCTAAATTCTGAACTTCACACAACTTTTTTCTCTTCAAAATGCCGCAATCTTCATGCTATACTTTTAATTTATGATAAAGACTTTATTATCTGCTATGGTAGAAAAAAGAGAGTGGCAAAGAGTTAAGACTTCTGGTTATCTGAGCTTCAAGTCAATTCCCCAGACTTCCAGCTGTACCTGATACCCTATGTGCTACATGAGGCACAAAACTACAAGTGCCCCCTAAGGAATTTAAATGTAAGGAGTTTCAACAACTCCTGAGGACAGACAGCATAAGAAGAGGACATAAAAACCATATCCCATTTCAAAGTGAATTTTCAAAACCCAAAACACTCTAAAACACATCCTGAAACCATGTAAGAAAATAAAGTTTCAATTCAGAAATAATTAAGGTTGAAAATAAACGTGTCCTGGTTAAAGCAAATGACTGGGTTGGCAGAGGAGGGGAATGAAGAGATGTCCAGCTGTTAGAGGTATTTAGGAAAATGTGACACAGTAGGACTATGCCCTTGAAGCTGGGCTAGATTCTAGGTTCTTAAGCAGAGTGTCTCCTGTGGCATAATTTTTTGATTAGGGTTCAAAAATGGAGCAAAAATTTATTTTGGAGGACAAAAGAAAAACCCACCTCTAGAATTATCCACGTGGCAAAATGTCAGATACGATGGCTTTGACAATAACAGGAATTTTCTGTTTTGCCACTTTCAGAGTTAATTTTCTTCTTCTTTTGAAATCAGGAGGAATTACAAAAACCTTTTATATCAGATTTGCAAATACCAATAAATTGCCCACCACTGCTTCTTTCTTTATCAGCTTGCCCTTTTGACAGGAGGCACAAAGTAAAATGAATAAATTCAGCACATTTTCCTGTTCACCAAGCATAAATTATTACTAACTGTGGTGAGAGGCCATTTGAAAAGCTGTTTTATTTGAGAGAGGAGCCTTCTTTTATCTATAAATGATTCTGTTTGAAATCAAAGTAGATATTGTCTTATCTTTGCGACCTCAGGAAACTGAACTATGATGACATATTTCCATTCTAAAGAGGGCAATGAGAGGATGCAGGCATAAGCTGAATAAACTTGACTAATCTATTCCTGTTCTTGGTTCAGATTCCCAGTCTTTGAAATACTAAGAGAATTACCACAGCATTAGTATGTGATATGACACCATTGCATGTTATCTGGAGTGTGTTATAACTGGCAGGCTTCAGCTCTGGGTGGAGGGATTGGACTTAGGGGTGAACTCAGAAATCCCTTCCAAGTGAAATGCATTATGGGTCTCTCATCCCATGGCCCTTTAGTAATGGGCTGTGCTCTGTAATTTTTGCTGGTCTTTCAGCTTTCATGCATTAAGTTATGATTTCCGTCAAAGAAGCTCTGTGATTCTCACACCTGAAAGGGTTGTAGCAATTTGATGAAGTATCAGTTTGAAGTAGCACTGACAAAATGTATATCTATCAAATGATTATAGCTTTTATTCAATGACTAACAGCATGGAAATTCATAAATAGTTTTTATGCAGTAGCACATTTATTCAGTCCTCATTTCATTTGATGCCTGTCTTCTGCCTAGTGCTTTCAACATAATAAATTGGGCATTGAACCATGAAGCTGGCATTTAGCATTAACATGTCATATTGTACTGCTTACCATTTTGCTATTTCCTTGATTGATTTTTCTTTCTTTCTATTTATTTTTTATTTTGGAAGAGTGCAATGATTTCAGGATCAATGATTTCTGAAAATGAACATTTTTAATAAAGCAGCTCTGGACTGTGACTCCTAACTATTGGGGCATTGGCATTGAAGAAAAGAGATTGGACATTTTGAACCTTGTGTGGTAAGGCAAAAAATAACACTGAATCGAAGTGTCTTGGCTCTGAGCAGGGCTGACTCATAACCTTGGCTCTCCAATTCAGAAGAAAGCAGTGCTTTGGGGGGACTGAATCACCGGCCCAGGCGGCACGTGCGTGAGGTTGAGCAGTGAGACCAACTGCTCGACAAGCCATGTTGGTTGTTCTCTCAGTGAAGTGAAAAGCATGTGAAAATTACTCATCCTCACACGTTAGGTCTTAAAATAGCCTGCGCTGTTGATCCATTTATGAGAAATGTGCAACCAGTTTTCTTACCTCACTTGGGTAAAAGTTTGAATGACCAAAAACCCTGCGTGGTAGAAACACATTCGAAACATAAAACTTTAGGGTCAACTTTGACTACTCTTCCTTTCCTGCCAGGAAATAATTTCTTCAGTCACCCCATTTTTGTCCCTGAAATGCCTCTTATGGAAGTGACACCATGACTCTTGTTACCTCTCACCTCATCAATGCCATGGCCTTTAAAGTGCATGAAGGAGTTAGGATTCCTCAGTTGCAAGCAACAGAAACCAATTCTAGGTAATAAAATGGAATTACTGGGAGGACACAGAATCAGTAGGAGGATGGACAGTTGAGCTTGCAAATAGGTAGGAACAGGGCACCTCTGGAAGGCCAGGAAGCAGGAATCATAGCATCTGCTTCACACAGGTTGAGTTTGGCTGGGGCCAGGACAACTGTGGCCATGGATGATGTCTAATCATTCCTTCTGACTTTGCATCATTGGTTTATAGTGTCAAAATGACACTTTTTGTCCCTGGATGTGTTGAGATGGGAAGAAGGAAAATCTGATTCTATGGTTTACTACACTCCAGGAATTATCATCCCTCTAACACCACACATGATGGAAAGAGGTAATTATCAAAAAGGAAACTGGAGGGGCATTGGGAAGTGAGAAAGGATGTTGGGTGACAATTGTCCATGAGGAGACATTTTTCTTCTTCCAATTTTTCATCTTTCCAACTCATTTCAGTTCAATTCAACAAACATTAAGTTTCAACTCTGCACAAGGCATTGTTAGATACTGGGTTGAAAAAGAGGTTGTCTACACTTTGCTGTCAGTCATGTTGCATTTAGTGGGGCCATGCACTCTTATGGCTTTTCATTGAGGAGTGGAGGTGAAGGATTGCCACATCTGGTATGCATTCCATCATTGAAGCCTTCAGTAGGGCTGTGAGCCATGTGAAGCCTTTGATCTCTTCTACATTTCCCACCTGCACCTCTCTGGTGTTCTTTCGCCTTCTAAGGCTCACTACTCCCTCTGCTTCCCTTTGTGTCTTAGCCTTACTCTACCTGCCAAACAATGTCATTAAGATATTAGGTGAAAGCAGGCATGAGGGATCTTATTGGGGTGCTAGAAATGTTCTAAATATGGATTATGGTGATGGTTACACAACTCAGTAAATTTACTAAAAGGCAGTATATTTTACATTTAAAACAGGTGAATTTTATGGCACACAAACTATACCTCAATGAAGTTGTTAAAAAGATGTCAGGTGATGATCAAGGCCAGAAAAGGCACGCGTTTGGTTGGAAAAGGCTTTTAGAAGGGAAAGAGTAAATGAGAGTGGTGGAATGATGGCAGGAGTGTTTGACAAGCCAGCCTAGGGCACCAATGGTACCAGAGTTGCAGAAAACCAAAGCTCAGGAGCAGCCCAACTAGTGACTGCTTGATTATCTGTCATCACTTTGCTTCAGAAAACTTGGGGCTCAATGAGTGCTCCCAAGGAGTACCCAAATGCTGGTCCATGAGCTGAGACTGGGCACCTCACACTACGGGTGCTTCCCCAGCAGAGAGCAATTTCCTGGAAGGGAAGATTGCTGTTCTGTGACCTCCCTTTTTCTCCCAATTTCTCCCCCTTCATCTCTGGAAGTTCACCTGATGGAAGTGGATAATATCACACAGTTTGAACTTTATTATTATTTTGTGTTTTTATTTTATTTTTTTCTTGTTGAATCTTATGCAAGTTTGGTGTCCTGATCTACAAAGATAGGAACTCTTTCTATTTCTTTGGCATCTCCCACAGCATCTACAGTTGCGTTGGAACCTTAAAAGTACCCTTGTGTTCTCTGCTGGCCTTCCCAGATTTCACTGAGCTATGATTTGTGGGAGGGGAATATCTTCCCAAATACAAGTGTGTTGGAATCAACCCTTCCTGACACTTTCTCTAATCTGCTCCCTGCTCCTCCCCTTTGGTGAATGAATGGCTAATGCAAATGGTCAAAGATTGATATTTCTTTTGGAAAATTATAAAAGGATGAGAGTATGTTCCTCAACAGAGAATGGACATATGTCTCTCTCTCTAAAAACAAAATAAATAAGTAAATAAATAAATAAAGTGGGCTCTGTCTCATTTATCAGTTAAAAGGGCCACCTCCTCCTTGCTTTCTACACCAAAGCAGGCTCTTCCTATATTGATGATACTGATGAGGGGAGACAGGGATTTTCACTATCTGTTGTAGCTTTTCTAACTACAACTAGGGTGCTGCTCAGGTGTCCCCTTTCCCATCAGTCTGTCTGTCCTCAATTTGAGGTAGGAGATATGTAGCCAAATCACATTCTCCAATCTAGCTGTTCCCAGGAAGCCTAAACCTTGGGCAGAGGTGTATTTAGATAGTTGCTTAGTCTGTTATAAGTCCAATATTTAGATTCTTGTTCAGATGTCTGTTTGGGCATGTCTGCTCTATTGGCCACAGCAATGGAGAGGAAGGAGAGTGAGTAGAAGTTTGGGAGCCCAAACACTACCTTAAACCCCTAGCATGAAATAAGTCCAACAATTGGGTTAACCAGATGGTTGTGCAATGTTAGTTAAGATTGCCCTGTATCTTAAGTAGTAATGGTTTAGGTGAGCAACAGTGCATTCCATATGTGTGCGTAATAGAGAGTTTTCATCCCCATGGCTATACAGAGCAGCAGTGGGGTGAGATTCTCAACTAGGTTACCAAAACTGTAGACTCTAAAGCCTACCCTGATTTTAGGAGGACCCTGTCACTTTGTGCAAGACCTGCTAAGAAGCTTCTGAGTTTGGCCGGGCGTGGTGGCTCATGTCTGTAATCCTAGCACTTTGGGAGTGTGAGGTAGGCAGATCTCCTGAGATCAGGAGTTCGAGACCAGCATGGCGAACCTAGTGAAACTCCATCTTTACTAAAAATACAAAAAATTAGCTAGGCGTGGTAGCGCACACCTATAATCCCAGCTACTCAGGAGGGTGAGGCAGGAGAATCGCTTGAACCTGGGAGGCAGAGGTTGCAGTGAGCTGAGATTGTGCCACTGCATTCCAGCCTGGGTGACAAAGTGATACTCTGCCAAAAAAAAAAAAAAAAAAAAGCTTCTGAGTTTGTATCCATCTATATTATTTAGCTCCCTCCAAATCCTCTTGGCCAATCTCAGGCATTGTTGTACTCCCACTTATCCTGTGGCAAAGCCTACATTTGCAACATGTTCCACATCCTGGTTTTCCTCCGAAACAGTTGTTAGTGACATGTTAGCAGCATAGCGCTGGAAGAAAATAGACCCTAAGTTAGTTACTATCCTTTTCAGAGGTGAAGGATGCATTTCAGCATACACTCCCATGCACATAGCTATATCTCGAAACTGGCATTTTATCCCAAAGGTCATCCCCGCAACACCTCCACACACCTAATTCTTCAAAATATGGCTGGCACCTCTCTAGCTTGGTGGTTTTGTGTCTCTCACTAATTATTTCCTCTATTGGAAACATTTCCACTTTTCTCCCTTTCTGATGGCAGGCACACTGAGAACTGGGATTGTTCAGAATCCCTGTGAGGGCCTCCTGAACTCTGTGCCTGCCCCCCAACCCAGATGGTTCCATGTGTAAAAGAGATAAAGAGTGGGGACAGAGAGGGGCCCCCACTGTGCCTTTACAGCAGGAAATACATTACTGGGTTTTCTTGGCCTCCTGGCTGAGTGACCTGTTTATTTTTATGAATAAAACTCCATATTCATTGCAAAAGTATAACAACAACACTGAATAATAGTATACTATAAGACTGTGTTGTCTAAGGATACCAGTGCTCAGCTCAGACTTCTATTTTTCTGATACCGAGTAGCAAAATGCACCCTCTCCTTTTTGCCGCCTTCTCCCATGATGGTGAATGAGCTTTGAAACCTTTTTGATTCTGAATGAGCAGCAGAATGAAAGGGCCTTCATTTAAAATGGGGAGGCAGAGCCAGCTTGCTTTCTCTCCAGCTTCCTCCGTGAGCTTAGCAGCCAACCTTTTGGCTCAGCGATGGGCCTGCTGGTTAAATGCAACCACTGAACAATCACTTTACAGGATTTCTACCTTATTAAAAGTCGAGTATGGCCACCAGGGATTCCAGCGTAAAGGTAATAAAAGAGCACCTAATAAAAACTTTAAAATGTGTTAAAACACACATGTTCCGAGACTGGTAGGTAGAGCAATCTTTAACCTCCACTAACCCCTGAAGACTAGGATTCAAGAACCAGAGATGAAAAAATGAAACTGGAGCTACAAAATTGGAATTAGAGGACATTTCCAAACTCTAAACATTATTTTTCCCCCCCAAATTGTTTCTAAATGGTGAACACTCATGCTGACTGTATTGTTTATAACTGATTTACACTTTCTCTATTTCAAAATGTGGGGACTAGTTGTATAAATCTGTACAAAAATGTAAACATTTGAACATTTGATGACCAAACCATGTTTTCTAATTTTAATTAATGAGTTAAGAGTTACATGGAGAAAAATTAGAGTGTCAACTTCTATAACCTTGGATGACACATATCTTACGGCAGGGCAGAGGCACAGTTTATCTGTCACTATCCTCACCTGCTAATAAAGAAAAATACAGAAAATATATTTTCTGAGAACTTGCTGACATTGTCTTTTTGCTATTCTTCTTAGTTTTTTCTTAGGTAATTTCAGAAGGAATCTGGTTTTCAATGTAATGAAACATGTACATGTTCTCCAATGCTGACATGTAAGTGATTTTTCCTCCTGCCATTCGGCTTGTATACATGTGTGCATTTTCCTCTGGAAAAGAAATGCTGGTTCCCATCTTAGGGAACAAAGGCAGCACAGAAATATAAAGATCACACATTTGTTCTCATTTCCAGAGGAAATATTTTGGAAGACAGATTTTCTGGAGTGTCTTTTTTTTTCCTGGTCTCTAAATTCATTACCTAGTCCTGAATTCTATGATTGCTGTTGCTTACCCAAAGATCATGATGATTTGGAAACGAGAAGCTGCCAGTCTAGAAAGCTCTGCTTTTGCCTGGTAAGCCAAAGACCAGAGGATGCTGGAAGCTTTAAAGTGCCATTCAGGCAGGAAAATAAAAGTTAAGTCAGGCCTGGATACTAACAGCTGCTTTTTAAATCTGCAAAACTATTCTTCTATAATTACTGAAGCCAGAAGTTGCTTAAACTGGAAAAAAATTTAAACTGTTTCTTAATTTTTATTGTTGTTATTATTAAGATAGCTTTTTATTCTTTTAGAAGACAATACAGCCACATCTCAATAGCTTAATTTGAATGATTTTTTTAAAGGGATGAATTACCACATTTTGTTTATAATTATAAGGACCAATGGATGTTTCAGGCCCCTGTAAAGCCAAGAGTCCATTTGCTGAGAAATAGAAAACAGAAAACTAAGCTGATTTGCCTGGAGAACTTCCATGGGCTAATGGTTTGAGAGAGGTTTTATGTCTCTAACGAGTGTAATATTAAAATTAGGTGGGTTCAAGAGGTTTTATTTTTGTAATATTTGAACTAAATATATGTAGACATCTGCAAATGCCAATCATATGACTTATGTGGGCACAATGAATTGTTTGTGCTCACACATATGCTGACAGCATTTGCTTTATGCACCTGCTTCTTCTCCAGTTCCAGTTTGCTTCGATCTTTTGATTCTGTTTTAATGTGCAGGCGTTTGCTGAAGTGTAACCACTTACAGAGCATCTGGGCTCATATGGATTTTCAAACTGAATCCACATTTTAACAGTTTCTCACCTCTCTATCTGGATTAGAAAAAACCGACATCATCGTAACCAATATTAATTGTTCTTTCACATTCCGAAGTGCTGACACTTGCTTCTTGGTTATAATCCTCAATTTGGAGTTTGGCTCCTTGCTTTGTCTCAGGTTCCCATGGGCCTTACAATAATGCTTATCATTTGCATAGCACTTTTAAAGCCCCTTTCAATTGTTAATTAATTAATTCATAAGATGTCTTTTCACAATCTCCACTTAATGCATAAATAAGCAAACTGGGCCAAACAGAGGTTAATTGACTAGGCCAGAACCATATGTGGGTATGGCTAGTCCTTTCATTTATTTTTTTAAAATTTCCAGAAAGGAAGACACATTTTAATTCCAGGGCTCACCAAAATTTGCAACTTCAACATCACACTACAGGGTCAGTTCATGAACTGGGGCAATCTGGGGAAATACTTGCTTTGGTATAGTGTTAGGTGTTCAAGGGGAAATGAGAAGTCCTGGGTGACTTCCTAAGATCATGGAACCCTCTATGATCTACAGGCTCAGGCCAAGCCTTAGAATAGGATGAGCTCTCCAACCTTGTTTTAAGGATAAGCTATTTTTTGATGTTTTCTGAAATGTAAGAATTATTGCCCTGGAATGTAATATTGCTCTGGATAGTACAAATAAAAAACATAAAATAGGAAAGGCTTTTCTTACTAAATGCCCGAGAAAAGTGTGCTTTTTCTGCTCCTTGTCACACTTGGGATCTACTGGGCACCTTTAGCATCTGGTGTACTGCAAGACTTCAGTAAAGACCTGCTTAATTGGCTGTTACCCTGAGTTCAGAGTAGCATCTAAGCTGGGAAGAATAGCTTCTGCTCTAGAAAAAGAATAAAGAAAAGATGGAAAACAGCTGGTTGAGAAGGTGTCTATCTGAGGGGAATGGGCGAGGGAGAAGAGGCAAGCCACCAGAGAGTAGTGATTACTTCTGAGATGGTCACTAGGTTTCCTGTACCCAAGTGCCATAAAAGCAACTAAATGGGATATTATCTCAGTTTCCTAGGGCTACTATAACAAATTACCACAAACGGAGGGTTTCAAACAACAGAAACCTATTTATTCACAGTTCTGGAGGCAAGAAGTCCAAATTCAAGATGTCAGCAGGGCTGGTTCTCTTTGGAGGCTCAGAGGGAGAATTCATTCCATGCCATTCTCCAAGCATCTGATGGGTGCTGGCCACCACTGGTGTTCCTTGGCTTGCACCTGTGTAGCTGTAGTCTCTGCCTCCATCTTCTCATGGCCATCTTCTCATGGCCACCTTCTCCCCACGTCTCTGTGTCTCAAATGTCCCTCTGCTTTCTCTTTCAAAGACATCAATCATTGGGTTTAGAACTCCCACTAAATCTAGGATGATCTCATCTGTCTTAACCTTAATTATATTTGCAAAGACCTTATTTTCAAATAAAGCCTTACTCACAGGTACCAGAGATTAGGACTTGGATATATCCTTTTGGACACACAATTCAACCCACTACAGATATCATTCTTCCAACCTCAGGTCTGAGGACAAGCTGAAATAGTGACTGGGCGGTGCATACTTGGGTTTCCAGATGGAGATGGCCAGCAAGTGTTTCTGGAGCCAGAGCTGACAAATGCATCCTTCCACCTGTCTTCATCCAGCTCGATGCCCAACTAGAGGGAGGAGTTGCTCTGCAGCCCCAAGAGTCCCCACCGTATCTGGTGTCTGTGGGAGAAATCCTGCTTTCTGGATGGCAGAGACGACCTTCATGCCATGCACACCAGCAGGCAGACACTTCCCCTTCCTCCTGGCCCTGATCCTAATGATGATTCCTTAGGCATCTGGGAGAGAAGGGTAGCTCTATAATTCCTGGGTTCATGAACATTGTAAATGGGAGATTGCTCTGCTCATGGTAACACATGGGAGACAAATCTGGGTACTCTAGCAGTGTCTTTGTGCTGACCTGATCCTCCTGTTCTCTCCCCAAACACCCCAGATTTTCTCTTTGGGGGTCTCCACAATCTTCTCATCACCCAAGTTAGAAACCTGATGCATCATCCTGGATTTTCCCTCTGTCTCACCTGTTACATTGAATCAGCCCCTGGATCATATTGATTCTCCAACTTTCCATTTCCTAATCCAGCCTTTCCTTTTCATCCTGATCAGCTCTTTTCTCTTTCAGCCCACCATCAGCATCTCCTGAACTACTAACTGTAGCTCCTTCCTGGTTTGTGTTCCTCCAGTTAATTCTTCCTTCCAATCTTATCTGCTATTCTGCTGTGATATTGACGCTTCTACCAATTTTTAGGTACTCTCTTACTTTAAATCTTTCACTGGCCTCCATGGCCGATAACACCCAAACTCTCTAGCAGGCCACAAATTTCTCTATGATCTGATTCCTGACAGATGCAACTGGGCTGCTGGATCAGCTGTCAGTGGTGCAGACATGACTTCTGCTAAAATAACCTCTGGGTGCCACAATCCTGAGGTGGGTGCTCTGGTACACAGCAGAGCTCTCCACCCAGCCCAGTGCTGACCAAATCCACACACCAAGATGCCTCCAACCAATCAGCAATACTCAAGAGAGTTTGCTTTTTAAATACAGGGTGTGCTCTCTTGGCTTTAAAAAACCTATCTTATTTCTTCTTCTCCTGAAACCTCTTTTCCCAGAGCCTAGACTCTGCTGGATTGAGTTTCCTGCTTGGCAGTAAAAATCTTTTCCCCTGAGTATTCAGTCATTGGCTTAGTAATATTTACTTTAAACAAAAAATCTCTATTTATCTCTAAAGCCTCATATTTCCCCCATTTCCCCTAAAGTTCTCTGTGTTCTTTTTTTTTTTTTTTTTTTTTTTTAATGGAAAGAATGAGTTTAATATATACAGGGAGAGGCTAAGGGGTGGCAGTGGGGGAGACAGAAGGAAAGGAGGTTCCCCGTGTTAAATATTTACAATTTGGGACTTGGGTCCTGTATTTCCAAAGGTGGTGGCAGGAGGGTGATTTCCATAATATATTCCTCCCTCAAAACCCACCTTGCATGAGAAACTGCAGCAGGCACAAAATATTGCTCATGAATATTAATCAGTCAACTCCCCCTGCCATTTGGGAATGGGGGCTGGTACTAAAATACTCCCTCCCCAACCCCCAAAGGCAAACAGCCCCCAAGGAAAAACCTGAAGCCAGCTCCCCAGGCTGAGAGCAGAAGTATTCCTGGCCATGGGGTCAGAGGGCATGGCCGGGGAGGGGTCAGCTTTGTTTCCACTATGTGTTGGTGAATGTCAAACCTTTATAGAACTTTGCTAGCTGTGTTTTGGGCTATTTAGCTGCAAAACCAAAAGATTTATTTTTTTCCCTCTCTCTCCTTTTGGGTTTTGTCTTCCACTGACAGTAGTAACATATGCAGGTCTGGAGGCTGTTAAGGCAGGCCAGGCTCTCTCCCATCCGAAGAAAAGACAAGACAGGTCTTAATTAAAAGAGAACCCAACACTTGTAAAGCCAGCACAAACATTCCCAACGTCCACCACCATTGCTTCTGTGATCTTTTCAATACAGAAAGGAAAAATGAGTGGCATGGGAGGCGTCTTTCATAATACATTTTATCTGTACAACCTGTTACCTTTTATAAAACATTTCCACAAGCTCCAGTATCTGCTGCTATCTTTGCATCAGTTCTGAGATGGGGCTTATGGTCCCCTTTTACAGGTGAGAAAACTGAGGCTTATGACTAACTTAATCAAGATTACAGGGATTTGGAAAAGGCAGAACTAGCACTCCAGCCCAAGTTTCTGTCTCCAATCACAGATATTTTCTCAATAGATCAGCTAAGTGATGTGATTAACTTCTCTGGATCTCATTTTTCCAAATCTGTCAAAGAAAGCTGTGTCTAAGTTCCATTCAAATCTTCCGAAGAATTCTTCCCAGTCCTTTATAAGAAACAGTCCATCAAAAGGCTGTCAAAGCATGATAATATGAGAAGGAGTCAAATTGTGTATCTCAGTAGCATTTAGGGTTTTACATTAAGTCCCCAGCATGTGACAAAGATGGGATTTGTTTCCATGATGCTCTCAAACACCAATCAGGATGGTTATAAAATCAATCTGGAATATCTCCCATAGGGGCCCTCTGGCATTTTGGATGTGGAAGCTGCTTCTAGCATGGTCAGGTGTCTAAAAGTATGTGATTTTAGTCAAAACTACCATCCTGTTTTCAACACCATGATGCTGTTAGTGAAAATGGGACTATGAAGTATACTATTGGTTGTCTGTACGTAGATTGTACTTTAAGGAGTATATTTATGGCAGGGGTTTGGGGCAGGAATTTGTGATTAGGTCCTTTGTGAGGGACAGGTGACAGGATATAGCAATGCTTAGGCTCAAATCATCTTTTTTAAATTCTTGAATAGGAAGCTATATCCCAATTTACACAACCCAGATGAAAGTGTTCTGGTGACTTTTTGGAGGCCACCAGGATATGTGTTTAGAGTCTTGATCTAGTAACTATTGTCTTAATTAGTGTGGATGTAGAAAAGTCTTTAGCCTGCAGCTGTGACAACTTATACTCCTTAGGAGCAGGTCTGGGTGGAGAAACCCAGCGATGAGGTCCCCTGACCCAAGTCCGAAAAGCCCAGATGCCCTGATTTGGTAGAGAAGCAAGTCCTTTAGTACGAGCTCACCACCTATCCCTCTCTGGTGCCTTTTGCTCCTGAGCAGAAGAGACCAAAGGGCATCAGGGAACCAATCTGGCATGGCAGTTACTTTTCTTCTCTGAATTCCAGTCTGTGGCGACTGTGACATGACTGGAGAGGATGCCAGAGGTGAGCACTGTGGGAACATTTCTGTTTTCTCCTGCTCTCCAGTCCGTGTTTCTGGTGGTATGTGGATGCTCCGAAACTTGCCGAAAGGATGAAGGGTTCCGGTTTCTTTCTGGGGTGAAGATTTCCTTCATGAAGTAGTTTACCTCGAGTCTCTTCATCTCTCTTTCTTTCTTTATGCCTGCCCCATTAGTTCTGAAAGCCGGGAAGTCCAAGATCAAGATCAAATGATGCCGATCTACAGTAGCTTTGGTGTCTGGTGAGGGGTCTCTGTTTCACAGATGGTGCCTTACTGTGCAGTCTTCACATGCAAGAAGGGGTGAGCGAGTGCCCTCAGGCCTCTTTTATGAGGGCACTAATCCCATTCTTTTTTTTTTTTTTTTTTTTTTTTTTTAATTATACTTTAGGGTTTTAGGGTACATGTGCACAATGTGCAGGTTTGTTACATATGTATCCATGTGCCATGTTGATTTCCTGCACCCATTAACTCGTCATTTAGCATTAGGTGTATCTCCTAATGCTGTCCCTCCCCCCTCCCCCCACCCCACAACAGTCCCTGGAGCGTGATGTTCCCCTTCCTGTGTCCACGAGTTCTCATTGTTCAATTCCCACCTATGAGTGAGAACATGCGGTGTTTGGTTTTTTGTCCTTGCGATAGTTTACTGAGAATGATGTTTTCCACTTTCATCCATGTCCCTACAAAGGACACGAACTCATCATTTTTTATGGCTGCATAGTATTCCATGGTGTATATGTGCCACATTTTCTTAATCCAGTCTATCGTTGTTGGACATTTGGGTTGGTTCCAACTCTTTGCTATTGTGAATAGTGCCGCAATAAACATACGTGTGCATGTGTCTTTATAGCAGCATGATTTATAGTCCTTTGGGTATATACCCAGTAATGGGATGGCTGGGTCAAATGGTATTTCTAGTTCTAGATCCCTGAGGAATCGCCACACTGACTTCCACAATGGTTGAACTAGTTTACAGTCCCACCAACAGTGTAAAAGTGTTCCTATTTCTCCACATCCTCTCCAGCACCTATTGTTTCCTGATTTTTTAATGATGGCCATTCTAACAGGTGTGAGATGGTATCTCACTGTGGTTTTGATTTGCATTTCTCTGATGGCCAGTGATGATGAGCATTTCTTCATGTGTTTTTTGGCTGCTTAAATGTCTTCTTTTGAGAAGTGTCTGTTCATGTCCTCTGCCCACTTTTTGATGGGGTTGTTTGTTTTTTTCTTGTAAATTTGTTTGAGTTCATTGTAGATTCTGGATATTAGCCCTTTGTCAGATGAGTAGGTTGCAAAAATTTTCTCCCATTGTGTAGGTTGCCTGTTCACTCTGATGATAGTTTCTTTTGCTGTGCAGAAGCTCTTTAGTTTAATGAGATCCCATTTGTCGATTTTGGCTTTTGTTGCCATTGCTTTTGGTGTTTTAGACATGAAGTCCTTGCCCACGCCTATGTCCTGAATGGTATTGCCTAGGTTTTCTTGTAGGATTTTAATGGTTTTAGGTCTAACATATAAGTCTTTAATCCATCTTGAATTAATTTTTGTATAAGGTGTAAGGAAGGGATCCAGTTGCAGCTTTCTACATATGGCTAGCCAGTTTTCCCAGCACCATTTATTAAATAGGGAATCCTTTCCCCATTTCTTGTTTTTGTCAGGTTTGTCAAAGATCAGATAGTTGTAGCTATGTGGCATCATTTCTGAGGGCTCTGTTCTGTTCCATTGATCTATGTCTCTGTTGTGGTACCAGTACCATGCTGTTTTGGTTACTGTAGCCTTGTAGTACAGTTTAAAGTCAGGTAGCGTGATGCCTCCAGCTTTGTTCTTTTGGCTTAGGATTGACTTGGCGATGCGGGCTCTTTTTTGGTTCCATATGAACTTTAAAGTGGTTTTTTCCAATTCTGTGAAGAAAGTCATTGGTAGCTTGATGGGGATGGCATTGAATCTATAAATTACCTTGGGCAGTATGGCCATTTTCACGATATTGATTCTTCCGACCCATGAGCATGGAATGTTCTTCCATTTGTTTGTATCCTCTTTTATTTCATTGAGCAGTGGTTTGTAGTTCTCCTTGAAGAGGTCCTTCACATCCCTTGTAAGTTGGATTCCTAGGTATTTTATTCTCTTTGAAGCAATTGTGAATGGGAGTTCACTCATGATTTGGCTCTCTGTTTGTCTGTTATTGGTGTACAAGAATGCTTGTGATTTTTGTACATTAATTTTGTATCCTGAGACTTTGCTGAAGTTGCTAATCAGCTTAAGGAGATTTTGGGCTGAGACAATGGGGTTTTCAAGATATACAATCATGTCATCTGCAAACAGGGACAATTTGACTTCCTCTTTTCCTAATTCAATACCCTTTATTTCCTTCTCCTGCCTGATTGCTCTGGCCAGAACTTCCAGCACTATGTTGAATAGGAGCGGTGAGAGAGGGCATCCCTGTCTTGTGCCAGTTTTCAGAGGGAATGCTTCCAGTTTTTGCCCATTCAGTATGATATTGGCTGTGGGTTTGTTGTAGATAGCTCTTATTATTTTGAGATACGTCCCATCAATACCTAATTTATTGAGAGTTTTTAGCATGAAGGGTTGTTGAATTTTGTCAAAGGCCTTTTCTGCATCTATTGAGATAATCATGTGGTTTTTGTCTTTGGTTCTGTTTATATGCTGGATTACATTTATTGATTTGCGTATGTTGAACCAGCCTTGCATCCCAGGGATGAAGCCCACTTGATCATGGTGGATAAGCTTTTTGATGTGCTGCTGGATTCGGTTTGCCAGTATTTTATTGAGGATTTTTGCATCAATGTTCATCAAGGATATTGGTCTGAAATTCTCTTTTTTGGTTATGTCTCTGCCAGGTTTTGGTATCAGGACGATGCTGGCTTCGTAAAATGTGTTAGGGAGGATTCCCTCTTTTTCTATTGATTGGAATAGTTTCAGAAGGAATGGTACCAGTTCCTCCTTGTACCTCTGGTAGAATTCAGCTGTGAATCCATCAGGTCCTGGACTCTTTTTGGTTGGTAAGCTATTGATTATTGCCACAATTTCAGAACCTGTTATTGGTCTATTCAGAGATTCAACTTCTTCCTGGTTTAGTCTTGGGAGGGTGTATTTGTCGAGGAATTTATCCATTTCTTCTAGATTTTCTAGTTTATTTGCATAGAGGTGTTTGTAGTATTCTCTGATGGTAGATTGTATTTCTGTGGGATCGGTGGTGATATCCCCTTTTTCATTTTTTATTGCATCTATTTGATTCTTCTCTCTTTTCTTCTTTATTAGTCTTGCTAGCGGTCCATCAATTTTGTTGATCTTTTCAAAAAAACCAGCTCCTGGATTCATTAATTTTTTGAAGGGTTTTTTGTGTCTCTATTTCCTTCAGTTCTGCTCTGATTTTAGTTATTTCTAGCCTTCTGCTAGCTTTTGAATGTGTTTGCTCTTGCTTTTCTAGTTCTTTTAATTGTGATGTTAGGGTGTCAATTTTGGATCTTTCCTGCTTTCTCTTGTGGGCATTTAGTGCTATAAATTTTCCTCTACACACTGCTTTGAACGTGTCCCAGAGATTCTGGTATGTTGTGTCTTTGTTCTCGTTGGTTTCAAAGAACATCTTTATTTCTGCCTTCATTTCATTATGTACCCAATAGTCATTCAGGAGCAGGTTGTTCAGTTTCCATGTAGTTGAGCGGTTTTGACTGAGTTTCTTAATCCTGAGTTCTAGTTTGATTGCACTGTGGTCTGAGAGACAGTTTGTTATAATCTCTGTTCTTTTACATTTGCTGAGAAGAGCTTTACTTCCAACTATGTGGTCAATTTTGGAATAGGTGTGGTGTGGTGCTGAAAAAAATGTATATTCTGTTGATTTGGGGTGGAGAGTTCTGTAGATGTCTATTAGGTCCACTTTATGTAGAGCTGAGTTCAATTCCTGGATATCCTTGTTAACTTTCTGTCTCATTGATCTGTCTAATGCTGACAGTGGGGTGTTAAAATCTCCCATTATTATTGTGTGGGAGTTTAAGTCCCTTTGTAGGTCACTGAGGACTTGCTTTATGAATCTGGGTGCTCCTGTATTGGGTGCATATATATTTAGGATAGTTAGCTCTTCTTGTTGAATTGATCCCTTTACCATTATGTAATGGCCTTCTTTGTCTCTTTTGATCTTTGTTGGTTTAAAGTCTATTTTATCAGAGACTAGGATTGCAACCCCTGCCTTTTTTTGTTTTCCAGTTGCTTGATAGATCTTCCTCCATCCCTTTATTTTGAGTCTATGTGTGTCTCTGCACGTGAGATGGGTTTCCTGAATACAGCACACTGATGGGTCCTGACTCCTTATCCAGTTTGCCAGTCTGTGTCTTTTGATTGGAGCATTTAGCTCATTTACATTTAACGTGAATATTGTTATGTGTGAATCTGATCCTGTCATTATGATGTTAGTTGGTTATTTTGCTCGTTAGTTGCTATAGTTTCTTCCTAGCCTCGATGGTCTTTACAATTTGGCATGTTTTTGCAGGGGCTGGTACCGGTTGTTCCTTTCCATGTTTAGTGCTTCCTTCAGGAGCTCTTTTAGGGCAGGCCTGGTGGTGACAAAATCACTCAGCGTTTGCTTGTCTGGAAAGGATTTTATTTCTCCTTCACTTATGAAGCTTAGTTTGGCGGGATAGGAAATTCTGGGTTGAAAATTCTTTTCTTTAAGAATGTTGAATATCGGCCCCCACTCTCTTCTGGCTTGTAGAGTTTCTGCTGAGAGATCAGCTGTTAGTCTGATGGGCTTCCCTTTGTGGGTAACCCGACCTTTCTCTCTGGCTGCCCTTAACATTTTTTCCTTCATTTCAACTTTGGTGAATCTGACAATTATGTGTCTTGGAGTTGCCCTTCTCGAGGAGTATCTTTGTGGCGTTCTCTGTATTTCCTGAATCTGAATGCTGGCCTGACTTGCTAGATTGGGGAAGTTCTCCTGGATAATATCTTGCAGAGTGTTTTCCAACTTGGTTCCATTCTCCCCATCATTTTCAGGTACACCAATCAGACGTAGGTTTGGTCTTTTCACATAGTCCCAAATTTCTTGGAGGCTTTGTTCATTTCTTTTTATTCTTTTTTCTCTAAA
This sequence comes from Symphalangus syndactylus, assembly GCF_028878055.3. Lineage (NCBI taxonomy): Eukaryota > Metazoa > Chordata > Mammalia > Primates > Hylobatidae > Symphalangus > Symphalangus syndactylus. Next base: position 65,726,824 of record NC_072424.2, read on the forward strand.
CTTCCCTTCTCTCTTCATTTCATTCATTTCATCTTCTATCAGCAATACCCTTTCTTCCAGTTGATCGCATCTGCTACTGAGGCTTCTGCATTCTTCGCGTAGTTCTCGAAACTTGGCTTTCAGCTCCATCAGCTCCTTTAAGCCCTTCTTTCCATTGGTTATTCTAGTTATCCATTCTTCTAATTTTTTTTCAAAGTTTTTAACTTCTTTGCTATTGTTTTGAATTTCCTCTCGTAGCTCAGAGTAGTTTGATCGTCTGAAGCCTTCTTCTCTCAACTCATCAAAGTCATCCTCCATCCAGCTTTGTTCCGTTGCTGGTGAGGAACTGCGTTCCTTTGGAGGAGGAGAGGTGCTCTGTTTTTTAGAGTTTCCAGTTTTTTTGGTCTGTTTTTTCCCCATCTTTGTGGTTTTGTCTACTTTTTGTCTTCGATGATGGTGATGTACAGATGGGTTTTTGGTGTGGATGTCCTTTCTGTTTGTTAATTTTCCTTCTACCAGACAAGACCCTCAGCTGCAGGTCTGTTGGAGTTTACTAGAGGTCCACTCCTGACCCTGTTTGGCTGGGTGTCAGCACCGGTGGCTGCAGAACAGCGGATTTTCGTGAGACCACAAATTCAGCTGTCTGATAGTTCCTCTGAAAGTTTTGTCTCAGAGGAGTACCCGGTTGAATGAGGTGTCAGTCTGTCCCTACTGGGGGGGTGCCTCCCAGTTAGGCTGCTCAGGGGTGAGGGACCCACTTTAGGAGGCAGTCTGTCCGTTCTCAGATCTCCAGCTGCGTGCTGGGAGAACCACTACTCTCTTCAAAGCTGTCAGTCAGACAGGGACATTTAAGGCTGTGGAGGTTCTGGCTGAGTTTTTGGTTGTCTGTGCCCTGCCCCCAGAGGTGGAGCCTACAGAGGCAGGCAGGCCTCCTTGAGCTGTGGTGGGCTCCACCCAGTTCGAGCTTCCTGGCTGCTTTGTTTACCTAAGCAAGCCTGGGCAATGGCGGGCGCCCCTCCCCCAGCCTCGCTGCTGCCTTGCAGCGTGATCTCAGACTGCTGTGCTAGCAATCAGCAAGACTCTGTGGGCATAGGACCCTCCGAGCCAGGTGTGGGACACAATCTCCTAGTGTGCCGTTTTCCAGGCCCGTTGGAAAAGCGCAGTATTAGGACGGGATTGACCCGATATTCCAGGTGCCGTCTGTTTCCCCTTTCTTTGACTAGGAAAGGGAACTCCCTGACCCCTTGCGCTTCCCGAGTGAGGCAATGCCTCGCCCTGCTTCGGCTCGCGCACAGTGCGCTTCACCGACTGTCCTGAACCCACTGTTAGGCACTCCCTAGTGAGATGAAACCGGTACCTCAAGCAGAAATGCAGAAATCACCCGTCTTCTGTGTCGCTGGGGCTGGGAGCTGGAGACCGGAGCTGTTCCTATTCGGCCATCTTGGCTCCACCCCCAAGTTCTCTGTGTTCTAACCATTCAAAACTTCTTAGAATTCTGTGAACAGTTGGCCAGGTGTGGTGGCTCACTCCTGTAATCCCAGCACTTTGGGAGGCCGAGGTGGGTAGATCACCTGAGGTCAGGAGTTCGAGACCAGTCTGATCAATATGATGAAACCCTGTCTCTACTAAAAATATAAAAATTAGCCAGGCATGGTGGCATGTGCCTGTAATTCCAGCTACTTGGGAGGCCAAAACAGGAGAATCCCTTGAACCCGGGAGTGGGAGGTTGCAGTGAGCCGAGATTGGGCCATTGCACTCCAGCCTGGGCAACAAGAGCAAAACTCCATCTCAGAAAAAAAAAAAAAAAAAATTCCCTGAACAGCCATGCTTTCATTCCTCCATGCACTGTTCATGGTGTTTCCTCTTCTGGGAACACCAAATACCCTGTGCACACCTGACTATCCTTCCAGCTTCAGTGTTAGGTCTGCCGATTCTCTTAGGCCTGGGAACTCTTTTTTTGGCATTCCCATAGCAATCTAGTAAATGATAATAGAACGTAGCACACATATCCAACCCCAAAATGGAGCTTTTAAAACTGTGGGTCAACATCCCATTAGTGGGTGGCGAAGTCAATTTAAAAAGTAAAATAGAACATAAAGTATCAGAGTATATTGCATATAGTAAGGGTCTGGTATATAAACTTTTGCTGCTGCTGGTGTTGCTGCTGGTTGGTGTGTGTGTCTGTGTGTGTGTGTGGGGTTGTTACTATGGGTGATGGGCACTAGACCGTGAGATACTTTAGTGCCAGGATCTTGCCTCAATCATCTTTGTATGCCTGGGGCTCAGCCCAGCGTTGGCACAGAGTTGACAGCAAATGTTGAGTGAAAGAAAGAATCAGTGCAAATGTGAGAATACTGTAAAAGGTCCTCAACGTGTTCTCAGGAGGCCAACAAGGGGGACTGGCAAAACACTGAAGATTGCAAAACCCATTTGCTAACCCTGCCCATGTTTATAAATAATCAAAGCCAGAGGTTTGGAGTAAGTCAAGCCCATGTCTTCTGCAGGTATGGACTCAGATTCAGCTAATACTTAGTTAGCATCTACTTCTTTGCCACATGCTATCTTATTTAGTCTTACAAAAAAGCTGCAGTCGTGATTTTCCTTTTTCAGTTCTGAAACCAAGGCACAGAGAGGGTTAAATGTTGCTTTAAGCAAGAACTGTACTTAAATTTGCATCTTTTATCAGTTAGGTGAGTGTTCTTTTATGTAGGGAGATGTATAAGTCAGGAGTGTGCCAGCTTCTGGGGGGCTGTGGAGGAGAGTTGGGGAGGACCAGGGTAGCATAGGACCCATGCTTGGTGATAGCTCAAAGGAAACAGCCACACAGAGAAGAAAAACGTTAGCATATATTTGTGACAAAGACTTGTAAGGCCTATGAAGAAGTGATTTGAGTAGGTGCGTCAAAGGTCCATTAACCAAAAAGCAGAAGACACAGCTCTCTAAGTGTGACAGGAAGTATTTGTCATACAGTTGTACTGTCACGGATGGAAGCCATCAGCAGCTGTTGTGTGCTGTTTGCACATTAACCACACAATCGTGGAGATTGATTTGGGAACCTAGTCCCTGCCCCACTCCCCTGTCAGCCTTCACCTGTCTGCTCCCTCCTCTCTCCTTCCTACCCCACTGTTCACTCACCCCCGCCCCCTGGCCCACCTCCTCTTCCATCTGGATGCCTCAGAGCAGATGTGGACACAGCCATATGTTCCTCGCTCTGACTAATGCTGCTGTGCTTCTAGGTTGGCTCAAGTTGGATTGTGATTAGTGCTTACTGCTATTATCACTAGGTCAGATAATGGTGATGGTTATTGATTTGCCCAGTGCAAACCTCTTTGTTTATTAGGAGCCTTGTACACAATGAAAGGAACACATTGAAAGACAAACAAAAAATATTTGTATTTATTTATCGAAAATGGGCAGTGCAAGACTGTGTCCTTGGCTCTGTCCTGTTAAACATTTTCATTAGGGACTTGGATCAAGACTTAAGAGATCTGCTGATCAAATTTGCGGCTGGCACAAAGCTGGGCAGGATGGCTAATAGGCTAAATAAGAAGAGCAGATTTTAAAAAGATCTTGACAATTGGAACAAAAAGTCAAACCAACAGAAAAAAATTTAATAAGAAACTTAAGGTCCTGTACTTGGGTAAATAAAAACATGCTTCAAAAGTATATAGGAGGAAAGACTTTTCTTTGTAGCAGTTCTAGGGAAAACAACTAAGGACTTTGCGTAGATGTCGGCTCTACCATGAGTTAATGAAGAAGGTGATGCAAATTAGGCTGCATGAATAGAGGCCCTGCACAGTTCCCCACATCTGCAGGACTCCGAGTGTCTATCACATTGAAGATAAAAATGAAAACATGTATTGATTGATTGATGATTGATGGATTGAAAACAATTTTAAATTCCTCCTTAAAAATTATCAGAGGCCAGGCGTGGGGGCTCACACTTGTAATCCCAGCACTTTGGGAGGCTGAGGTGAGTGGATTGCTTGAGCCCAAGAGTTTGAGACCACCCTGGGCAACATGGTGAAACCCCATCTCTACAAAAAATACCAAAAAAATTTAGCCAGGTGTGATGGCATACCTGTAGTCCCATCTACTTGGGGGGCTAAGATGGGAAGATTGCTTGGCCCCAGGAGGCTGAGGTTCTGGTAAGCTGAGATTGCGCCACTGCACTCCAGTCTGGGTGACAGAGTGAGACCTTGTCTCAAAATCAATCAATCAATCAATCAATCAATCAATCAGAGTAACAAGAGTTAACTGCAGCTAATGAAACATTATAGGTATATTAAAAAAAAAAATTCTTCCTTCTAACATCCCCCAAAACAGATAACCCATGTTAACCACTTGGTGTGTATCCTTCCATGCTGTTACTCATGCTGAGGCAAACGTATCAAAACAAATCCACATGCCTATAAGATTTTTGTTGGGATTTTTGGTTTTTCATAAAGTGGACAAACCCATTTTCTCCATCTTTCTTCACTTAAGGATACATCATTGACACCTCTCCAAAATTAATTTTAAAATGCTTAATGTTCCAGAAATATGGATGTGGTACCATTTATTCATGCCTTAATCAACTTCACATTTAAGAGGGATATGGGCAAATAGGGCAGGGGATGATGTTCCAGGGCAGGATGGCGGAAGTGGAGCCAGAAGCCATGACATAGAAAGAAGGACTGATGCAACCAGAGATGCTTAACTGGGAGAACAAAAGGTGGGTGGAAGAAGGGGAGGGTTGGTTGGGTTCACTGGAGCTTTGCTCAGACTGGGGTTGAACAGGTTAGTAATTCTATGGTTAGTGTTTGATTCCTTGTCAGGACAGGTCTAGGAAAGTGGGGAGTGTGAAGACTCTATTTCCTTCAGTGATTGGAGGGTTGTGCAAAACAGCAGCCTTTGGGGTTACCAAGCGTGGCCCACCCTATCCCCAGAGAGCTGGTGGGCTCTGTGGAACAACCTCCACAGTAAGCACATTATAAAAACATTAGGCGAAATAATAAAAATAATGACATTAAAAAGAAAAATTGTTGTAGAAACCAAACAAACCCAGACCTACAGCCGAGGCAGGCACCAGCCGGGATGTTGTTAGCATGCTTAGGAGAAATTTGATTTCCATGAATATCATTGTCAGTGTAACCAGGGCATGAATCACCCTCCTCCGCCCTTTCTCATCATTCTAATACCAAGATTTAGAGAACATGGCATTAGAGAGATAAAGAGGTTCACAAACAGTATCAGCCAGGAGCCCCCTGGGCCCCAAAGCAGTGCCGGGCTCAGCCAGGAGGCAGCTTTCTGCTGTTATGGGCCTATAAATCTGAAGGCATTTGAACCCCTGCGGGATCTGAAACCATCAACCCTGAGACCAGAGCTTTCACCTTTTCTGCTCCCAACCTCTTCCTCCCACCACAGTCCACCTGACCGAGGGGTGAGAAATGAGGTTTCTCACTAGAAGCAAGTTCTGGCAGAGCAGGGGCCTGGCCACACCAGTGCTGTAGCAGGCAGCTTGTACTGGCCTCCAGGGTTTGCATCCGTGGTGACAAATGTACTCTCCTGAGGTGGCTAGGAAAAGCCACCTGTCCTGCCAGACACAGGGATGCAACGCCAGTGTAGGATCTGGAGGATCCCACATGCAGCATCAGGGCAGATGTTGACAGTCTGGTGACTGGGGAATCCCTGATGGCCCTGAAACCATGCTCTCAGTTTTATTTTTAACTAGTATGTACTTGATCCTTTCCCACGTGCCAGACGTAGTGCCAGGTGCTTCCTGTGGATCATCTCCATCCATGTTCCCAGCCCTCTGCTAGCTACTGGTGCACATACTTTACACATGAGGAGACTGAGGCTCAGGGAGATGAAGTTACCTGGCCCAAGTCACTCAGCTGGCCAGGAGTGGAGCCAGGGCTTGAACTGAGGTCTGCCCAGCTCCAGCATTTATACCCTTTCCATTAAGAGTTGATGATGCCTCATGGCCATGAAAAGGGACTACGGGGAAAAGTGGGCTTTCCTAAAGCCTCTGCTTTCTCTCATCTGATTACAAATCCAACCAATTTCATGTGTTCCAATTCGAAGTGCTCAATCTACCCTCATTTATCTATAGTTTGTCCCAGCCCTCAAGATTGCTTAGGGGATGGGGGACCTGTCTTACTAATACCACTGCTTCAGGCCATTACCACTCACACAGGTGACAAAAACAGGAACTGGAAATTAGAATTAGAGAAATCCACAAAGCGCTGAGGTTGGCTGTCTCATGGTGGCATTTCTCAGATACCAGGGCCCACTGATTTATTTCCCTCAGGGAGAGGCAGTGAAAAACAGTGGTTAGGAAAATAGTCATGAAACATGGATTCTGGAGTTGAGTGATTTGGGTTTAAGTCCCGGTTCTGGCTTGACTTTGGACAAGTTACTTAACCTTGTATAAAACAGGGATAATAATAAGATTAAATGAGCTCTTGTATACAGAGTTGTCAGCTTAGTGCCTTGCACAAAGAAGGTATTCAGTACATACTATCCATTGTGGATAGTATGTTGTCCTCAGGTACAGCGGGGACACTGCAGAAGCACTGTCATTAAGGCATGCACTTGGAGTTGTTTTTCCTGTAGGGGGAACATGTTTTAGTCAACCAATATCTGTTCACAAATCTGGCATCTTTTGGGGAATTGTTTGGGAACTGCCTGGCCTGGGTAAAGAGAGGCATTTCCAGAAGAATGTAATCCCAGGCTCAAAGAGAGCTGATTCACAGTACTGGTTCTGCCAGTCACCACTCGGTCCTTTATGCAGTCACTTCATTCTCTGAGCTGTGACTGAAGGATTATGAAAGCCACCTTGGCTAGGTCATTGTCCACCTGAGATGAGGTCACAAATATAAAGCACCCAGAAGAGTGTTTGGCCCCCACATGGTACATGGTGGTAATTGGTCCCCTTCTGCTGTGGCCTAACCACAACTTCCCAGACCAGATCACTGGTAAATGTCCTCCAGGCTTCTTCAAACCTGTTTCTTGTACTTGCCAAGAAGGACATGACATCCTAAGGCACTCAGATGACCTCCCTTGCCAGAGAAAACTTAGCTCAAACATAGAAAAGCCCAGTCATTAGAAGGGAATTCGATCAATAAGCAGGACTAAAACTAGGTAGAGGAAATCCTTTCATTAAGTATTTAAATGCCTTTTGTGATCTGAGTTTACATAGAAATCATAGAGGGCTACTTGTTAATCACTTCTTTTTCACAAATATAAGGCTAGCTGGTTCCTTTTCCTGACTGCTCCTTCTGGACTTTGGGGGATGAATGGGAGGTTCGAGGCCACATGGTGGGGACCCTCTCATTGGCCTCATCCTGCCATTAATAGGAATATGTGCACTCTGGCAGGTCAGGACTCCCAACTCAGGGTCTCAGAGTCCTCTGAAAATGGAAAATCTTGAAGGCCTTCTGATCACCAGGAGTCTGAACTTCATTTCTTCCTTCTGCTGAAGATTCCCCTGAGGCACTGCTTAGCTTAAGAACTTCCCTGAAACCCCCTACTCCCTACCCCCCAGAGATTTTCCACTCCCTTCCAGGAGCCCCCACTCCATTGGAAGTACACTTCTTTGAAACCTCTGCAAAGCTTTCCTGGTCCTATAAGTTTACCTTCACGGGCTCCTTACAGCCTATGCAAACCTCAAAAGTGAGCTCCAGCATCCAGTTTATTGGCTAGCACATAATAGGTGTTTACTTATGTTGAAGGAATTTCATGTTAAAGAGACAATAAGCAAGGTACTTTAATCCACTGTAGTTCATCTATGCTTACTCATAACATGGCGATAATAAGAGTTCTTACCTATCTCATAGGGTTTTATGAACACTAAATGAGACAACCCATTTTTTAAAAAATTTTTTTATTATTTATTTATTTATTTTTATTATTATACTTTAGGTTTTAGGGTACATGTGCACAATGTGCAGGTTTGTTACATATGTATCCATGTGCCTTGTTGGTTTGCTGCACCCATTAACTCGTCATTTAGCATTAGGTATATCTCCTAATGCTGTCCCTCCCCCCTCCCCCCAACCCACAACAGTCCCCGGAGTGTGATGTTCCCCTTCCTGTGTCCATGAGTTCTGAGACAACCCATTGTTAATGTTTAGCACAGTGTCTAGCACATAGTCATCACTCAGTGCATATTAACCATCATTATATAATATTATTAACATTCTGATTCCAAAATTTCTGGCCGCATTTTAAAAACAGATAATCCGGTTGGGTGCAGTGGCCTGTAATCCCAGCACTTTGGAAGGCCGAGGCGGGTGGCTCATCTGAGGTCAGGAGTTCGAGACCAGCCTGGTGAACATGGTGAAACTCCGTCTCTACTAAAAATACAAAAATTAGCTGGGCATGGTGGTGCAAGCCTGTAATTCCAGCTACTTGGGAGGCTGATGCATGAGAACCGCTTGAATCCAGGAGGCGGAGGTTGCAGTGAGCTGAGATTGCACCACTGCACTCCAGCCTGGGAAACAGAGCAAGACTTTGTCTCAAAGAAGAATAAAAATAATATAAAAAACAAAACAAAACAGACTCCGAGATACGGAGGAAATGGGCTTGCCCTTAGGAGAAACCAGAGGGCCAAGCACAATGCCAAGAAAAAAGTTAAAATCTTTATTTCCTGTTCAGATCCTTAAATACAGCACTTATGAGGTCTCTGCCTGAGGGCCAATGGTTTTCAACTTTGCTCAGACCTGCATTTAAGCAGAAGCTCAGGCAAAAGGACGACGGGGAGTGATTGTCTTCCTCAGTATTCTTCTGGCCTTTGAGGAAGAAATGAAAATAATTCTGTAATCATTCATTGACATGGCTTCCATGTATAAATTTTTGAGCCTCAGGCTCAAGAAAACAGAGCAGGGGAAGATATTTAGGAGGGAAATTATTTTACACAAAGGTAACATGTGTGTGAGAAATAAAGACTTTTTTTTTGAGACAGTCTCGCTCTATTGCCAGGCTGGAGTGCAGTGGCACGATCTGGGCTCACTGCAACCTCTGACTCCCTGGTTCAAGCGATTCTCCTGCCTCAGCCTCCCAAGTAGCTGGGATTATAGGCATGTGCCACCACGCCCAGCTAATTTTTGTAGTTTTAGTAGAGACAGGGTTTCACCATGTTGGCCTGGATTGTCTCGATCTCCTGACCTCGTGATCCGCCTGCCGCAGCCTCCCAAAGTGCTGGGATTACAGACATGAGCCACCACACCCAGCTGAAATAAAGACTTCTTAAAGCAGAAGGCAAAGGTGCGTGTCTCTGGAAATTCAGAAGTGTTATTTAGTGATCTAGATGAAGAATATATGGGAGGAGACATGAGAGCCTCTGTATGGAATCATTCATGTAAACGTTTGCCCAGAAACCCAACTGATTGAGGCCATAATTCACCCTTGGGAAACCGCCAGAGAAGCTCATTGGATCATAGCTATGAGCCAAGAGTTGTTGCTAGCGAATCAATACTGCTATCTCTATAAGCATCCACCTTATATCTCTGTGACTGCATCTAATTTTTAATAAGCTTGTAATCAATGATTTTTATGATTTTGTATAAATTTCCAAAAGGCTAGTTCAAGTAAAAAAAAAAATCCTGAACATTTTCAGCTGGAGAGTGTTTAGGAATAATTACATGTATATTAAGCAATATTTTTCTGGTGAAGGTGTATATTTTTCTCTCCTTCCTTCCTTCTCTTCCTTCCTCCCTCCTCTCTTTATTTTACTCCAGAGAGACTGCCATAGGTTTACCAAATACCCGAATAACCCTTTCTTGTTTTATCGGACCCATTCATCTTGTACATGTATTTATTATGATATGAGCACAGAGACTTTTGTTTTCTGTTTTAAACATTTGTTTTTGGATATTTGGCGGATTGCATGGCTAAAGAATGCTTTGACTAAGAATTCCTAGACACAGGTATGGCTTTGGGGAGAGACCTCTTTCCCCAGTGCCTCAGGTTCCTAGTCTCCACTGCTGACGCGCAATCAGAATGAACTAATTCACACCCCAGTCCAGGCATCTGGGTCACTTCGTGCATATGCTGTGAAAAGGCCGCTCCTTCCCTTTCTTCAGCCACTACTTGGCACTACTCAGGCACTTTGGAAGCAGTGACTCAGGAGACCAGCAGGTGGCACATGGGAACCAGACTACACACTCCTGTGGCCCAGGACAAAGAGATGGGAGAGGAAGGATTTCGTGCAAGGCCAGCTGGCTGACTTCCTCAGTGTTGGCAGATTGAATGCTGCCCACGAGGACTACAGAAATCTTCATGGACTGCAGGACCTCAATGATTAAAGACAGGGAGGCAGGGAGGAGGGCAAGATCAGGGTGACACTAAAGGATGGGGACATTACAGTCTTTCAACCTCTGCTAATCCTCTCCCTTAACCCCTTACGTCACAGGAGGGTTGTAAGCTGAAGGACATATCATAGGTAAAGCAACAAGCCTGGTGGGGGAGCTTAACATTGGTAGCTGTTAAAATAGTTATTATCTGGTCGGGTTGAACACAATCCAGTGGTGTTATTCAGGCATTTTTTGACTAATCTAGAGGTTGTATGCAGGTGTTTCTGATTCATTCATCTGTTCATTTCTGTTTCCAACCAGTGAATATATATGGAGTAGGTTCTCTTCCCTTTGCATGGCTTAAGTACATGAAGCTGCACAAGGCCCAGTCTTCAGGAAAACAAACAACCCACTTTAGTGAAGTCAGTAGGAGGATGAGAGATAGGTTATATGGAAAAAGCAACAATTTAACTTGATAACCAATACTCTAGGCAGACTAGTTAGGTTTTGGGATGATGGTTTTGATGGTGGGGAAGCTAGGACAGGAAGATGAAGGAAAAAAGGACCATTTGCAACCATATATAAGGAAAGGGCATTTATAAATCAGAATAATTTCTAATTGTTAAAATAATCACTATGCTCACACATTCTATTTAACCTTCCTCTTTTAGCTGGATCTACTGTGGGGCTTTTATAGAAAGCAATACTTTGAGGGTAATTTAGCCACTTTGAAAAAAGAATATATATAATATATGAAAGGTTATTTTTACAGAGAACAATGCTCAGTTACTCCCTGTTTCCAGAGTAGAAGAGGAAAGGAACTTTACCTAGAGCAAGAAAATAGAAAGGACTTTTTAGCACTGAGAAGTGTTTATTCCCGGTGAGTTACCCCCAGAAAATGTTGGCGTTGTTTTGGATCTGGACTAGTTTAGATATGGCTCTCTTAGGGAAAAGGGATACACAAGAGTGCTTTTTTTTTTTTTTTTTTTTTTTTGACAAAGTCTCACTCTGTCGCCCAGGCTGGACTGCAGTGGTGCAATCTCGGCTCACTGCAACCTCTGCCTCCTGGGTTCAAGAGATTCTCCTGTCTCCACCTCCTGAGCAGCTGGGATTACAGGCATGCACCACCACGCCTGGCTAATTTTTTGTATTTTTAGTAGAGACAGGGTTTCCCTATGTTGGCCAGGCTGGTCTCGAACTCCTGACTTCAGGTGATCCACCCATCTTGGCCTCCCAAAGTGCTGGGATTACAGGTGTGAGCCACTGCGCCCGGCCCACAAGAGTGATTTTTAAAGGCCCTATACATACTTAGGATGAACAGAATCTGTATCTTTTCTAGAGAAAAGAAAGACAAAGAATGGCTTAATCACTGACTGTCAAATAAATGACGGCCTATCAACTGGAGAGAAACTGTTAGATAAAAGAGAGAGAGAACTAAAACAAGAGATCTACCCTAGGAGGAAGCACCATTTTGATTCTAAAGATTGTGGGAGTCTCTTGGGCTAAGTAATAAGAAAACTATGGAACGTTAGTTTGGGGAAAATAGGTTCTCTTCCTCTTGTGTAAATGGGCAAATTTTTGGTAACAATTTCAATATGTGCTTATGGGATGTTGACAAGATCACCTGTAAGATCTTCATGTTCTGGAAACTTCCCAGTGGTGGGGTAGACCTCATTTCTAAGTTGGCAAAGATGGTGAACATCTAAATGAAGCCTTTGGAATGAACTAGGTTCTTACAGTCTCATCACAGACTAAAACCCAAATTTCCACAAATCATTTAGGAATAATGCATCGAGCTACAGGTGAATTTCTAAGTGGAAATGGACCACCCCTGCCTTCGGTCTTTGCCAGCCTAAAGCTAAAGTGGTAGAGAATACCTGAGACTTTTTATAATGCAGAGTATGGATTTTACTCAGAGTGCAGAGGTCAGAATTGCACAGGATCTAAGGGCCACAAAGTGATTTTTAGTAAATATTCAACCACTGTAGGAGAATTGTAATAAATAGTCAAGGTAGAGAAATTGGGGTCTAAATCCTAAGACTCATGCTCCCTTCTGAAAAAATTGTATCTGCAAAGATCAGTAGCCAAGTGAAGAATACTAACCATATTTATTAACATCTCAGCAAGCTTCCAATTACAACAATACTACCCCACTTGCCTTGTGAAAAGTGTCTCTGGTTAATTTGAAACCTAGCATATGGCTTAGGCTGAAGGCCACAGGGGAGCCAAAGAGCTTCTTCCTAACAGGGAAGGTCCTGACTGTCCTGATTCCCACACAAGAACAAGAGTTCATAGAGCAAGAAGCAGACAAGGAGACACAGGCCTGCCCTTGCAGACTGGTCCTTCCTCAGTCAGCAACAGTGAGTAGAAGATGAGGTGCTTGCAGCTGCCTATCACTGTTCAACGCTGTGCCCTTACCCGATGAAGGTCAGGGCTGGAGAGCAGATTAGCAGCTCTTCCCCTTGTGTAAATGAGCAAGCAACAGGGTGTGTATAATAAAGGTGGAAACAAGGAGATAGGAAGAAAGTCCTTTCAACCAAATGCCCTCCTTGACATTTCTGTTACCACTTATGTAACCCAGAGCATTGTCCATCTGACTAAATCTGAACATTAACGAAGAATAGCTTCATTTTAGCAGCCTTAAATGAACATGAACTCTGGAAGAATTTGTAACACTTATTCCTGATTTTGTTGTTGTTGAGCTTTAAAATCCTTAAGTTGGATCTCATTTTAGATAAGGACTGAGGTTGAGAATAGGTTCAGAAGTCCTAATGGTCTCTTTGTATTTCAATATAAGACATTTCCTTCCCTAACATGGCTCATAAAAGTACATGTCAAAGTGAATACGGGAACTATAGAAACCCTAATGGTGAGGAGTGAGGGCAAAATACTGGGCTAAGAATTCTCCCTCAGTATCACCTGGACTGTTAGTAATTGCAAAAATAAGTTTGGAAAGACAGACAAGGTTTGTGTCATGTATACCACAATCAACCAAACCATCAAATATTTCTCTTGCCTGTGATCATGACATTCAATCATCAGGGGAGAGTTTAACAACAGATTGACAAGAAAAGAAAAATAGAGAAAAGTAGTCCAGGGAAACTAACTGTGTCTTTATGATAATGGCAGCTTCCTCTTGCTGGCTCATGTTGCCCTTTTTCAGGTCTAGATACCAGATGCTACTGTAGCAGGTACCAGGCCAGGAGCCACCCACTGTCATCATCAGCACCCCCAACTCCCTGAACATCAGACAACGTTGTGTCAGTAACTGCCTCTACTTGGGCTGACAGTAACAGAAAAAAATGTCAGTCCAGAAGTAAACAAAGCCACCTGGAAGAAAACCAAAGCTGGGGAATTGCTGTGACCGACTGATTTACCCTCCTGAATCTTCTGAGCCCCACAGCTTCAGCACCAGTGCCTGGGCACCCCAGCATCCAGGATGTGGAGGGCTGGCCTGCTTTGAAGGCAGTCATACACATGTCAACCTTCCTTCTGTCCCCTGTGCCCTCTGTTTTGCTATATCCATGCCCCAGCTGGCCTCCTGGCTCTCCCTACCCATGCCTGGTCTCTCTACCTCTTGCAGATGACCTGCCTGATCACATACACATCGGTTTCCACCCCAACACTTTGGCTCCAGCAGGCATTGGAGCTTTGTAACCATCATAATCAGCCTACCCTCTGCCTCTCTACTGGGCTTTGGATTTTTCTTCTAGAATAATTTCCTTAGAGCTGTATTTCTGTGGGCTTATTAAAAATGCAGAAATGCAGTTTTCCTGAACGACTCAGTCAGAATATCTGGCAGTTGGGCCTGGGAACTAGTACTTTACCAAGTCCTCCAGGTGATCTGGAAGTCCACAGAAGTGGAGAAACCTGGCCTTGGGGAATAGCTGTGGTTCTCTTACAGTTCCGTGTTCTATGATGGAGGCTGTACCACAGTAACTGCTGTCGAACACGTTTATCACATCTTCTAGAGTGAAAGGATGATTCCCCAACCATGAGCCTGTTATAACCCTTCCCCAGCTTAGAAGAAATATTTCTTGGGGCTTTTTTTTTTTTTTTTTTTTTGAGACAGAGTCTCACTCTGTCGCCCAGACTGGAGTACAGTGGTGCAATCATGACTCAATGCACAACACTACACTAAGCTAATTTTTAAATTTTTTGTAGAGACAGGGGTCTTGCTTTGTTGCCCAAGCTGGTTTCAAACTCCTGGCCCCAGGTGATCATCCTCTCGCTGTGGCCTCCCAAAGTGCTAGGATTACAGGCATGAGCCACCATGCCTGACCTTCTTGTGACTTTGACTATCATTTCTCTCCTCGGCATAGCTCTGAGTGTCTTTCTCATCCCAAGTATACTCCTAGTAACTATAGCTAACATTTATTGAACACTTGCTATGTGCCAGGCAATGCATTAAAGGCTTTCCATGTATCAACTTAGCTATGCTTAAGCAACTCTATGGAATGGGTACTATCAATAAGCCCATTTTACAGATGAAGGGATGAGCTTAGAAATGTTAAGACCTTGCCTAGGGTAACTTGCCTAAGGGAACTCCACAGTTAGCAGTTTGTGGAGTTGGGGCTTGAACCCAGGTTAGCCTAACTCTAAAGTTTTTACTTTGTTTTACTCCCTCTCCCAGGAGATCTGGATCATAAATACCAAGCAAATGGAATCATGAAATCCTGTAATTTAAAAGCGGTTTTAAGCCTTTTCACTACTAAAGATTCCTTTGTATTATTTCTGCCCACTGCCATTCATTAATGCATATTTTGATAGATTACTAATCTGAAAATTGATATGAAATATATAATTTTCAATGACTTTTTGAAATGTTGAAAATAACTCATGAGCTTCTACAATTTCCTTTGAGCTCCCAGGAGTTTGGAAACCTAATTATCACCCTCATTTTACAAATGAGGAAGCAGAAATCCAGGGAGGATAATGGCTTGCTAGTTATGGAGTCAGGAAGAGATATAAGGTTTCCTCCTTCCCGTCCAGGGGCTTTGTTATTCAATATCATGCTCAATCAATCAATCCATCATTCAAGTTGTCACTGAGCACCTACTATATGCCTGGTAGGCAAGATGATGTGGGGGATACAGAAGAACCGCCACTGTGGCTTCTGTATTCAATAAATTTACAGTCTATTTGGGGAAACAAGGCTTAGACATAAAAGGCATTACATAAAATCACAAGATAGCATGTTTCTAAAGCAGTGTTTCTCATCCTTGGCTGCATATCAGAATCACCCAGGGAGCTTTCCAAAGCTCCAGAAGCTTCCAGAAAAAGGATCTTCAAAGTTGGAGGCCCAGGCATGTGTATTAAAAAAAAAAAAAACATAGCCCAGCCAGGGTCGAGAACCACAGTTGCAAAGTAACACAATTCACAATAGCAACTTCAAACGTTCCAGGAGTAAAGGCAAGATCGGGGTAGGCTACAATGGTCAGGGTACCTCTGAGAAATAATGAGACCTTGGACTGGATGGAAAAGGTTTGGCTAAGTGGAGACTGGGGGAGGGAAACCACCTGAGGAAGTCTAGAAAGGAATCAGGGGCTTGAGGAGAGAGAAAAATGGGGTTGGTGAGAGGCTAGTTTTGACTGGTGGGGGTTCCTGGAGGTAGGCATGGAAGGGAAGGGTGCATTCAAAGTAGGTGGGGGGCCTCTCAAGTCAGTCACAGGAGCTTGTTTTTTAAAATAACTGCTTGCAGGTTCTGGAATAAAGATCTTATATAACTCATGTGCAGAATTAACCATTCAGAGAAACATGTTCTTTCAAGCGTCCAGGATATCCGAAGGAACTTGCAGAAGTCCTCACTCTCTCTAGAAAAAGGAAAGCACTGGATTCTCAGATGAGAGGACTGGAGTTGGGAGAATGGACTTAGGAGGAAACAGGAGGCGGGGCAATTGCTCCACCTGGCACCTGGAGCCTGCAGCGCCCCAGAGCTGTGCGTAGAGAGGAGAGAAACTGGGGGCAGTAAAAATGTGGGTGCGGGAGAGAATAAAGGGCTGCAAAAGGCAGGTTTCCGCCTGGAAATGAGTGACCAGGGTGCACCCAGGAGGCGATTCTGAACTAGAGAGCATAGGATAGGCCTCCCGGCCTTCCTGGGGGCAGAGTTGCAACTCCTTGCAGTTCCTGCTGGGGACCTACACCAAAGTATGGCTTGCTTGGAGACAGCTGCAGTGACTGCACGAGCAGGTGTGGGTTCTCTGGGAAGCATGCATGTTCTCCCGGGATCCCAGTGCCGTGTTGGCAACGGGGGAGCTGGAGGCTGTGGAGAAACGGAGGAGATGCCCCAGGTATTGTCCCATCTTTTGAGCCTGAGGGAGAAATTTGCAGGGGCTGAGATTTATTGCTTTCTACTCTGATCATATTCCTCCGCTGGTGGTTGAGAAAAACTGGTGAAGGGAATAGGTTTACAGAAGCAGTTTTGGTGGCAGTGTCTAACCTAGAATGAGGGTGGTGAGGCAAATCTGGGTGCCTCACCAGATGGATGAAGTGAAGAGGGCCTGGATGAGGCAGAAGGCAGTGAGAATGGGGAAGGAGGCCTGGAACTCCAGCTACTGTCTTTTTATATGGAAAGTGTCACAGAATAGATCACATGAGGTACATAGTGTGGGCAGACCTAATGTAAGGATATGTGTGGCTGTCTACTAACACTCTATACGTTTGTTCAAAACTTATGAACCCCACTGGTTAATAGGCCTCTGGAATATGATGGAGATGTAGGATCAAGGGTCCCTCTGGGCTGACTCAGAAGATCTCTGAACAAGGGTGTATTAGTCTGTTTTCACGCTGCTAATAAAGACATACCCGAGACAGAGAACAAAAAGAGGTTTAATTGGACTTACAGTTCCACATGGCTGGGGAGGCCTCAGAATCATGGCGCGAGGTGAAACGCACTTCTTACATGGGCGTGGCAAGAGAAAAATGAGGAGGAAGCAAAAGCGGAAACCTCTGATAAACCCATCAGATCTAAACCCATCAGATCTCGTGAGACTTACTCACTGTCACGAGAATAGCACAGGAAAGACAGGCCTCCATGATTCAATTACCTCTCCCTGGGTCCCTCCCACAACATGTGGGAATTGTGGGAGATACAATTCAAGTTGAGATTTGGGTGGGGACACAGCCAAAACCTATCAAAGGGTGAGACAACAGGAGCACTGCGGGCACTCTCCAAGGCCATTCCAGGACCGGCATGGCACTCTCCTGCCTGTGTTGGGGAAGAGGGATGCTGGAGGCAGGAGGGGAGGAGTGCATTGTAAGTCAGAGGAAGATTTACCATGAAGCTAATAAAGCTCAAATTTTAGGGCCTCTCACTTGAACAGGTCTCGTTCAAGGCCTTGTACTTAATTTTCTCTCTTTTTTTTTTTTTTTCATAAAAGGTCTCCCAAACTATACAGGCCTCATGGCCTCCAAATCCTGCGTCTGCCCCCAGTCACCTATATAGCGACTCTCCCTGCTACTCTCATACCTCAAAACAGGTTTTCTTATCCCACTACTTTCTGGCATGATGTATTGTTCTTGAAAAATCAGCTATTGGCTTAACCAGGGCGTCCATTTTATACAACCCCAGGGGGCCCCTCTAGTCTATTTAATTGGGAACCCCTAGAGTTTGTGCTATGTCTATACGTCATTCTTTTGTTGCTTGCATTTTAGATTTCTTTTTTTTTTTTTTTTATGATTTTCAGTTTCATGATGGGTATCTAGGTGTGTTTCTTTTCTTTTTTTTTTTCTTTTTTTTGAGACGGAGTCTCACTCTGTCGCCCAGGCTGGAGTGCAGTGGCACGATCTCTGCTCACTGCAAGCTCTGCCTCCCAGGTTCACGGCATTCTCCTGCCTCAGCCTCCTGAATAGCTGGGACTACAGGTGCCTGCCACCATGCCCGGCTAAATTTTTGTATTTTTAGTAGAGACAGGGTTTCACCGTGTTAGCCAGGATGGTCTCGATCACCTGACCTCGTGATCTGCCCTCCTCGGCCTCCCAAAGTTCTGGGATTACAGGCGTGAGGTGTGTTTGTTTTTATTTATTCTACATGGAAATTGTGGAGCTTTGTCATTAGCAAATCAGTATCTCTCATCAATTCTGGGAAATTGTCAGTCGTATCTTTAGATATTGCTTCTGCCTCTCTCTCCACTTTCTTTTAGGAACTCTGATTAAACATATGTCACACCTTCTTCTTCTATCTATCTTTCTTGTTTCTTAATATTTGTTCCTCGTTTTGCATGCTTCTCTTTTCTGGGCTTCATTTTAGACCAGAGGTTGGCAAGCTACTGCCTCTGGGCCAAGTCTATCCCACTGCCCGCTTTTGTAAATAAGAGTTCCACTGAAACACAGCCACACTGCTTTGTTTATGTCTTGTGTGGGGCTGCTTTCACATTCTAATGACAGAGTTTAGTGGATACAACAAAGACCATAGGGCCTACAAGCCTGAAATACTCACTATCTGATCCTTTACAGAAAAAGTTTGCTCCCTCTTGTAGACAATTTCTTATCTTCCAGTTCATAAATTCTCTCTTCTGTCTTTATTCTGCTGTTAACATTGTCCACTGAGTTTTTCATATTGGTTATTGCATTTTTTATTTTAAATGAACCCTTATAAATCTGGCAGGTCATTATTATTATTATTTACAATTTCCTGTCCCTGATGATATAGCATTTTAAAAAAGTATTAAACATAAATTCCAAAGCTGTGAGAGACTGAATATTTAAACAATGTGATATGTCTAATATTTTTAGTCTTTACAGGTTGGTTTCTGCAGTCTGCTTTTTTTTTTTAGAGAATATGAGCACAAATCTTGCAAATGTAAACAGCACAAGAGGTATCATTGCCCATATTTCCAAATACTAAAACTTTTTTTTTTTTTTTTTTTTTTTTGAGACAGAGTCTCGCTCTTTCACCCAGGCTGGAGTGCAGTGGCGGGATCTCGGCTCACTGCAGGCTCTGCCGCCCGGGGTTCACGCCATTCTCCTGCCTCAGCCTCCCTTGTAGCTGGGACTACAGGCGCCTGCCACCTCGCCCGGCTAATTTTTTGTATTTTTAGTAGAGACGGGGTTTCACCGTGTTAGCCAGGATGGTCTCGATCTCCTGACCTCGTGATCCGCCCGCCTCGGCCTCCCAAAGTGCTGGGATTACAGGCGTGAGCCACCGCGCCCGGCCAATACTAAAACTTTTTATTTTAAAGAGCAAACCTAGACAGTTAAATTCAGTTCAATAAATATACAATTAGTCTGTATCATGTCCTGAGTAATAAATATAAAGTAAATATATTTTCTTTATATTTCTTTTTGCTTTAGTATTTTAATTGTGTCTAGCTCATTGTTCTTGAAAAAATGTCTGTGGCAGTTCTTTGAGGCCTGGGATTAAAAGGTGTTTCTCCAAGGAGAAGTTGTTAGTGATTTGCCTGGTGCCTATACCAAATTTTGGAGGTTCCCTGGACTCCCCAACCTGCAAATCATCTCAGAGATGGTTCATGGCCAGAATGTCTCAGGAGTATTTTTCCCCTTATTTTTCCTGTTGCTAAAAAGATTGGCGTTGTGTTGGAGAAATTCTGCTCTAGACTGTGCAATCATTAATAGCAGGGACTGAGTTCTTTTCATCATTGAGTTCCTGCCACCCAGCACAGTACTTGGCCTAATACTTATTGAATGAGTGAGTGAGTAAATAAATAGGTTCCACTGATTTTGCTTCCTAAATAGTTCTCAAATATGTCTTTTCATCCTCTTTCCCGTTCTCATAGTCCTGGCCCCCATCACCTTTAACTGGACTATTACAATGTAATAATCTCCCAACTGAGTGGTTCTCAGCTGAGGGAATATTTTAGAATTCCGGTGGTGGGTCAAAAATACATGTTTTTAAAAATCTGGGATGAGTTGAGGAAATCTCTAGTTTAAAGTATTCCACAGAAGATTCTAATATGTACCTTCAGTGAGAGGCACTCCACACCAACTTGTCTTCAGTTTTGCCCCTCTTAAGTTCATCCTCCCTACTTCACTCTCTTAGAGAAACACTACGGGGGCTCTTTATCACCTATAGCATAAAATCCAAGCTGGTCAGCTTGGTTTACAAGGGCCCCATCCCCTGCCGTGTACTCCATGCTTTAGTGGCACTCAACTTTGTGCATTACTGTCTTGTCACATCCCATCTTGTCTCCCATGTCTTGCTTTTGTTCAGGCTATTCTCTGTGCCTACAGTCCCCTTTTTGTCTTTATTCACGGACACTCTCCTACTTGCTTTGTAGGACCCAGCTCAGCTTTAGGAAGCCTCCCCAGGCCCAAAGACCGGGTTAGAGCTTCTCCCTCCTGGTGCTCTGCTTCATTAATTACATAATCAAGTCTATTATATACAAAGTATAACCTCCCACTGGAGTGAGAGTTCCTCAAGGGACTTAAGGTACTCATCGTCGTTAGCCTAGCACGGTGCTCAGAAAACAGTAAGAATAAAATAGGTATTTACTACTCAGGACATAATACAGACTTATTGTGTATTTATTGAACTGAATTGAGCTGTCTAGTTTCCCTTTAAAACCAGGTGTTTTAGTATTTGGAAATATGGGCAATGATACCTCTGGTACTCTTTAAATTCACCAGATTCATGATCATATTCTCCAACTAAATTCAGTTGTTTTCAGTTGTGTTAGGAAGAAGATGAGATGTAACTTGGGGGTTAAAAAATAAATCCCAGGTGAAATAGAAAACAGAATGATTTTCAAATGAAGAGGGAGAAATATAACTATTAAGAATCCAAGGCCGGACATGGCAGCTCACACCTGTAATCCCAGCACTTCGGGAGGCTGAGGTGGGTGGATCACCTGAGGTCAGGAGTTTGAGACCAGCCTGGCCAACATGGTGAAACCCTGTCTCTACTAAAAATACAAAAAATTAGCCTGGCGTGATGGTGTGCGCCTGTAATCCCAGCTACTCTGGAGGCTGAGGCAGAAGAATTGCTTGAACCAGGGAGGCAGAGGTTGCAGTGAGCCGAGGTCATGCAACTGCACTCTAGCCTGGGCAACAAGAGCAAAACTCTGCCTCAAAAAAAAAAAAAAAAAAAGAGAGAGAGAGAGAGAATCCAGTACCTACAATCCTACAAATGGGTATTGTACAGGGGTTGATCTGCCTGCACAAGTTGGGTGAATGAGGGAGGCTCATTCTTCTGTGGACGTCTGGGTCTCTTTCCCATCCTTCTGTCCTGCCTAACATCTTGCCCAAGCCTCCTGGGGAGGTGATGAATATCACATCTTCTCTCCTCAAAGAGGCAGTGCTAGAGAAACAACCAAGAATGACAGAGATCCCTGCTCATTGGGATAGAGAAGCTGTGATGCCCCCTCTAGTATGAAACTGGGCATCACTTAATTTTCTGATCTCTTCCAGTCCCTATTCTGTGTAAAAACTAATGGGATTAATCTAGCTTTCCTCAAACTGATCCCAAATGAAAAAGAGGATGAAGTCTTCTGGAATTCTGCTGGGTGGCAACAGATAGATTAGAGCTAGCCATACCATATTTGGCTGCCAAGTTCCTCTCAGGGGGACCTTGCCCATAAGTTGGAGCTGTAACTTCATGCTGGTCCCAGCATTCATGTTATCTTGACTTCCTCCTTGGTTTACAGCATTTACATCCTTCTAACCCAGATCAATGTCAGAGCCATAATCCTTGGGAGAGAACAGAATCCATAGTCTGTTTGGTATCATGCATCAGTGGGTATTTAATAAATGTCAATTGATAATGTTTATAATCATGAAATGGAGAAAAATATGTTTTTTTGGCACTGTCTTGAATAGATGTAATCTCTACCCTCTGCTAGTAAACAGAAATGGAAATAATACAAAGATTCCTAGAGAGAAAACAAAGAGATGGCAGAGATAGCATCTCATTCAGGAAGCTTCAAACTGAAAGGATCTGAGTGAAGACAGCTGCTACAGAATTCCACGACCCCTGCAAGACTTTCTGCCCTTTGAAGGAGATGATGGCCAGATATGAGCTCGAAAATCATGGCAAGCTCAGTTTGGCTGAAGAAGGAAGAAAGAATGCCCATGGCAAAACAAACAAACAAACAAACAAACAAGTAAACCACACAATCTGACACATTGATGAATAAGCAAAGGCTTTGATATACAAAACTGCTCTTCCACACAGATTCTCTTTTATTCCTGGAAACTACTGGACACCCAAATGAAAAAAAATTTCTCCCTCCTAACATGACTCATCACTTTAGATCAACCTACTAACTGGTACTCTTCCATTGCCATAAAATAGTGAAGGGAGGATTTGATGACAGAAAACCTGGGTTCAAGTAAATATGCTATTTCTGGCTGTGTGATTGTAGGCAAGACACTTAACCTCTCTGAGTTTAGCTTTCTTGTGGGTAAAATATAGAAAATAGCAACATATATCAGTTATGATAATTAATTGAGCTAATGTATGTAAAGATGTATTTTGCCTCTAGATGGTCATGCAGTTTAGGACATTCTGTCTTTGAATGGGCTAAGGAGGAGAAGAAAGTGAAGAGAATGCTGCTAATGAATAAAGCTGCTTCTAAACCCCATCCACTCTGCAAGAACACACAAATACATCCAGATTTATGCAGACTGGTGTCAGGGGCTGCATTCATTAGCCAATTTAAATAATTTTATATCTTAAAATAATTATGGCATTTGTAGTAGTGTTTTCCAACACATATGAAGTCTAAAGTAAAATGCCCCCAAAGACAACCACATGCAATCATTGCATTCATTTTACATTTTTAATGAATCTTGCTATTCCCAGCAGCCTGGGTTCTGTTTTGTGTTCCTTCATGGGTACACAGGGCAACCTGCCTGTTTTCTTGTCTCCATATGCATTTTAACTTCATAAGAAGACAGGATATGAGAAGTAATCTCCTCTCAGGAGGTTTTTATTTCTACAAATTACCAGCTACAAGTATCTTGTTAAAAAAATCCATAAATAAGATAAAACAGGAGTATGTGTTTGTTTCTTGCCTAAAGCAAGCAGTGCGCCTTTTGCCCTGCTACTTGCTTACAATGGATGTAGAGACTGAGAGTAACTTCCCTTCCCTGAGCCTACAGTTCCTGCTCTGCCCTCCATATTCAGAAAACAGTATTAGAAGGAAGAGAAGGGGCCAAACATCCCTGGCTTCATCCAGATGGAACAGTCCCACTCCTCAAAGCAATCCGAGGGCTAAGAGTGATTTAATAAAGATTGCACATGAGCAGTGCTAGTAAAGAATTTGGCAACATATAACACATATAACACACTTAGGAAACATATGCCAAACGTACACCACCTATTTCTTTGGTCAGGCTGTAATCTTTGGTCAGGCTGTAACTGCCTTAAGGACTTTCCTATCTAAAGTTGTATCAAATATGAGCCTTACCATAATGCTGTCAGGCCAGGAAGGCAAGTATTATTCCTAACGGTGGCACACAAGTTCCCCTACCATCTTATACCACACTGCGGTGTGCCCTCTCTGCTTCCTAGGTTCTATCCACACTGACCTTTCTGTTTCTTGAACACATCACTGTAGTTCCTACCCCAGGACCTTTGCATTGGTTGTTCCCTCTGTGGAACACTCTTGCCTTGGGTCTTTAAATGACTGTCTCCCCACCATACAGCTATCAACTGAAATTCCTCCTACTCAAAGAAACCTTCTCTGGCCACTTTAAAGAAACACTACCCCCATCTACCCCTGCCCCAACACATGCTTCTCTATTATCTTACCTTGTTTATTGTCTTCAAAGGCCTTACCATTCTCCGGAATCATTGCCTTTATATATTGGTCCATGGCCTCTGTTCCCCTGTAGAATGAAAGGTCAATGAAGGGAGGGACTTTGTCTAGTTCACTGCTAGGTTCCCAGCATCTAGAACAGTGCCTGGCACACAGGAGACACTAAAAAACTATTTATTGAGTTCATTTCAGTTTGGTCAACGAGGAAACCAATATCACAAAGATGAGGTGAATTGCTGGGATCTAATTAGGGCAAACCTGGGACATCTCTTAACTTTCAGACCAGTGCTTTTCTCTCTAGGCAAGGAAGTTTACTACTTGCCCGTTGGGTAGCCCAGAATTAACATGTTGTCCTTTGGCGTGACACAAGAAGTTGAGATTTCTTGTCTTAGGAAGTAGGAATGGACAGTCATCCTGTCGAGATATGTGTGTGTAAAAACAACCCAGGGCTCAAAGGTGCTGTTTTTGCTGTATTTTCCTGGGATTTGGGGGTTTGGGTCCCATCTAGAGTGCACTAATTTTGAGAAGCAGCGTGAAGGGATAGAAACAGAAAAACTTGGCTTGGTCCTGAGCAGGCCATTTACTGCTGGGTGATATTGGACAAGTCTGTCACCTTCTCTTGAAATTAAGGATAACGTAAGCTTTTACATGGCTGCCCTGAACTGAATAACCCTGAACACATAAAATACCCAACCCAGGTCCTGGAGTACAGGACACGTTCAGTGCATACTTCGATGTTTCTCTTCATCCAATTTGTTGTTGTTTTCAGAGACAAGTCTCATTCTGTCACCCAGGCTGGGATGCAGTGGCATGATTGTAGCTCACTGTAAACTTGAACCCCTGGCCTTAAGCAGTCCTCCCACCTTGACCTCCCAAAGTGCTAGGATTATAGGAGTGAACCACTGTGCCCAGCCCTTCATCCAATTTTTGATTGAAGCCTCTTCCTTTAGGATATGAGCTGAGTTTCTCTCTCTCTCAAGCTCTCAACATGCCTTGAAACCTGCTTTACTGTAAACAAAAGTGGCTGATTGATACCTGGTGATTAACTAATGATGACCGAAGGAGGGAGGTGACTCTCTGGGGTGACTAAAATGTTTACACTGGGTATTTATCATGCTGCAGTTGAGCTGGAGATATGATCTTGGGGAAAAAAAGGACTAAAAATGTGACTGCCTCAGTGCAAGTCACGGCTAGACAGAGAGCTCGGCATGCCACCAGCACTGACCTCATGCCGATGGCTCTCAGCACTGAGAAGGCCTGTCAGGACGTGCCAGAGGCTCCATCATTAGGCCAGGACCAGAGGGTGAAGATAAAGCAGAGTGTAAGAGGTAAAAGGAGAGATCTACGAGGTGAGTTTAAATTCCAGGTCCTCCAGGTCAAATTTTGCAGAAAAGGTTTTTTTCTTCTGTTTTCCTCATATACCCTGGAGTTTTTAAGCATGGCATATTTGGAATACAGTTACCACAGGAGAATGCTGGAACTCCAGGGTGAAAAGAGAGGCAATATTTAAGAAAATATGATGTTCTGCCTCTATGAAAAAGCTTGACAGTGTTAACATGCAGCGAACTCAATAGGTGTAATGGGTCGTGGTAAACTACACCCACAGGCTTCCAACCAGCTCTGAGAATAATACTTGCTTTCTCATTGAGTTACAGAGAGAATCAGTATGGGAAAAGTGTTAAGCTCTAAGTCACTCCATAAATACTAGGTGTTTTAATGATGACAATTTGGCTGTGAGCAGAGTCGGTGCAGGGAAGAACAAAGTAGGCTGATCTTCCAACGCTTGCTCCTGCATTGGCGTCTGGCTCGTAGAGCTCAGTTACTTACTCAGCTGTAAATAAACTCTGAGATGCAGCAGCTCAGCTTCATTCCCTCCCTGCCCTTCTCTTTTGCCTGAAAACATCAAGGGATTGGATGGAAACAAACCATGCAGCAAAAATGTGCTGAAGAGGAAAGAGACTTGTACACGTGAAAATCGCCTCTAAACAGTACTTCTCAGAGGTAAAGCAGTTTAAAAATATCTGTGTATAAAATACACTGAATCAAACAGCACAGAATCTACTGAGCATTGGTATAGATCCCTTTCTTCATCAACACACATTCTGTGACGAAAGTATTTATTTGACTACATAGGATTCAGGGCAGAGAAATAAAACCTGCTCAGTTAACTGAAGGAAGGCAGCAGCCTTTGTTCTGGCTCAAACTATGTTGCTTGATGGTAGCATGTAGACATACGAAAATAAAGATGATCAAACAGAAGAGTGTGATATATAGACGTAAATTTTATGAGAGAAAATCTGTACCATTCTGGAAGAGGTGATTATAAAGGTTCCAGGTGCTGCCACAGCGCCTGGATCCACACATCCTATGACTTGACATCTTCATTTACCATTTCAACCCTGTCATCATTTCCTCTGCATCTCTGGCTCTTGGGCTTAGTTCTTTGGCGGACATGCTTATTCTCTTTACTAACAGGCAGTCAATATTACATCATCCAGTTCTCTGTGATTCCTTTCACATGATGAGATATATTTGAGCAAATTCCGTTGGGACTTGTTTTTCAACTCCACGATGCCTGGCAAAGTGAGGCAGTGAGAATGCCATGCAAAATACTGAAACTTGATTGGATTGCAGCCCAGACGGCGTGACTACAGCAACATGCTTACCCTTCTTTATGTGAGCTGGTGGCTGTAAGACATCCATATGCTGCTACTTGGGCTTCCACCCAAGATGAATAAAGAATGAATGAGGGGGAAAAATATAACAAATTAATTAGGATTGTCTGTTAATTGAGAGGGTTTGACACGGCTACCTTGTGTTCAACAGATCATGCAACCAGCAACATATTAGTTCATTATCAAGAAAGCAGAACTTAGGGTGAAAAAAATACAGAACAGCACTATAGCAGGGTTTCTTAGTCTTAACACCGTGTACATTTTGGGTTAGAGAATTCTTGGTTTTGGGGGGGTCTGCCTTTGGCATTGTAGGGTGTTTAGCAGCATACCTGGCCTCTACTGACTAGATGCCAATAGCACTCTCTCTCCGCAAGTTGTGAAAATGAAAAATGACTCCAGACATTAGTAAATGTCCCCTGGGGAGCAAAGTTGCCCCTAGTTGGGGACCACTGCAATACAGTAAATAATACACATCCTACAGCCCTTCTTTATGTCTCATGTCTTTCCTTTCCCAGTGACCTACTTGACAGGAGCTTGTTGTAAAGCTGCAATGAGAACATGATACTTAGACATGAGACAGAAGTGAGATGGTAGTTTACGAGAATACAGAGTGTGACACTTCTTCAAATCATCGTGACTTAACCATGTCCTGCCGTACGCGAGGATGTCTTCCCTGGCTCTGAACATTCAGAAGAAAGTGAACTTGCTGAAAGCCTAGCCCCTATGGAGGGGTTTTCAGCTGTTTCTTAAGAAAAACTGACCTTTAAAAATAATTTGTCTTCCAAGATTTTTTTTTCCTTCTTGAATTAGTTCTTGCCTTTCACTGCAGCAAAATGGCACTTAATGGATCTTTGAAATTTAATATAGGATAATATTTCAAACTCTCTGAAGTTTAATAATAGCCCTCTGGAATGGTTTAGAAATGGGATTTGAGAGGAGAAAGGGTTTCATTTTTGTTTGTTTTAAAATTTTACTCTGCTATTTCAGTGGATGAGCAATCTGATAGGCTCTCCTCACTCCTTTTTTCTTCCCCTTATTCTTAGTGAAGGAAAAATGGATAATGTTACAGAACTTTGCACATACTTAGCAACTTATCAGCCATAACCAACTAATCTACAGGAACCAGGTAGCAGGAGGCAGGCTTGTTATTGGATTCACAGAAATGATTCCCAGTGTTTCTCTTTTAATTCTATAAACAGACACATTGTACCTGGCACACCTAGGTTCTCAAAGTACCCCTCTTGAAAAAATGATCCCTTAGAGTGTTGTGATAAGTCATTACTACTGTTTCCATCAGCAGACTCACAAAAATCCATGTGTACTGGAAATGTTTACACTAGCTCCATTTCCTTCTCTGAAGCTCGGACTGGACACAGAGTAGTCACCTAAACCTATGTATTCAATGGAATTAAACAGAACACAGGCAGCTACTCTGACCACCACCACTCACCACCAGCCCCTCCATTTGCACAAAGGACTTTCATGTGTGTTTTCCTTACAACAACCTTGTGCTACAGAGGACAGAAAAATATGTTTCTACCTCAATTTACAAACGAAGAAGCACCATTTATGGAGGCATGATAATTTGCCTTTATTCTTAAGCAAGTAAGTGTTGATGCTGGAATTAATTAACTTAAGCATCACTGTACAATGAGATACCAGGTCTCTCTTCTGTTGTGGGTTTAAAATAGCTTATCAGATTTTCTGAGCCCTGAATACATTCCTTAAATCCATTTCATATTCTTTTCTCTGCTTTACTAGCCAGCAGGGAAGCTTATCGTTACTAATATAATTAGGTTGAAACTTCCAAGAGAACAGAAACCATTCCTATCTTGTTTGCTAGCACAGAACCTGGCACATAGCAAGCACTCAATAAAAATTTGTTAAATAAATTTGTTGAAAGAATTTGTGTATTTAAAGAACCTTGGAAACTTTGGGCCAGGTGCAGTGGCTCACGCCTGTAATCCCAGCACTTTGGGAGGCTGAGGCAGGCAGATCACGAGGTCAGGAGATCGAGACCATCCTGGCTAATGTGGTGAAACTCCTCTCTACTAAAAATACAAAAAATTAGCTGGGCATGATGGCGGGCGCCTGTGGTCCCAGCTACTTGGGAGGCTGAGGCAGGAGAATGGCATGAACCTGGGAGGTGCAGCTTGCAGTGAGTGGAGATTGTGCCACTGCAGAGCCTGGATGACAGAGCGACTCCATCTCAAAAAAAAAAAAAAGAAGAACCTTAGAACTTTGATATGAAGAAAGGGTAGCCTAGAGAGCAGATACAAATATTTCCAGGCCTGAGAGGCATATTCTTCACTTCATGTGAATAGAAGTAAATATTCTGACTAGGCTCACGCATCTGTCTCTGGTGAGTTTAATTAGCTTAAGTTGGTCCATGTGATGTGCATTTACTTTAGGTGCACTGACAAATGTATTTTTTTCAGTCTGTAAAGGTGAGGACAGATCACGGACCTTGATACTTTTATGAGGCTTCGAGGAACCAAAACATCATTAACATTTCTTCTCTTTTAAATTCAACATGCACACCTTAAAATGCAGATGTAAATTGCAGTTATTTTTGTGGATATCCTCACCTCATTCCTACCACTTCACCTCTGCCTTGGAGCCAAGTGGCTGGAAACCTTTGGCATTCCTGCGGGTGGAACAAAATCTCCAATGCAGGAAAAGTGTCCTAAGGTTGACCCCCTCCCGTTCCACACCTCCCTGCCCTCATGGGTGGATGGTGGAAGTCAGGGCCTCCTTCCCAATGAAGACGGTCACCCACAGAGCAACCATGAGAGCAATTACAGCTCTGGGTGTTGCAATCAAGCCAGGAGGAAAGGGAGGATAACCACTGACTAATCAAGGCACCTCTCCCCAATTTTTTCCATTCCTGATTTGGGCTAGACAGTAAAGGTGCTGCCCTTCCTCTGATGATCTTGTTCCTTGCCCAGATCCTCATTTTCCAGGGTCTGGGGAGCAGCATCTTCTGTGGTGTGTAGAGTTCCATGCTGCCTGCCTTGCCCAGATGGCTGGGAGCCCACGCAGCCTATATCTATAGATATAAACGTACGTGGTTCCTCTAAAATGGTGGTTCTCAGCTCTACACAATTTTGTCCCCAGGGGGACATTTAGCAATGTCTGGAGACATTTTTGTTTGTCACAACTGGGGCAGGGAATGTGCTACTACCATAGATGGGTAGAGCCCAAGAATGCTGGTAAATATCCTGTAGTGCACAGGACACCTCCCTGTGAAATGCAAAGGAAGGAAAACATAAAGGCAAGCCCATGAAGAGTGCAGTTTGTTTAGATTTGCTGAAAGGAGGCTTTTTAGTGATAAGAATGTCGAACAGCTTTCACCTGAAGACTTGTGCTTTATAGTGAATTCACAAGGCCTTGGGTCAGCAAGTGCAGGGCATTCCCTGTGGTTTAGCCAATGTCTGTGGCACAGTGCCTGGCCCATGGCATACTTCATGAATATTTCCTAAAGTAGGCATTGTAATTGGGACTGTAGTGTCTATAATAGGAAATTGACTCTTAATTAACTGGTAAGCAGGGGACAAGGAAAAATAATGTCACGAAATTTGAGGGTAGGACAGAGCCGGCAGGTCAATTAGGCTATAGGACTTCATGGGATTGGTTGTCTAGACAGTAGCCAAATGTTTAGAGATTTAAGGATCAGATGTCACCACTTAAGGCAGCTCAACCTGAGGAAAATGTGGTAGAGGCCATAAAGCCCATAGACTTGGTCCTGGCGCTTTCCCCACCCCTGGCCTTCCTCGAGCCTCTAGCACCGAAGGCTCATACCTTCAGCGGCTCTTGAGGTGCTTGGGGGAGGCTGGTTCATCAGTGCTCGGGAGCCAACATTTCAAGGTCAAAGCCTGGTTCTTGGCTGGGCCTATCTTGCTATTTTGGTCTCTCTCCCTTTTCAAACATTTTATTTACTATTTCCAGGTTAGTTCTCCCAAGTTAGTTCTGACATGTCAACCCCTTATTCTAAAACCTTCAACAACTTCTGATGGTTTACTAAATTAAGTTCAAACTCTTTGCTTATATGGTGTTCAAAGCTCTTTCTATTCCGGCTCCTCTCTGCCGTCTTTGCCCGCATTTTCTCCCTACTGTGTTCCTTTCATCCCTTCCATTCCCCCTGTTTCACTCCTTCTCTATACACACCCAGAGTTTCTTTCAAGCTAGACAATTTGCTTTTCATGAATGAGCCCATGCCCTCCCAGCTCAGAGCCATTGCCCTGGGGCAGGAAAACAGAGTCATCCACTGGCCACCACATCACCTTGATGGTGGCTAACCTCACTCCCATCCATTTCTCCTTTCACTGTGTTAATTTCAGGGGTTCTTCTGCTCCCATAAATATGCAAATCATTCAACACTAATGGAGTCAGAATCCAGGAATAAATACCCACTTCCTATCTACTGCTTGCATAGAGAATGTATGTGAATTAAAGAGATAATGCTATCTGTGAAGTGCTTTCGTCTTCCTAGACTGAACTACGTTCCTTCAAAGTATTATTCAGATTTCACATTGGCTCCCACATGTGCTTAGCATAATAAGGAAGACTCCACCCGCTGAAAGCTGAGGCCTCAGTGCTTTGCTGAGCCACAGTCATAGCAAAGATCCATAGTGAAGGTGCTGAAAATGCTCAAGTTTATCGTTTACTTTAGATGTAAGTGTTGAATCTAATCAAAGGTTTTCTCTGCCAGGCTGCTGTCCTGTGTTAGACACTTTTCTCCCTTCAGGAGGTAGAGCCCTTGAGAATTCTAATGAAACCCCAATTTTATGGGGGCTTTGATTAGATATGTCATCACCATTGTCCATTATGAAAATAAATTTTTTTGAATATGAAGAAAATACATCAGCAAACTTCAGTCCTCAAAGAGAAAGTGTGATGGGTGGAGAAAGTGGGAAAGTTTGCAATATGATGAAGAGTTTGGGTGGCCTTGTTCAACAAGAACTACAATAAATACTCCTCAAAGATAAAGGCACAATTAAAAGGAAATTTTCATTCCCACATATAACCTTTGCTTTGTGGTCCCCCCTAACCTAGAATTTTTCTTTTGAAACAGTGAGAAAGAGGAAGGATTGCCACAATAGCAATAAGAACAGTATCCTTCTACCTCAAGCACCCACCACCTAAGAGAGAATTTTCAAAACTTTTTCGAAGCTCTTTTTTTCCAACTCATCTCCTATTTCTGAGCCTTTCTGGGGATGTCTCATGTACATTTATGGATGAAGTGCTTTCAGCTCCTTTGTGTTTTCTGTTTCCCCCATGCCTGTGATTGGGCTACTGATGCCTCTTGAGCTAGGGATGCATGCCCATGTGGGCACCGGGCACCAGCTCCTAGGCTGAGGCCACAGATCTCCATCTGGAGGGCTGTAACTGCTGCTCCTAAGTGGCCCAGACCCTCCTAAGCTGCACTGGGTTTCATGCTGAAGAACGGGGCAGAGTCTTTCTCCCCATTGTGGGAATTCCTCAGTTACTAGGATACAGAATAGTGCTGCTCATGTACCTAGAAATCAAAGAGGTTTTTTGTTTTGTTTAGTTTTTGAAAACAAGCCTTTTATTTCAATCCCCTCTTCAGAAGATTCAGAATGGGCTTTGCAACAGATGCTTTACTATCGCACTGAAATGTTCAGCATCTGCTCTCTACTGAGCATTGTTTTTGAACCAGAATTTTATGCCTTCATTCTTTCTTTAGGATGAATTCTTTCCCAGGAGGCAATGAGGCTTCTTATAGAAATAGATACACAGTAGATTGGCCCCACCACACATATCTCAGTGTTTAGCTGAGCAGGGCTTAGGCCTAAGATGGAACTCTTGCTACATATAGAAGATGGCAATCTGTGAGTCTTTTAGTCCCAGACGTAGTGTAGGCTAAAAACCAGTCATAAGGCTTATTAGTTTTATTCAGAACTTCTTTGATAGGAACAGGCACTCACTTAAGCTCACAAACTAACAGGTGACTTCATAATGTAGGCACTGAGGACAACTAAGACCCATGGGAGCTATATTTGGGCAAGCTCTGGGCACAGAAGCTACTCTCTCTTTCAGGCCGTGTGGTCTTCTGTCTGCTTTTACAACCCTTCTCCCTCTTGTTCTCTCAACCCTCTTTCCCATGTTTCCCTGCATGGCCCCAAGTGGCCAGCAGCCCAGATCAATGTGTCTTCCATAGGTCCAGCTAAATACAGCCCCTGTTGATTCTTTTTTTTTTTTTTTTTTTTTTTGAGACAGAGTCTCACTCTGTCACCCAGGTTGGAGTGCAGTGGTGTGATCTTGGCTCACTGCAACTTCTGCCTCCTGGGTTCAAGTGATTCTCATATCTTAGCCTCCTAATTAGCTGAGATTACCAGCATGCACTACCACACCTGGCTAATTTTTATATTTTTAGTGGAGACAGTGTTTCTCCATGTTGCCCAGGCTGGTCTCAAACTCCTGGCCTCAAGTGATCCACTTGCCTTGGCCTCCCAAAGTGCTGGTATTACAGGCATGAGCCACCGTGCCCGGCCAGCCCCTGTCAATTTTAATTCTTTAATTCTTAGAAGAGAGAATAATTAGGCACCAGTTGACCACTAGATGGGTTAGTTTTGGTTTGGATGTCCACCCTGCTTAAATCAGCAGTTCCTGGGGGCATGCCACTTATGTAAACGTTGCTTTTTCCCCTCCAACAGGAGGTTTCAGAATTAGTCTGTGGGAAAGACAGGTATCTCCCTCCCCCAATAGTTACTGTGTTATAGAAGGAAGAGGCTTGTGATGTAAGAGTCTTGCCCAAAGCAGATGCTCAGGAAAGGATTGTGGGAAAAATCTTGAGTAAAAGGGTCCCTGTGGTCTTGGACTCCAGGATCCAGATGGAAATTGGCCATGTTATAAACTAAGGTTGCTGTCCTAGAGGATAATGACACACTACTGAGCCAGAAGCCTGAAAACCATCCTAATTATGAACTTAAAAAAGAGTAAAATAGCTCAGGGTATATATCCCACTCCTGCCTCTACTGGGTTAATAGATTTTCAAGAGAAATCTTCTAATCCTCCTGGATATAGTTTCTTCCTCAAGAGGACTTAGGCAATGGAGGAATAAATAACACATTAAGTTTGGGTTTCCTTCAAATGATGCTGTGGCTCCACCGCCTTTTAAAAGCTACTGTGATTAATAGCTCTGATTTTTTTTTTTTTTTTTGAGACAGACTGTGTCGCCCGGCTGGAGTGCAGTGGCGCAATCTCAGCTCACTGCAAGCTCTGCCTCCCGGATTCGAGCGATTCTCCTGCCTCAGCTTCCCAAGTAGCTGGGACTACAGGCCCATGCCACCACGCCCAGCTAATTTTTGTATTTTTCGTAGAGATAGGGTTTCACCATGTTGGCCAGGATGGTCTCCATCTGTTGACCTTGTGATCTGCCCGCCTCGGCCTCCCAAAGTGCTGGGATTACAGCTGTGAGCCAGCATGCCCGGCCCTGAAATGTTTTTAATGAGTGCTTCTGCCTGGGTTTATATATCCTTGAAAGAGTTAATATTTCACCCAGGAGGTTATGGAACTGCATTAGCATGTGTACTTATTACTGCCTGAATCTGCAGCTGCAGGTTTCCTGCGTTTTCAGCCAAGGCGTGGCGGCTTTTAGGCTTAGGGCTCTGAGATGTTTGAGCAGAGCAGAGCACTAGGATGGTAACTCTGAGGACAGCAGTGAGTTCCATTGACCCAAATCAGGAAGAGTGACATTAGCATCTCCATAGATTTCTAATGAGGGCGTTGAGAATCCCATGGTGGGCTGATGCAGAGACAGAAGTGGTGGGCACCCAGGTAGGGGGATATGAGATGGGTCAGGAAGGTGCTTTTACCCCTTGACAGATTAAGAGTTCATTTCCTTGATGTAAGCATTCTGTTTCATTTTAAAACAATAGTCCATGGGAAGTGGTATTTAATTAATTTATATCATAAACACTTACATTGTGCTTGCCATGGGCCAGATACTGTTTTGAGTAGTTTATAATTATTAACTCATTTAATCCTCATAACCTGTGAGGTAGGTAAAATTATGTGTATTTTACAGATGAAGACACTGAGACTCTGAGTGGCTAAGTACCATGCCCAAGGTCACACAGCTAGTCAGTGACAGCTGGGATTTGGATGCAGGTACCCTGGCTCCAGCATCTATGCTTTGAAATCCTATGCCATGCATAGTGATTCACATTAAATTACTAATGTCTTTGTCAGGCTAAATTTATCATATAACTTTTCAGTGTCTGCCAGAATACAAGGGAGTGGGATGGTTGGTGGAAGCATAAATGCAGTGGGTCTTGATTAGAGGAGAAGCAAGGATGGGAGAAGAGGAAGAGTAATATGGAAAGTTATAGGTGAGGAGAAATTCCAGAAGAATTGAGGAATGCTAAAGATGAGATTTATTCACCTCACAATTTTGCTATGGGCAAGCTCCCTGACCCCTAACATTTTCATAACAAAGTTGGACATGCATATGATATCAACAGAACCCTTTCAAAATGGAAGTTATGTCACATAGCCAGATTAGCCACCATTTGTACACTGTTCCCTCCACTGGACTCTGGTGCTTGTATAACATAATGTATTTGCAGATACAAACTTAGGTTTATTTGACTTGTGCATGTCCTTGTATTCTTTGCCCTTCAGTTGGTGGCATCCATTGCCTTAGAGAAGAGTTACTACAGAAAAAAGAGGGAAAAAGAGAACCCATATGAGTTTCAAGGGTCAAGACATTTTAAAACAGCTTTACTGACATCAAGTAAATAATACGTTATTGAAAATATGCAATATTATGAGTTTGAACATATGTAAACACTCATGAAACCATCATCACAATTAGCATAATAAACATGATCAAACGTTACTCTATGCTTTTATAATTCCTCCTTCCTCCCTCTCACCATGACTTGTATTCCTAGACAACCCCTAATCTGCTTTCTATCACTATATATTAGCCTGCATGCTTTCTAGAATTATATATATATATGGAATAACACAGTATTTATTCTTTGTCTGGCTTTGTTCCCTCAGCATAATTGTTTCGAGATTCATCCAGGTTATTGTATTAATAGTTTATTTCTTTTTATTGCTGAGTAGTATTTCTCTATATGACTACAACATGGTTTGTTTCTCCATTTACCTATTGATGAACATTTGGATTGTTTCCAAATTTTGGCTATAACAAATAAAGCTTCTGTGAACATTTGTGTACAAGTCTTTGTATGGACACGTTTTAATTTCTACTGGGTAAATACCTAGTAGTGAACTGAGTCATGTAGTAGGTGCATGTTTAATGTTTGAAGCATCTGCCAAACTGTTTTCCAAAGAATTTTCACCATTTTACATTCCCACCTAAGACTGTATGAGCATTCTTATCGTTCCACATCCTTGCTGACGTTTGGTATGGTTGGTCTTAGTTGCAGATATTATAATAGGTGTGTTGTGGTATTTAATTACGGGTTTATTTTGCACTCTCCTAATGATTAATGGTTGTGAGCATCTTTCATTTGTTTATTTGCCATCTGTATATCTTTTTTGATGAAGTGTCTGTTCAAATCTTTTGCTCATTAAAGATTTTTAAAATTAAATATTGAGATTTTTAAAAATATCCTGGGTCCAAGTCCTTTATTATCTATGTGATTAGCAAATATTTTCTCCCTATCTGTGACTTGGTTGTTTTTTCATTCCCTTGAAAGTGTCTTTTGAAGAGCAATTCTTAATTCTAATGAAATCCCATATGTCAATTCTTTCTTTTATGGATAGTGCTTTCAGTATTGCCTAACCCAAGGCCACAGAGATTTTCTCCTGTGTTTTCTTCTACAAGTTTAATAATTTTAGTCTTTACATTTAGGTATATGACCTATTTTGAGTTAATTTTTGAATGTAGTGAAAGGTATAAAGTTTATTTATTTGCCTATGGATAGCCAATTGTTCCATTACCACATGTTGAAAAGACTACCCTTTCTCCGCTGAATTGCCTTTGTCAAAAATTAGTTGTCCCTATGTGGTGAGTCTCTTCTGTTTCACGGATCTATAGTAGTCCCCCCTTTTCTGTGGGGGGTATGTTCTAAGACCCCCAGTGAATGCCTGAAACCATAGATAGTACCAAATCCTAAGTATACAATGTTTGTTTGATCTGATTACCCAAATGGCTACTAAATGACTAACAAACAGGTAGCGTCTACGGCATAGATATGCTGGACAAAGGATGATTCATGTTCCAAGCAGGACGAAGTGAGATGGCACAAGACTTCATCACATAACTCAGAATGGCATGTAATTTAAAACTTATGAATTTATTTCTGGAATTTTCCATTTAATATTTTCAGACCATTGTTGACTCAAGGTAACTAAAACTATGGAAAAGTGAAACTGTGGATAAAGGGAGATGATTGTATTTGTCTATATTTACACCAATACTGCAATGTCACATCGCTTTGATTATTATAGTTAATTAGGTCTTGAAATCAGGTGCTGTAAGCCCTCCAAGTTTCTTCTTTTTTAAAGGTTTTGTTGTTATTGTTGTTGTTCTGGGTCCTTTTTGTTTCCAGATGAGTTTTAGAATCAGCTTGTCAATTCCTAAAGAAAGTTTGCTGGGTTTTTTTTATTGGGATTGCATTGAATCTAAAATTTAAGAAGAGTAGACATCTTAACAATATGAGTCTTCTGACTGATAACGTGAATGTATTTCATTTTGAAGGGATAGTTCTTTACTGTTACTGAGCAATGTTTTATAGTTTTTAGTGTATAGAACATCACATATTTTGTCAGATTTATCCCATAGCATTTCATATTTCAATGCTTTTATAAATGGCATTTTAAAAATTTCAATTTCTAATGTTCATTGTTACTCTGTGGAAATATTAAATACAATTAATTGTTGTATATTGATCTTATATCCTGCAACTTTCTTAAGCTCATTTATTAGATTTCTACATAGACAATCATGTCATTTGTGAGTGAAGACAATTTTATATTTTCTTTCCAACTGAATGATTTTTTCCTTTTTCTTGACATTGCATTGTCTGGAATCACTGATGCAATGTATAGGAATAAAAGTATAAATAGTGATTCACATTAAATTACTAATATTTCTCTTAATATCTGAATATCTTTCTAATGCCTGTAGAATCTAGTGATATCACCTTTCTCATTCTTAATATTGGTAATTTGTATTTTCTTTCTTTCTGATCTGTCTGGCTAGAGATTTATCAATATTATTGATATTCTCAAAGAGCATGCTTGTGATTTACTTTTCTCTATTGTTTTTCTATTTTATGGGCTTCTACTGTATTTATTACATGCTTTCTTCTGTTACTTTGGGTTTAATTTGCTCTTTCTTTCTTGTGTCTTAAGGTAAAAACAGATTATTGATTTGAGACCTTTTCTAATATAGGTGATAAGTGGTATACATTTCCCCCCATAAGTACTGCTTACCTGCATCCATCCTTTAAAGTTTAATATGTTGTGTCTTCATTTTTATTCAAAATATACTTTCTAATTTCCCTTTGGAATTCTTCTTTGACCAATGGGCTATTAAGAAATGTGTTATTTAGCTTCTGTAATATTTTGGAATTTTCCAGATATCTTTTTATTTTTCTATTATGATCAGATAACATTCTTTGTGTGGTCTGAATAATTTTAAATGTATTGATACTTGTTTTATGGTTCAGGATAGAGGCCAACTTTGTAAGTGTCCCTAGTGAACTTGAATAAAAAAAATGTGTGTTCTGCTGCTTTTGGGTAGAGTGTTCTGTAAATGACACTTAGGTCTAATTGGTTGATAGTGTTATTTAAGTCTTCTATATCATTACTGATTTTCTGTCTAATTGTTTTATCAACTAGTAAGAGGGTAGTATTGAAGTCTCCATCTATAATAGTGGATTTGTGTGTTTCTCCTGGTAGTTCTATCATTCTGCTTCACGTATCTTCGAGGTCTATTATTAGGTATATAAACATTTAGGATTGTCATATTCCCTTGATAAATTTGACTCCTTTTATCCTTGGTAATATTCTTTGCCCTGAAATTTACTTTATTTGATATTAAAATAGCCACCTTGGCCTTCTTTTGACTGTTAACATGGTATATTTTTTCCACCCTTCTAATTTTTAAACTATTTAAATATGTTTGTAAAGTGGATATCATTAGGCAGCAAAGACTTGGACTTGCTTTTTTATCCAATATGAGAATCTCTGCTTTTTAATTGTGATATTTAGAATATTTACATTTTATATGATTATTGATACATTTGTGTTTAAATCTATATGATCTTGCTTTTGTTTTCTATTTGTCCCATCAGTTCTTTGTTCCCTTTCCCTCCTTTTCTGCCTTCTTTTTGATTGACTCTATTTTATGATTCCTTTTGATCTCTTCTGTTGGTTTATTAGCTATTACTAATAGCTTTTTGTGTTGTTTTAGTGGTTGCTTTAGAGTTTGTAGTACATACAACAATTTACCTCAATCTATCTTTAGGTGATAGAATACCACTTACATATTGCATAAGAATGTTATGCCAATATACTTCCATTTCCCCCCTCACAGCCTTTGTGCTATTATTGTCATGTATTTTACTTCTACACATTATAAACTTCACAGTAAATTATTATATGCATTTTAATTGATCAATTATCTTTTAAAGATATTTAAATAGTAAGTAAAAAGTCTTTTGTATATGCTCACATAGTTTTCTATTTACTAATATTTCTACATATTCTTTTATTTAGATTCAGATTTTTGTTTGGTATTATTTTCTTTCTGCCTGAAGGACTTTAATATTTCCATCACAAGTGTAGGTCTGCTTTTCACTTTTTTTTTTTTAGCCTTTGTTCTTCTGAAAAAGTCTTTATTTCACTTTGTTTTTAAAAGATATTTTAACAAGGTAAAAAATTCTTTGTTGACAATATTTGAGTTTTATTTTGTTTTACCTTTTAGTATTTAAAAATACTGCTCCACTGTTTCTGGCTTGTATGTTTCTAAAGAGAAATCTGCTGTCATCCTTATTTTTGTTTCTGTGTACATAATGTGTTATTTTCCTTTGGCTGCTTTTAAGATATTTGCTTTATTACAAGTATTAAGAAACTTAGTCATAATGTACCTTGGCATAGTTTTCTTTGAGTTTCTTGAACTTGGATTTGTTGAGCTTCTCAGATATGTGGGTTTATAGTTTTCATCAAATTTGGATAATTTTTGCCAATTATTTCATAAAATACTTTTTCTATCCCTGCTATTCTCTCCTTTTCTCTGAGGATTCCAACTTCATGTATACTGGGATGCTTGAACTTTTCCCATGAGTCCCTGATATTTGTTTCTCTTTTTTTTTTTTCAGTATTTTTTCTCTCTCTGTTCCATATCTGGATAGGTTTTATTACTTAATCTTCAAGTTTACTAAGCTTTTTGTCTGCTGTGACTAATCTTTTAATTTCATCCAGTGTATTTTTAACCTCAAACAGTATAGGTTTCATCTCTAGAAGTTTATTTTATCTTTTAAAAATATCTTCTTCTATGTTTCTACTTAACGTGTTCAATCTTCTAGCTTCTTAAACATACGGAATTCCGTTATAATAATGTTTAATATCCTTATCTATTAATTCTATCATCTGTTTTATTACTGAGTTGTGCTAATTTTTCTCATTATGGGTTATATTTTTGTGTTTGTTTGCATGCCTGATAATTTTTGATTGGGTACCAGACATTGCCAATATTACCCTATTAGATGTGGGATGTGTTTTTATTTCTGCAAATATTACTTAATT
This sequence comes from Symphalangus syndactylus, assembly GCF_028878055.3. Classification (NCBI taxonomy): domain Eukaryota; kingdom Metazoa; phylum Chordata; class Mammalia; order Primates; family Hylobatidae; genus Symphalangus; species Symphalangus syndactylus. Next base: position 65,767,222 of record NC_072424.2, read on the forward strand.
CTGTTCTAGGGTGTAATTGAGTTACAGAAACAGCTTTATGCTTTTGAGTGTTGCTTTTATGCTTTTTTTTTAGGTGGGACTAAAGCTGCCTAAGTAATATGGCTAATTTTTCCCCACTATAGAGGCAAATCCTTTCTGAGTACTCTGTGCGTCATGAATTATGAGGCATTCCCCTTCCAGCTGGTGGGAACAGGAATTATTCCTGTCCTATGTCACCTGTGGGGATTGTTTGCCATGGATCTTTTGCTGGCTCTGTCCCTAGCCTCAGGTCAGGAGTTTGAGACCAGCCTGACTGACATGGTGAAACCTCATCTCTACCAAAAGTACAAAATAATTAGCTGGATGTGGTGGCACATGCCTGTAATCTCAGTTACTCGGGAGGCTGAGGCACAAGAATTGCTTGAACTCGGGAGGTGGAGGTTGCAATGAACATAGATTGCACCGTTGCACTCTAGCCTTGGCGACAAGAGCAAAAATCCATCTAAAAAAAAGAATGTAAATTATAAATGTGAACTCTGAATAATGAGGATCTTCATTATATTTACTATTCAATATTTTATCTTTTAAAGTACTTGAGGAGTTGTACTCTTATTGCAAAGATGATACACCTGCTGGAAACATTTGCAGAATTCCTCTGCTGGAATTTTCTTCAGAGGTGACGGCACATTCTGTTAAATCTTCACATTAATGACTAATCTTTATTCTTTGAGCAAAGATTTGAGGTTTTTCTTGTTTTTTTTTTTTTTTTTTTTTTTTTTTTTTTTGTAGCACTCTGGCACCAGAATGATTTTGAGTTAAGTCTAATGAATAAAGAGGGGAGTCACTCTGGGTAATACCATCTATGGTCAACAACGAAATGTGACTAAAAAGAAATTAGACTGATTTTTCTTGGTAAAGATAAGGAAACTAATAGATACTTTAAAAATCATTTAAAAATATTTTAAATCTAAGAAACTCTTTCTTGAGTCAACAAACCTATGGAATTTTAAGCAAATGAAACCAATAAAAGCAGAGCTGCTTTGGTTAAGGGGGTGTCTGGAGCCTGGGTCCCTCCTCCCATACCTTGAATTCCTGAGATGGCCTTGAGGCTCCACACAAGAGTACAGTTAGAAAACCATTGCTTGAGATGATAGCAAGTTAAAGATATTATTTAAAAAAATAGATTTTAAAAGATACAACATTCTCAGACAGGTCATCCATAGCCCTCTCAAACAGTACATGGCAATTATCAAAGACTTTTCTGAATTAGAAGTAGGATATAAGGTGTGATACCAAGAAATAAATGAGTTATTCTCTAGTCAGAAGGCTTTCAAGATGACCATCCAGGAAAGTCAAACTCACCCTGCCATATTACTCTCCTGCCACGGCAGTCTCCTGATTTTCACAAGTGATGCCCTGTACTCTTTTTCCATTCCCCTCTAACCGGTCACTTAACACTAGGCCCAATGTTAGACTCTAGGGACAGTCTGTGCTCTTTGCCCCAAGCACTTAAATTAGGGCTTAGCATTGATTCAGTTCTGCTCCTCATCTCACTAACTTGGACAACTCATTTCTCCTGTGACCAAGCCTAGGCCAGGACCAGATGACGGTCAGATTTTCTGCTCTCCAGGCACAGTCTCCCTATGTTGTAATGGTCACTGCATGGACCTCTGGTCTTGTCTGCTGGGCCTCAGTTTTTGTAGATTTTGAACTCAGTTTGGAACCTTTGGTCTGACATTGAACTGATCTTCTCCAAAGCCCCTACCGAATCCAATCAATGGTTTCACATCTGTTTTTCAGCCATAAAAAGCCTTTGATAAAATAAAAGTCTTATAGTGAAATATGTAAAACAGATGAAAATGGAGCTGTTCTGGCTGGAAAGAAGGTGAGGACTCTCATCTGCACAGCATCCTGCCTGGCATAGATTTAGTAAATACTAACTGTTAAGTAATAAGGATAGCAACAGCAACAAACACCACCATTAGAAAGCTCAACCTGGTCAGGTGCAGTGGCTCACACCTGTAATCTCAAAGCATTTTGGGAGGCTGAGGTGAGAGGGTCTCTTAATGCCAGGGGTTTGAGACCAGGCTGGGCAACATAGTGAGACCTTCATCTCTACACAAAATTAAAAATTAAAAAAACATTTTTAAAAGCTCAACTCAAATGGTACCTTCTCTGAGAAGACTTCTCAAAATCCCTCAAAGTCCCTCTTCCTCTTCTAAACTTGCATAATGTTTTATTTTGTACCACTTTTGGTAAAAGATACCATATTATGGCTTATATTAAAATTATTTCTATCTTTTCTACTAGACTTTTAAGTTCCTGAGGGAATACTGCCCAATTGTTTTATTTCTATACTTTTCCACAGAACTTCATATTATGCCTATGACAGCCAGATCTTAAGGTTACTCCGGTGATTTTTGACTTCTGGTATTCATGCCCTCATATAATCCACCTCCCCTTGAGTGGGGGTGGGACTGTGACTTGCTTCTACCAAGGAAAATGGCAAAGGTAATAGGATGTCACTCCCATGATTATGTTACATTATATACGACTCCATTTTGCCAGCATGCTGGCCCTAGAGTCTCCCTTTCCATTGCTAACTTTGAAGATGGAGTTGCCGTGAATCTTACACCCCTAAGGAAGTGACTTCTCCAAACACCTGATGAGCTTGGAGGTAAATCCTTTTCTAGTTGAGGCCCCAGATGAGACCCCAGCCCTGGCCAACATCTTAGTTGCAGCTTGTGAGACCCTATGCAGAGGACCCAGGTAAGACATGTTCAGACTCCTGAGGCAAACAAAACTTGAGATAATAAATGGGAATTATTTAAAGCTGCTAAGTTTATGGTAATTTGTTAAGCAAAACAGAAAATGAATACAGGTGTAATGCAGAACTTTTACTCTTGGTCTAAGAAGATAGATATCAAGCCTATGATATTTAAAAATTATTTGGTAAGTAAGTTTTCAAGCATTTAAGATAATTCTAAAATCCTGTTGAAAAACATCAAACATTTACGTGTGGCAAAAAACAACATAAGTTGGTTTACAGAAATAAAAAGGCAGATGAAAAGCTGGTAAAACATTTTAAGAGCCCATCTCAGCAAAAGCTTGATTTTCTTAACATGTAAAGAGCTAATAAATCAGTAGGAGAAAGATTCTACGTCCATTAGAACACTAGGTAAAGGACATGAAGACAGTTCACAGAAAAGTAAATACAAATGGCTCTACAACATATGAAAAGGAGCTCAACCTCATTTAAACAAAAAGAAGTCAAAATAAAACTACAATGACATATTATTTTTCACTTATCACACTGGCAAAACTTTTTAAAAAATTGATAATACACTTTGAAAATACACAGTAACAGGCACTCGTTGTAGTAACCTCTATGAAAGGCAATTTATGATATTTATTAAAATTAAAAAACAAACGTACCATTTGACCCAGCAGTTATACTTCTATATTTAGATATGCTAATTTACATATATGCTCACCTTCTGTTAAATGACTTATTATTGCAGTATTGTTTGTAATATCACAAGATTGGAAACAACCTAAATTTTTATCCAGAAAGGACTAATTCAATGAAAGTTGGTATAGTAATACAATGGAGTGTTCTGCAGCAGTTAAAAATAATATATTGATATGGGACGTGCTCAAAAGTATATTACTAAGTGAAAAAAGCAAGATTTGGAGCACCTTGTATAATATACTATCATTTATGTTAAAAAAAATCCACTTTTGGCCAGGCGCAGTGGCTCAAGCCTGTAATCCCAGCACTTTGGTAGGCCAAGGTGGGTGGATCATGAGGTCAGGAGATTGAGACCATCCTGGCTAACATGGTGAAACCCCGTCTCTACTAAAAATACAAAAAATTAGCCTGGCGTGGTGGCGGGTGCCTGTAGTCCCAGCTACTCAGGAGGCTGAAGTAGGAGAATGGCGTGAACCCGGGAGATGGAGCTTGCAATGAGCTGAGATAGCGCCACTGCACTCCAGCCTGGGTGACAGAGCGAGACTCCGTCTCAAAAAAAAAATCCACTTTTACATATATGTCTATATTTGGAAATGCTTGGAATATATCTAGAAGTTACACGAAAACATAGTGGCAGTCGTTGCCTCTGCTACTGGGGGACAGAGATGTAATGAGACTTACATTTTCCTATGTCTCATTTTGTGCTTTTTGAATTTTGTACATGATTATTTATAAAAAAATGAATTAAACCCATACCAAAGCAAAAAAGCTTATGAGCACATCTAAAACAAATAAGTTAAAACATAGATAATTTAATAAAATATATTATTTCTGAATAATAAATAGCAAGCAAAAATGCCCCAAATCTGAGGTTTTTGAATAGCCTATGTGGGTTTAGGAGTGAAAGAGATGAATCTTACAAGCCTCTGATAGATAAAATTTTCACAGTAGTATATTTCTTCCCAGCCAAAATCCCCCAGGGAAATCAGTTGAATACCTTATACTTTAATTTTAGTTTTTCATTTCCTTGTGTAAAAACACCCTAGGAGCTTTGCTGCAAAAAGGAATTCCCTGGGATTTTAAACCAGCATGGTTTAGAAAAGTCTTAACTTCAAAGTGAGGTTCCCAAGGTACTGTCCATGGGTGGCATCTTTCAAAATGAAATAATTGGAATTCGGTGGAAGTCATGGCAGCTACACCTGGGGTTTGGTGTTGAAATAAGCAGGAAATTTGTTGTGACACCCAGTGGCACAAAGCTTTTACAGAGAGCATTGTCAATTGAGTGTGTCCTTAATCAATCTGAAATGATTTTAACATTGACTTTAGTATGTATATGCTTTGAGACTAAGTGTTAGGAATGATCTCACAAAGATCTCACCAGGGGATGGGAGACACCTTTCCCACTGTGCTGAGTGGGATGAGGACACTGCCCGCCTACTACCTGCTAAGCTCCCCTCCAAAAAACCCATGATGTGGAGGGGAGTGATGAGTGAGCTTCTTACAACATGCCTATTCTTGCAGAGTTCTCTCTCTTCCATCCTGGCTGCTGGGGTCATGTCAACCTTGTCTACCTGGTAAAATTGAGGACCTCTACTTCAAAACATCAACTCCATTGCTTGTAACCCCACTGTTTTAGCCTTTATTTTGGTCCTGATAGCTTTTTTGATTTCACATTTTCCCCCTTCCCAGGAGGGATCACACCTTGAATTCTAATTACTTTAGTTAAGAAGAAACATTGGAAAGATTTGTTGACATTTAGTCAAGAGCAAGAATGTAGGAGGAGTTGAGGGGGGAGGCCAAAGACTCACTTTCCTGTGTCTACTGTTTTACTGAGATGGAATATGGCTGAGCATTGGAAAATCATCTTGTACACCTGTTGACTTGACTCAGGTGCGAGAGAGGACCTGGATACAACACCTGCCCTGTTTCAGAAGTGTCTGGCACCCTCTGGGGCTCAGTGCAATCTTTTTTTGTTTGTTTGTTTGTTTTGAGATGGAGTTTCGCTCTTGTCACCCAGGCTGGAGTGCAATGGCGCAATCTCGGCTAACTGCAACCTCCACCTCCTGGGTTCAAGTGATTTTCCTGCCTCAGCCTCCCAAGTAGCTGGGATTACTGGTGCCCGTCACCACACCTGGCTAATTTTTGTATTTTTAGTAGAGATGGGTTTCACCATGTTGGCCAGGCTGGTCTTGAACACCTGACCTCAGGTGATCCATGTGCCTCAGCCTCCTAAAGTGCTGGGATTACTTACAGGTGCGAGCCACTGCGCCTGGCCACAGTACATTCTTATTAACTCTGTTCTTAACTAATTGACTGATATAGTTTGGCTCTGTGTCCCACCCAAATACCATCTTGAAATGTAATCCCCACATGTCAATGGAGGGACCTGGTGGGAGGGGCTTGGATATGGAGGTGGTTTCCCCCATGCTCTTCTTGTGATAGTGAGTGAGTTTTCATGAGATCTGATGGTTTAAAAGTGGCACTTCCCCATTCAGTCTTGCTCTCTCTCTCTCTGTCTCTGTCTCTCTCTCTCTGTTGCCATCATGTAAGATGTGCCTTGCTTCCCCTTTGCCTTCTGCCATGATTGTACGTTACTTGTGGTCTCCCCAGCCATGTGGAACTGTGAGCCAATTAAACCTCTTTTCTTTATAAATTACCCAGTCTCAGGTAGTTCTTTATTTATAGCAGTTCTTTATTTTATAGCAGTGTGAAAACGAACTAATACATTGACCCTTCTTTTTTTTTTTTTTTTTTGAGACGGAGTCTCGCTCTGTCCCCTAGGCTGGAGTGCAGTGGCACGATCTCGGCTCACTGCAACCTCTGCCTCCCGGGTTCACGCCATTCTCCTGCCTCAGCCTCTCCGAGTAGCTGGGACTACAGGCGCCTGCCACCACGCCCGGCTAATTTTTTTTTTGTATTTTTAGTAGAGGCGGGGTTTCACCATGGTCTCGATCTCCTGACCTCGTGATCCACCCGCCTCGACCTCCCAAAGTGCTGGGATTACAAGCGTGAGCCACCGCGCCCGGCCACATTGACCCTTCTTAAAAATGGCCATAATTAATTTTCAGGTTCTGGAGGGAAGTTGTAACAGAGTTTTATTTCCAGTGAGGCCCAGCACTTGAATTTTTAGAGGCTCACTTCATCTTCTACCCTTTGCTAAGGTTTTGCTCAGTTCATTAGTAAATATTCTTAGAGGGAATGAAATAAAGAGGGGATCAGAACAAACTTGCGTTTGTCAAAACAGTTCTGGTGAAGGATTTTGTCAGAAAGTATTTGTAACTGCTGGCTTATAAGAGGTTTGAGATTAACTCTGGATTTAATTTGTCTGAGCTATATATTTCCCAGCCCTTAGTAAATGACCAAGAATTGATTCTGGGTGGTGAGAAATCCATACACTATCACACTGGTGTGTCCCTTGAGGATTAGGCAAGACATTTTAGTACTGAGGTATGCAACAGAGCTTTGCCCTCCTGCTTGCTATGGTTGGCTATGAACGCAGACATTGAGTGTGGAGAGGGTTTGGCTCTGTGTCAAAGTGGGCCGACTGCCTCACACACAATCTCTTCCCATGCCCCCTGAGGTTTCTGAGCCCCATTGCACAGGCAGTCACTAGATCAACTGGAATTTACCCCATCAAATTCAAGTGTAGACAAACCTTTTGGTATTCATGCCAGTGTGTGTGAAGTGTCCACACTGATACCTGGCTTGTCAGTGGTGGCTAATACCTTGAAAACATGATGGAGACACTGAGCTGATTTGGAGGCACATATATTAGCTATTGATCAAGGGCATCTTTTGCTCTTGGTTGGGGCCCCTTAAGCCGCTTACTTTCATAGACTAACTTTGACTTCTTTCTTCTTCACATCAGGAGCCCACTTACATCTTAGCCACTGGATTATGTTTAATGGCATTCAAACTAACTTTTTCCAGTATCAGCTTAGATCATCCTTGAAAAGCTGACCCTGCTTTCAGGTCTCCAAAGGATGCTTTTCTTCTGACACTCCACTATTTCCTGAACTGATCATTGCCTTCTCCCTCTTCACCTCCTGACTTCTCTTTTTAGTCTAGTCCCATGCAGCAACTTTTGGTTTCTTAAAATACATAGCCAGTTGAGTATTTTTGTATTTTAGCAAATCACAGTGTAGTTCCGTGGTCCTTAATGGAATTTAGCCATTTCTCACTTTTGAAGCATGGCATGGTCTCAAGCTCCTTATGTCTGTGCCCAAGGCACCATCCTACCTTCATTTGTCATCTCCAAATCTAGAGGGTATCATTTTCATCATTCTCACTTCTTATAACCTCAAAGCTTTCCAGTTAGCAGCTTGGGCTCTCCCTAGAACCCCACTTCCACGCCCCCCGCATAAGGGTCCTAGAAACCTACCCAGCATCAAAACTTGGCAGTCCGTATGCCTGTCCTTGCCCTGCAAAACCATATTCAGGAGTGAGGAGCTGTACCTTAGAGCATTTTACTGTTTCACACATGGCACCTTTCTTGAGCTCACTTTGACCCTCATTATAACGAGCCTGGAATGGAAGGCAGTGGGTTTGGGGAGCCTTCACGTAGAGGAGTGCTAGCTTTTTCTACATTCAGACAGAACAGGATGAAACTGAAGTGGCTATGCAGATATTTTAGTCTCACTAGAATTCTTGTTCCATTACACAACAGCTTTAGGCAGTCAAAATTTCAAATTTGAGAAGGAGGCAAGAATCTTGTCGTGCAAGGCACCAGTCCATTTTCTGCAGCAGGTTTGCTTCAATTAACTTCTGACGTATTCTTTACTTTGTAAAGGTACAAAGATAACACAGAGAGAGACCCAGAGCTTTTTCAAAGGTACAAAAATTTGGGCAATTTGAGGGAAAATACAAGGAAGAGAGGAGAAATTTACTCTACACCTCCACACTCCAAAATAGAGAAAGCCAGATATGTGTATTATCTGTGCGTGTGTGTGTGTGTAGGTGTGAACATGCACACATGTGTGTGACTTGTGACTTCAAAGTAATGTAGCAGATTTTCAGACGTGGTTTTTGGAACCTTTCTTATTACATTAATATCTTGGACTGTACATACGTGAATTCCACGCCTGTAAGTGTAGGTGCACCCATACACAAAAGCTCACAATGTAAGATCCAAAGTGCTAACATTACAGATTCTGCAGTTGATGAAAAGCGATTATTGAGGTTTGTGTTGTATATGTTTACATCAAGGTTTTGAATTCAGGGGCCTGCTGTTTTCACAGTCGCTGCCGTTCTCTGCACAGCCTGTTTGGAAATGTTACAGTCCCTGAGAGAGCGGCTCCCTCATGAATAGGCAATTAGATGTCTCCTCCCTCCAGGCTGCGAGAGATGCTCCCTCCCTCCTGGAATCTTCTCTACTTTTAGAAAACGTGTGCTCAACTTGTAAATGTAGTTTTCAGTGCTGGTAAGAATATTTTTGTTTTGAATAACAATCGCGTTCTTTTCCACAGCGCGAGGCGCTCTGCTGAGTAGCAAGGAGCCCCTCCCAGCCGGAAGGCTTTTGCGGTGCTAGCAGCGCCTGTCTCAGAGCCCTTCTTTATCAACACTGGGCTGCAGGACCGGTTTCTGAAGTACATAGTAAACATAATTGTTCTCACATTAAAAAGAAGAGGAAAACAAACAAGGCGCAGATACGTTCCGCAGTTTTCGCAGCACTACATGGAGCTGTGACACGCAGGCTACCTAGGGGGCCCCCTCCTCCCCGATCTCCCTCTCACTAGGTGGAGAACCCTGGACGGCTGCTGGACTGAAACCCAGAGGTTCACTCTGAGCTTCAGTGAACCTCCCATGACTGTTGGGTGTATTAAATGAGATAATGTATAAAAATGTTTGGAATAACTACCTCATGCATATCAGCTCTCCGTACTGTTGCTGCTGCAGCTCTTGTAGAAGGTAGGTTTACCCGGAAATGGGCCCTCAACATACAGATTCGAATATAAATTTAAGCATACATATTCCTCAGAAAATGCAGTCCTTTTCTCCAGATCTTGGCTTGACCTCCTTTTTCTAGCCAGTGCTAGTATTTTTAAATAATCAGAATTGAGTCAATTTTAAGAAAATCCAATTTAAGTGTCAGAACCTTAGCCTTTCCTAAAACTCTTTACCAGCTCCCTATCATCTATAGGAAAAATAGAGACTCCTTAGTAAGGTATAAAGGGCTATTTGCAGTGTGGCTACCAACTACTTCTTTATCTTCTTCCCATGAGACACTGCCATATGTATTTTATGTGGCAGCAGGAATGAATTGGCCACAGTCCTGCTACGACACTGTATTATTTCATGCCCCTGGGCCTTTGCAAATGCAAATGCATGAAATTCTGTCTCCCCCTCTTTACTTTCTGGGACAACTCTGGCTCCATCTATGTGTGTTTTCTCTAACACTCATGATCCCCTTGATTAAGGTATTGCCTCCATCCTCCATGCTTTGCCCATATTTTTAGTCTTGTACATATTACCTGGTGTTGCAATGCATTTGTTTATTAGTTTGTCTTTCCCATTTGACTCTGAGTTCTTTGAGGTGATGAACTAGGTCTTACTGATTTCTGTATTCCAGCACTAAACAAACAGCACAGACTCAGTGACACAAAAAATTGTTTCATGGTTTAATTGAAATAGGGAGTAAATGTTAATATTATTAAGGCAGACACTGCAGAGATTTTTGTTGCTTTTTTTTCTCTTACAATAATGAGGTCAGCTCTTGTATTTAAAATATTTTGGAGAACAATGCCCATTTATGTAAATGAAGAGTAGTTGAAGCAACAGCAAGAAGTCTGGTGTTTCTAGGATTGATTTTGTTTGATTCAACAAGTGTTCTAAGTGCTGGGGGTAATAATGAAGATGGAATAAGATACATTCTGTTTCCTCAAGGAGCTTTCAATCTGGAAGGGGAAGGCAAACAGAGTAGAAAGAGGGCAAAATTCATGCCATTAGAGGTGAACAAAAAAGAGTTCTGGAGGTTTGAAGGGAGAATCAGCCAAATGTAACTGGGGATTAGGAAGAGGTGTTGTGTGGAAGTGGCAATGTTTGAGATTGACCTTGATGGGCTAGGCAGAGATGGGCAAGAAGGATATTCCAGGCAGGAGGGACAGTGTGTGTAAAGATCTAGGGGTGACTAACAGGATGTCCACTTGGAAACCATCAACCATCCACCAGGCTCCATCTTATGCCTAGTATGGGTAAGTAGTGGGAGAAGAGGCTGAAAAACAAGTTTGTGGCTATTTTGCAAAAGGTACTTAGTCCCAGAATGAGGAAATTTGACTTAAGTTAGCAGGCATTGGGGAGCAATCAATACTTTTGAGCAGAAGAGTGATATAAATAAAAGAATGCTAAAGAAATTTTGGATTGTTAGGGATTGCCCGGGAAAAGGAGAACTTCACAATAGGGATAGGAGAGAGGAGATTGCAAGATTGTAGATGGGAGGTACTAGCAGTGGAAGATAGTATCTGAGAGATCTTGAATTTTCTGAGGCTCACTTCATCTTCTACCCTTTGCAAAACAGAGAGGACATGTGCTCATTTTGATGTGAGGATGAATAAGAATTAAGAGTCTCATGTGATGCTTGGGTTTAAAGCATGGATAAGGGAAATCATGGAACCATTCAGAGAATTCAAGACATCAAGCAGAGGAAGTCAGAATGTTAGGAATATTGTAAATTTGGTGTGGGCGATGTCGAGTTTAAGGATCTTCAAGTAGAATGGAAACTTAGGAGAGAGGTCAGAGTTAGAGCTTCATACTGACAATAACTGACATCAGGGAATAGATGTTATACTGAGAAAAGGAAGACAGACAGAGGAGAAACCAAGTATAAAACCTTAGATAATACCTACTTTTATTAAAGAGAAAAAGCAAACCGATAAGGGAGAACAATGATAGTAATAGAACCAGGATAGCTAGTGCAATCTCATGGAATTCAAATGTGAGTTTTGAGGAGGAAATCATTCCTGGAGGGGAATTTCAGTTCATTGACTACCTGACAGGTAGTATAAAAACTTGTTTGCATTTCCATAGCTTTTTGGAGTTCATATTCCTTCGTAATTATTTGTTTATATGTCTTTCTCTCTTTCCGGACTGGGAGCTCCTCCAATGTGAAAACATGTCTTAGTTGTGTTTTTCCAGCCTTTAGCAGGGTACCTGGAATGTAGCTAGGGCTTAATGATCATTTGTGGAATGAGTAAACAAACAAAGTGATAGAGAAATGAAGACAAGGAAAGGCCCACTGTGCTTGAGAAAGAAGTAGAGCTCCTGAAATAAAGCAATGAGTGTTTGAGCAATTTTCTGCTCTTGAGAGAGGAAGAAACAACGTCTATGAAAAGGCAATTCAAAAGCAAGCGTTTAGAAAAATTCTAAAAGGCAATTCAAAAGCAAGCGTTTAGAAAAATTCTAAGTCCTCCACTACGGCATGAAATTCATTGTCTAAATTTTCATAGAGTTAAGCCTGACGATTTGTGAGGTATTGCAATGAAATTATCTAGAAAGTAAAGAGTTCTGTAACATTCCAGCTCCTTGAATTCAACTGGCCACATGATTAATGACATTGCTAGGCCCATTCAAGGCCTTTCATTTCACAAGCACTTTATAAACACTGAGTAATCTCACAATACCCTTGTGAGATATTATCATGTTCATTTTCCATATGGTTAACTGAGCCAAGGAGGTTAAATGACTTGCTCAAAGGCCACACTGGAAGTCAATGGCATAAAACGTTCAGAAAGAAGGAATCCCCAGGTCCCATACCTCACTGTAGATTGCTGAACCGAATCTCACTCCATGTGCTGCTAAGAAGTCTGACTGACAGGCCAGTGCTGTAACAGATTAGACTTTACAACCAAGATAAGTGAGGATTAGCATGCTGTCTCTGGCAGGTCAGGGCTGGCCCTGGAAAGAGAGAAAACTACGTTCTGCAGGACAATGCAATGTAAGACGTGCCTGGAAAAGGAAGAGCGAAACCTGGCATGTGTGAAATCACCTCTATGGATTTCCAAAGACCGTTAGTGAGATAGGAATCCGGGTAGGGGTGGAGAAAGACAGGCTTAGGAAATCTTGCTTGATGAGCATCTTGAATCTGAACATTGATGCCTTCTTACTTTTCTTATAAATATTTGCATTATTCTTTACCATTCAGTGTTGATTTTAATAGTCTTTTTACACTTCTCCTATCTCCACATTTATCAATATGATGCTCCTTTGATCTAAAAAATGCCAAAATATTGTCATACTGTCAACTCCTATGAACATGGCCTTTAAGAAAACCACTAACTTCTGATGAATTGGAAAGGTGAAATCTGACAGTCCCAGTTAGCTCACCAGGTTGGGATGTATCTTTCTAATTTGCAATCATGTATTTACAGCCAAGTCTTAAAAAGTATTTGTGCCTTAGTTTTCTCAAAATGAAGAAAAGAGTGTGGAGTGGATGCTGTTGATGCCTTGTGCATATTCCCCTGGGCTCCTTATATTGGGAGCTCAAAGACTCAGTGCCTTCTACTGTAGGTAGCTGTGACTTTTTGCCTGAGGACTTTCTCTGATTGCTGGAGCATGCTCAGCCTGAGCTGGGGAGGTTGGAAGCCTGGGCTGCTAGTGTCTCAGGAGTAGACCTGGAGGAAACACTAATGGGAACTGGTGGCACAGGACCTCAGCTCTCTCACTGTGCCCCTTTTTCTATGCAGCCTCACTCCTAGCAGTCCTTAGCACGATTGCACCTCAGTCATCTGCAGAAGTAGTTTGTTTGGTAACACATACGCTGTATTGACTTCTTTCCTTCCCTGTCTTGCTTTCCAGCTCTCCTAATTGTTTTGCCTGGGATTACCATCCAAAAAAACCATTCGCATCCAAATGCCTGTCTTAGGGTCTGCATTGGGGCCATCCCAACCTAAGGCCATTATAAGGGTTATAAGAGTATCATAGGGTAATGGGGCTTTGAAGTCCCTATAATAATCATGAGTACATATCACCATTTACAAAGCACTTTCTTTTTTTTTTTTAACTTTTATTTTAGGGGTACCTGTGCAGGTTTATTACATTGGTAAACTTGTGTCATGTGGGTTTGTTGTACAGATTATTTCATCACCCAGGTATTAATCCTAGTACTCATTAGTTATTTTTCCTGATCCTCTCATTCCTCTTACCCTCCATCCTCTGATAGGCCACAGTGTGGGTTGTTCCCTTCTATGTGTCCCTGTGTTCTCATCATTTAGTTCTCACTTATAAGTGAGAACATGTGGTATTTGGTTTTCTGTTCCTGCATTAGTTTGCTAAGGATAATGGCCTCCAGTTCCATCCATGTCCCTACAAAGGACATGTTCTTGTTCTTTTTTATGGCTGCATAGTATTCCATGGCATATATATACCACATTTTCTTTATCCAGTCTATGCTTGATGGACATTTAAGTTGATTCCATGCATGTCTTTGCTATTATGAATGGTGCTGCAATGAATATATATGTGCATGTGTCTTTATGGTAGAATGATTTATATTCCTTTGGGTATATACCCAGTAATGGGATTGCTGCTCCAATGGTATTTGTATCTTTAGGTCTTTGAGGAATCGCCACACTGTCTTCCATAATGGTTGAACTAATTTACTCTCCTACCAACAGTGTATAAGTGCTCCTTTTTCTTTTCAACCTCGCCAGTATCTGTTATTTTTTGGCTTTTTAACCATAGCCATTCCGACTGGTGTGAATGGTATCTCATTGTGGTTTTGATTTGCATTTCTCTATTGATCGGTGTTGTTGAGCTTTTTTCATATGATTGTTGGCCCTGCATGTATGTCTTCTTTTGAAAAGTGTCTGTTTGTGTCCTACAAAACACTTTCATACTTAGTTTCTCATGAGATTCTTACAACCACTGGTGAGTTAGGATGTCTGTTGTTATCTCTATTTAACATCAAAGGTATTGAAGTTCAGTGGGGCTTATGGCCTTGCCATGAGCCAAAGCTAGGAAGTGGTGCCTCTGGCTTTTAATTCCAACCTCTTTCTCCAAATCCCCACCTGGTTCCACCTCCTCACTGTATTCTCAGGTGCTGCTAGCCAAGAAAGACTTGTACTTTAACTTCTAATGCTTCTGCAAAATATAGATTCCATTAGTGAAGTTGAATAGCTGTTTAATATCTATCTGCATGTTAAATTTCATTGAAATATGTTAACTATGTATCTATTGGAGAACTTTGATTAGCCACCGTTGTGTTTTATAAGGTAAACTAAACATTTAGATTTAAGTTATATTTAATTCTCTTTAGAAAAATGTTAAATATCATCAAAATCAGTTGTCCTCTAAACATTTTTATGAATTATTTTTATAAATTATGTATATTTTTTCAAGCCATAGATTCCTAGAGTTGGAAGAGACCTTAAGATGTGGAGATGCTGAAATCTTATCCATAGCATCCCTGAAGATGGTCTCCCAGCCTCTGCTGTCATATTTCTTATAATGAGATCACCATCACACAAGAAGACTCACTTCGTTGTTGAAAGTTCTGATTATTTAAAATTTTTTCCTTTTATTGAGCCAAAATGGCTTTATTGTAACTTCTCTCATGTTAGTCTGGTTGAGACCTCTGGAAGTAAACAGAACAAGTTGAATAATTTGTCTTGGATTGAATCTCTTTCTACATGAAAATAATTCTTTAAGTCCGTCATCTTTTCTTGTATTGACATCTGTCTGTAATTTTGTTCTTATTAGGAGTGTCTGTGCTGATACCATGAATGCATTATTAGTTCTTTATTTTTCTGTGGTGGTTCCTCTTATAGGTGATGTTTTCATTCCTCTATAGTGGTCCCAGCATTCCTGGCACCTTTTGGGACACCCCCTCATTCTTTTACAGTTACCATTTCTCCTTAGGTCTCGTTTGAGACCATGAGTATGCTAGTTTACCCTTAACTGTGATTTTTCACTTGTTTGTTGTTGGATTTCTTCTCTTAGTTATTGTTCATTTGCTCTTCTCCTATGGTTGTAAAATTACATGTATTTATTGAACTCATATTTAATTTGAGATTTTCCTTTTGTCTTTGAGGCTCATCTTCTGGGTCCTGTTTCTCCTTCTTTTAGTTGTAGATGTGGGGGACTGATTGCTAGAAAGAGGTGTAAAGCACTCCTATTTTCCATATTTCTGCCCTGGATATCCTCCTTGGAGAGAGTTTTTAGCCTCTTCCCTTTTCCTTAACCTTCTCCCCCTCCTCACAATCTTCTTTCCCTGGCATCTACAGAATGCAAAGAACGTGAATTTTAGATTTAGCAAACCTGAGTTTTAACTCGGCCTCTACCTCTGAATTAGTTTCCTTGGGCTGTGTAACAAATAACCACAAAGTGGGTGTCTTCAAACAACAGAAATTTGTTCTCTCACAGTTTTGGAGGTCAGAAGTTGGAAATTAAGGTATCAGCAGGGCTCTCCTCTCTCAGAGGCTTTGGGAGGGGATACAGTACCCTCCTTCCCTCTTCCATCTTCTGAGGGCTGTTGGCATTCCTTGGCTGTGACTGTGTCTCTCACTGTTCTGCCTTCATGTTACCTTCTCCTCTGCATGTGTGGTATCCAATTTCCCTCTGCCTTTCTCTTACATACATGGACAGTTGTGATTATTCCACATTGAGGGCCCACCCTGATAAACTAGGATTATCTCCTAATCTCCAGATTCCTAACTTGACCACATCTTCTTCTTCTTCTTTTTTTTTTTTTTTTTTTTTTGACAGAGTCACGCTCTGTTGCCCAGGCTGGAGTGCAGTGGCACAATCTTAGCCCACTGCAACCTCTGCCTCCTGGGTTCAAGCAATTCTCCTGCCTCAGCCTCCCGAGTAGCTGGGACTACAAGTGTGTGCCACCATACCCGACTAATTTTTGTATTTTTAGTAGAGATGGGGTTTCACCACCTTAGCCAGGCTGGTCTCAAACTCCTGACCTCAGTGATCCACCTGCCTCGGCCTCTCAAAGTTCTCGGATTACAGGCATGAGCCACCATGCCTGGCCTTGATCACATCTTCTGATAAACTTTTCCTAAATAAGAAAACATTCACAGGTTCTAGGATTAGAAACTGATATCTTTGGTGGACATCATTCAGTCCATTTCAACCTCTTATTATTACTATGAGGTTAAGGAAGTGTATGTGCCTCGATTTTTTTCATCTATAAATTGGAACCAACAATGACCACTTTACAGTATTGTTTTGAGTTTTAAATGACATAGCATCTATAAAGGACTCAGCACATATTAGGTGCTCAATACATTTTAGTGGCCTATCCTGCCTTCTAGGCAGGGTTTTTAGGTGTGTTATTCAGATCAGGCTCTTTATCTTCCCTAAGTTTAGTTTTCTGAATCTTTGTGCTTGGGTATTAAAATATTTATCCCATAATATCTTTGGGAATATCAAATGAGATCATGTATACAAAAGTGCTTTGCCAACTGTAGACTACTATAAAATTGTAAGTTGTTGCCATCTCAACATTAATATTAGTTTATGTTAAAGTGTGGTCAAGTATAAGTCCCAGATATTCCTCCATTGAGCTGCAGCCTAGTCAACTCTCTTGCAGTCTATAGTTACTTAATTTTTTTTTGAAACCAAATGTAGGATTTTATATCCTATGAAGTTTAATCTTGTTGGTCTTGGCCCAGCATCCCGTCTGTCAAGTTTACTTTGAGTTTGTATTCGAGAGTTATTTATGTTATTCCTTCAAGCTCTGGGGCTGTTGCTGGCAGGCACACATTAGACTGTAATGCATTCAAAGAAGAGTCAGAGTTCTAAATTCCCCCCCATTACCACCCCCACCTCACCTCCTCCTCACCTCCTGACTTTGCTCAATTTTAGAAAGGCATAGAAACTCCCAATTTAATTTTATTTTGGATTGAGTATACACATTAGAGGACTAACTGCTCCCACTTCACCAGAATTTTCTAAGAGTTGATGGCTCTATGTAAAGGGCTTGAAAGAAAAAAAAACGCCCACAGTATGTACATATCTAGGGACAAACCAATCAGAAAATTGTCTTTCTTGTTCCTAATGGAAGACCAGAAAGGTATTTGTTAATTTTTTAAACAATTCACACACACATACACACACACACACACACACACACACACACACATACACTTTCATCAAATATTTGACACGTAGAGGTCTGTAATGTTTTAAAGTTCCTATTTGTTATAAAATTTGATTTAAATAGTGTTTGGATCCCTTCATTCTTTTTTAATATCATCCTTCTAATGATCACACCCCCTACACACACACACACACACACATGCAAACACACACACGCAGAACCCATTTAGTGTAGTATCTTCAGCAAGGATGAATTTATAATTCCCATCACAACTCATCACATTTATATGGCAACAGAAACTGTAGTGCTTCAATCTGACCTGGGGGTCTGGAAGCATTACAGTTTATTAGGCAGAGCTTTTACGAGACCCTCATTTGCAGGGATGTTTCCATCAGAGCAATACCAAAATGTCCTCTGAACCAAAAAAATGGGAATAGCTGTGAGCTTGTCAATCTTTGTTCTTTCAAATGTAGCATTTCACAATTCTGTTATCTACTGTGGAACCTTAGTGAGGCTCAAGTCTGATGAATATCTTTCAACTTCTATTAAGATCAAACTCAGCAGTCTGTACCTTGTCAACCATTATATTCATGAAGAGAGATAGATCACCTTTGAAACCTTTGAGAATAAGTAAGATGGTGGCTAGATAAAGGTTATTGTGCAGCAGTTGAATATTTAATAGATTCTGCTGGCAATTTAAAATAATATCGCATTGTATGTTCAACTTTTTCCCCCTCAGAAATGTAGACTGAGGCTGAAGAGATATTTCAGAGTTGTAATTACTGCACTTGAAATTGATGTGGATATGCATGCATATGAAAGGAAAATGAGAGACGTTTTTCCCTCAGAAGAGAACCATTTTTGCCCATCACCACATATCAGACTAAAGAAACAAGGATAGTTTCTTTAAACTTAATGTCATACCCTATTCCAGCTAGTAACACATTCATTTGAATTAAGTTTTAAAAATAAAACTCCAATCAGCAGTCACAGCCAAGGCAGTATTTCAATCAAAAGATTTTTTGAAAAGTGGTTGATTAAAAAATAAGTTCAGAAATATAAAGAAGTAGGATAGTTTAAAAAATCCCTGTGAGACTTAGAAATGATATTTTAGAACTAAAAACCAGAAAAAAATTGGAATGTTCAAGTACTTCAAGGGTGCAAAATTCTTAAAGACATTAACAATTATTATGGCTTTAATATTTAATTCCCCCTTGGACCAATATTATTCTCCTGATAAATGATCATAATAAGAGAATGATCACTTCTGCAGATCATCTTAAGGCAGAGGAGATGTGACTTTTAGGGGACAGGGAGGAGGATAAGCTAAAAGATACCAACCCCCTCCCTAAAAAAAAATTCCTCACCAGTCCTTGAAATTTTAGCCTTTACGTTTATGTTTTTAAGTTGAGTTATTTTATCTCTCCAAAGCCTCATCAAAAATGGATCTACCTGGAAATGTTAACACTCATTGAGCTAGTGGTTCTCAAACTTTAGTATGCAGGAGAATCACCTGGGGAGCTGGGTGGTGATAAAGATGCTTGGGTTTGGCCTCAGAGATTCTGATTTGGTATTTGTGGAGTGGGGTTTAGGGATCTGCTTTTCTTTCTTTTTTAAAAATCATCTTTACTTTTTTTTAGAGCAGTTTTAAGTTCACAACAATTGATAAGAAGGTATGGATACTGCCTACCCAAACACATACCTAGCCCCTTCCATTATCAACATCCCCCATTTGTACCTGTTACAATTGATGAACCTACATTGACATATCATTATCATCTGAAGTTCATAGTTTACATTAGAATTCATTCTTAATGTTGTACCTTCTATGGGCTTGGATAAATGTATGTGTATCCACCAGCATAGTATCATACGATATAGTTTCACTGCCCTTAAAATCCTCTGTTAACAAGTTTTCAGGTGAACTCCTGCCCTTGACCATGAGCAGGTCACAGTCACAAGCAATTTTTTTTTAAGTAAAGAAGTGGAGAAGTAGGGAGGGTATAGCAAGAAACAAGGCATAGGAGACAATGTGAGGAGCCTGGCTAGAGCAGTGGAGAGTAAACTTAGGGCAAATCAGGAAATACTTGAGGGTCCTGGAAAATAGTGACAAATTATTCCACCAATGTCTTTTTTTAAAAGCTATGCAAATCACCCACAAACATGAAACTCGAGTCCACAAATTTATTAATTAAAAAGTTTCATCTGTATCCATATTACTTCCCCATTCCCCCCACCGAACCCTGCCAACACACACACACACACACACACACACACACACACACACACACACACCATTCATTGCAGTTGTTTGGCATATTAGGTTCTAATTTTCCCTGTCCCTCAAAGGGTCACCTATGGGTGAGGCTGTTATTAATGATCATGTCTATATGATATTGAATATCCAGCTGAAAATAGGGGAGAAAAAAATCAATAAAGCCAGTTACTTGAAATTATGTGGACAATTCATTTTACTCCTTGTATCCCCAAAAGTTTATAGATTTCAACCTTTTTTTGCCACTAATTTTTGTTTAAACTTCATTATATTAACGTCAGGCAATAAATTACCCTAATATTGACAATCTAAGGGGATATTTTCCCTTTTCCTGGTTGATTCCCTGAGAGTGGGAGTGATTGGGGGGAAAAAGGCATTTCTGAGCTCCTGACCTCGGTTCAACTACAGCATTTTTTGTTTTGCCTTCTTTACTCGAAATTCTGTAACATAAAGTGTGAAAACCCATCCAAATCATAGGGAATGGGGAAACTGCCCATTTTTCTTTCTAAAAGATTATAATTGCCAAAGCAATAAACTCTATTATAGAAAATTCAGAAGTGAACAACAACAAAAAATATCAGACATAGTAGAGATACTCCTGTTAGCCTTCTGGCATGTTTTTCGTCCTTTTTGCTTGTTTCTATGCACGTATTATATATATTTTAATAATAACATAGCATTATGTCATACTGACAGCTTTAAAACTTGCTTTTCCCAGTTAACAATACTTCATGAACATTTACCTATATCGGTAAGTATTCTATGCATGATTTGTAATGGCTACATTTATTTCCCAGGCTCTGGATAGAGTACAATTTATTTAACCATTTTTCTTCTGCTAGCTATTTAGATGGTATTTAGCTGGTTTATTTTCTCCAGGATTGTAAATAATGCTCCAATGAACACGGGACATAAATCTTTGTGTACATCTCTGATTATTCCTTAGGGCAAATTTCTAAAAGTGGAATTTCTGGAACAAATTTTATGCATGACTTTAATGCTTTAGAAATATATTGTCAAATTTCCCTCCAGAAATAATGTAGTATTTTACACTTACACCAGCAGTGTGTGAGTGACTGTTTCCCTGGACCCTTATAGGGAATTGTTATTTTAAAACATCTTTGCCAATTTCCACTTTTAAATTTATGATGATTGTTATTAATGCCCTGAAAAAGGTCTCTTTTTAACAAATCTATTGATTTCTAACACACATTGCCATTGATAATCAAATATAAAATATTAAATATAATTGACTCCTGGTTTATCCACTGGACCAGTGGTTGACAGACTTTTTCTGGAAAGGACCAGATAATAAATATTTTATACTTTGTGGACCATATGGTTTCTGTTTCAACTACCGAACTCAACTACTGCAGTGCAAAAGCAGCCACAGGCAATACAAAAATCAATGAGCGTGGCTGTGGTCCAATAAAACTTTATTTACCAAACAGGCAGAGGGTCGGATTTTGCACGTGGGCCATAGTTTGCTGGCCCCTGCTTTAGGCATAATGAAAACTCGTTATGTGTTAGCTACTGTCCTAGATACTACAGCATAGAATCTAGTACAGAAAAGAATCTGGTGAGCAGAAATGATAAGAGAGTGTGACAAATATTATGATAAACAGATGCCCAGGTGTTAAGGGTATCAGAGAACAGGAAAGAATCAGGTCTTGAAGATCAAGTAGATGTTAGCCAAATGAAACTAGGAAGGTTTGGAATGTAGGGGCATAGAGTGGCACGCAGGACATCCAAGGAAGAGAAAATAGCAAGCATATGCCAAGGCCCAAAAGAATAAGAACAAATTCCACAACCTATACCTAGTATCCTACATATGACTAGAGATCAGGTAGTGTTCATTAGGGTTCTCTAGAGAAACCAAGGTAATAGGAAATTTTACATATATATATATATATATTACTGTTAGTATATCTCTATCGCTATATCTATCTAAAGATTTATTATAAGGAATTGGCTCATGCAATTATGGAGGCTGGGAAGTCCCATGATCTGTCGTCTGGAAACTGGAGATCTAGATAAGCCAGTGGTGTAGTTCCAGTCCAAGTCTGAAGGCTTACAACCAAGGGCACCAGTGGTGTAAGTACCAGTCTGAGGGCAGGAGAAGACCAGTGTCCCAGCTCAGCAGCCAGGGAGACAGTAAATTCTCCCTTACTCCACCCTTTTGTTCTATCTCTCAACAGATTAAATGATGTCCAATGCCCACTTGCAATACAGAGGGTAATCTTTACTCAGTCTACTGATTTAATGCTAATTTCATCCAAAAATACCCTCATAGATATGGCTAGAAATAATGTTTAACCAAATATCTGAGCATCCCTTGACCCAATCAAGTTGACTTGTAAATTAACCATCACGAATAGAAAATCATTGGAAGACAAAGCTGAAGAGGTGAGAGGATCAGACTGTGGAGGGCTCCATAGCCATACCAAGGAGTTTGCATATATCTGGAAGGTGTTGGGGCCCATGGGTGGATTATAAGCTAAGAAATAACATTACCAGATTTCAGTTAAAAAATATCCTTTAGCTGGGAGGCAAGTGCAGGTCTGCAAACAGAAACTTCTGGTGCTGCTCAACCCCAGTGGCCAAGTATTAACTCCACCAAGCCTCAGTGCACTGCTCAAGGCTCTCTCAAGCTACAAGGCAAGTGTATATCTATGAATATCTGTGGAGCATAGCCTCTGGCTCTGCTCATCCTGAGTGGTTCCACAGTAACCCCAGAGACCTTGCCCAACCTTGGAACTTACGATGCAGCCTTGTCCAACTACAGATTACAAACAGTGAGGTCATCCAGCCAGGGATGACAGCCTGCAACCCAGGCTGATCAGAGGCAATTGCAGAGTCCAGTCGCAGCCCTGCCTTATCAGAATCCAGCCATTGGTCTCACCAGACTGTAGAGCACATCCAGTAGTTCTGCTCAACTTCAGAACACAGACAGTGGTTCAGCCCAACTAGAGAACCCAACAGCAAGGTCTGCCTGCCTGGAGTTGCAGCCAATCCCAGGCTAGAATAAATAGTGAAGGTCTATCACCACTGAATACACCTGGAGGCTGAAAGAGGTGGCATGTCCTCAAATGTGCAGATACAAATGCAAGGGCACAAGGATGCTGAAGAACCAGGGAAATATTACACCACCAAAAGAAACTCATAAAGCTCCAGTAATGAATCTCGAAGAAATGGAGATCTATGAAATGACTGACAAATAATTCAGAATAATCTTCTGAATTCTTTGGGAAACCATAAGAAAATGCAAATAGAAATGCAATGAAATTTGGAAAACATTCATGAGCAAAATGAGAAGCTTGATCCCTCCCCCTAAAACAAAAACAGTAAAAACAAACAAAAAGCAAATAGAAATCCTAGAGATTTGTTGAAGAGAACGAAACTTTGCCTAATACGAATTCTAGAATGAAAAGACGGAGAAAAGGCCCCAAAAGAATATTTTATAAAATAATGGCTGAAAATTCCCAAACCTAAGGACAGACGACAAAATCCGGGCACAGGAAGCTCAGAAGTCTCCAATAAATTTCAATCCAAAAAAGAGTTCACCAAGACACATCATAGTCAAACTATCAAAAATCAAACACCATAAAAAAATTCTGAAAAGAGAAAGAAATAAGAAACATATAATATTGAAGACAGTCCCAGTACAGCTGTCAGCAGATTTCTCAGCAGAAACCTTGCAAGCCAGGACAGAGTGGGATGACATATTCAAAGTGGGAAAGTTAAAAAAAAACTACCAAGCAAGAATGCTTTACCTGGAAAAGCTATCCTTCAGAAATGATGGAGAAATAAAAACTTTCCTGATAAACAAAAGCTAAGAGAGTTAATCACCACTAGGCCTGCCTTATAGGAGTTGCTATAGATAATTCTTTAAGTTGAAATAAAAGACTGCTAATAAAATAAAACAGGTAAAAGTAAAAAAACTCAACGGTATAAGTAATATATAATCATCCAGAATATCCTAATACTGTAAGGGTAGAGTATAGACCAATTTAATTTCTACTGTAAGAGTTAAAGACAAAACTATTTAAAAAAAACAGTAGCTAAAATAAATTGTTAAGGCACAAATAACATAAAGACATAAATTTTGACATCAATATTACAAAAGGTGGAGGGGAGGGAATAAAAGTGTAGAGTTCTTACATACAATGAAAGGTAAGTTGTCATCAGCTTAAAATAGCCTGTTATAAGATGTTTTATGTAAGCCTCATGGTAATTACAAACAAAACATGCATAATAGTTGCAAAAATATAAAAAGAAAGAATTCAAAGCATACTATCTCAGAAAACCATTAAACCACAAAAGAAAACAACAAGTGAGGAAGAAACAAAGAATCTACAAACAACCAGAAAACAAATTACAAGACAGTAGTAGCAAGTCCTTATTTATCAGTAGTTACCTTGAATGTAAGTGGATTAAATTCTCCAATCAAAAAACATAGCATGACTGAATAGATTAAAAAAAAAAAAAACTACATGCTTCCAACGAAGAGACTCACTTTAGTAGTAAGGACACACATCAGACTGAAAGTGAAGGAATGGGAAAGATATTTCACACAAATAGAAATCAAAAGAGAGCAGAGGAAGCTATACTTATATAAGCCAAAAACTGTAAAAAGAGACAATAAAAGTCATTATGTAATGATAAAGGGGTCAATTCATCAAGAGGACATAACAATTGTAAATATGTGTGTACCCAATATCAGAGCACCAATATATATAAAGCAATTACTATATTATCTGAAGGGAGAGACAGAATGCAATACCATAATAGTAGGGAACTTAATACCCCTCTTTCAATAATGGACAGATCATCTAGATAGAAAATCAGTAAGAAAACACTGGACTTGAATTACACTGTAGACTAAATGAATCTAACAGACCTGTACAGAACATTTCATCCAACAGCAACAGAATACATATTTTTCTCAAGCAAACATGGATCATTCTCCAGGACAGACCTTATGTTAGGCTATAAAATGAGTCTTATCAAATGTAAGAAGATGGAAATCATATCAAGAACTTTTTTCTATCCCAATGGCATGAAACCAGAAATAAATAACAGGAAAAATCTTGGAAAATTCACAAATATGTGAAAATTAAACAACATTCTCCTAAACAACAAATTCGTCACGTAAGAAATCTAAAAGAAAATTTTAAAAATACCTAAAGACAAATAAAAATGGAAGTACAATACAGCAAAACTTATGGGATGCAGCAAAAGAAGTCCTAAGAGGGAAATTTATAGCAATAAACACCAATATCAGAAAAGAAGAAAGATCACAAATACATAATCTAATGTTTTGCCTCAAGGAATTAGAAAAACAAGAACAAGCTAAGCACAAAATTAGCTGAAGGAAGTAAATAACAAAGATCAGAGCAGAAATGAATAAAATAGAGACTAGAAAAACAAGTTTTGTTTTGTTTTGTTTTTTTTAGATGGAGTTTTGCTCTTGTTGCTGGAGTGCAATGGTGCGATCTTGGCTCACTGCAACCTCCTCCACCCAGTTTCAAGTGATTCTCCTGCCTCAGCCTTCCGAGTAGCTGGGATTACAAGCATGCACCACCATGCCCGACTAATTTTGTATTTTTAGTAGAGATGGGGTTTCTCCATGTTGGTCAGGCTGGTCTCAAACTCCCGACCTCAGGTGTTCCGCCCGTTTTGGCCTCCCAAAGTGCTGGGATTACAGGCATGAGACACTGCACCTGGCCAAGAGTTCATGTTTTGAAAAGATAAATAAAATTGACAAGCCCCTTAGCTAGACTAACTAGGAAATAAAGAGAACACTCAAACAAATAAAATCAGAAATGAAAGAAGAGACATTATTACAGATTCCATGGAAATACAAAGGATTATAAGAAATTACTCTGCCAACAAATTGCATAACCTAGAATAAATGAATACATTCCTAGACACATACAATGTACCAAGACTGAATCATGAAAAACCAGAGAACCTGAACAGACCAATAATGAGTCTACTGTTTGACAGAACAATAATGAGTGAGAAGATTGAATCAATAATAAAAAATTTCCATCAAAGAAAAGCCCAGGACCAGATGGCTGAATTCTGTCAAACATTTAAAGAAGAACAAATACCAATCCTTCTCAAACTCTTTTGCAAAACTGAAGTGAATGGAATACTTCTCACTTTACAAGGCTAGTATTACCCTGATATCAAAGCCAGACAGGGACACTACAAGAAAGAAAAACTACAGGCAAATATCCCTGATGAACATAAATGCAAAAATACTCAACAGAATATTAGCAAACTGAATTCAACAACATGTTAAAAGAATCATTCACCATGGTCAAGTGGGATTTATCCTTTGGATATGAGGATGACTTAACATATGTAAATCAATCAGTGTGACGCATCACATTAACAAAATGAAGAATAAAAGTCATGTGATTATTTCAATAGATGCAGAAAAAGCATTTGAAAAAATTCAGCATCCTTTCATGATAAAAAAAAAACTCATAATGGAATAGGTACAGAGGGAATGTACCTCAACAAAAATAAAGGCCGTATGTGACAAACCTATAGCTAACATCATACTCAACAGTGATAGGTTGAAAGCTTTTCCTCTAAGATCAGGGATAAGACAAGGATGCCCACTCTCATAATTTCTTTTCAATGTAGTACTGGATATCCTAGCCAGAGCAACTAGGCAAAAGAAAGAAATAAAAGACATTCTAATAGAAAGAGAATAAGCAAAATTTTATCTCTGTTTCCTGATGACATGATCTTTTTTTTTTTTTATTATTATACTTTAGGTTTTAGGGTACATGTGCACAATGTGCAGGTTTGTTACATATGTATCCATGTGCCATGTTGTTTTGCTGCACCCATTAACTCGTCATTTAGCATTAAGTATATCTCCTAATGCTGTCCCTCCCACCTCCCCCACCCCACAACAGTCCCCGGAGTGTGATGTTCCTCTTCCTGTGTCCAGATGACATGATCTTATTTATGGAAAACCCTATAAGCTCCACTAAAAAACTTAGAACTGATAAAGGAATTCAGTAAAACTGCAGAATACTAAATCATTATACAAAAATCAGTAGCATTTCTATACATTAATAACAAACCATTGAAAAGGAAATTAATCCCATTTACATAGCAAAAACAGCAACAAAAATACTTAGGGGTGGAAAATTTAAGCAAGGAGGTAAAAGATCTGTATACTGGCCAGGCGCGGTGGCTCATGCCTGTAATCCCAGCACTTTGGGAGGCCAAGGCAGGCAGATCACAAGGTCAGGAGATGGAGACCATCCTGGCTAACACGATGAAACCCCATCTCTACTAAAAATAAAAAAATTAGCTGGATGTGGTGGCGGGCACCTGTAGTTCCAGCTACTCGGGAAGCCTAGGCAGGAGAATGGCATGAACCTGGGAGGCGGAGCTTGCAGTGAGTTGAGCACCACTGCACTCCAGCCTGGGTGACCGAGTGAGACTCCATCTCAAAAAAAAAAAAAAAGATCTGTATACTGTAAACTATAAAACACTACTGAAAGAAATTGAATAAAACACAAATAAATGGAAAGACATCCTGTGTTCATAGACTGAAAGAATTAATACTGTTAAAATGTCTATATTACCCAAAGCAATCTACAAGTTTAATGCAACCCCTATCAAAACTCCAATATCATTTTTTGCAAAAATAGAAAAAGACAGTCATTAAATTCATATGGAGCTACAAAAGGCCCTAAATATCTAAAACAATTTTGAGTAAAAAGAACAAAACTGGGCACATCACACTCCCTGATTTCAAAATATATTATAAGGCTACTTTAACCAAATAGCTGGAATAATACCAGGTATCAACCAATAGAACAGTATACAAAGCCTGGAAATAAGTCCACATATTTACAGTCAATTGATCTTTCACAAAGGTGCTAAGAACACATAATGGGGAAAGGACAGCTTCTATAAATGGTGCTAGGACAACTGGATATCCACATGCAGAAGAATGAAATTGGATCCTTATTTCACATCATATATGAAAATCAACTCACAATGAATTAAAGACCTAAATATAAGACCTGAAGCTGTAAAGCTACTAGAAGAAAGCATAGGGGGAAAGCTCTATAACATTGATCTGAGCAATAATTTTTTATATATGATTCTGAAAGCACAGGAAATAAAAGCAAAAATAGACAAATGGGACTATATTAAACTAAAAAGCTTCTGCACAGCAAAGGAAACAACTAGCAAAATGAAGAGACAACCCACAGAGTGGCAGAACATATTTGCAAACCATACATCTGATAAAGAGTTAATATCCAAAATATATAAGAAACTCAAACAACTCAATAGCAAGAAAACAAATAACCTGATGAAAAAGTGGGCAAATATTCCTATACCTGAACAACCATCAAGCCACAATCCAAATCAGGAACATACTCCCATTCACAGTTGCCACAAAAAGAATAAAATGCCTAGTAATACAGCTTACCAGGGAGGTGAAAGATCACTACAAGGAGAACTACAAAACACTTCTCAAAGAAATCAGAGATGACACAAACAAAAGGAAAAACATTCCATGCTCATGGATAGGAAGAATCAGTATCATTAAAATGGCCATGTTGCCCAAAGCAATTTACAGATTCAGTGCTATTCCTATTAAACAACCATTAAGATTCTTCACAGAACTAGAAAAAAACTATTTTAACATTCATGTAGAATTGAAAAAATGCCTGAATAGCCAAGGCAATCCTAAGCAAAAAGAACAAAGCTGGAGGCATCATACTACCCAACTTCAAACTATACTACAGGGCTACAGTAACCAAAACAGCATGGTTTTGGTACAAAAACAGACACATAGACTACTGGAACAGAATAGAGAACCCAGAAATAAGGCGGCACACTTACAACTATCTGATTTTTGACAACCATGACAAAAACAAGCAATGAGGAAAGGGTTCCCTATTTAATAAATGGTGCTGGGATAACTGGCTAGCCATATGCAGAAGATTGAAACTGGGTCCCTTTCTTAAACTATATGCAAAAATTAACTCAAGATTGATTAAAGGCTTAAATATAAAACCTAAAGCTATAAAAACCCTGGAAGACAACCTAGGCAATACCATTTAGGACATAGGCACGGGCAAAGATTTTATGATGCAGACTCCAAAAGCAGTTGTAACAAAAGCAAAAATTGACAAATGGATCTAATTAGACAAGAGCTTCTGCACAGCAATATAAACTATCAACAGAGTAAACAGACAACTTACAGAATGGGAGAAAATTTCTGCAAACTATGCATTTGACAAAGGTCTAATATCCAGCACCTCTAAGGTACTTAAGCAAATTTACATGAAAAAAAAAAAACCCATAAAAAAGTGGGCCATGGACATGAACAGACACTTCTTAAAAGAAGACATACATGTGGGGCCAACAATCATATAAGAAAAAGCTCAACATCACTGATCATTAGAGAAACGCAAATCAAAATCACAATGAGATACCATCTCACAGCAGTCAGAATGGCTATGATTAAAAAGTCAGAAAATAACAGATGCTGGCAAGGTTGTGGAGAAAAAGGAACGCGTATATACTGTTGGTGGGAGTGTAAATTAGTTCAATTACTGTGGAAGACAATGTGACGATTCCTCAAAGACCTAAAGATAGAAATACCATTTGACCCAAGAATCCCATTACTGGGTATATACCCAAAGTAACATAAATCATTCTTTTATAAAGACACATGCATGTGTATGTTCCCTGCAGCACTATTCGCAATGGCAAAGAATGGAATCAACCTAAATGCCCATCAGTGGCAGACTGGATAAAGAAAATGTGGTACATATATACCATGGAATACTAGGCAGCCATATAAAAAAATGAGATCAGGTCCTTTGCAGGGATGTGGAAGAAGCTGGAGACCATTATCCTTAGCAAATTAATTCAGGAACAGGAAACCAAATACCGCATGTTCTCATTTGTAAGTAGGAGCTCAATGATGAGAACACATGGACACATAGAGGGGAACAACACACACTGGGGCCTATCAGAGGGGGGAGGCTTGGAGGGACGAGGATCATGAAAAATAACTAATGGGTCCTAGGCTTAATACCTGGGTGATGAAATAATCTGTATAACAAACCCCCATGACACAAGTTTACCTCTGTAACAAACCTGCACATGTACACCTGAACTTAAAAGTTAATTTTTTTTTCAAAGGGAAAAAAAAGTGGGTAAAGGACCTGAACAGACATTTCTCAAAAGAAGACATACAAATAGGTACATGAAAAAATGCTCAGTATCACTAATCATCAGGGAAATGCATATTAAAATCGCAATGAGATATCGCCTTACACATGTTAGAATGGCTGTTATCAAAAAGATGAAAGATAACAAGTATTGGTGAGTCTGCAGAGCAAAGGGAACCCTTGTACATTGTTGTTGGGTATGTAATAGTTCAGCTATTATAGAAAACAGTACAGAGGTTCCTTAGGAAAACCAAAAATAGAACTATATGATCCAGCAATCTCATATTTGAGTATATATCCAAAGGAAATGAAATCAGTATGTTGAAGGGATATCTGCACTCCCATGTTAATTGCAGCATTATTTACAATAGCCAAGATATGGAATCAACCTAAGTACCCATGAATGGATCCACAGATGAAGAAAATGTGATATGAATACACAATAAGATATTATTCAGCCGTTCAGAAAAGGAAATTCTCTTCTTTGCGACAATATGGATGAACCTGGAGGACATTATGCAAAGTGAAATAAGCCAGGCACATCAAGACAAATGATCTTACTTATATGTGGAAACTTAAAAAAGTCTAACTCCTGGACATAGCGTAGAATGAAGGTCACCAAAGGCTGGGGGGATGGGGGAGAAAATGGAAAGTTGTTAGTCAAAGGGTACAAAGTTCCAGTTAGTAGGAATAAGTTTTGAGATCTATTGCACAGCAGGGAGACTAGAGTCAATAATAATGTATTGTATATTTCAAAGTAACTAAATTAAAAAATGACTCACCACAAAAAATGATAAGTGAGGTGATGGATATGTTAATTAGCTGGATTTAATTATTCCAGTTCGCATACATATATGAAAACATCACATCGTGCCTCACAAATGTATAAAATTATTAATTTTCAATGAAAAATATTCATTTTTAAAAATCTTTCAGTGATTGTATTATAGTCATATAAGAGATTATAAACATTTCCTATTAACATTAGGAAAAGCTTGATGAATGGTTTATGGGAACTCTGTACTGATTCTGCAACTTCTCTGTGAGTCTAAAATTATTTCAAAATTGAAAGTTAAAAATATCCTTTTGGCAGCAGTGTGGAGGATGAAGTAGAGAAGTAGGCTGGAGGGGGGTATTGTGGTAATCCGGGGTGAGGAAGGTCTGAAATCAGACCACAGCAGAAGGCCTGGAGGAGAGAAGAGGGTGGATGAGAGAAATTTAGGAGTGAGAGGAGTCAGGATTCAGTGAATGGATGAGGTTGGAGATGGAGCCATTACAGGGACAAGGCTTGCATGAAGTGATAATATTCTTCCTTTAGCAGGAGAAAGTAATTTAACTTTGAACCAGATGTGAGATAAGACCACATGTTAGAGGGTGTTTGAAGAAATTGAATGACTGCCTTCTAGCTGAGTAAGATTTTCAAGTGAAGTGTAACTGTGTCCAACCCTCTACCAAAAGAGAATACACAGCAGGACGTCTGCTTTCAAGACCAGAGGAGGGCCAGGGCTTTTTATGTGAGCACCATGAATTTGTGTATGAAGTAGGAAGAGTGTGAGAGGAGTCACTAGACCCTACAGGAACTCACAAATTCTCAGGCATGTGATGTTTCATGGAACCCTGAATGCTTCTTTGAAAATGATTGAATTTATATAGTAGCCTTAAGAAAGATTCATGAAGTGAGTGTTGTGTTAAACTCTAGTCTCAGAGTGTTAGTTCTAAATGATTCCCAGCCTTGGGTAAAATCCCTTAATGGTTTTTTTTCTTTACTATTTGATCAACTGCAGTGACCTAGAGCTATCAGCTAGATTGAATCAGAGGGTTACCCTTCCTCAAGAAGACAGGTGGAAATACACCATACAAAGCCGTTTCTCAGGGATAATTTATTTTCTCCTTTAATTCATGGCTGGCTATTTGATGGTAAGCTAATTGGCTGAACGTGAAATACTTAGATGTTTCGTTTCATATGATAACCCAAACTGGTTTATTTAACAGGCTGAATTTACTGAATTAATAAATTATGTGACTGTCATCCAATTATTTTTCTGTCAACCATTCCAAAAGTGTGAACATTTCCAATAACGCTAAGAATTACTTCGAAAAGTTTGATGTAGTTTGTCTTTTAAAGGGTGTTTCAGAGGAGATAAGTATCCAAATATATATTTAAAATGTAAATCCTGTATTTCACATTGTATTATTGGGTGCATTTTTCTAATGATTTAAGAGATTAGATGAAAACTACTTTGGAAGCTATTGTTTCCCAAATCTTAGGCTTGGTAATAAGAGAAGAGGGAAACACAGCTAATCAAGAATGCTTTCTAGCCAGGCACAGTGTGTCACGCCTGAAATCCCGGCACTTTGGGAGGCCAAGGCGGGTGGATCACCAGGTCAGGAGTTCAAGACCAGCCTGGCCAAGATGGTGAAACCCTGTCTCTACTAAAAATACAAAAATTAGCTGGGTGCGGTGGCAGGTGCCCGTAATCTCAGCTACTTGGGAGGCCGAGGCAGGAGAATCGCTTCAACCCAGGGGGCAGAGGTTGCAGTGAGCCGAGATCACACCACTGTACTCCAGCCTGGTGGACAGAGTGAGACTGTCTCACACACACACAAAAAAAAGAATGCTTTCTGTGTGCATAAGACTGTAGATGTCATGAAGAGAGTAAGATAAAAGAGAAGAAAGAAAAAAATCAAAATGAAAGAAAGCATTGTCCTGGCCTTCCAGGAATTATAATAAAATGAAAGCATAGTTGTCTATCTTATCTGTCTATAGAAAAAGAAAAATAGAACTGTGATTTCAGGATCAAGGGAAATACAAATTGAACATTTTGAAAGTATGCATTTAAATGCTAAATAGGGGCTGGGCGCGGTGGCTCACACCTGTAATCCCAGCACTTTGTGAGGCCGAGGTGGGCAGATCACTTGAGGACAGGAATTCAAGACCATCCTGGCCAACATAATGGAAGCCTGTCTCTACTAAAAAAAAAATAATAAAATAAAATAAATAAAAATTAGACAGGCGTGGTGGCAGGCACTTGTAATCCCAGCTACTCAGGAGGCTGTGGCAGGAGAATGGCATGAACCCGGGAGGTGGAGGTTGCAGTGAGCCAAGATCGCACCACTGCACTCCAGCCTGGGTGACAGAGGGAGGCTCCATCTTAAAAAAAAAAGTGCTAAATAGGAGCATATTTATAAACACCCACAATAATAATGCCTTTTTGTTTTCTAAGGTGCAAAGAAGATGATAAAATATAATCACGAAAAGTCAGATGAAAACGCAAGCCTCCAGGAAAGTTGCAGCCAACCAATTTCACAATCTTGTTCCAGGAATGCCTGACCCAGGTAATAACTTTGATTCACAACTCAGCCATTAGAAAAAGGAGCTATGGAAATTAATCTAATGGACAACATAGTTGTTTGAATTTTTACATCACAAATGTCTGAATCTCCATCTCCCTAGGGAGACACTTCGGAGGCAGTCATACTGACAGTTGTACTGAAACCTGTGTTGTCCTGTCACTAAACTGTAAAATGCAAGATGTTTGGAAGACTAACACATAAACTGGCCCAAACTGGTCAGGATGATTGTTTTCCTATCTTTTCTCACTATGTTGTAGTCTATCAAAAAGAGCGGTAGTCTGCTTCTGGATAGAAAAAAAGAAGTTTTTTGACAGACCATCACAAAATAGCTATTTTAAAATGAGCAGTAGATTTTAATCTTAGTAGACTAAGGGTGGCTTTTGTCACACACTTTTGACTACCTAAATTGAAGGCTTTCAAAAGGAAAACATTCAAAAGAACCCCCAGTGAGTCAGCAAAGCCTTTGAAAAGATTGTGTATATTTTCTAAAGCATATTTTTAAAAAATCATGTACAGGGGGAAAGTGTAGAACATGTACCCACAAGAGCTAAATTTAAAAAGTGTGCGTACAGTGAACACATGCGTAGCATATGGATGTGGCTGACGGAAGAGGGCCTGGCCTCCATTCAAGACACCACTCACAGCAGATGCACCGTCATAAATTTGAGCTACACAGCCACATCCTCGCTGGTCAGGTTCCAGTCAGTTGTCTTTGAATCCAGTATGGTTAATGCACCCTCAAACTCCAGTTTTCATTTTGGTAGGAGGGAAGAGAAATTCCTACGTGCAAAAGCCAAATTGCACATATCCCAGACTGATAAATAGTCATTCATTCCTTACGTCTTGCGAGACATTGGCAAGTAAAATCCCTGGCAACTTTTCATTTCAGCTTTTTAGCCTAACAGATTTTGCCCATTGTCTGTCATCTGATTCCAACATGCATCAAGGATGGACAGTCAGGCTTGATAGGATTACCACGTTTTCTAGTATTAAATAATATTTCTCAAACAAATTAAAAGGCTCTGAATATAACAAGTAGTAAGAAAACCCCTACTACTTTTCCTTTTATGTTCTCCCCCATGCCCCAAAAAAGTACTACATTCATTTATTTGCTGCTGAGGTTCTTGGGTGTTCACTTAAAATGGTGACACAGGTGCTAAAACATTTTTAACATACTCGTGAAATATGTAAGTATTTTACAATTCAAATCAAATATTTGAATTATCTCTATATGGACCTAAAGATGAAGTAGTTTATTACTGTTCTCTGCAGATTCATGCAATAACTGAGGACTTTGATGATGAAAGGTGCAGTGTTCAGCCAGACCAGCAACGGGTGAAACGTACCATCTCCACAAATTAAATAGATGGTCATCTTTGGTCCTCACTGGATGGGTAGAGCAGATGTTGGTAAGGAGGGGCCTGCTTTGCACAATCCTTTGGACAAATAATTTGATAACTTTGGCAGAACTGAATCTACTAATTTAATTCTTAGAATTCTAGGTGGTGGAACAGTACCAGATGCCTCACAAAATATTAGCATCCATGTTTAACTGCTCCTGATCACATCCTCTTCACTCCTCTTTGGGGAGCTTCATTTTAAATTAGATACAGCTGCGGAGTGAAAGATTTCTTTCATGCTCCTATTTAGTATGAAAACAATAGCAAAAATAAACATTTGATTTCCTAACTTTTAGGAATTCTTCCTTTGGCTTTGACTTTGTTTTTTTAATGGGAGAGGGACGGTTTGATCAGGGTGCTGTTTTAGAGACCATCTAACAGAAATTCCATGGA
The DNA here is from genome assembly GCF_028878055.3 of Symphalangus syndactylus. NCBI lineage: Eukaryota > Metazoa > Chordata > Mammalia > Primates > Hylobatidae > Symphalangus > Symphalangus syndactylus. The sequence continues at coordinate 65,802,368 of NC_072424.2, forward strand.
GAACTATTCATTTTTCACATTCTTCCAGCAAAATTCACTAAATGTACCTGAGGTGCTCATTTCAAAAATTGCATATAAGCAGGTTATTTTCTCTAATTCTGACAAGTTTCAATCACATATTTATTTCATTTGATTCATTTTAGTGAAGTGGACATTAATCCTACTTTGTTTAATTTCATTGCTCAAGGAATTAATGTGTTATTTGTTGGTTACTAGGTTTCAAAAGAAAAGGGAAAACACTTGGAAAAAATGGAAGTTTCATCTCTGGCCTGCATTACAGCTTCTGGCATATTTTTAGATGCCAACAAGTAATGTCAAAGAAACAGCTGTTAAAATGATCCTGCTTAACAGCCATAAAGGAATGAAGATTTCCACAGAGCTCTGTGATACACAATGATACACATACCTGGCATGTGTATCATTGTTTGACTTATTTCCAGTTGATAATCAGAGAAGTTTAATTCTCCTTTCTCTCTTTCTCATTCTCCTCTTGCCCCGAGTTTTCTTTTCTTTTGCCATGGCCTTGCAAGTTGCAAAGAATTGCTGTTTTTCAGCTCCCTACAGTGAAATAATGGGAAACAGGAAGTCTACTCTCTTTGTGTCATTTGGGATAACTAATTCTGGAGTTTGCTTCTTGAGTGACATTTGCCTATAGATATAAAGTGATCTAAAGGGCAAACCAGGAAGAGAAAGCCTAGAATAGCCTCTGTGTCTGGGGCCTTTCAAATCTCTGCAGTCATTAATACTTTATCGACTACCTGTGGAATAAGAAATGTCTGGGTTGGCTGCTTCTAGCAAAAAAAGTTTATTTTCCCTTCAGATCAGTCTCCGTGGAGCTGCCATTTCTTGCTGACTGCGAGACAAGATGGAGTGCCAGATTGTCATTTAGTTTAACTCCATGGAAATGAGGCAAGGGAATCTGACCATGACTAAACCTTTGCATCCAGCAAAAGAACAAGGGCAATCAAGGAAACCTTCTGCTGGCCCTCGGGGGGACAGACTGTTGGTAAGTTTGCAAGACGTGTTAGGCTGGCAGAGGGGGAGTCCTCAGGAACACAGAGCTGACAGAAACTCTTAGCATTCATTTATTCAGACCTTTCATTACGCCAGAATCAAAGCACTTCCTTTAAGGAGGCTGCCCTAAAGATATGGCTAGCTTTTATGCCCAAGAAAAGGTAAACAGAAAAACAGACCCACCAGAGGAATGACCAACCACAATGCTCAGGAGAGGTCTAGCACAACTCAACTATTCCAGCTGTTTTCCTGACTTCTGTGTGTGTACATACATGTACACACACACACACACACACACACCTTTGTCAACCTCAGTTTTGCAAGTCTTTTGTTCAATTGCTTGTATAGGACTTAGAGGAAAGAGAAATGAGCATCAAAATAAACTTCTTTCTCTTTCTCTCCAGTTCTTAATTCTTAAATTGCCTAGTTTAAATGAAACAATTTTAAAAGACAAATTTACTTAGAGCAATAATAGCAACTTAAAAAAATTTGTAAAGTATCTTTTAAAATTCATTATAAAAGCATATTTTGCATGTCGACTTTGCAGATAGATTTAAAAAATTTCTGAGTTCCCCAAAACATTTTTGTTTGTCTTCTCACATTTGCTTGTAATATGTGTAACAGCAGTGTGGACCTAGCCATTACGTGCACCTAGACCTAAAAGTGTATAATGTGGTTCAGGTTTTGTGGGTTGAAATTTAAATTTCCAGAAATTATCTTGCTCACAGTCCAATTTCTGTTAAGCACCAATTTAATTTCTTGCAGGTCTCAGGCTTGTGGCTTCACGCTAATTCGTCAGGCTGCTGGTGTTGTATTGATTAAGTAGTTATATTCTTAAGGACTTTTCAACTAATAGCAAATTTGTATTTATTAGTTAGCTGGACAGAATAGGAATACGCAGCATGTTGCCCAAGTTTCAGTTTAGCACTTCATTTTGCAAACTGTTTTACACTGCTATTTTTGCAAATTATTTCCCACAACAGTCCTGTGAGATAGGCTAACGATGTTGTCCAGAAGCTGCCTAGGTTTTAGAAACGGTACATGGTGTGTCCTGAGACAGCAACAGAGCCAAGATTAGAATTCACAGTTCCTGGGGCTCGGGCAGCCACGCCTTGCCACCCATTCAATATGTCCACCCCCTTCTTTTAATTATATTAGGTTTCGGTGCCACTGCAGAGTAACAGATTAAGATAAAATAACACCGTTCAAATGGAAATGGAGTCCATGTCCGCAAAGGCAGAGTCTGGCATTCAGTGTCCTGAGTGGTGCCTCTTGAGGGGCTGAATGCTCCCTTTCCTCTGCAGTCCCCTAGAGAAATGGCTCCCTGACAAGCTCTTTCTAGTCCTTTTCTGAGTCAGGCTGTTTGAACTGAAAAATTATTTAGTTCAACTCCTTGTTTTGCAGATACAGAAAGCCAGGGCTAGAGAGATTTGAGTTTTGCCCAAAGCCTCAAGGCAAAATTGGGTCAGTGTCATGGGAAGAACCCAAATCTCCAGATGCTGCCTTCAGCACTCTGTTCCCCGAACTACCCTATTTCTCAAGACTGGCTCCTGAACCACTTTCCATGGAGTTAGAAAGTGAATGGAGGTATCAGTCATTGTCCATACAGCATGAATTTGGGGGGTTTTCTAATTTAAAGGAAGCCTAGGGCTTGACAGAGCTTGTAGATAGAAGATGAGATTAAAGTAAAAGAACTGATAAGTAATATTTTCTATTTCACCAAGTAATATTACCAGCTGTGTAATGAGAACTATGTCTACAAAATCCAGAACGAATTGGAGACTTCAAATTGTTACTGCAGATAGCTAAATCAAACTAATTATCCAGGCCTCAAATAGAACTTTGTGGTCTGAATGAGAAGTTGAATAATTTGTACTGTGAGTAAATTCTATTTCTTCATTGTGAGAAACACACATTCACCTGTCCAAACCCAAAGAATGGACTCGGAGACACGAAGAACAGTGAAAGCAAGACTTTTAATGGTGGTCTTGCAAGATGGCGTGTTTGGTAGGCAGGCACATCCGGGGCAGTTACAGAAGGTAATTTGTCTCCTAGCACGCAAGTCCCTCCCCTAGTTCCTCATTGGTTGAGTACTGTGGGGTTACAATCTTCCCGGATGTTGCCTAAGTTTCATGATTCCCCCTTATAAGGTTATACCCCACCCCCTTCCCTGCTTAAGTTTCTATTTCCCGATAATGAAAGTTTCTTCCCTTTTATAGGCTGACCCCTCGTCTACATTCTGTTCACTTATCCTGACCTTCTAGGTGCATGAGATGTGCGGTTTGTTACATCCACAGGCTGGCCGCCAGTACTTAGATGTATCATGCCTTGAAAATGGACCATTTAAAATATTTTCTCACATTCATGATAATAGTTAATATGTAAAAATGTTGGGTGAGAAGGCTGAAGTTAGAAAAAATAACTCAGTGCAATACATGCTTTTGAAAATACATCCTGGGATCAGGGCTTCCCATACATCAGTCATTCACATTCAACTGCCACCATTTTTACCATATCTGCATGTTTCCATTAAATTCACTTTTTAATATAAGTAAATGTATGAAAAAAGAAAGCTTTGTAAAACTATAACATGGAAAACCAGTATAATTTGCAAAAGTCAATTAAAGTAAATTTGCAATTATAAAAACCTTAAAAAGTTTATGTATGCTTTTGTTAGAACCATCTTATGCATGACCAGCAGTGTGTATACTGTGCCTTGGGAGACGTTGGTCTAGGCTAGCAGTTATCAATATTTTTTAGAGGTAGGGGGAGGAAACTCAGTAACCATTCCATTTGGCCTCACACAGATATGTAGTTGGAAAAGAAGTATATTTTCATCATCTTAGAAAACTGTAGATATTCTTCTTTGGTTCTGCAACAAAGCTCAATAATATAGATTATGAAACGAAATCAATGAACTTTTACTTTAAAATCTATTGGTCTACCTTGCACTTTGAATGAATTTCTTTACCCATGCCTGATTTTGTAAAAGGATGCATTGGTTATTTGGAAAACAATGTTTCGCTGGGCTATGCAGAGCTTCCAAATTTTGGCAAAAAATCATATTTTTTAATATCACCACCAGCCATGTAAGGAAAGTATTTAAACATTGGAAATCTGTTAATCTCATGGTGGCAGATACAAGTTTCCAAAATTCTAATTTTTACCTGAAAGCTCCCACTTTATTATTGAGGACAAATACTGAAAAACACAGGTTCTTTTTTTCCCTTCAGTTGAGAGGTCCACTTAGTTCATTTTCAAGAAAATGTCATTACATACCAAAGTCTCAATAATCATAGTTTGTCTGCAAGTTAAACTTCCTCAAATCAAAGTTTGTAAGTCTGAAAGTCTTAACAGAAAACTGGTTGGTGCTTTGTGACAAGGGTGGCTAGGTCAGCTGCAACTCAGCCACATAGGTGCTTTTCCTTGAGACAACCATTGTACTTTGGTATGAAGCAGTACTTCATGTGTGCACTCCATTTCATCACACAAAATATTTAAAACACGTGTATTCAAGGGTTGAAATTTAATAAAATCAATAACTGCTTCATCAAAGACACTTAGTTAAATTGGTGCTTTTTTCCTTTTTTTTTTTTTTTTTTTTTTTACTTTAAGTGTATGATATTGAAGAATACAATGACTATAAGCAAAGTTTGGTGCCACTGCCTTGATGCGTATTAAGGGGCCAGTGGTTTTATTCACCATTGCTTTAGCACTATCAGTGCAAAAGTCAACCCTGACAGGCAAATAGCATCTTGATATTAGTATAAAAATAGTTCTGATCTCACAAATCCCCTGAAAGGATCTTGTTGACCTTCAAGGATCTGTGGCCACACTTTGAAACCTGCTGATTTAGGCCAATTTGTAAAATTAAGGGAAAAAGAAAGGAATCTAATTTATTATACACCTTATAAACGTTATGTTATGAACTGAATTGTGTCCTCCCAAAATTCGTATGTTGCAGTCCCAACCCCCAGAATTTAACCATATTTAGAGACAAGTCCTTGAAAGAATTTAAAGGGAGGCCATTAGGGTGGGGCCCCAATCCAATATGACCAGTGTCCTTATAAGAAGAGGAAGAGACACCAGGGACACAAGTATACATATGTGTATACATATGAAAAACCAGCAAGAGGATGGCCATCTGCAAGCCGAGTGGCCTTAGAGGAATCCGCTCCTGCTAGGACCTTGATGTTGGACTTCCAGCCTCCAAAACTGTCAGAAAATACATTTCTGTTGTTTAAGCCACCCACTCTGGGGCATCTTATTGTGGCAGCCCTAGCAAACTAATACATATTGGCATCATATGATGGACATAATGATACATAAATGATTGACATTTATGATGCTAACAGTCATCATAAAAACTTTGAAGTTCATATTGTCATACTCATTTTATGGAGGTGGGGGTGGAAGCTAGGGGAAGATAGGTAATTTTCCAAGCTCATTCCTCTAAGAGAGGAAAAAGCCAAAGTTCAGATGTGACCACAAAGCCAGAAGTCCCAGAGCCAGTGCGTGAGTGAGCTCAGATAGAAATTCAGATCCCAGTGCTCCGTCTGTGACATCAAGTTGCCCTGTAGAAGTGAGAATGTTGTTTCCTACTAATGATCCTAATAAATAGAAAACCTAAGTTGTAAATAAACAATTTCTACTAACAGTACAATGTAAATACTACTCTAATGAATGATTTTATGAAATTTTATTTCTGCTGTATGGACATTGCATTTAAAAAAAATTATAAATAGGCAGAGACCAGTGTGACACAAACACAGAATTTTATCACAAATACAAACTACAAAAACCAATCCTACCCTTCTTTCTCTAATAGACATGTCTGGAGGAACTACACCAACAACTTAAATAAATAAATAAATGACCTAACACCTCCTGTTGGAACCTGTGACCTCTCTTTGCCTGTTCTTGTAATGTGCTATTGATTGGCCAGTCAGAAGGGACACTGTTTCAGCAGCCTGCTGTCCATGAGAGAATGACTTCTTTCTCCACTTGGTGTCTCAGTTGACCCCTCAGGAGGTATGGCTGAGAGTTCAGCATCAAATGGCTTTTAACACCTAGGTTTCATTCTGAATCTCCCTCAAGTCCAGCAGTAATGAAGCAATTGTATGTCCTGCCGTAATAAATCTGAATCAAATTGAAGCCAGTACCCCCTTCCTTCCAGGGAGCAGAGTAGATCAGAGTTTAGACAGACTGGGAGCATTTTGTGCAGTGCCCTGATCAGAATGATAGAAGCTCCATCCTTTGGCAGAGAGCAGCTCTGAGTGCTTTTCCTGTGCAGGTTGCCATTTGTATTAGAAATTTGACTGCAAAAGAGTTTAAGCATTATTGGTGAATTTCTAATCCTTTATTTCAAAGTTCTTGCTTTGGTGATGTCTTATTTGTTTATTTTTTTTTGCATTTAGAATTAATTCAACTGCAAAAAAAAAGTGCACATCTACCAAATATCAAGCATTGTAGTAGATACCAGGGGTCTTAAGAAGGATAAATAGGACATGGATTTTTTTCTCAAAGAAATTTTATTGTCTGTTTGTGTTATCTGAATTCAGAATGCCATTGCCTCATTAGCCTGTTTCATTGTATTTGTAGTATTTGTCAATGTCAGATAGTCTTTTATTTATTTATTAATGTACTTGTCCATTTCCCCAACCAGAATGAAGCTCCGCAAAGGCATGTATTGTGTCTGTTTTGCTTATTACTGTGTTATCAGATCTGGAATAGTGCCTTGACACAGTGTAGACATCCATTAAGAATGAATAATCTGGCCAGGCGCAGTGGCTCATACCTGTAATCCCAGCACTTTGCGAGGCCGAGGCAGGCAGATCACCTGAGGTCGGGAGTTGGAGACCAGCCTGGCCAACATGGTGAAACCCCGTCTCTACTAAAAATACAAAATTAGCTGGGCATGGTGGCACATGCCTGTAGTCCCAGCTACTCTGGAGGCTGAGGCAGGAGAATTGCTTGAACCCGGGAGGCAGAGGTTGCAGTGAGCCAAGATCACACCACCACTGCACTCTAGCCTGAGCGACAAGAGCAAAACTCCGTCTCAAAAAAAAAAAAAAAAAGAATAATTTACAGCTAACTAACATTGGTACAGTGTACTGGCTAGGTCTGAGTAGTTTGAGAACATTAAGTCTTTTTTTCTTTAAAGACAGAAGTATAATGACTAAGTTTAAAGGATGGATGCCATCTTACCCTATACACTTGTATTTTGTTAGAAGAGATTTTGTTTCAAGACCGGCCTGGGCAACATAGTGAGACCTTGCATCTATTACTATTAAAAACAAAAAAACAAGGGCCTGGCGCAGTGGTTCATGCCTGTAATCGCAGCACTTTGGGAGGTCAGAGGCAGGTGGATCACGAGGTTGGGAGATCGAGACCATCCTGGCCAACATGATGAAACCCCATCTCTACTAAATATACAAAAATTAGCTGGGTGTCATGGCGCGTGCCTGTAATCTCAGCTACTCAGGAGGCTGAGGCAGGAGAATTGCTTGAGCCCCGGAGGCAGAGGTTGCAGTGAGCCGAGATGGTGCCACTGCACTCCAGCCTGGCGACAGAGCGAGACTCCGTCTCAAACAAAACAAAACAAAACAAAAAAACAAAATGAAGAGATTTCGGAATATCTGTTAAAACCCATCTGAAGCTGCAGTGCTCTAATAGCTAAAGTGATTTCCACAAATTATCAATGGAGCAAAGAAATTCTTTTCCAAGAATTCTTTCTGAGAATCTTTTTAACCTACTTCCTTGGTTGAAAAAGTAGAAAATGTTTTCATAGGGATGAGCTGTGCAAACCTAATGCCCAAAACATCTGACACTCTTATCTTGAATGACGCAGTAGAATTTAAAGAACTTGTCATCAAGTGGTCTTTGACAAAAACCTCTGTGGAGAGCATCTGCCATTTTGAGAATTTTTTTTTTTATTATACTTTAGGTTTTAGGGTACATGTGCACAATGTGCAGGTTTGTTACATATGTATCCATGTGCTGTTTTGAGAATTTTTACCACCAGAACTGGCTCTGACCTTGCATATCACTTCTTCAGCAAAATTTCTATCTCCCAAGTCACCGTCTCTGCATCTACTGAGGGATATACATCTCCTTATGGTTTTTGGCATTGGAGTAAGAAAATAAACTGGTGATGGGTAATGTGATTATGTATCCTTGGACCTTTCATCTATAGTCTTGATTCTGCACATAGAGCATGCACATGCATGTATGTGTGTGGTTGTGGGTACAGGCAAGTGGATTGGTCCTTTGAAGAATGAGATTCTGCAGTTTTCTGCAGTGGACATTTCCTACCTGTGGCTGGCCCAGATGGTAAGAATACTATGCATCCTTTCTGGCTTTGACTGCTGAGAATGTTACAGTGAGTTTCATTATTTATGCCCTTTTTTTGGAGTATTAAACATGTCAAATTTGGTGTAGTTAAGAGGCACTCGTAGCAAGTTTTTTTTTAAAGGTCTCTGCATATAAGATGCTTCCATAGCAAGTCGTAGAAAAAATTCCCAAGTTTCAGTGTTGACAGATGGTGCTGCTCTGCAATATAAGCAGCAATGTCCTCACGAGACTATTGATTTTGTTTGTGAAATATAAATCCCTAAACAATGACGGATGGGCTGGTGAGAAGTGCTTCTTTAATAATTCAATAATTTCATTAAATGATCCGGTCCTAAGTAAAACAGAGATGGCAAGATACCTGACCATGGACTGCATTTAAGTCTCATATAAAAATAAGACCATGGTCTACTTTTGTTCATGTTTATCTATTTTGTTTGCTTCAAGATAAAAGGAAGTCTTTCAGTGTGTGAATTCTAAGAAATAGGGCAAACATCAGATTCTTCCAAGTGTCTCATAGCAGCCATTTTAAGTTCAGTCTGCCCACATTCAAGGCAAGGGCTTGGTTCATTTGCTTACTAGGTAAGCTTGAACATTGATTTATTTTGCCTGCTGCTATTTAGCTTCTGTTTTCTTAGCAGGTTCCCATCTCAATGGAGCATGGACAGTTTGTAGGAAGTAGAAGCCGATTTGATTCCAACACAGCACTTTATTACAGCTAAGAAGGACATATTACCCAAAGCCATCTTCTGATGTGCCAGAAGCAACAACCAAGAAGAATTCTAAGGGGCAAATAAACAACCTGAAACTAAATCACAGAAACTCCTGGAAACACAACTTGAATTAGCCCAAGTGTGTCTGTGCATTTGTGTATTTGTTGTTTATGCATTACAAAGTCCTATAAAATCAAATTGATTTACTTTACCTTGATTTACTTTAGAAAAAAATTTAAAATATCAGCAAATTCATATTTAGGTTTGCCTTCACAAAGGAGTTATAAACTTAATGTTTTGTATATTTAATTTGTTATCTTAATTACGGACTCATAGATCATCAAAGAGATGTTAAAATAATACAATCAAGAGCCATAGAGTAACACATGTACAATTTATTTTTTGGCAAGACTCAGAAAAACAATTTGATATGTTAATGGATCCTAATGGGCAATAGCTATTAATTAAATAAATAACCCATTAGACTGAGAAGTGAAGTGTCAGTACAAGGACAATCTACTAAAATTGCTGAAGAATAGCAATTAACTTACAGTATTTAGTGGTGGCACAGATATTTATATTTGGTTTTGTAGATATTTGTGTCAGCTATATCAAATTAATTAAATTAAACTAGCAACTATTTCATAAATCTCTACAGTGTGTGCAGTGCTATGTTAGGCATTAGGAATAAAGCAAAAAAGTAGACAGCCTGATCTAGACTCTTGGGGAAAATATAGTATAGTAGGGAGAGGCAAGATGTAAGTAATTTTAAAATATAATGATTGTGCATGTTGACATATTAAAAATGTTTTAAGGTATTACACCATCAATTCTTTACCACTTTTATCACTGTCCATCATGACTTACTAACAATTGTTGAGGAAAAATAATGCTGGGGTAGGGCCCGGGGATAACCAAGAAGGTGTAAATCCTGGCCTCTGCTCAGGAAGCCAATGATTTAATTTGGAAGATTGATTGCTAAATGAAATCTTTGCTGACACAGAAAGTACCATGAATAGGAAAGGGAGAGAGAACTAAGGGCTAGGATATTCTGGCAAGTTTGTGGAGGAGAACTAGAGCTTGAAGTACAGGTGGAATGTGACTAAACAGAGAGGGGAGGTGGTGGCTCAGGTGGGGACGATGGCCAGAGCCAGCTTCATTGTGAGGCATTAGGGGTGAGGCTGCAGAAGAGATTTGTGTAATGCAGCCACAATGTTGTGCAATCTGGTGATTGAGGAATTTGGACTCGGCTCTCCTGAGGAGAGTGACAGAATCAAAGTGGTTGTAGGAAGATGTTGATCAGATTGAAGGGTGCTGGGGAGATCTGTGGTAGGGAGTAGGAGCTAGAAGGCAGCAAGACTGGCTGGAGGCCCTTGTGAGGGGATAAGAGATGAACATGATTTCCTAAACCAGATCACAGCCTTTTTAAGGGAAAGAGAAATGCCTTGCTTTTCCTTTTTTCCTTGTTTTTCCTGTACATTCAGTCCAGAATGTATAATGCTGTGGAATAACCCCTTGTAGAGCCACTGACTTATGAGACTATCTAAAGACAGGTGCTGACCTTTGCCGCTGATAACTGTATTTGGCCTCCTGGAACAAGAGTGCGTCATGAATAAAACAAGTTAGAGAAACCTAAGGAGATTCAAGCAGAGGTCACTCTATAGTGAGGTGATAAATTTTGTGACTGATATAGACCGATAAGGCCTAGCTTAGTCGCAAGCAATCATTACTGAATTACCTGGTGATAACAGGAGGTGAAGAAAATGTGCATTCTAAGCACAATGCAAATGCGAATCACTAGCTTCCTGGAGATCTGATCAAATAAAACTTAAGTTTTAATTAAACTGTGACCAAATTAATTAAAAGTTACTATACTGTGTGATAGATAATTATCAACTAGAATGTTGCTTATTTTGCTGCAGCATCCTGATTTCTTTATCTTCCTGTTCTGAAAATGTAAAAATCCTTTTAGTCTTTTAGATGAGTCACATGCAGAAAAAACAAAATTAAGTTAGCAGGATGTATTAAACATTAATTTAAGCACAATCATGAAAATCTGAATTTTTCTTTTTTCTCTAGCTACGTTTTAAGTTCTTGACATAATTTTTACAATGGCACATCTATTTTTTATGAGCTTTTAATAAAATGTGGTAATAATAGCAACTAATAATGTTAACAATAATAATGATAACTGTCATTTCTCTCTCCTCAGGATCATTTTGTGCTGAGCGTTCATAACTGAGTCATAGCTGTCTATGTTAAAGGATTGTTCCCAGGTTTTATTTATCTTGTTCAGCCTTTTAATTCAATTGGTTTCTTGGCTGATTTGTCTCCCAGTGTGATTAATCAATGAGAACTAGGGGCCCAATTCACGTTTTCACTTAAGTCGATTGAAATGTTGAGTGTGGTTGTGGTTGTTTAGGAGATAAAACAGGGTCACTGACATACAACATCATTTCTTCTTGGTTTTATGCCTTAACTTTATTTTCCCCAGCAGACTTTCTGGTAACTGATTCTCTCAGTTATGGAAGCCTACAGGGAGTGGAAAGGTAGGTAGAGATTTCTCTTCAGTGACGATTTCCATTAATTTTGTTATTTCTGATCAACAATTGGTGTATACCCAAAGGCGATCAAAGTGTAAGTAAATGACCAGCAATTTGTTTCACTTCAAATCTAATACTTTCCAAAAAGCACTTTGTAGCCAGTATCTAACAGAAGTTTAATAGAAGTCTAAGGCTGGAAGAAAATGTGGGGGCTATGCCATTTCCTCCCAAGTTCTTCTCCCCCCATCTAGCATTAGACAGGCACTACCCCTTCTCTTCTCAAGGAGCCCAGACAGAACGATTCTGCAATAGCCTTTAGGAAATTCATTTCAATGTTAATATCCCTCATGGCCAAGAGATAAGTAATTTGGCTCATATATAATCTGGTTCCTCCTCGTCTGCGTTGAAAGCCCTTAATGACCTCATGTCTTCCCTCAGCAGGGCTGCGGGTATTCTGTCAAAATGCCATGATGGATTATGTGCTTGGTGACCTTCTGTGACTTTTTGCAAGGCAGGGAGAGTAGAATGAAAAGGTGGTGAAGAGGCAGGGGAATACCCCTATTTGCCACGCCTGCCATCCCGGCAGCAGGAGGAAGGTTCGCAGAGGAGAAGCTGAATGAGACCCTTCCGCTGCTTCCCTTCCTCTGCCGCCAGGCTCCTCCTCCCTCAGGAGCGAAGGAGCCAACGCTTGGGAAATGGGGGATAGCACTGGTAGCGATTACGTTCTCCACTTTGAAAGCCGAACAGAAGGAAAAACTATTTAGGAAAAGAAGAGAAAACTCCTCTGTGCTCAAGAGTTGCCATTTACAGGACTCTTGCAAGTTTAACGAAAGGGAAAACTTGGCGTCTTGCTCATCTCCTGTGATACCTCCTTTGGCATATGATACAAATGAGAATACATTCAATGTTAAATATTCGTGTGCATTTTTTTCTTATTTGATTTGACTTGAGAGTTCCCCCACCAAACAGCTTTTTTTTTTTTTTTTTTTAAAAAAAAAAAAAAAAAAGGAGATCATTGGCTGGGCGTGGTGGCTCACGCCTGTAATCCCAGCACTCTGGGAGGCCGAGGCGGGCGGATCACGAGGTCAGGAGATCAAGATCATCCTGGCTAACACAGGAGAAACCCCGTCTCTACTAAAAATATAAAAAATTAGCCGGGCGTGGTGGCGGGCGCCTGTAGTCCCAGCTACTCGGGAGGCTGAGGCAGGAGACTGGCGGGAACCCGGGAGGCAGAGCTTGCAGTGAGCCAAGATCACACCACTGCAGTCCAGCCTGGGTGACAGAGTGAGACTCTGTCAAAAAAAAAAAAAAAAAAGAAAAGCTCATTATATTTAGAGGGGCTTAGTGAGAGGCTTTGACAATTGAGTCAAAGGTTTGCTCACCTGGAAACTGCTCAAGTAAAGAGAACATCTCTTTACTGTAAAGGAGCATCCCTTAGATCCCTTTAAGCCACCCCAGACAACAAAGACTACTTTACAGTTTGTCCAGAAGTAACCTCAGAATTATAGACAGGGGGTGGGTTGCAGCACTGGCCAGAGCCCACAGTGTTGCATTCGTAACCCGTTTATTTGCGAGAAACACCATCAACAAATCATGCAACAGCATATTCTAGATAATAAAGTTTTAAAACTTCTATATTTGTGCTATCCTAGATTGGTGTTCCTGTCTGTGAGGTACCCTAACTACAATGTACTGTGTGTCCTGTCTCTTCATCTAGGTTGAAAGCCAGATCACATCGTTCCTCTAAATCCCCAGCACCTGGCACGGGGGCTGGAAATGAGTAGGTACTGCTAAAACAATGTGGAATGAATGAGTGAACATAGAAACTGCCTTTTTCTAATACGTTTATCTGAAAAGACTGCTTGATTCTTCTTTTTAGAGCAAACTAGAGTTTTGCTCTAGTGGTTTCTTGGAGAAAAAAATGAAAGTGTAGGTTTTACTCAAGACTATTCTTGATGAGGCTCTAACAATGTATGGACTGAGAAAGGCGAGGAGGGATGTGGGATAAAAAAATGGGAAAAATCTTGCTGGGGTTTTTTGGGCTTTTATATAGGTTGTTTTCTGCTGGGCACTGCCTGAGATAGATTTTTGTGTGGATTGCTGAGTGAGGGTCTAGAAATAAGTTCATTTCATTGTTTAATGTGTAGAAGGCTGGAAGTGTGAAGTACAAAGTCAAATCAAGGGGAAAATGCAAATGAAAGTCATGTTTCCTTGAACACATTCTGTAGCTCTTCATTTCTCTGAACACCTCAGACCTGGGGCAGTTTTCTCTCTGGACCAGTATGTCACTTATTTTGGTTCTACTAAGTCACACACCACTGGAATGCGATTAGTATTCCTACCAACCAAGAACCATCTGCTCTTTTCTAGACAACAGCTATTCTGTTCCGGCTTTCTCCAGCTCCTGCTTCTCTCAATTTTCTTATATATTTTCAATCGTATGCATTCTTTTGTTGGTGAATAAGAGAGAGTAAGTGCCTGAGGGATTATCTCTTTGGATACATTTTCCTCCCCTCACGCACTGGATTTTTAAATGCTTGTTTGTTCCCTTTCCGAGTTTTGATCTTCTATATGTGAGATGAAATGTTTTTCTGTAACACTGGCAAAGGGAAATGTAGACTTCCAGAAAAGCTCTATATTCCTTACATAAATCATGAGTCACTGTTTAACTGGTGACCAATTAATGTCATAATGTTTCCTCTACTCAAAAATCAGGTAGGAAAGATAAATTGTTTCCAGAGAAAGTGAGAGGTAACTGATGAAGAAAACGAAATCAATGTGGGTGTAAACTTAGTCCTGCTCTGCTCCCAGTGTGGTTGATGACAGGATCCTCAGAAATGTTCAAGGCATGTTCAGTTAGAACTTTAGAGCAGCAAACTCATCCCCTGGCTAGTACTGTTTACCTAGAATGTGTGGCTTTCACACCATGATCAAATTTCGTTTCTCATCTATTTATCCAGGTGGTTTAAAGGAGACTTTGCCAGACTTAAAGTAAGGGGATGCAGTTTCAAATCCAATTCCATGTAAGTTATAAACCTCTCTGAATCTGAGCTTCCTCATCTGTAAAATGGAATTAATGACACCTACACTACAAAGGTGCTAGGAAGATTAACTGGAACAGCATATGGAAAATCTTGGAATCAGCTGCTGTTCAATACATGTTGGCTGAATTTTAATTTGTAATTACTAAAATGAAGTCCAGAAATGAGATAATGAATCTGGATAATTCATCCTTGCGTCAATTATTTAGACTATGCATAAAGAGAAAGGCTTGGGGATTTAATTATCTGTATAATTACTCAATTCTGTGCTGCATCTTCTAAATAAGCTTAGAATTTAACACATAATCATATTCTTTCTTTAGGTAATTAGTTCCAGGGATGAAAGGGTTAAGGAATTGCCATCCCATTTTGTTCAAAGATTTTTTTTTTAAATGCACTATTAGAAGAGATGAAATCTAATGTAAATGTCAGCCCCATATCGAAATAAACTTGCTATTAGAATCCAAAATCCTCTGGGTTTATTAAGATGTTATGAATTTAGTAGGATTTCCATCACTCCTCCCTCTATTTGTAGTGGCCAAGGCATGAAACCATTGTTAAAACCACCTATTAATCAATTTGCTCTTCTGCTTTTCAGTAATTGAGTTTCCCAGATGAAACAGTTTATCAACTTTAACCCTTTTCTAGTAAATTAAAGCTTTTCTTTTGCCAGCCAGAATCATTAATGCCATTTTGTTATCAAGAAATGTTCATACTTATGCTGTTAAATCATTAAGATAATTGAAATTATTTTACCTAGGCATCCTTTAGTTTTCAGACTCCTTTAAGTCTTTATGCCCTAATAATTCTTGGAGTCATCTAAGGCTTTATGTATTCCTTTAATTGAGCATTTTCATTTTGATGCATAGATTTGCGATTAACTTACTAATGACAAAAAGGTGAATTATAAAAATACCCCACCCTCTAGCATTCATTATCCATAATACATCGTCAGTCTTCCCAGGCTTCAAACCAGTTTCCCTTTGGCTTAATTTTATTACTTTATCAATTTTAGGTATCATGATCCATTGAAATTAAATTCATTTGGTTGAAACCAATAAAATACCATATAGTTGCTGTCAAGTTTTCTTTTAAAATGATATCTTTTATATTTAAAAAATTAAGTGATATATTTTATCATTGCTTTTCCCCATATTTATTATAAAATATCTGTTGAGGTCCAATATTGTGTTCTTTAAGGATCTCAGTAGGAAAAAAATATAGCATACTCAAATGAAGTAATTGACAGTGTGTGTTTGTTTGAGACAGGGTCTCTCTCTGTCATCCAGGAAGGAGTGTAGTGGCATGATCACAGGTCACTGCAGCCTGAACCTCCCTGGCTCAAGCTTCTGGGCTCAAGTGATCCTCCCACCTCAGCCTCCCAAGCAGCTGGGACTACACGTTTACACTGCCACACCCCGCTAATTTTTTTTTTCTTTTTTTTGTATTTTTTGTAGGGACAGTGTTTTGCCATGTTGCCCAGGCTGATCTCAAACTCATGGGCTCAAGTGATATGCCTGCCTCGGCCTCCCAAAGTGCTGGGATTACAGGCATGAGCCACTGTGCCTGGCCTGAGAGTTTTAATAAATGAACTATGTAAAAAAGGTGCCATCAGAGTTGAGGGAAACAAAAAGGTATAGGAATACATTCCAGAGGCAGCCACAATGGGGAGCCATCACCCGTCTTAGGCATGAAGGAGAAAGGGGTGGGACAACTATTGTAACCTGAGAGTGACTGTACCTGTAGGAGAGGTCTGACTGCCAGGAGCTGTGTCTTTGTTGGAGGAAATAGCCAATCCAAGGTGACCTTGCAGCGAGGGAGCTGGGGCCCTGAACTCATCCTCCTTCTGCCCTTCCAGTTTCTATTGGGAGTTCCCACTAACCACATCCAACTAGAAGCTAGAGGCAAGAGTGCCTTTTGATACAGTTCACACAGTTCAGCCTTCTGTGGCACAAAGCAGGGCAGAGAATGGTGAACATGCCTCTAAAGGGTCAAAGGGCAAATATTTCGAACTAAGCAAATGGTTGTCGAACACTTTCAGTTTGTGATCCTATTCATTTTAACTGAATAAACATTGGTGGAACATCTATTAGACGAGAGCCACTTTAGTGGGCTCTGAAGATGTGAAGACAAGTAAGCAGGACTAGACTAGGGTCAGGCAAGCAAAGAGTGTAGGACACATTTGCATGTGCTTGAGGGTACCTCCTTAAATTTCGCACTGAAGTTCTTTAGTTGCTTCACCCTAGTCTCAGCCTTATGAATAAGACTCCATCCCCGCCTTCAAGGGTTTTTCGATCTAGCCAGACAAACATGAATAAAAAAGAACTGGCCAGGTGCAGTGGCTCACGCCTGTAATCCCAGCACTTTGAGAGGCCGAGGTGGGCAGATCATGAGGTCAAGAGATCGAGACCATCCCAGCCAACATGGTGAAACCCCGTCTCAACTAAAAATACAAAAAATTAGCTGGGCATGGTGGCGTGCCTGTAGTCCAAGCTACTCGGGAGTCTGAGGCAGGAGAATCACTTCAGCCCGGGAGGCAGAGGTTGCAGTCAGCTGAGATTGTGCCACTGCACTCCTGCCTGGCGACAGAGTGAGACTCTGTCTCAAAAAAAAAAAAAAGGAACCATAACACAAGTCCAATTACAAGTGCCATGCCAAAAGTACAAGCATTATGAAAGCACAAATGCCTGACTAATAAATCTCAATGACAGGATCTGGTATGGCTCCTCAGA
Organism: Symphalangus syndactylus; assembly: GCF_028878055.3. Lineage (NCBI taxonomy): Eukaryota > Metazoa > Chordata > Mammalia > Primates > Hylobatidae > Symphalangus > Symphalangus syndactylus. The sequence continues at coordinate 65,819,761 of NC_072424.2, forward strand.
AGACAGGTCATCTAAGCTGGGTATTCAGAAACAAGTAAGATTTTGAGAAATTTATTTGTTCAACAAATACCTACTGAGCTTCTACTATATGCCAAGTCTTGTTTTAGATGGTAGGGGAAGGGCAGAGACCAACACATAGAAGGTCCCTGATCCCGTAAAGCTATGTTCTGGTGGGAGCAAAAGACAAATAAAAAAGTAAACAAGTGAGGGGATATCAAGTGGAGACGATTGGATGCACAAAGACAATTCTACTTGGGTGCCTTGCATTTCTGCGGGTTTCATAAGAAGGGGCTGTAACTGTCCCTTTGTTTGGAACTGTCTTTTCAAGGATGTTTGTATAGCAAACAGCCTTGGAAGATAATAGTGTCCCCCTCGGGAGCAGGTGGTAGGTAGGTTTGCTTACTGTCTAGTATGAAAGATTTGGGACACCTGAGCTCATGGTTCCTCAGCCACAGTGTGTGTGCAGCATTCACGGAGGCCCTCCCTAGATCACTCCTGAATTTGAGGGGCAAAAGGAAGCAGCATAAATATGAAGCTCGTGCAATCTGCTGTGTTGTGAGTAATAAGGTGCTTTATCTTTGAACCAGGAGTCTAGTGTTTTCTGCCCTCATCCATGAAACCGAAACTTTGTTAGTTTGCAAGCAGGTAAAACCTCAGACCCTTTGTAGTTCTTAGCAGTTTTTGGTGAGAATATAAGATGCTGACACAGACATTGCTTTCTGAGAAAGAAAGGATAAGTACCATATGGGCCAGGTTCAGGAATATGAAAGGACTTTCTAGAATCCAGTGGTAACACTCTTATCCAATTGGTGAACAAAGGTTGTAGCGGGATTAGTAAGGGTCTCCATGGACCTACCTGTTAATATATGTTTTAAGGCCAAGTAAAGGGCATAGGAATAAAACAAGCAATCAGAACAGGGTTTTTGACATTGCTTGCTTGCCTCAGGTGGGAAGAAGAAGAAATGTTATAGTGACGAGGCAGCAAGTCCTGCGGCCAGAGCCAAAAGACAATATGGCTATAGCTACTGAGGCAGTGATGCTGAAATAAACGAGGTGAGCAATGAAGATGCAGAGATTTAGACAGGCTAAAGTCATTAGAAGTTCATTTGGTTGCACTCCACTGTGACTGCTTAAAACTGAAAGTAAATACAAAGCCTTGATTTCCGGTGCAGAATCACTCTCTTCCTCGGCATCTCTGTTATCTCTCCCTCTCTCTTGACCTTTACCTCAGCTGCTTCAAAGGGAAGGATGATTGGGGCTGGGCCAAGGTCTGCCTGTCCCCAAGGGCAACTGGAGGCCATATACACTTATCTGAGTATGTTGGGAAAGCTTGGGGAGGGAAGGACCTCAAACTTTTAAGTTCTATTAGACATAGACAACCTACCCCAAAGTCCCAAGTGACAGGGGGTGGGTTGGATATACAGTAGGGAAGGGACGTTAACACGACCTTGTGGATAGGATGAATCTCTAGTATGAATTGATGTTTTATATTCCATACTTCCCTGTCCTAGAAGTTTTGCCAGAGGGGATTCTCCTGGTCAAAGAGAAACTAATGTATAGAAGTGTTAGTGGGATAAACCATCCTGATATTTGTGCCCAGCGGGTGATTTGGGATTTAGCATGAATGCCTCCATTCTCAGATGCCCAAAGTTTTCACTATTCAGATGATATCCTCCTGGTTAGCAAGTCAGAAGCCTGAGAAGGTCCTGACTGTGGTATTATCCCATGTTGGCCAGCAGGGGTGGCTGAAAACCCTAACAGAATTCAGAGGCCTGCTCACTGAGTGAAGGTTTTCGGGACCATGTATGGATCCACAATGTTCAATCCCTCCATCAGTCAAGAAAAAACTACTGCCTGTAGCCAACCACCATCAAAAAGATCCAGCACCTTACTGTACTTTTTTTGGTTATTAGAGAGAGTATGTGCCTCACTTGGGCATTTTTCTTGGTCCTGTACATGGGGTAACTTGAAAATCAGCACCCTGTAAGTGGGACTCAAAGAAAAAACAACAACAATGATCACCACCACCACCAAGAAGTCTATTTTTACCCCTATGAGCTACAAATCTCCATGACTGATGACTTTGCTGATGGGAACTTCTGGTAAAGAGAGGCAGCCTTTATCTAGAGGTGCTCCTTGGGATTTTGGTCTTGTTACCTTACTGACATAGCTATCAGGTACATTTCTTTTGAAAAGCAGCTATTAACAACTTGCTCTCTGGCTCTTGTCAACATTGAATGCCTAATTCATGGAGACTTTTGGACTTCCAGTCTGAAGTTCTCATTGTGGGGTAGGCCAACTTGGACTCGACTGGTAACAAGCCGTGAAGAGCCCAATAACCCTTGTTTTCAAATAGAAATGGTATATTCAAGAATGCAGCCACCCTGGCCCCAGTAGCATCTCAGCTTCACATGAAAAACTGGCAGATTTCTCTGGGAGAAACTATCTCCTCTATTCTACCATTTGAAACAAAGTCACTGGCTCAATTGGGCCTTTTGTTCACAGAATTCTCCCCTCAATTAAACTACAGCCTGCAGGCTGGCCACTCATTTTTTTTTTTTAATACATAAAACAAAACTACGTTTCTCATGATAAAAATAAACAGTACAAAGAAGCATATGAGGGAACATGCATTTAAAAATATTCTTTTAAAAAAATTTTAACTTTTACTTTACTTTCAGGTATACATGTGCAGGTTTGTTATATAGGGAAACTCATGACTTGGGGGTTTTATGTACAGATTATTTTGTCACCTGGGTACCAAGCATAGAACCTGATAGTTTTTTTTCTTTCCCTGAACCTCTCCCTCCTCTCATACCCCACCATCTGATAGGCCCCAGTGTGTGTTGTTCCCCTGTATGTATCCATGTGTTCTCATTATTTAGTTTCAGTTATACTGAATACATGCAATATTTGATTTTCTGTCCCCACATTAGTCTGCTAAGGATAATGGCCTCCAGTTCCATCCATGTTTCTGCAAAGGACATCATCTGGTACTTTTTTATGGCTGCATAGTATTCCATAGTGTATGTGTATTCTTTATCCAGTCCACCATTGATGGGCATTTCGGTTGATTCCACCTCTTTGCTATTGTGAATAGTGCTGCAGTGAACATATATGTGCATGTATCTTTATGGTAGAACCATTTATATTCCTTTGGGTATATACCCAGTCATGGGATTGCTGGGTCAAATGATAGTTCTGTTTTTAGTTATTTGAGGAATCACCTCACTGCTTTACACAATGGCTGAACGAATTTACACTCCCACCAACAGTGTATAAGCATTCCCTTTGTCTCTGCAACCTTGCCAGCATCTATTTTTTGACTTCTTAATAATAGCCATTCTGACTGGTGTGAGATGATATCTCATTGTGGTTTTGATTTGCATTTCTCTAATGATTAGTGATACTGAGCATTTATTCATATGCATGTTGGCCACATGTATGTCTTCTTTTGAAGTGTCTTTTCATGTCCTTTACCCACTTTTGCCTACTTTTCAATTGGATTGTTTTTTGCTTGTATGTTTGTTTAAATTCCTTGTAGATTCTGGATATTAGACCTTTGTCAGATGTATAGTTTGTAAATACTTTCTTCTATTCTGTAGATCACCTATTTACTCTTGATAGTTTCTTTGGCTGTACAGAAGCTCTTTAGTTTAATTAGGTCCCATTTGTCAATTTTTGCTTTTGTTGCAATTGCTTTTGGCATTTTTGTCATGAAATCTTTGCCAGTTTTTAATGCCCAAAATGATATTCCTTAGGTTTTCTTCCAGAGTTTTTATAGTTTTAGGGTTTATATTTAGGTCTTTAATTCATCTTGGGTTAATTTTTGTATGTGGTGGAAGGAAGGGGTCCAATTTCAATCTTCTACATATATTATATAATAGCTAGCCAGTTACCCCAGCACCATTTATTGAATAGGGAGTCCTTTCCTTATTGCTTGTTTTTGTCAGCTTTGTCAAAGATCAGATGGTTGTAAGTGTGTGGCTTTATTTCTGGGCTCTCTGTTCTGTTCCATTGGTCTGTGTGTCTGTTTTTGTATCAGTACCATGTTGTTTTGGTTACTATAGCCTCACAGTACAGTTTGAAGTCAGGCAGTGTGATTTCTCTAGCTTTGTTCATTTTGTTTAGGATTGCCTCAGCTATTTGGGCACTTTTTTGGTTCCATATGAATTTTAGAATAGCTTTTTCTAATTCTGGGAAGAATGTAATTGGTAGTTTGCTAGGAGGAGCATTGAATCTGTAAGTTGCTTTGGGCAGTATGGCCATTTTAATGATATTGATTCTGCCTATCCATGAGCATGGAATGCTCTTCCATTTGTTTGTGTCACCTCTGATTTCTTTGAGCAGTGTTTTGTAACTCTCATTGTAGAGATCTTTCACCTCCCTGATTAGCTGTACTACTAAAGGGTTTTTTGTTTTGTTTTGTTTTGGTGGCAATTGTGAATGGGACCGCATTCCTGATTTGGCTATCAGCTTGGGTGCTGTTAGTGTATAGGAATGCTACTGCTTTTTGTACATTAATTTTGTATCCCCAAATAAAATTCCATTAAAACACAATTACACCCATTCATTCCTGTATTGTCTATTTTTATTTTTTTCTTTATGTAGACAGAACACAATGTATTGTCTACTTTTGTGTTACTGTGGGAGAGTTGAGTAGTTGCAAAAGAGATCACACATCCCATAAGCCTAAAATATTTACTCTCTGGGCCTTTAAGAAAAAGTTTATTGATTCCTGCTACAGATGCCTGGGCCTGAGTCACTGATGGTTTGGCAAAGCTGAAATCCAATACTGTCCAGTGAGCTGCTATAGCTATTCAGCTACGCAGAGGCAAAAGGGAGGCATTTGATCCTATCGGTGGGGCAGAACTCAAGGTCTTCTCACAGCTTTGCCTAATATTCCCCTTGACAGACTCTGTTATATTTTTACTGACTCTTGGGGTGTTGCCAATGGCCTAGCTATTTGGTCTGCCACTTGGAAAACCAACGACTGGCAGATTAGAGATATCCCTCTTTGGGATCATGAACTGTGTTAACAAAACAGTCAGGCTCACTCAAGTAAATATTCATCATAAGAACCTATTCTTTGATGAAATCAACTGAGATCAAACTGCTGATCAAGCCTGCACAGCTTGGATTGCTACCATTGCTGCTGGAATCCATCCTCATACCATACATGGCAATACATCCACCATCATAGACTGGGAACAAAGTAAAGGATTCAGTGTTTCTGAGGCTGCCACTGCATGCCAGACCTGTGAATCCTGCCATAGCTGATCCATTTGTCTCATGCTGTAGGCTGCCACACTGCCTTCCATGCACTGGTGATTGATATACATTCAACTTTGGATCTTTGACTCCTCTGTTGGGGTTATCAGTGGTGCTTCACTGTGTAGATACTCTTTCAGGTTACAGTGTTACTGTTGCAGTCTGGTCAACAGACTGCAGCCACACTGTTGTGGCCCTTGAAACTAATATGCATAATGTGTTTGGCTTTCCATACTATTTGCAGTCTGATAGTGATGGATTTATTATCACAAAAGCCACTCAAGAATGAGCTAATAATAGTTAAATTATCCGGTGGTCTTTCCACATGCTGTACCATTCACAGGCATGTGGTATTGTTGAATATTGGAATGGCCTCCTCAAAAATGGACTCAAAAAGATTTCTGACTATACCTCTGTGTCAGGTTAAATCCCCCCCAAAAATATGTGCGTGTCCTAATACCCAGACCCTGTGAAAGTTACCTTACTTGGAAAAAGGGTCTTGGCAGATGTAATTAAATTCAGCATCTTGAGATGAGATGTTTTGAATTACCCAGGTAGTTCCTAAATTTAATGACAAATCTCCTTATAACAGAGAAGAGAAGAAACACAGACAGGGAAGAAGACTATGTGAAGATGGAGATAGAGCATAGAGTTATGCAGCCACCAGCCAAGGAATGCCTGGAGCTACCAGAAGCTGGAAGAGGTAAAGAATGATCCTTCCCTAGGGCCTTCAGAGGAAGTACATCCCTGATAACACCTTGATTTTGCCCTCCAAAACTGTGAGAGAAGAAATTTCTATTGTTTTAAGCCACCCAGTTTGTGATAATTCATTAGGGCAGCCCTAAGAAGCTAATACAACCTCCCTTAACTGTTTCTGGTCCACACTCCTCAGTAAGGCAGTTGGTCACTAATGCGGCTGTCCCCAGACAGGAATCTTCTACTTTTGGCAACTTCTTGGGTAATGGTCAATGACGAAAGGAATGGGAAGTGTATAGCTCTATTTTAAAATTTTGGATTCTGTCCTCACCATTCCTGGGCCTGATACTTTTTTGTTCACCTAATGGCAACCACAGGCCAATCTTGTTGGTACACTCTTTGGTTAGCAGCTTGGCCAAAAGGTGGCCTAGGAAATTCAAGCTTAATTCTGTTTCAGTCACCTGGATTCTCTCGCTGTTTTGATGTGGGCCTAGATCGTAAGGTAATGACAATTTAGTGGAGTATGCTGCATGCTAAGTCTCCCTTTTGTGGGGGCAGGTGGCTCACAGGCCAAAGTAGGGAATATTGTAGATCTCTATAAGTTTTAAAAAGTGTCCTTTTTCTTCTTATACATGATCCCTATCAGATGAAAGATCTGGGATGATTAGAGAAAAGAGGATGTTGTAGCTATTGTAGTGGGACACACTGATTTTTGAGACTGTGGAGGGAGAGCAAGAATCCAGCACCTGGGGACGGAATACTGATATGGTTTGGCTCTGTCCCCACCCAAATCTCATCTTGAATTGTAGTTCCCATAATCCCTATGTGTTGTGGGAGGGACCTGGTTGGAGGGACCTGGTAGGAGGTAATTGAATCATGGTGGTAGTTTCCCCCATCGTGTTCTTATGATAGTGAATGATTTCCCACAAGATCTGCTGGTTTTATAAGGGGATTCCCCCTTTGCTGGGCACTCAGTCTCTCTCCTGCCACCATGTGAAAATGGTTTGCTTCCCCTTCTGCCATAATTGTAAGTTTCCTGAGGCTTCCCCAGCCATGTGGAACTGTGAGTCAATTAAACCTCTTTCCTTAATAAATTACCCAGTCTCAGGTATTTCTTCATAGCAGCGTGAGAACAGACTAATACAAATACTTTAGACCTGAGGGTGCAGAGGAAAGGGGCACCAATAATCTTTGTTTTTTAGACTCACCCCATGAGCCTTCCTCATGAAGGAAAATACCTAGTATATCTCTCCTAAACTGTTGCAAACATTTCTGCTTTAGATGATTCCAACGGCTATTTGATCATCATTCCTTTCAAACTTTCTGAGAAGTCTACCAGAAACAGTAAGGGATTGCCCTAGCTCCTGCACTTCCCCTGCAAAAGTGTCACCTGTCACCTCTAGATGTCTTTTCTACCTCTGGGTCATTCCATGAGGCTGATGAATGCCATGTAACTGGTGGTTTGGAAAACTAGAACAGGTGGACTGACTGCTCTCAGCTATTCTTTCCAAAAATTAAGAGTAACATAAATTATTCCAATTAAATTGGGCACCCCAAGGCCTGCCAGTTGGCTATAAGGCCACATTGGAGGCCACTGTCAACCTGTGCTCCTCACTGATGGAGAAATCCAGCATTAATGTGCCTCTCTCCTGAAAATACAGTGACTTGCACCTTATGGATAGTCATAAGAGACCTTCAAGTATTTAAGGAAATACTACTTTGGCCTTGGAAGGCATTAAGGTCAGCCTTAATTCACTGGGCTGAGAATGGTTGCTGAGAATTACGCTAAACTTCTTCCCTATGGGCCATGGTGAAATCTGTGCTATTGCCAATACATTCTGGTATACTTGGGTTGATGCTTCAGGCTAAGTACAAATGTCAATATGAAAACTTAAAACCATTTAGATTTCTAATGTAGACCCTGATGACTTATATGATTTTTCAGCAGCTTAGGTCTGGGACAATAGTAGGACATGGTTGAGATTTATGCTGCCAGTTGGTCTTATCCTTTTTCTTGGAGTTCTATTGATAGTAACCTAAGTAAATACTGTATAAGACAAATTTAATGGATTTGATCCCAGCTGTTCTTGCTCAAATTGTACACAGTAGCTGATGGAGCACTATACTCTTGGGAAAATTCACCAGAAGCCAAAAAAACTGTAGAAATGAGGGTTGAATATTATTGGGAGATAATTCTCCAAGGTTCTCAAGTTTTTGCATGTCTTATAAGCAAAAGGGCATGGATGTTTTTAAGGATGTCTGTATGGCAAACAGCCTTGGAAGATAAAGCTAGCATCTCTCTGGAGCAGAGGGTAGGCTTGATTACTGTCCAGTGTAATAAATAATTATTAATATGGTGGGGTATGTTTGTTTACCATCCAATATAAAAGATTAAACTTCCCTAAGTACTAGGTTCCTCAGCTGTGACAAATCCACTGTGTGTGCGGTGTCTCTCTGGGTCACACTGTTTGCCCCTGGAACTTGGATAGCAAGAAGTACTGATACAAACATAAAGCTCATGATTACTTGTTGTGTTATGAGTAATAAGGCCCTTTGTTTCTGACCCAAGAGTCTTGTGTCTTGTCTTGGCATCCGTGAGATAATGTGGCAAGCCAAGTTCTTAACTTGCAAGTAGGGTAATATCTCACACTCTTCACAGTTCTTGACACTGGGAAAAGGATCCAATAGGGAAGTAATAAATAATGAATGGCAAAGAAGGAAGCATTAGACCAGGAAATCGGGGAAAGGCTTTCTGAGAGAGGTGGCATTTAAATGCAGAGCAGGCTCATGAGAAGGAAGCAGAGAGCAAGACAGAAACAAACCTTAATGCAAAGTCCCAAGGCAGGAATGAACCTAGAATGTCTGAGGAAAGGCAGGGAGACCAGTGTGACTAGAGGACAGCAAGTAAGAAGGCCAGTGGGGGGAAAGGAGACTGGAAAGGAGGGCAGTGGCCAGGCCATGTGGAGCACTGTGGGCTCTGATAAAGTAAGTTGTTCTTGCTTGGGTCTTGACTGAGTCCAGTTCTTTAAAAAATTAACAATACCGAACCCCATTTCACACTTGTTCCCCTCCAATCCATTCATCTTTCTTGTCAGAAATGCAAATCTAACCACCTCCCTCTCCTGCTAAAACCTTTCATTGGTTTCCCAATTCATGTAGGACAAAGTTTAGACTGTTTAACATGGCACACAAGGTCCTTTCTGATGGGGCCACCCCCCATCACTTGCACAAAGCCTAAGATCCACCCCAAAACTTTATTGCATGGAGCTATTTCTCAACTGTATGCTTTCAGTATGCTTCTTCCTAGGTATGGGCAGAATATCCTTTCAGCATTCTTCCACCCCTGGGCTTCCTGAGAAGTTCACACTCATCTTTCAAGGCACAACTCAAACATTTTCTTGGTGAAGCTTTCTTTAATTACCTCACGCAGAAGTGGTGGTTTCTTCCTTTGAACACTCACTGCACTGTATACTTACTTTTATTACAGCCCCCATTACCCTGTATGGACATTACTTGTCTATAGGCCCACATCCTTCATGAGACTGAGCTCATTGATGGTAGGAACTATGTCATATATCCATTAATCCTCAGCACTAGGACGATTTTTACCACACCACACAGCAGGTGTTTGGTGAACATGTTTGATTCTGATCCAAGGATTAATTCATTTGATGAATCAATTACTTAATGAATCATATTCCAAGAATGCGATTTTTTATCATATAAACACTGCTTTTATCTCAGTTACAATGCAACAGCGCTAATGCTCTTTTAAAATCAATTTATCGGGATATAGTTTACTTACAATAAAGTAATCTAATTTTAACTATGTAGGCTGGGTGTGGTGGCTCATGCCTGTAATGCCAGCATTTTGGGAGGCTGAGGCGGGTGGATCACCAGAGGTCAGGAGTTTGAGACTAGCCTGGCCAACATGGTGAAACCCCATCTCTACCAAAAATACAAAAATTAGCCAGGCGTGGTGGTGCATGCCTGTAGTCCCAGTTATTCAGGAGGCTGCAGCAGGAAAATCGCTTGAACCTGGGAGGCAGAGGTTGCAGTGAGCCAAGATCGTGCCACTGCACTGCAGCCTGGGAGCCTGGGCAACAGAGTGAGACTCCATCTCAACCAAAAACAAAACAAAACAAAACCCTATTTTTTAAAATGAGTTTTGGCAAATTTATACACCCATAAATATTATCAAAATAAAGATAACTTTTCCAACATCTCCAAAAATTCCACTGGCCTCCTTTGCAGTCAATTTGCCCACCACTACTCCTGGCCTAGACAACCACTGCTCTGCTTTTTGTCACCGTAGATTAGCTTTAATTATTCTAGAATTGTATAAATGGAATTAGCAGTATGTATTTAGGTGCCTGACTTCTTTCACAAAGTGTAATGTTTTCAAGATGCATCTGTGTCATTGAGTGCAGTCGTCTTCTTTTTTCTTGCTGAGAGAATTTCATTATGGAAATATACCATGATACATTGATTTTAAAAGAACATTAGTGCTGTTGGATTGTAATTGTGAGATAAATTTCATTATTCATTCACCTGTTGATGGACATTTGGATTGTTTCTCAATGTTTTGAAATGTTGAATAAAACTGCTATGTATGTTCATGTCTTTTTGTGGACATGTAATTTCATCTTTTGGGTAAATACATAAGAGTAGAAATCCTGGGTTGCATGTTAACCTCATAAGAAGCTGCCAAATTGTTCCCCAAAGTGGCTGTACTATTTTTAAATTCCCATCAGCATGAAGAGTTCCATGTTTCTCAACCTCCTTGACAACACTTGGTATTGTCAGCTTTTTTACTAATAGCCATTCTAGTGAGGATGTAGTGGTATCTAATTGTGGTTTTAATTTGCATTTCTCTGGTAACTAATGATATTGAGTATATTTTAATGTAACTATTGGCCATTTGTACATCTCTTTTTTAGTCTATTAAAATCTTTTGCCCATTTTAAAATTAAGTTGTTTGCCTTTAATTACTGAGTTCTAAGAGTTCTTTAGATAATCTAGACACAAATTTTTTGTCAGGTGTGTGTTTTTTGAATATTTTCTCCCAGTCTAACAATATTAACTTTCTAAATTGTTTTCATTTCAAAAGAGCTCACCTCTAATAAACTATATTTTGGTTAGCTGAAGGCCATTGCTGTTCTTTCAAGGTTTATATCATATGCTTCTGGATAGCTCAGAAGGGTAGTATATTTTACACACATTTATTTCTATTGCTCATTTAGTGTACTGGTGTTTACCAATGTCCGTCCTCCAAAATGCTTTGACCAATTACATACCTATGGCTCTGAATGCTCCTTAAATTTTCTGTGTTTTTAGATCCCTGACTTGGCTGAAAAATATTCCAATAACCACAATAAGGTGAAAGTCACATTAGCTCCATACAGCAAGAACTGCCATAGCCTACCCCAACATCATTATCCCTTTTCTACTGATTTTATCAGAGGAGACAATGTGCTTAGCTGAAATATACTTCCCACCCTCCTCACAGCTGGGTGTGGCCATGTGGTTAATCCTGGACAACAAGTTGTCAACTTCTTGTGGGAAATACATGAAGAAAAAGAAAAAAGATAGTACTTTTTTTTTTTTTTTGTAGTCAGAGTTTTTTGGTTTAAGACAAATGCCACGTGTTACTTTATACTTAAAGATTTATTAAATGTTGGCTGGGTGCAGTGGCTCAAGCCTGAAATCCCAGCACTTTGGGAGGCCGAAGGGGTTCGATCACGAGGTCAGGAGTTCAAGACCAGCCTGGTCAAGATGGTGAAACCCAGTCTCTACTAAAAATGCAAAAATTAGCCGGGCGTGGTGGTGGGTGCCTGTAATCCCAGCTACTCAGGAGGCTAAGGCAGAGAATTGCTTGAACCCGGGAGGTGGAGGTTGCAGTGAGCCGAGATCATGCCACTGCACTCCAGCCTCGGTGACAGAGCGAGACTCCGTCTCAAAAAAAAAAAAAAAATTTATTAAATGTTATGTTATTGTTCTTCCCCTTTTCCCTTGGCTTTTCTTTCTCTCCCCTCCCTTCTTTTCCCATTTGTATTAGGGATCTCCAGAAACAGAACAAGTAGGATATTTATAGATATACAGAAATTTATTATGAGGGATCGGCTTACAGAATTATGAAGGCTGAGGAGTCCTACAATCTGCCATCAGCCAACTGAAGGCCCAGGAAGGTCAATAATGTTATGCTGGTCTAAGCTGGAAGGTCTGAGACCCAGGAGACCCAGTCCAAGTCTGGAGGCTGAGAACTGGAAGCACCAATGTCTGAGGGTAGGAGAAGTTAGATGCCCAGCTTAAGCAAGGAGATATAATTCCCACTTCCCCCATTGTTTTGTTCTATTCAGGGTCCCCAGTGTATTAAATAATGCTCACCCACATTGAGAAAGGCCATCTGCTTTACTCAGTTTACCAGTTCAAATGCTGATCTCTTCTGGAAACACCCCTACAGACACACCCAGAAATGTTCTGTCAGCTATCTGGACATCCCCATAGCCCAGTGAAGTTGACATATAAAATTTACCATCACACCCTCCTACCTTTCCTCTTTTTGCCTTTCTTCTATCTCCCCTACTTCCTCATCTCTCTTCTCTTTCTCCAGAATAATAGCTTTATATTTTATGTGTTAGTTTATAGTAGGAGTTATACTACAGGAGGTTACCTAGTCTTAAATGACTTGAAACTGAAGGGTGGTGTAGCAGAGTAGTTTTGTTTTGATGTAGGATCTTCCTTAAAATCCCATTCTGGGTTCCTTTATACCTCTTCTCTGGCACTTGACTTCATTTGCTTTAAATAATCTACTGTTCCGTGGTTCTGACTTTCCATTGCCTCCTACACATCTGTTTGGATTGTTATTCTGCTGTTCGTCATGCAAGCATGGTTTCACTTTGAAAATGATTTCCTTTTGATGGATGCTCTGGTTGTTCAGGCGAGCATGGTCTTGTGTTTTTAACATTCTCTTCAGCTGGTCTCAGCATTCCAACAGCCATCCCTCAGGGTCTCAGTCATTCACTCATGCCAGCTCCGGACTTCTTTGTAATTAAATGCCAAAAATGCTGTATTCCTTGGATTAATCTATCAGGGCTCAGCAAACTACAGCCGGTGGGCCAAATCTGGCCCTGGCTTGTTTTTGTGTGGCCTATGAGCGAAGACTGGTTTTTAGGCTTTTTAAGTGTTATAAAAGCAAATGAAAAAAACTACGAAGAATATGGGATAGAGACTGTATATAGCCCACAAAGCCTAAAAGATTCACTATCTGGATCTTTATTGAAAAGTTTGCCTAACCTTGATTTATATTAAAAAATTAAGTTTTTATGTAACACCACATCATGCAAAACAGCAAGCTTCATGTCTTCCCAATTTAGAAATTCTTTTGGTATGGTTTGACTTTAAGTATAAACCATGTAGACTATATGAAATATTCTTTAGGGAGAGCCCAGGGAAGATCTCAAAAGACAATTAGTGAAGCAGCTGAAACCGAGATTCAGTGAGAGACTTTATGATTGAGTGAGACATGCTAGACAATGGTTGCAAATGGCCCCAAATTGGAAGTAACAAGGACCAATGCACCAAATTATGTGAAAACTGAACTACTTCTCATTTGGCCTTCTCTACAGGAAGCTCTAGGGAAGTAGCACCAAGGATTTATTTATCTGATTGTGGGGAATTATTTGGCCAAGAGAACTCAGGGGAGGTTAGCTAGTATTAAGCAACTCTTTCACTCATTCATACCATTCATTATTCATATTGCTCATTATCGAGTGGAAAGGGATAAACTTAGTTATTAGCTTTACACATTGTGACATTTGCAATCAGCTTGAGCATAATACCAGTTATTTTTACAACAAAAAAGTTGATCATCTTATTCCTCTAATCTGTCCCCTTATCCAGCCTTTTTTCTCACTCTACCCCTTCACAAATTTCTTACCTTAGGCCACATATTCCCTCATATGCTTTTGCACAGGTAGGTGTCCTCCTGAAACACCTTTCCTCTAATTCTGTCTATTGAAATTCTGTTTATCCTTCCACGTCCACATTTCCTAGAAACCTCCCAGATGCCTTCAGTTGCAGTCTGTTTCTCTGGGCCAGTGATCCTGGGCCACTTTTTGGGCTTGTTTCTTGGCCTGGAGGTTCCCTACCATGCAAATGTAAATTCAAGTTATACACCCAAATATGTCACAGAACTGGGATTCTGATTTCTGGTGACTATTTTCTAACCCAAGGCCCCAGAAGGACAGCAACTTTCTTCAAGACTTTCCTGGACTTCTGGAGACTTTTCCTGGCTCCTTTTCCCTGGAGAAGGCAGTGCTTCACAGCTCTGACCTTCATGCCCAAGGCCCAGGTAGGCTCCCAGCCTCATGTAGAGCCTAGGCTGAACTTCTTGCCCTTGAGTCAGCAGTCCCAAAGGCCTCCATTCCATTCAATCCCTATGGGCTGTGGCTGCATCACCCTGCTACTGCGTGCTGCTCTGCCTTTGGCGTCTGCCTTTGTTTTTGCTTCCTGCATTTTTACCATTCTTTTGTGCTTGGCTTGTAGTAAAATTGTATTGTGGTGTTGTCCTATTTTATCCAGCATTTCTATGTTTTGGGAGCTGGGTGTAAGATGGTGATGCAGGGAGGGAACCTGCTTATGTCAGCTCATTCTGCTATGTTTCCTGATGGTCCCAGAACAGTATACTGGTGTTCAATTATGGAAGTTGTCACACTATTCATTCCATTTAATCTGTGTAAATAGAAAGATCCCAAGTACACCTCTTATGTAATAACACTACTTCTCTCTAACATCTGGATATCTAGGGTTCCCACATAAGATTGTTTCTGGAGTTTTTCCAACTAAAGAAATAGATCCCAATGAGGAAAGTTTAAATTCCCAGAGATGTGTGGGAGACAATGAGCAGGCCAAGGGAAATTTCACAGTAATAAAACTATAGTCAATTTTCACTTACCTGGGCAGATAAGCATTTTGCCACAATGCAGATAACCAGGAATTCACTGAGTGGCAGCCAACCCTATGCCAAATAATGTTTAAATTTAAATTATAATTTGGCATTCTAAGAGTACACTTCAAGCACTTTTCATATAGCTAAAATGACTGTTACAAATAGTTAAACAAAGGATTGTTTATATTGAGAATAGCTTGCATTTTAGAGGGCAAATCTGACTTTACAGGTCAATGGATTAACTTTATGCAATTTCACTCATGGTTACAATGGAGGAGTAATATAGGACAGGTAGTTAGAAGCCATTTATATCACGGCATTATTTTATTTCTAAATATGGTTGTATAAAAAATTAAGACAGCTTGACCAATTACTTGGTAATGCTCATCTTTCAGTTACCTAACCTATATATTTTTTTCTAAACTCATAAGTGTATATATAAATTATATATTCTTCTTTTTTTTTTTTTTTTTTTTGAGACAGAGGCTCACTCTGTCACCCAGGCTGGAGTGCAGTGGCGTGATCTCAGCTCACTGCAAGCTCCGCCTCCCAGGTTCACGCCATTCTCCTGCCTCAGCCTCCCGAGTAGCTGGGACTACAGGTGCCTGCCACCACGCCTGGCTAATTTTTTGTATTTTTTAGTAGAGACGGGGTTTCACCATGTTAGCCAGGATGGTCTCAATCTCCTGACCTTGTGATCCACCCACCTCGTCCTCCCATAAATTATATATTCTTAATTTGAAATAACAAGTGTCCTCATTCTTCCAGACTGAATCCTTGAATTCATTCCTGTAATATGCATGACTGCGAAAACACTGAGTTAATTTTTTTTTTTTTTTTTGAGACGGAGTCTCTCTCTCTTGCCCAGGCTGGAGTGCCGTGGCACAATCTCTCAGTTCACTGCAACCTCTGCTTCCTGGGTCCAAGCAATTTCTTGCTAATTTTTGTATTTTTAGTAGAGATGGAGTTTCACCATGTTGCCCAGGCTGGTCTTGAACTCCTGACCTCAAGTGATCCACCTGCCTTGGCCTCCCAAATTGTTAGGGTTACAAGCGTGAGCCACCACCAATCTTTTTGACAGACGGTGTGTGTTTGCCGCCAAACTTCCATAAGAACAGATACTGAGTACTTTGCTATATCAGCAAGGGATATGAAAGTGGAGCAAAAGACCAAAGAAGGATGAAGGGACCCCTTATTTGACTCTGTTTCATGGCGCTACAGGTTTTATAGTCAGATGGAGACTCAGATTGGGAAGTACAGTTCTGTCTTTTTTACACATGGAAAACCAGGCTCAAGCAAGGTGAAATGACTTGCTCAGGGTCACATGGCTGGAAGCAGGGCTACAGCTGGAGCCCAGGCATCTTCTTACCCAGCTCCTCAGAAGGACATTCATTACTGGGATAACTTGAGGAGATTTATGTAACAGCACTTGAAGTTAATGGGGTCTTTGGAATACATGTCTACCTTGTGACATAAAAAGCACTGCCTGTGTATGTGTAGCTTTGTTACAGAAGGAAGCAGACACATACTTGGCATATATATTTATTTCCTTCTAACTGTTGATTCTAAACCATCTGAATGTTTCTAAACATTCTGTAATATAAGGAATTGCAACTCATTTCTCATATTTTGTGCAGTGTGTTGTACTGAGATATTATTTATGTGGGCAGGTTGGGAATTGTGATGGGAAGCTAAAGATGAATAGGACAATAAAAAGAGAAACATATTTAATTTTCTTAGGGAAACTTTGAAATATAATATGAAAAAAATCAAAGTGTGCATTTTAAGGGACAGTTGGGATCCTGGCCCTCTGGTGCAGTAAACACTGCATTTTTTTTTTTCCATATTGACAGATACACAGCCTCTGCATTTGACATTGCTGGTTATTGTTTAATGCTTAGCGTAATCCTCTGCTTGGGAAGCATTCACAGGACACTTGTTGATTGACTGACAATTCTTCACATCACAGAACTGACCAGTTGTGAGAGTTGCTCAAATCTTTAGTCTACAGTTGAGCAAATAAACAAGAGTGGGGACATAGCTTTAGACTCACAAATGGCATGGAATATCTCAGACACTTTCTGCAGTTCTAATATTGATCTAGGAGTGTTCTTAAAACATTACTATGGCAACAATCCCTATTCAGTAGGGGAAAGCAATGCATTATCTATGCAAAGAAAGAAGTGAGAAAAGAGTATTTCAGATGCCGCCTTTTTACGCCCTGCAGATTGATGTGCCCTGACCTCTCAGTATTATTTTTGCTGAGGGCAGTGTCTGGAAAATAAGATTTGTTGAGAGTTACTGACTGACCCTGGAAGATGTCATCAATTCAAATACTATGTCACAGAAAATCGCATCTTGATGATTTAAGATTTTCCACAAAAATGAATACTTTCATCATATTTGAAGTCAATCAGATTTATCACTTGAGAACATCATGAAAAAAATACTATTTTCAGCCAGTAGCTGAAGATAGTAGCATAGGGTATGGTACAAAGATATAGCTGTAGGTGTTCATAAATTTGTTCATGTGGCATTTACTGAACAAATATTTTTCGAGCATAGTCTATGAGTAAGAAGAGTGCTAGATGTCAATTCCATCAGCAAGAGTTACTAGAGCTTATTGAAGCTTTTTGAACATTTACGACAAGGTTTTGCTTTTATCATTAAACAAGTCATGCCTCTGCCAAGCATGATCAAACTCAACACTTCATTTCTTTCTTTTTTTCCTCCACAGAATCTAGAAATAGTAGGTAACTTACCAACTGTTTTATCATCTTTGTTTCAAAGATGAGAAAACTAAGGAAACTAGTCAGTCTGTATAGTATAAATTACAGTGTAAACTGGCCATTTCCCACAATTTGCTTCATGTTGATGGTCAAACCTTATGGAATACTTTATGTATGTGTGTGTATATATATATAGTATATATATGTATAGAGATGTATATATAGTCTGTATGTATAGATATGTATATTTGTATATGTACATAAAGTATATATGTATACATGTATACATAAAGTGTATATATGTGTGTATATATGTGATATATATGCATACTTTTAAGTATATGACTCATATGCATACATATGCACACACATATAAGTATATGAATTATCTGGATTCACTAGATAAGTAGATTACTCAAATGCTATATTATTTATTACATAAGTATGGTCCAGGGCTAGCAGCATCAGCATCATCTGAGAGCTTGATAGAAATTAAGAATCTCAGGCCCCACCCCAAATCTACCAAATCAAAGTCTGCCTTTTAACAACATCCCCAGGTGATTCATGTGCAATTAAAGCTTGAGAAGCATTTCTGTAACAGATTTTAACCAGCCAAGTGAGATGAGAGTTGGGACAATTATCTAAAGGAAGAAATCTGTTTCAATTCTCTATATAGTTTTTAAAAAGTGATTATCTGGGAGGTAGAAGGGAGAATGGTCAGGATGTTGAACTATATGGATAAGTACTTCCATTCTCAGATTTGTTGTCCATGTGGTCATGCCATGATGCCTGCTCAAGAATAAGCTTTCAAGTCTCTTAAATCCCCAGTGAATTAGGAGAGGCAAAGTATTGCTCATTATTTAAAGATAAATTATTTATTATCCAAACAATAGAAATGTAAAAATTAAAAAGAAAATCCTAACTTTCATCATGTGGCCTTTCAATTTGAATGAGCTGCCAGTCTCTGCATATTCACACATGATGTTTACATACTTGTATTTGTACAATCATTCATTTACTCCAAGCAATAGGGTGAACATGGACAAAGCTATGGAGGTTAGATAGAAAGAATGTAGTGTTTGAAGATTTTGTATTCATTCTTTTTTGTATAGTGCTATGTTGAGCTAATTGTAATGATAATTAGTAACAACAATTCTGGCTATAATCAAATGTCCTAATCATGATTTGTAATGACTGTAACACATCTTATTGAATTGCTGCAAAAACATTATTTAGTCATTCTGCTATTAGATACATATTCAGATAGTTTCTATGTTTTGTCCTTATAAATAATGCAGTAATAAACATCTTTGTGCAGTTTGTATAGTTTGAGCCATCAAATTCATTTCATAGCATAAATTACCGATAATCAAATTACTGAATATAAATATATATAATATTTTACAAAGCACACCTATAATATATACACACTTATGGATAAAGTTGTTTTAGAAAAAGTCTATAACAATTTGTTTTGAATCCTGCATTGTTAGAGCATTCCAGTTTCAATGCATCTTGCTAGCAATAGAAATAATTATTTCCAAATTTATTAATCAGCATACAGCATTATTTTTCCACAATGAAAAATAATTGAAACTATAATTAAAATTAACTTTCTCTATCTTGTTTTCTTAGAGCAAAATTTCCCAATGTATATTCTGTGATCCAAACCGTAAATGGGCAACAGGTGTAATGGGATATTGTGCTCCATGATCTTCTGAGTAACACTGGAGATAACTGAAGCCTCTGTCTGGATGGTCACTCCCCACCATGAACAGTGTGGGAAAAGTTTGGGCAGACTTAGAATCACTGTTTCCTCTACTTCAGTTCTTTCTTTTTTTTTTCTACAGAAACAGTTTTTAAAATTAACATTTGTAGGGCAGAGAAAATACTCTGTATGATACTTGCATTAGACTGTTCTTGCATTGCTATAAAGAAATACCTGAAACTGTATAATTTATTAAAAGAGAGGTTTAATTGGCTCACAGTTCTGCAGGCTGTACAGGAAGCATAGCACCAGAATATGCTTCTCAGAGGCCTCAGAAAGGTTTTACTCATGGTGGAAGGCAAAGCAGGGAGCTTGCATGCCACATGACAAAAGCAGAAGCAACAGGGACAGGGGGTGGGGTGGTACACACTTAAACAACCAAATCTTGAGTGAGCTCACTCACTATCACATGGACAACATCAAGGCATGAGGGATCTGCCCCCATGACACAAACACCTCCCACCAGGCCCCACCTCCAACATTGGGAATTATAATTCAACATGAGATTTGGTGGGGACATATATTCAAACTATATCGTTCCACCCCTAGCCCCCACATCTCATGTACTCACATTGCAAAATACAATATTGCCTTCCCAATAGTCCCCCAGATGTAACTCATTCTAGCAGCAACTCAAAAGTCCCAAGTCCCAAGTCCAAGTCCAAAGTCTCATCAGACGATGAGTTCCTTCTACCTACAAGACTGTAAAATCAAAACAAGCCATTTACTTCCAAGACCCAGTGGGGGTATAGGCATTGGGTAAACACTTTCATTCCAAAAGGGAAAAATTAGCCCAAAAAAAGGAGGCAATAGGCTCCATGCAAGATCAAAACCCAGCAGGGCAGTCCTTAAATCTTATAGCTCCAAAATAATCTCCTTTGACTCCATGACCCACATCCAGAGCATGCTGGTGTAAGGGGTGGGCTCCCAAGGCCTTGGGCAGCTCTACCTCTTTGGCTTTGCAAGGTTCAGCCTCCATGGCTGCTTTCACAGGTTGTTGTGTGCCTGGGGCTTTTCCAGGTGCAGGGAGCAAGCTACCAGTGGACCTAGCATTCTGGAGTCTGGAGGATGGTGGCCCCCTTCTCACAGCTCCACTAGGCAGTGCCTCATTGGGGACTATGTGTGGGGATTCCAACCTCACATTTCCCCTTGGCACTGCCCTAGTAGAGGCTCTCTGTGAGGGTTCTGCCTCTGTAGCAGGCTTCTGCTTGGGCATCCAGGCTTTCCCATACATCCTCTGAAATCTAGGCAAAGGCTACTAAGACTCCTTTACTCTTGCACTGTGTGGCCCTGCAGGCTTAACACCACATGAATGCCTCCAAAGCTCATGGCTTTTGCCATCAGGAGTGGCAGCCAGAGATGTACTGGGATCTCTTTGATCCACAGCTGACGATGGAGCAGAGGAGATGTAGGAAGCAGTGTCCTGAGACTGCACAGGGCAGCAGGACCCTAGGCCTGGTTCATGAAACCATTCAGTCCTCCTAGGCCTCTGAGCCTATTATAGGAGGGGCTGCTGTGAAGGTCTTAGAAATGCCTTTGAGACCTTTTTCCCATTGTCTTGGCTATCAGCACTTGCCTCCTTTTAAGTTATGCAAATCTCTCTAGCAAGTGGTTGCTCTGCAACCTGCTTGAATTTCTCTCCCCAAAAAGCTTTTTCTTTCTCTGCTGCATATCTAGGCTACAAATTTTCCAAACTTTCATGTTCTGCTTCCCTTTTAAATATAATTTCCAATTTAAAAAAATTTATTTGCACCTACCTCTGAGTGTATCCTGTTAGAAGCAGCCAGGCCACACCTTGAACACTTTGCTGCTTAGAAATTTCTTCTGCCAGACACCCTAGCTCATCACTCTCAAGTTGAAATTTCCAAAGATCCCTAGGGCATGGGTACAATGCAGCCAAGTTTTTTGCTAGGACACAACAAAGGCGACCTTTGCTCCAGTTTTTAGTAAGTTCCTCATTTGCCTCTGAGACCTCAGCAGCCTGGACTTCACTGTCCATATCACTGTCAGCATTTTGGTCACAATCATTTAACCACTCTAAGAAGTTCCAAACTTTCCTTCCTCTTCCTGTCTTCTTCTGAGCCCTCCAAACTCTTCCAACATCTGCCTGTTACCCAATTCCAAAGTTGCTTTCACATTTTCAGGTATCCTTATAGCAATGTCCTACTCCTGGTACCAATTTTCTGTGTTAGGCCATTCTTGCCTTGCTATAAAGAAATACCTGAGACTGGGTAATTTATAAGAAAGAGACTTAATTAGTTCATGGTTCTGCAGGCTTTACAGGAAGTATAGCATCAGCATCTGCTCTTGGGAGGGCTCAGGAAGCTTTTACTTATGTTAGAAGGTGAAGCAGGAAGCTTGCATGTTACATGGAGAAAGCAGGAGCAAGAAGGAGTGGGAGGGGGGTGTCACACACTTAACCAAATCTTGAGAGAACTCACTTACTATTGTGAGGACAGTACCAAGTAGAAGGGATCTGCCCCCATGACCAAAATACCTCCCACCAGGGCCCCCCTGCAACATTCCCCAATGTTGATTAAATTAAATGAGATTAAAATTCAACATGAGATTTGGTGGGAACATATATTGAAACTATATCAATACTATAAGGCTGAATACAGTACGTGGCATTATACATCTGTCCAAACCATAGAATGTACACCACCAAAGGTGAGCCCTAATGTAAACTATGAACTTTAGGTTATGATGATGAGCCAGTGTGGGTTCATTGATTGTAACAAATATACCACTATGGTGCTTGATGTTGATAGTTGGGGAGGTTACGCATGTGTTGGGGTAGAGAACAGATGGGGAATCTCTGTATCTTTCACTCAATTTTGCTGTGAACCTAAAACTGCTCTAAACAATATAAAGTCTTTAAAAAATAATATATTTTATTTTTTGATAAGTTTTGGGTTTACAAGACAATTGAACAGAAGGCACAGAGAGTTCCTAAATACTCACTCAACCCAAACACACCTGCTAGTTTCCCTTATTATTAACATCATGCATTAGTGTGGTACACTTGTTACAAATGATGAGCCAATCTTGATACATTAATATTAAAGTCCACAGCTTACATTAAGTTTCACTTTTTGTATTATACACTTCTATGAGTTTTGACAAAAACCCTATCGCATACATCTACCACTACAGTATCATATAGAATAGTTTCACTGTTCTGAAAATCACCTGTGCTCCACTTATTCATCCTTTCTTCACCTCTTTCCTCGGAACCCCTAGCAATCACTGATCTTTTTATTGTCTCCACAGTTTTGCCTCTTCCAGACTGTCATGTAGTTGTAATCTTACAGTATATAGCCTTTTCAGATTGGCTTTTTTTACTTAGCAAGTTTCCTCCATGTCTCCTCACAGTGTGATAGTTCATTTCTTTTTATTACTGAATAAAATTTCATTGTATGGATGTACCACCATTTGTTTATCTATTTACCTATATTGGTTGCTTTCAAGTTTTAGCAATTATGAATAAACTGCTATAAACAAAAGACATCGAATCAACCTAGATGCCATGAACAGCAGACTGGATGAAGAAAATGTGGTACATATACACCATGGAATACTGCACAGCTACTAAAAAAAAAAAAAAAATGAGATCCTGGGCTTTGCAGCAACATGGATGGAGCTGAAGGCATTATCCTAAGCGAAGTAATGCAGAAACAGAAAACCAAATACTGCATGTTCTGACTTATAAGTGGGAGCTAAACATTGAGTATACATGAACACACAAAAAGGATCAATAGGCCGGGCGCGGTGGCTCACGCTTGTAATCCCAGCACTTTGGGAGGCCGAGGTGGGCGGATCACGAGGTCAGGAGATCGAGACCATGGTGAAACCCCATCTCTACTAAAAATACAAAAAATTAGCCGGGCGTGGTGGCTGGTGCCTGTAATCCCAGCTACTCGGAGAGGCTGAGGCAGGAGAATGGCGCGAACCCAGGAGGCGGAGCTTGCAGTGAGCCGAGATTGCGCCACTGCACTCCAGCCTGGGCGACAGAGCGAGACTCCGTCTCAAAAAAAAAAAAAAAAAGGGATCAATAGACATTGGGGCCTATTTGAGGGTGGTGGGTGAGAGGAGGGTTAAGATTGAAAAACTACCTATCAGGTATTATCCTGATTACCTGGGTGACAAAAGTATCTGTATACCAAACCCTCGGGACATGCCATTTACCCATGTAATGAATTTGCACATGTACCCCTTGAACCTAAAAAAAAAGCTGGAAAGAAAAAAAAAAGAATAAAACTTATTATAATTTTACAAAAAAACTGAGGCAGGAAATTAAAGAAAAAATAGAATTAAAAAGAGAAAAACAAGCTTTCTATATTAGGCTGACTCATCCCAAAGGCAGTAACAGGCAAAGCCTGGACCCAGGCGAAGTCTAAATAACATTATCAAAGAAGCCAGGGCTCAAAGGAATGTGCTCTAGAGACTCTCCCAGCACTCCCTCAAAATAAGGAGAAGAAAACAAATTTTCCTTTCCCCTATGATATGAGTAAACTTATGAGTTTATAGATTCCTGTTTTCTGTAACTAGTAACTTCAAGTATTCTGTTTTATCTAAGCAGCACAGTGAAAGTTATAAGACATGCCTGAGCAGGCCTGGGCTGCAGCCATCTAGGTGCCATAATGAAGGTTATGAGATAAACACGTGCAAGGCACTAGAGCAAGCCTCGATAACAGCCATCTAGACCACATAGCAAGAGTTGCATGTAATCCTGAGTTATGAACCTGTCACAATTTGATTAACTGCCTTTGTTCTGCCTCTGTCTCCTTGATTTCCCATGACTATGCACTACTATAAGCTTATTTCAAGCTAGCCCACCCCCTTTTAGAAGTGTGTATAAAAGTCAAGTGCTGTCTTTGTTCTAGGCCCCGTTTTTGGATGTTAATCTGCTAAGTCTAAGTGCACTCAATAAACATCCTACTGTTTCACCCCGTAGTCTCTTTAGTCCTCCTCATTCCTGCAACAAAACAAATAAACAAAAAAAAAACAAAATGAAACTGCCATAAACATTTGTATGTGGGGCTTTGTATAAACACGTTTCCAATTCATTGGGGTAAATACCAACGAGCAAAACTGCTGTATCGTATGGTCAGAGTATGTTTAGTTTTGTGAATATTGCCAATCTGTCTCCCAAAGTGGCCATATGATTTTGCATTTCCATCAGCAATACATGAGAGTTCCTCTTGCTCCACAATCTCACCAGCATTTGGTGTTTTAGTGTTTTTGAGTTTTAGTTGTGTAGTGGTTTATCATTGTTGTTTTAATTTGCAATATCTTAATGACATGTTGTGTTGAGGATCTTTGTCTATGCTTATTTGCCATTTGTATATCTTCTTTGATGAGATGTCCATTCAGAACTTTTGCCTATTTTTCAATTGGGTTGTTTGTTTTCTTATTGTTAAGTTATAAGAGTTCTTTGTTGAATTCTTTGGCTATCAGTCCTTACATGTTTTGCAAATATTTTCTTCCAGTCTGTGGCTTGTCTTTTCATGTTCTTAATAGCATCTTTCGCAGAAAAGTTTTTTAAATTTTAATAAAGTCTATTGATGAAAAGAGTCAAACTCTGTAAAATACTTGAAGAGATTTATTCTGAGCCAAATAGGAGTGTTAAAGCCTGTGACACAGCCCCAGGAGATCCTAAGAACACATGCCCAAGGTGGTTGGGCTACAGCTCTGTTTTTTTGCATTTTAGGGAGACATAAGACATCAATCAGTGCATGTAGGATATAAATTGGTTTGGTCCAGAAAGGCAAGACAACTTGAAGTATGAAGCGGGTGTGGGTGTTGGGGGCTTCCAGGTCATAGGTAGATGCAAAGATTTTCTGATTGGAAATTGGTTGAGTTTCTCTAAAGACCTGGAATCAATGGACTTCATAAGAAGTCTAGTTTATTTTAATTGTCTAACTTGCCATTTAAAAGATAAGTTAATTTTAGGAAACTAAAATAAAAGAGTTTATTCTTTTATTAAAAATTCATTACTTAGTAGATTTTCACCAGGTATTGACATAAAGAAGGAATTTTTAAGTACTGATTTATATCATTTGCATGATCTATGATATCAATAGAAGTGCAATCTGTTGGATTGTCTTCTCTCCTTTGTGAAAGATCAGTTGACTATATTTGTTTGGGTCTATTTATGGGTTATCTTTACTGTTCTGTTGAAATATTTGTCCTTTTTTTTTTCCCACCAATACAACACTGTCTTGATTACTGTAGCTTGCGAGTAAGTCTTGAAGGCAGATAGTGTCAGTGCTTTGACTGTTCTTCTCCTTTAAATACTGTCTTGGTTGTTCTGGGTCTTTTGTCTTTCCATGTAGACTTTGGAATGTTTGTCAATGTCCACGAAGTAACTTGCTGGGACTTTGATTGGGTTGCATTGAATCTACAGATCAAGTTGGGAAGAATTGACATGTTAAAACATTTAGGGTGATAGGTGTCAACTGGCAGGGTCTGGAGTAGCCTGTGGTCTGGCCTTTTAATAGCAATTCAAAAAGACATTTATAGGAAAATTTACTCCTGCACTTTGGCATTCCGGGATTTGGGGGCAACCACAGTCGGGTGCAGTCAGTGAGTAGATAGCACCCTGAGTCAGACCCTGCATTGGGGCTCACAATCTGGAATGATAAATAACACAGGTAAATCAATATATTGGGTAATTTCAGAGTAATTCAAGTGTTTATTGAGCAGCTTCTGTGGGCAAAACTCTTTTCTAAGCACTTAGGAGACACCAGAAAAGATAACAAAAATTCCTGCCCTGGAGTAGCTCACATTCTAAAGGCCTGAAGGAGGTGGCTGGGTAGGGGACAAGCAAGGAATGATGTTGATAATTAAGTGATTCACGCCGTAGAAAAAAATAGATTAGCAAGGGATACAGCACAGGGGAGGAGGAGTTAGGGGAACCTTTATTAAGAAGGTGGCACCTGAGCAAACACTGAAGTTCACAAAGGTTGTCTCAGAACAGTGCTCAGGCTAAAGAACAGCCAGTGTGCAGGCCCTGCTGGGGATGCCTGGCACTTAGGAGGAGCAACAGAAGCTGTTGTGGCTTCAGGGAGTGAGTGAAGACGAAAATGTAAGGACAGGAAGGCAGAGATAATGTGGTTCCTTGTGAGGAGCTGTCTTCAAGTTCAAGGTTTTGAGCCATTTGTGCTACTGGCTAGAAAGCTGATAGAAGAGTCTGGTAGAAAGTAACAGGGAAGGAAGACTGGGAGGGAATGATCAGGGAAAATCTCTGTGAGAAGGAGAGAGACATTTGAATGAAAAGAAGAAAGCAGGCAAATGGAGGTAAGGGGAAGAGCTTTCCATGGAGGGGAGAATAGCCAGTACAAAGATCCAGTGGTGGGAAAAAGCTTAGAGTCCAAGGGAGAGATGCCAGTATCTCCCTGCAGGGTGAAAGGTGTAATGCCTGATGATGTTTGTAAGAATAAAAATAAAAATAAAGAAATTGAGTCTTCCTATCCATGTACATGAACTGTCTCACCATGTGTTATCTTCCTTGATTTCTTTCATCACAGTCTTACAGTTTTCCTCATATAAATTTTGTGCTTATTTTTACAGATTTCTTTTTTCTTTTTAGTGTGAATGTAAATGACATTATGTTTTCATTTCAAATTTCAATTTTTTACTGCTGGTATGTAAGAAAGCAATTTATATATTAACCTTGTATCCTGCAACCTTGTTAAAATTGCTTATTAGCTTCATAATTGAACTGTAATATAAAGTTGGACTGACTCCTTTTTCATGATATTCAGCTGGACCTTTCTGAATATCTGAATTTCCTAGATTTTTATTCATGAAATAGGGTTTTCTGATGTTGATTCTTTGGGATTTTCTACATTGACGGTCACGTCATCTATGAACAAACACATTTTTATTTCTTCCTTTCCAATCTGTATACCTTTTATTTTATTTCCCTATCTTATTGTATCAGCTAGGACTTCCCAGTAGGATGTTAAATAGGAGTGGTAAGAACAGACATTCTTGCCTTGTTCCTACCTCATCTTAGGGGTAGATCTTGCTTCTCACCATTAAGTATAACATTAGCTGTATGGTTTTTGTAGATGTTTTATATCAAGTTGAGGAAGTCCCTCTCTATTCCTAGTTTGCTGAGGATTTTTTTAAAAAATCATTAATGGGTTTTGGGTTTTCTCAAATGTTTTTTCTGCATCTATTGATAAAATCACATGTTTTTTCTTATTTAGCCTGCTGATGTGATGAATTAAATTAACTGATTTTTGAAACCACACATGGAATAAATCCCACTGGTTCATGATGTATAATTCTTTTTATACACCTTTGGGTGTTATTTGCTAATAATTTGTTGTGGATTTTTACATCTGTGTTCATGAGAGATGGTTAGAGATATTGGTCTGCAGTTTTCCTTTTTTGCAGTGTCTTTGGTTTCCCCATTGGTGGAATGCTGGTCTCATAGAATGTTAGAGAGTATTCTTTCTGCTTCTATTTTCTCTAAGAGATTATAGATAATTACTATAATTTATTTCTTAAATTTTTGGTGGAATTTATCAATGAACCCATCTAGGCCTGGTGCTTTCTGTTTTGGCAGGCTACTAATTATTGATTTAATTTCTTTAATAGATGTAGGCCTATTCCAACTGTGTATTTCTCCTTGTGTGGATTTTGGTAGATTGTATCTTTCAAGGAGTTGGTTCATTTATCTGGGTTATATATGTGAGCATAGAGTTGTTCAGAAGATTCCTTTATTAACCTTTTAATGTCCATGGAATCAGCAGTGATGACCCGTCTCTTATTTCTTATATTAATAATTTGTGTATTCTCTTTTTTTCTTAGTTAGCCTGGCTAGAGATTTATTGATTTGATTGATCATTTCAAAGAACCAGGTGTTAGTCTTGTTGATTTTCTTTATTGATTTCCTCTTGCCAAGTTCATTGGTTTCTGCTCTAATTTTTATTATTTCTTTTTCTTGAGACAGAGTCTTGCTCTGTTGCCCAGGCTGGAGTACAGTGGTGTGATCTCCACTCACTGCAAGCTCCATCTCCCGGGTTCACACCATTCTCCTGCCTCAGACTCCTGAGTAGCTGGGACTACAGGTGCCTGCCACCACACCTGGCTAATTTTTTATATTTTTAGGAGAGACATGTTTTCACTGTGTTAGCCAGGATGGTCTCAATCTCCTGACCTCATGATCCACCCGCCTCGGCCTCCCAAAGTGCTGGGATTACAGGCGTGAGTCACTGCACCCAGCCTATTTCTTCTCTTCTGCTTACTGTGGGCTTAATTTGTTCTTCTTTTTCTGGTTTCTGAAGTTGGAAGCTTAGGATATTGATACTATATCTTTCTTTTCTTTCATATATGCAGTCAATCCTTTAAATTTTCCTCTAAGCACTGTTTTTTCTGTATCTCACAAATTTTGATAAGCTGTATTTTCAAAATATTTCTAAATTTTCCTTGAGACTTCTTATTTGACCCATGTGTTATTTGGAGGTATATTGTTTAACATTCAAATATTTGAGTAAGTTTCCACCTATCATTCTTTTATGGATTTCAAGTTGAATTCTATTGTGGTCCAAGAATATGCTTTGCATGATTTCCATTTTTTGATATCTGTGATGGGGTGTCTTATGGCTCAGAATGTATTCTATCTTGATAAATGTTCCAGGTTAGCTTGAAAACAATGTGTATTCTGTTGTGTATAAATGTCAATTAGGTCCAGTTGACTGATAATGCTGTTCAAGCCAATTCTATCTTTACTTATTTTCTGCTTGTTTCATCTCTCAATTACTTGACAAGAGGGATGTTGAATTGTCCAACTATAATAGTGGATTTATTTATCCATTGAGTTATATCAATTTCTTCCTCATATTTTGAAACCCTGTTGTTAGGTGCATATATGTTTAGGATTGTTAGATCTTCTTGGACATAAATATTTTCTACTTGTCAAGAGCAATTGTTTAAAATTAATCTAAGACTTTAAAGACCAAATAAAACATGAGCTTTTATGTACAACCTGAAAACAGTATTTAGTATTTACAATTCAATCAACTATATTCTATGGCTAAAAAAGAAAAAGAGGAATTGTCTCACAATTTGAATCAACTGGTCTCAAGTTTGGTATGAACAATATCTTAGAAACCCTTGACAAAAATGGATAATGTCCCGATCATGTTATACAGTGCTCATACAAGTTTCACAGAGGGGTAGGGACTAATGCCATTGTGACACTCTCCTTACAGAGGCATCTTTATTTATTAAATGGAATACTAATGTAAAGTTCAGGTTATAAGTGTACATGATTCATTTATTTAAAAGGTACTTAGAATTAAGTATCACTCAGTACCTACATAAAGGCCTGTTCAGGTTATAAGTATACATGATTTATTTATTTTAAAGGTACTTAGAATTAATTATCACTCAGTACCTACACAAGGCCTGTCCCCAGATCTAGTAGGGAAAAAGCCACCAGAAGGGTGGAAAAGTCATCTAATGCCTAGAAATGATGTAATAATAATGATAGCTAGTAATGATATCTTCTGGCCACTTCCCTAAATCCTTGGGTAAGGAAACTACTCCCCCCACTAGTACTAGTCTATTAATGATAAACATTTGGAGAAGAATTCTAGTCACTAATCAATTCTAGTCACTAATCAAAAGTGATATTTGACATGTAGGAAATGATGGGGCTCAGAGGAGCTGGAAAATGTGGCCCCCAAAAGAAAATTTCAGAGTCTTATTTGAGAGATCTAACTTCATAATTGAACTGGAATGTAAAGTTGGACTAACTCCTTTTTCATGATATTCAACTGGAGCTTTCTGAATATCTGAATTTCCTAGATTTTTATTCATGAAATAGGGGGACAGGGAAGGAAGCCACCATATCCAAGGCCATTAGAACATATACTGAGATTTTGGCTGATGCCAAAGATGGAATAAGAATAATTGGTTTTACCCTGCTATGTCTAGCAACTCACTCTTTTGTCTGCCCTACCCGCAAGCAGAAAAAAGTATGAAACAACAGTTTGCAAGACACTGGCCATCAGGCAATGAAGTATAGTGATCCCTTAGAGATGGGAAACAATGAGGTAGGCTTACAGTTGCCCCAGAATATTGCCTTGAGAGAGTTTGCAGGCTGTGGTGCAGGGAGGGTGAAGCCAGGAAGAACCTGGCACACTCTCTGAGTTGAAGGCATGGAGCTGACATTACCTGATGATAAATAAGTTAATCTACCAAGAAGACATAGCAATCTTAAATGTGTATGCACCAAACAACTAAGTTGCAAAATATGTGAAGCAAAAACTGTTATAACTGAAAGGAGAAATAGCAAATCTAAAATTATACCTGGAAACTTCAACACCACTCTCTAAGCAATAGATAGAACAACTAGACCGAAAAATGAGCAAGGGCATAGAAGAACTTAATAGCACCATCAACCAGCAGCATCTAATTGACATAGAACATGCCACTCAACAACAGAAGAATACAGAGTCTTCCCAAGAGTCAATGGTACATATACTAAGATAGAACATATCTTGGCCATAAAACAAACCTCAACACATTTAAAATAATTGAAATCATACAGAATGTGTTTTCTGACCACAATGGAATCAAACTGGAACTCAATCACAGAGAGATAACAGGAAAATCTCCAAACATATGGAAACTAAATAACATTCTGATAAATAATCCACGGGTCAAAAATGAAGTCTCAAAGGAATTAAAAAATACTTTGAACTAAATAAAAATGAAAATATATCAGAATTCGAGAAACACACCTTACATAGTGCTGAGAGGGATATTTATAGCACTAAATGCTTATATTAGAAAAGAAAACAGTTTCAAATGAACAACCTAAGCTCCCACCTTAAGGAACTGGAAAAAGAAGAGAACAATAAGCTCAAAGCAAGCAGAAGGAAAGAAACAATAAAGATAAGGGTAAAACTCAAAACAGAAAATAAAGAAAATTAATAAAACACAAACCTCACTCTTTGAAAAGATAAACTGACAAATCTCTAGCAAGAATGACAAAGAAAAAAGAAAATACAAATTATCGATATTAACAGTGAAACAGAGGCTATCACTACAGATGCTGTAGACATCAAAAAGATAACAAGGGAACACTACAAAGAACTCTATACCCATAAAATTGGCAACTTAGACAAAATGGACTAATCTCTCAAAAAGGACAAACTACTATAACTCACCAAGATGGTATAGATAATTTGAATAACCCTACAGCCATTTAGGAAATTGATTTTGTAATTTAAAAATTCCCCCAAAAGACATATCCAGGCCCAGATGGTTTCACTGGAAAATTCTACTAGGGGAATACAGTTGGTCCTCCCTATCTGCAGGTTATGCATTTGCAGATTAAACCAATCACAAATCAAAAATATTTGAAACAAATTTAAAAAAGAAACAATAAAAAATAATACAAATAAACATACAGCATAAGAACTATTTGCATAGCATTTACATTGTATTAGGTATTATATGTGATCTAGAGATGATTTAAAGTATACAAAAGGATATGGCATAGGTTATATGCAAATACTATGACATTTTATATAAGGGATTTGAGCATCCTCAGATTTTGGAATTCACGAGAGAGACAGAGAGAAGCAGAGAGAGAGAGGCAGAGAAAGAGAGAGAAACAGAGAGAGAAAATGTGTCCTGGAACCAATGCCTCCTGAAACTAAAGCAAAACTGTACTTCTCAACTCATTCTATGAAGCTAGCTTTATGCTGAAAAAAGACACAGACAGTACAAAACAAACCAAAAAAATGAAAACAAAACAAAACTACAGACCAATATCTCTCATGAGTATAAATTTTATAATCCTTGAGAGTATATTAGCAAATTCAGCAATATGTAAAAAAAAGAATTATACAATATAATCAAGTGGAGTTTAACAGGGATGCAAAACTGGTTCAATATTCAAAAATCAATCAATGTAATTCATCATATTAAGTCTAAAAGTAAAAAATTATACGATCGTTTCAATTGATGTAGAAACAGCATTTGACAAAATTCAATACCTATTAATGATTAATTTTTAAAAACTCCCAGAAAAATAGGAATGGGGGAACTGCCTCATCTTGAGCATCTACAAAAAACCCACAGCGAATATTATACATCATAGTGAAAGACTAAATGCTTTTCTCCCGAGGTCAGGAACAAAACATTCTTATTCAGCCTAGTACTGAAAGTTCTAGCCAGTGCTGTCAGGCAAGAAAAGGAAATAAAATGCATACAGATTGAAAAGGAAGAATTAAAACTGTCCCTATTTGCATATGACATGATTGTGTAGAAAATCCCAAGGAATCTGCATAAAAACACCTACATCTAATAAGTGAATTTAGCAAGTTCATAGGATACAAGATAGACATACAAAAATAAAAGTACAAAAGTAAACATACAAAGTAAAAGATGATACATTGGACTTTATCAAAATTAATTTTTTTTTGCCTGTGAAAGACTCTATTAAGAGGATGAAAAACTAGCAATGGACAGGGAGAAAATATTTGCAAACCACATGTCTGACAAAGGACTAGCACAACATTTGAAATATATATCATATACTTATCAATACAGCTAAAATTAAAAAAATAGTTGTTAAAGATGTGGAGAAACTGGATCACTCACACATTGCTTGCAGGAATGTAAAACTGTTCAGCTACTTTGCAAAACAATGTAGCAGTTTCTTTAAAAGGTAAACATATACTTTTCGTACAACCTAGCAACTGTGCTCCTAGCATTTATCACAGAGAAGTGAAAATTTATGTTCATACAAAATCTGTATATGAATGTTTATAGCAACTTTGTAATAGCCAAAAACCAGAAACAATCCAGATGTCCACTAATAGGTGAATGGTTAAACAAACTGTGCTATATTCATATCATAGAATACTACTTGGCAATAAAAAGGAATAAACTATTGCTACACACATTAGATTGAGAATTATATGGAATAAAAAAACAGTAATCTCCAAAGCCTGTATACTCTATGATTCCATTTATATAGCATTCTTGAATTGACAAAATTATAGAAATGGACAATAGGTTGGTAGTTGCCAGTGGCTAAAGAGGGTGTTAGAGCAGCAGAGGAGCAAGTGTGGCTATAAAAGGGCAACATGAAGAGCCTTGAGGTGAACCAAATGTTTCGTGTCTTGACTACATCAATGTTAATATCCTGGGTGATATTTTACTGTAGTTTTACAAGGTGTTACTATCGGGAAAACTAGATAAAGCACACAAAGGACTTCTCTGTATTACTTCATATAACTGTGTGTAAATCTACAATTGTCTCAAAATAAAAAGTTTAATTTAATACATAGTAGCTATATGTTGCCTACCAAAAATACAACTTAAATATAAAGCCACAATAGGTTAAAAATAAATGGGTGCTGGGCACTGTGGCTCACACCTGTAATCCCAGCACTTTGAGGGGCTGAGGTGGGCAGATTGCCCGAGGTCAGGAGTTCGACACCAGCCTGGCCAACATGGTGAAACCCTGTCTCTACTAAAAATATAAAAATTAGTGGGGTGTGGTGGTGGGTGCCTGTAGTCCCAGTTACTCGGGAGGCTGAGGCAGGAGAATCACTTGACCCCAGGAGATGGAGGTTGTAGTGAGCTGAGATCACGCCACTGTACTCCAGCCTGGGGAACAGAGCAAGACTCCATCTCAAAA
Source organism: Symphalangus syndactylus (assembly GCF_028878055.3). NCBI lineage: Eukaryota > Metazoa > Chordata > Mammalia > Primates > Hylobatidae > Symphalangus > Symphalangus syndactylus. The sequence continues at coordinate 65,853,855 of NC_072424.2, forward strand.
AAAAAAAAAGTAAATGGAAAGAAAATATATACTATACTAACATTAGTTTAAAAAAACAAAGCTGGATTGCTTATTTTAATATAAAAACATATATTTCAAAGAAAAGAATATCACCATGGATAAAAAAGATTATTTCATAAGATAAAGAGATCATTAATCATGAGAACATAAGATCTTAAATATGTATGCCCCTAATAATAGAGCTTCAAAATGTATGAGGCAAAAATGGATAGAGCTGCAAAAAACAATAGAAAAATTCACAATTATAGTTAGAGATTTTAATACCTCTCTTTTAACAATTGATAGAACTAGTAGACATAAAATCAGCAACGGTATAGTTGACTTGACAACACTATCAATTGACTTGACCTAACTGGCATTTATAGAACACTCCACCCAACAAGAGCAGAATACACATTCTTTTCAAGTGCACATGCAACATTTACCAATATAGATTATATTCTAGGCCATAATACTAATCTCAACAAATTTAAAAGGATTCAAGTCTTACAAAGTATATTCTATGACCATAACACAATTAAAGCAGACATTTAATTATCCGGAAAATTAAAAAATATTTGGAAACTAAATGCCACATTTCTAAATAACCTATGGGTCAGAAAAATCAAAATGAAAATTAAAAAATATTTCCAATTGAATGAAAATGAAATCACAGCATATCAGAAACTGTGGGCTAATGTTAAAATAGAACTCAGGAAGAAATGTATAACACTTAATGCCTATATTTAAAAAATAAGAAAAATCTCAAATCAACAACCTCATCTTCCATTGTAAGGAATTAGAGAAAGAAGAGCAAATTAAAACTAAAGTAGGCAGAGAAAGGGAATAAAAATTAAAGGAGAAATCAATAAGCTAGAAAACATAAAAACAATAAAGTAATTGAAACCAAAAGTCAGTTCTTTGAGAGTATATCAATAAACTTCATAAACCTTTAGCCAGGCTAAGAGAGAAAGCACAGGTTACCAGCATCAAAACCGAAGGACATAACATCACTATAGTTTCTACAAATATTAAGTGGATAATAAGAAAATATTATGAACACTGTTATCACTATAAATTTTGTAATTTAGATGAAATGGACAAATTCTGTGGAAGGCACAAACTACCAAAGCTCACTCTAGAAGAAACAGATAACCTGAACAGCCTTAGGTATATTAAAGAAATGGAATTTGTAGGTAAACATCTTCCCATAAAGAAAAATCCATGACAATAATTCTTAGGTGAATTATACCAAACATTTAAAGAAGCATAAGGCCAATTCCACACAAACTTGTCCAAAAAATTGCAGAGGAGAGAATATTCCATGACTCATTCTATGAGGCCAGCATTGCAGTGATACCAAAACTAGACAAAGATATTACAAGAAAATTATCAACCAATATTCTTAATTTGTAGAAACCAATCAATATTCTTGGTTAGATCTAAGCATTCTAAACATTGCAAGCCCCATATTGGAAACATCTCCCAAAAGTACAGCAAAAGGTGAATGGAAAAACCAATTGTGATATTATCCACACAATGAAACACTACACAGCAATATAAAGGGATGAACTGTTAACACATACGGCAACATACGTGAATCTCAGTGTTGCTGACTGAAGGAAGCCAGACACAAAAGAATATATACTGTATGATTCCATTTGCATAAAACTCTAATGTAGCTGCCTACAAAGGCCCTGCCTTTCTGAGGGTCTTCTTAAGGCAGTAAAAATTTACAAGTATTAATGGAAGAGTAGTGTTCTCTCCATAAAATGTTCTCTTGCAGATCAGTAGTTGCCTAGGGACAAGGATGGAGGGATAAGGAGCAGAAGAGGATGAGGAAACTTATAGGTGTCATAGATATTTTTACTATCTTGATTGCGGTGATGGTTTTATACTTTGTTATTTTTTATGTTTTCTTTAAGAAAATTTATTTCAATAGCTCTAGGGGCACAAGTGTGTTTTGTCTACATGGATGAATTGTAGTGGTGAAGTCTGGGCTTTAACTCTACCCATAACCCAAATAGTGTACATTGTACCCAATAGATAATTTTTAAAACCCCCTTCCCCTTTCTGAGTCTTCAATGTCCATCATACCACTCCATATGCATTTGTCTACCCATAACTTAGCTCCTACTTATAAGTGAGAACATGGCAGTATTTGGTTTTCCATTCCTGAGTCACTTCATTTAGAATTATGGCCTCCAGTTCCATCAAAGTTGTGGCAAAAGACATTATTTTGTTCTTTGTTTTGGCTATTCAATGGTATACTTCATGGGATGTGTGAATATATTTATCACCTTTTCTTTATTCACTCATTGGTTGATGGACACTTAGGTTAATTCTACATCTTTGCAATTGTGAATTGTGCTGCAATAAACATGCATGTGCCTGTGTCTTCTTTATGTAATGACTTCTTTTCCTTTGGGTAGATACCCAGTACTGGGATTGCGGAAACAAATGATAGATCTACTATTGAAAAATTTCCCTACCATTTTCCATAAAGGTTGTACTAATTTACATTCCCACCAACAGTGTGTAAGTGTTCCCTTTACACTGCATCCATGCCAACATCTATTGTTTTTTGATTTTTAAATAATGGTCATTCTGGCTGAGGTAAAGTAGTATCTCATTGTGATTTTAAGTTGCACTTCTTTACTTTAGATGTGTGCAGCTTATTGTATGGCCTATGTCTCAATAATGCTATTTTAAAAAATCTTATTTTGGAACAAAATCTTTACTCACACCTCAAAGTAACTAGAGAATTTTTAAGGTGAGTACCTATGAGTTTTGGGAAGTACAACTTATACTTTTACCTGCTTCCAAAGCACTCTTCCCCAGAATGCCTGTCCTGTGTTATTAGATGGTTGAAAGTAAAATTAAAATCCTAAGATAATTTAGGTATATCTAATGTTTAGTGGTTCCATGCAAGAATTCCTAAAGACTCCAAAGATATCCAGTTATATGATTCTCCTTAATCTACATGTGTGAAAAGTGTAAAAGCTCTGGTATAATTGTGCTGTATATGTCAAAAGGTAGTAGACTTTTATATAGCTTGTTAATAAATATCCTGAAACCATGGGAGATGTAACACACTGTACGGTTTGTGCTGTGGTGGTGGTACAGAGTAGAGTTGGATGGAGAAACTGTAAATTTGAGACTCTGGGGGAACCTTTGAGTTCAGAAATTAGGACAATTCAGGCTTGTCACCAGGGTAAGGGGCGCATCTATTTTAGAGGTATTAGGGAGACAAAATAGGAAAGCAGTTAAGTTGAGTTTGGAGTGGGCATCGGTAGAGAAGTAGTGAAATGGGACAGTGGGCTAGACCTTGTTTCTCAGTAACCAAGGGAAATGAGAGAACTTGTTCTTACCATGGACTCAAAAGTAAAAACAAAAACAAAAACAAAAGATATGATCACAAAAGCTGTGGGGCAAACTCAATGACATAGGTAAATTCTAAAATTCTGTTTCACGTATTAATCTGGGCACATGCAGCTGAGTGAGACTGTGCATCTATAACCTGAATAACTACAGATAGGAGACCTTATTCAATCTTAGAAAATGTGGTTTACACAGCCCTGCAAATAGAGGAATATGAAAGTACCATACGCTTTCTATCAAGACTTATTCACAATGTGGTACTTATTCCTGTCACAAATGCCGGCCACATTGCTCTAGAATATTATTTAATTTTCAATGGCTTTTAAAATTCTTCTTATTAAAATAGAACATCTTATGGGTACCACTCTTCCTTTAACACATGGACATTCTTATTGGCTTAAGAAGACCTTCAGTGAGGTAGGGCCTTTGTAGGCAGCTACATTTTATTGAGAGGATATAGTCCAACCATTTGAAACTGCTATTCCTGTATTCAAAAATCCAGGGGGGTTCCTACAGCTTTTTAATTTTTTATGCCTACATTTTTGCTGCAGTAGGTTTCCTACAGTTTCTACCACAAAATTCCCACATTGTGTAGCAATACAGTTTTAAGTGATGGACACAGAATAAGGACACAACAGAGGTAAGGGTGTGAAACAAAAAAGCCAGGGGAGAAATCCTGCCTCTGGGATCTTGCTCCAAAAGAGAAACCTCTTCTCTCCTAAAGGTTAGAAATATTACAAGAGTGGTTGGAGAACCTTCTCTCTGGGGGATTACTATGGAGAATGCTTTTTACCAAATCAAGCATATTAAAGCCAAAATCAATTTTATCTCCCAGATAATTATTTTCACAAATATCACTGTAAAGTTTCTAATGTTATAGCAGTACTTAGAACATTGTATTAACGGAATGGGTGTGTGTGTGTGTGTGTGTGTGTGTGTGTGTGTGTATTTTTTCATGCTTGCGGTGTGTATCAGTGATTTTCATCTTCTTTTTTGGTATGTGGTCATCTCAAGCTGCCCAATGAATGTTTTCACTTGACTTCTGTTGCTACCTCCAACTTAACCTTTAAACAAAATGTCTACTGACTTTCCTAATTCCCTTTATTTGCTCCCTCCCTCACTCCCTTATCCTGCTTAGGCAGCCAGTCATTCCATTTTGTTAATCCTTCCTTTGTTATTTCTCTCACATTCATTTCTCTTTTCATTTTTATGGTAATCCTTTATTTAGGCCTCGATTATCTTGTGCTTATATCACACATACACAAATTGGTCTTCCTTTTCAGAATACAAATTGGTCTTCAAGGGTAGGTAGTACAGAGACTGGATAGAGGAATGATTTTCCCGCATGCCAAATGAGGCCAAGCAAGGTAAGGTCAGACCAAGATAGGTGAGCTATGTTTGGGCAGAGTGGGGCAGAGGAGTTTGGGCTCTAATCCCCACCTCTTGGAAATTGGAGATGGGGGTGGAGATGCTTAGTTCCAGGAAGGATGAGGTGGGTCAGAGGAGCATATCAGGCATGGAGGGTGGAATTCCTGCTCCTTAGTATCTGCAGTAGGGTCAGTCCCTCTAGATTCTGTGCCCTGCCCTTCTGGCTAAACACTTATCTTTCATTTATCTGTGGCTAGAGAGAGTACTAGAGAGACAGTAAAAGTTTGTTGAGGACAGACATTATACTTTTTCTTATAACTTACATGAGTAACACAGTATTTTATAGGTGATTTATAATGCTGCTATTAGAGATATTAATTAGTCTTTATTTCAGAGTTAAATCTTTCAGGTCCTCTTTGAGACCCATCTGGCTCCCTTTGGAGATGTTTGTTTATTAGATTATTAATGTTTCCTTGAATCAAATTACATATTTTAGAGTTTATGAGACTTCCTCTGCTAAAAAAGGATACTATCTTCAGGAAGCAATGGATCCTAAAATTAACTTTGAAACACTCAACAATTTGCCGGCAACAATACTATATATCATCTTTTTAAAGTTTGTGTTTGACGGCATAATTTTTGACTTATTTCTCTCAGGATTCAAAAAAGAAAAATTTTGACTCATTTAGCCATGAAACAAAGGCCTTTACTTCTCAAGATCATATCTAAGTTTCCCATGTTAATGTCCCTCATAATCTTGTCAAGTGCTATATTTTAAGGTATTTTAATTGATATAAATGTTTCCAGAGGCTTCTCAGCAATACCAGTTCGAACTTTAATACTGAAGATGTTTAGCAGTCCTTGTGTTTTCAAAACTAGAAGCCTTTGCGGGAGAAAATATTCAAATACAAAATTTCAACTTCTGCTTCAAACAACCTATTTTGTTACAAATAAGTGTCTCTGAAGAACCTCTTAATACTTCTGTTACCTGCTTATCTGTTAGTCTGCTGAGACTAGATATTCAAATATTCCAAAAGCCAGAGTGTATGCAAGTTCACTTTCATCTGACTTGTCATAGGAATTTAAACATTAAGCCTCAAAGTATGGCACCCTATATGTCTTCAAAAAAAACAACAAACAACCACATTGTGACTACTAGATGAGGTAAAATTTGTAATCACAGAATCAAAAAAAGTCAACCCTAACTTTTCAGCGCTTGAACTCCCAATCACCCCCACTAAAAGCTTCTTCATTGTTAACCTTGAATCAGAAGAATCACTGATCATCGAGTAAGTGTTCGGGGGATGTGACTGTGAGATCCAGCTTTGTAAATAATTTCTGGATGTTTTTGGGCGAATCATTTCATCTCTCTGATTCTTAATCTCTTCACTTAAAAATGAGGGACTTGGAGTATCAGATGATTTCTAAATTTCTTCTTACTCAAAGTCTATTATTCTGATCCCGAAAAAGAAATCGAGTCCTTCTCAATACATCCCAAATTGGATATTTTGGATAAGAAATTTTGAAACCAAGTCACACGAAAAGTATGTGAGGACTAAGAAGTCTAGTTTGGGGAAGGGTAAACATTATGTACGAAAAAGAAATGTCTTAGAAGAAAGCAGGCAGGGTAAGCGAGGAGGCTGAAGGGTCGCTCCATAAACTGAGGCAGAAGGAGCAGCCGACAGCAACGCCTACCGCACCCGGAAGGCTAAAGGAGGCGCCCTGGGCAGGGAACTTCCGGTTGCGGGGAAGGGCGGCGTCCTCTCCTAGGGACTTTCACGCGTTCCGTCTTGCACGCCTCGCAGCCCAGCTCCGCGCGAGTTCCAGGCGCTCAGCCCCGGAGCAGCGCCCAGGCAACAATTGAGGCGTCACGATTAGTCACGGGATTCGGAGCCGGGCGGCTACGGGCGGGGTGTCGCAGCTCTCTTCGACGTACCTGTCCTCAGGACCTGCGGCGGCGACTGCGCCTCGGACGGCCGTCGGGGCCGAGAACCATGAGCCCCAGAGGCACGAGCTGCTCCGCCGGGCTGCTGCTGACGGTCGGCTGGCTGCTCCTGGCGGGCCTCCAGTCCGCGAGCGGGACCAACGTCACCGCTGCCGTCCAGGATGCCGGCCTGGCCCAGGAAGGCGAGGGCGAGGAGGAGACGGATGACAACGACAGCGAAACCAAGGAGCACAACGCCCTTCCTGAAACCGAGGATGGTGAGGGCGGGAGCTCCCTTGGGGGGCACGCGGCGGCCCCTGTTGACGGAGCAAAGGCCTGCTGTTTGCCTGAGAACCATAATTATGTGTGTTAATGTCCAGAGAGCTCTCTCGCATACCTCAGCCCCGAGTTTGTCCCTTTCTTGCATCCTGTGGCCTTGAAGAAGAATGTGCTCATTCTCCCAGGCCACAGCAAGATACACAGATAAGCACGTATATAGAAATTGCTGTAGAAACACTTCTAAATATTGCTTTGGACAAGGAAAAAGATTTTTTTTAAGGGTGGGAGGTAGCCTTCCACCAAGAGGAATCATTTTGACTCCTCTTGCAGTCATTTTCCCTTCTCATAGTAGATTTTTTTTTCAAGTTCCAAGTTGCTTGATTTCCACATTTGCACTTGGGGTTGCAATGGAATTCAGAATCCCCCTTTACGACGATACATCTAGATAGACCAGTATGTGACAAAACTGCCCAGAAGCCCCATGGCAGCTTCCTGCAGCTCCTAGCCTTGAGCACCTCTGCATTGTGGTGTTTGATTGGTATGTGCAGCCTCGGACAAAGGAATGGAGCAGTAGAAAACACCTGTCAAGGGATCCAGCTAGTGGCTTTGTTAGATGCTACATATTAACCAAGGAACAATGAGCCCCCGCTTGGTACATACATTTGCTTTTTTTCTGCTGGCTCATTAAGCAATAAAACTTGACAGGCTGTTGTACATGTCATATTGATTAGTAACTCACATTCTAGCAGGTAGAAGGTCAGCAGCAGGTTTGCTGCCTTCTCAAGAAAGATTATTCCTTTCCCTTCTAAATGACCCAGCTGCGATTCTTTTAATATCGTTTGCATTCTCATATCTCTTCAGTCTATACATATCGAGTGACTGCTGTGTCTACCAGCCTTTCTTTTATTTCCTGATGGTGATCCTCAGCACCAGCAGAAAGAAATGAACTGTCTGAGGTTAACAGTGGGATCGAGGTTTGCACGGCCTTGTAACATTATACTACAGAGAGCTTAAAAAGATGCTTGACTTCGGAAATGTGAAAAAGAAAGATGACTAGGAAAGAAGAGAACACGTTTTAAAGCATAGTAGCTATTGCTTCATTCTCTTCTTTAAAGTAATTGAATTAACAATTTTAGTATTAAACTGGCCAAGAAATACTTCTAACTATAAAATGCTAACTATTATTTAGGCTAAACTCAGGCAACAAAGTTATAATGTCTTACATTCAAATTAAAATGTAGGTTAGTTACTTATTCTCTGAGTCTCAGTTTCCTCATCTACGGACTTCAAGGAATCCATGTACTTTCTGGGATTTTAATACATACTATTTCATGCATAAGTGCTTTTTCTTGGGGAGTGAGAGAATCCAAAACTTTAAACAATCTGAGGTGTTAGAGGTCTGAAAATTTCCAGAACCATTATTGAAATTTGCACTGTTCCCTTAACCCTCAGTGGATCAGTAGAAACAGTTATCCCCATTTACTATCCAGTGGACCTTTAATTTTTTTAGTCATTTAAAAATAATTTACAAATAAGAATAAAGGGATAGTGAAAACAACTTTGTTAGAAATTTCAAGAAGAATTTAAACATGGAAAAATTCAAATTTTTGTTCCATATATCCTAGTTTTGAAGGTGTATGTACCCTAATTGGGCAAAGTACTTTGAATGCAACTAAGTGCTCAACTGTTAAGCATGAATCTGGAATGCATTCATCATGTTAATACTGATTCCAGATTTTGAGTGCATCTTTAATAAATTCTAGCTTATTATTAATCTTGGTTCTTTTTGCACTTGTATTGTCAAAAAAACCAACACTTTTGAAAAGTACGAAGGCATATATTTTGTTGAAGAGAAAGCCATCTTTTCTTCATAATTGGAAAATATTTTCATCTTTAGATTTATAAACACCAACTAGAATGATTGGTCCAATGAATTTTACTCATTTCTACATAATCTTTTCTTTCAGTCACCTTTATATACATATCTTTCATCACAATATGTTCATTTACAAACCTTGGCAAATAAATGTTGGTGCATAAATGTTATAAAAAAAGGAAAGAATACTGTCCATATCCTTTTAACAAAACAGTATGGCACAAGTTATTGTCACATTATATTTCAGGATCAAATCTTTCCTGTTGTCAGGCTAACTACGTGATAATACCATATATTCTTTTCATCCCCAGAAATATAATGTGTACTCATCAATTCTTAAGTTAGAGAAAATTCATCTAGTATATTCATCCAAGATAATCATCTCTCATTGAGATTTTGCTTATACAATCAATTTCATCATCATCATTAGCATCTAAAGTGCTGTTATCTGTCTCTTTTCATCTTCTGATTCGTTCAATAATTGTGAAATGTTTTTCTCTGTCAGTTTTCTTCTCTTTGCCATTATGGGCAAAAAATGAAAAATTGAGAAATCTCAACTGTGTTCAATAAAAGCCAAAAATAGACTACAAAGAGGATACCTCTAGACTTCTTTTGTATCTTCTTGAAAGATGTTACAATACCTTGGGCAAAGCAATATGAAAACATGGGATGTTGTAAAATAGCTTGTGTTAGTGTAATTCTTTAACCATTACATTATTTTTCTAGGCAATTCCAATCATTCTTTCATTTTTAAATTTTAGTCATTTAAAAATGTAGTTGAAAATAATGAACAATACCATCATTATGGATGATGAAATATCACAATGTTTCAAGATAAAGAAAAATCATTAAGATATTAGATTTATGGCCAGGCGCGGTGGCTCATGCCTGTAATCCCAGTGCTTCGGGAGGCCAAGGTGGGCAGATCACAAGGTGGAGATCGAGAGCATCCTGGCTAACATGGTGAAACCCCGTCTCTACTAAAAATACAAAAAATTAGCCAGGCGTGGTGGCGGGTGCCTGTAGTTCCAGCTACTCAGGAGGCTGAGGCAGGAGAATGGCGTGAACCCAGGAGGTGGAGCTTGCAGTGAGCTGAGATTACGCCACTGCACTCCAGCCTGGGCAACAGAGTGAGACTGTCTTAAAAAAAAAAAGCTATTAGATTTATATCCTTATACTTTTGTTATACCTTGTACACACTTTAATATACCTTTTAAATATATCTTTTATACAGGTATACCCTTAGATTTATAAATAGGGGCCAATAGACCTACATAGTAATTGCAAAATAGAAAGTTGTAGTCTATACAATGGGTTTTATCCTATACAAATATAAGTATATGTTATTTTTGTCTTTGGAATACTTCTAATGAAGAATAGAAGTCATAAAATATCAACCTTTCAAATCAACTGTCAGAAACTGAAAAACTAAAATTGCACCCTGATGATATATACCAAAAGTTACCATGTGCTGTCCTGAACTGAAGAGAACATTTCAGGATCTGGCCACAACTAAAAGAACGAGATCATTATCCTCACCACTGTGGATGCCAGGCTGTTGTTAGTATAGTCTAAGACCCAGTAGATTTTTAGGGAAGCCTCTGCACATCTTCGACTCCTATTGAATTCACTATTGAACTCTCCATTCATTTTTAACTGTCCTGTCAAATTAAGACAACCCATAAAATAGTTTTGGACAGCTGGCTTTTCAGCTGTATGTGAAGGACTTTTTATTCCTACAAGGTTTCATTTTGTTAGATTTGCCCATTATTTCACCCTGTCATTTTTTTAGATCCAGATGTATCATCAAATATATTTGCTATCCTTTCTAGCTTTGCAGAATTCTGGATTCAGTCAGCGTGATAACAGCATCTTTTTCCAGGTCATTAATAAAAATGTTGAACAGGACAGAGCCCTGTGACACATCACTCCAACCATGTTGATACCAACTGGTTAATTAACAACTGTGGCCTTAGAGTTTAAACAGTTTCACATAAAACTACTGACATTCAGACCATATATTTTTTTACCACTCATAGGTTTATAACAAGAAATTTTGACAAATGCCACACTGAAATCCAGTTACATACAATTCCACTGACCCACCATTGTAGGATTCCCATTTTTAAAAAAAGTTACTGAGTAACCTAATGGACACTCAATACATCATAGAATATTAAAGCTGAAAGGGACTTTAGAGACTTTCTTATTTAGTCTCTTTTTTTTTTCTTTAAGGAAACAAGTTGGAAGAAATTGAACAACTCTCCCAAAGTAGAATGCCATTGACTAATGGTTTTTGAAAAAGGCTTATATTTAAAAGTAGTGCAGCACTCATTCTCTTAGCCGTGTTGTCTATGTTCAGGATTTGGCTTTTAGTTTGTGTCTCATAATGTGCCTGTAGAAGGTATCTAAGCATTCCACAATTCAAAATGGATCATCATGATAGTCTAAATCATTTATTTTTGTGAAAGAAATGACTTAAAGTCAATATTGATTTACTTATGTGCATCGGGTGCTTACTGAGTATTCAAGATACTATACTGGGGCTGGGCACAATGGCTTATTCCTGTAATCCCAGCACTTTGGGAGATTGAGGCTGGTGGATCACTTGAGGTCAGGAGTTTGTGACCAGCCTGGCCAACATGGTGAAACCCCGTCTCTACTGAAAATACAAAAATTAGCTGGGCGTGGTGCCGTGTGCCTGTAGTCCCAGCTACTCAGGAGGCTGAAGCAGAAGAATCACTTGTGCCTTGGAGGCGGAGGTTGCAGTGAGCCGGGATCGTGCCACTGCACTCCAGCCTGGGCAACAGAGCAAGACTCTCGCAGAAAAACAAAAACAAAAAACTATATTTGGTGCTCGTAAGTACAGAATAATAGTGTTTATGAAGCTATTTTGAGATTTTACAGTTATCAAAATAGAAAAAAAGCATTATATTAAATTAATAAGTACAAAATGGGTTTAAATTGGGTAATTATATCTTAAGTATGTTTGTAGTACTAAACAATTTATAGAATGCTTTCACACACATTATCCTTATTTAATTCTTACAGCAATCAAATGAGATGGATTTTCCTTTCCAAATTTTGCAGAAGGGTTAACTAAGCCTGACAGCATTTAATTAAATTTGCTCAAATGCAAACAGCTAATTAGTGATAGAAGCAGCTCTTTGGACTCCAGTTCGATGTGTTTTCCATGTGATTTGTTGTCCTAGGGTACAATGCCTTTTAAAAGTCATCTTCTAACATCTCACTTTATATTTTTTCTATTGAGATTTTCATCCTAATTTGAGCTGAAGAATTGCTCATATACTATAGCTAGTGGAATTCTATGCTAAACTTCAAATGATTAGAAAAAGAGAAACATATGATTTAGAACCAACAACACTTAATTTCTTAAATAGTGATATATTCCTATACTAACCTGGTAACATGTTGAAATAAATTCTTAGAAATATTTAAATTTACCATCTTAACCTAGGAAATGAGTAGAACTAATCTATAACTTTTATCATTTTAATGAACACTGGTTAAGGGCTTCTTTTTGAATGGAAATTATACACTAAATTTTGGAAAATAGAGAATAGAAAACATTGGTTTTTACAACAGATAGGCCTTTGTGTGTTTTTCTGAGACCCTCTATCAAGTTTTGACTCACTATATATCAACTGATGAAAAACATTTTTAAGGTATATACAAAGTTTAAATATAAACCTTCCTATTAGGTTATTTCCTAATTTAATGGACTTCTTTAGAGGTTTGAGACTCTTTTGAATTGGACAATAACAGTACTCAGAATGGCATTGTTTTCTGATTTAAATGGAAAACTTAAAAAATGTCTGCTGCCCATATCATACACCTATCTTTCATCTCCAAGTAAAAGGTGTTTCACTTAGAAAAGTTTTCATATGATTAAATAATGTATCTTTACCCTTTATGTTTAGTTTCAAATGGGAATGTCGTCAAAGAAGTAGAATTCGGAATGTGCACCGTTACATGTGGTAAGTAGCTTGGAGCAGATGAATAAACCATGTTGTAATTTGCGGGGGAGGAAAGGTAAAAGCAGATAGTGTGCAACTTTGTATTTGTAACTTGTATACTTTCATGCATCTCTCATGGATTTTTATTTCTAATAACTATAATGTATACACAAAACTCAGGGTGATTGCTTTAAACTGTAAGATATTTTCAGTTTATAATCTCTAAATCTTATTTTAACCTAGGAAATGAGTAGAACTAATCTATAACTTTTATCATTTTAGCTCCCTATTTTTTTTTTTTTGGCACATAAACTGCCTTCACCAAAGTAAAACTTTCTCTATCTCACAGATGTTCAGAAGATGAAAGATTTTCCAATGCGTCTCACAGATGTCTTCCCACATATTGTGTTGGCAAATTTATCAAGAATTTGCTTATTTGTAATAGTCCATTCTAAATTCTACATTTCTCCAATTTGCGTGTCATGTTTTGGAGAAAAGATGTATTGGCTTTGTGAGGAGGATAATATTCAAAGAATATGACTTAGTCTGATCATTCCGTGGATAGAAATTGGACATAAAATTTCTCTAACAAGTTTACAATGAAGTCGATGCTGCTAGTTAGAGGACCATCCTTTGAGAAACAATGCTATAGACCAGGGTACTGAGAAGACCATATATAATTCACAATCAAATTAAATTTCTTCTAAATAGAATCTGCCTTGGAAAGAAAATAGTGATGAGAGGGAAAAGGGGACAATTATCAGAGGATAAGAAGACAAAATCCATTCAGATCTAGATCAGAATGAATTTTGCAGGGGTGGCGGTGTCAAAAATTACACCTGAATTGTTTTTATTTGGAGAAGCTTTTTAAAATTGTGGTACAATATACCCAACATAAAACTTACCATTTTAGCCATTTTTAAATGTACAAGTCCGTGGACTTAAGCATATTCACATTCTTGTGCAACCATCACAACTGCCCATCTCGAGAACTTTTTTATTATGTCAAACTAAAATGCCCATTAAACACTAATTTCCCGTTTCCCCCTCCTCCCAGCTCCTGGCAACCACTATTCTTTCTATCTCTTAAAATTGTTTTAACCTGTTTTTTTTTTTTTTTACCTTAATTTCTTAGTAAGTCAGAGTCATAAAATGAGAGAAATCCATGTAGTAAGCCTGCAATTATTTGTGGTTTACATCTTTGTTTAGCTGCTAACTTCAGAAATTTTCACTGGTAAAGAATTATTTTTATGACAGTTCGAGTAATTGCCATTGTTTTCTATTATTTAAAGACAAGTTTAGAAATTGTATTCACTCAAATGATTATTTTTTAAAAATTATTTGCCTACTATGTGCCAGGCATCATTATAGATGCTAGGGATGTGAGCAGACAAGGCAGACAGAACTCTCTGCCCCCAAGCAATGTATAGTTTAGTAAGAGCAGACACATAATATGTAAAACATGTAATGTATCAGATGGTAATAAGTTATAAGGAAAAAATAAACTAGAAAAAGCAATATTTCATGCTGAAAATGTTAAAAACCTTTCAATGTGAACTAGAAGAGAAAAATGCCTTGATGAAAATTCTGTTAAACTTCTGAAACAGTATTTTAGCAGTCAAAAAGTTTGCTTTTATATCCAGGCAGATTTTTAGGTGTTACTTGGTATTACAGAAAATCCCACACCTACATGCATCTCAGTGAACTGTATTTAGCTAAATAAATAAATACATAAAATACCTGCTTTAGGCCGGGCGCGGTGGCTCACGCCCTGTAATCCCAGCACTTTGGGAGGCCAAGGCGGGTGGATCACAAGGTCCAGAGATCGAGGCCGTCCTGGCCAACATGGTGAAACCCCATCTCTACTAAAAATACAGAAAAATTAGCTGGGCGCGGTGGCACATACATGTAGTCCCAGCTACTTGGGAGGCTAAGGCAGGAGAATTGCTTGAAGCCGGGAGGCGGAGGTTGCAGTGAACTGAGATGGCACCACTGCACTCCAGCCTGGTGACAAAGCGAGACTCCATCTCAAAAACAAAACAGAACAACAAAAAAAACCTGCTTTAAAAATATTAACAATAGCATGTTAATTACTTCAGAATTAAGGCTGTGCTTCTGAAGACGCTTTCAGGTTGGCCATGGTGGCTCACGCCTGTAATCCCAGCACTTTGGGAGGCTGAGGCTGGCAGACCACCAGGTCAGGAGTTCGAGACCAGCCTGACCAACATGGTGAAACCCTGTCTCTACTAAAAATACAAAAATTAGCTGGGCGTGGTGGCACGCGCCTGTAATCCCAGCTGTTCAGAAGGCTGAGGCAGGAGAATTGCTTGAACCCGGGAGGTGGAGGTTGCAGTGAGCTGAGATCACGCCACTGCACTCTAGCCTCTGCGACAGAGCAAGACTCCGTCTCGAAAAAAAAAAAAATCTTTCATAAACTCAAGTGGAGCCGTACTTCAACCATTCTCAGCCATCATCTCTCTTAACCAAAGACCTTCTTCCTTCCATCCTTCCATTTTCTTGTTTCATATGTAGCCTTCTCCCTTACTATTCAAAGTGCGGTCCACAGACTGCATGAGTATCACCTGGGAGCTTGTTAGAAATGCAGAATCTCAAACCCATTCAAGAACAGCTAACCAAAATTTGCGTTTTCGTAAGATCTCCAGCTGACTTGCATGCACTGTCAAGTTTGAGAAGCAGTTATAAGACACCTCTAGTCATCAACTTTCCTTTGCCCTCTAAGATAACATCTTAGACGGGCTGGAAGAGGAAATCTGGTAGTTAAGGAAATAAAAATGGACTCTTTCTTAGCCTGTCTTAACATGGGACACGGTTCAACATGTAGCTAATTCCACATTTTGTTATTCTCTCAATTGTGGTGATGTGAGGCAAACTCTGGAATTCTGAGATCAGTTAGGAAAGTTAATTTCTTGTTACAAAAAGTGTGACAATCTAAAGAGAGCATCTTGTTGGAAATGGAGATTTGGTCAGTAATAGGTTGCCCTCTCTATATTTAATACAGACATTTTATGAATCTAAATATTTAAAGGCATCATTTATGCTAAAATGTGATTTTTTTATTTTCCTCCAGAAACTTTCCCCATGCTTCCCCAAAAAGTTCCATGGTCAAATAAATTTGGGAAATATTGTATACCACTGTATTCCATCAAATCCACGAATTTATGGACTGTAAGACGTACATTTTATGTACTCTAAAAAGGAAAAATACTGCCAATTAATTTATGATATGTTATCAATTGTAAATGTATTCTGATTTTAGAGATGTTAAAATGTAAAAATTTTACATCTTAGATCAATGCAAATGTACACAATAGCATGTTAATTTACTAGCATATTAAAAGTTCCCTCAAAATTCCGTAGTAAAGCGGTCCCTTTAATTTCATTTGATGTACCATTTTCAAATGTGTATAATCATGGAATCCTTTTTCTTATGGTAATCAGAGGAACTAGTGTTTCACATAACTCACTCCAGAAAATGCTGTTTTAGGAAATAATTCAAAATGAAGAGCCAAAAAAATTTTAAGTGTTATCATTCTGAATTTAGGAACTTAATTTCTGAAATTAGAAGAAAAGTCTTAAGACCTAGGTGGGAAAGTGAAGACACTCTGGAATCAGTTTTTTATTTAACATTTGCCTTTTTAAATTTTAAACCAAAGGTATTGGTGTTAGAGAAGTTATATTAACAAATGGATGCCCTGGTGGTGAATCCAAGTGTGTTGTACGGGTAGAAGAATGCCGTGGACCAATAGATTGTGGCTGTGAGTTGAATTATGTATTGGAGGGAGACTGTGGGCAAGAGTTTACTCTGGGGAAATGTTTTTCACCTCAGGTTGCCACTGAGTAGAAGGAGGCAACCAGTTGACATACTGAAAGGAAATCATAAAATTTTAAATTCCACTTCTTTAAACAGTTATAGTTCTGAGCAACTTTCTGATTTTGCTTCACATTTTTTTCAGAGACATCTAAAATTGAACATATATTCTCTATAATACACTGGAGGCTTACTGTATGTAGAGTCTATATTTGAGGCTGTCCTGCAGCGAAATGCTTTTGATGCTTTAGTCATGGCATTTTGTCAGTAGATTGGTAAACTTTAAATTGGGAACTTTGACAGCTGTTCCATATCACATTATGCTGTTCTGAAATTTCAGTATCTCTAATGGGAGTCCCTAACCAGTACATTGGAAGCCACTAATAGATCTCATAGTTTAGTCTAACAGATCACTAGGTCAATTACAACTTATTCTGCATAAGGAGCAGAGAGCCATGGTGTCTCCTCACCTGCTTCTTTTGGTGACTTTATCTTTGCACCTATCAGTCTTCTGTTCCTCTACACTCAAACTCCCAATTACGTTTGATAACTTCCAGCCTATAGTTGATTTTTAAAACTGGAGGTTGCTTTTTAAAGTAGTATTGTGACACCTGTAATCTTAGCACTTTGGGAGGCTGAGGTAGGAGGATCACTTGAGCTCAGGAGTTTGAGACCAGGCTGGGCAACATGGTGAAACCTCCATCTCTACAAATTTTTGTTTTTAATTAGCCAGGCATAGTGGCATGTGCATGTAGTTCCAGCCACTTGAGAGGCTGAGGTGGGAGGATGGCTTGAGCCCAGGAGGCAGAGGTTGAAGTGAGCCAAGATCATGCCACTGCACTCCAGTCTGGGCAACAGAACCAGATCCTGTCTCAGGAAAAAAAAAAAAAAAAAGTAGTGTCGTGTATAAAGCAATTTATAATGCCCAATGGTATTTATGTGCTTAATTTTTTTTCAGGGGGTAAACCAATTTCAGAAAGTCTTGAAAGTGTTAGACTGGCATGTATTCACACATCTCCTTTAAATCGTTTCAAATATATGTGGAAACTTCTAAGGCCAGACCAAGTGAGTAATGAATGGATATAACCTGGTGCTTTCTAGTGAATGATAAAATTTGTTTCTCAGTTCTGATGGCTTTCAGAAAACTTTCTTTTTAAAACCAGTTTGCCAAAATGAAGTTAAGAATTACACAACTTTATTATTTTGGAATTTTAAAATTTTCATTATTTACTAGGACGAAACTTTACATATGTCTAAGGGCCAGCTATAACCAGAACTTTAAAACGTCCATTTTATGCAAAGTATTCCATTTCAGAAGCAAGGTTTTCATTGGCTTATATAGGAGTTGTATAATGATAACAGTGGCTAACATTAATTAAGGGTTTATTAAGAGCCTTTTTTAATCCATATAACAATTCTGTGAGGTAATCACTATCATTATACCCATTTTTACAAGTAAGTAACTAACTTGTCCACAGTCACACAGGCAGGAAGTGGTAGGGTTGGGATTTGAAGTCTGGATTGTGTGACTGAAAATCCATGTAGATCATTAATTACTAAACTAGGCTAAGAGAGACAGTAACCCTCCTTTCCTTAAGGGAAATAAATTGTTTCCTGGTAAGTGTACATGAAGAATGTTAATACTTTGTTATTTTTTTCTTTCTAAATAGCAATCCATTGTACTTGTAAATGATTCAGCAATCCTAGAAGTACACAGGGAAAGTCACCCCTTGGCTTTCGAGTGTGACACACTGGATAATAATGAAATAGTAGCAACTATTAAATTCACAGTCTATACGAGCAGTGGTAAGTGTCCAGCAATGTCTTGGTTTGCTTATATGCCAAACTTTAAAGAGCATTAAAATCACTTAGAGGCTTGTTAAAATACCAATCTCTAGCCCTACCCCCAGAGTTTCTGATTCAGTAGATCTGGGATGGGACTGGAATAAGAATTTCCATTTCTAACAAGTTTCCCTGTTGCTGCTGGTCCAGAGACCACACTTTGAGAACCACTGGTTTACATCATTTAGACTTTTCTACAAGATACTACTTAATTTCTTTTTTACAAAGTAGTCACAATTTCCTCACTTTGGGAAACTGGTGTATTTCTTAAGAATCTTCAGAGAACAGTCCTCTAACTTGAATTATATTCTTGCTTTTACTTTCATTATAAAAGTGAAAATGGATAAATGGAATTCTCATGGATGCTTATGAAAATTTTCATTCAGTAAAATAAATAAAATTAAGAAATACGATGTCAAAGTATGTCTCTTTAAAAATTATATATTTGAAGCAAATGTTTTTTGATGAAGCACTAATACAGTTCTCAAAAATATATATATCACAAAATGCAAATGTTGTCCTGAATGTCATTTTACATATTAGAAACCATATTTTCCTTGTGACATAGATCCATTTGCTTATATTCAATTTAATCTATGATGGCTTACATATCCGGGTAATTATTTCCTTTTGTTCAGCTGCTCTTAACTGTTTTAATTGTTGTTATCAACTTTGTTGTTAGGGATGTGGGGACTTGGTCACAAGTTCTTTTGAGAATCCTATCAAGGCTCAGGATCCTTTTTCCAGAAAAATGTCCACATACACGAATATGCCAAAAGTTACATGTAATTTTAAAGGAGTTTTTCGACTTCTTGAAGCTATTTCTGAACACGAAGAGCTTCTGCTGTAGAGATACCACACAACATAACCATTTTATTGAAATGAAAACAGGTTAAAATATTTTAGGGTGATTTTAAAAAATAAACTACTATTTAAACTTTCTTTGATGTGCTGTTTAATGAGTTTAGAAACATCTTCGTGGTGAAAGCTAATAATCTGATTCCTCTATTGGATATCAGGTGTTGTTAAAAGGATAATTTTCAATAAAGTTCTAAAAAAGGCAAGAGAATAAAAACACCATTCAACTAAAAAATATCTCAACTAGCCCTCATTCATGATATTAAAGGTGTGTGGAGCCATTCTCAGTCTTTGTCCCTACTATCCCGTCCCTGTTAGGACAATTCAGTGTGGTTAGCTCCTCTCATATTTAGAAGGGAGCATGCATTTGGTAATGTATATGTTAAAGGCTGGAGCACAGACCCTAAAATGTCAGGCCTTTATTGAGACAAAGTTAACTTCTCTCTCTCATAGCAGCAGTCCAGGAATGGTGGGATAGCTCTGCCATCTCAGTATGTGCACTGATTGAATGACAAAATATTTTTAGAACACTCCAGTATCTATTAATTTCTTTAAACATGACAATTGGGTACACCACTGCAACAGACCCCTTTGGCTGATTAGAAATCAAACAAATGTTTTGGCTAGAAATGTCTACACAATATGGTACTAGCATGAAACAAATATGTAATTGAGATATTTTTAGGGTAAAAATGGTTTCCCTAGTGAAAAATTCTCATCCATTCACTTAAATATCAGATTTTTCACTCCCACAATAGTTGTCTTTCATAAATAGGCATTGTTAAAAAAGATACTTTGAAGTACTCAGAATGTGACTATATTTGGAAATAGGATTTTTTGCAGATGTAATTAGTTAAGATGAGGTTGTACTAGAGCAGAGTGGGCCTTTAATCCAATATCACTGGTGCCCTCATAAGAAGAGGAATATTTGGGCATGCTTGTGCGCACACACACACACACACAAACACAGACGGAGAGTGGGGCGGGGAATGCCAGGTGAAGACACAGAGAGACAGACATAGGGAGAAGACAGCCATGTGAAAATGGAGACAAAAATTGGAGTTATGCTACCAGAATCCAAGGAATGTCTGAGCCTACCAGAAGCTGAGAAGCTGTAAGAGACAAGGAAGGATCCTCCCCAAGAACCTTCAGTGGGAGCATGGCTCGGCCAGCACGTTGTTTTCAGACTTCTAGCCTCCCAAACTGTGAGACAATACGTTTCTGTTGTTTTCAAGTCACCCAGTTTGTGGTACTTTGTTGTGGTGGTCCTAGGAAACTAGTAAGCACATAAGTTTAGTTTATCTAAAAGTTGACAGCATCAAATTTAGCCTATTTTTCATTAAATATTTCAATAGGAAAGTGAGCCTATTTTTTTCATTACCTGTAAAAATAGTCTAGGTGACCCTTGCAAGACTACTGTTGTAATAAATAAAATCTTCATGTCCCTCACTCTCCACGCTCTCTCAGCTAACATTGCAGAGTAATGGATAAATGAAATTTGCATTTCTCCTTGTCAGGTTTCAGTTCTGAAAGGTGTTTTTTATTTAAGTTTCCAAAATGCCACCACTTGTGTAAATCTAAAGTTATTTTGAAATAAAAAGATTTTTAAAAATCCAACAATGTTGGAACATAAATATAGATGTACTTTCTGTAGGATACTTGGAACTATTTAGCGAGATCCCTAACGTGAGTTTATAGCTCTAGAATTACTAGGCAAAATGGAAACTTATACTCCATGATGTCTAACAGATAGGGAAACAAATCTAGAAAAATAAGCAGTTGAGATTGCTCATATGGAAGACTACTTCTGACAGAGTGGTACTTATCAAAATCAAAATATTTAAATAGTCAAAATATACCTTGTACAAATTAAACCTCCCTGGGCCTTGGTTTACTTATCTGCATAATGCAATAGTTGGATCAGATGATCTCTGTAGTTCTTTCTTCCACGAATCTTTTATGATTACAGAATTTGGGGACATAAAAGAGCTACAATAAAGCTATATAATTCACAAAGTAAGTAATATTCTATGTTAGTTGGCTTTTTACCAGTTTACAATGTAGCAATACTATAATACACATGGTAGGTTGGCTTTGTCTCTTTAATAACCTTATTTGCTGAAAGAGCAGAGAGATATGGGAGAGAATGCTTGAGGTAAGAGTGGTGCATGAGGTGGGTACAGTGGTGTGTGCCTGTAATACTAGCTACTTGGGAGGCTGAGGTGGGAGGATCACTTGAGCCCAGGAGTTCAAGGCCAGCCTGGGCAATATAGCAAGATCCCATTTCCTAAAGAGAGAGGGGTCGGCGTATGTGGATATGTGTATAGAAAACAATGAGCTTCAATTCCTTTCTTATAGCAAATATAAAAATTAAAGGGGTATCATAGTCTTAAGTGTAAAAGCTAAACCCATAAAATTTTAGGAAAGAAATGTAGGAGAATATTTGCATGATTCAGGAGTAGGCAAAGTTTTCTTAGACATAATTCAGAAAACAATCACCATAAAAGGAAACATTGAATAAATCAGACTGCATCAAAATTAAAAACTTCAGCTCATTAACAAAAATCATTAGGATAATGAATAGGCAAGCCAAAATCTGGTAGAAAACATTTATAAAACATGTACAGTCAGTACAATCAATTTGAGAAAGTTCTCATGGTTTCTTAGACAGCTAAACACACGTCTGTCGACCCTACGACCCAGCAATTCTATTATTAGACATTTAGCCAAAAATTAAGATATATATTCACAAAATGACTTGTATAAGAATGTTCATGGCAGCTTTATTTATAGTATCTCAAAACTGGAGCAGCCTAGATATCCATCAGTAGGAGGATGAGTAAACAAATTGTGGAGTATACCTCGTAATAAAAAAATGATAGTTGCATATAACAGTATGGGTGAATTTCTAAAACATTGTTCTAAGTAAACAAATCTTTACACAAGAGATTACCTAGTGTGTGTTTCCATTTATATGTAGTTCTAGAATAGTCAGAGCTAATCTATGGTGGAAAAGAAAATCAGGATACTTGTTGCCTCTGGAGGATGAGGAAGGAGTTAATTAGGAAGAGGCTCAAGGGAACTTTCTGGGGTATAGTAATATTCTATATCTTGACTAGCATTTAGTTACATATATGAGTTTGCCTTTGTCAAAACTAAGCAAATGTACATTTAAAATCTTTGTGCAATTCTTTGTGTGAAAATTTTAATTCAAAGAAAAAACTAATATTAAACTCCAGTTAACGATATGCTTGCTGAAAAATTTTTGGGGAAGCGTACTGACATTTGCAAATTATATTGAAATGCATAAAAAATATGATGGATTAATGAATTGATAGAGGAATGGATAGATGAATTTTAAAATATTAATGGTAGTATTTAGATGGTGGTAATATAGGCTGTTCGTTGTCAAATTCTTTTAACTTTTTTGCATGTTTGAAAAGGACATTTCAAACATGCAGAGCAAGATCATTAATAATTTTCTCTGCACTAAGTATTTCTTTATGTTTATAGAGTTGTTCTTCAAATATAAACTTTTAAGTTAGATATCCATTTCCTTTTCCTCAGTAGTAATACTCATTAGGTTTGTGTGTTTTCTCTAGAATTGCAGATGAGAAGATCAAGCCTACCAGCCACAGATGCAGCCTTAATTCTTGTGCTGACCATAGGAGTCATTATCTGTGTATTTATAATCTTCTTATTGATCTTCATAATCATAAATTGGTAGGTGAACAGCAGAATGCATCATCACCCTTGATTGACATCCTCCTCTTCTTCCCCCTCCTCATCCAGTGAATTGCAAAGCCCTGTCTGTGATGTCTCCTACATGTTGCCTTGAAACTGTCCATCTCCTTTCATTACTCCTGTGACTGCCCTAGTTCAGGCTACCCCGTCTCTTTATGTAGATGCTTTTTAAAACAATCTCATGACTTGCTTCTCCAACTATGAGAGAGCTTTTAAATGCGATTTTTATAATTTTATGTGGTAATTGCTTTAAAAAGTTTTATTTAATGAATATTTGTGTTGTCCAGTTGCGGTTCTCTCAACTCTAAAACTTGGTTATTGTAACCTACTAATTCATTTGTATGACAATATTTATAATACCTACATGAGTAGTACACCCTGGTAAGTCTGAGGGCTCATATACTATCGATTTGTAGCTGATGCATCACAAACTAAAAATGAATAATGAATACAAAGGCACTTCTTAGAGAAGAGGTAATATATATGTTTTATATATATACATATATCATTATAAAATATATGTACATATATTGTATATACAATATACATATATCTTCTATGTATAGATAATGTATATACAATATACATATATCATATATAGGTCATATATATGTACCAAATATGTATATAGTATATATTATTTATATATAATATATAATATACATGAGTATATAATATATGGGTTATATTATATATGTAGATATATGTATGTATAACATATCTATTACCTCATATCTAAGAAGTGCCTTTTTATTATTTTTAGTTTGTGATGCATATATATTACATATGATTGTGTATACATCACATATATATGTAGTATGTATGTATATGAGCCCTCAGGCTTACCAGGGTGTAATACTCATGTAACTATTATAAATATCATCATATATATTACATATGTATATTTATACCATGTATACACATATATATTTGAACCATATATGTATACAAACATGCGTATTATGTATGTACATACATATACATATATGTATGTATGTGTATACATATATAGACACATGTATGTAATATATATGTATCACAGACTAAAAATAATGAATAAAAAACACTTATTAGAGAAGAGGTAATATATTATATATTATATTTACATGCATGTATATATAATACATAGCATATATATTATATACACATATATTATATATACATATAGTACATACATATGACTTGCATACAGTATATATACTATATTTACATATAAAATATATATACCATATATACATATATACTATATGTACACATATAATATATATACTATATGTACACATATAATATATACACTATATGTACACATATAATATATACACTATATGTACACATATAATATATATACTATATATACATATATATTATATATTACTTCTTCTTTAAGAAGTGCCTTTTTATTCATTGTTCATTTTTAGTTTATGATGCATCAGCTGGATGCAACATCACAATGAATTGGCTGGAAAATGATTTTGTTAAGTATTGTAGGAAATCCACTGAGGACTTTAAGCAAAAAAAACTGTTTTCATAAAATTCTCCAAAAGAATTATTTTTTTGAGTATGTCCCAGACCCCCCACCCCTGTAAAAGTGTTTTTAAAAATCAGCCTTCTAATTTTTTTTCCTGAGTAAGTATAGTCATGTAACCTTAGTGTAGATGCTGAACATTTTTGAATAGTAATTTTTATCATTATAATTTTTTAAAATTGTATTCTTTATTGAGATAAAATTTGAATATAAAATTTATCATTTTTACCATTTTAAAGTATACAGTTCAGTAGTCACAAATACATTTATATTCTTTTTCTTTCCTTTATAATATACCTGTAATATAGCTGTAATGTAATGTACCTGTAATATATATACAGGTACAAATATATATACAGGTTATATATATTTGTACCATATATAATATATACATACAGGTAATACACACACACACACACACACACACACATATATATTTCTATACATAGAAAATATAGAAATCTATTCAGTTTTGGTTTTCACTTCATATGGTGGTTTTGGTTTTTGTTTTTTCTTCCAGGGCAGCAGTCAAGGCTTTCTGGGGGGCAAAAGGCTCTACACCTGAGGCACAATCCGAGCAGAGTTCTGTGAGATACAAAGATTCAACTTCTCTTGACCAATTACCAACAGAAATGCCTGGTGAAGATGATGCTTTAAGTGAATGGAATGAATGACGTTTGAATGATATATAGCAAACCAAAGGATATTACAGAATATTAGATTCATTATTATAAAAATAAAATATACCTTGAAATACTTTAATAATGTTGCAATGGATTGCCACAGCGTGAAGGAAATGCAATGTGGGGATAGGACTGTTTTATCAGTGCATTTTTCCAGTACAGTTGTCAAATATTATTTTAATTTGTTCTCAACACTTATTTCAGGTAATAGCTTGGGAATATTTATCTAAAGGTACCCCCAACAAATCTTCTAAGTGCATTTTTGATCACTTTGATAACTTCTTAGGTGATTTGCCTGTTTTGTCTTAAATAAGAACAATGTAATATAGAAATGCTTTACATATTAGACTTTCTCTCCCCTGGAAGCACTGGGTTGAACTTGCTAAAGCAAGTCATACTTTAGAATCTCTGCAGGGAATGTGACATACAAAGTTTGTAAGACATGAAGTAATAATGATAATGATAACAATAAATACTTACCTAGTGACTACTATGTGCCAAGCATTGCTCAACCTATTTTCCATATATTAGGTGACTTAAATATGATTGTATACAGGAAATATGTAAGGAAGAACTGGAGAGGAACTTGGAGGTGCCTGAGGAAATGACATGAATTTAACACGTCCTGTATTTCTCAGAGAAACCATGAGTTAAGGACTTTTGAATGACCACTGATAAGTACCTCCATTGTTCTTGGTATACAGGTAACATCTCAGAACCAAGGTACTTATTTTTGAACATTATCACTGTCTTTTTGTTCTGTGTAATTATGTGATACTGTTATGGCCAACTATCAAACAAGGTACCAAGACATTAATTTGATTCAGTAGACTTCATCAGAAATGAATTTTCAGAGGTTATCATGGTAGCACAAAATATATACTTTTTAATGTTTATATGAATTCTATGCCAACTTTATTTCTATTATATGGGATTTATCTGATACCATTAACTCTTTGCACACCTGTGCAGAAGACTGGGCATTTATGGTACACCTCCCTCTAATAGCCAAGAAATAGGCTGTGTTACAGAATTATTCATGTTTTCTGTTACATAGCATTTGTATTTGAGAAAGGCAGTGAGGAATTGGCTGGAAAATGATTTTGTTATCTATTGTAGGAAATCCACTGAGGACTTTAAGTGAAAAAAATTGTTTTCATAAAATTTTCCAAAGGAATTATTTTTTGTTGCCCCCGGAGGTTCTGTCTGGGGAGTTGCTCAGTTGGTACTGGCTCAGTAGCTCTGGTGGGGGTGGCGGTGGCAGGGGTGGTGGGGGATAATGGGGGTGGTGGGGGTGGGGGGTGTGGGGGGCGATGGCTTGAGGCCCAGGCCTGGAGGACCTGTCCAGTGAGGAGATATGGGAACAGGCACCCACATAACAATCTGGCCACTTTTCTGTAGGGCTGCTGTGGTATGTTTGGGGCCTGCTCCAGTCCCTTGTCACCTCAGATTTTCCAGAACTGGAGGTGTCCCCAGTGAAGGCTATGAAACAGCAAAAATGGCAGCCTACCCCTCTCTCTGGGAGCTTTGTCCTAAGGAGTCATGGACTTGTTGCCCACCCAAAGGCATCTGTAGGAAATGATTGGAGACCCCAGTTGGGAAGTCCCGCCCGCCCCGTGAGAAGGAACGGGATCAGGAAAAAAGCAGTCTGGCCACGTTTTGGTAGAGCAGCTGTGCTGCGCTGGAGGCCCACTTCTGCCTCCAGTCAACTCAGACACTCCGAAACTCAAAGGCTGGAACAGCTAAGTCACCCTAACAGCAAAGATGGCAGCCTGCCCCTCCCCCTGGGAGCTCTGTCCCGGAGGAAATTCGTATCTTTGTGGGTTGGAGAACATGGGCACGGGTTGCTGGACCCCTGGTTGGGAGGTCCTGCCCGGTGAGGAGGAACAGAATCAGGTACTCGCTTAAAGCAGCAGTCTGGCCACATTTTGGTAGGGCAGCTATGCTGTGCTGGAGGATCCCTTCCGCCCTGGGTTGGCTTCCACTCTCCAAAGCCCGAAGGCTGGAACAGCTAAGTCACCGTAACAGCAAAGATGGCAGCCTGCCCCCTCCCTCTGGGAGAGCCGTCCCAGGGGGAATTCAGATCTCTGTTGGCTGGAGAGCTTGGACAGAGGTGGCTGGAGGTCTCAGTTGGGATGTTCTGCCCAGTGAGGAGGAATGGGATCATGCATCCGCTTAAAGCAGCAGTTGGCCACATTTTGGTGGAGCAGCTGTGCTGTGCTGGGGGGATCTCTTCCACCACGGGTCAATTCAGACTCTCCAAAGCCTGAAGGCTAGAATGGCTACAGCACCCAAACAGCAAAGATATGGCCTGCCCCTCCCCCTGGGAGCTCCTTCTTAGGGAGGTGCAATGCCGTTAATGGTAGCTGGCTGGAATTCCAAGCCAGCAGGTCTTATCTTGGGCTTTTCTCCCCCTGAGCCTTTCTTTGATGGGAGACTTTTTATTATGGCTTTGATCTTGCTACTCATTATTGGTTTGTTGAAGTTTTCTATTTCTTCGTGGTGTTTAATCTTGGTAGATTGTGTGTATCAAGGAATTTATTTCTTCTAAATTTTCCAATTTGTTGGTTTATTATTGTTCATAATAGTCTCTAATAATACTTTATATTTCTGAGATCTTAGTTGTTGTGTCTTCTTTTTGATTTCTGATTTTGATTCTCCCCTCTTTTTATTAGTCTAGCTAAAGGTTTGTAAATTTTGTTTACCTTTTCAAGAAACCAACTTTTTGTTTTGTTGATCTTCTGTAATTTTTTAAATATCATTTTCATTTATTTCTGCTCTGATATTTATTATGTCTTTCCTTCTACTAATGGGTTTAGTTTGTTCTTGCCTTTTTAGTTCTTTGAGGTGCATCATTAGGTTATTTGAAGTCTTTCTCCTTTTTTGATATAGACATTTATTGCTATAAACTTCCCTCTTAGTACTGCTTTTGCTTTATCCCATAAATTATGATATGTTATATTTCCATTTTCATTTGTTCCAAGAAATTTTTAAATTTTCTTGTTAATTTCTTCATTGACCATTGGTTGTTCAGGAGGATGTTGTTTCATTTGCATGTGTTTGTGTATTATCTGAGTTGCCTCTTGTTATTGATTTCTAGTTTTATTCCATTGTGGTGAGAAAAGATAATCGATATGATTTCTGGATTTTTAAATTTTGTTTAGACGAGTTTTGTGGCATAACACATGGTCTCTTCTGGAGAATGTTCATATGCTAAAGCATGTGCATTCTGCTGCAGTTGGGTAAAATGTTCTGTAAATGTCAGCTAGGCCTATTATATCTAGTATGTAGTTTAACTCCCCTGTTTTTTTGTTGATCTTCTGTCTGGATGAACTGTCCACTGTTGAGAGCAGGTTGTTAAAGTCCCCTACTATTATTGTATTTCAGTAGATATCTCTCTTTATATCTATTAATGTTTGCATTAAATATTTGTGAGCTCCAGTGTTGGACACATAGATATTTATAATTGTTATATCCTTTCGCTTAATAGACTCGTTTATCCTTATATAGTGTCCTTTGTCTCTTTTTATAATCTTAAATTTGTAGTCTATTTTATGTGATATAAGTATAGCTACTCCTGCTCTATTTTGGTTTCCAGTTGCATGGAATATTTTTTCCACCCCTCACTTTCAGTCTGTCTTTATAGGTGAAGTGGGTTTCTTGAAGGCAGCATATAGTTGAGTCTTGTTTCTTTATCCATTCAGCCACTGTATGCCTTTTACTTGGAGAGTTGAGACCATTTACTTCTGTTTTGTTATTGATAATTAAGAACTTACTAATGCCAATTTGTTACCTGTTTTCTGGTTGTTATGAGACCTCTGTCTTCATTTTCTCCTTTCTTACTATCTTCCTTTGTGGTTAAGTGATTTTCTCTGATAGTATGTTTTGATTAGTTGTTTTTAGTTTTAGTGAATCTATTATAGATTTTTGCAGTGTGGTTACCGTGAGGGTTACAGAAAACATTTTATAGATATAACAAGTTACTTTAAATGAGTTGATGACTTATCACAAATTAAAGACTAGAAACAAAGGCAAAAAAGGAACACACAAAATATTTACATTTTAACTCCACTCCCCTGACATTTGGACTTCTAGTTGTCTCAATTTACATATTTTTTTTTAACTTATCTCTTAACAGGTTGCTGTAGCTATCATTGTTTTTGATAGATTTGTATTTTGGGCCTCATACTAAAGTTTTGAACTGGTGGTACACCACAATTAAAGCAATAGAATTTTCTGGGTTTGTCTATGTATTTAATTTTACCAGCAGGTTTTATAGCTTGAAAAGTTTTCCTTTTGCACATTAGTGGTTTTTTTCTTTCAGATTAAAGAACTCTCTTTTAGTACTTCATGAAAAATGGTTCTTGTGGTGCTGAATTCTCTCAGCTTTTGTTTGAGAAAGACTTTCTCTCTCCTTCATATTTGAAGGATAATTTTTCTGGATGTAGTATTCTGGATGGTATTTTTTTTTTCCTTAAGTACTTTGAAAATGTCATTCCACTTCCTCCTGGCGTATTTTGTTTCCATTGAGAAGTTGGTTGCCAGATGAATTGGAGCTCTCTTGTATCTTATTTGCTTTATCTTACCGCTTTTGGAATTTTCTCTTTGTCCCTGGCCTTTGAGAGTTTGATTACTATATACCTTGGGATAGTCTTATTTGGGTTGAATCTATTTGGTGTTCTTAAACTTTCCTGTATCTGGATACTTATATCTCTCTCATGTTTTGGAAAGTTTTCAGTTATTCCTTTGAATAACCTTTCTACCTTTTGCTCTTCCTTAGCTCCCCCTTGGACACCAATAATTCTTAGATTTGGTCCTTTAAGGTAATTTTCTGTATCTCATAGGTTTTTGTGTTCTTTTTTTTTTTATCTTTTTCTTTTCTCCTCCTCTGACTGTGTGTTTTCAAATACTTGGTCTTTCAGCTCACTGATTCTTTCCTCTGCTTGGTCCATTCTGCTGTTGAGAGCCTTTAGTTCTTCAATTCAGTAAATATATTTCTCCAATCCAAGAGTTCTGTTTAATTTTTTTAATCACTTCAATCTCTTTGTTAAATTTCTCTGATAAATTTCTGAATTGTTCTTCTGTGTTATCTTGGAGATCACTGAGTTTCTTTAAAATTGCTGTTTTGAATTCTTGGTTGGAGAGCTCACAAATCATCATCTTGTTAGGCTCAGTTACTGGATTTTTGCTTTGTCCTTCTGAGGAGATCATCGTTCCCTATTTGCTCCTGTTTCTAGTAGGTATATACCTATGTATATACCTATGTCTTTGCACTGAAGGATTAGTTATTTCCATTTTCTCTTCCTGGCTTTAAATATATATATATATATATACTTGCTTAGCAAATCCTTACCACTAAGTTGTTGCCTCCTTTTTGGCTCCAGATGCCATTTTAAGCCTGGGTTTGCCTTGCTCTAGTAAATGATGGGAGTGCTGTCTGTCCCAAATGGGAGGGGTCCCAAAGACATTATCCTGGAGGTGTGGGAAGACTGGCTAGGAGTTTGTGCCCAGGGGACCTGTGGAACATACTTCCTATAGCATAGTGCGGCTGAGTAGCCACTCTGATTTGACATCTCCTTTGAACAACTTACAGGCAGTTTCCAGGGCTGGGGATGGTGATTCCACCTACCTCCTTTGTCTCTGTCTTTCCTCAGGGATATTTCCTTCTTCAGGCAGTCACAATAGTTCCTGTGGGTTAAGGCAAGAAAGTTTCCTTCCAGGGAACCCAAGATAGTAGGAAAGTTAGTTTACCACCTCAATTTCGTTTTTTCCAGTGTAGATTCCATGAGTTTCTACATGGGGATGATTTTCCATGTACTTGTTGCCAGAATAAATGGGGAGGGAGAGGCATCACAGATGTGGAAGTCTGCTTCTCTTACCATCCGCTCAGAGTTTCTACACTTCCCTGTGGCCTTGGGAACTATTTCATCCTCATATTTGAGTTATGAGTTGTTGCTGGCGAAAATTTCAGTGCTGTATATTTGTTTTGGGGGAGGGAGGGAGTGGGAGGGAGTGAAGCCAGTTTGCTTCTATGCTGTCATTTTAAAACTGGAAGTCCCCAATCCTTGTTTTTAAAACCATGAACAGCAGTGGGTCCCAGCTATACTTTAATGAACATTAGTGTTTAGCCAGGTTAACTGGGTTAGTTGTCATTAGTGCTGTCCACTGAATATTTCTGGCTGTCTACATTTTAGACACATGGTAGGATAGTACTTTCTCACCCCCTCATGGTTGAGTGGGCCCATGTAACTACTTCTGACCAATGAGTTCTAAGCCAAAATTCCACAGTTATGAGTCACTTTCAAGCTGCGATATTTAGCTGTTAAACACCTAGAGCTCACCTTCTGTCTTCCAGAGCAACAAGAAATGCTCAGATGATGGTGGCTCTGACACTTTGGATCTCAGAGTAAAGACTGTGGCGTAAGATTTCCGGTCAACCAACAATGGATATATAGCATGAGCGATAAATAAACCTTGCTATTTTAAGCCACTGAGGCTTAGAAGTTTTTTAATACATCAGCTTTGCTGAGACTTATCTTTATTGACAAATAAGTTTTTTTATGAATAAGAAGTATTAGTGGTCAAATGAGGTGAATAACCTTTAGTGCAGGACTTCTCAAAGTCATCAATGTGCCATACACATTGTGACTGTCCAAGAAGGGATATGTAGATGCATTATTTCCCAAATTTATTGGTGGTCTATGAAACAAAAATGAAATCATAAATGAATATGAATACTGTACCAACTCAGAAATACACTTTTCGGGACTGTTCCTGATGAGTTTGTCCATGAGGAGCTAGGGTTCAGTGAGCTTATATTTCTTTTTTTTTTTTTTTTTTTTTTGAGACGGAGTCTCGCTCTGTCGCCCAGGCTGGAGTGCAGTGGCGCAATCTCGGCTCACTGCAAGCTCCGCCTCCCGGGTTCATGCCATTCTCCTGCCTCAGCCTCTCTGAGTAGCTGGGACTACAGGTGCCTGAGCTTATATTTCTTAATGTATCACACACAGCAAATCAGCAATACACCTTGACAATAGTAACATTTCATCTCTGGGTGTCACTTAGACCTTCTACTGTTGCAGACCCACCTCGACGGCTTTTCTGAAACCAATTGCTTCCAAAACTAAGGGCTCCTCTCTTAAGTACTATGACCTCACCAAATTAATCAACCAGCCTTATTTGTAAAGTAGATTATAATATAATATGCTCCAGGTCTTCATGAAATCACTCCAGTCTCATTAAAGCCTGCTGTCATTTGCCATTTGATTAGAGTCTGTGGGGTGGGGCAGGGGGGATCCCTCCTTGCCACACACAGTCTTTGAGTCTCCATTGCATACCACTGAATGTCAGTGGGGCCAGTCTCTTCCCTCTCCAGGAAGATTAGATGAGAGGAATCTTCTAGCTCCTATTTTCTCCTAAGTTCCAGACTAGAATTTTTCCTGGTCAATTTTCTTGGTCACCAAAATGTTCTTGGGGAAAATTTTGAAGTTTTCATCTGGATCCAGGAGGTAAATAAAGCCAAGCCATAATGTATCAAAAAGAGGCCTTCTTTTTGGGCACCAATTCATTTGTCTCTGCATGTGCAATAGCAAGATTTTATGAAATGTTCAGAGTAACACACTACTCACCAACAGAATCCTTCATTCATCATTCATTCAACAAACACTGAGAGAGCTATTCCTGAGCTTATTCACTAAGCACTGGAAGTACAGTTTGTGGAGGAAAAAAAAAGGAAAGGTAGACGCTCTCTTGTCTTGGAGTTTATCATTTACTTAAGGCAGACATTACAATTAACCAGAACTAGAGTGAATACATTGAAGAAAACCTACAAGTTTCTGTGAAGCAGTGGTAGGGAAAATGACATTTAAAGGGGACTTAAAGCCTAAATAGGAACTACCTTGGCTAAAGTGGAGAAAGGCCTAGGCAGAGGGAAGAACAGGTATAAAGGCTGAGTCAGGAAGAAGCATGATGCATCCTGAGAGAATGGCAGCAGAGAGTCAGGAAGAAGCATGATGCATCCTGAGAGAATGGCAGCAGAGCTGAAGAATAGAGAAAAGAGAAAAGAATAGAGAAACTAGAAAAGAATGTTGAGAGATGAGTCAAGGAATGTAAACAGAGGCAAGTGATATTATAGATATTTAATTATACATGCTATGTATTTTATCATATATATTATTAGTTATATAAATATACAAAATAATATGCCTAAATGGCCCAAGGATACATATCCAGGAGTCAGGGCTGAGGTTAGCACTCTTTATTTTTCTCCACCGTATTTGCTTATGCCTTCCTAGGGTTCACTTATTGTTGGCCAAAATTGACAAACTGTGACTATCAATCCTTACCTAGATAGGGTTGTCTGTGATTTAATCTAACCTGGGTCCCTTTGAGTGGTACTGGGAATATAAGATCTTATTAATGAGAATTTAATTATCTTCCATAATGGCTCCTAATTCACTCTCATGTTATGCAGCTAAGAGCTAGATAAGGAGATTAAGAGTTCCCAACAGTGACCATGGTTGCTGGGCATACCTCTAGGCCAGCAGCAAGTGATAAGCAGGTTGATAGACATAGTAGGCTGCAATTTCTACAATCTTGGACACGACATGGAATGAAGCAGATAACATTACTCATCTTGTTGAAATACATTCCAATTTCCTTCTGTTAACATATGCATAATGTTTCAATTTAAAATGATTTTCTTTATAGAGTGGTTCTAATATAATCTATATGTTCTCTGTTTCTGTCTTCTTGATCTTTTAAAAATTGATGTGATTTTTCTATTTTGGTTTTACCTTAATTATATTTAAAATCTGCTTCCTCAGTCATTTTTTGTTATATTCTGAAGGACAATCTTTTTGGAATTCATAACCCATCACTGTTGTGATTCACCATCTGTCTCAAAAATCATAGAACCCATTTACATGGTTATTTAGGCTTTGAGGTTTGTGCAATTTTATTATCTGTGATCAAGTCATTTGTCTGATGGAAAACAGTTTGTCTTTGACAGTTTTCTGATTCTTATTGAAAATGAAACCTCTATGCTGAATTTCAAGGGCTTTTTTCATCATGTAAAATAAATGCAAAAAACCAAACCTTTCTTTATTATTCAGTTCTACATTTTGTGAAAATATCAAGTGCATTTAAATTAATGATAAGTATTCACGTTTTTATTCTTGTTGAGAAGAAAACCTAGCATTAAGCAATAATTATTTAAATCGTGCTCCTAGAAGACATATATACGAGTTTATTCTCCATACTTGCCTATGTGCTTATAAATATACATCTTAGTTCTTTAGGTTTCATAGTGAGTATTTTCACTAAAATGAAGTACATTAGTATATATGCTAAGTGAAACTGGCATGAGCAAAAGTTCAGAGATGGCAAGGCAAATCATTGCTTTCTGTGATAACAGTATGATATGTCCTTGAGGAATGTTCCATAGCTAGAAAGGAGTTTTTGCTGAGCTACCTACAATGTTCATTGAATTTCTGATTCAATCAAATACTTTTTTTTTTTTCCATGAGCGTTATTTGTTG
The DNA here is from genome assembly GCF_028878055.3 of Symphalangus syndactylus. NCBI lineage: Eukaryota > Metazoa > Chordata > Mammalia > Primates > Hylobatidae > Symphalangus > Symphalangus syndactylus. Next base: position 65,888,677 of record NC_072424.2, read on the forward strand.
AGGACAATAGAAACATCATACCTTTCTTTCTGTACATTAATTTTCTCCCTTTTCTTGACAGATATGCTTTTTTCCCAGGCACTACTGAGAAAAAAACTCAAGGTACTTTTGGACAAACTGGTTGGGTTTAGGCCCTCTCATCAGAGAGGCGTTGTGAGATTTGTATTATTTATGTAGTACCCCAAGGTAACACCAATAAGTACTTTACAAAAAACAGAAATTATCTGACAGTAATGAAATCATGTTCTTCCAGAACAAACAATACAAGGCCCTAGAGGTAATAGGGACAGGAAAGAATACAGTCCAAGGAATACTCTTTTGTATACTCTGGGTGAATGCAGCACACAGCATACCGTTACTAGCGCTAGCAAGCTTCATACAGGAAGTGGATACACTGGGTTTCTTTGCAGCAGGAATAGGATCTGCTGAGGAGGATAATGTAGGGTGTTGGCCTGAAGTTATGAGTGCCTGAATTTGGTGGTTAAAGATGCCAGAGGAGATGAAAGGGCCAGAGGAAGGAGTGGAGGTGGGGTGGGGGATGAGGCTGTAGGAAGAATGAGGAAAAGTTGTAAGAAGGTGCAGAGTCGTGGGGAGGCTGGAAGGTGAAGACAAGCCAAAGCAGAGTGGGAGAAGCATAGTCTGAACAGCAGGAAAGGAAAATGGACTTGGCAATAACATTTGGCAAAGACTGGAGTAGGAAATTGATGAGAAAGAGGACAGTGAGAAGGAGTTTGTGTAAATCAAGGCAGGATGTGATGAGTGTCTTGGCAGCACAGAGAAATCAAAAAGATCAGATTTTAGGGAAAAATATTTTAAGTAAATCTAGAAATGAGGACATACAGATAAAGAGAACATGAACTTAGGAACCAAGTTTAATCTCTTTTTATAGTTACCTTTACTCTCATCTACTCCCATGTTGAGTGAACCATATTTTGTCAAAACTCTTCCCTTGACCTTCAATAGCACTGTTTTCCTGTTTTTCGTTTACCTGTCTGTTATCCTTTTCCCCGGGGTTTCAACCTTTCTTTCAGATGCCTCATATATATATATATATATATATATATATATATATAAAACCTGAAGCTCCTCGGAGCTTTAATTTTGCATTTCTGCTGGATGGATATTTCCTAATAGATGCACTGCTATCACCTCATATATAGAACTGGTTTTCTTTGTATATAGTTTTATAGTATCTCCTCTGTGGTATCACTGTTCTCTAGTTATCCACACTCAAAACCTTACCCCATCCAAATAGTGACTAGAGGTAAGCAGGCAGTTGGGGATGGGTAGCCCACTCTTATCTATGACATTATTCCGAGATCTTCTAGTAGAGCTACTTCTTTACATGTTGAGAGCTTCAGTAAGGGCAAAGGCACAGGTCCACATTTCACCCTGCAGTAAGGCAAAAGAGAAAATTGAGAACAAAGCAGCTTCCTTTGAAGGGTATAACGGAAGTTGCATACATCACTTACCACTCGCATCTCATGGGGCAGTACTTAGTCATATGACCACATCTAGCTGCAAAGGAGGCTGGAAAATGTAGTCTGTATCTGGGAGTCTGAGCCTAGCTACAATTCAGAGTTTTATTACTAAAAGGAAGAAGGAGAAATGCTCTGTGTGGAAGGCAGGGAGAGTGTTAAGGAGAGGGGAGAGGGAATTAGCTAGCACCCTGTGCCACAATCACAAAACCCCACAAGGATCTCCATTTCCTCTAATTTTCTGTACTTACTTGCTTCCATTAATTTACATTCCTTTGCTTTATTTCTTCTTTTACATTTTTATTACCTCTCTACCTAAAATATAAGCTCCTTGAGGACTCCAACTGTATGATAAAATCTTTGAGCACCTAGCACAGCACCTGGTACATAGTGGGTGTGTAAAAATTATCCCAACAGCACGTTGGGAGGCTGAGGTGGGTGGATCACGTGGTCAGGAGATGGAGACCAGCCTGGCTAACACGGTGAAACCCCGTCTCTACTAATAATACAAAAACAAAATTAGCCGGGCATGGTGGCAGGTACCTGTAGTCCCAGCTACTCAGGAGGCTGAGGCAGGAGAATGGTGTGAACCTGGGAGGCGGAGCTTGCAGTGAGCTGAGATTGTGCCACAGCACTCCAGCCTGGGCAACAGAGTGAGACTCCATCTCAAAAAAAAAAAAATTATCATTTTCACAAATTATAATGATGATGATGCATTTTGGAATCAAACATAATTGGAATTTGTGACACAAGCTGGGAGAGAAGAACCTACTCTGAACAGTACACTAAGACATGTTAGTTGAAACAGTTACCAACTACAGGGCTCAAGAGTGTATAGGCTGGGCATGGTGGCTCATGCCTGTAATTCTAGCACTTTGGCAGGCCAAGGTGGGCAGATCACTTGAGGGCAGAAGTTCAAGACTAGCCTGGCCACCATGGTGAAATCCCATCTTTACTAAAACTACAATAATTTGTCAGATGTGGTGGTGCATGCCTGTAATCCCAGCTACTCGGGAGGCTGAGGCACGAGAATCACTTGAACCCAGGAGGCAGATTGCGCCACTGCACTCCAGCTGGGCTGACAGCAAGACACTGTCTCAAAAAAAAAAAAATGCATATGCTGTTGCTGTGGTACATATATGATACCTTTTACTTAAAAGTGCTTTGATAGCATTCAACTAACCTTCCTAATGCCATGTGAGATGATCTTGAGTACAATTATAATCAACAGAGCTGAGAAGTTTTTGTGCTGGGCTCATGATCTCATTGAATCTTTACATCTGTATGAGGTCAATGTTAGCCTCCTTTTAAATATGAGGAAACTGAGGCTTAGAGGAAGTTGAAGAACTCACCATCACAGTATTGTGTGAGTGCTGAGTGATAGTTAACACCCACTTTTCTGACCTAAAAGTCCAGTGCCCTTCCCACATACCACCAATCTATGAGCATGATACGTGTAAGATGGCAATAAAGTAACCAGAAATTCTGAACATAGATAGATATAAAAAGGGAAGGCAGAATTTAATAGGCAAACCTATGGATCTTAATGAAATCATACAGCCAACTGTACTCCTAGGTTGAAAATTGGGGGAGACCTAACAGAAGCCATGCTGTAGCATCTTAATGCAAATGGAGTAATATTTCCTGGTTACTCCAGAAGTCTGAAGGTCATAACTCTAGATGCTATATTGCTATAGATAAATTTCAGACCAATATGATGACTCTGTCAGCTATCAGAAAAGCTATAATGAGCAGTGTGAAGTAGCCAGGGGAGTGGGGTGAAGGTGGGACAATATCAGAAGAAAAAGAAAGAACAGAATCCATGGGAATAGTCAGGGGGCTGTGACCTTGTGTAAAAGACTGAATCAGAGTGCAAAACCCTGCAGAGAAAGGCTAGGGAGTTTGTGAAAGAAGTCATGTAAATACAAGGAAATGACCTTCTCAACAAGGGAAATGGAAACAAGGAACATGAGAAACTAACTTACTACAGATGGCCAAGAAGTCACTTACATCACTATTAAGCACAGCCACGTTGAATGAAATTGGCAGAACCCAGGTCCAAGCTCATTACATAAAGAAGCTCATTTCGTGAAGAAACATGAGTTACAGAGATAATTGCTTAATAACTTACAGGCTTCTGGCAAAATGGAGGTGTCAGATGGAGCTGGGTTACCAAAGTTTTTTAGGTGGAAATTTTAAAGGACCATGGCTTTAGGTGGTTCTAATGTCACTGAGGAAACACCACTGGGTCCCCACTGGGTCCCCACTGTGTCAGTGGGAGTATACAAAGCCTCCCACTGCATGACTAAGGATAGGTTAAAGTGTGTCAGTGTTTTCACTAGGAAAAAAAAGTAAATGCCTTTATGCTGTTAAATTGCATATTACCTTGTTAATTAATTCCATAATAATGTTAGAAATTTGATATTATTCTGGTCCAAGGGACCTCCACAGAAATTTTCTTTCCAGAAAGGAGGATATTGAAAGAAATACAGCCACAATTATTTTGTTAAATATGAGAGACAGGAACAACTGGTTTTTGTTTTGTCAATAGAGATGATAACACATATGATAATGTAAACAATATATTATCTATGTCTCATTTAACAGGGTGCTTTGCCCAAGATTAGACCTCCTATATTTTTTGATAGAATTGGGTTAAGGGTCTGAAACTTCTATTAGAGGTAGAGATATGATATGAATTCTACTTTAAGATAAAATTGTCTTTTTTTGTGTATTGGGAACACATCTATTTTAGCTCTCTAGATAAGCAAAGATGAAGCAAAAAATAATTTTTTTAAGTGATAGGGGTGATGGGCTCTACAGCTCAGTCACAAGTTTGTCTCCTTGTGCGAGGAATCATATCCCAGCAGAAGCTGCTCTGAGCCTGGGAGTGAGAGGAAGCCTTTGAGGAGTTGAGGGCTTGGGCTGGGGAGTGGAGACAAGGCCAGGCTGGCAATGGCCCCTGGGAGGAAGGCCATGACCTAAGGAGGGAGACACTAACATGGGACTCTGCTAGGCATGGGGACCTTGAGCACATTTTAGCTTTGTACCAATTTTAAAAGTTTTCTATACTTTAATTCCCTTTTGCAATTCTTAAGCCAAGAGTAAGATTTGGTTTAATACAGTTGTCTGGTCTTAGCTGTGTTTTGGAGAATTGGGAGACAGATCTGTGCCCACACTTGGGGAAAAGGGTGAGAGGAAGGGAGCAAGAGTGTGAGGAGGCACAGGGGTCATCACAAGGCCAGAAGGTGACAGAGTACAGCCAGACAGGAGTATGGAACTTGCAAGCATTCCTCCTAGGTTCATTGAAACACAGAGGGGTAAGTGACAACTGTGTTAATAACTCGACAAAAAAAAATCCCAAAACTTTTGCCCCTCTGTACAAATTTTTACACATCAATATTAGGTCCAGTGGTCAAGTAAATAAATACTAATAATTATTTGTTCCTGCTGAGTAGTTCACACAAAGTCTTGAGATAGCTCCTCTCCCATCCCTTTTCCTTATTCTGCTCTGTCCAAACCAAGGGACTCATCAGGCATTGGCCGGAGTCAGACTACCATCTGTAGCCTGGAGTATCTTCACCTTTGGTTGAACAGACACTTGGAAGGTTGAGACCTCTGAAGCAAGGCTACCTCTTTACCCCACCCCTAATCAAATATGTCTCCTCTGCCATTTCTTCAACATTCTAGAGGGTAATCAGAGATTTATAGCTCAGAGAAGGAAGCATGGGAAAGTGTTATAACTTTAAAGACTCAACACCACTTTTAGTAGTCATGGCCCTTTTTGGGAACCTGGGGTAAACTTTGTAAAAGATAAAGCCTTCTTGGTGAGCTGATTCTTGGGAAATTTTATTGGCTAGGTGGCATCTTTTGTGCAATATTCTAGTTCAAGGGCAACTCAAGAAAGGAAAATGTAAAATAATTGTCAGCCAAAAATGTCACTATATTTTATTGGCCTCCCCAGCTCATCAGCCCATGTACCAGAAGGGACCTTAAGAGGGGGACTTTCTGATGCTATCCAGGTCAGGACTTTGTTCTCTAAGATAATCTGTGGTTTATATAATCATAGATAGGTTCCTCACTGTGCTATGGAGAAATTTGTTACCTAAGTTTTACCTACCAGTAACAAGTTTCTCCAAAGCACAGAAAGGAATCCATTCTAAGCCATTCTTCTTTAGAAAGCAGCAAGCAGAAGCTCATTTTTAACCAGTTAGTTGGGATCAGCTGAAGGAACAAGAGTATGACAGGAAGAATATTATGCAAATATCAGATAATCCACTACATTTAAGGTTAAAAAAAAAACCCTTACATTGGGTAAGGAGGCAATCTCAAAAGTTTTTTAGTAAAAATTTACTTTCTATTTTATTCTTGCTACTGCTGCTGCTTTTTAGCATTTCCTATTTTATTTTGATAATAGAAAATAATAGTTTTCTGAAAACTTATTAACAATTATCAATAGAAAAGATGTGGGACTTGAGTTTAGAGAGATGTAAAAATGTATTGTGTCTTTGCCACCTATTTTGTGTGTGACTGTGAGGCAGTTATGTACAGTCTCAGGGCTTCTCTTTCATTTTCTGTAATCATATCTACCTCATTGGGTTTCGGGAGAGGTAATAAAGAATCCAAATATAGAGCACCTGAAATGCTGTCTGGTACATATTAGACACAATAAATGGCCATTGTTATTATTATGACTATTGAAATAGTTTTTTAACTGTTGCAGCACAAGCCCTTCAAACTCAAAAAATTAGAACAGCAGAAACATAACATAATGAAGGCTTGGAACTAAATTTGCCCATTATAGCAACTTTTAAGTATCAACTTAGTTTGCAAAATTCAAGATTTCCTGAAGAATACCAAAATTCCCAAGACATACAAATATAGTTTAGCTGTGTCCCCACCCAAATCTCATCTTGAATTGTAGTTCCCATAATTCCCAGGTGTTGTGGGAGGGACCCAGTGGGAGATAAATGAATCATGGGGGCAGTTTCCTTCATACTGTTCTTGTGGTAGTGAATAAGTCTCACAAGATCTGATGGTTTTACAGAGGGTTTCCCCTTTCAGTTGGCTCTCATTCTGTCTTGTCTGCTGCCATGCAAGATGTGCCTTTCACCTTCCACCATCATTGTGAGGCCTCCCTAGCCACGTGGAACTGTGAGTCCATTAAACCTCTTTTTCTTTATAAATTGCCCAGTCTCAGGTGTGTCTTTATCAGCAGCATGAAAACAGACTAATACAGTAACTTTCTACTACAGAAAATTGAGTAAGAGGATGGCAGTCCCTGATGGCCAGGAGCAGACCTGGCATTTGCAGCTAGACCGTGGTGTCCTCCTGTTGAACATAAACAATTTAATAGAAAACCATTTTCAGATAAAAAAATCAACCTTGTCCAAACAACAAAAAATGATCAAACATCCCCATATTATGTATAATATAAGTAATTGCTGATTCTCTACCAATTGCAACTTTAGTTGTGCTTCTCACCTTTTAGACAGGAATTACTAGGGTACCCAGTCACAAAACTATTGCTACTTCCTAATAGCATTCAATCCAAAGAAAAGTCCCACTTCCTTAAAACCTCCCCAAATTCTTGAATATACTTTTTCCTTTAGAAATATGTAGACACTGACCCACTATTTATGGCATTGTTATGGAAGAGAAGTCTCTGAGGTAGACCTGATTATTTCTGCTTTTTAGGAAACTTATTTCTCTATGTGTGAGTGGACTTAAGATTCACTTTTTTTCTTTCTTCTTGAAGATCTATAATTTTTTTCAGGACATAGCTTGGTGTTGATTATTCTGTATCATCTTTTTTCTGGGTTAAAGTTGAGTTCTTTCAATCTGTAGGTTCAATTCTGTCGATTATTCCAGAAGAGTTTTCTTTTATTGTATTGCTGAATACTTTTCTCTTTTCCGTTTTCTGTTCTATTCTTCATAAATTCTATTCAGAGATCCTATTGGATCTGGTCTTACATCTATCAATCTCTGTCAAATCACATTACCTGCTTTTCCTATAGCCACCCCTGCTGCCTGCCATACAGCCAACTATTGCTCTTCTAATTGCAACATCCTTGCATGTGCCTTTTTGGACAGGGACATTTATTTTAGCTCATCTATATTTTGTCTGAGGTCTGACAAAGCATATTATCTTTCAATGCCCTTTTTTATGTTGACCCAAATTTCATAATGTTTGACAGATATTTTCTAATATTGTGATTTAGGATTCTTACTCCCTTCTTCCTTATAACCTTTTTGTTATTTTGGGCAGGTTTTAAAGGAAAGAAGTTTCATCTCTAGCTAAAAGTGTCAGAGTTGTTTTTAAAAGTGTACTATAGGCCGGGCGTGGTGGCTCACGCTTGTAATCCTGGCACTTTGGGAGGCCGAGGCGGGCGAATCACGAGGTCAGGAGATCGAGACCACAGTGAAACCCCATCTCTACTAAAAATACAAAAAATTAGCCGGGCGTGGTGGCGGGTGCCTGTAGTCCCAGCTACTCGGAGAGGCTGAGGCAAGAGAATGGCGTGAACCCAGGAGGCGGAGCTTGCAGTGAGCCGAGATTGCGCCACTGCACTCCAGCCTGGACGACAGAGCGAGACTCTGTCTCAAAAAATAAAAAATAAAAAAAAAATAAAAGTGTACTATATAGTCCTGGTACAGTGATGGTGTGTTTGGGAATGGCTGTTGTCTCCTTGACTCCCACTTCATGCCCCCACTTTGTGTAGAAGTCATGTGATTGGAGGAATAATCTCGGTTTCTGGGCCTGGCATATCCCTAAGTATGAGCTTGGTTCAGGAGTGAGCATGTGAGGTACAAGATAAAGTTTGCAAAACTTCTGAGAAATATTTTCTCCATCTTACAAGAGAGCACAGGAAAGAATAGCTTTTTTGTTCCTCTGTTAATGTCTTATATAGATGTGAGGTCTAGAAGAATTGTGGCCATCTTGACTTCATCTTAAGGATGAGACTAACATACGGTATAACCAGAGATAAGGAACCAGAGGGCAAAGAATTGTGTTCACAAAGGGATGCTAATCTTCAAGCTGCCCTTCCTCTGGACTTCCAGCAGATCTAGCCAATGCCAACACATTTCCTTATTGTTTAAACATGTTGAGTTAAAGCCGTCCTAGCTAAAAAAAAAATACAGCAATATGGTTCTTGTTCTGCTTTCACTGGGCATGCATTGTGTTACTGGTGCTCCACCTCAGTAGTAAGTTTACTTAGAAATACGTCAAAGCAGTTCATGTGACCATAGTAGTAACAAGTGCCAAGCTTACCTTGAAGTCTTGGACTAGGTTATGTGCACTGAAATGTCCCAGTGAAATTTTTATGTTTTTTTCTTGTGACAATTATAAGCAAAATAATCATAGATCAAAGCCCTCATTGGCTCTACTTCTGTGATTTTTAGTGATAGCTGTGATTACTCTGCCTAAGAAAAATAATATGTCCAGACTCAGGGCCTTCATGATAAAGTACAAAACAACATACTGAATGTAGTGCTTGTCTTCCTTCTGAAAATGTTCAGTGGAAGTGAAGGTGTATGATAGAGATATTTGGGAATTGTTAAATGGTTGAAGAGTGATAGGATGGACCACATGTGGCTAAAATAGAGTCTTTACAGCTTGGTCTTTCCAATTCATTCCCTTCCATTACAGCTAACATTTATTGAGAGTTAATTTTGCTTTAAATAAAATAATTTAATTTAAAATAAAGTTTATTTTTTCCATAATAAAAAGAAGATAACTTTCTTGCAGTTTCACCCCTGAATTTTTTAATCACCTAGCTGTATTGTTAAATTTAATTATAAATTCTTTTGTTCAATAGCTATCTATTGAGCACTATTTGCCTGGCACTTTGCCAGATACTAGGGGGCTGAGGGGAAGAAAGGACAAGAGGACATGGGGATGAATAAGGAGATTCCCAGACCCTGAGGCACTCCTAGCCTCTGCAGACACAGACACACAAAAATACAACCATTTAGATGGTAACAAAGACAATGGCATTGTTAGGTTCCATTAGGAACCCAAAAGGAACCCAAAGGTGAAAATGGTAACTGTTGTATTGCCTGCAAATTTAAGCTATCGTGTTGATGTTTTACTGTGTTCACTCTCTCAAGGATATCTTTATTTGTAAGAACTTCTTGGATACCATGTTTTAATTCTCAGCAATGATGGAGAGTAAAGAAAAAAATGTGAAGAAAACAACCCTCAAGTAATATGATGCAGAGAGCCATTTCCCTGTCCAAGTAAAACTAAACAAAGACATTTGCATTTGTTTTTAGCAAATGGAAATAACAGTGGTTTGAGTTACTGCTTATAATGACAGATGTTATCAACTTATTCCTATTGCAGAACTTTACTCTTACATAAATTTGGAGGATATATTCATTTCTTAGGGTCACTCGAGGTCTAGTCATTAAATTAAGGCTGCAATGTTGTATTCAAACATCAGGGATCTAAAAGTGTTAATTCTGCTTTAAAAGGTGACTGACAAATTTAGGAAAAAGCTCATAATACTTAGTTCATATTTATCCATGTGGTTTGGAATTCTCTTTGGCAGGTTAGAATACGTCTTCAAACTCTATTATCATGAACACAAGTGACTGTTAGAACAGAATTTACAGGGCAAAGATTATTATATATCTAGCTTGTGAAATATTTTTATCTTAGAAACTTGCACAGCTTTTCCTCCCACGATTAGCAATGGACATAAAGCAATAGTGTTCTGGAGAGGAATTAGCGTATCTCTTGGTAACATCTTGTAATGGTGACTGGCATTTGGGGCATTGATTCATCAATAAGTGATTTGCAAGAAGTTCACCCTGGAGAAGTAGTTAGAGCCATCACTCACAAGTCACAATGCCAAGCCATTTTAGATGATGATTATATGCTGTTACAGAATTTTCAATCCTAGCCCCAGATTTTTCTACTGAAAATGAAAACTCACAAAAGGAATGTAGAATTAGAGCTCAGGATAGCCCAAGAATGCCTTCACTGGAGTGCTGAATTTGCCTTCTTTGTGGCTGAGCCCAAAATCTTGCATCATTTCTCACTCCTGTGATATTAGGGACAAGAGGAGAGGCAGCTTTGCTTCTGGGAATTAATGCCTCACTCTGCCGTCATATTTTCCAGTCTCTTCTACTAAGAAGTGATTTTCAAATGCTTAATAATTCTGGGCGTATGCAGAACCAACTCCAATAACAAAACACATAGGAGTTGCCATTAAGTGTAGGCCCTTTCCTACCATGAGGTGTTCTGACACAGAGCTGTTTCCATCCTGTTAGTAGGTCTCAAGAGGTCATTGATGAAAGTAGTCTCCTAATTAGGATCCACACAGAACACATTTGCCTGACTTTCAAATCAGGGGCTCCCCAACTTCCTGGTTGCAGCTCAAGAGGCTCATTGCCCTGGGACAATTTATTTCACCTTCAGCACCTTCAGGCTGTCTCTGGGAATCTGTTATGCTGAGTGACTAAATTTTGACTACCTGTGGCCCCGGGGAACCTAATTTCACTAACAGATGTCCTCTTCCCCATTTCTCATCAACCATTTGATGTAGAGACCAGTAAGAAAACTTTGTTTGTCTGAAAGCCTATGGAATACAAACCAAAGAGCACCTCTATCCCGCCAACTAGACTGACTGCACACAGAAAAATGCTCACATCTGCTATGTGTGTGAAGCACCATGGATCTGACTTTAGATTCGAGCAAAGGATTCGGAATAATAAAAGAATAATCTACGGAGCTGTAAAGGCCACAGATGCCACAGTTCATGGTTCATGCAAACTTCGAGCGTGTTTACTAAAGGCGGGGAACCCTAGATGTCTACCCTGGTCCTATACTACCCTATCTTCTTGTGCTCCTTATGTCCTTGCCCAACACTGTCAGACTTTTGATGCTTCCTTGAACACAAGATTGACATTCAGAACTTTATGCTTTTACTTCAGGGAGATCCCTATTTTTTGTTTCTACCTGGGCAAATTACACTCCAGCTAATGTTGAATTCACGGCATCCGGCCTTTCATATTCTGTAAAGCTTTGGCTAAGGACATTATCCATTGAACCATTCCCTGCCTCCCAGACAATGACTGTGAACAAAATCTCCCTGAATTAGATAGGAGAATAAACTTTATCTCTCATGAAGAATTTGTATGCTTCTTCCAAATATATATTGCCTTCTTAGTTTTCGCTGCCAAGAAACGTTAAGACTAGGCTTTATATTCTTTCTCAGTAATGGTAGAGGCTTTGATAGCTGTTTTGCTCCTCATAACCTATGGTTCTCCACTTTTATTTTCATGTTGTTAATATTATGCAGTAATCATCTTTGTGAATGAACTCAATTTATTTCTAGAAATAGGTAGGGCATAAACAAAGACAAGACCAAAGTGTTACATTAGAATTAGAGAAGATATTTATGTAAATGAGTATAGGAATTAGGGCCAAGTGGATGGCCTCCCCAGGACCTAACTTAATTTAGCCTGTTAATAGAGCAAATGATATCCCTCACATTATTTTCCTTACAAAATCATTCTCTCGATCAGTTTTTGGGTAAAAGCTAAATATTGGATTATTTAAATGAAGGTGGTGGGAGCTTAAGCAAGTTGAGTGGAACAAAATTTGGATCCAGTTCTGTGACTTGAGGCCAAAGGAAGAAGAGACCTAATTTGGGAAACTGTGTGGGAGCAAGTGATTTGATAGAGTGGCTTTACACAGAAGCATCCCTGGATGAACCCATAGCCTGTGGGGAATGAGGCTTAGGCTGCAAAATTCTTCTTGTCTTAAATTCAGCAGCAGGTGCTGAATCGGGTGGGAATTGTAGGAGAAGGGAGAAAAGGGGAGATGAAGAGCTCAGTGGGCTCTACTCTGGAAAGTTGGGACAAATAAAGGGAAGGGAAGCAAGACTGGGTCTGGCTGGACCTACAGAGTCCATGCTAGTGTTTTCCTAGCCCAGTTCTCTAATGACTAGTACCTACTTGCAGTCCAGCCTAATAACACTCAGTCTGTCCCTGCGTCACTGTTTTCTCGCAGGAACTCAACTCTGAGTCTTAAGAAAACCAAAAGCAGGTGGACCTCAGGGTCCAAGTGTTTCCCACTGTCCTTATAAGGCCCCAGATAAACTGCCCACAGCCCTCTCACCACCCTGATTTGGCTACTACCACCTCATCACTACCAGCCGAATCTTTGCCAGGAGAACCTGCAGAAGGGAGGAAACGTGGCTTAGATCTACAGGACATCTTTTTTCTTTCAGGTATGCAGTGTCACATGCAGCCTTATGGAAAAATAGAAGCAGGGAAGGGAAAGGCAAGCCTCATTTCTAGTAATGATACAAGATTGGGCACAAATGCTTCTAATCACAATAACCTTCTGAAAATGCCAAATACTTTTCTGAAAAATGGAGAAAACTGTTTTATTTTTCTTAATAACTTTCCTGGCCAAGACAATGTCAAAAGAAGTAGCCTTAAAGCAAGGGACTGCCCCGCCAGGAATGTCAGTTTCCTTTTAGGGAACTTTCATTCCTCGTCATCACCAATGACAGGAACTCTCAGCCTCGTCATCCGTCTATTTTCCTTTTCCAGTTCTTGTCTCCAGAGGATGCTCTCAAACTCCTAGTCTGCCTGTTTCTGATTCTGGAGGGGTGCCTCCATCAGAGCTGCTGCCAGAGAAGGTGACTGTTTCCACTGCAGCTTCTGTTGGAAGTGATAAGGATGGTTCCCTGAAAGATGCCGTTTCCATTTTCCTCTGTCTGTGTGTCAGAGTCTCTCCCTACCACTACCCGAATCCCCCCTGTGTTCTGGAAGATCCCCTTTTCCAGACAGCTGCTGGGTTTTTCATCAAAGGACAAGCAAGCCATCTTCATTTGCACCAGATGGAACCTGGAAATCTCTTTTTTTCTCTCTCTGTCTTTCCTTTCCTCAATATCCATTAATGTTTAAGTGAGCTGTTTTCAAAATCACCCCAAGTAGGAAACCCCTATAAGGCATTTATTATTTCAATAATGATGCATGGCTTATTTTTCTTCCAGTTTCCTGTGACATCTGTAACATCTGAAATTTGAAAAATTCAAAACTAAAAATGTATGCAAATGTTTATTTCCTTAAATTGGCTTTTATGTTTACGTTAAATAAAACAGGAGTATCTTGAAAATGTAACATCTATTTAATTCAATACCCAGAAGACAACCCTCCGTCTTCTTCTCGTATCAAATTCAGCCAAAGCAAGGAACTTGAGGTGAAACAAGAGGAGTAACAAGTCCTGCCATAAAAGGCAGATTGAAGGTCACCTTCAAATTGGATAGTGCCAACTTTTTGCTCTACTCTGGTGATTTTTATGGATTGCATCTTGACGACTTTTGCCCAATGTGAATGCAAATAGCAGAAAAGAGACATCCATGTAGTAATGCTCAACAATGTCACCGTGACTTGGTCTGAAAAGCAACATATAGATACTAGAGGAAAAAACAAAAACCAAAATGCATATTTGCTCTTTGAATCATGGCATGGTGAGGAGCTACTGAGAAATAAAAATAAAATTCTAAGTCCCCTAACTGATTGAATGAACTCTCTCCTGGCCAAGTAGACCCCAGAGTAACCTCGAAAACTGAGTCTTGGCTATGACTGGAAGGGAGGTCAGACACACTTTGAATACCCCCTCCCCCACTAACCGCTAGGAGGGTTTCATCTTTCAGAGCTAAACAGACACTAGCCCTTCCAAAAGACTCCACCACAGACACCAACCAACGGCCTGACACTGCCCTTTCTTTTGTGCCTCATAAAAGATCGCCGACCACAGAGTGGTTCTGGCTAAGGAAAATGTGCAGGGAGGGTTTTCACGTCCTCTGCTTTACCTTTTGATGCCAGAGTGCAGAAAACTCCACCCTTGGATCATGCTAACACCACTAATTTTTGTACAGGGGACCCGTGAAGGAACATGAAGCTCAGTTGTGCATGCACACGCTTCTCCTTTTATAAATACTCATGACTTCTCCTATAGCTTACTGAATATGTGTATTTGGCCACCCTGCGCAGCATAAATTTCTGTTCCCTTTGACCCTCCCTTGAAATGTCTGTTTCCAGCTTCTGGCTGGAAACTATGCTTCCCAGCCTGTCAGAACAGCCACCCTGCAGGCTGCAACCTTTTATGGGAAATAAAACACTTTTCTAAATTTCTGGACTTCCTCTTTCTTCAGTTGACACTACTGTGGTTTAACATACTGATTTCAATGGAGATCACCTTGGATATTAAAACTGAAGTGTAAAAAGAACTGAGAAGAAGGGAAAGAAATACATATCTAATTTTTAAGTATATAGTTGCACAGTATGATTCTGGCAGTAAGACAGATGATTAGACAAGCTTGATTTCTTTTCTAATACTAAACATTTCCCCCAGCCATTCTTATGATTTTCTTCTCTCTCATACAAAGTTTTCCACAGTGATAACATGTAAAACTATAATTAAACACACAGAAAAACAGTTTGATGGGCTGAAAATCTGCTGTCCTTAAGTTGTTGCGTTGTGCATGACAGTTTTGCAAATACTCTGGCTTTATAAACATGAGATTCATCTGCACATTCAGTTTTGAATAAGATCCTTCTAGTTCTGAAGCAATACTATTAGCCCACACTAGTGTCACTGGCAGGATATATTCATGGCATACTGTGGTAGACAGAAGAATATCGGGAATATTGGAAATGTGGGCTCTAGATCTGTTTTTACTTATTATTTAGGGTAGATTTCAAATATTTTGATTTGTTAAGTAACTTCTCAGTTTGTCCATGTTTTCATCACGTGAAGTTGGTGACTGGACTGGCAAGCATCTAGAGTTGTTCAGCTTCATAGGAAAATTAGACAAAACCTGGTTATGTCATTTTGTGACTTTCAGTATGGAAAGGAAGATGGAGCTGGACAGGTAGGAAGGGAGAAGAAAAGTTGCCTAACATAATGGGAATGTACATATTCCTTACTACTACTAGTTCTATATACTATTTCTACTTAGGTCTTTTTAGTAAAGAACATAGATGTAAAGTTGTTGACTTGATACAAGGATAAAGTCTACATATTCTGCATAGGATACAAATAATCAGTCAAAAAATGCCATCTTTCCTTAATTCTAAGATATTCCATTTAATTCATTTTCTTAGAAAATGTTAAGAATATTACATTAAATGAATAAATGAAACATAAGGTATATTCTTATTTCAGAAATGTTAAAATGTAAAAAAAAATGTTTTTTAGAATCCAAAACCTATGTTATTAATTCAGTGCCCTGCATTGCGTCAAATGATATGAGAATATAAGAAACATAAAATATACTTAAGTAGCTAAGACACAAACAATGAATCAAGTAGAAAAACACAAAGACTCATCTGGCTGCAATACCAAAAATCTGGCTCAACAATGTCAGACCTCAGAGAGTGGATTTTCTATAGGTTATATATCATTGAAACTCTGTGATTAATGAAGAAAATGAAAAGAATTTGAGGAGGGACTGGAGAAAAAAGAACTAAGAGAAGATATTTACATTAGAAAAGATAAATTAAGAAAGACCAACCCACTGAAGTATCCTTTAACTTTCCGGTTTACATATTCTTTGACTTTAAAATTCAGAGTCTTTTTGACATATAACTTTAGAGAAAACAGTCCCTCAACTTCCGACTTACATTAGGAGAAAGATTTAGTTCCTCAAAGTCACATGGTGAGTCTAATAAGACAATCTGTAAAACATTTTGGTCTCCAGACCATTATTAAGGCATAGAAAATAAGATTTTAAGGAAGTATATTGAATAATAAAAACTCATTAGATACACACTGATATACACACAAACACATGCACAGTCTCTCTCTCTCTCTCTCTCTCTCTCTGTCTCTGTCTCTTTCGTGAAAACTGATTAATTTTCAAGGCTTTCTGATATTTTATAAGTATATGTCTACATACGGTTCCTTGGGGACATCTGGGAATCTCACATATGTCTTGAGATACTGTGTCTCAACTGTAGTCTAAAGTGTTTCTATTTCTCTATAACTTACACGTTAAAGTTATAATTGCCGAACTATTCAGCATATTGTTTAATGGTTTTGAAAATACACTTGGCAAGGCAACCAGGTGGCTGGATGAGGTTGGGAACAATCATGCTGCCAAATTAGCTCCATTTAAACTTTAAAAAAGAAAAGCCAAAGGCAATAAAATTTCAGTGTTTATATTGGAAGTCACCTTTGAATTTTTCTGGTTTAGTCCAACAGAATTAGACTATTGGAGCCTCTGGAGGTGGGATCTAAGTTTTGGTGTTTGTAAGGAGCTGCCCAGATGACTCTAAAGTACAGTCAGGATGGAGAAGAGCTGATCTAGCTCAATCTTCTCCCTTGTGCGTGAATTTCTTCTATAACATCCCTGATAAATGATCTTTTATTCTTGTGTGGTTGATATTGTATTGGCTTTTTAAAAAACGTCAATATGTTACATTATCCAAACTAGAAAAACTGCATCAAAAATAAAAACAAAACCCAAATAATACGTATGTGATAATTTTGCTTAGAAATATTTTAGCAAAAATATGGCATCTAATGGATTTTAAGCCATTTCACTGAGTAAAGGGGCCTGAAATAAACTCTGGCTCTCATGGGAGGAGGACATAATACGCAATGGGTGTTTAAAGTTACTTTATTGATGTGTAATCTTCACATAATAAAAGTTGCTAATTTTAAGCATACTATTTGATGAGTTTTGACAAACAAATGCAGTCATATGCCCACCATAAAAATTGTGACAGAAGATGTTTTTATAATTCCCCCAATTCTCTCTGCTCCTTTTGATACAGACGATACAAACAGGAGACAGGGAAATATTGGGTAGAAGAGGGTTCCCCTCAAGCCTGGAAATCCACAGCCCTAAATGAAAACGGGCCCTAAGTGAAAATGGCTCTAAATGAAAAAAGGCAAAAGTTGCCTTTTGGCCCACCACACCCCCTGTCCTGTACCCATATAAACCCCAAACCCCAGGCTCCACGAGGAGACAAGAAGAACAGAAGAGCAGAACAGCAGAATGGCGTGGCAGAGAGACAAGAAGGAGAGACCATATGCTGAGAGGAGTTCAGCTGGGGAAAGTCAGAGAGGAGATCAGCTGCTGGATGGCCAAACTCCAGGAGAAGATCATCTTCCCGCTACCTCCTTCTTTCAGCTTCCCATCCATCCCACTGAGAACGACCTCCACCAGTCAATTAAACACCGGCATTCATCCTTCAAGTCTATGTGTGACCTGATTCTTCCTGGATGCTGGATGAGGACCTGGGTACCAAGAGGGCACTGGGCTGTTTAACACTTAAGCCATCCATGGACAGCAAGGCTAAAAGAGTGCACTGTAACATGTGCCCTCTTAGGCTTCAGAAGTCGCAGGGTCCCACCTCTGGATGCTGCCGTGGGGCTGGAGCCCACGGGCACTCGCTGTGGCTCCTGCACCTGTCTGTCTGCGTGCTCCTCATCCCATAAGGGATTTGAGCATGTATGGTAGCCAAACAAATGAGCCACACTCCTGTCACACATCCTGTGAGGCAGGGTCAGGAAACTCTCCTGTTTCACTTTGTATTATAATTAGTTCCCTAGAATCTCTCCCCGCTCCTAGCAACCACTGATATACTTTCCATAGAATGGGCCTATGGAGCCCTCTGAGCCATAAGTTTTCTTTGTAGGAAGGTGTTAAATTAAGTTTGGCCTAAAGCTGCCTCTGAACATATTTTTAGTTTTGCCTAAAGGTTTCTCTATACATGTTGCACTATAACCTAATAAAGAGTAAACAAATTGTAACCTACTCTTTTTTTTTTTTTTTTGAGACACAGTTTTGCTCTTGTTGCCCAGGCTAGAGTGCAATGGCATGATCTCCGCTCATTGCAACCTCTGCCTCTAGGGTTCAAGTGATTCTCCTGCCTCAGCCTCCTGAGTAGCTGGGATTACAGGCACGCACCACCACACCCAGCTAATTTTTTGCATTTTTAGTAGAAACGGGGTTTCACCACATTGGCCAGGCTGGTCTCAAACTCCTGACCTGAGGTAATCCACCCACCTCGGCCTCCCAGAGTGCTGGGATTACAGGTGTGAGCCACTGCACTCAGCTATAGCCTACTCTTGTAACAAGAGTGATGGAATCATAGCTAACCATATGCAGCCAACTGTTCAAAGCAGGTTCAAATAAGGCAGACATCCAGATGTAACCAACCCAGTTGTTTCTGTATCTCACTTTTGTTTCCTATACATCACTTGCCTTTTTTAATCCATAAATATTCTCAATATTATCAGACCATGTGGCAGCTCTGGAGTCTCTCTGAACCTATTCGGGTTCTGAGGGCTGCCTGATTCACAAATTGTTTTTTGCTCAATTAAGCTTTGTTAAATTTAATTTGTCTAGAGGTTGTTTTTTTTTTTCCAAAGGTTTTAAACTGTGAATTCAGTTATTTAATAGATATAGAGCTATTGAGGTTATCTATTTTCTCTTAAATTAGCTTGGCTAGTTTGTGTCTTTCAAATAATTTGTTCATTTCACATAAGATGTTGAATTTACAAGGATAAGGTTGTTCATAACATTTTCCTATTATTTTTTAATGTCTGTATAAACTTTACTGATGGTCCTTCTTTTATTCCTGACCTTGGAATTCATGCCCTTTCTCTCTTTCTTATGTGTGTGTTAATAATTCTGATTAGAAGTTAGCAATTTTATTGATCTCTTCAAAAATCCATCATTTGGTTCCAGGGATGGAAATGGCGTACCCACATTTTAAGGGTACAGGGTGTGTTCTAGGGAATAAAGCAAGTCTCAATAAATTTAAAAGTATTGAAATGATAGTAGATTAGTGTTCTGTGTGGGAGATGTGCGAGGGGAGAGGAAAAGACACACACACAATACCTTCAAGTGTAAACAACCTTTACCCCACATAAATGCCAATGCAGATATAATAAGCAAATTATATAATTAGCAAATTAATATAAGCAAATTACATAATAAGCAAATTGCAATGGGAAGGAGAGAAGGGAAAAGAGAGATATATATATATATATTTACACTCACCAGACTATGGAGGATTCATCACCAGACTGGGAAGCAGCAGCCTGGGCTCCAGAGCCCAGTTGTTTGGCATGAGACTCAGTCATGAGGGCACCTTGTGACTGGGCTCAAGGAACACAAAAAGGTCAACCTGTTTTTGCAATTGTCTGTTTTTTAATAGCTAACGTATAGGAATAGATTGAAACAGAGATTTTTCCAAAACAGTGCTGGATGAATGCCTCAAGGGGCTCATGCAACCTGTTCCAGGTCTTGGTGACCATCGTTTGTGTCCACATTCAATTTAGTTCATATTTAAGATTTAACTTTTCCTCCACAATTAGGCAGTATGTGTTCCACCATAAAGGAATTAGACTAGAAAACGGTAACAGAAAATACCTTAAAAACACCTCAAATCTTTGGAAATGAAACAACAAACTTCTAAATAATTCTTAGGTCAAAAAAGAAATGCCAAGGAAAATAAAGAAATACTTTTTAAGTATATGAACATAAAAACACAACATAACAAAATGTGTTGCATGTAGCTAAAGTAGTGCTTAGAAAAAAATGTATAGCTTTAAATGCTTATATTAGAAAATAAGAAACACTAAACTGATTATATGAATTTCAATCTAAACTAGAATAAGAAAAACAAATTAAACCCAGCATAAATAGAAGTGATAGGCAGGAGGCAAGAAAATACTGGGTCTATTGGAGCTTTTATGGGTACAGAATGGGGGCATACTACTGGAGTTTTCATGGGTACAGGGTGGGGGACATAATGTGTATCATTCTGTTACACAACAGAACACTGGTGTGTTCCATATCCTCTCGGAAAGAATGTGTATCATTCTGTTGTTGGGTACGGTAGAAATCCTTAAGAAAATACTAGCAAATCAAATCCAACAATATGTAAGTGGGATACTACATCTCAAGAAAGTAGGGTTTATTCCAGGAATGTAAGGTAGGTTTAATATTCAAAAGCCAATCACTAGGTCAGGTTAGTTGATAATGCTGCTAAAGTCTTCTACATTTTAAATAATTTTCTGTCTGGCTATTCTATCAATTACTGAGACAGAAGTATTGAAATATCCAACTTTATTTGTAGATTTTTCTATCTTTCCTTTCTGTTCCACAAGTTTTTTGGTTCATGTACTTTGAAATCTTGTTATTAGGTGTATACAGTTAGGATTTTTATGTTCTCTTGATGAATTGACACCTTTATCATTGTGAGTTTTTAAAAATCACTCTTATATTTCTTTTTTGAAATCTAATTTATAGGTCGATATAGTCACTCCTACTTTCTTTTGGTTAGTGTTTTCACAATATATCTTTTTCTATTTTCTTACATTAATTTTATCTATTTATAAGTTAAGCTGATAGCTTATAGTTGGGTCTTAATTTTTTATCCAACATTACATTCTCTGGTTTTTAATCAGAATATTTAGACCATTTACATCTAATGTAATTATTTTATGATTGAGTTTGAATCAATCATCTTAGTATTTGTTTTTTATTTACCTCATACGTTTTTAAATTTCCTGTCTTTTCTTGGATTAAGTGAACTTTCTTATGATTTACGTTTTCTCCTTTATTGCCTATTGTCCATAACTCTTGTTTCAAGTTTTTCATTGTCACCTTAGGCTTTACAATATACATATTTAACTTAATGTAATTTTTATTCAAATAATATAGTATCATTTAGCATATAGTGAAAGAGTCTTACAACTGGCAGGGTGTGGTGGCTCACGCCTGTAATCCCAGCACTTTGGGAGGCCAAGGTGGGTGTATCACGAGGTCAGGAGTTCGAGACCAGCCTGGCCAATATAGTGAAACCCCATCTCTACTAAAAATACAAACATTAGCTGGGTGTGGTGGCACACACTTGGGAGGCTGAGGCAGGAGAAACCCTGCCTCTACTAAAAATACAAAAATTAGCCAGGTGTGGTGGTGGGCACCTGTAATCCCAGCTACTTGGGAGGCTGAGGCAGGAGAATCGCTTGAACCCAGGAGGTGGAGGTTGCAGTGAGCCGAGACCATGCCATTGCACTCCAGCCTGGGTGACAGAGTGAGACTCTGTCTCAAAAAAAAAAACAAACAATAAACAGCCTTACAACCATATACTTTCAGTTCTCCTCCCATCCTTTGTGCTTTTTTTTTGGTCATATTTTACTTATATATAGGTTATAAACTTTACAACGCATTGTTGACTTTTGTACTTTAAACAATCAAGAGTTGCTTTTTTTTTTTTTTTTTAGATGGAGTTTCACTCTTATTGCCCAGGCTGGAATGCAATGGCACGATGTCAGCTCACTGCAACCTCTGCCTCCTGGGTTCAAGCAATTCTCCTGCCTCAGCCTCCCAAGTAGCTGGGATTACAGGTGCCCGCCACCACACCTGGCTAATTTTTGTATTTTTAGTAGAGGCAGGGTTTCACCATGCTGGTCAGGCTGGTCTCGAACTCCTGACTTCAGGTGATCTGCCCACCTCAGCCTCCCAAAGTGCTGGGATTATAGGCATGAGCCACCACTCCCGGCCTCTGTGAGCTGCATGTATTTTTTTAAAGTCTCATATTTACCCATTTATTTACCATTCCTTTGTATAGATTCAAATTTCTACCTTGTGTCATTTTCCTTCTGACTGAATAAGTTCCTTTATCATTTTTTATAATACATATTTAGTTCCAATGAATTCTCTCAGATTTTGTCTGAAAAAGTCTTTATTTTACTTTCATTTTTGAAAGATGTATTCAGTGGATATAAAATTGTCAGTTGACAGGGTTTTTGTTTCAATACTTTAAAGATGTTGCTACATTTTCTTCTAATTTAAGTAGCTTCTGATAAAGCATCTATTGTTTTTCTTAACTTTGTTCCTCTGTACAGAGTGTGTCTTTTTTCTGGGTCAGGGTTTAAGTCTTTCTCTTTAGTACTAATTTGATTATGATGCACCTTAGTGTGGTTTTCCACACATTTCTTCTTTTTGAGATTTATTGGCTTTTCAATCTTATGGTTTACTGTTTTCAAGATATTTGAAAACTTTTCAACCATTATTGCTTCAAATATTTTTTCGACCCCTGTATCTGGCTCTTGTCTTTCTTGCAGCTCCAGTTGCATGTTATTTTACTGCTTGGTTTTGCCTTATAGGTCACTGATATATTGTTCATATTTTTAAAAATTTATATTTTTTCCGTGTGCTTTATGTCAGATAATTTCTATTGTTATAGATGTAATATTCATATATATGTGCATATATGTCACTGATCGAGTCTTCAGCAGTGTCTAATCTGTAGCATTTATCCTATCAAGTGTATTTTCTGAGACTATATTTTTCATCTCTACAATTTCCATTTGAGTTTTTAAAAAATCTTCCATTTCTCCACCCATCAAATTTATTATTTGCGTAGAAACCTACTGGAAACCAAAAATAGAATTCTAAGCACCCCTCAACCATCTGAATGGACTTCCTCCTCAGCCAGGGAGCTGTTGAAGCTGAACCTGAAAGACTGGTTGGGACCATGATGGGAGGTGGAGGTCAGACATGCCTCAGTATATCTCTCTGGCATTAACATCAACACAGGCCTTAAGTCGGAAAGAAACATTTACAGTCTAGTCTCTGTGAAGCCTGCTACCCAAAGGCTTCACCTGCACAATAGGAACTTTGGTTTCCACAATCCTTTATCTAAACCAGACATTTTCTTTCTATTGATTCCAGGTCTTTGTATAAACTCAACCAACTGTCAACTAGGACATTTTTTAATCTACCTGTAACCTGGAAGACCATACATTTTCCAGTCGTTCCACCTTTCTGGAGCCAACCAGTGTATTTCTTAACTGTATTTGATTGAAGTCTTATGTCCCCTAAAATGTATAAAACCAAACTGCACCCTGACCACCTTGGGCCCATGTTCTCAGGATATCTGGGGCTGTGTCATGGGCCATGGTCACTCATATTTGGCTCAGAATAAATCACTTCAAATATTTTACAGAGTTTGACTTTTTTCGTCAACACTACCAAACATCCAAATCATAAGACTTAAAAAACCTATAGAATTTCTAAATAAATAAATACATTTATTCATCTATTATCTCTAAGTATTACAAAGTTCTTCCTATTATCAGAGTCACATAAAAACCTTTTAAAGATTTGAAGAAAATTATCATAGCCGATCAACAGCTTTCTTGTTCTGAGGTTAAAAGATTATCCTTTCCTTGGCCAGGTGCAGTGGCTCACGCCTGTAATCCCAGCACTTTGGGAGGCCGAGGCGGGCGGATCACGAGGTGAGGAAATCAAGAGCATCCTGGCTAACACGGTGAAACCCTGTCTCTACTAAAAATACAAAAAAATTAGCTGCTCGTGGTAGCGGGCACCTGTAGTCCCAGCTATTCGGGAGGCTGAGGCTGGAGAATGGCCTGAATCCGGGAGGCGGAGCTTGCAGTGAGCCAAGATCACGTCACTGCACTCCAGCCTGGGTGACAGAGCAAGACTCCAACTCAAAAAAAAAAAAAAGATTATCCTCTCCTTATGTCCGTTTTCCTAAACTCCTCATCATTTTTTTCTAGATACTCCTCTGGGGATCCCTTCAGGTTACTGGCAGTAAACTTAAAGTAAAGCCTTGACACTGAACTCAATGCTACAGGTCTGTTCTGATATCCAAGCAGAGTAGGATTGTCTTCTTCACATTCCGGATTCTAGTTATGTATAAATGTAATTTAAGATTTCATTACTCCTTTTTAAAGCTATCTTGTCATATTATGAATCACATCACAATTAAAATAAGCTAAAACCTTTTGCCCTTTCTCACACATGTAGTTTTTTAGTATTTCTCTTATATCCTATACTTGTGCCTTTGAAGTTAATTTATTCCTACTGAATTTCATCCTCTTCAATAGACTCCATAATTTCTCTGTTAAGACTAACTCAATCGCCTAGCACACTAGCTAAGGTTGGGTCCTATTATTTGTAAGCCCTCAGACATCAAATACACTGACAGCTCAGCAAATTGGCACGTTCTCTTAGTATCTATTAACCCATAATATTGCAGAGGTCAGGGATGGTGCTCCTTATCTCTCTTTTTTAAATAAATCTATAGTATCTATGAATGTACCAGACATACGTTATGTGCTCAATAAATGTTAGGTATTTGTATACAAACCCCAAAAGTTGAGTCATTTGTGACGGGAAAATATCACTTACAGCACTTAAATTCTTCCCTTCTTTGTGTCTGTTTGCTTATTTCGGGCTGCAATAACTTCATATTGTTGCCTGTGGAGCATGTCTAGGTTCCTAGTGTTTTGAACAAAGAATTGGACAAAACGCATAAACATGGCAAGGAAAGAATGAAGCAACAAGAGCATTGAAAATGAAAGCACACTCCACAGGGTGAGAACGGGCCAGAGCAAGTGGCTCAAGTCTCCGGTTACAGAATATTCTGGAGAACTATCCTCCAAAGGTTTCACATTGGTTACTTGGTGTATGCCCTATGTAAATGAAGAGGACGAAGTGAGATTACAAAGTTATTTACTTGGTGTACACCCTATCCAAATGAGGAGGATGTTTCCTGTCATAGCTGAAGTAGAGTTACAAAATTATTTGCTTGGTCTTAGAAAGTTAGGGTGTTTCCGTTTGATTTAGTTCTATGACATCCTTAGGTTCTCTGCCCCAACACCCTATTCTCCTGCCTCAGTATCAATGCTAATTTTGCCCTTTCTCATCGGGTTGGCATATCTTCCTTACAGAGAATATGGAAGCAAAATAGGAGTTGAGACATTTTATTTTCTTTCTGTTATTCATACCACTAATCCACATTAGTGAAATAATGTCCTCCTTCATCTTCTTGGTCCAAGAACAACTTTAAAAAGTCTTTTTGGTTGTGACGAACAATCTGTAAGACTCAACTTGTTCCTGTCTTTAGTCTTCTTTACATTTATGGTAGAGTAAAGATGGCTATAAATTCTGTCAATCTACTCACCAAGAGGTGGGATCTTGTTCTCGAACTCTTTGAAACTGGGCTAGACTTATAACTGCTTGGACCATGGGGATAGGGTCCCCATGGAGGTGATGGACTACAAAACTGGAGACAGCCTGGGTCTGAAAATCTTATGAAGCAGATTCACATACCCTCAAGTCTTCAGACTTCTGGTTTAGGGTGAAACTAACTTCAATTTTAAATTGAAGTGGGTTAAAACCACTATCATTTTCAGTCCCTGCTTCATGTAGATAAACTTAATACTAATGGATAAAACTCTGTTAATTAAACTTAGATCCACAGTAGCAATATCTTAAGTAAATTTCTTTTTTTAATGTTGTTGTTGCTCTTTTATTTTATGTTTGTTATTCAAATATTGAAGAGGAGATGGAGATGGGATGCACATTTGACTCAGACAATAATCCAGCTGGTTGTTAAGACACAACGCAAGTCTGAAACACAAGACTTAAGGTATACTGGAAGAGTTCTCAGGGTTTGCTAATTTTTTTATGAGATAATTATTATTATTATTTTTTAAGATGGCGTGTCGCTCTGCCACCCAGGCTGGAGTGCAGTGGTGCGATCTCCTCTCACTGCAAGCTCCGCCTCTCAGGTTCATGCCATGAGAGAATTATTATTTTTATGTCTTATTTTCTTTTACTCTTTCTCTGGAAACCATCAAATCTTGTGTAGATTCCCAGACTTAACAGCACAAGAATGCAGTGCTACATTTTCCTCAGTTATTTCTTATGTGTTAGCCTTGTTTCTCTAACAATACAATAAATACTATGAGGAAAGAGATGATATACTTTCTATGGTATCCATGGTATTGGAAGCCATGAAAGGCATACAGTAAAACTAAATTATGTTCAAATGTCTGATACAGAGTCAATGAAAATATTGTCATTAATTTGGCTTATGTATTTTTCTTTAATTATCTCTTTACAATGCGTAATGACTTTTGTTTATGACCTATGCATCGTTTTTAGGAATTCTTTTCAAAGGGATTGGTCATTATCCATTTGAATATGTATCTGTGATACATGTATCATTTTCTCCTTTATAATTGTGAACACTGTAAATGGCTACATACAAATAAAATATATGGTTAAGGATACATAGAAATCAGGCTAGGCGCAGTGGCTCATGCCTGTAATCTCAGCACTTTGGGAGGCCAAGGCAGGCGGATCATTTGAGGTCAGGAGTTCAAAAGCATCCTGGCCAACATGGTGAAACCCCATCTCTATTAAAAATACAAAAATTAGCTGGGGGTGCTGGTGGGTGCCGGTAATCCCAGCTACTCGGGAGGCTGAGGCAAGAGAATCACTTGAGCCCAGGAGGCAGAGGTTGCAGTGAGCAGAGACCGTGCCACTGCAATCCAGCCTGAAAGACAGAGCGAGACTCCATCTTGAACAAAACAAAACAAAGCAAAAGAATATGTGGAAATCACATCTCAATCAAAATTATGCATCATTTAAAAAAACATTTATGTATATAATTCTGACTTCTTTAAAATATCAACAAAAATCTCAATAGAATGAAAAAAGAGAGTTTGAAAAATGAAATAATAAATGCTTTGGGTTGCTTCTGGGAGATACTAAATAATCAGATCCTGCCTTATGATTAATATGTTAAAATGTACTGCAGTAATGTTCGTGTTATGGCAAAAATAAGCTTAACTCATTTTTCTGTTTATTACTCATTATTTTTTTAAATAGCCTCACATCAACCATTGGAGGTGTGCTGGAAGGTATTGTAGAAGGATATATAGTCACTATGTTTGAGGTCAGTTAAAATAAAATTGGTCCACAAATTTAAGCCTAATAGATACAAATGATAACAGTCAGTAGAAATATAAAAAGCAAAAAGTTTAATGTCTGACCCTTTCCCTTTTATATTAAAATATTTCCCTTCATGAGGGAATACCGGAATTACTAGATTGCAGTTTGGAAACTCATTCAAGCAAGAGATTGCAATTGGGGGCTGCAAAGATAAAAATTAGGTTACTCTCTTTCCTTCTCTCTTTGAGACCACAAAGAATTTTGACTCAATTTCTCTGTGTGCCTCTGCTTTATTTCTACAATCCTGCTTCCCCACCCACATCTCCAGGGGCTTCCTCTGCTGCAATGGCATAAACTTTGTCCTAGCTGCTCCAAAACACCGTTATCCTGACCCTTGTGTTAGTAATGTTGATAACAATAATTATAATTGATATTTACTAAACTTTTATTATGGCATTGGGGTAAGCACTACATATTATTTAATCATGACACTTCCCCCCATAAAGTAAGTGCTATTATTTTCTCCACTTTTCAAATGAGGTAACTGAGGCTGAGAGATGTTTAATAACTTATGTAACATCACAAGCTAATAAACAATAGGGCCAGAACCCAAATCCAAAGTCTGTTTGATTGCAAAGTCCATACTATGCTGCTTCCAATTGCCACAGAGAAATGCATAAAATAGCAGGCTGCAAGTGAGTTCTGCCAGGGTTGAAGAACAGGAGGCTAGTGAGGAAAATGTTGGGGGTAGAATGGGATATGCTGTTAAAAACTGTGGTCCAGCCGGGCACAGTGGCTCACAACTGTAATCCTAATAGTTTGGGAGGCCAAAGTGGGCATATCACCCGAGGTCAGGAGTTCAAGATCAGCCTGGTCAACATGGCAAAACCCTGCTTCTACTAAAAATACAAATATTAGCCGGGCATGGTGGCACACTACTTAGGAGTCTGAGGCAGAAGAATTTCTTGAGCCCAGGAGACACAGGTTGCAGTGAGCCGAGATTGCGCCACTGCCCTCCAGCCTGGGTGGCAGAATGACACTCTCTCTCAAAAAAAAAGAAAAAATGAAAAACAAACAAAAACAACAAAAAACTATGGTCCAAGTCTAGGTACTGCAATGAAAACAAATCTTAATTCTAAACTTCCTGGCAATGAAGTCAAAAAGGAATCATGGCTAGACATGGTGGCTCACGCCTATAATCCCAGCACTTTGGGAGGCCAAGGCTGGTGGATCACCTGAGGTCAGGAGTTTGAGACTAGCCTGCCCAACATGGTGAAACCCGGTCTCTACTAAAAATACAAAAAATTAGCTGGGCGTGGTGGCAGGCACCTGTAATCCCAGCTACTCAGGAGGCTGATGCAGGAGAATCGCTTGAACCCAGGAGGCAGAGGTTGCGGTGAGCTGAGATCATGCCACTGCACTCCACCCCGGGTGACAAGAGTGAAACACCGTCTAAAAAAAAAAAAAAAATCATAATTTTTTTTGAAGAGTAGCTCTATTTCATTAAAAAAGAAAAGCATGCTAAAAATTTCGTTTATTCAAACGCTTTTTGTGTGAGCATGTACCATGCCTATTATTTCGAGGGGCAGTGGGGATATAAATAATAAGACCAAGTGTCCTGCTTTCCAAGAACTTACAGATTAAGCGAAAGATAGCTTTGTAAACAGACAATATGGATATAGTGTGATCAGGCAAGCATTGCTGTTCTGGGAACATGGAAGCAGAGGCCGTAGGCCATCCTATAGCAATCAGGGAAGGTTTCAGGAACAGGTGATTCCTGAGTTGAATTATAAATGACCAACTACATTTTCCAGGCAAAGCATGAAGGAAAGAGCTTTCAGAGTAGAAAAGCTTAGGTGGGAAGGCCTGGATTTAAGCATGTGGCTTATTCTAGAGTGTGGCAAAAGCAAGACGTGAGATGAGGATGAGGAAGTAGGCAGGAAGCAGATTACAAAGAGCTTTTCATGTAATCTGAAAAGCTTAAATTTTACCCTGAAAACATGGAAGGAGCCACTGGAAGGTCACAAGAGAATGACATAATCAGGTTTTTGCTTTAGAAAGCTGATTTTGGAAATGGATTAAAAAGAGTATGACCATAAAAATCCAGTTAGAAGTCTTTTGCACGATCTAGGTGAGAAATAATGAGCTCAAACTCAGAAGATAGAAAGGTTTAGAGAAAGGGGTGGGTGTGAGAGACATCAAAGAGGCAAACTTAGAGACCAGATTGGTTGTGGGGGTGAGAGTGTGGAAAGTGTTAATGCTTCCCAGGTAGTTGGAGATGCCATTCACTGAATTAATCAAAAGGGACAACAGATCCTGATGGGAGTGGGATCTTTAACACTGATTAACAGTGATCTCCATTTGTACATGTCAGGCATGCAGTGCCTGTGGCACAACCATGTAGAGGTGTGCCATAGGCTCAGGAGTGAGGCCTGAGCCAAGATACACATTTAAGGGGCGTCAATATATAGTAGCTGAAGCCATGTGAGTGACTCCGGGTGAATCCAAACTGTCCTTCGCATAAGGAATACTGAAATACATGGTGGATAATATTGCCAAAAGTGCTTTACAGGTGATTTAAACTGTTGGCCATATTTATAGTCTTAAATTCACCTTCAATAACAGATGGCAGTGGAACATTAAGTCGTAGCTGTGTAAAGATATTTCTCCCAGGAGCAAAACTAATATAATTTAGATATGCAGTTTCCTAGGGAGATCTAAAAGGTATTTTAAAATACCTGACTTCCCATTAGAATCACTGCAAATGCTTCTGAAAAATTCCAAGCTGTGCTAATTCAGTTAGTCTGGGGAGGGTCCCAGATATGTGTGTATGTACATATACACGTGTGTGTGTGTGTGTGTGTGTGTTCTTCAAGTAATTCTATCACGCAGCTAGAAATAAACGATTGGCGTGCCCCTAGACAATTCCTCCTGAATATCAGTTGTCTCAGCTGGGTTTTGAACAAGAGCTCTAAAGCAAACAATTCATGACTAGGTGAGTCATACACTTCAGATTCCAAGCATCTTGCTAGCAAAGATGATATTTTTGTATAAAAACTAAATAGCCTGCCATGAGTTTTTGCTTAACCAGATGGAAAATATCCCTCTTGTACATAAAAGTTCTGGAGTGCAGAGAAAAGGACGAAGACATCTTTTAAGAAGTGGCTTTAAACTCACTGAAATGCTCATATGGCAGGATTGATTCTTCAGGGTTGTGCCACATAAGACAGATGAGAGATGACTTTGACAGAGATATTTGGAAGGCAAATTCTCATATACACTATTTATAGATTACCTGTGAAATGGATTAAAACTCATCACATGTTTCAAACACTAAAATTATTCTGATTTTAATTTAACCTTTGATGATTCAGAAGATACATTAGGATCAGAATGTCATAAGGTTGGTATTAGGAATGTCAGCTATTATACTGAAATTGCATGGCAGTGCTGGTTAAAAATATCTCTTAACAAAGTTTACTGCATGAAATACCAGTGAGAGTTTTGCTTCTGGCCATAAGGAGCTAGCTTGCAGCAGATCAATTCTTCCACCAAGAACAAGTAGAAAAGCTGGATAAAATACACACACACACACACACACACACACACACACACACACACACTGAAGGCCACCAGAAAGTTACTAAGGTAGTCAGGACTTAGGGTGACAGATTATGAAGAAAAGGGAAGCACAAAGTGAATTCAGTGTTCTGTACTTTTTTCTCCTTGAGAGATTTGCTGATTTATAAATGGCATTAGTGAAGGGAATAGAAAGACAAGTGGAAAGGAGCTATTAAGGCTGGGCGTGGTGGCTCACGCCTGTAATCCCAGCACTTTGAGAGGTCAAGACGGGTGGATCACTTGAGGTCAGGAGTTCAAGACCAGCCTGGCCAACATGGCGAAACCCCGTCTCTACAAAAAAAATACAAAAATTAGCCGTGTGTGGTGGCACGTGCCTGTAATCCCAGCTACTCTGGAGGTTGAGCACCAGAATTGCTTGAACTGGAAGGAGGACTTTGCAGTGAGCCGAGATTATGTTGTCACTGCACTCCAGCCTGGGGAACAGAGCAAGACTCTGGCAAAGAAAAGAAGAAAGAAAAGAAAAAGAAGAGAAGAGAAGAGAAGAAAAGAAAAGAAAGAAAAGAAAAGAAAAGGCTGTTAAGCACCAGATAATACAAGTAGAACTTTCAGCAGTTTAACAGGACTGAGAAGATAACAATTAGAATTCAAGGCCAGCTAAGTAAAGAAGCCCTAGAAAACACCCAGACTTTCACTGACCCTGAAGGAGTATGACTTACGAGTATGGTCAAATTGGAAATAGACCAGACCTTATGAATTAGCTCAGTCCCTGATTGGATTAAGGTGATTGTCTCCTCTCTAATTGCCTACCAGATGCTAAAGAAAATCCTTTTCAGATGTAGATATCATTTAGATTTGCAACATTAATACAAAGAAAACTACATTTAGGTACATCATAATAAGATTACTGAAAACCAAGGACAGAGAAAAATCTTAAAAACAGCTACAGTAAAAAAAGACACATTACCTTGAAAAGTACAACTGTAAGACTTACCACTGACTTTCCAATAGAAGAGATAAAATCCAGGAGACAATGGAAAAATATGGGTAATGTGCTGAAAGAAAATAACTGCCAATCAGAATTCCTTAAGCTATAGGTGAGTGCAGTGGAAGAAGAATGACATCATAAGTGGTGCTGGGCCAACTGGATACCTACAATGAAAAGAGTAAATTTTGACCCCTCCCTGCATACCATATATAAAAAATCACTTCCAGGTGGGTTACAGATCTAAATGTCAAAGGGAAATATTTTCATGACTTTAAGTAAGCACATCTTTCTTAAACAGAATACAGAATGCACTGTAAAGGAAACAATTGATTTACTGCATAAATTAAAATTAAGAACTTCTGTTCATCAAAGGTACCATTAAGAGAGTGAGAGGATAAACCACGAAGTAGGTGGAGATATTTGCAATTAGTATGGCTGAAAGGAACTCATATCCTGAAAATATAAAAAATTCTGTCAAGTCAATAGGAATGACCCTAAAGAAAAATGACCTTGTATACTCGATTGCAATTTCACAATCATGGATATCCAATGGCCCATCCTCCTATGGAAACATTGGTCATCATCAGGGAAATACAAAATAGAGACTCAATAATACATCAATGACCACTCACCAGAATATATTATATATATATATTAAAAACATATATATAGGCAGTTTTATATATATATATATAATATATATATAGAGAGAGGGAGTCTCACTTGGTCGCAGCCTGGAGTGTAGTGGCGTGGTCTCGGCTCACTGCAACCTCTGCCTCCCATGTTCAGGCAATTCTTGCCTCAGCCTCCCAAGTAGCTGGGATTACAGGCACCCGCCACCACGCCTGGCTAATTTTTTGTACTTTTTTTTTAGTAGAGACAGGGTTTTTTTAGTAGAGACTTTTTTTTTAGTAGAGACAGGGTTTCACCATCTTGGCCAGGCTGGTCTTGGACTCCTGACCTCGTGATCCACCTGCCTTGGCCTCCCAAAGTGCTGGGATTACAGGCGTGAGCCACCACACCCAGCTGAGAATATTTTTAAAAAGTTTTAAAGGGAGTAATGTCAATTTTTGACAAAATTATGAAGCCATGGAACTTTTACCTAGTTGGTGAAAATGTAGACTGTTTGGTAGTATAAGAGACATTGTTGGTGCCCTGCCTGTATCTTTTCAGCGTTCACCACTTTCACTCACTCTAGCCCAACAGTTTCCAACAGAAAAAATGTTAGTGACTTTGAGGACTTCCTTTAGGTGCCAGTACTAGCTTGTCCGGCACATGGGGCAGACCAAAAGAGGTGGGGAGTTAATATCCCTTAGGAGATGGCCTCAATCAGTGACTGATGGATGTTAATAGGTAAATATCCTAGCCCCTCACCCTTCAGTTGGGACAACACTGAGGTATGTTCTGTACTGCCTCCCAGAGTTTCCTAGTGGGGTTGAGTCTCAGTTGCCTGCAACAGGAATCTGTCTGATAATGATAGAGTGATTTCACACTCACTTCTGCCAGAGGTCCAAGGAGTTTCATCAATTTCTCATGCTAATTTTTGGCTTAATATTCCTATGCCATAGAGATAGTATTAGTTCAGGACTCATATCCATATGTGGTGCAGGCCTGGAGACTTTAATTTCTCGTAGAAAACTGGCCTCCCTCCTCAGCTAAAGCCTTGGACAAACAGCAAGCTTCTGTTTGTTTCTGATGGACAAAGTTTTTAAGCCCTCATTTTATGAACAAGGCAGTTCTTCAAGCTCAAGGTTTCACATAAGGAATTCATTTCCAACCTCACACAAGCCCAAGCTCATGTCTTTTGTTCCCGGCCCCTGGCCTTCAGAACCCACATCTGATCTGAAGCTCATCTGAGCAGTGGTATCATCTCCTGATTACTGCTCTGTCTTAAATTTCTTTGTTCATTTTTGCCCCAGGGGATTTTCCTTTCTTTTTTTTGAGCTCAGCTACCATAGTAGATGCTGTCAGCCCCTGACTTTGCAGTACTACCTCTACCTGCTAAAGGCTATCTATAACCCTCACCTCTGGCTCTCTGCCTGAGAGGTTTGTGTTGGCTGTGGAGCACATCATCCTGCAGGCAAGCTAGAAATGCTGAAGAATATACCCTCTCACCCTTCTAGTGCATTTCCCAGACACTGACTGACGGGGATTTGGCAGAGGAATACCTTAGTTTCTTCACCTCTCAGCTGCAATAACTGAGACCTGTTCTCTTCAGCTCCAGTTACTCACAGTGGTAACTTGTTGGATAATACATTGTTTAAGGGCTTTCTTTCATTTTCTATGTCTCCATTTCGACTTCCAGTGCATCCTGGAATCACTACCTAAACAAACTATTGACATTCAAATCTTTGTCTTGGGACTGCTTCTTGAGCATAGGCAGCATCAACTATAGCAAATCATATGAATAACCTGTGACCCAGAAATTCCTCTCCTGAGTACATTTACGATGGAAATATACACAAATGTATGCTAAATAACGTGTACAAAAATATCTATAGGAGTATATTCATAATGCTCCAAGACAGAAACAACACAAATGAACATCAAACATAAAATGATAAATAGATGGTGGTATAGTCACACAATGGAATGCTATACCTCAGAATGAATGAGTAAAATGAACATAACAACATAATAACATAAACATAAAGAACAACATAACAATGCAGATGAATCTTGCAATTATGTTGAGCAAAAGAAGTCAGACTCAAAAGTATACATTTGGATTCCTTGTATCGCGGTGTGGGTGCTCTATCATTATTGGGGCAATAAAATGCAACCCAGAGTGTAAACTATTTAATAATTGAAAAATGAAATAACTTATACTATAATAGGAAAAAATAAGAAAGAGCTAATTTGGGTTTTCTTCCTTGTAAGCATGATCTGAATTGTTAGGTGATCATGTTTGTGAATATATTTATTGTTTTACAATACTAGTCTTAAAAATCCACGATATTCACTTATTTACTGATGTGCTTTATAATGTTAATATCTTAGTGGCCTTTTTTCTCAGTATCTGTTTAATTACAAGCATACAATGACATCCATGATACGTACGTGCCTCTCATTTTAATTGATGCAATTAAAAAAGTATGGCACAGGTTTTTCAAGTTTAACAAGCAGAAATTAATAAATGAATGGTTCACATTTTAAGTCATCAACATATCAAAAAGCAACCAGGGCAATTGCAGGTAACTTTTGGTTGAGATAATTGGTTTGCTGCTCCAAATTGAATCCTTTGGGGTCAACAATTTCTTCAGTAACCATATTAGCATATTTTAATACCTGTTGAATTTACAGACTCACTAATATGCTTAGTAAATGGAATTGCTATTTACAGTTATTAGCATATTCAATCTTCATCCTAGCTACAAGACACTGAAAGCATTATTAAAATCCCTTTGCAGTAACACAATCTCTGTGAATGTCTAAGATCATTTTATTATGGAGCAAGCCAGAAAATATACTCCCTTCTTTTGAAGAGAATATTTTCCCTTTAGGCATGGGCTCCTGGGTGGGCCACCTGAGGGGTAGCTCATTGTGGGCTGTAGAATCACATTGCATGGGTTTGAATTCTGGGTCCATTACTCAGGGGTTGAGTAACCTCAGGCTAGTTAGTTAGGCTCTCTATGCCTCAGTTTCTTTGTCTGTAAAATCAGAATAATACCAGTACAAGTTATAGTGAGGCTTAAATAAATACAATGCTCTTTGAACTGTGCCTGGCACTAATTAGGCACTTTCATTTATTCAACTAATACGCCTGGCACTAATTAGGTGCTTTCATTTATTCAACTAATATTTATTAAGCACCTACTATGTGCCAGGGACTATCTAGGTATTTGAACACATCAGTAAATAAAGCAAAGATTCCTGCCATAATGGAGTTTATTTATCTTCTAGCTAGGGAGACAAACAATAAACATAACATAAAGTGGTCAGGGTGGGTCTGAGAAGTGGTGGCTTCTGGCAGTGGTGGCAGATGTTGACTGAATTTCTCTCGCTAGAAGAATTTCTACATTGGTGTGAGTAGGCCGGTCGCCAGGATCAGGCACAAGCCCTATGCCTGGCAATAATTCAGGGAGGAAGATCCTCTAGACATCTCCACGCTTCACCAAGACACTCCACTAAGTTACATGACGGGCAGGATGGGAAGTTCACTTCAATGGGAAAGAAGAGATATGAGGTAAGAAAAAAAAAAGAAAGTTCCTTGTTTCTTCTCCTCTGTGTATTCTAAATCCTTTCCCTATCTTTCCAAAATGTATTTCTAGCATACCTGGGGTATACATGTATGTATGCAACCAGGTATGTGTTTGTGTGCCTGTGTATCTGTGTGAGTTTTAAGCAACACCCACTGTTGGAGCTATGAGGTATAGAGTCAGTTA
Source organism: Symphalangus syndactylus (assembly GCF_028878055.3). Classification (NCBI taxonomy): domain Eukaryota; kingdom Metazoa; phylum Chordata; class Mammalia; order Primates; family Hylobatidae; genus Symphalangus; species Symphalangus syndactylus. The sequence continues at coordinate 65,924,870 of NC_072424.2, forward strand.
TAAGTGAAATATATTAGCAATGCTTTCAGCAAATTATAGGAATAAGTGAGCCAAAGAGTTTGCAGCAGTCTCCAGAGGGCATAGAAAAATTTAATTGCCTCTCCTTGCCTGTGCCTGGCTTTTGGAGAATAACATCAGTTGCTTTTTGAATGAGAAGCATGCCTCGCTTCATGATCCTCCAGGTAACTGGCCAGTTTCGACTGCTGAATTGATTTTGTTCCAAGTTTTCTGTGCATTATTAAATAGTATGTGGTGACTAATTGTCTCCCAAGGTCTTTAAGGCTCACAACCAAGATCGATTCTTCAGTGCAAGTCAATGTGACTCTATTCCCTGTCTTGCCGTGGCTCATGGCTACATTGTCTTTTTGTGTCTTAGGCCACACATCTGGTAACTGCTCCTTTCCACTTTAGCCCTCCCTGACTGCATCTGCCTTTCTTCAGGAAACAACTTCTGTTGTCTCAGCCATTTGCAAATAATTTAACAACATACAAATTATTTAAAACCAATGTAGCCAGAGTTCTCAGAACCTCCAATCATACACTAGTACTTGCTGCTATGGCAATGTGTGGGCATGTTTTTCCACTCCTCTGGGCACTTCATTGACTTTTTTCTATTATCATCTACATCAAATTCATGTTTACGCAACCTAAATTGTGTGGACATCATCTTTCTTTCCTATGGTTTTCATGATTCAGCCAGCAGAATTCCACTGAAGACACCTTTCCCTCACTGCAGTTCCTTCACCTTTTATTGGCTGCTCCCTTTTCTCCAAAATAATTATTGAGCACCTACTATGTGCCAGATGTTCTTCCTTCCAAGCCTTAGGCAACTCTTCAGGCATTATTAATCTTTTGATATCAGTGAGGAAACCGAAGCATAAAGGAAGCAAGTTATTGGCTCAAGGCAACACAAATACCAAGTTGAAAGAGCAGAATTCGAATCTAGATCTTCTGCTTCACAGCTCCTTTCCATTCCCTGCCTTGCCTTTTCTGCCAAATGGCACCTTATTCTCAGAATATCCTTTATCATATAGCCATGCCTCCATTTGTTTTTTCTAGATCTCTAGACTCAAATTCGCCAAAGAGTCTTCTATCCTATCTCAGCCATATTTGTGAGTGGAATAAATACTTAAACGGCCCTATAGTTGCAACACCAATAAACTCCCCTCTAGTGAAAATTCTAGTATATCTTGATGTGGCCACATAGATAGTGTTTACTAGAGAGAGGGCACCTAGCTTAGTCAGATCTCAAGAGCTGGATCCTCTCTTTTATGTCAGGTCAAGACTAGCTTTTCACTCCCTGGGGTGCAAGAGAAAGACAAGTTTTCCTTTATTTCCTAAGGCAGTGTCTTAGGACTTTAATTGTGCTGAACGACAAGCATGAAGGGGTGAGGGGGCATTTATACCAGTGGGAGGTTTTGACACCAATGTCTTTAGATGAAGGAAACCCAGAGAGCCAGAAATCTAATTTTCTATCTTCTACAGGTTGACAAAGCACAACTTTTTGTTTGTTTGTTTGTTTTTTGTTTTATGTTTTGAGAGTCTTTTTGTTTGTTTTGAGGCTGGAGTGCAGTGGCACAATCTTGGCTCACTGCAGCCTCTGCCTCCGGGGTTTGAGCAATTCTTCTTCCTCAGCCTCCCGAGGAGCTGGGACTACAGGCATGTGCCGCCACACTCAGCTAATTTTTGTATTTTTAGAAGAGACAGGGTTTCACCATGTTGGTCTTGATCTCCTGACCTTGCGATCTGCCCGCCTCAGCCTCCCAAAGTGCTGGGATTACAGGTGTGAGCCACCACACCTGGCCCGACAAAGCACAGCTTTTATTTTAAAAGTTTTAGGCCAGGCGCGGTGGCTCAAGTCTGTAATCCCAGCACTTTGGGAGGCTGAGGCAGGCGGATCACAAGGTCAGGAGATTGAGACCATCCTGGCTAACACAGTGAAACCCCAACTCTACTAAAAATCCAAAAAATTAGCCGGGCATGATGGTGGGTACCTGTAGTCCCAGCTACTCGGGAGGCTGAGGCAGGAGAATGGCGTGAACCCGGGAGGCGGAGCTTGCAGTGAGCCGAGATTGCGCCACTGCACTCCAGCCTGGGTGACAGAGCGAGACTATCTCAAAAAAATAAAAATAAATAAAATAAATAAAAAAACAAAATAAAAAATAAAAGTTTTGGTGGGAGCAGGTCTCTTTGTGTGGTATATGTATATGGGGGTGGGGTGTGTGTGTGTGTGTGTGAGAGAGAGAGAGAAAGAGAAAGAGAGAATGAATTAATGAATTAATGTATGTTGTCTGTAGTAGAAGTCCTCTTTCCCAGAGTGTGTAATTTGTGTAAGTCCAGTCATAATTGGCTAAACAGGCCAGATCTGCAGTATCTATCTGTCTTAGTTTGCTCAGGCTGCTGTAACAAAAATGCCAAAGACTGGATGGCTTAAACAACAGGAAATTATTTCTCATAGTTCTGGAGGCTGGGAAGTCTAAGATCAGGGGTCCAGAATGGTCAGGCTCTGGTGAAGGTCCTCTTTCCGGAATATAGATGGCCATCTTCTCATTGTATGCTCACATGGTGGAAAGAGAAAGAGAGCAAGCAGGTTCTCTAGTGTCTCTTATTATAATAGCACTAATCCCATCATAAGGGTTCCACCTTCATGACCTAACTACCTCCCAAATGCACCATCTCTGTATATATGTATATGCATACATATACCACACAAAGAGACCTGCTCCCACCAAAACTTTTATTTTTTATTTTGTTTTTTTATTTATTTTATTTATTTTTATTTTTTTGAGATAGTCTCGCTCTGTCACCCAGGCTGGAGTGCAGTGGCGCAATCTCGGCTCACTGCAAGCTCCGCCTCCCGGGTTCACGCCATTCTCCTGCCTCAGCCTCCCGAGTAGCTGGGACTACAGGCACCCACCATCATGCCCGGCTAATTTTTTGGATTTTTAGTAGAGTTGGGGTTTCACTGTGTTAGCCAGGATGGTCTCAATCTCCTGACCTTGTGATCCGCCTGCCTCAGCCTCCCAAAGTGCTGGGATTACAGACTTGAGCCACCGCGCTGGCCTAAAACAATATCATTATGCTGGACATTAGGGTTTCAACATATAAACTTGGGGAGAACACAAACATTCAGTCCACTATCTCTTCACCCATGCTCTTTCCATATTCTGTTGACCCAGAGGATTCAGACCCTCATTCTCAAAGCTCCATATATTCCTTCATGCCCTGGCTGACTGCCTTCTACTTGAGTGACCCACCACTCTTTCTCTTCCTAGCTCCATTTTCTTCCTCTTACATGTACAAATCCTCCCTATCTTGAAAATGTCTTTAAAGATTGAGTTTGAGTCCTAACTATGCATGCGGGGCTTCAGGAAAGTCCCTCCCCTCCTGAAGCAGGAACTTGTGTTTTACGGTTCCTAGGGTCTCTTGTTGCTGATTGGCTGAAAGTTAGGTAAGCTAGAGCTTCAGTAAGGGGCTTTTGTTCTTCTCCTCTAGACCAGATCACAACAGGAAGCCAGCCAGCCTGTTTCGGTGGGGTTATCAATAAAGACATTTCTGAGTTTTCTTATATTTTTTGCTTTTTAAACACTTGTATATTTTTCTCTATATACCTCAGGAAATTATGGAATGATGAAACCTCAGAGTAGAAGAGATCTACAGAGTAACTCGTTGTACAGCCCATGTAAATCTTTTAGTTTTCTTTCCATCACTTTGTTACCTGACTTCCCAATCTCAACTTCATTTTTCATAGCCTCCTCCTTTACATTTTCACCTTGAGCATTAGATTGCAGCAGGGATACATTTATGTTTCTTGTTTTGACTAGAGAACACCCCAAGGCTGGCCCACAAGGAGGTGCAGATCCCTGGGGAATGGCCAACTGCGAGTGGTCAGCCTGCTCACTCAGCTACCTGTTGTGGATAAAAGCCCCATCAGTGTCAACTGCTGTACTCAGAGCCCTGCCAGTGTTAATCCAAAATGAAACCATCCTTGATCATTGCAACCATGTTTCCTAATGCAAAACAGCATGGGCTCAGGCCAGCTCCTTTTACCCAAATGCAAAGGAAAAGGGTTTGGGTGACAACCATGTGAGTAAATAATTTTATGTTGCCTTGTAATCCTGCAGCTATTGGCATAAAATTGTTTGGCCTTTTAAAAGTCCTGATTATCGGTTCCTTATCTTGATGGCTGACAACTGCTGAACTCCTTGCTCTACAAATGCCTTGAGCTTACTCTGCCTACGTTCAACTTTATGCTTTCATTTGTTTGTTTCCTTTTATCCCCATGAAACCAATAGGCCAAATCTCCTCTCATGTTGTCTTTAGGCCTAGTTTCCAAAGAAGGTAAGTTCTTGCCAAAACCTACAGTTCATACTACATACACTATACACACACATACACACAGAGAGAGAGCAAGAGAGAGAGAGAGACCGAGAGACAGTGAGAGAGAGAGCACACGCGAGAGAGTGAGAGAGCACAATTCCAAAATTATACCTTTCTTCAAAGGCAAAATTACCTTTGTGTCCACTTGCTCCTGCAGACTCTCCCATCTGCCTGCATCTTTTTTCTGCACCCCACTCATCCTGATCCTCTTGGTGCTTTATTATTAGAGATATACTTAGAGCTCTTCCAGGGGGACTCCAGATTCTTTTCAGGGCTTTTCAAAGCCTAGATTCTAGGAGTCTACAGTAGTTTCCCTTTCTGGCCTCCCCAGGTGACCAGCAGCCCAGTGACACTAACCAGATTTCCTGTCCTCCTGGTGCATTTATCAGAATCCCTGTCAGTTTCATTCAGGTGCTGAGCAGGAGGTAACAGTGTAAAGAATAGCTGTTAACCAGTTCTCTCTTACCTCTATGGGCCCTAACTGACCCCAGAGCACAGCCCATAGAGATGCATTGTGCAGAACTAGCATGTTCATATGTCATTCTCTCAGGGGAGGCTTTTCTTTCAGCCAGGAAACAATCATCTTTATCACCTTTTTAAATGTAGACGGTGGCTTTCCCATGCACGTATTCCTGTGTAGCATGTGTATTATTTTCATTCGTGGTCATTTTAACCACAATCAGAACTATAATAATATACAGTTACAGAGCACTCTGCATCCAGGAGTCTCACTGCATTTTATAAACAGTAACTAATTGAGAGGAACTGCTGTGTACTTATTTAATAATACAGTTGTATCCTCTGTTTTAACAAAATGTTCAGTTCTTAACTGTTTATTGTCAATGTAATTTCCTTCACATAATACAAATTAATGAGGAGAGAAAAAAGCAAATTTGTTTTTCATTAGTTACTAATTTGAGGATTTCCAAGCTGATTAATCAGAGTCTTTCTAGCCCATCCTTCCCACAACCCCTGCTTCTATACACTCAACAGATCAAACATTTTTCTTCCTAAGAATTTCATTTGCAGTTAAACATTTGTTTTGATTCCTTAACCTATACTAATTTTACATTGGCTTACATAGCTGCATTTTTTATAATTCTCTTTTTTCTTGTTCCCTCTCTCACATAACTCGCATGCACATGATACCAGGGCATACACACCCTTTCTTGCCCATTTCTCTAGCAACTTCTCTATTTCATCTAATCTCTCAGAATTATGCTTGCCTTTTTTTTCTTTCTTTCTACCCTGGAATTTAACTCACTGTCCTCAAGGGAGATATCTTTCAGTTTGGAGTTATCTCCAAACACACACACACAGACAGAGATGATAGCTTTCTGCTGCTAGGAAGATTATTAACTGCTTGTACAACTTTATCACATGATTTTTTGTGTGTTCTGACAGTTGCTTGTAAAATTGATACTTTACCTCAAGTTCTTCAACAGAGTTTCTATCATCATCACGTGTATTCTCCCTTATTGGGCTCACAGGCAAAACCCAATTGTTAATTGTGAAATAAAAGACTTTTCAGCAGAGACACATCACTCTGTTTTCATAGGAACTTCCCAGAAAGCCCATCTTCGTGGTCCTGCAACCTGTGCAGTCTCGCAGGGCCTGTGCTTAGAAGGGCCCCAAGCTTGATGTAATGCTCTGCTGTTGTGATCTTGAAATTCTTAATAACTTTTAAACAGGAATCCCTGCGTTTTCATTTTGCACCAGGCCCCACAAGTTATGTAGTCAGTCCTGTTTCCTTGGTGATGTTTGCTTCTTCCTTCCAAACCAAATACAGTACTGATATTTGTAGGTCCTGGAACCCCATGTAGTCAAAGGAGTTGGACCGGCTCCTTGGTGTATATTATCGAGGTGGAGGATGCAATAGGCTTCCCTCATCAGCAGAAACTTTCCACCACCCTGTTCACCTCCACTGAACCTCTTTTGAGTCTCTTAGGTCATTTGGTGACCTCCACTCCAACACATTTTTCTCCGCAGTCTTAGACCTCTGTTTTTCTTCTCTCAGCATTCCTAATCTGAACTTTGTCTCTCCTTCTTCCGTCTCAAGTAATTTATCCTCAGATGATTGGGGGGTGGCACAACCCAATAATTCAATGGTAGAGACACTAACATTAATATCCAAAAACCTTTGGTCCTGAAGCCTGAGTTCAAATGTTCAACACAGCAGAAAAGGAATCTTCTGACAGTGACTAAAATGATGCCTAGAAGAAGCAACCACCAAGAGGTGAGCTGTGGGAGAAATAAAGAATCAGCCCTGGCCGGGTGCGGTGGCTCACGCTTGTAATACCAGCACTGTGGGAGGCCGAGGCGGGCAGATCACGAGGTCAGGAGATCGAGACCACGGTGAAACCCCGTCTCTACTAAAAATACAAAAAAAAAAATTAGCCAGGTGTGGTGGCGGGCGCCTGTAGTCCCAGCTACTTGGAGAGGCTGAGGCAGGAGAATGGCGTGAACCCGGGAGGCGGAGCTTGCAGTGAGCCGAGACTGCGCCACTGCACTCCAGCCTGGGTGACAGAGCGAGACTCTGTCTCAAAAAAAAAAAAAAAAAAAAAAAAGAATCAGCCCTTTAAAAGAAAGGGATTCAATGATAGAGAATAAACAGAGGTAAAAATAATACTGGGTCATTGGTTGGGCACAGTGGTTGACACTTGTAATCCTGGCACTGTGGGAAGTCATGGCAGGTGGATTTCTTTGGCTCGGGAGTTCGAGACCAGCCTGGGCAATGTGACAAAACCCTGTCTCTACAAAAAAAAAAAAAAAAAAAAAAAAAATTAGCCTTGCATGGTGGTGTGTGCCTGTACTTGCAGCTACTTAGGAGGCTGAGGTGGGAAGATAGCTTGAGATCTGAAGGTCAAGGCTGCAGTGAGCCATGATTCTGTCAATGTGTTCCAGTCTGGGCAACAGAGCAATACCTGCCTCACAGAAAAGAAAATAACTGGGTCTAAGGAAAAGGCACATATTCATTGCTTATGAAGATATATGCAAATAAATATGCAAAATGAAGTGAAAGGAAAGGAGAAAGTTCTCCTAATGGGTATAAAACTGATTGAATGTCAGCTGTCATCTCTGTTACTTCAGGGTCCATTGTAAAGGAAAGCTGAAACTATACTGGAAAACAAATGTGACAAGAACTGAACCACATCTTCCTCTTTTAAACATACATATACACACACAACAGCAATGACAATATTATTTTACCTGGCTCATTCTGTTGGTCAAGGGTCTTTATTGTTTTTCTTAGGTGCTATTATTTGTTAATGTATCTAGTACTTGATGTGTATTTTCAAAATACTAGATGAATTCATGACCTTTCTTTTTAGCACCTCTATGTTCCACATTGCTGATGACATTCAGTGCAGGTGCAGTAAGATTTGAAGAGTAACAGCTTGGAGCAGACTGCTTGGATTCAAATGCCCATTTTGCTGTTACCAGCTCTGTAACCTTGGATGCATGTCTGAACTTCTATATGCCTCAGTTGCTCTATCTATAGAAAGGTTTTTGTGAGGATTAAATGGGTTAGTATCCTCAAAACACTAGAGTGCCTGGCACATCCTAAATACTCAATAAGTGTCAGATATTATGATTATTATTGACTTCCCTGTCTGCCTTGTGAGAAAGCAGAGCTGGTGCAGTGTGTGGTGAGGGACTGCTTTCCGGGGCTAAAGCCACATTTTCTGCTCAAGGCAAGGGCCATTATTTTCCCAGGGTTCTGCAGCATCCTCACCTCCCATGGCAGGAGCAAAGCTTGACTAGAACACACAGCTCAGGGCCCTCTTCCCAACCTCTTTCACCTTCTAGGCAAAGGTGATATATTCCATGCTTATTTTCTGAAGAGATTTGTCAGAAAGAACGTTTCTCAGCATTCACATCTAGAGAAGACTACAGAAATATAGCCGTACAGTGTGCATAATATTATTTCCAGGTGTTGATAAAGTTGGTGCAGTGATGAATGAGACAGCTAGATGAGGATGATATACCCAATGCATAAGTAAAAAACAAAACATATTACACTTTGGGAAAACCTTTCTCAGAAGTCAGTAGGATCAAATGGTGGAAATTCTAACATAGCTGATAAGACTACAGCACCTAAAGAAAGGCAGTCACCTTTCTCTCCACATGTCTGCAGCCCCTACAAAGCAATCAAATCAAACCAATCATACAATACAATATTTAGAGCATATTATATTTTGGTTTAACCTGCGAACACAATGATAGACCTTGGCATTTTCCACTGCTTAGAGTTTCTTTGTGAGAGGAATTCACCCCATTAGGTGACAGCTGTCGCTGTCCTTGGTACTAAAAAACATTCAAGCTCTCTTCTTTTTTTCTAATGCAAACTAGGAACACTTGTGACTTGCTTTCATCGTGTCTAAAGCACTTGGGTTTTTAATTGATTATTTTTTAGAACAGCCAAGCTTGCCATTGGAGAATTCTTTGAATTTTCAAACAAAGCTCAATGCCACAGAAACCCTGCAGAGTCACAGAAAAAAGCAATATTATATCCCAATGAAAGCATTTGGTTTCAGGAGCAGCCATGCTAACATTCATCAACATCCTTCATTGCCCCCAGTAGATGCACTCAAGTGGACTCCTGCTGGATGAGACTGTCATGGTCTCTGACCTTCCACTTCTCTCCCCACACATGTTTCAGATTCTCAGACTGCACTTACTGACCAAAGTCAGAGAGCCCCCAAAGAAGAAGCCAAATTATCAGAAGGATAGGAGCCTGGATAGGAGGCAAAACGAAAGACAAACAACCTTTATGTCCCAAACTGGTGTCTTTAGCAGCTTCCATCAAACGGGGCCATGTGAGAACATCAGGAAGATTATGACAGCACAGTAGAATCCTCTAAGCCACCTCTGCTCCCTGAACACGGTGCGTTGTCAACAGTTGAATTGCCAGTTGCTTAATCTAAGCTTTTTGAGGGCTTTTAATTGGTCAAAAAAATAATAACAGGTTAAAATAATGGTTTCCAATCCCTACATTTACTCACATCACAGCTGGGTGACACTCATTCTTTTGGGTGCAGTAGCCCATGAGGATAAAGGGACAATGGAGATATAGCAGGCTAGTGGTGTATTTAACCCAACACACTGTGACAGTAATGGAACACATCACAGACATGGTAATATTAAACTATTTGCATTAACTCTCCCTTGTTGCTGGAAATCATGCTGTGACAAGTGTCATATTTAATGAGAAGATAACCTTAAATACTGCATTTTGACACAAACATCTTTTACTACTAACAAAAAATCCCATAAAAACAAGTGCTTCTACATAGATTGCTCTTGCATACACTGACTTAAGGTAAAGAGATGACAAAGTCTGCCTAATTAGCAAGATGTTTTGAAGCTAATACTCAGGAATGCTTATGCTTCTGATTTCCATTTGTAAATATTTTCATTTTCCCCCAATTGTAATGAAATCTGAAGCTAGTCACATTTTTGATTGGCTTTAGTTTTTGTTTTTTTGCACGGCGGGGGCAGGCAGTGGCGAGTAGAATTTCCCTGTATCTAGTGTGAAGATAAAATATTTGGTGTAGAAATTGTATATACCTTCGCAATATCCATTCTGTCAGTATTTCATTGATGTTAAAGGATTTAAAGGGTTTGATCTCCCTTCATATAAGGAAGACTGGGGATGGGGCCCATTGGGGTCTAGCTAACAGAATGCTACTTATTCTCACTTGAGGGTTTCAAGGTGTTGAAAAATTTCCAGAACCTGTGCCCAAATGGATTATAGTCAGAATTAAGCAAAACAGTTGGAGACAATATATTGATTTTTTAAAAAAAGCCAATACGCAAAACCAAACATTTCAAGAACCAAAGGGATTCAGTAAGAGAAAAGATTTCAAGCAGTGGAAAGAAGGTGAGCTATGTGAATTCTCTTATTTGGGATTTGATTCTCACTCTTGCTCTTTTAGGATACCCATGGTCCCTGGACTGGATATGTTGAGGGTCCCATTCCATGTGGACAACATAACTTCTTTTCATACATGGGCTTTTTTATTGTTTCGTGGCACCCAGATATCTCAGGGCATGCTGCATTTGGATACGGTTTTACCCCATGGAAAACTTAGAGTATAAAAATATGGATCAATAAAGAAAAGATGCTCAATTTCTATTATGGGCATAGAATTCTTTAGTAGATATTTGATCTTTCACCTGTTGCTATGGTCTGAATGTCTCCTCCACTGGTTTTACACTATTCAGTGACTTGACATCCCCAGTGGAAACAAATCTGAAAGGACTCAAAAGTGTTTTTTTCCTCTCCCACATCCAGAGCAATCAAGATCTCTAGGGAAACATAAGCCCTGCAGAAGATGAGTTCACAAATTAAAAAATTACAAACTGCACAAGGAAATGAATCACCATGAAGGAGAATCAAGACACACAAATAAGTCAAAATTAGCTACCCAAATCTGAACATAATAAATTTAAGACTATGTAGATTTTGGAAAAGCTAAATAGAACCTCTAGACATAAGAACAAGAGAGATTAAAATTTAAAATGCTAAAAGGGATAAGTTTTAGTGTGATAACAGTTTACATATCAGAAAGAGGCATGTTTTTATTTTATATAGAGATTATAAATATTATGAGAATAAGGGAATTGTATGCAATATTTATTAATGCCCACTAGGAAGATCTGTATTAAGTTCTGAAGATACAAAAATCAATTAAGACCTATCCAGTCCCTGACTTTGTGGAGCAAGGTCTAGAACAGACCAACAACAGTGCAATAAAAAGCAATAAAACGTTGTAGATGAATAGGGCACAGGGAGGGTATAGACAAGGAAGTGATCAAGCCTATCTAATGGGGTCAGGCAGAAGGCAGTCAGAAAAAGCTTTATAGATTTTAAGGTTGAAACAGCCTTTGCAAAAATTATAACTGAGAAAATTACAACTGTGAAAGAGATTTGACACAACCAACTCCATCTTGCTTCTAACCTCCAACCTGTCTTTGTTCGTTCCTTGGCATAGGCCAAACTAACTTTGTTTATAGTTAAACAGTTTATAGTTAAACTTTGAAACAAAGATGATAACAGCCCTTTTCCAAAACAAACCCCCTTCTTGGCTAGGGACTAGACTGCCTTGCAGGAGTAACAAATTATCCACAAGATTAGAAACTATGGTTCAGGAGTCAGGCAGCCTGAAACCACAAGGTTCTGAACCTCCACAATTGCTCCTATGGATAATGTCGTTATTGTAAAACCTAAGATTGATGCTCAAGATATTTTTCAGACTCTGCACTTGATGAATCAGCTGGCACTGCCCAGATTGATAAACTGGCTCATCTAGTCCAGTGGCCCCACCCAGGAACTGACTTAGCACAAAAGGACAGCGTCAACTCCCTCTGATTTCATCTCTGACCCAACCAATCAGCACTCCTTTCTCCCTGACCTGCTCCCCACCAAATTATCCTTAAAAACCTCAATGCCTGAATTTTCAAGGAAACTGATTTGAGTAATGATAAAACTTCTGTCTCTCATACAGCTGTCTCTGTGTGAATTAAACTCTTTCTCTATTGCAATTGCCCTGTCTTGAGAAATCAGCTCTGTCTAGGCAGCGGGCAAGGAGAACCCGTTAGGCAGTTACAAGATGCTTCAGTCCTGAAAGATGAGTAGATGTTTTCTAGACCAAAAATGAGGGAAAAAACATTAAAAGTAAAAAACGCATGGTACAGCACCATGGTATGGCTGGGCCACTGGGTGTAAGTGTGAAGGAAAGAGTTGAGAAGTAAACAGGGGCTGATCATGGACAACATATAGTAATTTTTACTAGGATGTATACAGGAAGCACGGTAATACAGTACTTAAGAACCTGGAGTCAGACTGCCTGGCTTAAATCTTGGATCTGTAACCTACCGGTAATGGGACCTGTCTCAAGTTACTTCATTTCCCTGGATCTCAGTTTCCTCAATTGTGAAACAGGGAACAATGCTACAAAATCTTCAGAAGATTGTTATGATACTAAATGAGACTATGGCTGTCAAAACTTGCATAATTTCTAGTATGTTTTAAGTGCTTAATGATCATTAGTTCTTATTACTATAACTGCCATTCTTATTAAGAAAAATATGATTTTAAGAGAGATGGAAGCAGACAGCAAAGTAATAAATATTACAACATTTATTCATTTAACAAATAAATATTTGAGACACCATAGAAGTAACTGGGGTTATAGTAGTGAACAAGATGGACTCAATTCCTGCCCTCAAGAAACTTACATTCTGAAGGAGAAGACAAATATTAAACAACGAATTATCATCTTACTTAATTACAATTGTGATGGATGTTACCTAAAATGGTTGAGAAATACATTATCTTAATCAGCAGCACCTAGAAACTTTGTTACAAACACTAATTATCAGTTCCTATTCCAGAGCTACTGAATTGAAAACTCTGGGTTTGGGGATTCACAATCTATGTTTTAGCAAATACTCAAGATAATTCCAATGCAAGCGAATGCTTAAGAAGCACTGTGCGAAGCTTTTACTGCTCAATTTAATGGAAAGAGCTCTTCATTGTAGTTTAAAACACCCTAACAGAACCTGGAATGGAACTGCTGAGAATTACTAGGCTCCAGGTATTCTTATTGTGCCTTCAGATTTTCATGGGTTACTCTGAGGACTAATTTAGGTTTAAAAAGACTGTTTCTTAAACCGAATCTTGATAAAAATCTCAAGAAAGAAACCAATAGCTAATTATAGTCTGTTTGGTTTCCCCTCTTCATTACCCCCTGTGGAAATTGAATATAGGCCTGCTGTCTCTAGCACGGGGCTGCACAGTCACCCAACTGCTAGATGAGGCTTTCTAACCAGGAGTGGAAGAGAGGGTCAGCTGTACACCCAGGCTAACATCACCAAGAATACAGCCAATGGATTGCAGCTCAGTGGTAGATCACAGAGTACCTTTTAAAGAAAGTAGGTCCAGGCCAGGTGTGGTGGCTCATGCCTGTAATCCCAGCACTTTGGGAGGTCAAGGTGGGTGGATCACGAGGTCAAGAGATCAAGACCATCCTGGCCAACATGGTGAAGCCCTGTCTCTATTCAAAATACAAAAATTAGCTGTGTGTGGTGGTGTGTGCCTGTAATCCAAGTTACTTGGGAGGCTGAGGGCAGGAGAATGGCTTGAACCCAGGAGGTGGAGATTGTAGTGAGCCGAGATCATGCCACTGCACTCCAGCCTGGCAACAGAGCGAGACTCTGTCTTAAAAAAAAAAAAGTAGGTCCAGTTAACTGCAGGGCTTTTATTTTGTGATTGGGCATACAAATTGGGGCAATACTGTTACTAGAAAAGGGTCCCCATCCAGATTCCAAGAGAAGGTTCTTGGATCTTACACAAGAAAGAATTCAGGGCTGTTATAAATAAATTTTTGGTGCTGCAAAAGAAATAGCACTGAAACATAAATTTAATTTTCTCAGCAAGGCAATTTTTACTTCTATAGAAGGGTGTGACTCACAGATGGAGTAATGGCAAGACCACACCTGAACAAGGGAGGGGAAGGGGTTCTTATTCCTGATGCAGGTAGCCTCTACTGCTCTGTTGTTGCCCTATTGGCTAGCGTTGGACCGCACAGTCTAAGCTAATTCTGATTGGTTATTTTAAAGAAAGCAGAGGTAGGAGCTGGAGTGGTGGGGTGAGTAGTTTGGCAGGAAGGACGGTTATGAAACAGGTGACTCAGGATGATTCAGGTCAGAGCAGGTGACTGGGATGAGTTAGGACAGACCAGGTGACCAGGGAACAGATGTGAACTACTTTATTAGAAATGGTGGGAAAGTTGTTTACTGAAACAAGAAGCAAGGGGGTGAAGAGAACCAGAAAGTTAAACTTTAAAATGGAGAACAAAGAATAAGAGAGCTGAACATACTAACAAACTGATTCTTTGAAGAGCAACATGGACTTCACTATATTTAACAGGGCAAGTCCATACAGTAAAACAAAAGCAAGTTTATTAGAGAAGTAAAGAAACAAGAGACTGGCTAGTCCATAGTCAGAGCAGTGGCATTGGCTGCTCAGTTGAGTATAAGTATGGTTATTTCTTGATTATGTGCTAAACAAGGGATGGCATATTCATGAGTTTTCTAGGAAAGGAACAGGGATTTCCTGGAATTGAGGGTTCCTCCCCTTTTTAGACGATGTAGGATAACTTCAGGATGTTGCCATGGCATTTGCAAAGTGTCATGGTGCTGGTGGGAGTGTCTTTTTGTATGTAAATGCATTATAATTATAGTATAATGAACAATGAGAATGGCCAGAATTCACTTTCATTGCCATCTTGTATTTTTGTGGGTTTTATCCTGTTTTATCAGCAGAGTCATTGTGATCTGTATCTTGTGCTGACTTCCTATCTCATCCCGTGACTAAGAATGCCTAATCTCCTGGAAATATAGCCCATCAGGTCTCAGCCTCATTTTACCCAGCCCCAGTTCAAGATGGAGTCGTTCTGGTTTAAACGCCTCTGACAACACTACTGGTGGTTTTTCTCTTTGAGTCTCCTTCAGAGTAATACTCAACTTTCATCTTCAATGTATCTTGAAAAAATAATTCATGAAAATCCATTCCAAGGGATACCAAATGATTAACCTGCCCAGAGCTGCCACAGGTCCAGTTCAGGCCAGTGCAAATGGCAGCTCTATGTCACAGCATGTTGAGAGATAGATAGCCTGTTGCTGTGTTCTTCACTCTCCGAGATGGCCCATCTCAGACAAGAAGAAATCAGCTGACCTCACTAAAGTTTAACAGCTGTTACAGGTAAAGGCAGCATCTTTGAGGCTGAAGCTAGTCTAGAGGTAACTTGCATTCCCAAAGCTTGTTTGTAAGGAGGAAGTTATTGTTTGGAGGAAGTTTTCCTATAGACATCTTTTTTATTCATGGTTCTTAGACAACCAGATCAACCCATACTCTGCCTGCAGAATAGTATTAATAGTGCTTTTAACTAGACATAGTCGGTATCTATAAAGGAAAAGAAGGAATGCATTTGGATGCAAAGAATACTTCTCTTGGCCAGGCACAGTGGCTCGTGCCTGTAATCCCAGTACTTTGGGAGGCCGAGGCGGGCAGATCACTTGATGTCAGGAGTTCGAGACCAGCCTGGCCAATGTGGTGAAACCCTGTCTCTACTAAAAGTACAAAAATTAGCCGGGTGTGGTGGCATGTGCCTGTAGTCCCAGCTACTCGGGAGGCTGAACCCAGGAAGTGGAGGTTGCAGTGAGCCAAGATCATACCATTGCACTCCAGCCTGGGTGTTGCAGGGAGACTCCATCTCAAAAACAACAAACAAACAAACATAAAAAAGAATACATCTCAGTGTGTGATGTTCCCCTTCCTGTGTCCATGTGTTCTCATTGTTCAATTCCCACCTATGAGTGAGAACATGCAGCACACCAACATGGCACGTGTATACACATATGTAACTAACCTGCATGTTGTGCACATGTACCCTAAAACTTAAAGTATAATAATAATAAAAAAAAGAAAACATCTCTTTCCCTTAATGGCAGGGTTAACAGAAGCAGCATTTGGTGACACAGCATTGTACTGGGAGAAGGGTGAAAGAAAAAGGAAGATGGATTCCTTTAATAAGAGTGTAGTGCTCTTTTATACTTCTATATGTGTGTAGTGAAAGAAAATGCTTGATATCAAATATAAGAAGGCCCCTCTTAGTGTTCTGCACTGGAGACTGCAGGCATTTTGATTTGTGGGTGGAGGTGGAGGGGTGGGTTGGATTCCAGGTTATTTTACAGCCCAGGGGTGGGCTGTTTGGCAGCATTAGAATGTGGTCCTAAAGTAGATTCCCCATAGTTCTTTAGTTAAACAACAAGGAAATGATTGACAATTGAAAACATTTTGTGTGTGTGGCCAAAATATTGGAACCAGTGTGAGATGCCAAATATTATAATGTAAATTCAGAAGCATTCCTGGAGTTTTTTTAGAACCAAACCACAATGAAAGTGCTCCTGATGCAACTTTGCCATAATGAGGAAAAATTCAATAGGTCCAGTATCCCAACCTTTGTATCTGCCCAAGGCAGACCATGTGTGCAGGCAACAAGGGTAGAGATGGGTTGCCACAGAGCCGAGGAATACCTGATGATACAGGTAGAAGTTATCAAAGTGGAAGGCACCTACCTCAACATATTTTTCACTCTAGAAAATGGGTTATTTGGAGAATAGATGTTCATGATAATAAGAAAAGATGAGAATAATTAGTTTTTATTTCATTTTATTTTTTGTTTTTTTGAGATGGAGTCTCGCTGTGTCTCCAGGCTGGAGTGCAGTGGCGTGATCTCGGCTCACCGCAACCTCCGCCTCCCGGGTTCAAGTGTTTCTCCTGCCTCAGCCTCCCAAGTAGCTGGGACTACAGGTGCATGCCACCATGCCCAGCTAATTGTTGTATTTTTAGTAGAGATGGGGTTTCACCATGTTGGCCTGGATGGTCTCCATCTCTTGACCTTGTGATCCGCCCACCTCGGCCTCCCAAAGTGCTGGGATTACAGGCCTGAGCCACCACGCCTGGCTAGTTTTTTTTCTTCGAATGGTTGACTTACATTGGTATTTGTGTGTATTTCTTATGAACTCTCAAAACTATACTATGAGATAGGTACAAACAGAGAAAATTGGAGGTAGAGAAGCTCAATAACTTGCTCAAGGTCACAAAGTGGTGGAACTGGGTTTTGAACCCAGGCACTCAGGCTCCAGAGCTTATGCCCTTAATCAGCTAAACCCCTGTAAACTTAACTGCCTCTTAGTCTCTCTGGATTTATGGACAAAAGAATGCAGCAGCTTTTTGTAGTCTAACCTCCCACAGGTGGAAGAACCTCTGTTTTCTAAACTTTGCACTTAACCTCACTTATTCTGCAAATTCAGATGTTATGCAGCGAGACTGGGGAAATTTTCAATGCATTGATTTAATAATTTGGGCATTTTCCATTGTTATTTCCCTCCCCATTGGTCTCCAGTTGCTTTCCAAACCCATCATCACTGCATTGCCTTTGGAGGATATTACAGTGGCTAAAATGTTTTAATTCCCAGATTTGCTATGTGTTTGTACATGACCTTAAAGCTAAGGAATTCTCAGGTGATTCTAGTATCTACATTTGTAAATGGCAGTATCTAGGCTGTAAATAGCAGGTAATGGCTACTGCCTGATGGGTTTTTACAAAGCAATTTCTTTGTAAGTGACTTTTGGCTTCTTGGGTCAAAGAATTACATCAATTAAATCAGAAGTGAAAGGTTCTGACGTGATACCAGTTATTACTAGGAAATAGAAGAACATGCCTACAATAAGAACCATGGAGATCAGAGAACAAATACACTCAATTGAGTGAAAGTAACAAATTATTGGAAAACACTTTTCAAGTAGAAAAAAAATGACATGTATATGAACAACAATATTCTTACTAATTTTAAAAGAATACAGAACTTCTCCCATTGCAGCCCATCAAAATCACCTTTAACCATTTTTGTTTGGAAAAATGACTTACTATAATATTTTATTTAGAGACTGAAATTCCTGGCTTGGCTTGTGGCTCATGCCTATAATCCCAGCACTTCGAGAGGCTGAGGTGGTTGGATTACTTGAGCCCAGGAGTTCGACACCAGCCTGGGCAACATGGCAAAACACTGTCTCTACAAAAAAATGCAAAAATTAGCTGTGTGGTGGCACATGCCTTAAGTCTCAGCTACATAGGAGGCTGAGGTGGGAGGATCACTTGAGTTCAGGGGGTGGAGGTTGCAGTAAACTGAGATCACTCCACTGCATGCCACCTTGGGTGACAGAGCCAAATCCTGTCTCAAAAAAAAAAAAAAAAAAAGGCTGGGCACAGTGGCTCATGCCTGTAATCTCAGCACTTTGGAAGGCTGAGGCAGACAGATCACCTGAAGTTGGGAGTTCAAGACCAGCCTGGCCAACATGGTGAAACCTCATCTTTAACAAAAATACAAAAATTAGCCAGGTATGGTGGTGCACATCTGTAATCCCAACTACTCAGGAGGCTGAGGCACGAGAATCTCTTGATCCTGGGAGGCGGAGGTTGCAGTGAGCCAAGATGGCGCCACTGCACTCCAGCCTCGGTGACAGAGTGAGACTCTGTCTGAAAAAAAACAGAAAAATGAAAAAAAAAAGGTGAAGAAGCACTTATTTCATTGATTGACAGAGCTGGAAACTTAAAAGACATTAGATTGAGGTGGTGAAAGCAGCCCACAGACCTTCTCAGAAATGAGATCAAGATGTGCACAGGAGAATTACCAGAAGAGCCTGTCAGATCTGAAGGAAAGGTTGACAACAGACCGGGATCTACACAGCAGATATTATTTAAACACAGAAGATGTATATAGCAACATGGATTACAGTATCTCTTCCATAAATACCAGAACCATATCACCTTTAAATCTTTCTAATGGCACCGTAAGAACTAATGAGGAAAAATCCTCTTGTTTCACGTTCAGACAGGTTAGAAGAATCCATGGGCTTATTGCTCCACGTTGTTCAATGATTTCCAACTCCCCTCAAGACATGCTTCATGCTCCAATATTCCCTATTCTATATAATTGCCAAATTAAAGCTCAGTTTCCTAAGTCAGACATTCTAAACCAATGTGTGAAAAAACAGCTTTGGGAGGGTTGAGTTATTTTCCTCAGTCCTCAGAGTGGCTACATAGGGCCTGAGGCCAGTGGTTTCTAGCCATATGCAGCTTTGGCAGTTTACTCTCGTGTAATATGGAAATAATGTATTCTATGCATGCTGTGACTTTTTTTTTTTTTTAAGTTAGGGAAGAACTTTAAACTTGGAAGACCTGTCCTGAGTATAGCAGGTAGACACTCTGATTAATATTACAAGATTAGCTCATACTAATTTAGGAAGCATTTGGAACAGTATCCAGCACATGGTGAGTGAAGTTAAAGTGCTTGTCAAAAAATACATATAATTGAAGCTATTATTTAAAAGAATTTATACTAAAGTATA
This sequence comes from Symphalangus syndactylus, assembly GCF_028878055.3. Lineage (NCBI taxonomy): Eukaryota > Metazoa > Chordata > Mammalia > Primates > Hylobatidae > Symphalangus > Symphalangus syndactylus. The sequence goes on from NC_072424.2 coordinate 65,944,233, forward strand.
AATGACTAATATGTTCAATGTACCATGAGGGTGTTAGCTGACTAATAAAGGATCTTGTTAATCTGAATTAATTTCTAATTGGATAAATCACAACTTGTGTGATGAACCCTTGCAGTCTGTGCATTTTATGCCTTGCAAACTAGTCCTATAAGGCAGAAAATGCACAGATCAATGTTGTTTTATAGTAGAAAGCATCCTGTCACCTACACTTCTCCTAACACCCTTACAAGTGATTTCATATCCCATAGGATTTGGTAAAAATAATCATCACTGGAGCAAGAAGTGAAAGTTGGCAAGAACCATAATGGATATTTAAAATCAAGGAATTATACATATAAATCAATAAATAAGTTCTGGTTGATTAATGCCAAATATCATCAAAGAATAAAGCAATCTGGTCTCTGCACAGTGCTTTAGCCTGTCAAAGACAATGTAGCAATAAGCAATTTTACCAAAATATCATAACACAATATCTGAGAGTTGAGAATTATTGTACAATCCTATTAACTTGACTAGTCAAATATACAAGTTAGATATTTCAATCTATGTTGCACTGATTCCCAAAATTAGATCACAAATCAGGACTGAAACAGACCTATCAGTAACATGGAGAAATTTCAAGTATATTTCTAAATCCACTAGGAATCAACTATTGTTTTTTTTTGTTTGTTTGTTTTTTTAACTTTCAGTGCCTTTAATTCTTTGCATATATGTAACCTTTGGGAAAAAATATATATTGCAGGGTTTGACATTATGTATGAATTCTATGCACATAGATTGACTGTTACTGAGTCTCCAGGAGGCTTTGGAGAGAGCAAAGTGGCACTGAATTTGATCATAGAAGACAGAATCATATTTGTAAAAGAATTCTCCTAGCAATTCAGCTACATAGCAAAGGTTTGTCACTTTTCCTCTCAAACCCTTCTGGCTGTCAGTGCTCTTGGAGGAAGGTAAGGAGGAATGTAAACAAACTGCTGGGGTGAAATCGGATAATAGAGTTGGGCCCTACTGGGGGCTTCTGGGAAGAAACAGCCCATCTAACGTTACTTCCACTGCTATCTCATTGTCCAAATCCTGCCATTAAAACCTTTCATTAGGCCGGGCGCGGTGGCTCACGCCTGTAATCCCAGCACTTTGGGAGGCCGAGGCGGGCGGATCACCAGGTCAAGAGTTCAAGACCAGCCTGACCAACATGGTGAAACCCTGTCTCTACTAAAAATATAAAAATTAGCCGAGTGTGGTGGTGCACACCTGTAATCCCAGCTACTCAGAGGCTGAGGCAGGAGGATCACTTGAACTTGGGAGGTGGAGGTTGCAGTGAGCCGAGATCGTGCCACTGCACTCCAGCCTGGGTGACAGAGCGAGACTCCATCTCAAAACAAACTTTCATTAATACTATACCTTACAGACTTAAGGTGTGGCCAAAGAAGTAATCCTGTCTACTCACAATGCCAGCCTATTTTCCCTTTGAAGCAACCAGGAGAAAGATTTAATGGGGCCTCATACATGGGTTAGGGAAGAAGTACAGCCAACATCAAACTGAGCTACTAAGTCAGGCTTTCATCTCAGGCTTAGCGTCCTTTCTGCTTCAGCACGGTAGCTTCACTGAGTCTCTGCACCTTTAGGGAGCCATTGCCTGAGGAAGTAGCTAGAGATGACGGCCATTTTGGAGAGCCTTGGGAGAGGCTGCAACACACTATAGGAGGCTGAGGTGCTTAGGCTTCTGGGCATGCAGCAGACATGGACAAAACCATTGCTGAATGGCAGTAAAATCTGCTCAGTGTTCTTTGCCTTGTTTATGATCTTCTTGTTATTTAGGAACTAATTACACAGTCTGCAGAGTGTCTCTGTTCCCAGGCCTTGTGCTGCTCTCTGACCACTTGCCTGCCTGTTATTTCTGTCTGTAGACAGAGGTCAGCAAGAGAAGCCATCAGACTTTAATCAAACTTCCCTCCCACTTGTTAATATCAGGGACAAAATCTTTGATGAGGACAGAATGTTTCATACTTGGCTATCAAGGATTCGGGGATCTAGGGATTATTTATGGATTTCATTACACACTTAATTCCCATCCACTGTTATTGTGAATAGCTGAGGTTTTGCCTATATCCCTAACACAATTTCAGATCTGCAGAGGGGCTCCTATGCCCTGAAGTGCTGAGCATGTTCAGGTTGCCATGCCTATCCAAGAATTCTGGGTTGCAGAATACAAAAATATGCAAGAAGCACTCATGTAGGATTACAGGGTAAGCTAGGTGAAAATGTTTTAAAGTGTAGGAACATCTCACTTTGAACAACAGAGCTGTTTCAGAAAAAGTTGTGGTAAAATGGATTTATGAACATTTAGTTACATTTTAATCGACCAGACGAGTTGACAACTCAAGGCTCACTGTGCAATGAGCTCTTTTGCAGGTGCAAAGTATTTATGTGAAGAAATAATTCCCTCCCCATTTATCTTTTTTATGAATTTGAATTTTAATATATCAAGTTGTCTTAAAACACCTGTATAGCTAAATCTGCCAAGATGCTTTTCATTGAATATCTGGTAGATGAAGAGACTCATTCTCCCAGGGAAATATTATAAACAGCCTGGCTGTTTCTACTTTCAAAGCTGAGAAATGCTTATTGTAAATTGAACATAAAGTTTTCAATGGGCCACATCTAATTAGGTTTCTACGCTTCTTGAACACTCACTCTCCACATATGGGAGAAAAGCAAGGAGAGCAGTTCATATAGTCAGGTTTAGAAGCTTTTGCTTTGTTTAATGTTAAATCTATTTGTTATTGTATTTATGTATATTTGGGTAAGAAAGGCCTATGTATTTGTTTTTATTTTAAGTTTCTAAATCTTGTATCTTTGCAAATACTTTAATCACTTGCCTACAGAATTTTCACTTAGACCCAAAGAATCAGAATAAGCTCATTTTCATTTATAAATTTCATCTTTTTCTGCTGTTTATGCCTCATCTTTTCTCTTCTACTCCTAGACAAAAGCTTGTGTTTTTAGCTCCCATTTTCCAGATGATTGCTCTCTTTGCTGTCATTTGTTCACACGGCTTCAGAGTTCCAGCACAAACATAAAGTGCCATAAAAAACAAGCCAGATTTTTTTAAAAAAATGTTTAAAACACAGTAAATCTGCTTTTGCCTACTGTTTGACTTTCTCTTGGCTCACTGCCTGACATCCATTAGGTACACTTGGAATATTCTAGCCCTGGACACGAAGGAAAGAATTTGCTTTTAAGATTGCTTTGTACTATTTAAAGTCAGAGATGATAGTAACCAGAACAATGGCATTGAGCCTTGTTGCCAAGTCTTTTGGTTTACGGCTCTTCCTTGGCTTTGGTATTCATTCTCATCTTTGCATCTGAGATGAGAAGTCCTATTTTGGTTAATGACAACTTCCCTCACACATGCCTAATCATCCTTAGAGGCAGACCTGGAGGCTCTTTTGGTTGTTTAGGCATATGTTCATTTATAAACAAAAATGAGTGTATTCTGATTCTTCTGGTCTAAATGAAAATTCTATAGGCAAGTGATCAGTTAGTAACCTATCCCACAAGACAGGGCAGGGAAAATTAGAAATGGAGAGTCATGGAAGCTGACTGCATTGGTGGACACCACGTTTTAACCACAGTATTGTTTGTTTCTGGTTCCTAAGCACCAAGGGAAGTCTACTAGCATGCACACAAAGCCTCAAGAAGCTTCTTTACTTCAGGCATCTCCTTAGGCCACCTTGTTAAAGAATTTACTTTCATAATCAGTTTCTAAGAATCAGTATTTCTTTTCCTATTTTCCTCCACTTGGACATAATGTGATTAGAACAAAGAGTTCTCATGCTTTGGGACTGATCAGGATCATCACTAAAGAAAATACTACCAACAGTCCTACCTTCATGTAGGAACTCTGTTGTTTTCCCTCCACTTGCACATCGTAATGGCTGTGAGAAATGAGGCTCAGAAGGAAGTCAATTCACATGGAGCCCCATCTTCTTGGAGGGCTCTCTGGGAGGGGCAACTGCACCAAGATTTTTGTTGAACCATATTTGCTGCAACGATGACGTGTCCATCACACTCATATCTCTCGAGAGGCCCCCTAGGAGACAGTGGCATTTTGCAGTGAGTGTGGCCTAATTTGGGTTATTCCAAGGAACATTTGGATCTATCTAATTTAGGTAAATAATGATGAAATACATAGGGGTTTTCCCTCTCTTAAGAACTGGAGGATGTTTTCTAAGGTTTTCTTCAATCAGTGGGAGGGTAAAAACACTTGAGAGTATTCACACTGGATTACTGTGTAAGACAAATTGCTCATAGGCACCCAGGTTAGAAAGATTGGGATTTAACACCACAAGCAATCAGAGGCTGAACTGAACGGTTAAAGGGTCTGTGTCCCTTTGTAGAATAATCAGAGATTGTTAATGAAGCACAATCCAGAAAAACTGTTATTAGGCTTGTAAGTGCTGGTAATATAATGTGTCCAAAAATATATGGCAAAGCTCCCTCTCCCTTAAAAAGACACAAAATTTTCACAAAAAAATTGTGTGAAATGTGTATGGTAAAATCTTCATAAAAGCTGTGAAATGTGCAATTGATTTGGAAAAGGGTTAATGCCAGAATATTTTAAAGCTTTACTCCCTCCTAGAAGTGTAATCCAAAGATATCTTCGGTTTTTTCCTTCCTTTGTAAACTCAAACTCCTAATTGAAAAGCAGTCTGTGTTACTCAATATGAATGAAATAAGCACACTTGGGTCAGGTGTAGGGTTGGGTTGCTTTGGACAGTCTAAAAAGATTCTCCCCTTAGCCCTTATCTGTTTGTTCCCTAAAGGATTTCTGTATCCCTTCAGGCAAACCAAGCAGTAGCAGCAGCAATAATCTTATTTACAAAGAGGGCAAGAGGGCAAAGGGTTGGAAACCCCAAGGGCTAGCGCTCAATACGGTCCCTGTCATCTTGAGATCAGAGGGTTTGCCCCAGCCCAGGTGAATAATGACCAAGAACACTTTGTGACTGATGACTCTGCTATGTGTGGGGAGTTAATTGATGTCCCTCTGTTCCAAGTGAATAATCCACTTTCTAGCAATGATGGTAATGTCATCAAGTGGGAAAATACGCAGCCAGCTAATGTGGAAACAAGATATAGAGTCCCCACCCCCACCCCAGACTCTCTTCTGGGAAAGCAGGAAGTGATACTTTTACAGATATATATATAATGCTTTGTAAAAAATCTCTGAACTAGCAGAACTAGGAAAAAAGCTATCTAAACTTTGACCTTTTGACTAATATTATGAATCTTCTCAGACCTCTGTAAACCACAATGCAGGTGCATCAAGAACAATTAATCACCTTAGCATCTATGATCCTTGGTTATCTGGCCCTCTGCCCTCATCCTCATTACTCTCCTTCAGGTACCATGTCCCAGACACATGAGACTATGTGTCATTCACTAGACATATCACACTGTCTTACATCTCTCCCCTCTTACCCCCAACTCACCATAATTTATCTCCTTGGAGCTTCCTTTATCCCCATTTTTGCCTTTATTCTTTTCATAGCTAGCTCCTACTTTGTCTTCAGTGCTCTATTCAAGCATCATCTCTTCTTCCTAAATCAGGTATTTGTGCCCTTTCTAGTTTCCCATAGCCTCCTCCATTTTAGCATTGATTGCATTGTGTTGCAATTATTTTTTTAAGTGCTCACCTACTTTAATTAGATCTTCAGTAATTTGATGATTCACCATGGTAGATAATAAATGTTGCTTGAGTTGAACAGGATATATGCACAGCACAGTTCACTTATATAGAAATTGACTTATGGGTCTCAACTCAGTAACCTAATAGCTAAGAGTGAATCTGAGCTATACTACTTACTAGTTGTGTGATCTTCAGCAGGCTACTGTCTGTCAAACTGGAACATTAATACCGCACAGAGTGGCTGAGAAGATTAAATGAGATGATTCATCTCATACTAAATGAGATAAATACCAATCATTGTTATCAATGCCAAGTACGTGGTAGGTTCTCAGTAAATACTTGCTAAACTGTATTTTACAATTTTCACAATTTACACTTCACTGGCTATCAGAGTATTATTTCCTCAATGACATATTCTATGTACAAGTTAAAAATAAAAGGCAAGTTTTTTTTTTTTTTTTTTAAATAAGTGAGTTAAAATCAAAACAAGAAAGTGGCTAAAGGCTGGAAAACTCGCTACTGTAGGTGGGACCAGGAATTATTTTAGTGCCCGGCTCTGGAGATAAAATAAATCTAACTTCCCCTCAGCCACTCTTTCAGCTATCCAAGGTGTGTGATGATTCATATGAGGCCAAGTAACAAAGAACACAAATTTAATTTATTTTGACATCCAGAATATATTTGACAAAGTTTTTGAATTGCTGCTGTCTGGGAAGGAAAGGAAATGGAAACATGTACCTCACACACCCATGCTCCCTTGCAATGTGGTGTGATGGAAAGATCCAGAGTTTAGAGACAAAAGACCTGGGTTTGCGTTCAAGAGCAACTTACTAACTACCCATGTGAACTTGGGCAAGATACTTGGCCTCTTTGAGCCTACATATGTAGAATTAGACGTTAGAATTTTAAACATTATTTTTACTAGGCATTCTGGTAGGTAGAGGTGGTGGTTTTCATCTTTAAATTTGTTAGCACATGGGAAATTTTCAGTAAATACTTGTGGAATATATGGCTTTAACTGAAAGAAAAGTGAATAAAAGGAGGCACTGCTTAATAAAAATAATTTGGGCTTTGGAATCAGGAAGTCCTGGGTTCTAACCGTAGTTACCTTGTCTTTACCTCATAGAGTTTTCCTTTTGCTAATAACATGAAGTTAATAGGAGAGACATCACAAGGATGCTGTGAGGGTTAAATAATATATATATAAGTCGCTGGCACAATGCCTGACACTCAGTAGGCACAATAAAATATAGTGCCTTTGTCCTGATCACTAGCTAAAGAACTGGTATAGACATTATTAACTGAATAAGCCAAAATGAAGTATTCCAACACAGATTAATTCTAATACTTTACATTGTTGTAGCCTTTTGCAGGTTTCAAAGCTCTTCAAAACACTTTATACCATCTGATGTTACTGCTATTTTCAGAGCTGGCATTTTTACAGATGAGAAAATCGAATCAGGGGTTGTGGCTTGTTTGAGTCTAAACAGCTAGAAAGTGAGCACACACTTCTACATTTCTGCTACAAGTGGGTCTGCATCTACACAGCTGGTAACTCCTCCTCCAGTGATCTTTTCAACACAGTGGCTGCCTGGGTCAAAACTGGGTATCTTTGACATTTGTCATGATTCTGATATTAGCCAAAAAGATTGCGTACTCAGTAAGGAACATATGAACATTTTCAAATAGATCAGGCTTACCCAAAGTTGTATTCTATTATTATTAAAATAAACACGTACAGTGCTGCATTAGTCACCTATTTCTTAGTGTTGAGAACAATTATTTGTTTGCTCTACAAATATTTGAGCATGTTCAAAGTAATGAAGGAGGTGCTGCAGTTAATACTTGGGAGTCCCAGTGTCTGATTTTTCTCTTAAGCTAAGACTGCAACTGTAATATTTTAACCACTCTTCCCATTTGTCAATTTCTTTTGGTCATTTCCCCTTTTTTTGGATATGTCACAGGGAACTATGTAGTCTATAAGCCCAGGTATTTGTTATTTACTATTACCCAGAAACTTTTGAAGTGGTTAAGACAGTACTTAATGACCAGCATTTCTGAGGTGTTTGGAGACCAACCCATTACATATTTCACCTCCTAAGCTAACTAGATATATATCCTCCAAATTTCTCCTATCAGCATTCCAGGGGTAGTGAGTAAAGGAACAATGATGATGTGTACTGTTCACTTTCTAAAATCCAATATGGAGCCAAGAACTTTACATGTATCACCTTCAATCCAGGAAAAATTTACAGAATATTCTAGAGATGAGTACAGAAATTTTCCAGTTGGAACCATCCTTGAGGCAAACTGGAGTTTCTGCATGTCTTAATTGATTTTGTTTCTACATTATCCCAAATGTATATTTCAATATAGATAGTAACATATATTGATTGTAGATTAGTTTTTGAGTCTTAAGATACTCTATGAAGATACTGAAATAAGTATCTTTCTCTCATCGTCTCAGTATGAAATTTAAGAGCTAAGAATACCTACCATTTGCTTTTTGTTAAGAAGCATTCAGCTTATGCACCTAGCCAGAGTTTACTAAAAGGGGCAAAATGATCAATTTTTGACTATAGTTATTAAAAAGCAAAGATAATCTACTCTCAATATTTCAATATAATCTATTTTCAAATATTACTTGAAAAAATTAAAATCTTTCAAAATTGACTGCAAACAGACTTTATTTCAGATAGTAATATTTAAACTTCATTGTAATGCTTTCTTCATTATAAAATTTAAAGGTATTTTCTCTTATTGTTCAAATTGAAATTATGAGTTTTTACAAACTGTGTTGAAAAGCACTTATCTCTTTTCTGTGGTTCAAAATATATAATGCTTACAAATTCTTTCAATTTATATTGTACTATGTCTGTTAAGTCTCAATTTACACATTATGAATGGTATGTTTGTTTTAATTTACTGCAAAATCAGTTAAAATATTTAATGAAATAATGCTTTTTAAAGGTGTGGTGGCCTTTTCTGCTTTATTGTGTAAAAAATAGCTTTTTTTTGTGTTTTTCCTATGTTAAAAATAAATAGATTAATCCAATATGTCCCCACTTTTCAAGTAAAGTCGTTAAGTGCTTTTTGAGGAATAAATTAGTTCGGCAATCTTTTAGAAATTAAATCCTTGGTATTTTGCCATCAGACTGTAAAATAAGGGAGAGTTCAAAGGCATTTTATGTTCTTCATGGTAATCTAGAATTTTTATTTGATTCCAGGTAACTTTGGACAATAGACATGATGAGATGTTTTCTCTTTGAATAAGTAACAGTTTAATTACATCATTGAAATAAAATATACTGTGGGCTTAATACATTGTAAATATTACAGAAGAAGTACTACTTTGCTATAGTAATTTAATGACTGAAGCTACATTTAATAACAATCTTACCAGTACTTGTATACAAAGTATTATACAGATTACTAACGAAGATATTGCAGCAGTTGCAACGATGTCACCAGCTTAACAAACATCTAACAATACAATATTCTTCTAAGAGGAAAAGTAATAATGTTAGATTTACAGACAATAAAGAGTCATGTTTTCCACTTGAAACATTGGAAATAAATTTGAATCCAGATACAAGAAAAGGTTTCCTTTCTTGGGAACTCTGATCCCCAGTAGGCCTAGTACAGTCAATTTACCTGAAGATAGCTTTTAAGATGCCACGGCAATGTAAAGAAACTCTCCCATCTGAAAATTACTGATTTGTAGGCCACTGCTCAAACATCTGACTTTTTAGAAACCTATTTACATACATTCAGCCCAAATCAGTAGATAGAATGTTTTTTTCTATATTACAATAGGCATTGTTAACATTTCATCAGAAGGCCAGTGCAAGACAATTAATTGTTAATAGCCATTGCCCAGCATTTAGGAGATTTTAAAATATCATACAAATATACAGCTAGAGTGTGAGAAATCTAATTGTGTGCATGATATGGGTGGTCTCTTTTATGGACATGAAATGGCAGAAATTAATCAACAGGACAGTAACTAGAGCACTACTTATCCAGGGCCTAATTCTCATCTGGTGGTTGGGCCTATTTCCTGCAGAGTGGATTTAGGCAGCAAAAGGTCCTTGGCATTTAATACCAGATAGACTTAATTCAAAGTGCCAGAGAGGCTTGGAAATCATCTCAAGTGTAGGACAGATGTCTACAGCATCTCTCAGATTAATATTCTTTCACATATATTTCATACAAAATAAATCAGAGGTTCCTCTTGGAGGCAGCCCTACTTGTCCAAATGAAACATTCTAGGACTGATTCATCATGACTCTGATAAAAAAAAATGAGCAGGTTGGGAATTTGGCCCTTTCTGAAGACATGTGTGATGGTAAAATGCATGGTCAGGGCAAGTACATCATCCTCAGAGGAAAGTAAGATACCTCTGATGTCAGACCTTATAAAACTTACTTAAATTTAAATCATATTTAAATTAATGGATCTAATTATGGGGCTAATGAGTGATATTAACAAATGGTAATTCTAATGAGTATATTCATTGGGGACAACGTTTTCGTCACTTGGGTTAAGAAATGGTATGAAAAGTGTCAAAGCGAATCTAACTAGTTTTAAACCTTTTTAAATGAAGGTTGTATAACATACGTGATGATATTTCACAGATATTTCTTAGAATATCAATAAGCACCAAGTTTAGTGCTGTCAGCCCCATTGTCCCTTAATTTATTATATATGATTTAGATCTTGAAAGCACAACACACTATAAAATCTACATTGCATACGCACAAATGCAGTTTCAAAAATGAATTGTGAAATTTTTCTACCATAACAAGAATTTCATCTCTACTAGCTCTTCATAGCTGTGAAAAGAGCATTGGTACTGCCTGGTGAGCTCTGAAACATGTGGATTAATATTGAAGATGATGCTGGACAAAACACTGGCAATTCTTAAATGGAAACTAGACTCTGGTGAGTTCTTCTTGTAAATAATCTCTCCTCTCTTTAGAAAGAGATCTTATTAATCCTCTAGCACCCTGAGCCTTCATCTGCACATGACAGAGAGGTAAAGTAAAGGAACCAGCAGGCAGATTCAAGGTGTGCAGACAGACAATGCAAAGTATCTCACAAGCCACACCCTGCCTTAGAGCATGAACTGCAAGAAGGAGAACTGCCCCATCAGGCTGCTTGGGTATCTCGAGAGCTAGAAATCACCAGATAGATGCCAGCTCTCTACTTCACTTCAGACTATGTAGACCTTGGGGCCTTGTAGGAGTCATGTTTTATCTGTATAAGAAGAGATTATAATTAAAATTTGTCAGGGTTAAGTAGATTCTTCAGCAATTATCATTCCTTACTGGAAAAAGGCCCAATAATGAGCACCCATGGCGCCATGAAGGAGTATGAGACCAGGGTGTAAGAAGAAAGCAGCTGTGTTTATCTTCATGCTTGAGTGGATCTTGCTAACCACGAGCAAAGAAGAGGTCTGTTCCTTAGACCAAACCTACCAAGAGAGCTGGGTGCTCAGCTGTCACCAAGGGCATGTGGGCAAAGCACAGATGCAGCATATCTAGACGTCAATGCCAAGTGTGTCGGCTCTTCACTGCCGTTTTGTGTCTCATCCACTGTCTGATTCAGCTTTTTTAGCCACATGGGCTGGGTGTGATAGTCCTACTTTAACGTGATGCATATAGTGCATACTACCTACACATGCTATTGAAAAATGTTACCATTTGCTTTTCTGTACAAGTCTTCCTTTTAGTGACTGACATCTTGCTCAATATTCGGTGCTCAGAAACCAAAGTACTCTCCTTTCCCGGCAATAACACTATAAATACATCCCTTACTTGGATGTCTGTCATTATTTCTTGCTAAACACTGGTCTTATGTAATACCTAAAGGTCAATTTAGTAATACTTGATCCAATCTCTTAAGGAGGGATGGGGTGAAATTTTTGAATGGTTGGAGTCAGTATTTTTATCAACAAGATTACAGGAAGAACTCAATTTTAGAAACAGAATCCATGTGCAAGAGGGCAGCAAGTGGTAATAGTTTATACTTGGTCACAGTTTTCTCACTTTATGACATTACTGTAACAGTTACAGGACAGAAACACACATACACACATTTATATTCACACTCACACACTGTATAATTTTACTGATCCAGACACAACTTCTTTTCAATTAAAAAAAATGAAGACTGTTGTTTGGCCACCCAGGCATCAAATCTACTTAAACCTGGAATATAGGAACACAATAGTATTCAAGTAAACAGCAACTGCACAGTGATAACAATATACATTAAGATTAACACATGCTGTCTTAAGAGATCCAGTAATAGCTAAAGACTAAAGAAAGTCAGAGATGTCGCTCAAAAAAAGTCAATATGCTTTCTCTCTTCCATTCTGATTATAATCCATTAGAACAGCTAGAGTCCAGAAGATAATGTGTCTTCCTATGAAAATGCAGGGCTAATAAATTTTTAAGTATGAATGAATTCTGCTCAATATTTTGAAGTCTTCAAATTCTTCTTGTTGAGGTAACAGAAAAATAAATCTTTATGGTTATTTCAGTGTCAAAATTAAAGAGATATTTGAAGAAATACTAAGGTTTATTTCTAGTTATATCATGGGCAATAATACAGAAAAAAAGTGCACTCATTGACATGTATCCACTGCTTGTTCATTGTTCTCATAAGAGTTTACTTTTCAGTTTTGCTAATTAAACAAATATTTATAGCACATAAACACTGATACACATCTCACAGGACATAATACATTTTACAAAATATCTCTAGTACTATAACTTGTAAAAATGGACATCTCTGATACTACGGACAGTTACATTTCACATTATAGTGAAAGTTGTGGTTACAAAGGCATTATTCATTTGATGGCATTTTTTGATGGGTTCTTAGACTTCCAATTGTGTAGCCAAAGGTTTCCCTCCTATTTTGTTGAGACTTTGAAGGATGGTTCAGTCACCTAAGCAACAGGCTTTCTTCACTGTAAACCCCTAGAGAATGGAGTTTGAGTACCTAAACTATGGAAACATTAGCAAACTGATAAGTGATCATGGTGACAATCACCTTTTCACTGAGCATGGTAAACTTAAAAAAATATAACCGAGGAGACAACAGACTCTTCTAGATTTTGAGCTTAAAAAAAAAAAAATCTTTTCCTGTGCTGCCAGGGAGGCATCAGGCTCACAGAGCCTCGGCAGACGTGTCTGTGGACACAGACATGGTTACCTTGGCAATCTTGACGGTGCTCTTGATGCAGCTTTCTGCGGCCCTGTGAACACTGGCTGCGTTGTTTGCGTGTTTGTGCAGGCAGTCTGAGTCCCCCATGCTGTTATCCAGAGGCTGCGCGGTGCCTTCACAAGAGGGAAACATGCTCCGGAAAGCGTGTCGCAGGTCCTTACTCCTCAGAGCATAGATGATGGGGTTCACGGTGGAGTTCAGCAGGCAGAGCATACTGCAGAATGCAAACACCGTCTTAATGAGCTTGTTCATCTTCCCAAAGACATCATACACCATGATTGCAAGCAGAGGGCCCCAGCAGATGATCAACACCACCAGGATCAGGACCAGGGTCTTGGCTAACCTAATGTCCATGCGGGCTTGGTCTGGCCGGGTCACCTGTACCTTCCCATCCTCAGACGTGTGGATGATGATGCTCTTCTGGGTGCCACGCTGAATCATGCGGACGGCGTGGCTGTGAGCCTTCCAGAGAATGTACATGTACGCATACACGATGAACAGAAGCAGTACGCTGGTGACCCCGATCCAGAACATCAGGTAGGTTTCATCAATGTGTGGGAAAATGTCTGAGCAAACGGACTGCAGTTTCTCGCAGTTCCAGCCGAGGAGAGGCAGCACGGCGATCACAATGGCTATGGTCCACATCAGGCAAAACGCCACCACAGCCTTGGGCCTGGTGACAATCCTCTTATAGGCCAGGGGCCTGTGAATGGATATGTACCTGTCGATGGCCGTGAGGAACAGGCTGCCCACGGAGGCAGTGAAGGAAGCCGTGACCCCACCCAGTTTGAATAGAAACACGTTGCGGCTATCTTTGCGGTGGAACACGTGGAAGTCAATGAAGCTGTAGACAAAAATGACACTCCCCAGGAGGTCTGCCACCGCCAGGCTGCCGATGAAGTGGTAGGAAGGCCTGCAGCGGAGGCTGCGGGAGTGGAGGATGACGCACAGCACCAGGAGGTTCTCCAGGACCGTGAAGGTGCCCAGCGTGAGGGACAGGACTGCAATGGCCAGCTGCTGGCTGGGGTTCAGGACCATGAAGCACTCTATGTCCATGAAGTTCTCCCCACACTGGATGTTCTCCTCATTCTCCTTGAAGGACGAGAGAGACTTGTTGTAAAATTCTGTAATGTTCACCTGGTCTGCTGGGACTAGCTGGGGATTGTCTCCTGCAGTCATCTTCTCTTGGAAGGGACTTCCCCTAAAGGAAGTTAAAGGGAATTTCTGTGGGAAGTACCCTAATTTGGATGCCATGTCACCTTTGATGTCTTCGTACTGAATGTCATTTGAGCCCACGTACAGGAGGTCAGTGGTGATGGTGCGGAAGGTGGTATCTGCAAGGCCATCTAGGATCGACTTCATAACCTCAGTCTTTGATTAGGCTGAGCTCAAAATGACTGAGAAAGTGACCCGCAGGGGGCAATCCTAAGAGGAGGGAAAACAAATAAGCTGAATGGTGAGAAACAGGAAGAATAAAAACAGAGAGACACTGTAAATGTGGCAAATGTACTGTCATGGCAACTCATTCCTGTCTCTGAACAGTAGGAGGTCAAGTTCTCACCAGATTCAGTCAACAAAATGAGTAAGTCACTCAGAGAAAAGCTCCCCAAAGTTCGGGGATGGCGTGACACCCACCAGAAACATACGACCTTTTCATTATTTAAACCCTCTGTATTGAAGTCAGTGTGTGAATCCAGGAAGGAACTCCAGGGCCAAGAAGGCTGAGCTAAATGAAATGTTTCTTGGGGACAGTGTCCATTTCGCAGTCACATTAGTAAGTGCTTAGCACCTGGCTTCTCCTATCACATACACATGGTACCTCAGTGCTGGTGGAGGCCGGCGAGTGCACTGATGTGTCACATGACCCCTACTCTTGGAGACCTCACCTTGTCAGACAAATGAGACTAAATGTAAAAGACAACCAAAGAATAAGACAGTGTAGAATCAAGTGGTGAGTTGTGTGGTCCGTGTGTTACTTGTAGCGGGGGAGGAGGAAGCTAGTGAGAACAGAGGAAGCTTGGGGCCATGTGGGCACAGATGCTCCTCAAGACAAGTTTCTTCACCCCGAGAAGGGGAGGTCTGGACTGAGCCGTGGCTGACATGAACTTCTAGGATGTCCACATCAACCAAGAAAAACGTCACAAAGACCAAACTTGCAATGAGGCGTATAGGAAGACTGAGTTTTTTTTCTTTCTTTTTTTTTTTTTTGATACAGAGTCTTGCTCTGTCACCAGGCTGGAGTGCAGTGGCACGATCTGGGCTCACTGCAGCCTCTGCCTCCCCAGTTCAAATGATTCTCCTGCCTCAGCCTCTCGAGTAGCTGGGACTACAGGTGTGCATCACCATGCCCGGCTAATTTTTGTATTTTCAGTAGAGACAGGGTTTCATCATGTTGGTCAGGCTGGTCTCAAACTCTTGACCTCAGATGATCACCTGCCTCGGCCTCCCAAAGTGCTGGGATTTCAGGCATGAGCCATTGTGCCCGGCCAAGACTGAGCTTTTTCACAACGGGGAGGGGGATATGGAGGAGGCCTCCTGACGGCCCCCCTCATGAACAGGTTGGTGATACAAGCGTGCCTGGTAACAGGAGACAGGCCAGAGAGTGTCCAAGGATTTCCATGGTGACAGCTAAGAGGAAAGGCCCAAACTTTAAGGCTCTTCAATTCTAAGCTAAGCAATTTGGTTTTGTTTCAAAATAAACAGCCAGAGAAGTGATCTCAGTATTTATAAATATTTGTTTAAAATGTGGGCTATTGATTTCTTTAGTTTATTTTTAAAAATTAGAAGTATAGAGTGATATCTATAACAATTAAAATAATCATTAAAACAATATACTACTTGTT